>NC_070610.1:29420000-30785000 GCF_027172205.1 Podarcis raffonei | reverse complement strand
CCTTGCTTTTGTTTCTGATACAGCTAGAGCCTTCAGGGTTATGTTAAAGTAAACTGTGTTGGCCTCATATCATATTGTTACAAGTTTGTGGGTGCCCTCACCAGGGCCATCTTTAGTATATGCGCCACCAGGGTGCAAAGATCCACCCAGCATCCCCAAATTTAGTTTAGCCCCCAAATTCACTTTTATTATGCTTATGTCACTATTATCATTTGATAAATAGCGCTCATGCCTGCGTGGTTCCAAAAGGAGTTTTTTGTGGTTTTTTTGTTTAAAACCAGCTTTTCAAAAGAAGACAAATAACGCATTGGAGTTGGTGCAAAGACTCCACGCATATGCTTACGGTTGTAGGGAGGTGTCTGAAAGATGAGACGGATGGGCATTGTGCGCATGCATGGGAGAGCCATCTTGGGCAGCCTTTCATTGTGGGAGCAACCTTATTCCTAGAGCAGCTGGGAGGGCACTTGTGAGCACGCACATACGAGTTCTTCTTGGGAAGGTTCCGGAGCCTGTGCATGCTCCCATCGCTATATAGGCGCATTCTCTTTCTGTCTTCTCTCCCTCTTTCCTGTCACTCTCCCTCCTCCCGGCTTGGGTGAGCAAGACTTTCCAAACAGGTGCTGCTGACCCCGCTGCCGCGTAGCAGCTCACTACAATACAGTGGTACCTCGGGTTACAGACGCTTCAGGTTACAGACTCCGCTAACCCAGAAATATTACCTCAGGTTAAGAACTTTGCTTCAGGATGAGAACAGAAATCGTGCAGCAGCAGTGCGGCGGCAACAGGAGGCCCCATTATCTGAAGTGGTGCTTCAGGTTAAGAACAGACCTCCGGAATGAATTAAGTTCTTAACCCGAGGTACCACTGTACGCTTAGATGGCTTAAGCACCTGGTGCCCCCCTGACACCCCACACCCCTTGTACCCCCAGGTAAAGATGGCCCTGGCCTCTTGGGTTTCTGGGCATCCTGACCTGCTCTAGATGCTCGCGTTTAATCAGTGATTTAACACTGCAAAAATGCAGCCTACAGTAGTTAAGAAGAATAAAGGTACTGATGACCACTCATCAACACACTAAAGAAACATCTTTGGAGTCTGGGCAAATGGGGATTGGCAGGGTTATGGTGGCCATGACACTACATGGGGGGGGGAATGTGTCCTTTTAAAACAGATGTTTGGAGAAAGGGGGGTGAGTGGAACTTCTTGGTGGGCTGGCCAAGACAGAAGTGTTGCAGTGGTGCCTTCTGCCCATTTTCCTTTTTCTATCCACGCTGGTCTATTCACAACTTCCTGTTCCGATACAGCTGTCACTTCATTGTAAGTGTGAATAGAAATAGGACAGAAGTCAAATCCCAGTGCTGTGCAAGTGAAATAAAAAGGAATAAGATGTGGATTTCCCTTTCACATCTACTCTTGTAGACACTACAGTGTGGAGAATTTCAGTCTGGCTTAAGAAAGGGGATTACTGGAATGAGATGAGGTCAAGATCTTGGCTATTGCAAACCTAGCTCCTGTGTTGCTGTATGCCTAATAAACTGAATGAAACAATGGTTCTACTTGCTGCAAAAGAATATCAAATCCTACTTCCCGAATTGTCTCAAGTCCTTGGGTGATATTTCTAACTTTTAAAAGGGCAGATAATCTCTAGGTACCAGTAAGTACGCATTTGCTCTCTTTCTTTAATCACAATTCACCCTCTGTTGAAGTAGAATTTTGCCCTTAGCCTTTACAGGGGGCATGAAAAAAGGAGGGTGTTTATCACTTACAGGGAATGTCACTAGGACATAATCTTTAAAGCTACCTTTAAAAGTACGGTAGATATTATCTCTGAATAACAGGTTATTGCAAAATAACTCTTAATTAAGTTCTTTGCCCTTTTCTTTCCTTTTTTTTAAAAAAAAGTCTTTAATTGTTTTGTTTTTCCTTTGCTCCAAAGAAATAAAAAGTAACTGAGGAAGAACAAAATATTTCAGGATTTTTTTTTATATAAAGTGAGAAGTTGGAAAGGTTTTCTGCAGTTGCTGTTGTTGTTTTTAAGGAAATTTTACTCATGGTGCTGTTTACCACAAGCATATCTAGGATGTTATCAGTAACTACTGTTTCAAGCTTCATGTACACTACATTTTATTCTAGAATCAATGAAGAAGGAGTACTTGTTTTTAATACAGTACGTAAAATCTAGATCTATAGCATGTTTTTGCCCTGAAAAGAGCTTCTTGAAAAACTGGTTTCATTCCAAAAATAAAAGTTCATTGCATGTTGATTCCACATTATTCCAGTGTGTCCATTTGAAAACAAAGATAGGCTCTCCCAGCAATGGAGGCCGTATCCACACCCTGTGCACTGATGTTGTGAGTGTGTGTATACACCAAGATTGCAATCAGTACTTCCTTCTTCGCTCACCTTGGGGCATGTGCAAGGAGGAAAAAGCCATAGAGAACCTAATCAAGGAGAGGGTTTCCAACTGCATATCAAGAAGCTACACGAGGCTTCCTCAACCTCGGCCCTCCAGATGTTTTGAGACTACAATTCCCATCATCCCTGACCACTGGTCCTGCTAGCTAGGGATCATGGGAGTTGTAGGCCAAAAACATCTGGAGGGCCGAGGTTGTGGAAGCCTGAGCTACACCATCCTTGTGGACAGCAGGATCTAGGATAAATCTAGACTGAAAGCAGCATGTTGAGGACGAGCATTAATGATTCCAGATTGAGAAAAAGTCTCTGATACCCATTGGTTAGTATGTACAGTATTCAGCCTCATACTCACTACAGTGGTACCTCGGGTTACAGATGCTTCAGGTTACAGACTCCACTAACCCAGAAATAGTACTTCAGGTTAAGAACTTTGCTTCAGGATGAGAGCAGAAATCGTGCAGCAGCAGCATGGCAGCAGCAGGAGGCCCCATTAGCTAAAGTGGTGCTTCAGGTTAAGAACAGTTTCAGGTTAAGAATGGACCTCCAGAATGAATTAAGTTCTTAACCCGAGGTACCACTGTATTTTCTGCCAACCTGGCAGTTCAAAAGCACACCAGTGCAAGTAGATAAATAGGTACCACTGCAGTGGGAAGGTAAGCGGCATTTCCGTACGCACTGGCTTCCATCACAGTGTCCGTTTGCACCAGAAGCAGTTTATCCATGCTGGCCACATGACCTGGAAAGCTGTCTGTGGACAAACGCCTGCTCCCTCAGCCTGAAATGAGATGAGCGCTGCAACCCCATAGTCGCCTTTGACTGGACTTAACCATCCAGGAGTCCTTTACCTTTACCTTTACCTTCTTCCCCCTGCGTGGAAAACGTTTGATTTGAGCTTTGAATCCAAACCAAGCGATCCTGATGGGGAGCTCCGAAGGCAGCTGATTCCAGTGGATTTCCCTGTCAGCTCTGACTCACAGGAAGCAGCACATTTTCAGTTGTTACCTGCTTTGGGCTTTCAAATGGATAGAAACAGAGAGGCCCTGTTCTCGTGGAGATCTCTTAGTGACTCCTTTACAGCTCAAAATATCCACTTATAAAGAATCTATAACCCAATATCTGTTGAGGGATGATAATCCCAAAACTAAAAAGATTATTTCGGGATACTTAGCCAATATTTTCAAAGCTAAAGCTAAAGTTGTCTGATTTATTCAGCAGTGGTTACCGAGCCTTTTATATATTGTATGTGTTTGGATTATTAATGTATTTGGATGACTTTGCATGATTTTATTGTTTAAACTTATGCCAGTAAAGGTTAAAAAAAAATCAGAGAAGCTGCTTAGGCAGAGGAATCTTACACAAGTGGAGCTCTGATTTTGGCCATTTCTTCCCTCTGCCATTGCAGCATTGTATGACTATGATTATGAAAGTGCCCCAGATCCTTCAGAAAGGCTTGGCGATGCATAAGAAGGAAAAGGCAACTCATGGAAGGCAACTGTTTGAAGCAGGGAGATTTTGCATCTGTGAAGCTTTGCTGTGTTTTGGAAACCTGATGCCTTCATGGACAGAAAAGGATCTCTGTACATTCAGTCACTTTCCATGAGTTGGAAGGCGATTAAAATTATTATTATTCACCTGCTTCTCCTAACAAGTTGCAAGAGAGCACCTGGAAATTATTGATATCTCTGGTTGAGCTTCCACAGATACTAATTTAGTACTAGAAAAGGTCAGTTATTTATTATTTGGCTTGGGAAAATGGATAGCACTTTGTTTTTTAGAACCTTAAAGGACAAGAGGTCGCATTCCATGCAATTTATACACCATATAGTAGAACAATGGATGTTCTTATTGGCTGCATAGATAATGGATATGCTGGGTGGGTGTGTTATTGATCACAGAAAAAAATATGCTGTCAAATGATGCAAAGAAGTCCAAGCTGATGAATGCATGCAAACCTTGCTTCTCACTTTACAAAAATAAAATCTGATAAGACAACTGACAGTATTGACAGGAACAAGGAATGGGAGAGGTAGGGGGAGCCTATATGTCAGAATGACTAATGGCTGACATGGATTTGTTAAGAAGAAACTGTGCTAAACTAACTTGGCTTCCTTTGACAAAGTATCTGGTTTGGTAAACAAGGGAACTACAATTGAATGTTTTAGTTTTACTTTTGATCTAGTTTCACATGAGATCCTCCAAAGAAAGCTTGATAAATGTGAACTAGAAAGAACAACTGTAAAATAGATACACCACTGGAAGAAAAACCAATTAATGTAAAAAGGTACCAAGCAAGAGTGTGCCAGGGTCACTCTGTTCAATATTACCTGGTCCCTGGTCCCGAGGATCCTGGTCTGAATATATTCCTGTAAGATGTGCCTCTGTTCAGCAGTCTTTCATCTTAGAATATGATACCTGTGGGAAGAAAAGTCAAAACCCTCCCAGCAACACAATAAAGAATTTAACTCAATGTGACAAAACCTTTCCTCTCAGCAAAAAGCCTTCGGGAAAGCGCCAACTATATTCACCTAATATATGTACTTATAGCCTGCTCTTCTCCACCAATCTATCACAATATAGGTTGCAGTTTAATGCCTCAAATAAAGCCATGTAAACCTCATCATCAATGAGCCAACATAAAAATACAGTGGTACCTCAGGTTAAGTACTTAATTCGTTCCAGAGGTCCGTACTTAACCTGAAACTGTTCTTAACCTGAAGCACCACTTTAGCTAATGGGGCCTCCTGCTGCTGCTGTGCCACCGGAACACGATTTCTGTTCTCATCCTGAAGCAAAGTTTTTAACCTGAAGCACTATTTCTGGGTTAGCGGAGTCTGTAACCTGAAGCGTATGTAACCTGAAGTGTATGTAACCCGAGGTACCACTGTAATCTTAAACAGCAATCAAGGCTAACAACAGCACTGTAACAGGAGCCATCCAGATTTCATCCTATAACGCCAAAGCTAATGCCCCATAGCTTTAATTTAGGAGTCACATAAGTATTTTGCCCTTTCTCCAAGGGTTTGCCCATTTTTATCCTCACAACATTCCCATTAAGTAGATTGCAATGAATGATGGTATAATACCGTCAACTACCATATTGGCCCGAATATAAGCCACACCTGAATATAAGTCGCACCTTTAAAATCCAAGGGGGAAAAAGGAAAAAAGGCCATACTCAAATATAAGCTGCTCCCTTAAAATTCCACAGGCACTCACACCCATATGTTTTACCATATGTCTGTTTCAGCAGCGATATCATAAAAGCCAATTTTTGTAAGGTCGCGACTTCAAGCCGCGCTTTAACTTTTCAAAGTCGGAATTTGGAAAAAAGGTGAGGCTTATATTCAGGCCAATACAGTATTATTACAGTCAAAGCTTGGTTTTTGACTGCCAATTGCCAACAACCCAGAAGTGAATGCTTCCATTTTCAAAATGTGCCTCTGATGTCGAACGGCTTCCAAGGCGCATTTCTCAGTTTTCCCCATTGAACTTGCTGACAGCCCTTTGATCCTCCATTTTCAAACATTTCAGAAGTCGAACGGACTTCCGGAATGAATTTTGTTAAAAAACCAAGGTTCCACTGTATGATGAAAACTCAATATGCCTACCGTATTCTTACCTGAATTTTTTCCCGCAGCAGAAAGCTGAGGGTTTTTCCTATTTCCTCCCCTGGGTTGTGATCCTACTTCTAGTAACCCCGTTGGACCAAGGAGACGATTTCAAATCCCCATTTAGCTATGAAGCTTGCTGGGTGGCCTTGGGCAAGTTACTATCTAGCTCAAAGAACTGTGAGCTGTGTGCCCCAGTAAAGTCCTTGGAGGAAGAGTTATACAAACATGATCAATAAATAAATAACATCTTTTAGCATCGCTCTGAGAAAGGAAGATAGCATACATCACAGGGGTTTATATGCTGAGTTACTACTGCAAACACAAGACAAAAGAGATGAAGTGCTACAGTTTTGTCTTTGCTGGGTGACCTCTAATTGTGAAAGCATAAAACCAAAGCCAGCAGTACTGTCACATCAGCTCCTTCCTGTAAAAATGCAATTCTTCTTTGCATTTACACTCTCATATTAAAAATTTCCCATTCTACAGTACACAATTTGCTGAGAATACAGATTTATTTTTAATTTACTAGTAAGCCATGAAGTACTTCAGTTCATTTAGTTGGCTCTCTCTCCCTTCCAACTCTACAATTCTATGATTCTGTGATTATATCATCATAGGTAGGGAAACATGAGTAAGTGCTGCGGGAGAGGAATGCCCAGGGAGAAGGTTTTGGACAGGAGTCTAGCATCTCTATTTTACACCAGGGATGCAGAACCTCCAGCCCTCCAGATGTTGCTGGACTGCCCCTGACATTATCCCCGACAACTGGACATGTTGGCTGGGACTGATGGGAATTGGAGTCCAACAACATCTGGAGGGCCACAGATTCCTCATCCTCGCTCTACATCCATGCTTCAAAACATGTGCCCAAAGGACAGAAATAGCACTAAGCAAGCAAATTAGAATGGCATTTAAAAATTCATGCCCTTACAAAAGCTCAACATATATAGCTCAAAATAAGCCCTTCACCACACTAGATCGGACTGAATCGAATCCGCCAAGCAAACAGGTAAATCCATTGAATTCTGGGGATAGATGACCTGAACATTCTTAGCTCTCATCTTTCAGGACAGTAGAGACAAGGAGCAGTCTCTAGAATTCCTGGTTATCACTAGACATTACCCTTGTTACTGAAGATTGTTTCAACTAGATGCGAAAAGAAAGCAATCAAAGCAGCAATATAAAATATTAAGCTTTTTTTGTTGAATAGCTGGAACAGAGACCAACTGAAATGTTACATTACTTATTTACTGTAAGTCTAACCAGGATGTTCCCTATTGCCACAATAAAAACTGTGCTGTCCGCCTGCTGAATCCATACATGAGAGGCATCTGTCTCTGAAGAAGCACATTTTTTTCCTACTGAAGCTAAACATTTTGTACAAGCTCAGTGAAAAAAATAGGCCAGAAAGCATCAAAGCTTTAAAGTCCCTCTCCCGAGATAGAATATTTATTTATTTATTATATGCTATAGTAAAGGTTAATAATGAAGTTCTTACAACACAGCAGAGCAAAAGAAAGAAGTGAAATCATACACCATGTACATCGTTTATATAACCATGGGAAGCTAGGCTATATGGGCCCATATTTTTCATTGTACAGTGGTACCTCAGGTTACATACACTTCAGGTTACATATGCTTCAGTTTACAGACCCCACTAACCCAGAAATAGTGCTTCAGGTTAAGAACTTTGCTTCAGGATGAGAACAGAAATCGTGCTCTGGTGGCGCAGCGGCAGCAGGAGGCCCCATTAGCTAAAGTGGTGCTTCAGGTTAAGAACAGTTACAGGTTAAGAACGGACCTCTGGAACGAATTAAGTACCGGTACTTAACCCAAGGTACCACTGCATTACTCATTCAAAAAAAAAAACAGCATATAAAGGCCACGTTTTGTATACATCTGCCATCTTTTCTAAGTTGAGCATGATTTGCAAGCTTAGACATAACAGCAACATCCTTGAGTATATGTGAAAGGATTACCCCCTCCCAAGGGTATGATGGAGCTGTGTGCAGATGGTCTCTCAAGATTCTCCACCCTGTTTGGGGACAGAGGGACCACGGCTTCCATTTCAACAAATTTCTTCTCCAGGAGGGGAAAGGAAACCAGTTATAATTACTCTCTTCTTCCTCCAGCAGGAGTCACTGCTGGATTGGAGCCCCTTCCATCACGGAAAAGAATTATTCCATTCACGGAATGGCATGTCTGGATCCAAGCCATATTTTCAGATTCACTTCACAATGTTTGCTAATAGCAAAGCTCAACTAAAATATATGAAAAAAGTGTTTGGGTTTCTGTAAACCTTCTTGGGTTTATAGGAGTCAGGCACCACTTATATGTTATGTTAAAATAATTTTCTTTTTAACTTTATAAATTATTTGGATCTTTTCCTCTGTAGTCTTGAATCCTCACCTTGAATCTGTTGCCTTACATTCTTGAATTAAAATTAAAATGTTGTTATTAACATTTTCCTCTATAACGGTGTCCAAGAAATTAAAAACATTTTGAAAATGTACTGGATGAGCTGGTATAGCTCCCTGAAACATGGCAAAATGTCCATTTCATGGGATTTTTCTTTGGTGGGAAGGATTTTAAATGTATTTTAAGAGTCTTTTTTCAGTGGATTGTAAGTACTCTTCTTTTAGGAGTAAAGCTTTGAGCATTTAGAAAACCTCATCACAATCTTAAACACTGTTTTAGCTGAACAGAACCCGAAATCATCTAGTGCACCGGGATCAATATCAAGCAATATTTCTCTTTGAAAGAAATTTAGTCTGACAGAAAGGAGTAAGAGCAATGTAAGGAAACTGAGACCCCAGCTAAAGAGCTGGATATAGAAATTCCCTGTAAAGCAGTACAAATTAGTTGATGTCACTAGAGCAAGAAAACCATAGTGACAGAGTAAAATGTTATCTAGGTTCCAGAATACTTTATTATCACCACCGTAGGTCACTAAGCTTCACAAGCTATATCCATCAAGTTTGATAGCAATTTATAAGCTAACAATGGGAGCTGGAGAGTGCTTTAGTGTGCTAGCCATTTTCGGAGACACCTGGGTTCAAGCATGGCTTAGGACATGAATGAAACAGGATTGCTGATCTCAGCCTGCTCTCTAGTGGACAGTGATACACAAAACGAGCATGGGAATAAGAAGAATCGCAAAACAGAAATGTGGGAAATTGTGGGGAAAGCAACAGTGATTTGAAAACCATTCCAGTGCGCAGCACGGGTTTTGTTTTAGGTGTTGTTCCATATTAGGCTATATCACAAGGAACGCTTACAGAATTTTGTTTTAGTTGATGCTGAAATAATGGGTTGTACAGAATGCTAAGTAGGAGATTCTGTTACTAAAACAGAGATTCCATAGGGGCAGCAATGTCACTAAAAGAAGATGGTGGACTGACCTGAGAGCTTCCTTTCCTGCAGCATTAAAAATAGAAGAGTTTCTAAAATTAGATAAGAGAACAGCAACTACACAACCCTGAGAGAGAAAGCGCATGCAGCAAGGTTTGTTTCTGTTCCAAAACAGAACCCAAAATCACATTTTGGAGCCAGGGAAAACATGAGGCAATACTACTGGAAGAAGACAGCAGCTGCACAGTGGTGTACAAAGCTGCTACACTTTTAAAGGAGGAGAATGTATTTAATAAAGAAATTATTACATTTATGCTTATTGCAGCTAGGCTAGAGGTAGACAGTAGAAAGCTGCTACTGACTTTATTTGGATTTGTGGGATCAGCAACTTTGGGATATTGCACTTTTAGAGAAACTGAAAGAGCAACATCTCCTGTCTTCAAGAAAGGCAGAGGCGACGTGGCATTGTTTTTAATGTTTGATGTTTTACTGTGGTTTTATAATTTGTTGAAGCCACGGGCAACCCAATCAGATGGGTGGCATATAAATATTATTATTATTATTATTATTATTATTATTATTATTATTATTACTACTACTACTACTACTACTACTAGGGAAATGGAACACATTTGAAGCCACCAACCACTCATGGACAACAGCGGAAGATACTTTAGATCAGGCTTTGCCAACCTGGTGCCCTCCTGATGTTTTAGACTGCAGTTCCCATCAGCCCAACCAAAGAACAGGGGAGCCCCTTGACTGCCCAATCAATTGGAGTGGAAGGGGGCAAGCAGACGGCCCCAGCTCCAGGAGCTGCTCTTCTACAGCTGCTCTTCTAGATAGGGTACCTGCACATTTTGCTTCATAACTTTTCTTCTAGGAGGACTCTTCTTGTAAATGGCCATCATAGGCATCATGGCACCCAGACTGGACTAGAATATAAGCTCATGCATAGTATTGTGAAGCTAATGGCTAGGATACGAGCTCATGCATTGTAAGGTACACAGGAAGGCTTGATCTACTTCAGAGTTACCTTCTAAAGCTCTGGTAAGAATGAACAACTAAGCACTCGCTTAGTTGTAATCCTGCACCAATGTACCAAAACCAACCATAACAGAAAGTTGGATTCAATGCCACACCTTAAAAAGTATATTATAGAGCTGGAAATAGAGAAGAAAAAAGCAACCATAATGATCAAAAGTCACTTATTGTAAGGTTTAAACCTTTGGGTCTATTTCATTTAGAAAAAGGCGAGTGAGGGGGGACATGATAGAAGTTATAAGCTGGTGTGTGCTATGGAGAAAGTGGAATGAGAGATTTCTTCCTCTCATATAATACTAGAACTACATGATCCAATGAAGCTGGATGCTGAACGCTGGACAAAAGAAAAGAATTCATACAATGTATAGTTAAATGTGGAATTTGCAACCGCAAGGTGTATGATGGCCATCAGGTTGGATAGCTTTCATATTGGATTTGGCATATTCATGGGAGGATAAAGTTATTAATGGCTTCTAATCATGGTAGCTTCTGGATCAGAGGCAGCCAATGGCAGCAGAACAACAGTGGAAGAGTGTTGTTATGCTCATGTCTTGCTTGTGGGCTTCCTATGGGCATCAGGTAGGGGGAAAGGGTGCTGGACTACGGTAGATAGGCCCTGCTTATATTCAGTTGCAGTTTGTTTGTTCTTCAGATATTGCCAGGCAGTGGAGATGTCAAAGGCTGGATGGGAAGTTGCGATTCTCTCTGTGTCTGTGGGTTCAGGGACTCCCCTATCAAACGTGCAACAGGTCAGCGTAAAACATGAGATCAGTGTGAAAATCATGTACTTTCCATTCCAGAGTCATAGCCTGAAGAGTTCAAGAGACCACAGCCAGATACCCAACTAGGGCACCACAGACGCAATTGGGCAGCAGTGTCACAGACTCCATGCAGTACTGCTACATTGGCAAAATGTTCCGGATTAATTTATGCCCATGGTGCACTGCCACAAGTTGTGATATTCTTCCAGTATGGCAATCCAAACCTCCCCTATCACAAATACAGCTTCAAAAGAATGTGAAACATGCATTTAAATTTCAACCTGTGATATTGGCTGAGGCAATTTACCAAGAAAGTATAAGCTTTTGCAGCTTGTCAGTTTCTGACCTGACGATGAAAGATTATATATCTGGAAACGAGATACAGATGATATGAGAACTATGGCTCATGTGAGCTCATGCTTTTAGCCTTGAAGCCTGAAGCTGAAAGGAATATTAATAAAGCCATATGTCTTTTTGCTAATTGTCCAATAAAAAAGATCTGCTAATGTAAGACAATTTTTGATGGATGTCATGTTCTATTGCCAGCTGGCACCAGCCGTAATCCTTTAAAAAATATTTTCTTCCTCTTTTCTTATGAAAATTCCCCGGCAATAATGATCTACAAAAAGAAAGGAGGAAGATGGATGTGCTGCTACAAACTGAAATGAATGGGAGAAGAGAAAAGTGTTTGATGGGGGCCTTGCATTTTTCTAAAATGAGTTTCACATCAGCATTGTTTAAGTTCTTATAAAAGGCAGCATTATGGCAGCATAAAAATATAACAAAATTTAATATTATATATTAATAAAAGATGCTTATGAAGTTTGAGATATGAAAAAAAACAACCTTCCAGCTTTTGACTGGCTATTAGCAATGTGAAATAAAAACACGCATGTGACATTTTCCATATACTTACAGTGCAGGCAACTTTTGATTTTCTAAAAGAGGTATAAATCAGTTAAGGGAGCTAGTTGTTAATGTCAGGATTAGCTTTTTAAATGAAGCTACTAAAACTGAAAACTTGACTATTCTCTTCAGAAAATACTTTGATCATGGAGGCCTCAAAGGAATGTTGAATGGTTACAGTTTAACAGCATGATCCTATGCATACCCTGTTTCCCCAAAAGTAAGACACCCCCCGAAAATAAGGCCTACTTCCAGTTTTGCCTCTCGCTATAATATCAGGCATTCCCCGAAAATAAGACCTCCCCGATAATAAGGCCTCCCCCGAACATAAGGCCTCACTGGAATATGTGTACCGTATTCTTCTTTGTGGAAAAATAAGTCATCCCCTGAAAATAAGACCTAGCGCATCTTTGGGAGGAAAAATTAATATACGACACTGTCTTATTTTCAGGGAAAGAGGGTATCTACTTAGAGTGCAAATCCAACTGTGTTCAATAGGGTTTACTCCCAGGTAAGGATACTGCCAGGGAGATAAAGTCCATCTTGGCCCCCAAGCTCGGTGCCGGACGATCCATCGACCTCCCGTAGTCAGGCAATATCAGCAATTCAGCGACACTAAGCCTCAGGCTTAGTGCACACTATATCAGCAGAATCCACACAGCAGGAAGTTGCACAAGCAGAGAGCAGAACATGCATATTTACAGTTTATTAGGCATTGGTCAGAACAAAGAAAAGCATGACCGTCTGCTCCGACTGCTCAGGCAAAACAGCCAAAAACGAAACGAACTTACAACATAAACATCCTGTGAGACAGGAACTTACGCAGGCTGTTACACAAACATCCTGCTCCCTTTTAAGGTGGAACGGAAATATCCTAACATCCTCCCCCTTTCCGTGTAACCTGTAGTACCTGTGGTTCAACCCAATTGCAACCTTTGTGCGTAAACCTTCAGTTGTTCTCTGTTAACAACCTTAGACAACAGATCAGCAGGAATTTCATTTCCTGGCATGTAGGACACCTGAATAAGTCCTTTCTGAATACACTCTCTTGCACGATGTAGCTTAATCTGCAAGTACTTGGTCCTTTGCTTGCAACTCTCCGAGTTCAGCAAAGCCAAACAAGATCTATTGTCTTGATACACTTGTATAGGACATTTCACAGAAACCCCAATGTCCTTAAACAGTTGCATCAACCATTCACAATCCATGAGTGAAAATGACAGAGCATTGAGTTCTGCTTCACAGGAACTTAGGCTAACTGTCGTCTGCTTTTTGCACAACCAGTCAAACAGGCAGTGGTTGTACATGTAGCATACTCCAGAAGTGCTTGTACCATCCGTGGTGTCACTTCCAAAACTTGCATCTGCAAAGATTTCAAGACCTCCAGTCTTCTGACTGGTGAACCTCAGCCTGTAGTGCATAGTCCCTTTCAAATACCGGGCTATGCGCTTCAGAGCTTTCCAATCCTGAACAGTAGGATTGTTAGCATGTCTGCTAAGCAGGTTAGTGCTTACAGCAATGTCAGGTCTTGAACATCTAGCAATGAAATTCAACTTGCCTAGAATGCATCTGTACAGCGTTGTGTCAGAAAATGCTTCAGCAGTACTGTCTACCTGGTAACCTGTCACCATCGGTGTGTCTGCTGGGTTTGCATCAACCAAATTCAACCTGGTTAATACATCAGCAATTTTCTGTGTTTGGTGTACCAGAAAATTACCTGCTTGGTCTCTCTCCACCTGCAGAGAAAGATAGTTGGATACCTCACCAAGATCCTTCATGTCAAAGTGCTCCTTCAGCTGAGCTAGGGTGCTTTGGTAAAAAGCCTGATTCTTCCAAAACATCAGAAGATCATCAACAAAACATAAACAATACAGTTTGTTTTGCCCCTCCTCCTTGACAAACACACATGGATCAGCTTTGCCCTGGTGAAAACCTAGAGAAAGCAACGTTTCAGTGAGTTTTGTGTTCCAACACCTGGCACTCTGCTTGAGACCATATAAGGATTTCCGCAGTTTACAGACCATTCCCTTCTGTATCTGCATCCCGTCAGGTGGAAGCATGTACAGCTCCTCCCCCAAAATCCCGTACAAAAAAGCTGTATTTATGTCATGATGGGAAACACGCAGTTTCTCCTCCGCAGCGATCTTGAGCATCAGCCGAATGCTCTCATATTTGACCGTGGGTGAGTAGGTCTCGTGGTAATCCTGCCCTGGTACCTGTGAAAAACCTCTGGCAACCAATCTGGCTTTGTGTCTGACAACCTTGCCATTCTGGTCTGTCTTGGCCTTGAAGACCCATTTGCTGCCAACCAGTCTCATCCCTGGGACTACCGGTACCAGCTCCCAAGTTTGGTTCCTGTTCAAGGAATCAACTTCAGCCTTCATGGCATTAAGCCAAGGCTCAGCATCTTTAGAGGTTAACTCCTGGACCTCTTTGAAGCTTGAAGGTTCCCACACCTTCTCTGAGCTACTAAGAACAGCAGTTGCCATCTTAGCAAACTCATCAGCAAATCTCTTTGGAGGTTTGCCTTTGGTCGCCCTTTCAGACCTGCGAACCAGACGCAAGTCTTCTGGACTCATCTCCTCCTTCTTAGGAGAAAAGTGACCAATGGTGAACAGTGGTTCTTCCAGTTCATTGTCAGACGCATCAGATGGTCTGACTGAGGCCTTTGCGCTCTTGTAGTCTGCTGTGTCATCACTGTCGCTGACAGCAGCAGCAGCGCCGCCCACTGAACTGGAATCCGAACTCTGATCATCATCATCATCATCATCATCATCCTCAGTTTCCTCAGCTTTCTCAGCATGACCTGTTTTCTTCACATCACCTTCATCCTCCTCTGGGTAACTCTGGAAAATTCCCACATTTTCCCCCCACTTAGGATTGTACTCAACACTCCTTGTGAACTTTATGGATTTAGAGTTAGTCATCCATACCCTGTATGCACCTTTTTCGTACCCCATGAACAAACCATGTGCCCCACGCTTCCCAAGCTTGTTGCTTTGTGGGGTGTGCACCCACATGTCAGAACCAAAGATTCTCAAGTGCTTGGTGTTAGGTTTCTTACGAAACATCTTCTCATAGGGAGTGCAACCAATAGGTGATGACAGTCTGCGATTAAAAGTGTAAACCAAATTCGAGAGAGCCTCCCCCCAAAACTTCTCAGGGAGGTTGGCATCATGCAACAAGGTTTTTATCCCTTGCAGCAACGTTTGATTTGCTCTCTCCGCAAGCCCATTCATCCATGGCGATCTAGGCGTTGACAAGTCATGCTGGATTCCCTTCTCAGTCAGGAAAGCTTCAAACTGCTGAGAAGTGAACTCCCCGCCCCGATCAGTAAACAGACAGCCAATACGTTTACCATGAGCATTCTCCAACCAAGCACAGAATGCCTTGAACTTAGGAAATGCTTGCGATTTCTGCTCGAGCATAAACACATGAATGTACCTGGAAAAAGAATCAATTAGAACCATGAAGTACCTTGCTCCTCCCAAAGAGGGCGCTAGAGGGCCTACCAGGTCTGCGTGAACTAGCTGGTAGGGTTTGGAAGCCTGCCTGCTAGACTCCTTGCCTTTTGGAGCAACCTTCACCTTGTTCTCTGCACAAGATACACATTTCATGTGAAATTTGCAAGGTTTGATGTCCAAACCTTCAACCAACCCAGGCATCTTGGCTAGCGCTTGCCAAGAGAGGTGACAAAATCTGCGATGTGCATCGTGAATGCAACCTGCATGAAGAACCTTGTTAGTTTGTGCAACACAACAAGAATCAGCATTAGATATAGCAACACCATTGTCATCATAAGTTAGACAGAACAAACCATCCATCAACTTTGCATGCAAAATGTCCTCTTTGCCTTTTCTGATGACACAGACAGTCCTCTTGAAGGTAATTTCAAAACCACGCCGATTTAGCTGTGGGACACTAAGCAAATTGTCCGCAGCTCCTGGAACAAAAAGTACATTGCTAATGGTCGTATTCAGACTTGCAAGTTTCACAGTTCCAACTCCTGTAGCTTGCAAAGTCCTTCCATCAGCCAGCTGGACCTCTCCATCTTGAGGTGTGAAGGAGATAAACAGATGGCGGTCTTTGCTGAGATGGCGCGTGCAACCTGAGTCAACAATAAACCTGGCCTTCCCCTTCGAAGCAGATTTGCTGGCAAACAAAACCTTGTTTTCCACCAGCGTGGGCTTTTGCAGCTTGCCTTTAGCCTTTGGTGAAGCTGTGCCAGCAAACATAGCCGTGTTTTCCACTGGCGAGGGCTTTTGCAACTTGCCCCCCTGCTCCTGGCCATCAGACGTGCCTAGAGCCTTTGGTGGAGCTGTGCCAGCAAACATAGCCTTGTTTTCCACTGGCGTGGGCTGTTGCAACTTGCCCCCCTGCTCCTGGCCACCTGCAAGCATCTTGCTCTGTTTACATCTGGTCTTCCGGCCTCTGCAAAGGCTCTGACCTTGGTTCTCACGAGAAACAGAGCTCTCAGCTGCCGACTCCTTGGCTCCCCCTGGAGGCTGGAATGCTGCCTGGGATGACGTTATAGTCTGCTCCCCCTGCAGCTTGCAATCGGTGCCCTCAGCATCCCTGCATTCACTAGCATTCTGGGAAACAGCCAGGACCTCCGATGCATTCAAACACTGGGCTGGGATTATTGGCTGGTGGGCCTTTTTCAAAGCATCCCACATGTCACGTGCCGTGAGATTTCCAGCAAGCGTCTTTATTTCCTCCAGAGAGACGGATAAGACAATGATATCCACGGCCTTCGAATCCTGGGCCTGCCATTTCTCTGTCCGAGGAACTGGAGTGGCCTCAAATACAGTATGCCAGACTCCAAACTGACGCAGCAAACTCTCACACCATTTAGCCCAGGTCTCATAATTGTCCCGATTTAATTTTGGGCACTCAGCAGCTTCAGAGGCTTGGAAAAACTCCATTCCACCTCTTAACGCCAGCCGTGAGTCTTCTTCACTTCAGAGACTCCTTATCTTGGCACCCATAAATCACGAAGCCTCTGGCTCGGCTCCCAGGCCAATTAGTTTTGCCGGACATCAAAGACGTCTTCCGCGGCAAACAGAAAAGCCTCTGCTTTCGCTTTTCCAACATACCTTTCAGCAGTCTGTCGCTGTCTTACTCTTCTGCAAGTGCCGTGAATCTGGGCCCATAACCTGTTGTTGGGATACTGCCAGGGAGATAAAGTCCATCTTGGCCCCCAAGCTCGGTGCCGGACGATCCATCGACCTCCCGTAGTCAGGCAATATCAGCAATTCAGCGACACTAAGCCTCAGGCTTAGTGCACACTATATCAGCAGAATTCACACAGCAGGAAGTTGCACAAGCAGAGAGCAGAACATGCATATTTACAGTTTATTAGGCATTGGTCAGAACAAAGAAAAGCATGACCGTCTGCTCCGACTGCTCAGGCAAAACAGCCAAAAACGAAACGAACTTACAACATAAACATCCTGTGAGACAGGAACTTACGCAGGCTGTTACACAAACATCCTGCTCCCTTTTAAGGTGGAACGGAAATATCCTAACAGTAAGCATGTATAGGATTGCAGCCTGAGTTGGTATGCACCAACAAAGGTAATACTGCCAAGATCAGTATTGAGATCTGCCACTAGCTACTATTATTAGAGGTGAAAACAGAAAGGAATGGACAGATGCAGAGCACAAACATCAGGGATTTCTGACATACATTCCGTTCTCCTACACTAATTCAAATGTAACATTGTGGGAATTCCATAAAACCATGTAATCCACTTTCATCACCTTAGCTGCTAGCAGGCTGTACAGCAAGGTGAACAGGTTGCTGGTAGCACAAATGAAACATCTGGCCAGCATGAAAAGAGATTAAAGAAACCGAAGACCTGGAAAAGAAACAGGAATTGGGCCGGGGGGAGGGGAGTATTTGTAAATTTTGCTGTAGTAATGATTTTGTGGTATGCCATGCCACCATGGCACCCTTTTTGGAGCTGGTGCCAAAGCACTTTCTCGAAATTCAAAATGTGCCTGTTCATTTAATAAGGTTGGTGACCCCTGTGTTACAGCTTTTTTTTACTTCAGGCTGCTTGTGGAACCTGGAAGGTCACATACTTTAATAATCATCCCCCCAACAACAAATTAATGCCAATACGAAAGCTGACAAGTCAGGGTTCTAGCCCACTACCATAGTAATTTTAAAAGCAGAGTTTTACAACTGCACTGAAATAAACCTAAAGTATTATAAATCATTTTATCCAGTGTAAGCAATGTACTTCTGATTCTGCAGTTTGGTCTGCTTGAGTCTAGGAAAATTGGTTCTGCTTCAGACTCTTGTAACTACAGTGGGGTTTTGCCAGGCAAGTTTCCTAATCAAGTTGTTGGTTGCAGAATGAGGCACATAGCTGTCAAGTGTCCCTTATTTGAAGGGACAGTCCCTTATTCCAGCGCCATGTCCCGCTGCTGTCCCTTATTGATGGATGTCCCTTAAATGTCCCTTAAATGATGTCACTTAAATTTCAAAGGAAGCAGCTCCTCTCCCTCCCTCCCTGCCGGCCAGGGAGGAGGGAGGCTCTAACTGTGTTGCTTGGCTGTGTTGCTCACCCAATAAGACGTCTAAGAACAACTGGGGGGTGGAGCTTGCATGCCTTGTGTGTGGCTAGTTAATGCAAGCTGAGGGGTTTTTTGAATGCTGGACGCCATTTTGTTGCACGTGCTGCTGCAAACTTTGCAGTGCAAAGCCAGGCCGGGGAGCCATCTTAAGTTGAGGCTGCATAGGCCTTGTGGTGCATGTGATTCAGATTCTATTCAGTTGAACCTCTGGTTACAAAGTTGGTTGGACAGTGTTCTTGAAGCTACCCAGGATGAGTTTGACCAGACTGCAGGAGGACAGGAAGAATGGAGGGCCTCGAACAGGTGAGGCTGCAGGTCCCTTATTTTGGCTGCTGGTCCCTTATTTTCAAGGCTGCTGGTCCCTTATTTTCAAATCTGTAAGTTGACAGCTATGATGAGGCATAAGTACATTATTTCTTGTATCAAATATTTTATCATTTTTGTGGCATTCAGCCTATAACCAACAACCTGGTTAAGTGTCTTAAGTGGGTTTCTTTCATATGTTGTTCTTGTAGTTACACGAAAACCAATAAAAATTATTTTTTTGGGGGGGGTAGGTTTCTCTCCACCAAGTGTAACCAGGTCTAAGCATAAATTTAAACCTAGTTGCCTCATGTCTAAGAGGACCAAACTGCATTTCCAGAAGTTCCTCTTTTGCCTGGACAAGGACAATATAGACTATGCTGTGCATGGCTGCAAGACCATATATTCCAATGTTGATGCACTAGAAGGCAAAAACAATGGAATACCCATTCAGTGCTGGCACAGCAATGGAGTCACATTCTCACCTCATCTATGTGGCTAAGAAAGGGTGTGAGAAATGGGCAGTTGAAATATCAGTAAATTTGCCATTTAGTCTGCCATTAAAGGTGGAAGTTGGCATTTGCTGAGATCTGAAAGTAGTTTTGCATGTTTGCTAATTTCTCAACTAGTCTACTTCATGCCCTAAAAGCATAATTGAAAGGGAAAAAAGTTTCAGCTGTGATGTCTGTAATAAAAATGAATACAATTTGAAATAACATCTGACAATATATGTTTTTTTTCTGAATGGGGAAAATCAATAATCTCGAGAGGCAATCAACCATTAAAAAACAAATTGCACATAAAGATACATGCTGTTTCACTTGGCTATAATGGTACGTTGTAATAAGAAAGATCAGAATCTAGTGTAGCTGCCTTAGGCATCCATTGTAGAGACCTAGGGCAAAATTGCAAATCAAATTGTATTATTGTGGTGTTAGAGTGAAAATGTTTAACGTGCTTTATTCTCCTGCTGCTTCTGTTACATTGAACTCTGAGACATTGCTGCTGGTTCAAACTCCCAAATGATATTGCAATGCTTGTCCTAAATCAGCCGTTTTCAACTTTGTCCTTTCACTGGGTATTCCACAATCTGCTTCCTACTGCTCCCTTCCACTGAAATGGAAACTTTATCCTATCCTGTTTCCTGCAGTCAACAGGACTGAAACAGCACATCACTGTAG
The DNA here is from genome assembly GCF_027172205.1 of Podarcis raffonei. NCBI lineage: Eukaryota > Metazoa > Chordata > Lepidosauria > Squamata > Lacertidae > Podarcis > Podarcis raffonei. The sequence goes on along the minus strand of NC_070610.1, from coordinate 30,764,845 downwards.
AATGGGAGGAAACGGCAAGCGGTGAATCCCATATGGCAAGCTAAATTTGACTTTTGAAGTCCAATTAGCACCACACATGTAAAGCTGCCAACGACTGGCTGTTTGGGTCAAGAAACAGAGCCGCCACACTCTAGGCAGCCTCAACCTTTGCTCTAGGCAGATGGCATTTTGTGTGAGTGCGCATTGCTAAGGACCAAACTAAGCACATAGTTGATTGTGTGGGTGCAATTAACCTGCAGGTCTTTATTACTGTAAATAGAAGCTGTGGGGGGAAGCCTGACTATCCTTGGGGCCATGGAATGCAGGGGAGTGGAGAAGAGAATTTTGACTCATTTTCTCCCATCCATTTCCCCCACAAAAGCCACTTATCCAAAGCTACTATTTGCATTTCAAGGGACGATCCAATTGGTGCCAACAGAGGCTTCCCTTGTCATACAGGTGTCTTCCCACTTAGGCATGATAAACTCATGCATGACCGTGTATACGTGCAATACCAGGAAATAAATAATTTGAATCATACCAGAAAATGGTAGGAGAGAGCTGGAGAGTCCTCATGGCTCGCAAGGAGACCCTCCATGGGGCTTGAAGAGGATGTCTGTGAGGGCGGAGTAAGCTCCAAAGGAGCAGGGCTTTTTTAAGGCTGCTCAGCCTCCCCGCCTAACAGCTGGTATGTGTGGTAGTGCAGCAAAAGCAGCTGCTTTTTTGCACGTCCTCCAACTGGCCCCAGAGCTTCAATTCTTGTGGTGTATATTTTTGGTCTGGGTTGTAGAAAGAGCAGCTGAGAGGGTGTTTAAAGGCTGTAAAGAGGGTGCTCCCCACATGCGATTTTTGCTTATGTGCACAGGGCCCCAGAACATAAGTGCACAGGGGCCCCCAAAAGTGGGGGGGTGACACACACCTGTACAAATAACAGCTTTGTAGAGGTGATTTTTGTTGGAACCTTGGCAGGTTGGCAGAAAGATAAATTCATCTTTCTAGCTCCCATGACTCCTTCATGGATCACTGCCTTGCCGTGGCGAAGGGGCTTGAATAACTCAGAGAAGCTGCTGATCACCTCATCTGTCTCCTGAGAAATCTCTATGTGGGACAAGAAGCTACAGTTAGAACTGGATATGGAACAACTGATTGGTTCAAAATTGGGAAAGGAGTACGACAAGGCTGTATATTGTCTCCCTGCTTATTTAACTTACCGTATATGCAGAATTCATCATGCAAAAGGCTGGACTGGATGACTCCCTAGCCGGAATTAAGATTTCCAGAAAAAATATCAACAACATCAGATATGCAAATGACACAACATTGATGGCAGAAAGTGAGGAGGAATTAAAGAACCTTTTAATTAGGGTGAAAGAGGAGAGTGTAAAATATGGTTTGAAGCTCAACATCAAAAAAACGAAGATCATGGCCACTGGTGCCATGATCCTGGCAAATAGAAGGGGAAGAAATGGAGGCAGTGAGAGATTTTGCTTTCTTGGGCTCCATGATCACTGCAGATGGTGACAGCAGCCACGAAATTAAAAGACACCTGCTTCTTGGGAGAAAAGCAATGACAAACCTAGACAGCATATTAAAAAGCAGAGACATCACCTTGCCAACAAAGGTCCGTATAGTTAAAGCTATGGTTTTCCCAGTTTGGTGTATGGAAGTGAGAGCTGGACCATAAAGAAGGCTGATCACCGAAGAACTCATGCTTTAGAATTATGGTGCTGGAGGAGACTCTTGAGGGTCCCATGGACTGCAAGAAGATCAAATGTATCCATTCTTAAGGAAATCAGCCCTGAGTGCTCACTGGAAGGACAGATCGTGAAGCTGAGGCTCCAATACTTTGGCCACCGCATGAGAAAAGAAGACTCCCTGGAAAAGACCCTGATGTTGGGAAAGATGGAGGGCACAAGGAGAAGGGGACGACAGAGGACGAGATTGTTGGACAGTGTTCTCGAAGCTACCAACATGAGTTTGACCAAACTGCGGGAGGCAGTGGAAGACAGGAGTGCCTGGCATGCTCTGGTCCATGGGGTCACGAAGAGTCGGACACGACTAAATGACTAAACAACAACAACAACAAAAGCCCCCATGAGCCTAAGTCTCAGTCCCTCTTCCCACCTCAGGAGCTATTTACATAAATAAATAATTGTATATGTTAATCTAGTCATCCAATATGGATCTGAGTTTAGGCTTTGCTCTCCACAAAGATACACGAGAACCGGCATGCAGCTTGTACTACTTTGAATGCCTGTTTTCCAAAGTAGAAAGGGGGGAATGAAAAATAAAGGGAAGGGTGTTATATGAGAAAGAAGGAACAAGCTTTTGTTCTCACTTCCATAGCTATGGTTTCTTCCTTCCTGCTCATACTATTGCTATACTTCTCATTGATATTGTACTCATGACCTGCTTGTGAGCCTCCCATCGGCATCTGGAAAGCCATTGTTACTAGATGAGCCTTTGGTCTGATCCAGCAGGGCTCCACTTATGTTCTTTTTCCTGACTAGAAGTCTTGTCGCAGCATCCTCAGTCCCCTGTTCTTACCGTGCCTTTGACACTTGAGACGTGTGTTTTCTGGACCCACCCTATTCCTGAGAGTGCAAATTCTGAACTGAAAATTGTGGTAACCAGTCTTGTGATAAACTTAACAACAACTCAGATTATAAAGGTCTGCAGAAAAATAGAAGTTGAAATGGTGGGAAATAAGTGCCAAAAATTACAGAATGCCCAGTGTCTGAATTGGCTTGGCATCGGGAGGAGAATTCATTTCAGATTTTCCTTTCTCCCCAACAAATGAGAACTGTGATCATGACCACTGCTACCTCAGCTCCCTTTCCGTTCTATTTCTCACAAAAAAAGCTCTCTGATGTCCAGAGAGAACTGGGATACTTCCAGCTTTTGAGGCTGCCAGTCATAATAAAAACGACAACATGTGAAAACAAAATAAGGTGCCAAAAAAAGAGAGCTTTTGTAGCCTTGGCAAATTCTTCAATTTGCACCTCTAAGCTGAGAGTGTGTATGTGTGTGTGACATTTTGGTCCGATGCCCACAAAAGCAAGTTGCAAAACTTACCAAATGCCAAAAAATAACAAATGTTCAAATTGGAAGTATCTTCTGAGCTTGAAGCCCAGTCCTACACCTAGCCCTCTGACTGGTTCTGCTCACATAAAGAAAATGTACTCATAGGATGTTAGATGCTTAGTGTTAGTGAACCAACATGAGTGCTCAAAGTGCTAATGACTTGGGAGCAGAGTGATGTGCCCTGTGTCATATGTCTTGACATATGGCATCAGTGTTCCTGAGTATCAAATACCTCTGGTGCTGAGTTAGTTGGAATCCTATTATCCTTTGTGACGATGGACAAGAATGGGGGAAAATAATCCAATATCCCAGCCAATAGGTGTTCAATCAGGGACATGTTGGTGCTGCAAGATTGATATTTTGCTAGCACCACATTTTATTATTTTTACCCCCTCCCCTTCATTTTTAATTAGTGGAACGTTTACATGAAAACAGGATCTTTGTTTCTTATGAGCTCATCTGCTACTGTTGCTGATATTCCTCACTGAATTTGTTGCTAGCACAATGTTATATTTTCAGGTGAGCAATAAGCAGAAGGAACAGATGCGCTCTGAAGAAATAAAGATCTTTTTTAATGCAAATCTTCTAATAAAAGCAGGTGAAGATAAAAACATAAAATACATGCTATGGGAAGTAATGACAATCTTCCCTCTCTCTCTTTCTCTCTTTCTTTTAAAAAAACAATGGTGTCTCACTAGAGCAATCACAATTCGAAGTGCTAAAATTTAAAACAGAAAATAAAACATAAAAACACAATATAAAGATGAAAGACACATGAGGCTCTGGAGAGAGATGAAGAAGGTAAGATTATGGCTTTTATTGGACCAACTCCCATGGGTGAGGATACTCTTTTTATTTCTTTTTTTTACAAAAGGAAATCTACAAAAAGAAAACCTGAAGAAGATCTCTGTGAAGCATAAAGGCTTGTACAGATGCTAGCTCAATAAAATGCATTCTCTAGAGATGGTTAGATTAAAATACACTGTAAAACACACTGAAGCATATTCGGTGTTGCCAAATGCTTCTAATTCTCTAGGATATACTGTATTCCTCTGAAGATGATACTGCAGTCCAATGGCATCATTCACAAGAAGAAACAGGTAAGAATCTTGGATCAAGACTCAGGAGATGTGCGCTCAAATTCATACCCCGCCATAAAGCTGACTGCGTGCCATCAGCCTAACCTACTTCACAGGGTTGTTGTGAGGATAAAATGGAAAGGGAGGGGGATGGGTGATGTACACTGCCTTGACTTTTTTCAGTGAATGGCAGTGTTTAAGCCCATTAGCTAATGCAGCAACAAAACTATACTTAATTGTATACATTAATTATGCTGCTATATAGAGTCACTTCACATATTATGCTTTCCCTACATGTAGAACCCTTCTTTCTAACTCATATCCAGAGCTTGGAAAGTTCATTTCAAAAAGTAATTAGTTCAGGTTTCATACATCCCAAAGGGAACTACGGTAATTCGAGTTAACGTTTGTCCCTTTATGCAACAAACTAAACCAGTTCACTATTCAGTCTGTGTGCATTCAAATGTTCCTTGGCTAACAACAACAACAGTAACAGCTTTCAGAATGTTACAAGCTGCTGTGCTGAAGTAACAATATATTTAAAAAGATTAAGAAAAGGCCTGAAGAGTCTAAAGGGTAAAATAAAAAACACATGTAAGAATACAAAGCTGAAGATGAACTAGAAGTTCTACCCCAAAATTACTCAGTTCACATTCACTTTACCCAACCATTATGGGAACTACTGTACTTTTAAGAGATTTTTGAACCATTTCAGTGAGCTTGGTTAAACCAGACTAGTTCATTGAAAGCTTTGCTCAGCAGTACCAAGAGATGGAGTAAGTCCAGTTTATCAGTCAGACTGCCGTTCTGGCAACTTTGCTAGATCTAAGCAGTTCTGAGGTCTGGCCAATGTGTGACTGTGTGCTGACTTGAGGTCTGTGATAGAAGAAAGACAGGCAATAAATGTAACAAACCAGTAATCAAAAAATAAGTGATGGAGTAAATGAAACTCATGCTTTCTAGCCTATGATTCTGGATTATAGATGACAAGGATGGTGTCAGGGCATTGTCAGGGGAGCAGGTTCATCAACAGCTCAGAAAGGAGACTCCGAGACTCGAAGTAAAGTCAGCTATTTTATTTAGGAAATTAGAATACAACAGAGATCACTCTGGCGTGGCTGCTGTTATTTGCTGAAGTTCTCACCCTTGGCCAGCAGGGGGATACTGTAGATAGTTATGCAAATGAAGGATCGAAAGTGACGTTCAGTGATTGGATAGTTTTAGAAAGTTGTTACAGTAACGTGGTACTGGAGCTATATAAAAGCAGGCTGACTGAGCACTTCAGTTCAGTTCTGTTCTGGCCTCTGAATAAACAAGAGCTGTTTGAAGAATCACTGTGTCGTCTGATATGTTCACCCACAACTTAACAGCTGCCTCCGTGAAGACGTTGCCAAGGCTGGCTCTTGGCACCTCTTCTTCCTGCTATCCCTCCTCTTCCGGACATATTCAAAGCAGACGCAAAATCCCGGGGAGAGGAGACGCCCCCCCCGGCTTTTCTGTTCAGCTACGTGTAAAGCTCTTCATGACCTTGGAGTCAAACGGGGAGGGGAGCTCAAGGCAGAGGGACTGGGCCGCTGCTGTGAAGCTGTTGCAGCATACGGCCCTTCCCTGTCCTCGCCTTCAGATTCTGTTCAATATGTGTCATCCAGTCCTGTCCTTGGAGGGCTCCCTGCCTCTAGCTCTTCTTGTTCACTCAAGTCTCTTGTGTCTTCCGCCCCCAGTTTCCTCCCTCTTCTGATCTGTCTTCTGTGTTCCACCACCACTCCCCTGGATCTGAGCCTTCTTCCTCTGTGGCTTCTCTAGGGAGTTCCTCAGCTGCAGCCTCCCACCATTCTAATAATATTAATATTAATATTAATATTTATACTCCGCCCATCTGGTTGGGTTTCCCCAGCCACTCTGGGCAGCTCCCAACAGAATATTATTATTAATAATAATAAAGCGATAAGACATCAAACAATAAAAACTTCCCTAAACAGGGCTGCCTTCAGATGTCTTCTAAAAGTCAGATAGTTGTTTATTTCCTTGACATCTAATGGGAGGGTGTTCCACAGGGCGGGCGCCACTACCAAGAAGGCCCTCTGCCTGGTTCCCTGTAGCTTCACTTCTCACAGTGAGGGAACCGCCAGAAGGCTCTCGGAGCTGGACCTCAGTGTCCGGGCAGAACGATGGGGATGGAGACGCTCCTTCAGATATGCTGGACTGAGGCTGTTTAGGGCTTTAAAGGTCAGCACCAACACTTTGAATTGTGCTCAGAAATGTACTGGGAGCCAATGTAGGTCTGGGGAAACCCAGCCAGATGGGTGGGGTACAAATAATAAATTATTATTATTATTATTATTTCAGGACCTGTGTTATATGGTCTCGGTGGCCACTTCCAGTCACCAGTCCCTGAGAGATGGCTCCACTTGTTACACAGGGCTCTTGGCAAAGTCCCTGCTGATAGAACCCATGAATGTGGTCCATCTGGCAGCAACAGAGCTCTGATGATTAACAGGCAATACTCAGTGAGTATCTGCGAGTGGTCATTTAAATTTTCCCCATTGCCCACAAAGTAGCATCACTCCAGGACTGGGGTTACTAGAACCAGTCACTAGTTATTCAATGGAGAGCTAGAAAAATACTTTAAGGGGGGGAGGGTAATTGTTTAAAGAGAAGACATCATCTGTGGATCCTACCAAGGTGCTGAGGCCAAATAGCTGCCTGACAATCCTATGTGTTAATGCCAAGTCTGTTAGACTGGCAGCACCTCAGCGAGTGGAACCACTGAAGAGCAGTCCTAAGAATGCCCACAATCACAGTTTCAATACCCCACTCTCAGCAGGAGAAAGACCTGGGAGGATCAATAATGTGTGGTTTGCACTTACCTATATATCTGGCAGAGAGAGTTGACCAGCAAGATCAGCTTCATTATGGCTACATTGAAACTTTGTCAGTTATATAAATGAGTTTGAATCTTGACAACAGTGATTCAGAATAAAACCAGTTGGATCTCAACACTAGTTGTATGTGAAACGAGTCTACCCTCCATACTTATTCTATTCACATTTTACACACTGTTGATGTGAAATTCTACCTGGGCTTTACTTTCAATTCACCTGAATGACACAAGAGCAGATTGACTATGTAACTGAAAAAAAATGAAATTCTTTCACAACTATTAACAGAAAGCATCAACACTAATAAAAATAGGAAACAGAGTCCCATTTGGCATGGCTTTATTCAGTGGAAAAGGCAAACATTTGCACATGGCAAGCCACAAATGGATAAAAGCTCCAATGAGAACTTCATAAGCCATCTGCTAGTTGCCTAATGAGGCCAGTAACTATCATTGTTTACAGTCGAACACTGGGGGTCATGGATTTTTGCTGTAATGAAGGAGTCAATGCATCACTGCGGAAACGAAAAGAGAACTTATTCTTGCAGAAGGCTAATTATAAATACAATAAAAGAACAAATTATCCCCCCCAAAATCTGCTCAGGTCTACAGAGAAATTGAACTTGGAAGGCAAGATGCAAAACCATGAAGCATTGTTTTGTTTTCCATTGGTCTCATGTCTAGTTTTGACACAAAGGAAATTACAGATTTTTTCCTTATTACTAATGAGCAAGGATTATTTCTTTCTGAGTCTCAGAACCTCTAATGTCATTTAGATGTGTTATGTTTCAAACCTAGGTTGTTGTGGGTTTTTCCGCATGCATCACAGCATTCCAACCTGCTCATAGCTTCCCCATTCAAAACAAAGTCAAGGACAATTCAATTTGTATGGGCTGCCCTGGACTTTGTTTTGAGTGATGATTTGTACTTGCCAGAAGTTCTACATTAGAATACACACAGAGCTCTGGACCAGGCTACAGATCTGTCACCCTTTCATTCTGTTTCTATTGCCTGCATGTTGGTCTACAAACAGAAGGAGCGAGCCACTAGGGATAAGAAGTGAAAAATACATAACGTAGAAACAATTTTAATGGGATTAATACATACATTTTAATGACCACAAGATAATAAAATTCAGAATCTAAAGACGGATAAAAGAAAACAAATATCTCAAATGGAAAGTTTGATAGGCTGTCAGTGATCTTGAACCATTTCAAGACATCTTCCTGAAGAGAAAATATGGATTCAGAGCTTCAGCAATCAAACATATTATGCAAGACAAGATTCCTAGTGCTGGGTCACCTTAGTAGCTCCTCAGAGTTTCAAAATACGTATTCTGTGATTAAAATGTTTGAAATATTGAAAGTCATGGTGGAAAGATTCCTCAAGGGATGCTCTTTACATACAGTACATGTTTTTGTATAGTTGATATTTAAGACCCTCACAGAGTACTCCAGGAAGCAATTTGCAATCTGACTCAATCTGAGATTGTTCATACATTACAATGTACAATATAGTTTTAAACCAGGTAGGCTGTAATCCAGAGATGGGGACCTGTGACTCTCCAGATGTTGTTGGACTCCAATCCTGTCAGTTCCAGGCAACATGACCAATAGTCAGGGATGCCCCCTGGAGGACCAAAGGTTAGCAACTTTTGATGTGGTCATAATCAACATAGTTCTAATGTGACGTCAAGTGAATAGTGTTTCTGTGTTGCAATTACACACCCCATTCAGTGTATTTATATTTTCAGACCTACCTCAGTGGGGATTCTAAGCATAGCCATCAACTTTTCCCTTTTCTTGCGAGGAATCCTCTTCGGAATAAGGGAATTTCCCTTAAAAAAGGGAAACGTTGGCAGCTATGATTCTAAGAAGGTATTAGATTTACTCACATATGCACAAATTGCACTGACTTGCATTGATGAAGAATCACACACACTGTGAAAATTGGGCATTCTACACATAGAACTACTTTTGTCATTATTTAGGCTAGTAGAGCAACTACTTTCTGGTTATATGCTGTGATGAAGATGCAAATATGGATTAGATGCAGGACTAGAGGACAATAGGAATAACATTCATTTTTGTCCATTCAAGATAAATTAATCCTGAATAGCCCCCATCCCCATATTCCATATTTACAATCCACCATACATATCACAATTAACATTTCATAACACCACCATTTTAATTTCATAAACCCCGTGATTGTGTGATCAAAATGTAAGTTAACCATGTTAAGTTATCTTGGGGAGTATTCAATTACATTTAACTGTGCGTAGTACTGAAATTAATGGGCCTAACTTTGTTGTGTTCATTAATTTCAATGTGTCTGCTCTGAGCAAATCATAGTTGAGTACCACCCATTTATTACACAGTGGTACCTTGGTTCTCAAACTTAATCTGTTCTGGGAGTCCATTCGACTCCCGAAACCATTCGAAACCCAAGGCGCAGCTTCTGATTGGCTGCAGGAGCTTCCTGCACTCAAGCAGAAGCCATGTTGGACATTCAGCTTCCGAAAAACGTTCACAAACTGGAACACTTACTTTTGGGTTTCCGGCATTTGGGAGCCAAAACGTATGAGTACCAAGGCATTCGAGAATCAAGGTTCTGTAGTAAGCTGGGGGTGGGGGGGTGGGTTCCTGGTTTTTTATTTGAAAGTTGACAAAGCAAAGCCTAGATTTCACATTATAATTTAGAAATATTAAAGTAGAAACTGATCACCACAAATGGATTTCATTTCTTGCTATAGCAGTGGTTTGGTTTTTTCTTCCCTCTTTTTCCTGGTGCCTATAAACTGTTTTCTCTGCAAAATGCATGAGACAATGCTTATTTACCTAAATTACAGGGAAATGTGTGAGGATGTACTTACTTACTTACTTAAATTATAGGAGTCACTCAAGGATTAATTAGTTAATTAATGTTTGCAAACTGTTCTACATGGGGAAAATGTAGTCGGTAAGTGTCAATTATTAAATCACAGGTTTATCTGGCTTTACAATTGAACCCCTAATAAAGCAAGTTACATAATAGTTACAGGTTTGAAAAGCCACTCTTACTGTCTAAAAGATATAAAGGTTTTAATTAGCAGAAGCCTGGAAAATGTTTTTCAGGAGAGAGAGAAACACCACTAAATATTATTAAAGGTTTCTTCTAATGAAAATAATAAGAAAATATAAACTCTCAGAATGCAACTATTACTTTCAGATCTATTACCTAAGGGCTTAGCCAGTGGGAATATTAACTGTGTTTGACAAGCTTTTCCTGAAAATAATTATATTTGTCAAATAAATGGTGAAAACCGAAAGCTATTTGTAGTATATATGCCATAATTTTAAGCAATGTTCAGAAGCAGAAGCAGATTAAAGAGCCATTCCTATTCAAGAAAAAAAAAAAGATTTAGTGCACCTTAAAACATTCTGCATAATGCTATGAAAGGACACTTTAACATATATTATTTAGGCACTATAATGCATAGTATTGCCTGAGTAGTTAAGGCTACAGTGGAACTATAGTGGAAGATAAAAGAGGGCCTGATCCTATCCATTCCAAGTGCAGCACCTACACACAGAGGATTCTAAGAGACTCAATGGAGCCTTGTTTCCTCCTTTCCACCTATTTTCATATGTGCATACACGTCTGTGAGCAGGCAGAAGGAAGGATCTGCAGGATGTGCAGATCTTCCACATCCCCATCTAACTTGCTCCCTCTCTTACTTCTGACTTCCTCTGAGCAGAAGGCAAGGCTAGACAGGGTGAAGGGGGATTTGAACATGTCCTCCTATTTACCCTGAGAGCTGCCACTTGAATTGCAATGACAGTCAGAGGGGAACTGGCCCACTTACCGGCATCTTTCTTAAGATCCCTTAGCTAAAGTTTTTAGAAGGATGAAGGCTAAAGTTGGAGGGATTAGTGGGATGAGATTGTGGATCAAGGCCTCATAACCTTCCACTCCTAATTTGAGCAGTCCTAGTTGTGCCTGCTAATGCACCTGGCCGCGGGCACAGACAGTGGGAAGGTGAGACAAGGTCAGATGAGAATCCTGGTTGTCTGAGTACTGAAACTACACTGCAGAGGGGATGTGTGGATGAAACTGGGTTCTAGTGAGCCAAAGGGAATCTTCTCCAGTGAAATCTGCTCCTAGAAATTTGCTGTACGTGGACTACATTGTTAACACTTCAAAAAACACATGGCCAGTTTTAATGAAATGTTGTAGGTACCTTGTATCAGGTACGATCAGTATTAGATCTTGGATACTAGGCATCTGTTTCCCATTCCCTATGCCACCATGACAGCTGATCAGAAGAGGGAGCTGTACGCTTTCTAACCTTAGTCTAATATGCAACTGAAGTGAAGCCTAGGTACATCATGTAATTGCATTGGCTCTCAATCATCAGTGGCTACCTTTGCTCCTCCTGTCTCTTTCCTCTCTTTGCTACCTCCCAGTCCTGCCATATTGAAATTTATATTCTAATATTCTTGAGAACCGACTTTGTTGTTGTTGTTGTTGTTGTTGTTGTTACTATAAGGTAAAGGGGATCCCTGACCATTAGGTCCAGTCGTGGCCGACTCTGGGGTTGCGGTGCTCATCTCGCTTTACTGGCCAAGGGAGCCGGCGTACAGCTTCCTGGTCATGTGGCCAGCATGACTAAGCCGCTTCTGGCAAACCAGAGCAGCACACAGAAACGCTGTTTACCTTCCCGCCGGAGCAGTACCTATTTATCTACTTGCACTTGACGTGCTTTCGAACTGCTAGGTTGGCAGGAGCAGGGACCGAACAACGGGAGCTCACCCCGTCATGGGGATTCAAACTGCCGACCTTCTGATCGGCAAGTCCTAGGCTCTGTGGTTTAACCCACAGTGCCACCTGCGTCCATGTTGTTACTATACTGCACTATTAAGCATCATATTGTGATGAGTCCATCTATCTTCAGACAGTTCTGTCTCTACAGTTTGAAAATTGTCTGGCAATGTGCAGTAGCTCCAAAGTTTTATCATGTAATGTCCTTTTAGACCTAGAAAAGTGTGTGTGTGTGTGTGTGTGTGTGTGTGCGCATGCTGCAGCAGCTCTACTGTAGAAGCTAACTAAGTCTCTAAGATGCTTTGATGGGTGTTCACCTGAACCTATATATGTAAGCTGCAAATACACAAATCTTCCCTGTTTACCACGGACCATCCCTTTTTCCTGGTAAAAAATTGTCCCTTTTGTTTTGGGGAGATTTTGGGAATGCTGTTTCAAAACTCTAGGTGAGTGCATAAATGTCGGAAAGCATCATTCTAGAGTTGCCATTCTTGTTTCATTCTCTTCACCCCTACTCTAAGACTAGACAGGTAAAATTATTATGCCTGTCCCCAATGGCACTTTGGACAAATTTCCCAGATCTGTTCTATGCTCCCAACACCATCTTCTAGTTCCTAGATCCCCATGAATGGATCTTCTGGAAACTGACTCTGGTTTGATCCCTGGCTAAATAGAAAGTATGCCTTTGTCCTGTGAACGCTCACAAGCTGATTCCTTTGTATGGTTTTCTCTCTCCTTTGGTTATACTGGCGACTACCAAGGACTCATTCAGCAACAATGTCCTGTGATCAGTGAACAAAATATCAACTCAAGCCAATTAATTAATACATGTAGTTCAATTTCTCATATGTTATTGTAGTATTAAAATCAAATTATTGTATTCCAAATTATTTCATGTAATTCCTAACTGAACACGCTGCTTGGTTATACAGCACAACCTATGCTGTATATTATCAATAAAACCATAGCTTTGTTACTGAAACCACCCTTTTCTTTCTGAGCGCTTGTCTCCTTGGTGCCTTCTGCAGAACCCATGGTAGCTACCAGACTGTTGCTACTTTGCAGTGGGACTGAATCGCACACTGGTAAATTCACATTGTAGAAGTGGATTTGCTGCTCTTGTGCAAGAAACATGCCTCTTCCCACAAAGAAAATGGACTTTTTGTGCTAAGAAAAGTGCTCGAAAAGTACACTAGAAAGTATGGGATAGCAATTGTTTGATGCAATGTTGAAGAACATACCCACAATTAAATCAGAATGAATGTTATATAAAGAGGTCATCTGGAAGCAACCCAATTCATAGGACAAATGTCCCACATTTCCAATAGATGAGCCAGCCCCACCTACATGGTAATTATCTGAGAGTGCCTTGTAATTTGAAAGTGGATTTGTCCTATAGTGGGCTCCTTCAGGAGAGAACAGGCCCTGTTCCATGTGTATGGAAATTAAGTAGTTTGTCCACTGCACAAATTAAAATAACCAGATGGGAGATTATAAAAAAAGAGACAAAGAAAAGGTGTCTGGCGCTTTGTGTGTTTATTTGACTGCTTTCTGTGTGCCTAAAAGGAAGGAAAGCAAAAAGTGTAACAGATGGGTCAGTCTCACAGTATAGTTCAGCGTAATGCCTGTACTGTATATACTTTAATCCAGTCTGTCTGAGACCCTCACACATGTCTATACATTCTTTCACTGGATTTCCAAATATGCAAAGCTAAAGAGGTTAATTCAGTCAAATGGAACAATATTATTGGGGTGGGGAACTAGGAATATTGATTACAGCATAAAAGGATACTACACAGACCGTATGGAAATAATAATCCACTGTGCTATAAATGTGATAGTTGCTGCATATTTTGTAACACTAAGAACTCTTCCATCAACTCACTGTACAAATTACAGCCCTGTTCCGGCTCCTGTCCAACACACACACACACACACACACACACACACACACATGCTCTTACTTGGATGTAGCAAATACCGGTACATTTTTATTCAGGCAACTAACAGTACTGGCTCAGCAGCAGGGATAGTGCTCAGGAATTCAGGAGCAGGACTAGAAGTTCAGAAATGGACAGAAGCAATGAAGATGTCCAAACAAGTTCCCCCACTCCTCCCACCAAGATTTCAATGAGAGGGATGGGGAATGTCAGGATTGCAAGCATGCTCTCCATTCGTGGCAGGTGGGTTTGCTCCCACCTGGGAAAGCAACATTTGGTTCTAGGTGACAAGACTGTACCCTCCTGTTCAAGCTCCTATTCTGCTTCCTGCCTTGGCTGATCAAAGCCTTCTCCAGCCTCTACTGAGACTCTCTGCTCCTCAGGAAGGTCAGAGGGGGAAGCCAGCATCTCTGCTCCCCCTTCCAATGTTTCTGATGTACAAGTAGAAAGGGAAGATTCCCCTCCTCCAACTAAGGTCCCCCCATTTCAGCCCCACCCCCATTTCTTCCTCCTCTATCAAAGTCTGCCAACTCAAGCCTGATCCTAGCAGTGCTGTGGGGTTCATGATTAAGTGCAAGTTTAAATGTTTTCCTGGGCTGCTGTCTCAAAATACTGTAATAAAACATGAGAACAGGAAAACTCTGTCATTGTCAAATGAGGACTTGTATTTGCATATGCTTCAGTCTTGCATGCAATGCCAAAACATTCTCCTCCTGCTTTATTATTAATTCCCAATAATTTCATCTGTATTAGAAATATTTCAGATTGGTATTTATACTCCCCGACCTGTACTACAGAAATAAGTCTTTTTAACTAGGCACCACTTCCTTATTTGTGTCAAGGACTTTCCTTGTTACTAATCCTTTCTAAAGCTATATCATCCTACTGATGAGGCAAACATTCCCATGGAGAGCAAACTGTAGGGCTTGAGCAGCAAGAATCTGCTCTCTGTCTTTATTGTGCATCTGTCTAGATTTTAAATTATACACTGGGACAGGAAAGAGATGTCAGTGGAATTGCTACTTGATCCTAAACCCACTCAGCTAAAGAGGGGAGCTGCAAAACAGATAACCAGAACACAGTGCAAAAAATGGCAGATAACAACCCCCCAGCATCTTTGGAAACATTAACCAATGCCCACAAAACCAATGACATCTCGTGTCACCCACACACGGAGGGAGCCAATGAACTCAGGGAGGCAGGGGACACATTCAACTAGCCCACTGTTAAGTTGTGGGTGAACATATCAGATGACACAGCGATTCTTCAAACAGCTCTTGTTTATTCACAGGCCAGGACAGAACTGAACTGAAGGGTTCAGTCAGCCTGCTTATATAGAGCTCTAGTACAATGTAACTGTACCAATTTTATAAAACTATCCAATCACTGAACGTCACTTTCGATCCCTTATTTGCATAACTATCTACAGCATCCCCCTGCTGGCCCAGGGTGAGAACTTCAGTACATAACACCCACTTCCTGGCATCATAGCACATACAGCAATGCAGCGCTGCCTGTTCCCGCTTACACACACAGCAATAGCATCACCCTTGCTCCTGCTTACAAAGTAACTGAAGTCAGGGTAGAAGGGGTGATCCCCTCTCCTCCATCCCACCAGTGGCGAAGGAACCCTCTCCGGCACCCAGGGCGGGACGCTGAGGAGCAGGGCGAACCGCCCTGTGACGCATGTGTGTCATCCCATATGGAGTGCACACGTGCAGCAGCCTTTACGGTCGCTATGCGAGAGGCAGCCCATATGGACGGTGAGAGCAGGAGCCTGTACGGACGCCCCATGAGCGGCATCCATACTGACTGTGCGCACCCTCAACCACTCTACAGCTGGGGGGAGGCAGGGGTCATCTTGTCACCCCCCCCGAGTGGCACCCGGGGTGATCCGTCCCCTCCACCCCACACTTCGTACGCCCCGGCATCCCACACACCCCAATTCAGGCCCCCTAACTCTATTTCCTCTTCCTCCTCTCCCTTCAGAGCCTGCCAATCGAAACCTGACTCTAACTGTGTTGTGGAGCTCATGACACACCCACCCACCCCACTTAAATGGGGTTTGGCTTGCTCTTTTAAACATTGAATTTACTTACACTGGAGAGGTTTCTGCATGATAAACTCCACCCCAAAGGGCTTGAACTTCCTTTTATCAAATACTGTATATACAACACCAAAGTGAACTAAAGGGTCACTGTGGGTCAATAACCTTTACTGAGTGGTTGTCTTTTGTGTGTATTGGTGAGGGGTGGTCCACCCCACATCTGTAGTGCATTTTCCAGACTGCAGTAATCTGAAATTGTAAAATAAACCACTTTCCAAGCTTGAATTAAGTTCCACCTTGGCACATGCTGGAAAATGATTGTTTGAACTTCCATTGGGTCACAGGTTTCCTTTGGTAATTTCCCAACCAGGCCTACTTTTCATTACAAATACACCATGTGGTACAAAATATAGTTTTAGTCTGGTAAGCTATCTTTCAATCTGATGCTGTTACACATGGATCATGTTAGTACACCAAATAATGTAAATATGCCCTTACTCAAGTGTGGAAATTGTTGCATCTCATAGGACACTAGCATAATTAATTGCAGAGAAAGAAGCAAGGTAGATGAGATATCTGTACTAACTCTTTATAGCAGAATTTGTAGACCACGTATATAGTTGCAGAGGCTACTTAGACACAAATGTGGATTAGCTGGAGAATAGGCTACTCTCTCCTTATAAGAACTTGCTCTGTTTTCATACTTTGAAGTTCTACTGTGGTGCCAAAATCAATACTTGGCAGCTGGGTTCAAAAGACAGGAATCTCCTCTTCACATTTTTCAATGTACATACTTTTGAATCTTATTAATAAAAGAAAGTGCATTTGATAAAATTAAAACCAGTTTGTCTGGTTGGGCACATGTGTATTTTTTGCTGCAGAAAAGCTCATGCCTACATTTAAAAGTATGAAGGAAAGTTGGTGTTCTGTTAGTGACGGTATTGTTGTTTAATTAAAATGTTTTTTTTTTGAGGGGAGATTCAAGTAAATATTAATGAAATAACTAGTTGTCAAATACAATTGAATCTAGTGATAATGCTTTTGGGAAATTCAAACATCAGTTTCAGAGCAATGAAGATTTTGGTTATTCATATGCTGATAGCTGCCTGCATAATGATCACAAGGACATGGAAATGGATAGAATACCCTTAATAGGCTAATGGAAGAAGAACATCAGAACTTGATAGTATTGAATAAAATAATGTAATATAAACAATTATGCCATGAATGAATCAACTCAATAGAAATATTTCAGGAAAAAATACTTCTTTTATTCTTTACTGGAAAGCATTGTACAAGGAATATTCTAAGCATTGTAAAAGGAATATTCTAAGCATGAATATTGAAATATGGTAATTAAGAGATATGAAACTTCCATTCAGAATATAAATTGTTATTGTTATTTTGCTAATATGTAGAGGAATTGTTTTATATTTTGCACATTTCTCTTATTTTTATTTATAATATGACAAATTATAATAATAATAATAATAATTTATTATTTATACCCCGCCCATCTGGCTGAGTTTCCCCAGCCACTATGGGCGGCTCCCAATCAGTGTTAAAAACAGTACAGCGTTACATATTAAAAACTTCCCTGAACAGGGCTGCCTTAAGATGTCTTCTGAATGTCAGGTAATTATTTATCTCTTTGACATCTGATGGGAGGGCGTTCCACAGGGCGGGCGCCACTACCGAGAAGGCCCTCTGTCTGGTTCCCTGTAACCTCACTTCTCGCAATGAGGGAACCGCCAGAAGGCCCTCGGCGCTGGATCTCAGTGTCCGGGCTGAACGATGGGGGTGGAGACGCTCCTTCAGGTATACAGGACCGAGGCCGTTTAGGGCTTTAAAGGTCAACACCAACACTTTGAATCGTGCTCGGAAACGTACTGGGAGCCAATGCAGATCTCTCAGAACCGGTGTTATGTGGTCCCGGCGGCCACTCCCAGTCACCAGTCTAGCTGCCGCATTCTGGATTAATTGCAGTTTCCGGGTCACCTTCAAAGGTAGCCCCACGTAGAGCGCGTTGCAGTAGTCCAAGCGTGAGATAACTAGAGCATGCACCACTCTGGCGAGACAGTTTGCGGGCAGGTAGGGTCTTAGCCTGCGTACCAGGTGGAGCTGGTAGACAGCTGCCCTGGACACAGAGTTAACCTGCGCCTCCATGGACAGCTGTGAGTCCAAAATGACTCCCAGGCTGCGCACCTGGTCCTTCAGGGGCACAGTTACCCCATTCAAGACCAGGGAATCCCCCACACCAACCCGCTCCCTGTCCCCCAAAAACAGTACTTCTGTCTTGTCAGGATTCAACCTCAATCTGTTAGCCGCCATCCATCCTCCAACCGCCTCCAGGCACTCACACAGGACCTTCACTGCCTTCACTGGTTCTGATTTAAAGGAGAGGTAGAGCTGGGTGTCATCTGCATACTGATGAACACCCAGTCCAAACCCCCTGATGATCTCTCCCAGCGGCTTCATATAGATATTAAAAAGCATGGGGGAGAGGACAGAACCCTGAGGCACCCCACAAGTGAGAGCCCAGGGGTCTGAACACTCATCCCCCACCACCACTTTCTGGACACGGCCCAGGAGGAAGGAGCGGAACCACTGTATGACAGTGCCCCCAGCTCCCAGCCCCTCTAGATGGTCCAGAAGGATGTTATGGTCGATGGTGTCAAAGGCCGCTGAGAGATCCAGCAGAACTAGGAAACAGCTCTCACCTTTGTCCCTAGCCCGCCGGAGATCATCAACCAGCGCGACCAAGGCAGTTTCAGTCCCATGGTGAGGCCTGAATCCTGATTGGAAGGGATCCAAATGGTCCGTTTCCTCCAGGCGTGCTTGGAGTTGTTCAGCAACCACCCGCTCAATCACCTTGCCCAAGAATGGCAGATTTGAGACTGGGCGATAGTTGGCCAAATTGGCCGGGTCTAAAGATGTTTTTTTAAGAAGCGGTTTAATGACCGCCTCTTTCAGCGGGTCTGGGAAGGCTCCCTCACAGAGGGAAGCATTCACCACCCCGCAGAGCCCATCGCCCAGCCCTTCCCGGCTTGCTTTTATCAGCCAGGATGGGCAAGGATCAAGGAGACAGGTGGTCGGTTTCACTTGTCCAAGCAGCCTGTCCACATCCTCGGAGGTAACAGATTGGAATTGATCCCATGTAACAGGACCAGACAGAACTCTAGCACTCTCCCGCCCTGGATAGAATTATGAATAGAAAAGGTGAATATTTTAACACACCACATACAGTATGTGTCCTAGTCACTTTCTTCTTCCTCTTCCTATCTTTGTTTAGCTTTTTCTGTTACTTCATCATACATATATCTGATTTGTCAGTGCGTGGTTATTATTTGTGTTATGACAGGAGAAAATGAGTGTGTCAGAAAAACAAAAGGAAAGACAGAAGATTATTATTACTATTATTATTAATCTTATTAGTCACTTTTGTGTCACAGGCAACTCAAAATGACAAAAAACAAAATAAAATACATACGGACAGTGCTTTTTTCCCTTAAAAATGTTTAGGGGTACTCTCATTTTGACTCAAGAAAACCCTCATTTTATAGTTCAAAATGGGAAAAATAAATACAGTAAATGGACAAAAGTACAAAGATTCACAAAATATTTAGGAGTATGCATACCCCTGCCCTCCCCAAAGCACTGCATACATATATTAAAACAAGGTGGCACAGGGGAAGAAAACATTAAAACATCCCACCTACTCTAAAAGGCCTTGCTTAGATTATTAAAAGCCAAAGGCCTCCACCTGGCCTAGTTAATTGTTTGATTTGGATAAGGTTAAAAACATAGGGTGCTATCCAACATTAAGGTACCCCTGACCGTTAGGTCCAGTCGTGGACGACTCTGGGGTTGCGTGCTCATCCCGCTCTATAGGCCGGGGGAGCCGGTGTTTGTCCGTAAACAGCTTCCGGATCATGTGGCCAGCATGACTAAGCTGCTTCTGGCGAACCAGAGCAGAACACGGAAATGCCATTTACCTTCCCGCTGGAGCGGTACCTATTTATCTACTTGCACTTCATGTGCTTTCGAACTGCTAGGTGGGCAGGAGCTGGGACCGAGCAATGGGAGCTCACCCTGTCGTGGGCATTCCAATCAGCAAGCCCTAGGTTCAGTGGTTTAGACCACAGCGCCACCTGCGTCCACTCATACTCAAAGTAGACCCATTAAAATCAATGGACTTAGGTCTACTCTGAGTATGACTAACATTGGCTATGGTTAAATAAACTAGCTTTCTTTTTCTGTATTAAGTAGTAGGTTGATAGCTCCCAACTAGATTGTGATTCCAAGAATGACCAGATTATGTAAATTTGGGAAGCAAAGCACAGAGTGCAGCAGCAGCAGCAGCAGCAGCAGCAGCAGCAGCTAGTGAGTCATCAGGTGGAGGTGTGGCCTGGCAAGTCTTTGCAGTTTGGATTCTGAGAGCTAGAAGTTCCCCATCCCTGCAGTAGAGTATGAAGCTTTTTGATGGAAGAGGAAACTCTTAGCAAATGCAACTTGTCATGTAATAGGCATGGTTCAAAGCTTTGGTAGACCCTTATCATCTGTGGGAGCAGGTAGGTTTGTTGTGAGCAGTGCTTTTTTTCTTAAAGAATGTTTAGGGGTACTCTCATTTTCCTACTCATATTGAAATACTGCCCCTCCATGAGGCCAAACTTAGATTCACAAAATGTGAATCTCTCACAGAAGAAAAAAAACCACTGGTTGTGAGACCACCTGTGGCCTGGACAGATTATGGAGAAATATTGATTATAAGGCACCTTCAGATGAGGGTTATGCAAAAATTGCTGTGGCTTAAAAAGTGATTTATAAAGAAGTTAAACTAAAGCAGCCCCTAAAACAGTCTTAGTAAACTCTACTGTGTATGTTGCTTTTTGTGAAATCTGTCCATTATAATTTCCCCAAATAATGACCTTCAATGGTCCCATGCCTGTAAGAAAACAGATACAGTATCCCAAAATAAGGTAGGAGCCTAGGAGGTTTCTACAAACTTCTAGGACTCACCATGTATGAATAAGTATACAGTATTAGTTTGTAAATGTAAAGTAATAAAAATAATATAAAATTTTAAAATTAGAAAGACTGACTAGGAACTATGGAATGTTGCAGAGAGTTGGGCCATTGAATGTTACCTTTCAGCTAATCCTGCAATAGTTGGGAAATTTCTCTTTTGAAATTAAATGTGACTGTGTTGGACTTTCTGGGCAATTTCCACTCATATATGCAGTGAATACGATAGTTACAGCTACTTTTTCAGTTTCACAATGCTTATGCGCTGGACATCATTGTGTTTAAATATTCTCTCTCCATTCCACTAAATTCCAGCTGTTGTCCACAGGACCATACTGACTTTGTCTTCCTGTTATAGGTGTTCCCATTATAGGTATTGATACCTGTGCTGAGAAAAACTACGGCAATACCTAAAGCTTTGACGCTGGTCTGTGACCGTATTAATAAATTCATTCATTCATACCTAAAGCTTTATTCCTGCTTTATTTTTTCACTGGATTGCATCTGCAAGGCACCCCCTGATTTAAAACAAGATAAATGTGAGGAAAAGGTTGTCTTTGTCATTTCAGGCTCAGGAACGCTCTGTGGCTACTCCAAGACTCCCAGTGGCATCTTGAGGGACAAAATGAAGCCTTCTGGAACATGAACACAATGTTCTTAGCTGCTGAAGTGACTCCTGAGAGTACTTGCCCTACTTATAAAAAGTGTGATGTAGAAAGCAGCCTTTGCTGGGCCAGAAAACAATCCGGCTGCAGGTCACAACAGCGGACCCATTGAGGTCATACTTTGGGGAGCTGACTTGGTTGGACTGATGGACTTCCAAAGTTTGCATTTTGGGAGTTGTCGCAGTGAACTTTTAAACGGCCCCCCACTCCCATACAGTTCATACAGGGTTTATTATTGTAATTAAAAAGTCACTTTTGTGATCACCTTTGTCTCTTTCTCTTTCCTCGCCTCTTCCTCCCCCCATCACCCGCTTTTTCTGACTACCCCCCCCCCAGCACATTCCCATATGATGATGGCCTTTCTGCCTGCCTGTCTTTCATTCTCCTTTCCTTTCTTCCTTCGGCACTGGCAGGGTTAACGCTCAGGAATGCCCCAGCGAGGAATGTGCATGCAGATGAGATGGATGCTAATCTCATGCTAATGAGCGGCTGCTTCTGCTACCGCCGCCGCCGCTCGGGGGGCTGAGCCGGGCCCCCCCCCCGCCCCACAACTCGACCCTCCGCGCCCGCCCCGGATCGGAACCCAGTCGCCGCCTCGGCTCAGCCTGGACCCCCCCCTGACCCGCTGCTGCTACGGAATGGGGGCAGGAAGCGGAGACTCCCGTTCAGACATGGTGGACTGAAACTCCGCCGAGTTTCCTGGCCGATTTGCAAAGGCTCTGCCTGCCTCCCTCCACCCGCCCAGGGTTCCCGGGGAGAAGTAAGAGGGGGTGGGGGGGAAGAGAGAGAGAAGTAGGGTCGTCCTCCTTTTTCCCGCTTCCCTCCTTCCTTCCTTTCTTGTTTTCTGGTCCCTATGGAGCAGCAGCAGCAGCTGCTACCCCCCGCCCTCGGCCATGCCTAGGAAAGTGGGGAATGGGCAGCTGCCCTTACCCGACGGCTGGGAGGAGGCGAGGGATTTCGATGGGAAAGTCTTCTACATCGACCACAACACCAAGCAGACCAGCTGGATCGACCCCAGAGACAGGTGGGTGTAGATTGGGGGGGGGCAGCACAAGAGGCGGGGGCTGAAGCATGGGGGGGGAGCACTTGGCACCAGCCTCGCTTGTCCTAACTTTAGAGAGTTTCTTTCCGCCTCTCCTCTCCAAACCTCCTCCTCCTCCCGTGTAAGGGAGGGTCTCGTACAGTTATATAAGAATCTGCAAAGAGTAAAAATAAAATAGGGGAGTGGGTTCCTCTCCAGTATTATTTTGGGAGGAGATGAGGGGTGTGTGTGTTTGTGTGTTTTTCTGGCATGTGTTATCCTGCGAGGGGTGTGTGTGTTTGTGTGCAGTTGGAGACAAGAGAGTGAAAGTGTCTCTGCAAGGCTGGGAAATAAAAAGGAGAGTTTGGGAAGAGGAAGGAAAGAACTCTGGGAATGTCTTCAGGCTCTCGTGACCCGCCACAGAATCCCCACCCATTCCTTCTCCCCAATTTTTTTTTTTAAATGCAAATTCCTTCTACCGTAAACTTTATTGCCTTTAGAACTAAAGTCGGTTGAGGCGCTCTCTTCTTTTTAAAAACAACTTCGCACAAGTTTTAAAGATTTCTTTTTTAAGAAATCAGCATTCCAATTAGAATAGTTTGGTCAGTCTTTTAAAGAATTCCGCCAAGTTGTTTTCACAGTGCCTTTTTTTTCTCTTCCAAGAAAAAAAGTCAAGATCTTGGGACTGTGTGCAAAAAAAAAAAGTGATAAGACTGTATTTGACTTTGTTCTCTTTAGTACAAAACTTTTTTGAACAGCCTTTCTGAGGAATAAGTGCTGCTGCTGGTGGGGAAGTGTAGGCAGTTTGCTCAGTCTGTTTTTGGAACTGCAGGTTTGGCATGTAACAGGTTTGAGCTTCCATTGCTTCTGAAATCCTGGATTATTATTGTTTATATATATAAAAATATAAGCCTTGTACTGTATGTTGTCTTGATCTCAACCCTGGATGTGTATCCCTTGCTCCACCCCACCTCTCTCCAAAGTGAGTCCTTGTGGAGAATCTGGGGGAAGTGTTCACAGGCCTCATGCCTGAACCACAAAACTAGGCCTCAATTGACTGCTCTTATCCCCCCCTTCCAGATTATAGGATGCTCCCTGCCTTTCCTAGTCCTCAAACTTGAGGTTTTGAATGTAAATGAGGGGATAAAATTCATGATGCGAGATCCTATAATTATTTACTTTATAAATATTAGTTTCTATTTAATCTATTGCAAGAATAATACTAATGATCTAAGATGTCCTATCTTTGGTTAAGGAACAGTTTCTCCATTATATAATTTTCTTAAAACATATCCAGTGGCCATTTGTTCACATTTGGAACTAGTGTTGGACTTTATTAAGCCCAATGAAATCCAGTTATCTCCCAACTAATAAGGGGCATTATAAATTTATGGCACAAACGGTGCTGAATTATTCATGAAGGTCTTGGCTTATATTTCCTGGCTGAAATAAGAAAAAGTAGCTGCAGTGACTCCATGGTGCTTGCACACTGAAAAGTTTGACATGCCTCGTGCAATATGTTGTAGCAGCTGCAACAATAAACACTTTACTGGAATGAAACTGTTTTCAAACTGCTGATCTAACATTCTTATTTGACGTTCTGTGTACTTCAAAAAAATCTCTGAAACAGAATGTAAATGTTGATAAAGCAGTGGGTTTTGCAGGTTGTGGTAATTGTACTGAGTTTTGCATATATTTGGCAACTTATAATGGTAAAGTTTTGAAAACGTCTTACCTGTTTTCTGTTGATTTTACATTTAAATGTTTGTTTTTGAATAGATTACAGAAAAAAATGTAATGCTTGAATGAAGGATATTGTGCTACTGTCTATCAAGAGTGCTGTAGACTCAAATTAAATATTGTTTTTGCTGTGCGTTGTTAACTAAATTTTGAGTTGTTGTGACACCTTGAACATGTGGATAGTATTGATCAGATATCTGGTTTTTCTCTTCTGCTAACCAGACTTGCAACTATAACTTTACAATTACATTTCCCCCTGCTATATTAAGAAAATGAAGTGCAATTTGCCTCTTGTATCA
Organism: Podarcis raffonei; assembly: GCF_027172205.1. Taxonomy (NCBI): domain Eukaryota; kingdom Metazoa; phylum Chordata; class Lepidosauria; order Squamata; family Lacertidae; genus Podarcis; species Podarcis raffonei. Next base: position 30,740,285 of record NC_070610.1, on the reverse strand, counting down.
CATGAGATTTGAGTTGACTACTGTCTTTCACTTTTCATTAATTTCCTAACTTCTGAAGTGAGAGAAGACTTGGGGCACTTTCAGCCCAGAGCTTGACTGTATTTTCTTTCACAAGAGCTAATGAAGTGAAGTCCTTGTTAAACAGTGTAGGAGACAGTGTTTGGGGTAACTCTATTAATGCTTGTCAATCTCATTACTCACTGTTACAGAACAAACAGAAAGAGGTATGTTGCACTTCGTACTTAAGATAATCCATAACTAATGTATGGGTCTCGGCTGTGAGACACAAATATGGGAACAAAGGGGTAAAGGCAGGTAATGTATACCCTGTTATTTGAGTTCAGTATACAGTGCATGATCCGCCCTGTAAAAGGTGAACATCTCATCTTGAATCTATCCAGAGTTATAGCCCAGCTACATACTGAAATATATGACTTACTCCCAAGAAAGTGTGCATAGTATTGCAGCATGATCCTATGCATATTTACTCAGAAGTAAGAACTATTATCTTCAGTGGGTCTTACTTTCGGGCAAATGTGTGTCAGATTGTAGCCTAGCCCCAATTATTTCAGTTGATTTTCTTTCCTAGTACCGTGGTACCTCGGGTTTCATACGCTTCAGGTTACATACGCTTCAGGTTACAGACTCCGCTAACCCAGAAATAGTACCTCAGGTTAAGAACTTTGCTTCAGGATGAGAACAGAAATCGTGCAGCAGCGGAACGGCGGCAGCGGAAGGCCCCATTAGCTAAAGTGGTGCTTCAGGTTAAGAACAGTTTCAGGTTGAGAACGGACCTCCGGAACGAATTAAGTACTTAACCCGAGGTACCACTGTAAATGTGTTTCAGAGTATAGTAAGGGCTGACATTAAGAACTGTTGTGCTGGCACAGTGACTTGTAGAATCGGGTGTAAGGGTCTCAGAATGGCAGCTCAAGAGTGAATGATGGGGCCATATCTCAATGCATGCTTTCAATGCAGAAGGCCTTAGATTCACTGTCTGACATCTCTGCCTTTAAAAGGCATTGAGTAAAAGAGCGCAGAAAAACTTCTCTTTGACAGTCAGTCTTGGTCTTACCAGAGACATTTATAGTTAAAACCCCATGTTGGGGATGAATTGCAGAGTAGTCACAGGGCACAAGCATTGCATGTCAAAGTTCCCAGGTTCAGTCCTTGGCATCTCCAGGTAGGGCCCATTATGGAATGCTAGAAATCTGCTGCCACCTAGTATAGAGAGTCTGATGGACCCAATGGTCTGTCTTTGTACAAGCAAGCTTATATGTTCCAGGTTTGCCGTGGGGAAGGCTGCAGAAAGTTGAGTTGGGGTAGGTGCTTAACCATTTCTCTGCAAATACCCCAGAAATCTTTTTAAAATCTAAAACCCTAGATTCACTTGAAATAGAGCCCAGCTGAAAGAAAATGTGTGGGATGTCTTCTGCATAAGTAATCCCTCCCCCACGTTCTTCCATCCTTGAGAAAATCTGGGGTTGGGAGCATAAACTGGCTGAGATAAAGTCTCCCAGTCAATAGTAGACCATAGTAAGCTAGATGGACCAGTGATCTGATTCTTATATAAAGTAGTACAGTATCGTATCTAATATATTGTATCATTCTAATGTTAGGACTCTATTCGGTGTCAAGCACCTGTTCAGTAGCTACCAGGTGCAAAAGCCAATGCCCTTTGTACTTTTATAACAGTATTCTTTGTTGTTATTTTTAAGGGCACAGGGTTTTAAGGCATATTCAATGCAATCCTACACATGTTTACTTGGAAGTAATCCCTGTTGTGTCCAATGGATTTCAGCCTTAGTTTTAAATGGAAAGCACGAGGAATGTCATGGCCTGGCAGAGGATGCTGTTTTAGCCACTGATAGCTGGTGGCCGTTGAGACTGGTAGGATGGAGGGCAGAAAGTTGCTGGAGACAGTCAATGACAGACCGAGCCAACTAATTATAGTTTCGTCACCATCCTCCTCCATGCTGGGCCCTACAAGGACAGCTGAATCTAAGGCTGGGAAAGGTGAAAGACAGTGCTGCCACCCCCTGGACTGGTTGCAAGTAAGAAGGCAAGCTGGTGGGGACTGGCTGAGGGCAGATGGGTTGCAATGCCCCATTTGCCCAATAGACCAGTCTCCGTTGGTTTTAACTCTTGGATCAGCAGCAGCATCCTCTGCCTGTGTCACTGCAGGGAAAGCAATCTGTTATGGTTGAGCTGTCTGGAGTATGCAGTCCCCCAGTGGCGGACCTTGGCGTCTCAAATTTCAGTGGCGGCCTGTGCAACACCAAAATCCAGTGCCCCCTCACCTCTCGCCTTCTGTTGGATGTCATTGTTATGATGCTACCACACTGGTTGCGCTCCCCTAGATCTGCCTTTGGAGCCCCCCCCATTGAACCTACTTATATTTCACATAAATTGCTACAGGTAAAGGGACCCCTGACCATTAGGTCCAGTCGTGGCCGACTCTGCGGTTGCGGCGCTCATCTTGTTTTATTGGCTGAGGGAGCCGGCGTACATGTTTCCAGCATGACTAAGCTGCTTCTGGTGAACTAGAGCAGTGCACGGAAACACCGTTTACCTTCCTGCCGGAGTGGTACCTATTTATCTACTTGCACTTTGGTGTGCTTTTGAACTGCTAGGTTGGTAGGAGCAGGGACTGAGCAACAGGAGCTCACCCCGTCGTGGGGATTCGAACCCACAGCGCCACCCGCGTCCCTCTATAAATTGCTATAAATAATAATAAATACACAATTGGATGATGGGGGAAAGGTAATCTGATCACTTCTGTGATAAAGTTTCAATGCTCATCTCTTTCCACCCTTTATCGCCTTCCTTTCCTTTCCTTCCCTAGACCTAGAATACAATTTTTAGAGTGTATTCGAGACCTCACAAGCAGTGTTTGGCTTGAATCCTACAGTTATTCCAGCTGAGTTGGAGATCTGGCATGATGGCATACTGTCACACTTCCCCAAAGTAGAGAAGTGGTTTGCTGGAAGTAAATGTTATGTAAGCATACAAGGTCAACAATAGGTGGTTCGTGTGCTGCCCCTGGGATGCATATCCAGGATTAACTGTTTACTACACGCCTGCCAATTACATATTTGAAATAGATTAACTGTCTAGCTCGGCTGCCAGAACATTGTTTTGAAGTTTGACAAAAAGAAAGTGGGTAGTTTTGAAGGAGTGATTTAAATAGCTTTTTAAAAAAGCAAATATGGTTAGTGACAGTCAAAATGTCAGTTACTGACAAAGGTTGCAGAGGTGAGAGTAGATAGACAGGTTTCAAATGCCAATATCAAGGGGATGTTTGCGTAGCCATAAGATTTGAATCACTGAGGACAGGGTGACTTTGCAATATATTTATTTCTCCCCACTGATCATAATAGAGTCTCTGTATTTGTTATGGAATTGTGTAACAATTCCACCGTGCACAGCTACAAACACCTAAGAATGAAGAGTACAGTACAGTATAATATATCCATTGGAATGTGTCTGCATGGAAAGAGTTATTAACATCACTCTGCATGGCATAATATTAAACAGCATTGTATCACCTCTGAGTTTTCAGGTTCTATCTGGTAGCTGCTAACACTCCTACCTCCTACTGTATATTTTAGTGCTAGAAACACCCCCTATATTCTTTTTCCTCTCTGTGTGGTAATGTGAGGGCACTTACTATAACCCACAATGAATAGAGCTACTTGTTTTACTCCTTCAGAAGACTTTTTTTAATGGAATGAAAGTACACAGTTATAATTGCAGGGTTAAGTGCTAATGCTCTATGATAGCAGTAGGTAACGTTATTATTAAAATAATAATAGCTGCTCTGCAATGAGCTTTCCTCTTGGGTGTAGTAATGGGTGACACCTTTTATAGTCATAATGGGACAAGATTCAACCAATGTTAAGGACTTTGAAGCCCATTTATTTCAATCGGAAAGTTAAGTACATGCTTCAATATCTCCCATTGAAATCAGTTAAATTTCAAAGTGCTTAATGTTGGACAGGTTGTTTTCCCCCACTCTTGTAAATGAAATTGTCTTCTGATGCAAATTGTTTCACTTTGCATATTTGGAATAGTGGTGGTATGCTTCCCCCTTGGTTTAGCCCCTTCATTGAAACAGTTTCCTGACCAATGACACAATATGCTGAACAGAGGAAGGAAAAGAAGTTGAAGGAGAGTTGAGCAGTGTTGGCGAAGACCTGAGAAAAAGGCTCCATTGGAGAAAAAAGTTGAAGAAGGCAGGGCAGTGGCAGCTTTGAAAGCAGGACAGTTAATTGATCAGTGGAAGAGAGCAATTTAGAATGTGCTGCAGACATGACCGAATGAAATGAAAGGCATTTGTTGTTGTTGAATGTGAGATCTTTATCTTTGACAGCCAGAAAAAACTCACTTGGAGAAGGCTTCGATGGTGTCACTATGCTATTTGAGGAGTTGAGAGAAATTTTGGTAAATTGTTGGCATTTCCTTCGAAGCACCCACAAATCCATTGATCAGCAAATGCCACCACCCTTCTGATCCCATCCATGGAGGTCCTTGCCTTTATTTCCACTGCAGTTTTGGAGCATATAATAAATGGCAGGAGTCTTTCTGAGCAGCAGGAAAGACTCTTGTCGTTTCTTACCCCACACAAATGAGATATTGCTCTGGATCTCTGTCAAGCCCCCTTGCACACCAGAAGACACAGGAGAAGGGATTAGGAGTGACCACAAATAATGGCAGGCTAGGAAGCAAAGCCAATGTTCAAAGACAATATTGTTTGGTTAATTACAGCACCATGGAATACCTTTAAGTTGTTTTACATAGGTACAGATATTAGAATAGTGCTAGTATATCAGAATGTTTGGGACACCTCACTTGAGGTGTCATATTTGTGTTCTCAGTGTAGATATAATGCATTATATTTTGCATGTTCCTTTGAAAATGGATGTGATGCATCAAGCTAGTAATTGAACTCAAAATGTAGAATTGTGCCCTGAACATATGCATTAAATTTCACTCTGATACTTGAGTGCTCATCAGAGTGTTACTGCATTACAAGCAGACATATGGAATACTGAATGGACTTGCTGAACCGAAGGTCTTGTTTCTCTCAGCTAATTTGTTTGATTTGTTGTGTTTATAATTTAATAATTTGAATAATAATTTGAATAGCTTAATGTTAATTTTTGATATAGTTGGTACTCTTGCCTTTCTGCACATCCTTAACAAATCAGTATATGTGTGCATTACTATACGGTCGTATTGATCACTGTCAGTCTTTAAGGCTATATTGATCTGTTTGGGGAGAAGTGGAAATGCTCTTATCCTCTTCCTGTTGTGCTCAATATACACATTTATTTGTTGTTGCTGCTGAATTTCCACTACTGACAAAAAGACTGCTCAGAGTTTTCATACCACCTCTGGAGGTGCATGCCAAACTATCAAAGATCTTCGTACTATTCCCTTAAGTTCAGCTAGAGGCATGTACACTTTGTTGTGTCATGGTCACTGACACCTACTGGGTACTGCACTCATATGACACTATTATCACTTCCCAGGGTTGAAACTCTGTCTGGCCATGTCTCTCTCGCTTTTATTTTGTGGGACTTAGTTGTTACCCAGTTGTTGCCACATGCATTTTTATATAGACTTTTAGTAGGAGAAAAATATTATATTCTTTTCCCTCTACCAATGCAGGAGATTTTCCTTTTTTAAATATCCCAAGTTGAGTTCTTAAGATTTCTCCTAAAGGAATCTTTACGGGAACAAACAGCCACAGTGGGTTCATTCAAGTGCATTACCTAAAAGATCTACATCTCCTTCATCTTTGGAAGGATCCATTGGAAATTTCCCTTTAGACTCAATCCGCTCCAAAGAGTCCTGGGCAGAAGATTTTGGCTCAAAGTAATTGTCAAAGGAGCCAGTCCTTTAAAATTGCTTACAACAATTATGAGATTAAATTAAAATGCAAGAGGGAACTTTCAAGTTTGTATGTACCTGCAGTCCATATACATTTGCTGGGTAACAAATTATGGTATTTGAAGCTAAATGGGACTTTAATTTTGAATAAACAACATAAGATTGGACTACATAGCTGCAGTAGGTGTGTTCTTTTTTAACCTGTGGGTAGATTATTGAGAGCCAGAAGCTTTAATACATTAAAGTTCTCCAGTTTCTGAGTCTATACAAAACCTCATGGAGACAACTGGGTAGAGTGTTTTTAGTCACACTGAATTGTCAGCTTGACCCCTGTTCCGTGAAAATATTTCCCCCCCCCCCCAAGCAGGGGACCGTTAACATGTTTTTTTTTAAAATAATATTTTAAAAATAATATTTATTAGATTTTCAACAGTATAACAAAAATAAACAATCACACAAAAAAAGAAACAACAACAGGAAAAATAAAAAAAATAAAAAAGAGAACAAAAAATTACATAAAAGTAAAATATGCTTCAATAATGTAACTTGCTTTAGCCTGGTTCTTGGACCTCCTCACACCTCCCTTTTTTGTATTCTGCTTCAATTTGTTATTTCAGCAAATCCTTTCCATCTTTCCAAAAATTTTAGCATAAACATGACATACTTTTCTTAACCTTATTGACTTTAAATTCTCAACTTATCAATGCATGACTTCTCACAACCTTTCTGCTAAAACCTGTGGGTATCTATCCACCATTGTCCCAATTCTCTAGCAGTTTGCTTTATTTTAGAATAGCCTTTAAATATTATAACACATTTCAATAAAAACTTTAAATTTCTCAATCCCCTCCCCACAGCTCTTCCCCTGGTCCCAAAAGACTGCCAGTCCTTTCCGTCAATTCCCTAAAGCTCCATTAATCTGGAAACCTGATGTCAGAGGCTCTTAGGTCCCCCCCCAAGCCCCTTCTGGCGATTTTGTTCATACTCTTTAATTCCCAGAAACACATCTCTGGGGAATCCTATCCTAACATGATAGCTGCAGCATTTCAACCATTCAACCAAATTTTCAGGTTTAAATTTTAGATGATCTTTCCAAAGGTATTTCCCAGTGCATCCAGATCCAGTAGCCCCAAGACCTTCAATCATTTCCAAACCCATATCCATATTCCAACAGTCCATAGGTCCCTGTGTAATGGGAACCTTCCATCCTTTCAGTCCAAACTGAGATCCAACCATCACAGTCCGGCCTTTACCAAAGTCCATCATAGATGGTCTTAGTTTGTAATCCATGGATGATCTTAATTTGTAGTCCTCAGTTACGTTGACATGCAATAAATGGTGCGCGCGAATAACTTCTAACAATACATAGTGCTATGTGTCTTGACTGGCGTTGAATAAAGAGTGGACTAGTTTTATAACTAGTTGTAACCATAGAACACAGTCTTGCTGTATTTTTCACTTGAGATACGTATGGTATGAAACTTCCTTGTTGAAAGCAAACATGCCATTTAGTACAGTGATTTACGGTCATCCGTCTTTATTAAAGGGAAAATCCATAATTCTGTTGTAGAGTGTGCATTATTCATTAGGGTTTGATTAGCTCACATTAAAGAGATTTTACCCTCTTACATGATTAAAAACCTCCAGTATCCATACAGTGTAATTCAACTACCTTTGATAAAAAGCTAATGTGTGCTTCTGATATTTCTAGCCCTTAATGCTGTAAAAATGAGCTAAAAAGTGTGCTGGCCAGCACCTAGTTAAAAACTCAGAAGGTGCAAGGTGGGACTGGGTTGGAATTTCTAGTGCTCAGGAAGTGAGGCTGCAGTAATCCTACAGTACTTTAGCCTTCTCAATAATGAGCACGATAACTTAAGCAAAATAAGAAAATAATCACAAATTTGCATAATTTAGGCAAATAATAAAATTCTGCTTTCAGTGGCTCAGATTATGTGTTTATGTTAAAACCTCCAGAGTATGGTGTGCAAATAACTCTGATTCTGTCATGTTATGAAGATATGCCTTTCAGAAATATCTTCACTTGAGGAAATTTTCCCCCAGCTTTCTTTCAAAACGTTATAGCCCTTTTGTTCACACTTGATTTCTGCCCATGAACATTTGATGTGCTTGTCCTAAGCTGCCCCTTTTTAAGGATGTGTGTGCTGTTGTGCTTTTTGTCATTATACTTCATTCTACCTTTTGATTTGATTACATGATCACTTGTGCTGGGATAAGAATTCCCAAATTGTGTGTGTGCCTTAATTCATTTCAATGATCAAGCAGTTAATGAGAGGCTGAAGAGAGTTCACTTGAGTAAAAGAGACCTGAGATAAATATGGGCTCTTTTGTGGTCTCAGTTAAATTTCGGGCAACCTGATGATAACAGGATTTTTGCCTCTGATATGTGCTATTGGGAAAATTTGACAATTCACAGATATATACCTGTTCAAAACATTGTTGGATTTCCTGCCAACATAAATAAACTTGAAGTGAACCTACGCATTTAAGAACTGTGAATTAACCTCTGGTATTCCTAATCATGTAACTGGTTCATGGTTGATAATGTACTTAAATGACTAGTTTCAATCTCTCTAGTGCAATTACCTTTTACTGGTAGTATATTGAGAAGAACTGGGCAGCTACATTACTGAGATAATTATTGGTTTGCTTTGTAGAGTAGACCAAAACACCATGTAAAACCTATTTTTCCTTATGCTTAGAGATCGCTGCTGTGTACAAAACAAACAGTTAATACAGTCATGGTTGTTAGATGAACAAAGGAATGCTATGGAGATTAATAATCATCTGACATGTTTTGTAAAACATTCCTAAAATGATGATTAGAGACTTTATGGGGCACAAAAAAGAGAAGAGAAGCCTTTCCAGTTAGTGTTCTGTGCTATACTGTGCTTACCATTGATGCAATACTTCTGGATCACATAGTAAACAGAAGCCTTTTAAAAATTTATTATTATCACAGTAATTGCGGCTGTTTTTTCTTGGGATGTGTACTATTGTATTTATTGTTTGATATCTTCAAGGAGCTCAGGGTGGTGAACATTGTTTTCCTCTTCCTGCTTTATACTCAAAATAGCCCTTTGAGGTGGATTAAGCTAAGAAATGGTGGCCTGGCTAAATCATCACGTAACAAACCATGAATTAATAGCAAGTTTGTCCCACAGGCAGTTAAATAAAATATGTGGTTTTTTCTCCAAAGTTTTGATTTATTTCCAAGTTTTTCTTATCTTGTGCTCTTATAACCTGGTGAGTATCTGGGGTGAGAGTAACCAAACAAACCATGCTTAAGGAAGGGAGTTGTGGTCACATGTAACGCCATAGTTAAAACAAATCAAGGTTTGTAAGTCAACAACAAACCATGACTTCACATTAGCAGTCATTGGTAAACAAACCATAGTTAGAAGAAGAAGAAGAGTTTGGATTTGATATCCCGCCTTTCACTCCCTTTAAGGAGTCTCAAAGCGGCTAACATTCTCCTTTCCCTTCCTCCCCCACAACAAACACTCTGTGAGGTGAGTGAGGCTGAGAGACTTCAAAGAAGTGTGACTGGCCCAAGGTCACCCAGCAGCTGCATGTGGAGGAGTGGAGACGCGAACCCGGTTCCCCAGATTACGAGACTAGTGCTCTTAACCACTACACCACACTGGCTCTTAAGCCACTGTTTGGCATTCACACATAATAGTAATAAACCATGTCTTTATTAAACAATGGCTTAGAATTATGTGTGTGACCCAGGCTAGTGACTGGCCCAGGGTCACCTAGTGAGTTTCTTTGCTGAGTAGGGATTTTAATCTGGGTTTTGTCATACAGAATCTGATGGCAGCCATTAGATGATTGTAGAATGTGTGTGGGCCACTAAGATACTGACTTCGATTTATTGTAAATCAGTTATTGTGAGAGACAGTGCATGAATTAACGCTGATATTGTGAAAATTGGATTACCTTTTAATATGTAAGCTTTTCCGGCAGTATAGATTCAAAGGGCCCTAAGGAAGCCAGACTATCCTCCACCAGGGCCAGGGCTTTTTCAGTGATGGCTTTGACCTGGTGGACTGCTCTGTACCACGAGACTAGGGCCCTACAGGACTTCATCCCCTTCCGCAGGGCCTGTAAGACAGAGCTATTCCACTTGGCTTTCAATTTGAATTAGCCTGATCCTCTATTCCCTTTCCCCCTTTCCTCTTCTATGAAGAAACCCTTTCCGGGACCCCACATTTAAATTCTTCTCTGGTCTCCTTGCTGGCCCTAGTAGGACCAAATTGGCCAGTTGCCCTGGTGATCATTTGATGTCTACTGACTGGGGTTCCCACCCACCCCAAAAAATGACCCCTGAATTTTTGAATGTTGTTGATATTGCTGCATTTTATGTTGTGTTTTATGCTGTTTTAAAGTCACATTTTAATCAATGTTTTATATTTGCTGTTAGCTGCCCTGAGCCTAGTTTTTAAACCAAGAAGGGTGGGGTATAAATAAAAATTTATCATTATTATTATAAAGGTGGTCATTGTTCCTTATTTTAGGAGAGCATCCCTTATTTGCAAAAGTCACAGGATTCTAGAGCATGATCCTTAATTTTCTAGCAGCTTAATCCTGCTCCTTGATCATACATTATACAGTAGTCTATTTTTTAAAGCATTCACATTTGTTTATTATTTGAGCCCTTGTGTTATCTGTGGTCTTCTTTCAAATCAACAACTTCATTCTTGAAGGCAGAAAAATGAAAGTGTTTCATTGTAAATCTAACATTGAATTAATCTCTCGTTAGCCCAGACTAAAAGCTGCACACCTAGTTTAATATTGTAAATTTATACAAAGCCTCCCCTAGGAATATAGGAAGTTGCTTGTTCTGTGTCTACTGGGATAATTTGTAGATCTCTATAACATTCTTCCAATATAGTTTTTATTTCATTTATCTATTTATTTACCGTATTTATAATCTGCCCTTTGCAAGAAGCTCTCAGGGTAGAAGTACACAGCAAAAATAAAACATTGTTTAATAAAACCAAAACATTATTAAATTCCAGAATTCAATAAAGTAGATCATGGTAGCAAGCTATTAAAGCAACAGTAAGTGAACATACATGAGTGGATTGAAACCTTATCCCACACCAAAGGCCTGTATAAAGAGATTCCTCTTCAGCTGCTAACAGAAATTAAATAATGTCACTGCTAGACCAACCTCAGAAGGAAGGTCATTCCAGAGTTGGGGAGCCACCACAGAAAAGGCTGTCCTGTGTACTGCTGCCTTCCCACTAGGACTTCCCCTGGCAACAGACTCACCAGCAGAGCCTCCCCTGCAGATCTTAATTCACAGGCAGCTTGATTGGAAGAAGGTGCACCTTCAGATATTTGTCCCTGCATTGTTGCAGGCTTCCTCAACCTCCGCCCTCCAGATGTTTTTGGCCTACAACTCCTATGATCCCTATCTAGCAGGACCAGTGGTCAGGGATGATGGGAATTGTAGTCTCAAAGCATCTGGAAGGCTGAGGTTGAGGAAGCCTGGCTTAGGGTTTTGCATTGGGACCTTGAATTGGGCTTAGAATTGGATTGTTGCTTTAGCACTGGTGTTCTACAAGTCTGGCCAGTCAACATTCTGGCCACTGCATTCTGCCCAACTTGTTGTGCTATATTTTTGGATTCATCGTATGGCTCATGAGCAGGGACAGAGGCAGAGGCGTCCTGGTAAGGCAGTTGTGAGATCATGGAGCCCTGAGGTGGCGGTCTTAGAGATTCCTTGCCCCTGCCTTGCCCCATCCCCATTCCAATGAGCACAGCCAGGAGGATGCCATTGCCTCTGTTTCAAAGGTTTTCTAGGTTCAAGGAAGTTACTCTCAGGCCAATCAGCACAAGCATCATTAATTTCAGCCTTTGATGGGAAAGTGCCAGCTAAATTAGTTAAATGCTGGGCTGCAAGTCCAGTTGAGTGCAAAGGTTTTCTTTCCTTTTTAGCCCGTAGAGTTCTAACTAGTTTCACCTGTCTTGACTAGTGCTTTCTTCTGATCTTTGGACTGCAGATCTGTGCATTGCAAATTTGCTAACTTTAGTAGTCTATCTTGGTTCCCCCACCCCCTGAAAGAATAGAAATGTTTCTTTAATGTGATTATTCAAAAGATCACTGATCTAAAGGGGATTTTCTTTCTCTGACAGAGGCTTTTAATATATTTTCTCATGAGTCTTGTAACACTTTCTATAGGAAAAAGATTGATTCAAGTTTTTTGAAACTCAATACTTCTAAAAACATGTATAAAAGACTTCAGTAGTTATGATATGAAGAAATAGTTCTGTGACATTCATTTGTATCTCCTGAGTTTGTATGATAAATTACGAGTTCAGCATAAATTGACTTCCACAGACAGAATATTGCATGCTTCATTTGTATGGAACCCTTCTTGAAAATAGAATGCCTTTCAGCTGTCATCGTCAAGTGGAGGCTTAATATACGGTATCCTTTTGCCATTAAGAAAGATGGAGGTTTAGGCTGCAATCCCATACACACTTATCTCAGGATAAACACAATTGAATTCAGTGGTGCTTACTTCTGAGTAAACATACCTGGGATTGTATTGTAAATGTTAAACCTAAATTAGTGGACTGTACTACCGTTTCAAGATACAGTGCTACTGCTATTTTAAAATTACAATGTGGAATAGAATTTTACCTTGTGCTCTTCCATATATAGATATAATTGTTTATATAGTATACAGTGGTACCTCGGTTTAAGAACAGCCCTGTTTACGAATGATTCGGTTTATGAACTCCGCAAAACCAGAAGTAGTGTCCCAGTTTGCGAACTTTACCTCGGTCTAACAACGGAAGCCGAACGGTGGAAGGTCTCATTAGGGAAAGTGCGCCTCGGTTTAAGAACGGACTTCTGGAACTGATTAAGTTCGTAAACCGAGGTGTCACTGTATTAAGATAATATTTGCTGTGCAAAGGCAGACTTTATTAATACCTAAGGAGCAGTAGTGATCACTGGAATATTAGTCATGTAATGATTTCTGTGAGTGATTGATTTTTTTAAAAATAGGGGTATTTTTGCTGCATTAATGGAATGAGACATAGATAAGAGGGCGCCATTCTACCATTCTGTATTTTGGGCAGCCTTTCCCAGCTTTGAATCCCTGATCAGAGACTATGGAAGTTGTAGTCCAACAGTATTTGGGGGAGGCTGTTCCAGAGTAGATGGGTGAAATTCCAGGTAAAAACAACACCAGGACATCTCTTGTTAGTCTTCCTTTCCTTTCTGTGTTCTCCTTCTCATCACCAGCAATGCACAATCTTTTATTTATTACCCCATAAAATGTTGTTTTACCAATCCAACAAAACGGGAGGCAGTAGCAGCAATACCGGTTTATGACTGAGATTTGAATTTTGGAGCAAAGTTTTAAGCTGAACGTGTCTAATTACAAAAGTGGGCAGACACACTTAGACTATAGCATATATCAAATTATCTACCCAGACAACGTAAATGAAGCAAGTTAAGTTCCTTAAAGGAAACACAGACATTAAGTTTTCTTGTATTTTTAAATTGGAAATGAAGATATACCTGTATATGTAAACGTGGAGTTAAAAAGGACAGGATCCAGAACAACCAACCAACTACTACCATGTACTCAAGAGGGCTTTGGGTTTGTCTTCAGCAGGTCCAATGCCACACAGCAAAATACTGCTTTTGAAACTGGAGGGTCTGACTGCTTTTTAAATAAACCAAGTCAACTATTATTTCTAAAGTAGTTCTTTGGATCATGGTCACTTAACTACAGCTAAATCAAAGGCCTTCTAAACTCAGACCAGCAGTTACCCAGCCTCCAGGGACTACATTCTTCTCCTTGTTTTCTCTGCCTTCTGGTGTGTATTTTTTGTTTTTCCTTATTTGTCCTTCAAAACTGAATGTGAGTATAATGTAAGATATGGAATTTAGGCATTTGAAAGTAAACAGGCTTCCACCTTCTAGCTGCATGAAGTCCAGCGTGATCTCTGCCCATGCAAACTATGCTAAGAGGCCCTCTTATTTGACCCAGAGCTTGCCTTATGACTTTTGTGACACAAGATGAAGCAATGCATCATCTGAAGTAAGGCATATCAGATAACTGTGCTTAAATGCTAAATAGTTTGAGCATGGAGAGATTGGAATAAAAATTGGTACATGTGTTCAGGGTAACATTTCAAGAGCAAATATCAGTTTTACATGTGCACAGATTTTAAAGCCAGGGAGTAAAACACAAAAGACAGTGCAGTTTGATAGCTCCCTTAAAAGATGAAAATAAGGAATAAAGGTAAATGTGGTTACTTTAGGTACCATTCTGTGTTTCAGGTTCAAAGCAGCACCTCAGCTCCTGCACCTATTTTCAAGGGGTCATGAAAATAGTGGTATCTGATTTGATGGTTGATAAACCATAATCAAACAAGTTTTTGGTGTAGCTTTCACTTTGAACTTCAAAGCCTGCTGAACCCCCACCCTTATTTTAAAAATAGGGTGGGGATGGGAAATGAAAATGTAAAATGTATTGTAATGCAGTGTTTGCCTTGGAGATCAGAGAAGTTGATGTCCATATTCAGGACACTATTTTAAATGTCAGCTTTATACCTAATAGAGCTCATCTTCCACAACTGTTTTCAAGAGAGCTCGGAGTGAATGAGACTTCTTGAGCACTGTGCTTTTTCTAAGCTAATAGGTGAACTCAGGTAGTTTCAGTTCTGCAGGCTTTTCTTGTGTTGAGGTTTTGACTCTCCGTAGATATTGCCCCATAGCTATGTAAAATGCATTGAAAAAGTAAATTATAGAATGGAATTTAATGGATATTGACTGGACAATCAGGGTGACGTGAGGGTCTCCTAAAATGGGTTGTCTGATGTGAGAGAAGCAAATAGATCTAAAGCTGTTCAGAATTTTGTTCTGGTGGCAGTTGGAAGAAGAATTGCTAGTTGCTGGTAGCAAGGGAAGGTCCTACCCCCTGCCATCTCTGCCATTTCAATGCTTAATCTGCACTGGCAGGCAGACTTTACCAAGATCACCCTCCTGCAGAGCATTTATGAGAAAAATGCCAGCATTTTGAACTTTTATTGGGCTCAATTAATTTGCCTGTCAAAATGCCAGCTCTGGGAAAGGACTGCTTTACAGTTTGTGGGGAGGGGTTATTTCCCCTTCTGTTTTGCTCCCCTGTCTGAGATAATCTGCTGCTTGATCCTTGATAACTGCTTCTGGGACCAATAAAACAAAAGGTGAGTGCCTGTGCTGAATGTGCTCCCCTAGTCAAATTAAAGCCCTGCCTCTTTGCAGGGTAAAACAGAGCATCCCTTAGGTATACCCAAAAAGTTTCTTTGAACTTTTCTTTCTGCAGGAAGGCAAGATGGCAAGAAAAGGAGGAAAGTCAATAAGATATGTAGTGCGGTGTCCATTGTGGTAAAGGGCACAACAAACATCCTAGAAGCACAGATAATTGATTAAAAGAAGAAGATGTATTGGAATGTAGGCCTGTAACACAGACTTCTCTCTTCTGGGCAGACCTCTTAAGACAGGTTGTATGAGTTGCTCTTAAAGCAATGATAACCTGGTTTGGACATCGTTTAGCGTTACGCATCACAAGTGTTCTCTTCTCTCCTTGCATTGCTGTGATGAGGATATTTGGAAGCAGATAACAAATTGTGGTTAGTTTAAAATGGAAGCAGATGCCTTCAGTTGTCTTGGTTTTGGCCCAACTGGAGTAGAAGAGAGGACATGCAAAAAGTTCATGCACCTGACTCTATGATTTAATGTAATGTCTAAATCTTCCCAGTGCTTCACATTGCTTTAGAACTATAAAACTCATTTCAACATCGCCAGCACACACAACAAATTGTATAGTATTTGGCATTGTTCTACTAACTTGTAGACTTCCTTTATTTAAAGGGTTAAGCAGTCTCAAATGTATCTTTTGGCATGTGATGAGTTCACTCACAGGCATAGGTTGTATTGCTTCCTGATTAGTGCTTTTTCTATCATTCCTCTGGGTCCGTTTTATTATATCTAGTACTGCTAATCTTGTAGTATGCAGGGAATCCTTTGTTATCAGTGGCTTGGGTGCACCGATGGGTCAAAGACTGAAGAACTTTCAGTCTAAATGATGTGTGCATCAGAAGGTGGTGAAGAAAGGTTTTTGGACGCATCACTACAATTAATCCCCTATAGTAGTGCATGTCATCTTGGTTCTTTAGTGGTGTGTACTGCTATTGTGTTCTTTAAAATCAAAGAGCAAAAATATTTTTTGTTGTTACCTTGGCAAATTGGAGGCATGTGTCTCACCTAGCAAGTAACTCAGGCTAGGAGAAAAAGAGATGGGGAGAAGTAGTTTCAGAGGCAAATGTGATGGTGAAGAGAGGGATCAGACTCACATCTACCCATGCTGTGACTAATATCCCCCAGCTTCACATAATGTACCTGAACTTTGCACAATTCAAATTGAGTTGCACTGCTTATAATGTCTTGTTCACTACCCTACTTTAACATTCTTAAGGATGAAAATATCCTTCCTTTTGACTGTCGCTTTCCCTTTTAAAAGAGCTTTTAAAAAGCTGTTAAAATGCACATTGATCTAAATTATGGTTCTTTGCTGTTTGATTATGGCGATCAAATTGAGACCTAGCTTTCACATTTAATTTTCTTTACTTTTTGTTGTATCAAAACTTCCAGCCTTTTCTGAGAAGTCTTTGATAATGACAAAAAGATTTTTACCGACTGGCAAACCTAAACAAAAAAACCTTTCAGAAAACAAATCTTGTCAGGATCAGGGGACTCAGCTAGACTGGTAAAGAAAAAGGGATTTATGTGTGTTGTATGTGCAATATAACATTGTGCTACCAGATGGAGATGTGGACTCCTGTTTTTCTCTACCTGTTTTCCCTGTTTAAATTTACAACGCTTTAAACTGAAACGCTTCTTTGATGTGTCTAGATTCAGCCAAGAAGTGCTCTGATGATAGAACACAAAATCCCAGAAATATGGACACAGAAGGTCCAAGCAGCTGAAGAGAAAAGAATTCAGTCTCATTCTCCATTTCTCCATCAGTAATAGAAGTTGGATCAATATCATCCTGTTGTGAATCTAACAGCTTAGTAAGACACATGGCTGGACACGTGGCTCTTCTCAGGCCTCAGAACGGGGGTGAGAGTGTATCCAGAGTATAAACATTGACAATGGCATGGAGGTGGCCTTTGATTTTATTGCAAAAGAGCATATTTGCGCCCTGCCCTGCAATGCAGATTCTATCCTGACAGGAGCAAAAATGGAATCCATGTGACCCACTTAACTGCTGAGCTGAGGAAGTGACATTTAATTCATTTTAGAGTTATTGCTCCAAGCAAATACTAATAACTGGGCCATACTTTGGTTAGTCACCAGTTGTTACAATGCTAGCTTTGTTTTATTTGTTGAAGTTTTTGATGGGTTTTTGAGGGTGTGAAGGAAGGAAATGGCCACAGAACATTTAGATGTTTCCTGTTACATAAATGTTACATGCTTCTTAATCTTTAAGCCTCATTATGAGTGAGGAATGAATTAATATTGAAGCTCAAATGCCCAGGCTGCTCTATAATTAATCATCAAAAACAAAAATCATATGGTGCTGCATAAAAATAAGGATATTCAGTTAATTTTTCTTCTTCAGGTAGTTTAAACGTTCTGTTTTTCAATGAATCATTCTGTCTTCTTTCCAGTTCAAGGTTTTGTGTGCTTTTACAAATGTAGCTGGACCCACAAACCACCTATGTACAAAAGGGAGGTATCAGTAGACTTTGTGTGAGCTGAAAGTTTGAGGGGGAACCACAAAAACCTCAGTAAGAACTCAGTGGCCATGGAATGCTGACTGCATGGGCTGGGGCAAACTAAGTGGCTGGAGAAGGAGGATGAAGGAAAAGACTCAGGGATAAAAGGGTAGAAAGAACCATCTCATCGCCCAGATATGCATTTTTCTGGTTCACACTGAGAAGCTATTTTTAAAATGCCCCCAGTCGCAGAAGTGAAAGCTGCCAATAGAAATCAGTGGAACAATCCAATATTTTAAAGCAGCTGGGAATGTGAACACACGTGTCAGTCACACCTCTGTAAACAAACTAACAAAAACAAAGGGAGGGATTGCTCCCTCAACAGCCCAATGTGGTGCAATGTTAGTAAGGGGGGAAAGGAAAATGTGTGTGTGTGTGTGGTGGGGGGAATAAAGTGTTTGGAACGCTGCAATGAAGCACTTGTTGCAGTGCCTTGTTCTTTCATATTTCTTGATCTCCCTAGAGTATAGGATGTCCAGTGTAGGGTAGGTGTAGGGTACATGTTGCAGAATTTCTCTGTAGGCCGGCCATCTTAGATCAGAAAGCTGGTGAATGCTGTCAGTTGCTAATACTTTTTGACATTTGGGGAAGCTACTGGGAAAATTTGGAGACATGATACATTTCAGACCATGAAGTGCCTTTAGCTAATGATATTCCGCCCCTCCCCCTCGTGAGTCACCTGTTGGGAAGGGTAAAAGTATGCAAGTAGTAATATCAGACTCATTTAAGGTTCTCTTGCTATGCATTTTACATATACTTAGCAACATAGGCACAGAAAGATCAAGTTATATCTGTACAGGTATGAGCCTCACAATGTCTTCCAAACCATTTTGGGAATGGGGTGTGGGAGAAATAGTCTTAGGATGTAGTTTTAGATCATTACAGATGACCTATTTGACTAAAATGTGGGGGCATTTGCATTTTTAAGCTCTTTAAAACATACAGATGAATAATCCGGTCCAGAGTTAATAGTTTGGTGGGTTTCTTTTTTTGAAAAATAAAACGGTTGCATCCTAATAAGGATTGTATTGAAAACATTTAGTCACAGTTGTGTACCTCTGCTATATGCAGACATGCATGGTATCTAGAAAGTGAAGTTGTTTAAAACTTTTAAAAACTGCTTTGATCAGTCAAGATCAGATATCCTGCTTGTAACTGATAACCATGAAGATGAATATCGCACTGTATCAGTGAAAGTGATGGTCGAGGCTCTTATATAATTATAAGAATTAGCAACAAATTTTATTCTTTAGAGAATTGTCCTGTTTTCCCTCACCTTAGGGTACTGGAGAAGTTGACGCTTATGCACTCTCTAATAGGATGCAGACTGCATCCAACAGAGCAGGGTCATGGTCAGTTGAGCCCAGTAGTTCAGTCAGGGTACATGCCACCAGAACTCAGCTAGGACCAGGGAAGGCAAAAGACAAATTCTCAGCACCCTGGAGAGCTCACATCAACCATTGCTGACTACGACTCAAGAGACAGTTGTTGCCTCAGCAGCATGCTGAAGCCTTATGAACACTGGCTGGCTTGAACCTCCTTTCCACCTTCCCTCTGAGGAGCTGTCTTAAGAGCCATTGCCTTATTCTGTAACTGCTGGTTCCTACAACATGGAGGCAGTTAGGAATGAATTAAAGGGGTGTCCTGAGCTGGAGAAAAAGGTAATGCCACACCCTCTGACCTGGGATGATCTGGGAACAATGGGTTCCTGAGTGATAAAAAATAGTCTTAAGAACAGAAGTGCACTTGAAGAAGCACTTTGCACAGTAAGACAGTGGTCCTAACCATGAGTAAATGTCTTATTTAAATCTGTGGGACTGACAGCTGCATAACTCTGCATGGGATTAGGGTCCAATTTCTTTATATTTCTTTTACTTTCACAGATTCCCTCCCCCCACTTTCTTTTACCATCACAAGTAGTGTGAAAGTGCATGTTAAATATCTTGGAATAGCTCCCAACATAATGGCCTCTTTATAATTCTGCTGCTTCAGAGTTTCCTCTGGAAAGCTCAAAGGTCACATCATTTGGTTTATAGTGCTGGAATGATCCCTGCACAGGGTATGGCTATCAGAAATTCCTAGCATTCCATTTGTCTAATATTTAGACCTTATATGCTCAAGCAGAGCAGAGTGCTTTATCAAAGAATCAGGCAGTAAAACTGTCATGGCAAGAGCTAAAAGAAAGAAAGAAAGAAATGATGCTTAGCAAAATATTTTCCCCACTTTGAAGCAAGTGCTGTAGTTTAACATTAATCTTCTTTTGCGGTTTTGTAGCCTTAAAATGTTAGTTTGACTTTTGTGTGTCTGTATCTAATTAACTTTCAGCTATGCCAACTGGCTGAAATGTGTAGCAGAAAGTTATTGTAAAATTCAGGAAGGTGTTTTCTCAAGGGAAGATGATTATAGACAGAAGTTGAAATCTTTGAGACTCCTATTTTCTTCTGAAAGCATCCTTGCTTTCAGTAGCCAATATTTAACTCAGCTTGGCACCTACATAAGAGTCAAGATCGAAAGATCATTAGTGGCCTCCCTCTTTAAAATATATATTATTGAAATACAGTAGCATTGCTTAGTATTTTGAATTAGCTTCAGAGGATAAAGGAATCAACCCTTTTTTCAATTATACCATGTTTATGGGAAGTTTCCAACAAATGGGACTAGTTGTGAAGACTGTTGGGTCATTTAAAACAATGCATTTTACCAGGTTTTCCTTAATTCTCAGAGATGCAAGTTGTATGATGTCACCATAATTTATTTGGTATCCAGTATACAGGTTATGCATACAGTAAACAGGTTATTTTAAGGGACGCGGGTGGCGCTGTGGGTTAAACCACAGAGCCTAGGACTTGCCGATCAGAAGGTCGGCGGTTCGAATCCCCGCAACGGGGAGCTCCCATTGCTCGGTCCCTGCTCCTGCCAACCTAGCAGTTCAAAAGCACATCAAAGTGCAAGTAGATAAATAGGTACCGCTCTGGCAGGAAGGTAAACGGTGTTTCCGTGCGCTGCTCTGGTTCGCCAGAAGCGGCTTAGTCATGCTGACTACATGACCTGGAAGCTGTACGCCGGCTCCCTCAGCCAATAAAGCAAGATGAGCGCCGCAACCCCAGAGTCAGTCCTAATGGTCAGGGGTCCCTTTACACAGGTTATTTACACACAGTGAGACATGAACCATTTCTAGGTGTTTGACTCCTATGCTGGGCTATTGCAGAAGAAGTGTATGTTGCACACACACCATATATTTAAAGCACCCCCCCCAAAAAAAGAACAATGGGAGCTGTAGTTTACACATCACAGGGCTACAGTTCTCAGTGCCCTTAACCCACTGCAGTTCCAGGGATTCTGTGGGGGGTTGCTTTTAAAAGTGTTTTAAATATGTGCTGCATTCATAGCCATAAGCACAATTCTTTCCTGCAAACTGGAATTTTTGGAATGTGGGCTTTTCATCTGGATGGGGATCTTAAAAATGTGGTAGTCCCAGCTGAAATGGGACAGTTGTAGGGTGAGTAAGTAAGTATACGTTGGATTGCAGCCTGTTTCAGATTCTTGGTGTAATTTGGGCATCTGTCATAATTATCATAGCTTCCAACCCTGTGTGTACATCTGAATCTGTTCCACTGAAATCGATGGGAAGTATTTCTGAGCTGTAACTGCATGAATATATTAAAAAAGTTGTGTTGTGATTGCAGACTTGTTTCTGATCCAGGATGAGAGTGCAACAAGGATAGTGGCATCCTTATAACATAATTCGTACTGTGCTAAAAGTAATTATTTTATTGATTGATTGATTGGTTGGTTGCCTTTTCATTTTCAGTAAGATTTGCTTTACTTCCATCTTGTGAATCTTGAATTCTTTCTTTAATATTTGTCAGGAAAGTATCCCCTCCTCATGCTTATGTTCAACAATCAAAGGGGGTGATGGCAAATGCTCCTTTATTGTGTGCTAGCGGAAGCCATACATGGAGTTATTTCCCTGCAGGGGTGGGGTGAAGCAATATGATGTGTAAACTATTGTTGTTTTTAAGGAATAACCTTCTTTTCCCATGTGAAAGGCTTTGTTTGAAATACCTTGCTGCATAATGAATTATTATATTTACTTAGTAGCCAATTCTATAAGGTTGGGGAAAGGCATTAATGATACCCCCATCTTGACATGCATAGTTAACCTTAAAATCAAATTATAGAGTTCCTTCCCCCCCCCTTTTCTTTTTTTACTGGCAAAGGATGATTTCTGAAATTAAGCAAGAATAGTAGCAAAGAATATTTTCATTAATGAGGTTGAAATACTTTGTCTTGACTGAGTGTCCTCCTTGTAAATTGGTCCATTGGGGCCAATTTGCTGCAAAATGTTTTGATCAATTGGGTCACATTTTTCTTACTAGGTCTTAAACATTATTCTGATGTTAATCAGAACTGTCCTCCATGGTTTATAAACTGTGAATAGGGATCTCATGGCCCACGTCTCTATGCCTTCTTACCTGACCCCTGCAATTCCAGCCAGACACCTATTAATTTGCTTGCCTTCTTGTTCTCTGTCCCCAACTGCATGTTACTTGACAATGTTAGCTGGGTATGTGGTTAAGGAAGAATTTCAGTAGGCGGTGAAAGCAGAACTGCAAAATAAGACACGTCTCATTTTTTTCCTGTCCCTCATATCAAGCCTCCCTTTATGAATTGATTTTGTGAAGGTTCCAACCAAGCTTGCACTGATGCAAAAGTTGAGAAAGGAGCACATATCCATGAACAAGCACATGGCAGTATTATTAAACATTTATTTATTACCAGTTATTAGTGATATGCTTACTGCCTAGAGAACAGATAGTGTACAAGAGATGTATTCTTTATGGAACTCGGGGGAAGTGTACATTTATTTTAATTCAGAAGAATTGATAAACTGTTTAATCGAAGAATTTCTAAGTGATTTAAAAAATATATCAATATATACTGTGTACTGTGCCCAGGGAATCCTGTTATCGCTGCTGCTGTGAAAAGTCATTCTGAATGTATATAAGCTCTGCTTGAATAGTCTGCATTCCATTGCCATTTAATTCTAACCTTTGCATCCCCTCCTTTACACCCACTTGTATATATACCTGACAGGTGAGAATCACACTGCTTCTGATGAGGTATGATCTCATCCAAAACTCCATATTAAAGTGCCTTGCCCTTAGTTTTTAAGGTGATCCCACCCACAACCTGAAAGTAGCTAGGCTCTCCTGTGCTCTTGGCAAGGAGCTATATTGCCGCCTCTGAAACTGGGACTAGAAACTCAAAAAGTTTGCCTTTTGTCACCTTTTGCAATCTGCCATTGATTTTCTCCACTGCTGTTGGGGTCAGGTCTGTTCTGCTGTGCCTTCCCTGTCCTCCATCTGTCTGCTTCTTTTCCCACCTTCCCTTTTCTTTCCTTCCCTTTTCCTCCTCCTGCCACTATCACCTGCTTTTTCCACCTTTCTCCCCTCCAAGCCCTGCTGGGTGCTCTGCTCACACTTCTGATAGTGCCATTGGCCGTCTGGGGAGGGGCTCCCACAGGGCTGCTGCAACAACCCATGCCTGCAACCGGATTCCTCCTCTGGGGTGTCCAGAGGACCCTGTGTGTCTCCCATGGTTCCCAGAGTAACTGAGGAGCAGCCCAAGGAGTGCGCAGGTGGGCAGGCGGCTCCTAGCCACTCTGAGCCAGAGTGGAGAGGCATGATTTTTGCACCTGCTTGTGCCCTTGGTGGGGGCAACCTAACCAACCCCTAGGAACGCCCATGTCCCCAATGTTCCCAGGTATGCCAACTCTACCCCCACATTCCCGTGTTTAGCAGGGTCTGAAAGGGGATTTGAAGCATATTTGGATGAATGCTTCATGAGCAAGACACATACACACACATGCACGCGCACATCCCCACACCCACCACATGTGGAGGCTTCTAAGCACACCCAGCCAAATACCTTTGTGTTCAGACTCAGTGCCTGAAGAGGATTACCTAGTTAGCACAGGTGGTATGCTAGGCAAGAACACAGTATTGCGAAATATGAAATTCTTATCCCCTTTATGAATAATTCTTTCTGCTGCCTGGCACTGTAATTCTGTTCAATCTCCCATCATCGCTGATCCTTTGTCATGCTGGCTGGGAGCTCAGAGGAGTTATAGCAATGCCTTGGTGGGCCACAGGTTGGCCACACCTGAATTCTGCATTTTGTTAAACATTGACCAGATAGGATACCTCTGAATCTGCGAGACAGTGAATTCGGGTGATGCCTAATCCTTGCTTGTCCCCATATATTTGTCCTCAGTACAAGGAGTTTTGATTTCTTCTGTCATGGCTAATTACCATTAATGCAGTGGTACCTTGGGTTAAGAACTTAATTCGTTCTGGAGGTCCGTTCTTAACCTAAAACTGTTCTTAACCTGAGCTACCACTTTAGCTAATGGGGCCTCCTGCTGCTGCCATGCCGCCGCCATGCGATTTCTGTTCTCATCCTGAAGCAAAGTTCTTAACCCGAGGTACTATTTCTGGGTTAGCAGAGTCTGTAACATAAAGCGTCTGTAACCTGAAGCGTCTGTAACCTGAGGTACCACTGTATGCAAATTTCATGGAGCACAGGTCTTCTTCTTTTTGGAAGTTATTTAATTTAGTAGCTATCGTTGCACCTTGTGGCAGTGAATCCCGTAAGATAATTATATATTATGTGATGACTTTTGTCAGTCCTGAACCGAATCAGTTTCATTGGGTGATCTGCTAGGCTAGTGATATATAAAAAGAGTGGAAAGCAAGAACTGCCAGCCCCTGCACCTTGCATCCTGACACAGGTACTGGAAAGTTGTAACCCCATAATTTCCACTTAAAATGTCCTGAAACTCTTGTTTCACTGGATGTTTTTAGGAGAAAAAATTTCCCTAATGACTTCTTTCCTTTTTTGAGCACTTGAACCCAGCTGTTCTGTAGCACCCATTCTATTGTAGAGTGGTACCTTGGTTGTCTAATGTAATCCATTCCGGAAGACCGTTCGACTTCTGAAACATTCGACAACTGAGGTACAATGGGCAGGTGGCAAATTCCATACAGAAAAATGGAGAAGCACGCCTTGGAAGCTGTTTGACTTCCGAGGCGCGTTCGAAAATGGAAACATTCATGTCCAGGTTTTCGGCGTTTGGCTTCTGAATCATTCAGCTTCCGAGGTGCTAAAAAACCGAGGTTCCACTGTATCTTGCTCTGATGATAATGTCTTAAGAAAATAACTTTGTTTCATAAAAGAGATAGCTATACCAGAGCTGATCTAAAATAATGTTTTCTTTAGAAGCATATACCGAGATGAGTGCTGCAACCCCAGAGTCGTCCAA
The DNA here is from genome assembly GCF_027172205.1 of Podarcis raffonei. Taxonomy (NCBI): domain Eukaryota; kingdom Metazoa; phylum Chordata; class Lepidosauria; order Squamata; family Lacertidae; genus Podarcis; species Podarcis raffonei. The sequence goes on along the minus strand of NC_070610.1, from coordinate 30,715,249 downwards.
CGGTCAGGGGTCCCTTTACCTTTACTTTTACCGGACCCTTGCTTGACTCACCAGCCTATGTTTTCCTGTTTGTTTTTATTTTTACATTATAGCCTGTTGAAACCCACGTGGGTTTTGTGATCTGAGGGCAACTGGGCATTAGATGATTGTTAATTTCACATTCTTCCTCATTTGTTCTTCCCAATTAATGGGGCCAGACCTCAACCAAATAGACTTTTATCCTGCTTGGGCTATTAGCCATGCTGTTCTCTGACCTGTTTGGACTATCAGGCATGCTGTTCTTTGACCTCCTAACTGCAGTAATAATTGGGAACAAAGGAAGGATTTAACATTTTAGAGCTCCCTTGTGCAAAACAAGGTGAGGAAATGGCTGAAGCTGATCATACGTTCCTTCTCGGAGTGTTCATCCTAATTAAAGTTGCTTCACACTGTTACAGGGAACCCTAGGAGGTAAAACAAAACTGCATTACCACCACTTGCTTTCATTCGGAAGACTTTTGAATGTCAGAGAAGCTGCTCCGCAATCTTATTACACAATCTTTATCTAACCGCCTCCATAAAGGAGAATATGCTGAAATGAATCAAATGCCAGTCAGGTGGTCTTGAGCTCATATTTTTTGTCACTGGCTTTTTTCCTGAGATAATGAGTTCATTATTTATTTGCTGAATTTATTTGATTCCCATAACCCCTCCATGTTGCCACCTTATTCGTTTATTTCTTAATCCCATCAGTTAACACAACACAGAATAACATGGGCAAAAAGGCAGGGCCTTGCAATTTGTGTTTTAGCAGTGGGGAGTCAGAAGAACAGAACATAGGCCCAGGAAGCTAGCATAGGTACAATATAGATGACCAGCAGTGGCAGACCTTGGTCTTTCACATTTAAGCAGCGCCCTTTGTGAAGCCGGAATTCAGAGGGCCCCCCCCACCTCTCGCCTTCCATTCTGTGCATATGCGACATCATAGTTACGACGCCCTGCAGTGCCCGCCACCTAGGCTCGGCACCCAGTGCAGGAGAACTAGTCATCTGCCCTAAATCCTCTGTGACCAGCATACCAAATGGTAAGGTTTTCTGCCACAAATTCTGTTGTGTGGTAAAGGTTGGGGGTCTTAAGTGGTAAGACTCCACATTAGTCACTTTATAAGTTGATGGTCTGTACAGTGGTACCTCGGGTTACATACGCTTCAGGTTACAGACTTCGCTAACCCAGAAATATTGCTTCAGGTTAAGAACTTTGCTTCAGCATGAGAACAGAAATTGTGCTCCGGCAGCGCAGCAGCAGCAGGAGGCCCCATTATCTAAAGTGGTGCTTCAGGTTAAGAACAGTTTCAGGTTAAGTATGGACCTCCGGAACGAATTAAGTACTTAACCTGAGGTACCACTGTATAGTGATTCTGTGGCGGGTAGAAAAGGGTATTTATCTGAGCTGGAGAACCTCACAGCTAGAGTTGTCTTTTAATGAAAACATTGTCTCCCCTGATTTCCCTTTATGTTTTGTAGATTTTAAGTTTTTAAGATTTCTATTCCAAGTGTTCATGTATTTTTAAAAGGTCTAAATATTTGTAGTTATCAGAAGAACTTAATGTTGGTGTGTTTGACAAGGAGCAGGATTTAAGTAGCAGGGCAAGAGTTGGGCTCAAGCTATTTCACAGATTGGCACTTGCCCAAGCCATCTAGTTCATAGGTGACGAAGGATTTCCAGATTCATGTTGAGCATGCTTTTCATTGCTCCTGTAAGTCTAAGTGGAGTTGGCCTATTAATGTTTATCCTTCTCTGTTGCTATGGTGTGAAATAAATGGGACATGGGAAAGTGCTGTGAGCCTCTGAGAAATATGAGGCACTGTTTTGGTTTTTGGAAGGATAGGCATGAAGGCTAGTGATATGTAAGGAATAAGAAACTCGAGTTTGCCATTAAGAAAGGCAAGAGAAGCCTTCAGATAGGTTCCTGAGACAGCTCCCAGAGTTGGAGGGGCCAATGATTCCCTGTGCTGCTGCTTACAGTGTCCCAGATTCATTAATGGTTAGATTTGTTTCCCCTTGACTAATCCTAAAGACTTGGTGCAAAGTAGCCCCTGTATATTTTATTATCCTTCTCCATGCCCCTTCAACCAAATGGTGAGTGGGAGTCTCTCTTGGACATAAGCACCAGTTTTCCCCCTCTTGGGTGTACCAGCTACAGTGGTACCTCTGGTTAAGAACTTAATTCATTCTGGAGGTCCGTTCTTAACCTGAAACTGTTCTTAACCTGAGGTACCACTTTAGCTAATGCTGCTGCGCCGCTGCTGGGCGATTTCTGTTCTCATCCTGAAGCAAAGTTCTTAACCCAAGGTACTATTTCTGGGTTAGCGGAGTCTGTAACCTGAAACGTCTGTATCCTGAAGCACCTGTAACCCGAGGTACCACTGTACTTGCCTTCCTCCTTCAGAGCACATGTCTTTGTCAGGCTAATTATTGTAATTGTTATTTGAGTGTTCAACCGACAGTATAGGAAGTCCTACTATTAGATTTTAAAGGTTCACAGCTCGTGGTACACTCATGTGTGGCAGATGAACACACAATAAAAGTAAACCACATTTTTAATTTTTCCTTAATCTGTGTTTTGGGCTTTTTCACAGCCTGGAGTTGTAGGAGATAAGTGATTCTGGCAAGGGGCCTTAAGAGCTTAATTTGCGTATGGGAGAGTGATGAGGAATAAAAGAGAAAGACAAGATTTATTAGAAAATAAGTTTATTATGTTACTTGTAATTCCCAGACCATGCAGATTTCCACTAGAGAGGCTATTTTAAGCAGGGGCTTTTAGGGCAATATGCGAATAATTGGGTTGCTGTTTCCCTTTGGACCTTCATGTTTTCTGAGAAGAAATCTCAAGCTGGAGAGACAGGCATACTTTCTCGTTCCCCTTCTACACAGGAAAAGTATCAAACAAGCTGAACTGTAGTGCATGCTTTTGAACATGGGATCTCTCTGTCTGTGTAGTCTATCCCCTGCTGAAAAGGGAGATGGATTGTGTGGTCAGAGGGGTCTGCATCCAAATCAATGTGATGCACTGTGGTTCACTTGTTTTTCCCCTGCATGGTGAAGGGACAGGAGAGGGAGATTGAGACTCTTAACTGGGTTGAGATTTCTCCCTGGAAAGTAACACATGAACAGGAAATTTCGTCTGTTTTTGTTACATTTCCCTTTTATGACTTGCCTCTAGTTACCTTATCTCTCTGATGTCAAAAAACAGATAACCATTGAAATAATAAATTGTGCCCAAAGGCAATTTACACTCAATATTTTCTGGATGCTTAAACTCTACACAGAGCAAAACAAAATTGAAATTCCAATAGTACGCTGTGGCCTGTGGATAGAATACTTGAACTTTTGCTTCTTGTCTCCATAATGTGCAATCTTTCATATCACTTGACAGTGTGCTTTTGTAACTAAAATTCCTCCATCATTAGCAAAAACACCTTCTAAAGGCAATTACTTAGACTATCTTGCCACCCTTGCATCCTTTTTGTAGTAGAGCAATGTACAGGACTGCATATACTCTGCACCTGTCAAAAATTCTGCACCATTGTAGCTCAAGAGAAACTGTTACACAACCACAATGCAGTAGCAGTTCATTCACTGCTAATATGTAAATTCTGTCATCTATCTTGGGTGGTGCTTGCTTGAGGCTCCTACGCTATGTAGGTAGTAATTAAATAAGCACTATAAACTTTGCAGAAGCAGAAAATCTAAATAAATAAGATCTGTTTGCAAGAGTTTAGACTTTTTACAAGATAAGTAGAATAAACATTGCAGACTGTAAGTTTCACAGCTGAGGTTCTAAAACGCAGTAATAGAAATTCTTTTAAAATGTATTTGGGAAATCTGTCTGATCTAACACAGATATAAGTGGGGCCCTTGTGTGCATTTGTTACCTGAGTCCAGTGCTGGAGTGTGTTCTGCTGGTGCCCAGGACATACATGCATGTGCCAGGGGTGGGTGGGAGAGCATGGAGGATGAACGGAGACTGCTATGCCAGCCCAGTCGGCACTGCTGATGTGATGCCAGCCCCAAGCAGCTTTGAGAGGCTGGGATGATCCCAGACTCGCAAAGTGGTCGGGGAGGGCAGTGTGAGAAGGACGCAACAGCCATACAGTGGTACCTCGGGTTAAGTACTTAATTCGTTCTGGAGGTCCATTCTTAACCTGAAACTGTTCTTAACCTGAAGCACCACTTTAGCTAATGGGGCCTCCTGCTGCTGCTACGCCACCGGAGCACGTTTTCTGTTCTCATCCTGAAGCAAAGTTCTTAACCCAAGGTACTATTTCTGGGTTAGCGGAGTCTGTAACCTGAAGCGTATGTAACCTGAAGCATATGTACCGAGTGTATGTACCGAGGTACCACTGTACATTGCAGGATTGAACTGTACTGCAGGTTTGTTGTATATTACCCTCTTAGCCCAATCTGCTGCATGAAGACAAAGGCCATGGATAATATTGCATTATTGGGGGGGGGTGAGGGCAATAATTTCCATCGGAATTGTAGGAGAGAAAGGTTTAAAACTTACCTCTCACTGTAATCCCCCTTGTGCTGCTCAGCTGACTGGGGAATAGCTGAGAGTATTGAAAAGAGGGTTGGACTGCAGAAAAAGTTAATCTTTATCTGGAGTCCTCGTTCTTCCTGCTGCTTGGCTGATCAGTTGGAGGGAATGTTGGAGGCCATGTCGGATTAGGCAGTGGGCCAGAAGCCGCCTGAAGAGCACAGATTGCACCCTTCTGAACAAGAAACTGAAAACAAAAATGTTTCTTGGCGTTTATACATAGTGACAAGAGAATATACAGTTTGCCCAGAGAATGTACAAGATTCAGCAAATACATAGTATTTGCATCCTCCAAAGTGCTGAGTATTCTGCATAATTGCTGAAGAATGTATAAAATTCATTCAATATATGCCCATTTCCCAAGGCTTGTTGAAGATTATGTATATTGACCAGGAAATGTGCAATACCCTCTTTATGGAATAATGATGTGCACAGTGTCTAGTTGTTCAGCATATCAACCACTCAGTTTACATTCCCATTAAAGTATGTGTGTGTGTGTGAATGATAAAGAGATATAAGGGAAGGAAAGAATCTCAGATTTATGCATTTATTTCAACAGGCAAATCTTGCTTCTGTCTCAAAAATAGCTTCTTGATCTGAACCAGACAATGAAATGGCTCTCTCAGCCTTTTGTAGATCTGTGTCTCCCTCCATCCAGCCTCCTTTGCAGGATGCTCCCTCCATTCCATCACCACCTCAACAAGTCAGCATCCTGTGCTCCCTGAGCATGCTCTGTCCTCATTTAACATTTGGGGGGATTCTTCCCCTTCAGGGTTTTTTTCCTTTTAAAAAATTGTACTTCTGTATACCTTGGGTTTACTCATGGACCATTATGCATTGATGGTGCTGTTTTGGCTGCATAAGCATGAGTTGAAGGGGAAATTATTAAATTAACAACTGACCTTGATTTTATTGGCTTTGCTTTTAGGCAAGATATACTAGGATTTATGGGAGTCTAAATATGCATCCTATATTTGCTTACTCCAAAACATCCTGCAACTCCCAGTGGGACTTATTCCCAGGTAAATATGCATAGAAGTGCAACCTACATCTGCACTCCTAAACCTAATTACTGCACTTGGAAATATGATCCACTGAATTTACTTCTGAATTGGTATAATGAAGAATTCTCCTTCTGAATAAGAACAAATTCAGTTTATTCCAGAATGCCTCTGGCAGCTTCCTAGCAGAATATGAAACTGCTGCTTTCCCCTGGTACCTGGGACTTAAATCCTAAAGGTTTCTTTTAACTACCATGTATAATCACACCATTGGTAGAGCTATCCTATTTATAGCTGAATTCCATAAGTCTTACTTTTGTCGTGTTGCAATACTAAGGTTTGGATTTCAAAAACTGGAATTTAATTTTGTTTTTTGTAAGAGCTGGCAACCCACAACTTGACATAATTCTAGCAGTTTGTAATATTCCTTAAACATCTGAGACATAAAGAATGTTCCTTAGGTACTTAGAACCAAGCAAGTTTGTAAGAAGGTTTGCAGAATCAGAACTACTGTTTTTGCTAGCATACGTTAAAAAATGCTTCTGAGATCATTTGAGTTTATTTATATGGATACTAAACTTCATAGTGGTCTTTTAGGATTAGGCTCAGGCTTGCTCATGAATCTCAAGTATGCAATCCAACTTCTGTTTCTGTCCCAACCTTCATGCAGTGATTGATCCAAAACAAGCATGTTACTTATTAATTGGGACTGCTAAATTAGTTCCCTTCTGCAAGATCTGATAATGAGCACTACCCAAGTGTATAAAAAATAGAGCTGGGACAGATTGCATGTTGAATACTTCATAAAGTTGGTCAAAAGACATGAATTCTTTTACAGCTCTTCTGTCAAGAATTGGTTATATATTAAGTTGTGATGTAGCTCTCTCTTTTTAGAGGATATGTGCATATAGCCTCTGGTTAATGATTTCCTACATTGGAAATACTTATTTTTTTCCTTGGCAATTGAACATTATCAATTGGCTTCCCCACTTTTGGCTTACTTAATCAGCTCTGCACTATTTTTTTTAATCTAAAAACCACTTCATACAGCATAAAGTGGAAGACACTTGTATTTGGAAATTAAGAGACACCTGCATCTGTGTAGATTGTAATATGTGATGGTCCCATGTTTATGCATATTGGACACTGGCTGCCAGAGGGGGCTGGTGCACTAGGGCTACTGCGACACATCCTTCCAAATCCCTCCAAAGCCACAGATTTTTTAAATACTTCTATTAGAACGCACAGAAGCTCCACAAACATTTCTGCCAATCAGATCTCTGCAGCGTTCAACCAAGCCTAATAAAAATGTATAGCTCTCAATCACCTGACATCACCATGATGTCAGATGACCATTTTCCCTCTCTTTTTTGGAATAATATTTATTAAGTTTTCCATTTTAACAATCCAATAAAAACCACATTAAAAACATTCCAAATGATGACCATTTTTTCCCTTTGCAGTGTGGATTGAGCTTGAAAGAAAGATTCCAGTAGGGCTTAAAGCCACTGTCAATCTCCTTTCAGCAAGGATTGGCTTCACTATGAAGATTCAGCTGGACAAGTCCTGGTTATCCAGGAACAACCTGGAGCTTGTTTTAAGGCTTGTTCCTTTGCAGCTGCATCTTTACCTCCGTATGACTTGGAGAAAAGGGTATTCAGAGCCAAATTTGGCTCATGATCTGGAGGTTCCCCATGACTGGTTAAACTGAGATTAGCAAGCTCAAACCAGGTTGATATCATGGTTTCAAATTATGGTTTGTTCTCACTCCACAGCTCCATGAAGTGAGACATCACATAGAACAGTGGTATCTTTAGAACTAAAAGTAGCTCTTCGAGAAGAGAAGGAAGGAGCACATGAGCTCAAGACATACTGTGTCTCTTCCTCATGATGGGAAATCAAGGTACATTTCTAGACCTGTAAAGTGGCCTTTTATTTAACAACACACTGTAGCCACAATGATGAGGAACCCCATGCAGGTGAGGGCTTAGCAATTGAGGTGATGGCTATCTCCATCCCTTGTCCACCATAGTGCTCCACCAAGTTGAGAAGAATGGGATGGCAGTCTTTCAGCTCCACCCCTTCTTTGCCACCTGTGTTGATAGAATACAAGGAGGTTTTACAAGCCTGCTAAGAGGCTAGTATCCTCAATATCCGTATTGGAGATTGAGGAGGTAGTTCCGTGGTAATGCAGAATAGTACTCTCTTAACTAGTAATGTTGTACATATATTTGCAGGCTATGAACTTTTGTGGGCTTATTTACAAGGATGTTATGTACATTGCTGAAACTGTGACTAGATATGTAGAAGCAACTCATTGAAATAAAATCAGTTTAGTGGTCGGTATCTAGCGTTTGCATTCAGGTTTGTCCATGTTCAGTGCTTCAGAGTCACAAAGATGCTCTCCCTTAGAAAGCTGCCCTTCTGACTCTCTGGAACCCTAATGTCGCCCTTTGAACATGCACACTGAATTTCATGCTCCTGCACTGGCACAGCAGTCAGTGCTCTGTTTCTGGGTTTTGTGAACATGGCCTTGACCCCTTTCTACTGTCTCTCTTGGTTGGAGCCAGAGGCAGAGTATCAATTCACTGGCTGCCCTATCCTAAACCGTGCCTCTCCCTTTGTGATTTATTGTTAGTGCTGGACTATCAGTAAGGCAGCTCTCTCCCTCTCTTCCTCCTTTTTTCCTGGGAGTTCCTCTCATAAGGACTTTAAAGTGCGCTGTAAGCCAGCATGACTCTTCTTCCCTCTTTCTCTTTCTCTCTTTGCTTGCTCACAGGCTGAGGGCAAGAACTGCCTGGTGGAAACATCTGTATTTATACTGATTAGTATCACCAATCTGCTACTTTAAAAAGGCATGTCTATTTAACATACATTTCAGTGCTAATTATCACTGACTGTAATTGCTGCATCTCGTTGCCCCACCTTACACTTTTCTCCTTTATATACCTGCCAACTGATGTTTCACTTCATGCATCTGACAAAGCGAGTCCACTAAAACTTAGGCCACAGTACATTTGTTAGTCTTTAAGGCATCACAAGGCTCTTGGTTGTTTATAGTGGGAAGGCTGAAATCCTGAACCTGTTTACCTGGGGCTCAGCCCATTGAATTCAATAGGTTTTTTTAAAGAGACCTGTTGTATTGTATTGCCTGTGAATAGAGACAATAGTTTCCATTCCTGCTACAGGTGTTAATTAACTTTACATTGTCAATTTGATTGTTTTATCACCTACTACTGCTGTTATAAAGGCCTACTGTGTTTATTTTGCACACACTCAAGCAGTAATTGAATTATCGCTGTCTGAACTACTTGCATTTCATTTCTCTTTGATCTCGCTGCTTACAACTCCTCTTACAACCATGTGAATGTTTATCTGCATCTGAGGATTACATCTGATGAAGTGAACTCTAGTCCACACAAGTTTATACCATAATAAAATTTGTTAATCTTTAGGGTATCACAAGACTTTTTGATATTATTGTTATTTTTGAAGCACTTACTTGCAGATGCTGCAAGTTTTAGCCTTGGTTATGCAGCTATCCTAGATGGGACAGAGAATCCTCATTTTCTTTCATGAAGAAGCACGTTGGTTGGAGCATGGGTGACCAAACTGAATGAATTGGCAGAGGCAGTGGAGATTTGTGACACATTTGTGGCAAGCCTAACTATGGCACTTGGTTGGACCAGCACTCCTGCCTGTTTTTCCAGCTTTGCACTGCTTGCTTCTGCTTTCCAGATCAGTGGACAGACAACACAAATGTATTGTGGTGGCCTGTAAATAGAACCATTAATTTTCAAGCATTGTAAAGAAATAACAGATCTCTGCCCCAGAGAACTTGCAGTCTAAAAAACAGGAGCAAAGAAGGCGAGAGTGAGTTTACACATAGTCTGTGTAAACACTCCAATTTTGTCTACATTCAGTGAGCTCCCATCGCTGGTTTGGGAAGTGGTGTACACACCACGTTAGCCACAATCCATATCTATCCTGTTGTTTCTTATGAAATATTGTGTTTTGTTGTGCTTTCCCCCAAACCAGCTACATGAAAAAATTCATGCTTAAATATTAACTGGAATTGCATAAAGACCACCTTCTAAAGGAGAAGGTTCAGCAGATAGTGAACTGTTTAAAGTGCTAGTGAGAGAGGAAGACTTTTGATTTCCTCCCATCTTCGCACACTGGTTCATAACTGCATCAACCTTTCTCTTTTTTCTGCCTCCCATCCCATCGTATTTTCATCTTAACTAAGCGACCCAACCCTATTTAAGTTTTTTTTATTTGTTTGTTTATTTTATTGCCACTTAATCATCCCTGTCCCACAAGCTTGTAGTTCTTTTCCCACCCACTTTATTCTCAGAACAACCTTGTGAGATGGAGAGTTAGAAACTTGCCCAAGATTACCCAGTGAGCCTCATGACTGAGTTGAAATTGCACACAAGGCCTGCCAGCTTCTAGTCAAGCACTTTAATAGCTGCACCACTCTGGCTGGCCCTACCTTTTGCCTTTCTCCTGAGAGAAAATCAGGAGATTTTTATTTCTACCCTGTAAGGCTCTATGATATCCACCCTAAGTTAGGGAAAGCAGAAACAACATACTTAGTATTCTAAATGTGAGTTTGCTATAGATTTATATAACGATATTATGATACTTGCTGTTTCATTTTCAATTTATTTCCTGTGAATTCCCATCACTGAATTTTCCTTCTCACTTCCCCAGCACACAGAGCCAATGTCTTCAGCGATCTATTTGCTATCATACCACCCCCCCAGGTTTTTTCTTGGGTAGTTACAGCCCATAGACCTGATCAGCATATCATGCTGTTGCATTTTACTGTATAAATTGCCTTTCAGTATTATTTTTATTAAGCCAGATTCTTGGCTTCCTTATCAGTCTTCTATATTCCTCTGAAGTTCCTAACTTTGGTCAGAAATTGAGTTCAAGGTTAGAGTGGTGAAAGGGCTTCACCCTTTTTGATATCCCTCAGACTTCAGTTTCTAGCGATATTATAGCCTCTTTGCTCACATCATGACAGTTCATGGCATTTGCTGATAGATCCTGCTCTAGCAAGAAGCAAGTTGTTTCTGTCCCAAGACATCTTTCTGCAATTATTTATTAGATGTTTGGGTTAGGCAGAGCCGTAGCCGTGGACGGCTAGCAGGGTGCTTTGCCCTGGATGAAGCCACCAGAGAGGCGCCATTGACACTTCCAGCCTCCCTCCCTCCCTCCCTCTCTCTCTCTTTCTCTCTCTCTCTCTCTCTCTCTCTGTGTGTGCAAATGTGCATGGGGTGAGTGCCAAACTGGGTCTTTGACTCGGGTGAAATAAAGCCTAGTTTCCCTCCTGGGTTAGGATACTACAACAGAGTCTCTTAACAAGAATCCTTAACAAGGTTAATAAAAGGGCAATCAACCTTGTGTATGTATTATTTACAGTATGTATGCTACTATACTGCGGCCCATGTTTTGTTAGCCCCAAAATAGAAAACGAGCGAGGTCCCAACCAAAGAAGAACAGCAACTTAAGTTGATAGAATTGGCACAACTTGCAGACTTAACATATCGAAGAAGAGAACAAGAAGAACATATGTTTAAAGAAGATTGGAAAACGTTTATTGAATATATGGGAAATAATTGCGTACAGCTGAAAACACTGGCAGCATTAAGATAAATTCAACAGTGTAAATAACTTTTGATGGATGGAATACTGATTGGTATAGTTTTCGTAAAATATGCAGGAATTTACGATATGTAAAATGAACCATGGAAAGGGAAGAAGGGAAGTCATTGATACCTTAAGGATGTAAAATGAGTATTTTAAATTGTAAGACAGAAATATATATATATATATATATATATATATATATATATATATATATATGAAAGATTGCAGGGTTGGGGACTTTCTACTGTATAGAAAAGGCAAGTAGGAGGCATGGAGAAAGTGGATGGAGAAAAGTTTTTCTCCCTCTCATGACACTTGAACCCATGGACATCTGGAGAAAGCTGAATGTTGGAAGATTGATAAACAAAAGGACTTCTTCATGCAGTGCACAGTTAAACTGTGGAACTCAATCTCACAGGAGGCAATGATGGCCATCAACCTAGACTGCTTTAAAAGAGGATTAGACACATTCATGGAGAAGGGTATTTATGGCTACTAGGCATGATGGCTATCCTCTGCCTCCACAGTAATGCTTCTCATTGTGAATTACTGAATTCCAAAGGAGGAGAGAAAACGCTCTTGTGCCCAAATCCTGCTTGTGGGCTTTTTGTTTCATTTTTATTTATTAAATTTCTCTACTGCCCTTCATCTGAGGATCACGGGGGTTTACAATACAAGAACACAAATATACATAACATAGTAACAAAACCCCACCATAGATTGTTTAATCACCATATTTTTCACTCTATAAGACGCACCAGACCATAAGACGCACCTAGTTTTTGGAGGAGGAAAACAAGAAAAAAAATATTCTGAATCCCAGAAGCCAGAACAGCAAGTGGGATTGCTGCGCAGCGAAAGCAGCGATCCCTCTTCCTGTTCTGGCTTCTGGGATAGCTGTGCAGCCTCCATTCGCTCCATAAGACACACACACATTTTCCCTTACTTTTTAGGAGGGAAAAAGTAAGTCTTATAGAGCAAAAAATACCGTAGCCAAAGGCCTGGGAGATGAGTGTTTTTCCTGGCACTAAAGATATGTAACAAAAGCGCCGGGCGAACCTTTCTAACAGGCATCCAGTTGGCCACTGTGAGAACAGGATGCGGGACTAGATGGACCATTGGCCTGATCCAGCAAGCTCTTACATTTTTAACCCTAAATTAGCCAAATCTTCAAATTTGTCTTCTGGGTTTATATGGGATGATGTCTGTCCAGTTTAATTCATCTCTGCCCCATTGAGGAGGGGCTCCGATTTTTAGAGCAAAGACAGCACATTGTAGCTCTGGAAAATGGGTGTTCCAGAATGGCATCCTGTTTGGCCTTGAAAAAAGGCATATATTGAAGATTTCCTTGATTCTGTTTAGACATCTCAGACATTGGTTTTTTAGCCTCTTACCCTTGTCAGTTCATCCTAAACAAGCCTTTCTCTCTTCCTCGTTTGAAAGTGGAGATATTGAACAGTATAGTGCCTGAAGTGACACTTCTGAATTACTTTGCCTAATTTTCTGCATGTGTATGTCTAGGAAAAATTCCATAATCTTAATTCAATTACTTTCTGGTTTTGTTTTTAGGTTAACAAAGCCATTATCCTTTGCAGACTGTGTTGGAGATGAGCTACCATGGGGATGGGAAGCTGCATACGATCCTCAGATTGGTGTCTACTATATCGACCACATAAACCGTAAGTGTTTTCTCTAAGTGCTTTATTGATTATATAAGAAGGCTTAGCCAGATTAGACTCTGTTGTTAGACTCTTAACAAGAACTTGAAGAGGAGAGATTTCTTATGAGACAGTCAAAACTCCCCATAGCAATTCTTTTAGTGCTTTTCCTAAGAAAATAAATGAATGTCTACCGCTGCTACTCCCCCCCCCCCACTTCCTTCCTTCCTTTTAAAAAAACTGCTCTTATATCCTTCTGTCTGTCAAGGACACTTAAAACTGAGGTTCTCAAAATGGAGATCAGAACTGCACAGGATTGGCTGTTAACCTTAAAACCTCTGTGTCACTAATTAAAACATTCTGTTTTTCTGTTTATACAAACATAAGGAATAACTCCCCATCTTTGCCAAGACTTAACATTCTAATTGGTCTCTCTCTATGCCAGAAACACAAAATCCAGAAGATGCTGGAACAATATTCAGTAAATATATTCATAGGAAACTGCATTAAATCTAAATATAACCATATATTCATAATTGCTTTTGTGCTGTGGTTTTCAAACCGAGGGATCCTCAAAGTGAAGGTGAGTCATGGCAGGCAGGCTTCCATGAAAGCCAGCTTGCTCACAGATGTCAATCTCTCCCTGCATTGTGCAACCACAGGGGAATGCTGGGTGTTTTTTGGGATGCGTTCTCATTAGGCTCAGTAGACCTGACTAGCACCCCATGTAAGCTGTATGTCTGCCCCAGAACTTGCCCCAGAATTCTTTGCCATAGGTAGAAGTTTCTCAGTTGATAAGTTAATGTCCCTCATCCAGACATTAGAGACTGCATTTTGCTACAGTGGTACCTCTAGTTATGAACTTAATTCGTTCCAGAGGTCTGTTCTTAACCTGAAACTGTGCTTAACTAGAGGCGTGCTTTCGCTAATGGGCCCTCTTGCTGCCTCTGCACTGCCAGCACACGATTTCCGTTCTCATCCTAGGGCAAAGTTCTCAACTTGAGGTAACTCTTCCAGGTTAGTGGAGTTTGTAACCTGAAGTGTTTGTAACCTGAGGTGTTTGTAACTCGAGGTACCACTGTACTTCTGACAGTATGGGTGATGTAAAAACCTCAGAAGTAGCTGATCTAATGACACACAAATGGTCCCAAAATTATTAGTTGGGAGTTGCACGTGGGCTGCACAGAGTGACGTTCCATTGCACAAGCAGAAGTTCACAAGCATAGCACTGGATGCAACCCAGTGTAATTGCTTACTACTTTTCATTTAAGAATTTCTGTCATCTGTGCTGCTGAGATGTTACTTGTTAAAAAGTAGTGAAGAGATTAATCTTCTTGGAACTGTCTGAGCTTTGTGGTGCTTGAGATTTTAGAAATTGTTTTTAATAACAATAAAACCAATTTTGGAAGAGTAGACATAGCACAAAAAAGAAAGGAAAAGCCTTCATGTACTACATTGGTGTACTCTCAGCCTCGCCACAGAGGGAACAAAGTAACATCCTTCATGTTTGTATACCATAACTTGTGAAAGAGCCTGTACATGTATGCTCATAGGGTTTCCCCATGTTATGATGATCATCCCTATTCTCCACCCATATGCACATTTACTCTAGACCAATGTAGTGTGTATAGCCTTGCAGTGACATTTTATCACTAAGCATCAGATATAATAGTAGGGTCTTGCTAACGAATACTCATATCAAAATAAAACCAGGCTCCAAGGGACTGCAGCAATTCTTGTCTCTTTAAAATAGAGCACCAGCAAAAAAGGGGTTATCACTTGAGTAAGAAACGATTAAAACATTTATATTCTAATTGACCCTGATAAATATTAAAAGGTGGCTTACTGAAGTCATAATGGTCCATCTAAAGAGCATTCTGTGAAGAAAGGAGAGCCATGGACCAGCTATTGGTTATTATTATCCTAGATTATAGCTGGACATGGCTTGTCTGAGAAATAAGATTAAAACTGCATTAAAATCAGAGGCCATAAAGTACTATGTTTTGTAGTTTGCTAAAAATCTTTACAGGGCTTAGATCCATACTTGAGCTGTCAAGGATGAAGAAACAAACAAGATACAAACTATGCCTATAGCAAACCTGAGACAGCCTGTTTGGAATTTGTTTACACGGCGGGTTTTTACTGGGCATGCTGCACTGGAATGCAACAAAATACACATATTTGTAATGAACTGCCTCTTCTCCTGCTGTGGGCTTTAAAATGTGTGTAGGGGTGAGGTTTTGTAAATGTGTTTTATGGAAGGTGGTGGAATGGGTGTACTTTTGTTTTGCTGAACTGGTTTTACCTCATTGTTTGAGACTGAGGTTTCAGGTACTTAATGCTCTCTTAGTGGTATATTAATCCATGTTGACGGAGCAATTTTGGTGAAACTTTTCTGGAGCGCAGTAGACATCAGGTATGTGGGGTATTGGAGTGGGTGTTCTGAAGAGAGCATTCTTTGTTTGAGTTACTGGATGGTAAACTGCCTGTGATAAGGGTCAGAGGCAGGTCATTTGTCTTACATGCTAAAGTTGAGATTATAGCTTTAATTCTCCTGCCTGGAATGCAACGGTCTGATAATTGCTAACTGCAGCACACAGGAGTTTACCAAAAGTTTCATTAACTTTTAGCTGTAGAAATGGCAGTTTGGGGAGGCATTTGTATACATTATCAGTTGTGCAGAAATGTAGATGATGTATTAACAGCTGCACCACTTGCGTTACTGTTAGTCTTTGTACTGTGGAAGCAACATATCTCCCTTTTTTCAGACCAGGAGCATTTTGCTTTTTAAAAGAAATGGATGCCAAACTATGCCGGCTATTATTGCAGGTAGGAGGATAATGTTGCATCCCAAGCCTTTTCATGTAGCCTGAATTCTTTTGAAACAGCTGGCATGGTGTAGTGGCTAAGACTGAGAGCTGTCAACCATGGTGTTCCTGGTTCTAGGATTGTCCTTTCCAAGAATTCATGAGGAGGCCGTAGTTAAGGCACTGCTTTCTCAGCCTCTGTTCTCTTCAGAAAGATGAGGATGATAATAGTCACTTACCTTACATGGTGGTGGATTATAGGATGAATGTTCAAATATGCCAACCAAAGCCCCACATAAATGTTAAGTATTATTGTTGAAACCATAAGAATCCCAAGCAGTGATTTCCACCCCTTAGCCGTTCTGAAGAATTGACTTTCAGTATGTGATGACTGTTGGGCTTGATTTACTACCTCCTTTTTTTCATTTTGGTATGGTTTCAGTGTTGCAGTTCAATAAATCAAAGTTGCATATCAGCAGCGCTGCTTGGATAAGTTCCCAATTTGTATTGTAGGCTCAGGATCAGAAAGCAAAAACAGTTAAGAAGAATCCCTTGTTTAGTTTAGTCTTTAGCTTGCTCAAAATATATTTAAGTTCACCTAACTTATGTATGCAATTTTCTTTTTGAAAAGGTACCTCAGGGCTTTTCACATAATTTCAGAATTACAACACTGGTACAAAATAAGGGCAACATGTCTACCAATAGTAGCTTTATGTAGGCTATTGAGAGAGAAATGGTGGGTGTATGTGTGAGGTAAATATATATATTCAGAAACTTGTGAGAGAGGTGGCACAGTCACTGTCACAACCCACTATTGATTAGTTATTGTTTGTGCACAACTTCTGGTTCTACAGTTGAGTTACTATATACAAGAGAGGCTTTGGTAAGCTGTTTGCACAGTCAGAACTTATGTGGCCTGTTTTAGCCAGGCAAGGAGATTGTACTGAAAAAATATGGCGCAAGGAAATGCAAGAATAAGGAAGGGCTACCTCCTGGAGTTGTTGCTGTGTTGCATCAACGCTTAGCAGCCAGAGACTCAGGGCTTTCCCCCCGCCCCAACCAGAACTCGCCAAAACTCAGTTCCAGCACCTCTCAGGTGGGTGCCATTGCCATTATAAGAGAACAAGGGAGGCGTTCATGGTGAGTTTTGACACCTCTTTTTCTGGAAATATAGCACTGCAGAGACTGGTGGTGGTTTTTTGGTGTTTTTTTTAAAGTGGACCTATAGCTTCACATCTTTCTGGAGCTTCTCACAGCCAGTATCCAGAGCACCTATAGGGTTTGTGTTTCCCTTCTAAGTAGTCCAGTTGGATGGTAGGTCTGAGGCTGCTAGTTGGGGATTGAGTCACCATACCGAAACTTCTGCCCAGGCAGAATTGCCACTAGTTCTGGAGTCCCAGAGAGAATGATGGGCAAGCCCAGGTCTGGAATCAAGGTCCCAATAAGGGACAATGGGGTCCCTCATATTGGAGGCCCATAGTGGAAGACTATTATTATAGGGAAGGGCCTCTAGCTGAGCTTCATGAAGCATGGAGTCCCCAGGTCTCCATTTGTGCTAGAGGGCTCTCTGGGACCATCTTCCTCCTCCTCCTCTGCACAGGAGATCCCATTGGGGCTCAGTTCTGAGTCTGGATTCTGATGCTTAGGCAGGAGAAGAGAAAACAGAATCTAATGCTATATTCATACACACACAAAAACGAGTTGGACCAAACCTCAAGACGTATCTAAGCAAACAAGTACTGTTGCCCATATAACATCTGTACAGTTTTCCCCTCAAAAGACTAACACTAGGTTTGATTGCTGAAAGAACAGGTAATCCTCTTTTTTCTGCACAGGACAGGTACAATTACAACTAGAAAAAACACAGCATTATTCTCAAATGTCTTGGGAAAAGACACCTTCTTATAACAGCTTGACTTGTAAGTTGCTAGAAATCCTCTCCACTTCTCACAAGCCACAGTGTTGGAATTAATGTTTAACCAAGTCAAAATATTTTGCAGGAGCCTGAAGCTGCTAACCGATGTAAGCTTCTCACCAAAGAGTTGTGTAATACGATGTATCATTTGTGGCCATTTCAGCAACATGTTCACATGTTTTATCCACCCTCACCCCCCGTGTTGCTACTTTTATGTTTCTGGCAGGATTTCCCTCCTGTGCCAAATGCATGGAGGCAGATGATGGATTTAAATAGCGCGCGCGCGCGCACACACACACACACACACACACACACCCCTCGGCTTGAGATCTCAACATATAAATGGTTATTTTTCTAAAATATCTACTAACTTCAAATGAAAATGCCGATGTCTGATGACTCTCACTATGATGCAGACTTCATGACCCTTCATCACAATATGGCAATTTGTATGTTTGTGTCCATTGTTGTTTTTTTGTAAAGCGTTTGTGTCCATTGTTGTTGTTGACGACTTCCTGCTGCTTATGAATGGTTCCCTTGTAAGGTTCTCAAAGGTTAGAGACCGAACAAATGTCTTGTGTCTTGCTCTGAATCAACGGCACAGACTGTTCTTTAGTACCTGGAGACATAGGTGAAGTATACTGGCAATGAGAGGATTATTTGCTCCTGGGCCCTTTTCTGTACAAGTCCTGGCAGGATTGGGATTGGAGATCCCAGTAAGGAGCACTGGAACAGGAAGTGTTTGCCTAGAAGCATTTATGTCAGGTAATGACCGTTCCCGTCAACTTGTGAGTGCCAGAAGAGGCGTTGGGATGGATCCTTAGCCGACATGGCCAGGAGGTGCTCCCCACTCGTCTGTTGTCATGTATCCCCTTAAGGGAGGTTACGGGGTGCCGCATGTCCAGATACTCAGCTCAGGGGTTGACCGTTGCACCCCTGTCATGGTGATCTTGGTGGGTCACCCAGATGTGATGCGTGTTGCAGGGTGACCCTTTACCTTGGTCAACTCTGTTTAATCATCAACCTGCACACGGGCTTGTTGATTTCAGGATACATACCCAATGCCTACATCAAACCATCTGACATCCGCAGTGAATGAAAGTTATGGACTTATTTCCTTCCAACACTCTTGTCCTGTGCCTTTTGTTGTATGTCCTTTGCACCTGGGACTGCAATGGGGAATCAATGCACTGCCTGAGATGGAAGGGAAGATGCAGTCATGGTGAAGTCAAGAAGGATAATACTATTACTTTCCCTTCTACTTTCTGAAGCTTTAAGAAGCACCAGCGTGCTTACCAGCTAGCTTCTGATTGAAGTTTTGGCAGATTGCCTCTTTGTTTCAGGGTTTGACATATGGACCTTGGTTAATTTAATGCTTTAGTATGGAAATGTCTGAGCTCCAAAAGTGACCTGCTTTCTCTTAGCTTCTTCCGTGTTGTCATTCAGCTGTGGGTTAATGACTCCTTTATATAGGGTGCAGATACCCTCGCCCCATTGGGATTGATTGGGATCAATCAGTTTGTGGAAAGGACACCTGTATACACCTAGCTTTCAAGAGATGCCACCTTCACCACCCAGCTAACCAGTAGAGCAGAAATGACATATCTGCAGGAATTCAGTGGCTTCGTGAAGTCTTGACCCCCCATGGTAACGTTTTTAGTTAAGTTACCTTCCATGGATCTCACCTAGCAATGCCAACACTAGAATACAGCAGGAAGCTTGATAAATTTAGAAATTCTAGTTTTGCATGCTATTGTTGGTAAAGAAGGTAAGTAACAGATTGTTAGCCAGTTTCATGAGTGGGTGTTTAATTATGTTGACCTAGTCTTCGCAGTGTGAATTGTGCACTAATGACTTGCAGTCAAAAAGCATGTTGTAGAAAAGATGCATGGCTCCAATTTTTAGGGTTGATGGAAGCATGCCATACTTTATGAAGTGTTGATTAGGTGGCTAATCACGCTAGCAATTAATGAATTAAATCTACATTGATTGGACTGGGGTTCAGTCCCCCTTTTTGCTTTTTAGGTTTTGTTTTACGTTTGACATTTCAATTGTATGATGGTAATACACTTTCTCTTTAAGTAGGGAGAAACATAAGTAAAGCTTCTTCAGTAGATGTTTCGAAAGAAAACCCATGAAAAATAAAAGTACCTGGTGTTTTACGGACTATTTAATTTTACATTAAATGTATGGCAGTTGGGTTTGATTTCATTTTTCATAAAGAACAGCTTCAAACTTGGGGGGGGGGCAGACCTGGGTTGTGTTAGCACTAAAATACTGTTTTGTTCAAACGCAGCATGCTCTTTCTGCAAATCTGCACACTCTGCCTTGGGAGTAAGCCCCATTAATTACAGTGTCCCTTCTGTAGGATTCTGCTCTGTCCCTTTAACCCTTTCTTTTTCCAAATATCATTGCCTTTACAGTGGAACCTCTACTCAAGACCACAATCCGTTCCAGAGGCCCGTCCTTATGGCGAAACGGGTCGCTGGTAGAAGCGCCATTATGTGCAGGTGCATTCAGCGGCAGTCCGCTTCTGTGCAGGCACATTGGGCAGCAGCCCACTTCTGTGCATGTACAGACGGCGGCAGCCACTTCTGCACATGCGCGAATCACGGCAAACCCGGTGTTTACTTCTGGGTTTGCCATGGTCGTGACTTGGAACGGGCCTAAGTAGAGCGGGACGTAAGTAGAGGTTCTACTGTAGCTTGATTTGTTTTCCCTCCCTAAGTTATAGCTGGGGTAGGGGGATCAGGATTGGGACTTCAGCAAGGAGGGAGGGGATATTTAATGCTTTCCCCTCCCACCATGGTTCTGATGACCATCCCTTTCCCAACATTTGGGGCTGTTGAAAAGGGACTGTCCACCTGGCTACAGAATGTCATTTTGGATTTCACAGGTCTGGTAGCAGAGTTGCTTTTCCATTTGCAGCTTGAAGCTGAACAGTGACAGTTGGGTGCTTTTAAATTCCTCATTTCTTCAAGCATCCCAAGGATTTAAACATGTGATTCACAGTATTTCAGTTTCTTTTCTGATAGTCTCAGGAACTGTAAGGCAGAGGACCTAATTTTCCAACAAAGTCATACCGACAAAAGGTACATATGACAATGTGACAACAGAGGTACAGTCTCTTATATTACAGTGTTGTGCTTGTCTCAAGAAAGATGGGAAACTGTGTTGTCTACAAGCTATTTAGTCAGAGGAAGAGAAAACTCTGGTCCCTCACTGCTTTCTTTAAGTGCATAAAATTTTTATTTGAGCCAGCAGCTTAGAAGAGCAAATGGATCCAATGATTTGAGTTCTTTTTTCCTCCCTCAGCACAAGAAATTGACAACCTAGCCTGAAATTACTTGCTGTTCTCCACTATGGAAGAACAAGAATACAAATGTTCATGATCCCCAGAAACACCATATGCCTTACACAAAAGGACAGTTAACTCAAAGAATAGAGATCAATTCCATGGTATGACATTTCAATCAAGCCTGACAGAGTCAAGAGAAATGCTCTTTTGTTATGGAATTACAATTGCACTGAAATTTATACAGGTAGATTGCAGCGCAGACCAGAGCTTCATATCTGCATGCAGAATGCTCTCTGAGTAAATATGTTTTTATTGGGAATAAATGGTGTTTATGAATCGAATTTATGGGCTCATATTTAACTGGTGCTCTGAAAATTATTTTTACTGCAAAATATGCTATTTTGCTGTCATCATTTGTCCCAGTATGTTCCAAGTAACAGCAGTTCTGAAACAGCATATGCGTACTGCTCTCTTCTGCTCTGCTACCAAAGGCAAGCTTGAATTATGTCTGATCTATTCCAATTGCTCTTATTTGAGGGAAGCAAGGTTGCAGCAAATATTCTGCAGATGCTTGCTGTGTGGTGTATCCAGCTTTGGCTTTGCTACCTTGAAGGCGAAGGGTAACCTTTTTCTTTAATGCAAGCAGGACTGGCTTTTGTCCCGCTGCTTCGTGGATGTAAAAGTACACTGCCCTGCTGTTAGGAATAGATGGCCTGTGAAACCCCCAGTAGGCTGAAATTCACCCACGTAGCCTTAATTTATATACCCGTTTGCCACTTGTCAGTCAGTGAACCTTTTCATGCTATTTCTTGTAACAGCCATAGAGTGGAAGCCATCTTTAGAAAACTTAGGGTTTGGAAATCATTATTCGAAAGGATCTTAATTTTTCCTAAACCTGGAACATTTCAGAAACAATATCACCAGCTTTTCAGGACTGAGACGATCACAACTGATTTTGTTTTCATATTCAGGAAAAAAAAATTGTGGCCACATGAGGTTTCTTAAAGGCGAAAATAAATAAAATTGCTTGATTTGTGAGACTGTAAGTGCTAAAAAACGCACACCCTGCATTGAAACAGCTTTGTCCTTGTCCTACAGTCACAAGGACAGCATTGCTGTGGGCCACATTTTAGGACTCTGCAGGCTACTCCTTTAGTTTGGGCCACACATTGAGCAATCCTGACTTAAACCTACTGAGCAATTACCTGAAATGTGTTCGCAGATATGGCTTTTCTCTCTTGTGAGATTATTTTCCATTACGACTAGTGCTGCTCTCTTAAAGTACAACCGCAATCATTACATTCATCCCCCAAAGCCCAACAGAACTGCCTTTATCCTGTTTGATTGTAGAATCATTATGAAATCCCATTTGATGCTTTGGGTTTGCTTTCATGATCACTTCCCCTTAACCACCCCAATAATTGTTATTTTTGCATAGATTAGTGTGTATGCCAAAAAAAAAGGCACACACAAAAGCAGTAGGAAAAAAGGCTCTTTCTGTCTCAACTAGAATTTCTCCAGAATTTTTTCTGCCTCATGATGCCCAAGGGAAAGACTTGCTCCTGGCTCCTGGCTCTGAGATTTAAGGATGTATGCTGGTGCCCATAGGGATGATCTCCCCCTTTCTCTGTGAAGGGAGGAAAAAAGGTGCATTTTGAAGACAAGGGCAATGGAGGGAACATCTCCTGTGCTCTGTCTTTGCTCAGGAAACACTTCTTTATTTCTGCTTGCCTTGACTGCATGTGGCTTTTCCCAGCTTTTCTGCTTTATATAAAAATTATTTGTATGGGGTGTTAGGGGATGGGCAGTGCCTCTGGTGGGAGACACATTGTGCTCCTGCTGGGGTAGTTTGTCCCCACCCTGCACTGAGCTTTCACCTGTGGCTCCTAAAAGCTGTCAGTATGTGACAATGGCCACACCCCAGTGAACAGCTTTGACTACCCAGCTAAACCAGGTGACGGTATACAATGGATCTCAAACCCTCAATGAATTAGGGACTTTCTCTGCATGTGAAGACAGGCTGCACTGGATTGAGTGGATGAGACACATAGTGGGTCAAATGGTCAAGAAGGCAATTTCTGCGTTTGCTGTAGAGGGAAGTGAGGGTCAGGTGGGGCTCATCAACCTGGGGAGGTAGCCCATCTAGAAGGAAAACTCTGTCCTAAACCTCCATTGCCTTGCGAGAGATCTTTGGGAGAAGAGAAGGCAAAGGAGTAAACCCTACACAAACCCAGAGTGGAATCCCTAAGATGGTTGGATGGTGCCTTGTACGACTTCTTTCAGCAACTCCTGCAGCCAGGTTGGTGCCAAATGTATTGCTCTGGTTTCCTTTGGAGCAGATTGGTGAGGCTGAGAGGGAGGTCGTCGCCTGAGCAGCCCAGGACCTCCATGCACACAGTCCAGGCTTGCACCCCAGGGAGGTCACTTTGATGCTGCTAACAACAGCAGTTTGACTTCACCCCTGGAGGCTCACATCACTGTCCCTTGAGACCAACAAAATTATTTGGATGGGGAGAAGCATCCTATTAAGCGTATGAGAAATCAGCGGTATATAAAGTTGGCACCTCTTATTTTCCTTCCATATGCTTGTGTAAAAACAAATACTATCTATCTCTAGTCTTGTTTTGAGGATATTTGGCAAAACTTTCCATACAAATGTACCTACATAAACTGTATTTGAGTTTAAGGGGGCGCATGGGAAGCATTCTGATTCCTTTTTCTTTTTTTTAAAAAGAGCTACTTCCTCATTTACTTGCCTCTTGAATTCACATCAAAGTGTAGCAGTAGGAAGATTAAATGTGTAGGACTATTGAGCATTATTGGCAATTGATACCACTAGGGACCTTCCTCTGCTGCAGCAGAAGCTAACCAAACATATGTTTAAAGTCTATTGTGGTGCATTGGAGTTACTGTTTGCACTCGATAATTTAAGTAGGCAAAAGTAGAGAAAGTGTCTTCGAGAAGTATATGCAACTAACGTTAGAGCTAGGAGAAGCACTTGAACCTAAATTAGTATCTTGGATTAATGTTTTCCTAGAGAGCTTTGAAGATATAAAGTACTGTTTAAGAGTTATACACTATAGCATCTTTCATCAACATAAATTGAACTCGTTGACCTGAGATTTTCTTAAAACCTGAATCTTTATCTGAAATGCCTTAAAGGTTTAAACATCCTTTTCTGCCTTTTATATAGGAGAACAGCAGGCTGAAAGTAGTAAAGAACATAGAGCATAACATCATACGTGTTGCATGTAAAAATTGCTTTTTCTCTTAAACTTCTTCAGTCCTAAGATACTTTGGAAGTAATCTCAGTTCTTAACATGTTTTATACCTAAATATCCGTGGGACAAAAATGTTATTGGATCCATCAGTTGTATTCAGTGTTAGTCCTTCTCAGGGTAGAGCTATCAAAATTAACTGACTTTCATTATTTTCTTTGGGTCTACTCTGACCCATTGTATTGCTTGAGTATGTATGTCTTGCTTGGGTCTGGTGAAAAATGGGTAGATAATGCAGAGGTTCAAAATGTGATTCAGTAAAGATGTCACTTAAAACTTGCAAGGTAATAGAACAAAGCTTTTTAAACAAGTCCTTTGGACATCACTAATTTGAATGTGGCTAAGATTGACCAGTTTTATTGTACTAAATAAAAGCTTTTACAACTGCATATCTCCAGAAACCACACAGATAGAAGATCCAAGAAAACAATGGAGGCAAGAACAAGAGAAAATGCTGAAAGATTATCTTACAGTAGCACAAGATGCACTCAGCACTCAGAAAGAACTGTACCATGTGAAAGAACAGAGACTAGCACTTGCTTTGGATGAATATGTGAGGCTGAATGATGCTTACAAGGAGAAATCAAGTTCTCATACAAGCTGTACGTATCTTAGAAATACGGTATTTGTATATTTTTATTCATTCATTTGTTGCTGTAATAGTAGTAGTAGTAGTAGTAGTAGTAGTAGTAAATTTGTACCCCACCCATCTGACTGGGTTGCCCCAGCCACTCTGGGTGGCTCCCCGCATATATGAAAACATAGTAAAACATTAAACTTTAAAAAGCTTCCCCGTACAGGGCTGCCTTCAGCTGTCTTCTAAAAGTTCCTTGACATCTGATGGGAGGGCATTCCACAGGGCCACTACCGAGAAGGCCCTCTGCCTGGTTCCCTGTAGCTTTATTTCTCGCAGTGTGGGAACCACCAGAAGGCCCTTTGTGCTGTATCTCAGTGTCCATGCTTCTTCAGGTATACAGGGCTAAGATCATTTCGGGCTTTAAAGATCAGCACCAGCACTTTGAATTGTGCGCGGAAATGTACTGGGAGCCAATGTAGGTCTTTCAGGACCCGTGTTATATGGTCTTGGCAGTTGCTCCCACTCACCAGTCTAGCTGCCACATTCTGGATTAGTTGTAGTTTCTGAGTCACCTTCAAAGGTAACCCCACATAGAGCACACATTGCAGTAGTCCAAGCAGGAGATGTACCACTCTGGTGAGACAGTACGCAGACAGGTAGGGTCTCAGCTGTGTACCAAAGGAGCTGGTAGACAGCTGCCCTGGACACAGAATTAACTTGTGACTCCATGGACAGCTTTGAGTCCAAAATGACTCCCAGGTTGGGTAGCTGTTCCTTCAGGGGCTCAGTTACCCCATTCAGGACTAGAGAGTTCCCCACACCTGCCCGTCCTCTGTCCCACAGAAACAATACTTCTGTCTTGTTGGGATTCAGCCACAATCTGTTAGCTGCCATCCATCCTCCAACCACCTCCAGACTAGTGATGGATGAAACTGTCAGTTTTGATTCCTCTCCGTTCCCAGCCATTTTCACATCAGTTTGCTATATATATATAAAAAGTCACTACAAAAATTATATGCATATGTACATTTTCGTGCACTTTTCTCCTATGATACACATTTTTGAATTAAATTCTGCTTGATGTGCAATTTGCAAGCAATTTCCCCTAATATGGTACATTTTTGTACACATATTTTGAGTGGCGAACTACATTGCAAGATTCAGACAGGTGCAAATTCTGAAGGATAGTTCTGTTTTATTTTGCATCCTGGTTCAGGAAGTGCAAATTAGGTAGTTTCCTGTTAAAATGCAGAGTGAATGAATTTTTCCTCCATCCCCATTATGGGTGTGTCAAAATGAATTTTAATCTTGGGCCAGTTTTAAACACCCCCCAAAAAGGCCAGTTGCTTGTTCATTTGTGTAACTTTCACTCGTGTATCATCTTCTAATAATTTTATGGTTGATAGAAAGAAAATGTATTTGAATATTTGTTGTTCTCGTGCTGTAGCTTTGGCTGTAATGCAACAATGTGATGCAATTAAACAATGAGCCATTTCTCAGCTGGTTAAATATATTTTCCATTTTCTTTAAATTTTCCTAATAAGTATTTTCAAGCTCCTCTTCCAGCACTAAGTATGACCCTGATATTCTGAAGGCGGAAATCTCCACTACAAGATTAAGGGTAAGAATGCTTAATTTGAGATCTATGGGGAAATGTGTGTCATCTGTGGTGTTTCTTGTTAGACATTTACCGTCTAGGCACTGAAATCCCCAAGTATCCAAATGAAATGTTTGCTGGGTTTTTTGTGGCATGCACATACGAACACATTTGGTGTGTGTGCGTGGACATTAGCAGTACTAATAATACGAATAGCACTTGGCAGTTCCAATAATATGAATTGTACTTGGTTTAGGGTATGTTGATGCTTCTTGGTGGTTTATAGAAGCGTGTTGTAGCAGAAAATAATGTTGTTTTTAAATGCAGTACATATTGTAGCATGTGTAGATTGACTTCCAGATGGGAACTTCTTGGTTTCTGAGTTAGTGTAGTGTAGACACACACACACCAAAAAAGTGGCCTTTGGGGATCCTCTCCCGCTTGCATGTTTACTCTCTGTTTCATTCTCTCTCTCCAAGCTATGTCAGTAGGTGCTATGTCTCTTGAATGAGAACAGGTGGCATGCGCACACATCCAGTGACAAATTAACTTAAGCAAGTAAATGTTAAATTCAACTTTAATTACTATAATGAGGCTATCCAAATAAAGAGGTGTCTTAATCTGGCATGTCTCTTGCATTAGTTGCTTGTTCAGGAACATCAAGAGGAAGATAGAATTCCTTTGTGTTCAACAAATACTAACAAGGGCTTATTTATATGTGATAGGCAAGGCTGGTAGTGTTGAAACCAGCTATGCCTGCTAGCAGGGTATCTTGAACACTGACACACATGCTGCACTCTTTTTCAGAGCAGTTAGTCCTTTTGTGAGCAGTTTTTCCCCCACACCATATTAGTAAGCATTAGCATATCCAAGAGTGGAAATTGCCTGTTACTCCTGTAGAAGCTAACGGATTTATATAGTGTGCCAAAACTAATAAGGGCTTACAAGTCTAGAGATAGGACACAACATTCCAGCATTACACACACAGACATGTGAGTCAACCCCCAGAGGTATTGTGTCATGTGGTTGTAATGTCCAGTCCCTCAACTAACCAAGAATGAATGCTTGGAGGGACACCAATTGCTGATCCCAACCATGTGTTCCATTGTCTTAAACGAATGGCTCACTAATTTGTTTTTGCATCCAAGGTTAAAAAGCTGAAGAGGGAACTCTTGCAGATGAAGCAAGAATTACTGTATAAGGAGCAAGGCTATGAAACATTGCAACAGTGAGTATGAAATGATTGAAATTGACTTAAATAATTCAGTCCGCTGGTTAGGACCAAATCAAATAGAATCATTGCATCCGTTTACTGAGAGAAGCTTTGGAATAAGAAAACAGCTGAGATAAATCTATTGCCTACCGGCAATGGGAAAACCTAGCCACTGTTTTAAAATGTTTTTGTTTTGAAAAATTAACTTCAAAAAAGTCAGGGGGGAGTGCAAAGCTGATTCAAGGCTTTAAAAAGCATTACTGAATGATTCCATCTGCCACTTGCGGGATGCAGAAGAGCAAAGAATCAGCTGGAAAAGAGAGAGAAGAGCAGCAGTGTTTCATTTTCCTGCTTCATCAGCCACTAAAGTGGGATTAGGCTTTTACTGCATCCTTACCTGTCATGGAGAAAGACATGCTGTAGTGAAGAGGTTGAAGCACAAGAAAGCTGCTGTAGGTTGAAATGCCGCAAGCTGGAAAGCTCTCAGGACCTTTTTCTTTTTACTTGGCTAATTTTTGCATTTCCAAATGCAAATTCTCCCCATGCTGTGTAAAGTGTTGATGGGCATAATACAAGTATCTACAGCGATACCTTGGTTCTCAAGCGTTATCCGTTCCGGAAGTCCGTTTGACTTCCAAAACGTTCGAAAACCAAGGCGCGGCTTCCAATTGGCGCAGGTGCCCCAGAAACAATAGCCGACAACCGCATCGGACATTCAGCTTATGAAAAACATTCGAAAACTGGAACACTTACTTCCGGGTTTTTGGCATTTGGGAGCCAATTTGTTCGTCAACTAAGCCGTTCGAGAACCAAGGTACCACTGTACTTGAAGACCCACCGCTCCTCTGAAAAGGAAAAAGCAGCAGTCTAAATAGGCTGCGGGGCAAAATAAAATTAATAATGATTAATAGGTACTAAATTGATAGGAACATAAGAAGCTGCCTTATACTGAGTCCATCTAGCTCAATATTATGCATGCTGACTAGCAGTGGTTCTTCAGGATTCGAGATGGGAAACATTCCCAGTCCAACTTGAAAATGCCAGGGATTGAAGCTGAAGCCTTCTGCACGCAAAGCAGATGTTCTACCACTGAGCTATGGACCTTCTTCAAGGAACTTAGGGTTAGAATTTATAACACACCCTTAAATGTGTATACTTGGAATTAAGTTGAACCACTTTCTAGTAGGTATGTTTGGGATTGCAACCAATGAGGCAGAGAATTCCTAGTTTGTCTGTTGCTGAACTTTTGATTAAACTTTACAGCTGGCTGAGACTTTAGATATCTTTGTGATGTAGTTAAGGTGCTGGAAAGACATACCACATTTCACCCATATGTTGGAAGACTGTGAAGTCGAATAGAAGTAAAGTTTGCACACAATTTACAGTAGTAATACTTCTAAATCTAAGTAAAAGTTGTTGGGAGGGAATGAAGAGGTACATATTTAACCATAATTTAGCTATCCCTTAAAGCATAGGGGGGTTTTTGCGGTCGGGGACCTATATCCAAAGCTTGGAAACTTCTGCTACTATCCCAAGATTAAAGCTTAGCCAAACATGCTGGTTTTATTACATTACTATAACAATGAAGTATTGTTTTAAAGCAACTTGCTTGCAAGCAATTTTGATAGGAATCTAAAACATGTTTGGGAAACTTTCAGCAGCATACCACAAGCAAACAATGGACATTTGTTGGAAAAATTCAGATAGCCACTTTGGGAGGTCAGAATATCTTATGTGCTGGAGAACCATTTTATTCATTTTTGCCATATATGTGATAATATGGCAGCTCCAGCTTAAAATGTGAGACACCACACTCCACAGCAGCAGACATTCAGCATGCAACAAAACCACAGTCAGTTTCACTTGTTTTGGGGTTTGTTTACCCTAGCTGTGTAAAGATAGTAAAATCAAACAAGATTAGGGACTATATGTTCACTATCCATGGCAGTTATGCATGTTTAAATTGGATCCTGATGTGGTCTTTGGCTGAACTAATATTTAGCATTGCAAGTCTTGGGCTTGAGTGCCTTTCCTTCTGAGCGGCCACAAGGAAGGCATGGGAAGATTTCAATTCCATGTTCAACAAGCTACAGTGTGTTGGGTCTGAACTCAGAACTATGGTTAATCTAAACTGTAGTTTAGGACAGGGCTGGGAAACCTGTAGCCTTCCAGATGTTGGAACCCAACTCCTACCAACCCCAGGCAGCATGGAGAAGGGTCAGGGGTGATGAGAGCTGTAATCCAGCAACATCTGGAACAGAGGCGGTTTTAGAGTGGTTCAACTGGGGTGGGTGCTGCGCTGCAGGGGACGCCACAACAAGGCTGTAGAACAGAATGCGAGAGGCAAGGGGTGCCGAATTTTTGCATCACACAGGACACCGCTGAAATATGAGATCCCAAAGTCTGCCACGGACTGGAGAATCACAGGTTCCCCATCCCAACTTGATTTAAGTTGGATTGCTTCCGATAGTTAAAACCATCCACATTTTCGGTTTGGACTAGCTAGGAACCCCTGTGAACAGCAGAAATCAGATGTGTGTCATCTGCATATCCAACCAGAGGAAGTTATAGACTCCTCTGTCTGAGATAAATGTGTTTTTTTCTGGTTTTATTGCTATACTTACACATATCTGGAGAGAGCGTGATTCAGCTTGCAAGAATGCACCAATGTCTTGACAACAATAACCCAAGAAGCAGCCGGTCACTTTTTTGCTCTGTTCTCAGAGAGCAAATGGCTTTACCCGCAAAGTAACAATTGCTCTCCATATTGCAGTGTGGTGATAAAAGCCTCCTGTAATGATTGTCTCAGTCAAAAGAGCCTCTGGCCTTGATTGGCTAAGTGCTCTTATCCTACCTGCTAGCAAGGTAGAAGATCATGGGGGGTGAGGGCTAAAAGAATCAGAACCCTACAAAAATAACCATGGAAGAGGCACTGACTGCTGCAGGAGAATGCAAGAAGTCAAGCAAACATCTTGGAGGAAGAGGAGAACTGGCAGAGATGAAAAGTTCATGTGGCCAAGAGCCACAGAGGCGCAAGAGAGCCTGAGTTTGCATAATTTGCTATATCTTTGGCTGCAAGCCTCTAGTACATTTTAATGTGCTACCATGGTTTCATCTTGGCCACAATGGCTCTCATTCAAATCAATTGGAGCTTTGCCATGGATTTCTATAGGAACCAATTGTCACTCACAGTTTGTGAACTTGTGTTCACCTTTTGGAAAACCTAGCTTCCTATAACAGATAATGTTTAATTTCCTGTGCATGTATCAAGTAGCCACCTGCCTGTCTACCTGTGTTACTAGGTTGGAGGCACTTTTCTTCCATGAATTCTAAAGCATAGCAAACTATGTGTACAATTTTAAACTCTCTTTAACACTGGGAGCTTAATGTCAGGGTTAAGAAAACATTGCATTTTCAATGCATGCATTCTGTGTAAGATATTGTATGTGTACTTGAAGTTGAAGACTACTTCTTATCTTTGAAGTGTTGGTGCATCCTTCTGTTGGAAAACATAAATTTATGACTGAAGTTGATAGATGAAGAAGTGGGGGCAAGGGGGAAGGAACCAAGGATTTTCAGAAATGCTGCTTCTTCTTTCTAGTTTGCTGCATCACTTCCTTTTTGTTGCTTCTGTAAGGCTGCTGTTTTCTTGGGTTTGTTGATAATGGCTTTTAAATGGTGGTTTTAATATATTTTCCGTTAGATATTTTTACTGTGTTTACCTTTTTAAGCAAACCACTTTGAGTATATTCTTGATGAATGATGGGGAGATAGATATTGTAAATCAATAGCAATCTTTTTAAAAACTCGTATGGGTTATATTAAATTGTTCCTCTGGAAAGTATCCAGTCTGGCTAGAAATGAATTTTAAAATGTTTGCCTAGCACTGGGTCACCAACCTTTTGGGACAAATGGGTTCATTTTGTACTTTGAGAAAGTGCTGTGGGTGCCAGAAATCGGGTTGGCAAAAACGGAACTCCACAGCGCCATCTGGTGTCACAGTCTTAGAAAGCATAAACAACTCATATAACACTCTTTGCCAATGTAGCTGGGTCCTTACTATGCTATGGGAAACAATATCTTTAGACCTACCTATTCTTTCCCCTAATTTGGAGAACAATATTTGTTTCTCTACAGTTACCCCTAGTGTCTCTGTTTTACAGAATTGACCAAAAAATGTCTGGAGGCCAGAGTGGGTATGAACTAAGTGAAGCCAAAGCCATTGTGAATGAATTAAAGTCTATCCGAAAGGCTATAAGCTCTGGTGAGAAGGAGAAGCAAGATTTAATGCAGGTATTTTTGAATTTCTATCCTACAACTGTAGTGGTAAATGTTTTTGCATTTTTATTTTTTTGTTTTTTTTGTTTTGACTACTCATGTTTTTTTGTTGTCCTCTTGAAGTAGTAGCTTATTTTTGTGATATGCGTATAATGCTTTTATTCATGCAAATATGATCAACCTTCAGTTGAGTTGATTCCCTAAGTGGATATGTTTAACTGTTGAGGGAGCTCTTTATACTGTTTCTCCTTTTATGGTTTGTCTTTTCGCTGCTCCCCCATCCAATATATTTTTGCTGTGTGTCGATCTTTTACAATAAATGAAGCATGAAAGTGCATCATTATTTGTGTTTCCTTTCAGAGTCTTGCAAAGCTGAGAGAGAGGTTCCTCCTCAATCAAAATTTTGGCAGATCAGAGCCAGATTTGAGGTGCAGTCCAGCACACTCTCAGCTCTCTCTCTCGAGGCAGACTTTGGATGCAGGGTCTCAGACAGACATTTCTGGTGATGTAAGTTTTTCATGCCATTCAAAGGTGGGGAAGAGAGAAAATAGCTGCAGAACATTCTTGAGGGGATTTGAGTCAAATGGTTGGCTGCTGCTATATCTAATCAAGATGGCTAATATATTCCCCACTAAAATATTTTTTTCTGATAGTGAAACCAAGTATTGCCAAAAAGAGGCTTTTCTGTGGTACATTTAGAATTCTGAAGGCTGGGTTTCAAAAGAATATTATTAAAGTGATAGAAACAGAGTTTTGTCTTCCAATTTTGTTATTGGCTTCTGAGAAGCTGAAGGGGGAAAGCATAAGAAAATATGATAAACTAAATACTCCTGCACATGCTTTGCAGTATTTTGTGGGGGAGTAAAATTTTCTATCTAAATATTTAGAATATAGCATGTCTTGTACCAAAAGAGTACCATCATCCATTGGGAGGAAATATATTTCAAATTCCTTTAGTAAAAGTAATATTTTTTTCTGACATTGAAACCGGTTTCTTATGCAAGCCATTTCAAAAGTAAAAAGCATGGGAATTAGCTGGTTTACACGTCACATTGAGCCATAGGTAAGATAAACTATGGTTTAATGTGGATGAGCAGCATGCTGGGCTGCTGCTGCCCCATTTCTGCTGCTACCAGGATACAAGCCATGAGCTGCTTCGTTCTAGCTTCCAGATCTGATGGTAAGCCAAGCTTTGTTTGAGAAAGAAACCACCAACCTGGGTTCAGATGAGAAAAACCAGACTATGATTTGTTTCCTAGCAGTGTGGCAGCAACAGAAGTGAGGAAGGGGTGAAGTACAGTGGTACCTTGGTTCCCAAAGGGCTTAGTTGTTGAACAAATCGGTTCCTGAACGCTGCAAACCCGGAAGTAAATGTTCCGGTTTGTGAATGTTTTTCAGAAGCCGAGTGGCTGACGCGGCTTCCAATTGAGTGCAGGAAGCTCCTGTTGACAATCGGAAGCTGCACCTTGGTTTGTGAACATTTTGGAAGCCGAATGTCTGATGTAGCTTCCACTTGACTGCAGGAAGTTCCTGCAGTCAATCAGAAGCTGCACCTTGGTTCTCGAACAGTTTCAGGAGTTGAACGGACTCCCGGAATGGATTAAGTTCGTGAACTAAGGTACCATTGTACCCATAATTTCATCAGCTTGCAGTAGCATACTGTCCATTCACATTAAACCATTGTTTATCTAGACATATGAACCCAGCCAGTAAGCAGTCATTTGTAATCTGTACCTTTCAAAATAAAAAAAATTAACTTAAACTATCCCATATTTCTTGAATTTAAGTGGTCGGTATTAGTTTTTCTCAAAAAGAAAATAAGTATATAAGTAAATAAATATAAGTAGGTGATAAAATAAAGTTGACACCTTTCTAGTTTCAAAAACCGGTGAGCAAAGATCTCTTCCAATCTCTGTTTTTGTACATCTGAAAGTGACTGATGGAATTACCACTTTAGTGACTTAAAAATCTTTGGCATCTCATTGACCCATATGTCAGCCATAGGTTTACATCCACAAATGTTTTCCAAATGCTGGCATATTTCTTTAAGGTAGCATGATGAAAGGCTGTGAAAGTGATTGTACTAAGATTTTCTGAGAAGAAGCCCAAACTTGAATGTGGTTTTTAGTAATCTTGATTTCATTGAAGTCCTACTTTGAACTTCATTGATCTCCACCAAGTTCTGAGTTCAAAGTAGCAAGTAACAACTTGGGATGTATTAAACGTTACTTCAAAGTAGGCCTTAAACAGAATTGTACTGACCTGTACTAAATTCTGTCCAGAAATGATTTAGCAATTGAGAATGTAAATTCCTTAGAAAAACATTGAGTAATTATGAGTGTTTGTGCTGAAAAATCAATGGTTACTATTTTGAAATGTGTTTCTACTTATATTTCATTAAATTGCTTTCTCTCTTCATTTAAAAATGATCCATGCAATAAGCTTGCTGGTTCTTTCAACAGGTTGGTGTCAGGACTATGTCCAATTTAGCTGAAAAGGTCAGACTAAGTCTTAAGTACGAAGAAGCCAAAAGAAGGTAATGACTGGATTCTTTTCTTTTTAAAAATGTGAATTTGTATCAGAGTTCATGAACCTTGTAGCCAATCTAATGCTTGCAGTGACATCTACTGGATGCATCTTCATGAAACATTGCTTATCAGCATCATTTATTTCTATTCTTTCTAGGCTGATTGAACTTTATGTATTGGGCTATTAGTAGATTCTGTGATGTACTCTTACACAGATTTATGAAATATGAAAATACCAGAAACAAAATAATAATTCTTCTGCTTATAAGCAGCAGAAATTGGACCTAATTGAAGTGCATGTTCAGGAGAAGAGGACATTTATTGCAAGTTCTGTTCCACTTTCTGGCTTGTATACTCATATTATACTTCAGTAATGACTGTAAGGATAGGAGATTCTCATGCACAAAAAACATAATTTGTATAATTAGTGCCCATGAGATCAGAGCCTTGATGGCTGTGCTTTGGGACTTTCTCAGACCAATCCACATATTTTAAATGAAGATTAAATTATTTCAAAATATGTGTATGGAAGTGTACTGAAATACCTTGGTGGAAGGTAGAAAGTGGATCCACAGACATGTAGAACAGGAGGATCAATTCAACGGTAGTTGAAGAATGAATGGAGAATTAGGTATCCATGTCTAGTGAGCATTTGACTTCTGTTTGTGGTTGGAGGGGGAAGCAGGGATTAATTATCAACAACTTCCCAAACTACAAAAGAAGTATTCAGCTTAAGCTAGGGTGTCTGGAAACTGCCATTTAAATGAAAAGATAGCAAAAGCCCTACTGAACACATCATAACACTTCAGTGTATTTGCAGGACTTTTCAGTATTAATAGCCTATACAGAGACAATCCAATTTCATGTTTATTTAACAGAGCCGGCCCTACTAATACGCAGATTGAGGCAATCACATCAGGTGGCAAACGCTTAGGGTAACAATGGCTGCCGTACGCTATTCCCTACTATTGGACATTAGAGCTATATGCAATCCCTAAATTAACCTGCTGCCCATTGAAGGGTGCTGTTCCATTGCCAGTGTCAAACTAAGATTTAGTTGCCAGTCCAGTCAGCTTCTGTACATGAAATGAAGGGAGGCACCATCTTGCCCTTTGATTCAGGTCGCAAAATGTCTTTGGCTGGCCCTGTTGTTCGATACCAGTCATTTGATAGCTATGGAGCACAGTAAAGGACATTCTTCCTGCCCACACCATAAGTGACAAGAGATCCAATCAAGCACATCTTCCTCACTGAGTTGAAAGCCACAGATAGCTGCTCCCTGTTGCTCTAATTGATGGTGGGTGCATGGCTAAGTTAAAGTCTGTGGCACAGAACAAAAATGTTTTGTGCGTGCTTCCAGATCAAAAGCAGCTTAAGTATGAGTAAGGCAGAGAAAACAAAAGGCATGGGAAAGAGAACTGTATTTGATAAGGGTTAAGGTCAGGGAAGGAATACAAGTTTAAAGAATGAGCAGAAAAATTCAGGTTGTGTTGGTCCAAGAAAGTATTCGCAGGTGGAGTTCGGTGAGAGATTTGGAGGTACTGTTGAGGCCAGGGCCCAGTTATAGTGTGCAGTATTGTAGATGGTGTGTTTTCAATTAGCCATCCTCCTCCCTCCCTCATTATTTTAACAAGTTTGAGGAATAGTTCCTGAAACTCTTTGAGGGGCCTCAAACAAACTCTTCAGCATATACAAGGGAAATGGTATTGGATTGATTTAAAACATAAAAACCTGCCTTAAAAATGAAACTTGGTATTGACAAACAGTGCCAGTCAAGAGGCCAGAGACCTCTTCAGAGAGCAAGTACAGTATTAGATGGGGATATTGCAGTGTGTATAAATTGACTTTGCACTGTTAAAAAGATGTTCGCTCAAAGGTTGAAAGGGCATTTTAGCGTTCATGTCCTTGTTATCCTGGGCCCCTTTTATGAGACAGCTAACAAGGGTGCCAATTACAATAGCGAATAACTGTCAGCGTTGCAGTGAAGAAAAAAGCCCCTGTGAGACTGCCACCTCATCTTGTAAGTCATTGAACAGCTGTCAAAAGCAGCTACTTTAAGATAATACGAAGGTTGGCTAGATTTGAACCAGTGACCCAGAGAATAAAGCTGCTGCATTCCATTATCAATCTTGGGCTGTCAGGCAGGCTTCTCTTCAAAATGTCCCATATACATATTCCATGTGGATTTCTTAAACAAAATAATTATCATCCACCTGAATGATCTTTTGAATCAAATTATCATCTTCCAAAATAAAAATAATTTTTGGAGGGAAATGAATTTAATCACTGACTTCATACTCCAAATGATGATCTACTAATTTTAAAAAAAGAAATTAAAATACAAATGATTATAACCTGAATTCTATACAGTTTTTAAAGCTGAAGTTTAGATAGAGTGCACAAAATCTCCACAATCTTAAGGCTAATCAAACTGTATTTATAAAGCAGTTTCCTGCTCCGTTTGTGTTTGTCCAAGGGAAGGAGGCTGTTTCTTGTATCATGTCTGTTCTAGCTTGTATTTTCTCTGGTTAATCAAACTAATGCTATGCCTATTAAAATGGTTGCTAGTTTTTTTAGTGTGTTGCAGAAATGGTTTATAAACCTGTAATGTTCGTTATCGGAGCTTAAATACAGAGGTGTTGTATTTGCTGGCTAATGTACGATTTCTGGAGACGGCTGAGATGCCTCTCTATTTATTTTACCCAAGGTAGAGTAAGGCATAAAATAAATAATTTTAAAATGTTACAAAACAAAAATAAAATAATTGCTTAGTACAAATCTCTCATAATAGCTGCTTAAAATCAGTATAATTAAAACAAAAACTAGCAGTATTCCTGAATGCGGCCTATGTACATGAAAGAACAGGGAAAGACTTTAAGTAAAGGGAGATTGTTACCTGCTGGAGAGAGCTGGAAACGTAGATCTATTTTGAGAGCAAATTTCATTAAATGAGTTCTACAGCTGAAAAATTTGCAAGCCGCAGCTTTTACATTGCGATAATGGGAAGAGAGTTCCTTCTCAAAATTAGCTGTTTCTAAAAAAAATTAAAAATGGAATTGGTTTGACTTACTGTGTGATAAACCCAACTATCAGATGACTAATGGGACAGGCAGTCTAAAACTACCCCTTGGATGAGAAATGCCAGTACTTAAGATACCATATGCTGACTGTTTAAGCCAGTGTTTTATTACACATCAAGTTTTACACATTGTTAAGCACAAAGCAAACATTGTCTGTCTGTCCTTTTGTGTGGTGACATTGCAAGATAACCCCATTTCCCTCCTCCCAGCTATTGACTGGGATGACAGAGGGCCAAATGGGACCAAACAGATCCACTTGGCCTCCTACATAGCATGGGAAATGGGAGTTTTATAAGCAAGCTTTGCCTCCCTAGCCACTCATATGTCTGCCCTCCCTCTGACACAACTAGCCATTCATTCACATGAGGGCATAACATTTGATCAGGGTCTATGTCCATAGACTTGCTCATATTGCACGGCCGACTTTCCAAATGAAACTTAGGATTTTAGCAGTGCTTTTTTCTGGGGGTATGCAGGGGTACGCATACCCCTAAACACTTTGTGAATCGAAGTTTGGCCTCATTGAGGAGCAGTATTTCAATATGAGTCGGGAAATGAGAGTACCCATAAACATTTGGGGGGGGGAGCACTGGATTTTAACATATGTTTTGTTAGATTTTACATGAGTTGTTCCTGCTCTAATATTAGGTCCTGGTCTGGGCAGCCAATAGCATTGGCTGTTTGCTTCTGCTCTCCACCACACATAGATCTGTTTCATACACTCTAGCCCAAGATCATCCTCCTCTGAAAAGCATTATGGCATACATTTGCTGCTAAGGCTTCTTAGTTCAGTAGGTTTGATTATTCTGCCCTGACAGTTGCATCCCATTTACTTGCCAAGTCTAAATATGTTCCTGTTCTACCAGGTGTTGTTTTTTACTCTTAGGGGCCTGTTGCTCATCTGCACTTTCTTCTTCTTCCTTCCTTAATGTGTGTGTGGGTTTTATGCATATATGATTAGAATGGCAAACTTAAAGATTGAACTGTCCAAGTTAGAAAGTGAAGCTTGGCCTGGGGCACTGGATATTGAGAAAGAAAAGCTGATGCTGATTAATGAAAAGGAAGAGTTACTGAAAGAACTTCAGTTTGTCACCCCATGTAAACGCACTCAAGATGAATTGGAGCATCTGGAAACAGAAAGGAAAAGGCTGGAAGAGGAGCTGTCTGTGAAAAGCGCACCTAGTGATGAACTTACAGAGAGGTAAGATTTTCCTCTTTTCATCCCCCCCTCCTTCCTCCTAACATTAAGTTCTGCTTTCTTCAGTTTAACCTTTATACTCATTTTAGAGTCAGAGCTGCGCCCTGATGGGCCATTTTCCTTCAGTAGCTGTTCTGTGTAGATTTTAATTAAATTTATTATTAGTCCACCAGGCAGCAACACGAGGAGACCTTCAAACCGTGATAGAACTCACGGAGTTCCT
Organism: Podarcis raffonei; assembly: GCF_027172205.1. NCBI lineage: Eukaryota > Metazoa > Chordata > Lepidosauria > Squamata > Lacertidae > Podarcis > Podarcis raffonei. The sequence goes on along the minus strand of NC_070610.1, from coordinate 30,676,361 downwards.
ATTATTCCACGCTCTATGTTTTGCATTTGTGACCAGCATGAGAAAACCTAGACCCGATGTTAAATAGTTGAAGGAAGTCAGCAGAGCGCAATTCATCATTGGCAGGTTTTGTGATAATAGCCACGACCTGTGTGAACTCCTCACAGCAAATGTTGTCCTGATTGCTTCAGCGCTAGAACCTCTTACGCTTGATAGAGATACTAATTCACACATGTGCTTGCATGAGAAAATGAATGAACAAATGTCTTGCTTTAAGTGCAAAAGGGGAGACGTACAACTGCCGGGGTCTGTTCGTTTCCACTGCAAGCCATGCCATGGCTTATCAGCTTTCTGAACTTGGCAAGCACTTAATGAATGATGGGGGGAATACCGTAATAATTTCTGCCAATAGGATTTATATGAGAATTTCAGCCTAATTTTATTTGTGATGTCTAGCAAAGAATTTTAAGTGTACAGGGTACTGGTAGATAGAATCATAGAATTGTAGGGTTGGAAGGGACCGCGAGGGTCATCTAGTCCAACCCTCCTGCAAAGCAGGAATGTTTTGATGTTAGGTGTGTACAAAATGTCTCTCCTTAGCTGCTGTCACCCTTCACCCAGTGATAAATATAATAAGGGACCTTTCTTCACAGTAATCAGTGCTATTGCCATACAAGTAAAAAGTCTAGGGATTTTGACCCTCTCCGGTTTAGTGGAGTCCTGAGTCTGGGTTCATCCACACTTCTGTTAGGTCTGCAATTTCTTTCGTTTGTCCTGTGACTTCTAGGCACTGGTCTAAGAGGTTTTCCTTGGTCCCACTGCTTTCCCTGGGAAAACCTGTGGTTTAGCACTGAATCGAAACAAACATCCATTCACCCGATTGACATTTGTTCCAGTTCAGTGTTAAAATGTGAGTTTTCCCAGGGAAAGCTGCGGGAGATAGGAAAAACCTACTGGACCCATGCCTAGAAGTCAAAGGACAAACAGAATTAATCACAGACCCTACAGATGTGCAGATGAGCCCTTAGTGGAAGGGCTATTGGAGATTTTTTTTGTTGATTCCTTCATTCCTTGCTCAAGAGGGTTAGAGAACCCTTTGAAACAGTGTGGTAGGTGACTGGAAAATATGGGAGAAGAAGGGAATAACCTCTTCTCCCCTTTCAGTTTACAGAAGCCTCCACAGGATCAAAGAGCCTTCCATCAACAGAAGGACACAATTGGGAACAACCCTGTGTCCACTCGGGGTGGCAGAGTGGGATGGGGCAGCTTTGCTTCCCTGACTTCCCAATGCAAAAAGCCATTGCTGGTAACCGAGACCGATCTGCACAGTGTCTGGGTTTGAGGGTTTGTTGTGTTGTATCAGAGAGATAGAAAAAGGATGTTGCACTGTTCATGCTGCTGTTCTGCAACCTGCCTGACCATAATAATAATAATAATAATAATAATAATAATAATAATAATATTATTAATAATTTATTATTTGTACCCCGCCCATCTGGCTGGGTTTCCCCAGCCACTCTGGGCGGCTTCCAACAAAGATGAAAGATACACTAAAATGTCACATGTCTTCTGAATGTTAGGTAGATGTTTATCGCTTTGACATCTGATGGGAGGGCGTTCCACAGGGCGGGTGCCACTACCGAGAAGGCCCTCTGCCTGGTTCCCTGTAACTTGGCCTCTCGCAGTGAGGGAACTGCCAGAAGGCCCTCGGAGCTGGACCGCAGTGTCCGGGCAGAATGATGGGGGAGGAGACGCTCCTTCAGATATACTGGACCAAGGCCGTTTAGGGCTTTAAAGGTCAGCACCAACACTTTTAATTGTGCTCGGAAACGTACTGGGAGCCAATGTAGGTCTTTCAAGACCGGTGTTATATGGTCTCGACAGCCGCTCCCAGTCACCAGTCTAGCTGCCGCATTCTGGATTAGTTGTAGTTTCCGGGTCACCTTCAAAGGTAGCCCCACGTAGAGCGCATTGCAGTAGTCCAAGCGGGAGATAACCAGAGCATGTACCACTCTGGCGAGACAGTCTGCAGGCAGATAGGGTCTCAGCCTACGTACCAGATGGAGCTGGTAAACAGCTGCCCTGGATACAGATTTGACCTGTGCCTCCATGGACAGCTGTGAGTCCAAAATGACTCCCAGGCTGCGCACCTGGTCCTTCAGGGGCACAGTTACCCCATTCAGGACCAGGGAATCCTCCACACCTGCCCGCCTCCTGTCCCCCAAAAACAGTACTTCTGTCTTGTCAGGATTCAACCTCAATCTGTTAGCCGCCATCCATCCTCCAACCGCTTCCAGACACTCACACAGGACCTTCACCGCCTTCACTGGTTCTGATTTAAAAGAGAGGTAGAGCTGGGTATCATCCGCATACTGATGAACACCCAGCCCAAACCTCCTGATGATCTCTCCCAGTGGCTGCATGTAAATGTTGAAAAGCATGGGGGAGAGGACAGAACCCTGAGGCACCCCACAAGTGAGAGCCCAGGGGTCTGAACACTCATCCCCCACCACCTCTTTCTGAACACAGCCCAGGAGGAAGGAGCGGAACCACTGTATGACAGTGCCCCCAGCTCCCAGCCCCTCAAGATGGTCCAGAAGGATGTTATGGTCGATGGTATCAAACGCCGCTGAGAGATCCAGCAGAACTAGGAAACAGCTCTCACCTTTGTCCCTAGCCCGCCGGAGATCATCAACCAGTGCGACCAAGGCAGTTTCAGTCCCATGATGAGGCCTGAATCCCGATTGGAAGGGATCCAAATGGTCCGCTTCTTCCAGGCGTGCCTGGAGTTGTTCAGCAACCACTCGCTCAATCACCTTGCCCAAGAATGGAAGATTTGAGACTGGGCGATAATTGGCCATCGTGGCCGCATCTAAAGATGGTTTTTTAAGAAGCGGTTTAATAACCGCCTCTTTCAGCGGGTCTGGGAAGGCTCCCTCACGGAGGGAAGCATTCACCACCCCACGAAGCCCATCGCCCAGTCCTTCCCGGCTAGCTTTTATAAGCCAGGATGGGCAAGGATCCAGGAGACAGGTGGTTGGCTTCACTCGTCCAAGCAGCCTGTCCACATCCTCGGAGGTAACAGATTGGAATTGATCCCACACAACTTGACTAGACAGGACTCTAGCACTCTCCCGCCCTGGCCCTGCTCCCACGGTGGAGTCTACTTCTTCCCGAATCTGAGCGATTTTATCTGCAAAAAACTTTGCAAAATCATTGCAGGTGTCTTGGATGTGGTGTTGGAGAACCCTCACTCAGTGGTCTTCGGGGGGGGGCTTCAGTATCCATGCTGAGGCTGCCTCAAATGGGCTGGCTTAAGACTTCATGACCTCCATGACAACCATGGGGATGTCTCAGTACAGTAAATCAATGGTCCAACACATGTAGCAAGGCATACCTTTCACCTGGTCTTCACCTCAGACCTGAGCGGTAATACTCGGTTGATAGGTGGGGTCACTGTGAGTCTATTGTCATGCACAGACCATTCCCTGGTGAGGTTTGAACTGAGCAGCTACCCACTCTCCAAGGGTGGGCAACCCATCGATATGGTCCATCCTCACAGACTGATGGAATCTGCTGGATTCCTGAATGCTCATGTGCATTTCCCTAGGACCATATTGGATGCTGTGATTGGCAGGGGGCCCCTCTTGGTAAATTCTCTGCCCTCAGAGGCTCAGGAGATGGTGTCGTAGAAGAGGACATTCTCTGTGGCAACCCCTAAGCTGTGAACTTCCTCACAGAGGTGCTTCTGGTACCTTCATTATAAAGCTTCCTGTGAATGCTTGTTTAAAATGCTTGAGGTATATATATTTTAGGACCCACCTTATTTTTGTGACCGTAAGTTGTTTTAAACTGTTAATATTGTGCTACCGACTCTGGGGTTGCGGCACTCATCTCGCTTTATTGGCCGAGGGAGCCGGCGTATAGCTTCCAGGTCATGTGGCCAGCATGACTAAGCTGCTTCTGGTGAATCAGAGCAGCGCACGGAAACGCCATTTACCTTCCTGCCAGAGTGGTACCTATTTATCTACTCGCACTTTGAAATGCTTTCGAACTGCTAGGTGGGCAGGAGCAGGGACCGAGCAACGGGAGCTCACCCCGTCGCGGGGATTCGAACCGCCAACCTTCTGATCGGCAAGTCCTAGGCTCTGTGGTTTAACCCACAGCGCCACCCGCGTCCCATTGATAACATTAACCATCTGATTAATCTGAACCAGCTGGGTAAGATGGGAGTGAGAGCTCCTGTTTTGCAATGATTCTTCTTTTACCTGCGCAGCTGGTGACAGAAAGTTGCATTCAATGACTCTACCTCACCTCCTTGGCAATTATGCATGTGGTACCTCAGGAAAGCATCTTGTCCCCAGTGCTATTTCTGTATGAAGCTGTTGGGTTCATTCATAAGAGGATTTGCAGTGCAGTGTCATCAGCTCTGCTTCTCTGTTACATCTGAATCAGGTGGGCTATGGAAGTGCTGAATTGATGCCTGGATTTGGTCATGAGCCCAATGAGGGCCAGAAAGTTGGATCAGAATCCTGACAACAGGGGTAGTCTTGTGGGTGGCTAGTTCCCGAGTCTGGGACTCAGACAGTATGCCTTTTCTGCATGGGTTTTGGCTGCCTTCAAAGCAGGTGTGTAGCTTTACACCACTCCTTGATCTGTCTTTGTCACTGGAAGACTGTGACTATAAAGGTTAGGAGTTCTCTTTTACCAGCTCCAATTGATAGCTCCTATTGCAATCATTCCTGGACAGGGGTAGCCTTGCCACTGTGACTCATGTATTAGTAACTTCATGATTGGACAGCCATAATGCACTACCCTTAAGCCAAGTCGAGAAGCTGTGGCTAGTGCAAAATGCAGCAGGGATAGTTTTCAAAAATATTTCATAATTCCACTAAACTAGTTTAAAGTATCTGAGACCTGTGAAGTAATGCCACTGCTTGCTTTCCCTTCAACCCAAAGCAAATCTGAAGATGCCCAGTTCTCATGCCCTGATAAATTTCTTCTACCACCCCTGCCACAAGTCTTGAAAGAGAGCCAAACTCCAGACTTCTGAGATGAAGTTATGCATATACTAGACCTTGCTTGCCAGCAGTGTGTGTTTGATTTTTCTAAATTTCCTGAAATAGCTTCTCTATTAACTGGCCAGTAATTTAAACACAGTTCCAAAAATATTTGAATTGGATACTTTACATTTAGTGCAATGTGTTTGAGTGGGCCAACCTATTAAAAAGAAAATTTTAAATCAAAGTATTAATATATGAATGAGTGTTAACCCACTCTCAGGAACACGAATGTTCTTTCAGCCTATAAAATGAAGAATTCATCCTTTCAGACATAGAAAGTGTTATGAGCAGAACTGAGGAAGCAATCGCTTATTTTTATTTGCTTTCAGCTTCCTAAGAAATGTTAGCTGCCTTGTTAAAACCATTACAATTATAAAGCAGGTGTCTCCAGACAAATAAAATAAAGCAGCATCCAGCTCCAACTGCCCTTAAAATCTATTTATACAAGGAATTGAGGAGGACCATATCCAAATGGCAGAGCAGGAGCTTCCAAGCTAACAAACCCCTCAAACTTCTAGTGTTTTTCTAAGTTTATTATATTTAACAAAATAATTCCTGTGCCACTTGATTGTAATAAAACTTCTGAGTGGTTTACAAGAAAGTTAAGGCTGTTTTAAATGGTCTTATTTCTTCAAGGGCTTGGGTGCACCAAATTTAAAAGGCAAAGCAGAAAACTCATAATTAGTAAAATGCAGCAGAACAACTCTTTTCTATGCTGTAGGGATTCGTACCACCAGAACCCTTGTCAAAAACAGACTGCATATGCAAACTGGAACTTCCAAACGACCGAACACTCTGTTTAAGTCTCCCCGAGGACAATTGCTCTTGTTCAAAGATCATTTATATGTTTTTTTGTATTGTAGAATAAGAAGCAAACCTTGAATCTATTAAACATTGCTTGATATAAGGGCCAAAGACACCGAGAGGTCTGCGGCTTGACCCCTCTGTTTCTTTCTCCTTAATACAACTGTGAAGAAGGGAGGACCATTAATTGGATCAGGAAAGTGATGTGGGTGGGGAGGCGGGTTTGACACTTTCCATCTGTACTGATTTCCACTCCAGGCACTAGGGGAGGGAGGTGCCTAAAACATCCCCCTATGGATCAAATAGCCCCTGGAAGATGCATTTTATATTGGGGAAATAGTCCAACGAAACGGATTAAGCGTCTCCACCCACCGCTCTACTTGTCTGATCAAATTAGTGCAGCCCCTTCCTCCAAAGATGTATTGGGGAAAGCATGAGAGAAGGAGGGAGATATGAAGGTGAGTTTTGGATCTCCCTGTGTCATGTGCATTTTGCCCAATAAGACATTGCGGGTATACTATAGTGCCTACCTGAATGATATTCATGTTTGCAGCAGAAAATGGACATTATCCAGAGGACAGAAGCAAGGAAACACATAAACCTAGTATTTTGATCAATTTTCAAAGCTATCCACTGAAACATTCCCTTTTGTCATTTGTCGGCCTCCTCTAATGGACCATTTAGAGCATTATGCTGAACAGAAATAGACTTCAACCTGTATTTAAATGCTGCACTTAAAAAGAGGGCCTCCCTTAAGATGTCTGCATGACAAAGAAAAACCCTAGTGCTAAGCTTCCCCCACCGTTGTATGTATTTTGCATGCAGAGCAGTATCTTTGATGGGGGTCTATGCATCTGAAACCTTGTCTTCTACCTGACATTTCAGAGAGGAGACTCCCAAAGGAAAGGTTTCTAAAACAAGTTTAAAACTTTTCAGGTGAAAGGGGAATAGTGTAATTTTTATTCAGAATATCTTAATATTCCAAGGCAAAGGAGCAGCTAAAAAAAGAATGGAGTGGTTTGGATAAATTTGGAAACTGTTAAACAGCACTGGGGAAAAAGAAATAATTTAATATGACATGTGGAATTTATATAAGAACACCATTAAAAACAGGGCTGTGAAACCTTTAGCCTAGATTTCATCAGGCTTCAAAAACATGGATGCCAAGTGATAGGATTCCTTTAGAAGTACATTTGGCAAAAATACTGCAGCATCCTACGCTGATAAATAAACAGCTTACCCCATATTTAACATTTATATGAATCTTTTAGATATGCATGGGAATGTTTGGATAACAAACTGAATGTGCAATGAATCAGAATTTGGATCATGGTTTTGGCAGCAAGTATCATCTGAATCTTTATGAGGCAGCATAAGGTCCAAAGCATTTTCTTAAACATCAATGAATGTTATTTGAATGTTTGTGCTTTTTACAGTCTCCACAGTTCTTGTACTCTTCAAAGTAGTGAAAATGTATGGCAGTTGTTTTCTTCATTCGTTGTTGGTTTTATGTTTCAGAGCAACAAAATTCTCAAGAAACAGTATAAAAGCCAAAATAGATGCATTTCATTTGGTCTTTATTTTCTCTTCATGCCTTTCTTCCACAACCATTTTCTTTGTTCAGGTCTCTTTTGCTATTGGTATAATCTTTTTTTCTGAACCAGCGAGAGCAGGATGGAAGGTAAACTGACTATTTTGGTAGGAAAGCGCTGTAGTTTAGCCTTTTGTTAAAACAACGGAACTGCACAGAGATTCTGTGACAGAAATTTTTATTCTGTAATTGGAATGATTTATACAGTTTAAACAACTTTACATTAATTTTACTTACCGTAATCTAAACTTACACGTTGCACATGATTCTGTTGGATCATTTTTGGGGGGAAAAAAGCATTTCTGAAGAGCAACAGTGCAGAAGGGTGAAAATTGCCCTGAAACTCCTTGTAGCAGGGGCAGCCAATCTCTTCTGCCAAGGGCAGCAGACTCTATAAATACACCTTTGGGCTGGAACATTGGGTGCTGCTTCCAGGGGGTGTGTAAAAGCATGCGCTTCCTTCCACACAGCCTTTCCCTTGGAGCCATCCAACAGGCACAGAGGCAAAGAAGGCCAGTCTGTCTGTGCTGCTCCTGGTCAGCTCTAGCTTCGAGAGGGGTAGCAGAGGTACTTCCTTTGGTCTCTAATTTCATGCTGCGTTTCAAAGGTGCAGCATGAGGTCAAGGAAGAGACCACACCCTTGGAGCAGGGCCATGTCCTGGTGACCACAAACAAGAGAGAGAGGAGAGGGCAGGGGAGGCTCTAGCCATATGTGACTCCAGCCCCAATTAACTTTTTCCGTGGGTCTGTGGCCCTCCTTTAAAAAAGCTTCCGTATGCATCAGTTTCAGTTTACTAACTGCCCTGGGGTCCCACAAGCCTGGAGGCCCCAACACATTAAAACAGTCATTGGATGCTGAAGAAGAAGCCATTGTGGAATGTGCTTAGTTGCTCAGTGGAACATATGGAGCCACAATTGCCTAATATGTATAGTGTGTATTAATGGTTATTAATAAAATTTTACATCATGAAATACTGCATTCAAAATATTTTTTTTGTTATGTCAGTATTCCATATACTTAAATGCCCCTGGACCCAGGTTATCAGTTTTATTCCTGCCTGTTTTTAATGTTCATTTTTGAAAATGGCTTTCAGTTTCCTTTTCTGAAAAAGGTGGCTAATAAATATAAATAATATATAATATCTCCTTGCAGCCCTGCTGATTAAGTTGTTCTATTCCTTGTTTTTATTGAACACTACTCTCTGTCCACCTCTGGCTATTCAGGCTGCAGTGAAACACAAAAAATGAAGTCAGTGGGATTTGAGCAGCTTAACGGAACAAGATTATAGCCTTTATCAGGGGCATATCACAATTTGGGCCAGAAACATTTTTTTTAAATGAAACCAGTTGCTTTAAAGTACTGTGTAATATACACAGAAATTAGAAAAGGCATGGGCCATCTTGCCATAGATCCTCATTAGTGCAAGGTTGCTATTAAACAAATGTGCAACAGCTGGCCATAAGAATGACATTGCTATGGAAACTTTTTTTAAAAATCTGATTAACAGATACTGCTCAATCAGTTATTATTTGTGCACACATTATTGGCCAATGCAAAGCTGTTTTAGAGTTCCTTCAGTTGCTGTCACTTTGACCAGCAAGGAGAAAATTAGGGTTCTATAGGAACTTTGTCTGCTGTTTAAACTACAGTATTTAAATACAAGGTGGCAGTGAAGCAAGAGTTTTTAGGATTGTATTTTATGTGCTTGAATAATGAAGTCGAAAGAGTTTTTAAGAATAACTATGATTTTTGTATCTTTTAGGTTAAAACTGGAAGAACGAAGGAATAAATTAGTTAAAAAACTTGAAGAAACTAGTCAACTAACTACTAACTTGCATTTGCAACTTAAAAGGTAAGGTTGCTCTGTTTACACTGTTGTTATTGACAAGAGAAAAATAGAGGTTTGTCCAACAGAGCTCTGAAAATGTCTAGTTGGAAATAGTACTAGTTTGTTTTGGGTGGAATTTTGTTAACTTGGGAACTACTTTTATGCCCCACAAAAATTTAATGTACCTCCTAATAAATATTTGGCTCCCCACAGCCTGTGTCCCAGACCACAGACTCCGCAGAGCAGAAGCAACTTCTATATGAAACAGCTGTTACAGCTGTCAACACACGTCTTCTCCAAGGCATTGCAGCTGCATGAGAGTGGGCAGAGGGAAAGGGGGAAACAGATTAGCAGACACATTTTAGCTGAACAAGGTCTTGTGCATGCAGAGGTGATCACAGTGGAATTTTAAAAAAGGTCCTGATAATTTCTGTCATATGTACATGTTCCATGTCACCTACCTACCTACCAAGGGGGAACAACGGAGTGTCCCAAATAGTGAACTAAAAGAACTGATAAGGGAAGCTGTCACATAAATTGTGAACAAATTGATATCCTGTGAAAGTATGACCATTCTTGGACACAAAACCTCAAAAAATGAGCTTAAACACTAAAATTACGCTATAATTGGTACATCCTCATATTGTTGCCAATATGATGTATAGTTAATTAACTGTCCTCCAAAAACTGTTATCAGACTAATAGGCTCTACCCCCCAAAATTGTAACATTTGTCCTTTTTTCAGATGTCATTGCACTTGACACCTTTACGACCTGACTGGACTATATATTCATACTTTATCCATTATTGTGGGCTGAGACTAATTGGACACATAGTAGTTTGAAATGAATGCTCAATCTTTTTCTTTCTTTCTTTTTTTGCAGTCTTTCAGCCAGTACGTTATCTATGTCTTCAGGGAGCAGCCTGGGGTCCCTGGCCTCCAGTCGTGGGTCTCTGAATACGTCCAGCAGAGGGTCGCTGAATTCCCTTAGCTCTACAGATCTGTATTATAACCAAGGTGAACAACCTACAGATTTAGACTATCAGTATAAACTGGACTTCATATTGCAAGAGAAATGTGGTTACATTCCTTCGGGCCCTATTACCACAATTCATGAAAATGAGGTGGTCAATTCCCATGGGAGAATGGACTACAGCGATTCTTCCAGCTCTCTGGCAGCAAGCCATGCACCAAAATTAACTGAACCTCCAAAATCAGTGACATCGCTGTCTTCAAGATCTTCCCTTTCCTCTTTGTCCCCTCCTGGATCACCTTTGGTTTTAGAAGGTGCATTCCCAGTGCCTCCTCAAGACTCTCCATTGCACCATCTCGCCACGGACTTTGAGGACTGTGATTTACCCAGTGACTTTGCAGGCATCAGCCTCTGTGGGAACCAAATGTTGTTGAACTCTGAAGCCAGAGCATCTTCTCAGTCATCGGTGGATGATAAAGACCTCCATGAAAGTGTTAGGCAAACCATGTCGCCTTCAAGAAATACAGGTAAAAAAGTAGGGTCAGGCCTACCTGTAACATATGGGTATATCTTGCTATTTGTACTCACAAATGTCCATTCTTTTTTTGGGGGGGATAATTTAAAGTACTTAAATCCTGGAAATGAAATACACACACACACACACACACACGTTCAGAGCAACAAGCTGTCTTTTAACTCGGGGTGTCACAGTTAGCATGGGACTGTAGGCAGCTGAGACAGGAATTATGAGTTCTGGCAAGATGTGAGGTAGAGTTGGAATGCAATGCTGGGGCAGATCCTATAAGGGCAACTGGGCAGAATGTGAGAAGTAGGGCTGCATAACAAAGCTCAAGAAAATGGATGGCAGGGTATATCGTAGGCCAGGAAAAAGCTAGAACAAGAGTGCGGGGTAGAAGTAAATTGAGAGACAGCCAGATAGATGGGCAGTGGATGACTGGAAAAGTAGTAGGCAGAAAAGGAGACCACAGGATAAGTGGACAGGCTGACTACCAGAATAATCCATAAAGCAGTACACAACTAATTACTTGGAGTTGCGGGTGAGCAGTGAGGTAGCCACCTTTGTTATTGACAAGAAGTTGTTCAGGGTGGTAAGAACAAAAAGGGATTGCATGGAGCTCCGAAAGGATCTCTCTAAACTGAATGAAGGGGCATTAAGATGGAAACAAGTCTAAAGTAATGCACACTGGGGCAAAAAATCCTAACTTCACATATACACTCTGAACTAGTGGTGATTTACCAGCAAAGAAATGCTTGTGGGAGATTGCTCAATGAAAATGACCCAGTGTGAAATGACTGTGAAAAAGGCAAATTCCACATTAGGGATCATTAGGAAAGCAACTGAAAATAAATCTGCCAATACCATCATGCCATTATACAAATCTATGGTGTGACGGCACTTGCAGTATTGTGTACTATTCTGGTCGTTGCCCCTTCAAAAAAGGATATTGCAGAGCTGGGAAATTAATAAATGGCAACCAAAACGATATTGAGGCTAGAGCGACTCCTCATTACGAAAGTTTGCAATATAGCCTTTTTAGTGTAGGAAAAAGAAGGCAAGTAAAGGATGATGGGATAAAGGTGTAGAATTACGCACGAGGTGGGGAAGTGGATAAAGAGTTTTCCTCCCTTAATACTAGACCTGGTGTCATCCAAGGAAGGTGAATGTTGGAAGATTCGGAACAGTTAAATGATTGAATATTGCTACCACAGTATGTAGTGATGGTGACCAACCTGGTGGATAGGGATTGGTAAATAAGATAAGGCTATCAATGGTGACTGTCCATGGTGGCTTTGTTACTGGGAGTGCAAGGGAGGAGAGTGCTATTGTCTTTATGTCCTGCTTGGGGGCCTCCCATTGGCATCTGGTTGGCCCCTGTGAGAACAGGATGCTGACCTGCATTGGCCCAAGGTCTGGCCCAGCAGAGCTGCACTTACAGCTGAAGGCCCTGACAAGGATCTAGACCTGAAGTGTTTGTAGTTAGGCTATGCCAGGAAGATCACTGGGCTGCCATTTTTCCAGAACAGGACTGCCCTGGAACCTGAGTTGTCAATATAGAATACGTTCGCTGTTCTGAGGCCTTAAGCAACTCACCCACAGGGGTTCTAGAGTGCAAATTGTTGTTTTGTCGTGTCTGACTCTTCATGACCCCATGGACCAGAGCACGCCAGGCATTCCTGTCTTCCACTGCCTCCCGCAGTTTGGTCAAACTCATGCTGGTAGCTTCGAGAACACTGTCCAACCATCTCGTCCTCTGTCATCCCCTTCTCCTTGTGCCCTCAATCTTTCCCAACATCAGGGTCTTTTCCAGGGAGTCTTCTCTTCTCATGAGGTGGCCAAAGTATTGGAGTCTCAGCTTCACGATCTGTCTTTCTAGTGAGCCCTCAGGGCTGATTTCCTTAAGAATGGATAGGTTTGATCTTCTTGCAGTCCATGGGACTCTCAAGAGTTTCCTCCAGCACCATAATTCAAAAGCATCAGCCTTTTTTATGGTCCAGCTCTCATTTCCATACATCACTACTGGGAAAACCATAGCTTTCACTATACGGACCTTTGTTGGCAAGGTGATGTCTCTGCTTTTTAAGATCCTTTTTCAGAGTGCAGATAGAGAGACTCATAATCCAGGCTGAGCTTGGCCATCAAAAGTGGGTGGTACCCTTACTCTTCTGAAATATTCTGTCCTCTAGCATAGGACTCTGGCTTTGGGTTAAGGCAATTTCTGGCAGTGCCTTGACAGTTCTTCCCTGGTGCATGCCAAGTCATTCGAGACAAGGAGTTAAAACTGTTTTAAGAGCAGTTCGTGGTGTGCTGCTGTTTTCTTTAGCTAACTGACCAAACCATCTACAGTTTTCCAGCAGCTGACTGTTGGGAACTTAGCAAACGTCTTGCGAGTTTGTTGTGAATGGATTTGTTCTCTGGCATCAAGAGCTTTATTTGTGTTTCCAAGACCAAAATGATTTGCAGCTTTTAGATCCAGAGAGATAAGGTTTCCTTTCAAAGTTCTGTCTCGGAAGGATAAAGAAACAGAAAGAGAGGCATGTGTGTGTGAATACACACATACAGAGAGAGATGCTGTGTCTCAGCTCCTGCTGATACCTTTCTTGTGCTTCACTTGCGGTCTTTCCTTGATTCCTTCAGCTGAAGCTACACGGTCAAAACCTGTCCTCCTCTCCTCTCCCACCTCCCCATGTTCTTACATACAGTATTGCTGCCACCTTCTGGTTCATGTGTTCAACTTCACAAGCATTTTGACCTGGTTAGAGAGAATTTTGTTAGTATTTATTTATTCATCCATCCATCTATTCCTTCTTTCTTTTATAATACCTTCAATGAAGGAATTTCCCAGAGTATTATTCAACACAACAGAATAATGATCAAATCAGTTACAAAGCAAAAAGAATAGGCACCAGCGATTTTTTTAAAGCAGATTAAAATAGTTAGAACTTAATTGAAAGAATAATAGTATGTTACCTGCTACTGAAAAGACAGCAATGGAGGCACCAAGTGAGCCTCTTTGGAGATGCACTTCCATAAGTAGGCAACTACCATCAAGAAAGCTCTCTCTCCTGTTGCTCCTGCACTTACCTCAAATGACAGTAGCCCCTATAACAAAGCCCTGCTCAGCAATCTTGGGCACACTGATGTGGGACTAGGCATTCCTTTATAGATATTGACATCTCCTACTATATAGTGCTTTGATGCCAATGCTTTGAATGAATCTTTTTCAACCTGGTGCCCTCCAGGTATTTTGGATTACAGTTCTTATCATTGACCATGCCAGCTGGGGCTAATGGGAATTGGAGTCCAACAACATTTGGCGGGCACATGGTTGGGGAAGGCTGAATTGTGCTCTGAAGCAGGCATGTTCTAGAAGAGAAGAGTTGCTGGCACTGTTAGTTGCTTTGGATAGCTGCAGCAAGTTATTTTTATTTATTAAATTCATATAACACCTGTTCTCCAAAGTAGCTCAAAGTGGTCACGTGGTTCTCCTCCTCGTTTTGGGATTCGAAACCTGGTCTCCCAGGTCCTAGTCCAGCGCTCTAACCATTGCACCACACTGGCTGTCAAGTTGATTTGGTCAAGTATTGGATTAATGTGGTAACTGAAGCTCGTTTCATGGCATAGACCATTGTAGCAAAGAATGCTGGTTGCAGCCCAAGTGGATTCATGACATACAATATCGATAGCCAGCTGTTATTGCCCAAGCTGGGCTCCCAGAGCTGACTGTCTGCCATCTGCTCAGTTGCCTGAGTAAAGAAAGAAAAATCTATTTGTAATATGAATGACAGTATTTCAGTTCTTAACTCAGGCTTAACACACTTGGCTGAGCTTACTTGATATGAAATAGTACATTCTCTAGCTTATCGCAAACTTGCCAAAAGTGTAAGGACTGCAGATGGCTAAAAGCAGGGTCGGGGTTTTGGGGTTTTTTTTAAGATAGCAAGAGGCTTTTCTTCTCGTTCAGCTTGTGGAGGGGGCGGTTGTATGCGTCTGCTTTGTGCAATGTGAGACTTTTATTGGCAAGCTGTAATCTTCTCTAGTTTACTCCCAGTGCTATGGCTATCAAATTCTAATGCACGGCACCATACATGTATGCTCAGGAAAACTGGACATCTGTACACCTTCAATTCTGCCTCACTGTGGTTATCTGATTCATCTGTCAGAACCTGGAATAAGTTGTGTTTTATATCTCAAACTTTGTGGAGGTTTCAACCGCTCATTAGTAATGGAAGAAATGGTTTAAAAATAAAAGCGTTTATTGGCAGTATCGTGGAAGTTTTTTGTAACCTGGCTGAGGCTACATGTGGCCTGAGGGGGATTGTCTGCAATTTACATACTCTCTCCTATTCTTGTCACTTGGATTTAGTTTCTGATCCAGCATGTACCTATAGCTCCCAGTATTCAAAAATCCATTTATTCTGCTTTCCTTTCCCTATTGCCAGACAAATGGGAAAATATATCCTAGTTCTGCGCAAAGATGCATATAAAATGAAGTTGATAAAGGATGTGTTCTACAAATTTCCTTTTAATGGGATAGGGAATCCTTTTCAGACCATGGGTTGCATTTCTTCATGGACAACCTTTCAGAGGCTGGGGAACAGGTAACACATCGATTACGTGATGTGGCGCGCATACACACTATTTGAATGGGAATTCCACTCAACTTTGCAGGGTGGCCCCCTCAAATATTTTATTGGGGGCCGAAGGGACCTCAGCCCCTAGGAGTTGGCTTCTGTGATACACTATACTACATCCTAGCTTACAAAAGACTAGAACGAATTGTTTGTTTGGGGTTTTTTTTACATGCACACATCCACCTGTTAAGATCAGGAGGAAGGGTCTCTCTTCGTATTTCTGCCACCCTCAGAAGTTTGGGAACAATAAGCAGCCCTGGAGAGGACATTCTCTGTGGCAGTCCCTAAATTGTAAAATTCAGTCTCCACAGTGGTGCCTCTGGCACTTCCACTATACAGCTTTCAGGGAATAGTGAAGACGTACCTCTTTACCTGGCATTTGACACATGAGAGATGTATTTTCAGGATAGATTCTTAATGGCCAGATAGAGACGGACCTAGAGAACCACTTTTGTCCCCAGACCTGAGGTTCCCCGTCCCTGTTATACATGATAAGAGTGAGAAACAATTATCCCCTTATTCAGTCTGAGCCTGTATCTTGTGGAAGATAGGTGTACCATAACTCTGAATTTTTTTTGCCCTCCCAAATTCAGTCATACCTTGGATCCCAAACGCCTTGCGAGTCGAACGTTTTGGCTCCCAAACGCTGCAAACCCGGAAGTGAGTGTTCCGGTTTGCGAATATTCTTTGGAACCCAAATGTCCGATGCAGCTTCCGCAGCTTCTGATTGGCTGCAGGAGCTTCCTGCAGCCAATCAGAAGTCGTGCCTTGGTTTCTGAACGTTTTGGAAGTCGAACGGACTTCCGGTACAGATTTCATTCGACTTCCAAGGTACAACTGTACTGGAAAGATTCAAGGGCCTGTGTATACTTTGTATTACTTGCTTTGATAGAATTTAGCATTCCCAGTTGGCAGAATTTTTATTATAACAAATGTTGTCATATGTACGCTGTGTGGTCCCTAAATGTACGTTTCTTGTGGCAGCTTGAATAGTCCTTTATCTCTAAAGCATTCAAGGGCTATAAGAATTTAACAGGATTTACTTTCCTTAAAAAATAAGTCTTCTTTCATTTGCAAAATGGGATACCTGTAATCCTAACTTTGAGTTTAAATTGGGAGCAGGGGAGAGGTTTACTGATGGCACTCAATCTGCCATTTAACAGAGCAGTTCTATGCAGAGTAACTCAGTAAGTTCTACTAAGTTTAAATGGGTAAGTATTCATAGAATTGCAGCTTTTACTTGCTTTTTACAACTGTAGTACCAATGTATTTGGTAAGCTTAATCATTCTCTTGATACTAAGCATATTTTACTACTTGAATGTGAATTGGGTAGGTTATAAAGAAGCTACTCTGTAACTTGCATCCTTCTATGTATAATGTATAATCTACAATCTCCATTATATCAGCTTTGTTTATCTGCAACTGCTATTTATCTGAATTTACTGTGTGTCCTTTAAGTAGCACATAGGAAAGGCAATCCCTAAGTGCATACTGTACCTTTTGATCATTCATTTGCATTGAACTTATTCCTGAAATTCCTGTATATATCTAGTTTCATTGTTAGCTGCTTTTAGTTCTGTTGATTTCACTGAGAAATTTAAGCATGTGCTTAGTTCTCTCTCTCCCCTCATTGAAATCATCTCTCTCCCCCCCATTGACTTTTACTTTTTTATTTTTGCAACATCAATGCCTGCTGTCTCTTGCATCTTTATATGGTGCTGGGGCTTTGTCCTCAAACATAGGTTTTCCCATGCCAAATATCTTTGGGAGTACCAGAGTTAGAATAACCATGAAGTTCTTCCACAGACAGTCTCTGTCATTGTCAAAGTCGATTTCAGACTGCTGCGGTTATTCCTGGGGGTAATCAATAAATCATGTCATCACCTTCACCCCTCTCAAAGTGGTGGAAGAAAAAGCACTTCATCATCAAGGAAAAAGCATCCCCACTGCTACAAATGAAAGGAGAAATGCAGCAATCAATCCTCTAATCTGAAGCCTTAAAATTTAAACATCTTAACAAGATGTAAAGTCATGACTCAGGAGGGGGGCGTAATGCATACCAATACACTTGGCTCCTTGGCAGATGAAAGGACTCCTCAGCCTTGCAACTTATTATATTACAGGATGCTGCTTACAGTGAATGTTTCTTGCTCTCTGCAGGAAACTCTAGCTCATGAATGTGAGCTGAAGATTGAAATTAAGAGGTGGTTGGCCCTAAAGATTCTCCTTAAGTTTTGATAGTAGAATCATATCACATTCGGCAGAACATATCACTGCTGAAACGAAGGCAGAATTAGAATTAATTTCTTACAGGGATTTTGGTAGGAAGAATTCTGTAGAGAGCCAGTGTGGTGTAGTGGTTAAGAGCGGTAGATTCGTAATCTGGTGAACCGGGTTCGCGTCTCCTCTCTTCCACATGCAGCTGCTGGGTGACCTTGGGCCAGTCACACTTCTCTGAAGTCTCTCAGCCCCACTCACCTCACAGAGTGTTTGTTGTGGGGGAGGAAGGGAAAGGAGAATGTTAGCCGCTTTGAGAGTCCTTCGGGTAGTGATAAAGCGGGATATCAAATCCAAACTCTTCTTCTTCTTCTTCTGTATGATATTTTAATTCAAGTGTGGCCAGCCAACTAATGCCATCTGACCTGAAGCACTTGGGCAGCCTTCTTCCTATCTGTCACCCATTCTGCAAGCTCCTTTTATGTGGGAGAGGAGCAACACCTTTGAAAGTGTACATCATCCAGGTGTGACCTGCCCAATCGGCACTTTCAGAGCTTCCTCTTCTCGGGTGTAAGGTTGTCCAGTGCTGGGCAGTCTCCTATCTGTGGTGAGTTTTGGAGATGCAGATTGGGACATCTGACAGCCAACTCAATCTGCACTTTCAGAGGCATCTCTTGGGCCACTGAGCCACATAAAAAACCAGTCCCCCAGTTGATTCGCCCTGTCTGTGGTTTAGTAACCTTTGATAGAGCAAAGGATAGGTTCCCCAATCCTGTC
The DNA here is from genome assembly GCF_027172205.1 of Podarcis raffonei. Taxonomy (NCBI): domain Eukaryota; kingdom Metazoa; phylum Chordata; class Lepidosauria; order Squamata; family Lacertidae; genus Podarcis; species Podarcis raffonei. The sequence goes on along the minus strand of NC_070610.1, from coordinate 30,657,972 downwards.
CTAATTGCTAGGTGTGGGGACTGAGTCACTTGTTGGCCAAGTTGAATGGGGCCTTTGCTCTAACTTGGTCCTTAGATGTTCCATTTGTAAGGCTTGTCAAGCACACTGCTTTATAGTATGTCTCAAATAGAATGTGGTGGCAAGCTTGAAAGGTGGGGAATATTCATTTGTAGCTAAAGACTTGGAATAATGCTGATGGGAAACTGTTATGGACAAGTTAATAACGGTGCTAGGCTATGAAGCTGATTAGTTTTGCACAAAAACCCTAATGAAAGTATGCAATACATTGGTTTTCCACTAGTATGTTGGAACCTACAAATGGATCATTCCCAGACTGAGATTGGTCACATCAAGGGCACCAGCATTCCCATTTTCTTTGTTTGGTGGGGGTATTGTTTTTTTGGGGGGGGGGAGAAGTGGGGAGATTGTGATAATATGCAAAGCAAGATAGTCCTCTTTTACCTTTAATGGTTGTACAAAAGAGAATTGTAGTGGTGGTAGCTTTTTTCAGCCCTAAACAGCAAGATGCACTTAACACATTCTCTCTTCTATGTAATTGTAGGTTGGGGTTAAAGGGGAGTTCTGGATCTAAAAAGGGGTGGTGCTATTTCAGTAAATAACAATAAATGACTTGTGATGAAACGAGTTACTCTGCTTGATGCCCAAGATGCTTTTCAACTTGACTGTGACTTTAGAGCTTTGTGTATATGCTTTTCAGATTGATAGAACCTAAAACAAAGATTTTCTTCCTTCTTGCCTACTTAGGTGTTGACTTACCAAGAAGAACAGTAAGTCACCACCTTGAGGAGAAGGCAGGATGTGTATCTGCTGCAGTATCTGATGAGTCCATGGCCGGAGACAGTGGTGTATACGAAGCTTCTGTAAAACAGTAGGTTTAAGGCAGAATTCCATTTATCCAAAACTAAAATTTGAGCATCTGGCTCTGTCATGTCCAGGCATTTTGCAACAATTTGAAAAATAGTATGTGGGGCTGAGTCGAAACAATTTATCTCATTTTGCATTGGTTCCCCACTCCCTTTGCTCATTTGGGTAATTGTAAACACCTTCTCACTATTTTGATGATGAGCTTCCCCTGCTGTTTCATTGCCCACACAATCCTCAGCCTCATTTGCCCACACTTACTGGCTATTGAAACTTATGTCATTTTGTCAATGTTGTCACAGTGCTGCACCTGACATGATGGTGTCACACAGATGCCACTTACCAAAATAATGAGAGTTGCCACAACCAATCATATTAAAATGCAGTGTGGATGAACCAAGACTGTGGATTGAAAGGACAAAGAATTTTTAAAACTGCACAGAAACAAACATCAACCAGGGGAACCAAAGGAGTACTGTATAAGAAACAAGTATAGCTAGGGGTTGCAGGGTTGTAATCTTTTGGGTATTTTGAAACCATTGGCTTGAAGGACAGGTTATAAATATGTAATAATAATATAAAAGGAATATCAACTTTGCAAAAACCATACTGCATGTCCCTAATTTAAATTTAATAGTGTACTATTGAAACATCTGAGAATTCAAAGGCAGGATTAAAATATTAGTATTAATAGTAATTAACTTATACGCAGTCCAATCTGAATCCCTTTTCTTCACTGGAGCATCTGCAGGGCCCCCCGGTGTGCTCACCAAACGCATAAGGTAACATCACCGGGAGCAGAAGAGGGGACAGAGCTGGATCAGCTAAGGATCCACTGGAACTTAATTAAGGTGGTCTAGTTACTGGCAATGGGCCTGATCTGAGCTTTTCTGCTGGGCCAGCTATGGTTTTGTTGCCGCATTCTGCCTTGCTTCTGAGAGTTAAAATTGCTCCCATAGTTGGCCTTTCATTCATTCATTCATGTTAGCACAGAAAGAGGAGAAAGAAGATACTACTCATAGAGACTGAAAAAAATAATCTAACATCCCAATGCAATGCTTTCAAGAACAGAGGACTTTTCATTTGTTGTTTTAAAAAAAGCTCTTTCTTGTTTCAAAGCACATTTCTTTATAATAATCAGAATAAATGACCTAATAAACACTGAAGGGTAAAACACAATTTTATACAATTTGAGGCCAATTGCAAGCATGTATGAATGGGGGAGTTTCTAGTCCTTCTATTGATTTTTGTTCTCTCTTTGCGCATATAAGCAATTATAAACGATGATGACCCTTCAAGGGAGGATCCTCAAATAATTAGCCATTAGTGAGATCTACCTTAGCAATACTTCCTTCCTAGATCCACAAGGAAGTAGCTCTTTTCTGTCATCACTTTTTGACATTACATATGAAATGGAAAAATCCTAAGCATTGACTTGAACAGTGCATTTGGAACAATCTTACAGTTTTGGTATAGAATAAATAAAGTATATTACTGTTCAAAGGTATAAATGTTGGTCTGCTGTGGCTATTCAACCTCTTTTCCTCTCTCCTCTAGACCAAACGATAGTGAAGAAGTTGCATATAGTGAAGATGATACAACAGTTCTAGAGGCACCCCAAGTGCAAATAGGACTCCGGTAAGTCGGCGCATGTGAAAAGTCAGGCTATTCCTTGACACCTGCAAATGTATTACAAGTGCCTGATGCCGGGTTTTGTTTTGTTTTTGTCTCTTCTTAACAGATACGATACAAACAGCTCAAGTTTTGTGGTCATTGTGGGGCAGTTACAAAATCTTCATGCCCTTTCTGTATCCCCTGGCTCCAAAGTGTAAGTAAAGTAATTCCCGGATTACGGTTTATCACATTTTTTGGATCCATGTGCATATTTGGAATTGGGAGAAAGTGCTGTGGGAACCCCCCTTTCTGGTTGCTTATCTTTCATCACCTCCCCACAAACATACTCCCCACAGACATACCAAAATTCAATGATCTTTGCTTTTCTGAGGAAGCTGGGTTAAAGTTGGATCCAGTAGAATTATTTAAGGGTTTTTTGTATTCTGTAACAGTTGATGTCTTATTTCTGGATAAATACTCACATAGTCTTTAAGAAGATAGCGGTGGAGGAGGAGGAGGGAACCTAACGGATGCAAGATTACACTTTCCCCTTCACACCAAAGCCCTGTCATGTGACCCCGTCCTTATTTTTCCATTCCATTTCACCTTAGAAAGTTGGGTGCTCCTTCTCTGCGTCACAGAAGCACCCATCTTCTTTCTTTGCCAAGCAACGAACAGTGCCCTGCCCCACAAATAAACAGGAATATAGGGAGATATTTTTAATACCTGTGAGGTTTCAAACTGTGCCTATACACAACTTTTTCAAAAGGTGGTCTCAGAGCTATAGGTGACCCATCTAAAGTGTCCCAGCACCTTTTAAGTTCCTGTTGCTTTTTGGCCTTACCTAAAAAGGACACAAGTGTCTATAGTTTAGCAAAGCCCCATGCATGGTATATGCCTGGATTTTTCTAACTATCAATTTGACAGGCAAGCAGAAAGTCTTCTCCAGAAGGAGCTGACCTTAAACTGACTATACCTTTTGAGTTGTATCTGAGATTCATATGCTACCTGGAGACCATTTTAAACATTCATTGTATGTCTGTAATGCATTTGCATTTCAAAGGGAATGGAGTTTCACCTTCTCACTTGATAAGCAGAGCAGCACCTTTTTGCGAAATGCCTCTTTTACTGGGAGCACTTGTTTCCGTCAAGGTAGCTTAATTTGTGGAAATATTTATGTACTAAAAGGCTGCTTTCTACATCGCAATATGGTCTGGGAGTGCTCCCACAAGACTTAAGCTGTGTACACATTACCGCTTACTCTTGCTCCAGCTCATTCCCACCACTGGGAAACCGAGTAAGCATGACAATAAGCCACAGTCCATAGGTATCTTGTAGCCTCTTGAGAAATATTCCCAGCTTGATGCACTTTCCCTCAAACCAGCTTTCACCCAATTAGAAAATGGAAGCTGCGGTTAAGCGGAGGTATGTACAGTTCTGGATGCCATTGCATGTGCACAGGTAACAGCTTCGGTGAATTGGGAGTTCAGCGTGGGGAAACAAACCAGGTAATAGGCATCAAGTGAAGACATCCCTTCCCCCCCCCCTGGTTTGTATAGAAAAGTGAGAACAGGACTTGAAACACAGCGGGGAGAAACAACCTCACTGTGTTTCAAGCGACTAATGCAGTGTTTCCCAAACTTGGGTCTCCAGCTGTTTTTTTGGACTACAACTCCCATCATCCCTAGCTATTGAGGGCAGTGGTCAGGGATGATGGGAATCGTAGTGTGAAAACAGCGGGAGATCCAAGTTGGGGAAACACTGTCCTAATGTGTACATGGCCTTAGGAAACACAATGTGGAACAGAGAGCGAGAAAGTGCTCCAGCTTGGTTTTTATTTTATCCCTCCCTGCTTTGTTTTCAAACACGCAGTGTTGTGCAAGGAGCACTCCCAAGTTGCTGAGCTGTATTGTGGGATGAAGCAATATTACGAGCATTCTTTAAGCTTTAATTGTGTGCTTGTGGCAAATAAACAAAAGCAGCTGTTTGGGGATAGCAGGACTAGCTCTTTTCCGAACTGTAGATGTGGATGGGGTTGATAACTGTAAAAAAACTGGACCATAAAAAGATTGGTTGACATGATTATATGAGTTGAAGATACCTGAGGGAAAGTCTTGGGATTTTAAAAATTTTATTTTAAATAATTTCTTTGCCACTTTTCATTTAAAAATAAATCCCAAGGCAGTTTACAACAAAATAATAGTAATGAGACCATAGAAATGAAATAGTGAAGCTCCACAGTTACAGTCCCACGGTTGCTAAAAGGTGGCATCAGGAAACGCTTGTGCAAAAAGATGGGTTTTTGGTTTCACATAAGATAAATAATAAACTGTCTGTGAGAAAGGCAGCATTTGTAAATAACTTATTTTGTAGCATGATCAACAGAATTGTTCCAGAGATCTGCATTAAAAAATAATAATAATCCAAGAGCAATATGAAGAGAAAGTGGCCTTTGAAGTAGATTACTGACCTCACGATTTCAACTGGTCATTGGGGTACAGGACCAATAACAGAAATGTTAGTGGGAATTGGACAACTTTATATGAAGGATTGAAGATTGTGGAAACTCCTTCTGGCTGCTGGGGATTATAGTCACATACAGCTGGATTTACACTGACATTTCATCACCTGTCACTGGAAACGGTCAAAACGAATTGTGTGGAGGGAGAAATGACAATTTGTATGTGTGAACCAGCACTCAGAACCTGCTAAATGCTCTTAATATTTCTCTCTTCTCCTCCATTTTCTGTCACTTATTCTCCTTAACTTCTGCATTTTAATCTATGTGTCAGTATTCTGTTTACAATTCACAACGTTTCATTTCACTATTTCTTATTTCAAACTCTCAAATTTCTCTGCTTTATTTTCCTAGCCCTTTTTGCATCTTTAAAAGACTTTTCCAACTTTCTAGCATATCACTATCAGGATAGTATTTAGCATCCTAACATATCCCCTGCTATTTCTGGTAGGATAACAGACTCTACAAATTCCATCTGTGATTTGTGAGCTCTTCTTAACTCCCACCCACTCTTGAGTTTCAGCATTTCCATTTCTATTTTCCTTCTTTTCCCCCTAGTTTTCCCAAAGGCGGGTTAGGTGACACACCTTTACTATTGACATATATAAGGCAGTGGGCACCGAAGTCTCTGCAGTTGAACATAAGACTTATCCAGGAATAAGACATTTCTTTTACAAGTGTTTTGCACAGGGGCTTTGGGATACTTGTTTGAATCATCTTTTGCATGTTTTTTCTTCCCACCTCCTAGGTATTTTAGAGTTGCAGTTCTTCCCTCTTCCGCTGACATCAGCTGTCTTTTCCGCACGAAAGTCCACTCTGCTGCTGAAACTCTTTTATTTAGTGAGATGTTCAGAGTAGCCATTTCCCAGGCCTCTTTGCAGCAGAAGACTTTGAGAGTGGATGTCTGCTCTGTCAGTAAAACTCGCTGGGAAGAATGCCTAGTAAGTATTCTTTATTATTGGCTTTGTTTGATGTTCTTTTGTTTTTTTCTCATGCTGATAGATAGGCGGCTTCTGAGGCATGCATTAGCAACCTCCGCAGGACTTAATATATTCATCTCTGATATGGGATGATTGTGGAATTTAGATTCCCTTTTGATCACAGTATTACAGAGGTAGACAATTTGTTCAGTGCTGAGGGCTTCATTGAAAATGCATCATAAGCCTGAGGGCTGCAGCTAATATACATATTTTAGACACATGTAATAAGCATAATTTGCATATGGTTTTAATCGATGTAGTCAACGGCAAGCTACAATGAGCTTTGCAACAAAATAGTGAGCTCCAAGCATGGCAGCCTTTGGTTCAGCCTCTCAACTCAATTTTTTACATTTCAGCTTAGAAGTTGAAAACAGTAAGAAATTTTTTTGTGGGGGGGATTTGCTACTATTTGCATTTTTTCATCAGATTCTTCTACATCTCTCTCCAGCTGTGACAACTAGGAAATTTAATGAAAACCGAAAATCCTTTGTTTCTAGCAGATATGCAACCCACATGGAGTAGTTATCCCTTTGGCCCTAATTTTTTTTATATCTTTAGGTTGCAGGTAGATGGACAGGGTTCAGTTTTTGTTGCTTTTATTTTGACTTCCTGTCACATTCACAGGCTGGGAGGGGATGATGGAAGATTGGAATTGAGCCTACTAAATACTTAAATGCCAAACAGTTGGTGCAATTGTTGTGCTTTCAGGAAGCAAACTTTTGTCTACCGGACAATGTTTTTGTTCTTTGGCTATGGAGAGAGGGAAATGCCGCTCCGCAACACAAGCACACAGGTTTATTTATTTTGAGAGGGTAGAAGCACTGGAATGTATTTTACGTTTGTGACTCCTGTTTTCAGTCCATGGCTGACACGATTCTGTCTTCCTGTGGCTCTCAAAAGCCCCATTGACATGAACAAGAAACACACGAGTTAAATACTTAAAATACAATTTTGGCGCTGATGCAATTTCCTGGCCTACCTTTTATCTTGATATCTGACAGCATTGACCCACAACACACATCAATACAGAAATGATGTGCAGCCTAGAAAACTGCAAAGCTAGTAAGTTTCTTCCATTCGCCTTTGGAAGAAGGTCTACTAAAGTGCCTTATACCAAATTGCTCCATGGAGCCCAATATTGCCTACAGACAATCTTATTCCAAGACAGAATTTCTCATGCCAGGGAATTGAGCCTGGGAACTTGCGCAAGCAAAGCATAGGTTCTGTCACTGAGCTCTGGCTCCTCCCCTACCTCAGTGGCAAAGGTGCATCAAACAAAATGGTCACATCCCCCCTGGATAAGAGCACCCTGGTAAGAAGCTGATTGCTCTGTTTTTCTTTGTGTTTCTCACGCTATCATTGCCTCAGTAACCATTCAGTGGATAATTGTATAACGGAAGCATATTGATTAATAACCATGGACACTGCTAGAGTTTAAAATGATGGCGCCTGAGGCATGTTGCGCAATAGGGCTCTTCAAGCCTCCGAATAGGAGCCTCTATTTTCTTTTCTTGCATATAAAACCACATTCTTTCCTCATGATGGACTGATGCCAGGGGTTTTGTTTTTTTGCCCCAGGCACCAACTTAGTACTGTTTCTTGCATGGATCTGTTATATTTGATTAGATTTACAGAATTTAAACTACTATATATATTTATCCTTGTGGGTATGCATTGTCTAGTCCTTAATATTTCTAGATTACAACACACACACACACACACACACACACACACACACACAAACACACACGTGTCTCCTTTAAATCAGGTTGTCCCCACATTGAGGGAAAACACAACAGCAGCAAAAGACTGGCTGTTACCAACCAGTGAAGAAGATCTGGGTCCCAGGGCTTAGTTGGGACTCCTTTTGTAGAGTCTTTCTGAATCCCAGTTGCTTGTGGGTTTCCCACAGGTAGTAGTTGCTGTGAGAACAGGATTCTGGGCTACTGAAGATGGGCCATTGTCCTGTTATTATGTAAGAGGTACAGGAAGTTAGAGGTATTTGAGGAGCCATGTTGACATATTTGCATTGTTTCATCAGGGATGGGGTGTTGTATCTATTAAAATTACTGTTATTTTTTATTGATTTGATTTTCTAAATAACCAATGAATTATCATTTCACATTTCTGTGCAGGCTGGAACTCAAATAAGCCTGGCAGACTTGCCATGTTCGGATGAGACTTCTACTCTCTGGTATAACTTGCTGGCTTACAAGCAGATTCCTAGGAAAAAGAATAAGGAACTAAAGGAGGATCCTGTATTTGTACCAAACAATCAGTCGCCTGGCTCCTTGGACCTGGTAAGCAATGTGTGATGACTTCTGAACAGGAGACTAGAAAAATAGAAGCGGCAACGGTGAAGCAATTGTACTGTCTAATTATTTGCTCCCTCCTGCTGCTTTTGTTAGCTGACTGCCATATGGCCTGAGTGGAGGTGTGTAATTTGGCTTCTAAGAACCAAATCTACCTTGTAAGGGGGGGAAAAACACCTGCAAGCCGCATGTTACCACATTAAAAATTCCCTGTGCATAAAAAACACAACGCTAGCTCATCATGGAGAAAGCTTAGGTTACTTTCCACAGTGTTATTTGTTTTGTTTATTTAACAAAATTTGTATTGTATTGTGTTCTTTTTTTAAAAAAACACCACTTGTAAGCAGTTTGCAACAATATAAAATAAACATTAAAAATGGTTGATGGAAAACAGTTAAAAACAGGCATTAAGATATTCAAAAGATAATTAAAATCAACAGAAGCCAAAGAAAAGCTCAAAAAACATTAACCTCTATGTGTCTGGATAGGCTTGCCTAAACAAAAATATTTTAAGCAGGTTTTGAAAAGAGCACAGTGATGGTGCCTGTGGAATGTCAATAGGCAGGGACTTCCAAAATGTAGGCCCTGCCCACACTAGAAGTTGGACACCTTGCAAGGCCAGAATGAGGATTAAGGGGCACCTGTAACAATGCCAGTTCCACAGGTCGAAGAAGTAGAGTGTGTGCATATGGCATGAGGTGTTCCTGCCAGTAAACTTAGGGCTTTATATACTAATAGTAACACCTTGAACTGGTAGCAGTGCTGTTGTTTTTACATGGAGTTCAGTTATTCAGTCCACACATACACACACACCTTCTGCCTGTACTTGGACACCTATTCTCAGCTACAAAGTGTGCAATTATAGTGGGCCTGCTTGGATTATCTTCTTTCCTTGATCTGCTATTCTATGCGTGATAAAAAGTAAGAGCATATGCTGCCTACCTGGCATGCGTAGCCTTCCTGAAACATGTATAACATTCTTAAAGGCACATAAAATCCATCGCACACAGGCCCGATCCCATGATTGCTTCCTAGATTTTACCTGGAATGACAGCTTACAAGATCCGGGCCTTCCTGCATTGGATTTAATGAACATGTTGTCTTTTATGAACATTATGTTCATGTACGATTGTCCCGCTTCAGCAGCGTGGGAAGGGAATGAGCATTCCTGTTCGCTACTACAAGTCGGGGAGCAGAGCCAGAAAAAGTTGTAATCTTACCTGGCTGGTTGACATTTATGAATGTCAGATACTTCTGTAAAGTTTGCTTTTGCCAGCTATGCATAAATGGCAGCTAGTTTTTTGCAGCATACGGATAATACGTAATTTTGCACCAAAGAACCACAATATATTTCCTTTACTATATCCTTTCTGAGATAGTACATTTTGGTGGGGGGTATAATTTTCACAAGGGATGCATGAATTCTGAAGTCACATGGAAACCTGGTGTCACGTGAGCAACCAAATATGCTCGGCTCTGAGTTTCTCATGATGTTGCCCTGCTTATGTTTATGTGTTCCCGCATATGTTTTTGTGATCAATACATTTAATCAACACCTTTTCTGAAAGGTGGATTCCGGTAGAGTCTCATTGGCAATGCCAGTGTAATTGACAAAGGCATTGTCTGTTCACATCTATTAATAGGGCAGATTTTATAAGTAACATCGCTCAGTATGTCTTCTAATGTAGATCTGCTTCCAATGTCTCTGTTAGGATGCTGTGTCAGCATTACTGGAAAGGACATCAGCAGAGCTGCAGGCAGTAGAACAAGAGTTGGCAGAGGAGGAAGATGAAGAAGATGAGGAGGAAGAAGAGGAGGAGGAGGAAGAAGAAGAAGACGAAGAAAAGGGTGTACAGGAGCCACAACATGTTGAAGAAGACTGGTAGGTTGATTTGTTTTTGGTTTTTTAAAAAATACTATTATTTATAAAGCAACATCAAAAACAAGGCTGATCACTGAAAGAAACTTCTGCTCACCATCTGCTCCTCGTGCATGTAAAATTAACTTCTTACCCTTTTAGACCCCTTGGTGGAGAACTGCACGTTTCACTTGCTGTTTTCCTCACACCAGTTTCCCCAGTGCTGAAGAGAGAAGCTGTTTTTGTTTGTTTGTTTTAAACTTAAGTAGCATTTTGTGTCTTGAGTGGGAAGTGCAGCAGGAATTATGAATGGCATATCCGCCGCACACGCTTCCACCATTGAGTCTGCACACAATTAAGATTTCCAGGAGACCCCCACCCCTTGGAATCCCAACCCCCATTTCGCCTGCCAGCCCTGGCACCACACTGTCTGCACATGAGAAGCATATTTTCAGAGGGGAAGCCTGGTGGACATGCATTGGCTCTCCCCATGAGTTTGTGGGTGGACAGCGATGCAGCCGGAAGGCAAAGGCCTGCTCTCTCTCTCTCCTTAATAGCAAAGAAGCTAAGGACTTAAGGGACTACAGCCCACTCTCCATGTGTAAGAACCTGTGAGACCTTTTGGATCAGACCAAAGGTCCATTTAGTCCAACATCCTATTTCCCTCAGTGACCAGTCAGATGCCTATAAGCAGGTTGTGAAGGCACTAGCCCCTCCCTTTTGTTTTATGCTATTTAATGACATAAAACAATGAAGATGGGTATTATCTCTTCTTTGGAGCCAGCCTTGCATTGTCCACAATAAATGTCGAATTTGGGTGATTCATCTTTCAGTAGAGATGTTATTAAATGTGGATTAATTGCCTTGTGTTAAGATCTCACGTAAAAAAGAATTAATGCAGGTAAAGTGCCCCCCCCTCATGTTAATATAATCTTGATATCTGTAGAGAATGTGAAAAGAATTAGTCTGTATTTGCTAGTTCTACATCTGCTGGTTAATAATCATGAGAAAGGTATCTTGCATCTCTCCATTAGAACCATCTGTGGATGTCAAGCGTACTGCGCTTTTGTCAGAATGTTCTAAGGGAACCGATTTGCAACAGACCTTTCTGTTTTTCTTGGAGCGGATGACTAATATAATGCATTCACATGTCGGATCATGAAAGCGTTGTACTGAAATTCTAATCTACTTCTGGCTGAGATAATGTGTCGATAATAATATATCTTTTGTACAAGGTTCAGATCCCAGGCATGCCAGTGTTTTTTCTTTTTCTTTCCTCTTGTCAGTTTTCAAGGGTAAACTTGGGTTACTTTGTTCTCACAGGCTAGGAATGCTGGCAGAGGCATCCAGTGAGATTGTGACAGAAGAAGAGGACAATGTTAAAGGGGCAGAGGGAAGCAGATACTCAGATGACAACAGATTCTGCCTTAAACTGGTAGAGGAAGGTGAAACCAAGCACAGGGAAGACAGAAAACATGCACACGCGTGTCACAATGAGCAAGCAACGGCACCACCCATACTGGTGAATATTTTAGATTGTTTCTCTAATGCACTACAAAGAAGACACTGACATCCTGTGGCTGTGTTTGGTCGAGCAAGGTGGTGTGTTTAAAGGCAACAGTGTTTGTCATAAGGAATCTGTTTATTGTTTTCAGCCCTATGTTAATAAATGAAGGCCTGGATTGCATGTAACATTAAACCATAATTCAAAGCAAACCATAGTTTATGAGCACATAGCTCCACTGGAAAACAAGCACAAGCTGGAGTCTGGCTTATTGTGGTGCCTGGACCCTGTCACGTGGTTTGTTTCCTTCCAAACAATGCACAATCAAAAGCCAAGGTTTGTTCTCATGGTTTGGGGCAGTGCACCAGGAGTGGGAGGGGTCTGCATGCGGTGAGCACCAGCACACTGCTTCTTCATGTTATATTTTTATGCACGAACCTGGCCAAAGTCAGCTCAGCATTTAAACTCTCCATTGATTTCTAACAGGTTCTGTCCCCTCTGGCAAAGTGATCCTTTTTTTGTTTTGATATACAGTAAAGGGGAAAAGCAGAAAAGAGATTCTTAAGTCCTCAAGAAAAGCATTCAGCTTGCTAGTTAACATTTAATGTTTATTTGGGAGATTATTCATGTTTAATAATGAATGTATTAAATATTTAATAGGCTATTTTAATGTTTAAGCTATACTTGCATACACGGATGGTTTAATATTTTTGTTTTTGCATTTGTTATGAAGTTTTAATAATAAGGGCTCAGCGCTTCAGAGCAGTGCAGGAGAATTGTGTGTTGTGTGTTTAGGTTGTAAGCTTTAGTCAAAGAATTGGTGGAATTAAACAATGAAAAAGCACTTTTGATCAACTAAAAAGGTGTCTCCCAGTTAAGGAGGCAGTACCTATGGGGTGGGATCCAGACCCGCTCTTCTGTGAGCAGAAGGACTCCTCCTATGGAGGTCAAATGGATCTAGTGGACACTCCCACTGCATGAAGTGGATTCTGCTGTGGCAGAAGGAGTGGGAGAGTGATTTTCACCAATTTCCCTTTCCCCTGCAGTTCTGAAAGGTCCTCCAACCCTCTGGATCAGGTTTTTTTTATTATTGCGAGGGGAGGGGGGGAGAGATTGGCAGGGAAGAGAAAATATCACCCCAAATCAGCTCTGCCTCTTCCGCTAGTTTTCAGAGTTCCACTTTATGCAACTCTGGATCCGACCCACTAAAAACAATTACTTTAATTACAAAAATTATGGCTGGCAGGCAGCATCTTCAAAGAGGCACTCATCTTCCTTTTGCATTAAGGAATGGCTTTGGAAGCATGTGAGTACAGTATCTGTCCTTTGATAAAGCATCTTCTTGCTCTGATCTTGAACTGCAGCCTGATTTTTATGAATGGCCCTGACTGCTCTCCTTCCTCTTTTTTTTAATTTTACTTTCAATATAAACAAAGTGATCTCCAAGTACCAGATGATTGTTCCTTTTAAGCACCACAGCTGCTCCTTTGGAAAAACCAAACAGAAATAGAAGATCTTGATAAGACCTCTTGGCTATATAAAGTCTTGAGCAATATCTCAGAATATGTTCATTGGCTAGAATGTTTGATGCCTCCTTACCACTGATGGCCTAAGTTTCCTACATTTTTTATCATTCCTAAAAAATAACATACACATTTAACAGAAAACCTGAAGGATTGGTCCACATTCTTGTAGTACCCCACTGAGAATTTTAGCATAATTCACAAGAGTAGCCAGTTCTGGTTACTTCCATCAGTTTTTCTAAGACTTCGAATTTAAGTAAAGGGTGGAGTTGTTGTTTTAGAATAGGAAATATGTTATTTCTCCAGTATTTGTTTCACCACCTCTAGAGAGGACAACAGCATTCCTGCAGTTAGCAAACGGTAGGCCTCACTATAAGTGTTAGTTTTAAGCAGACAATATGACTTCATTAAAATTGTCTCCAGCTTTCATTCTCCTGCAAGGTTTTTGTTTCCATTAGTAAAATCAGAAACTTCTAACCTGAGGTCAGCCTTTTATCCCTTGTTTCAGCCTGAGTCACAAGCCTTTAATATCAAGTACAATATGAGTAGGGGAAATCATTGTTAATTAAGATTCACATACCATTCAGGCAGGTGAGTCTGTGATGCTTTGTGCAGTAAGATTCACACGTGTCCCACATCGAAATAGTACCTTCTGCCTATTATTGCTGAGTGGTGCATTGGATTCTTTGTCTTTATCGTAACTAATTTGTGCCAGAATGGGAGGGGAAGCAAGCTTCGTGGGGAGTTTTTGGTTTTAAGGATTGACAACAATGCACAATATCCTCAACAGGTTGATAAGGAAACGAACACAGAAGACAGGCGTGAGGGTGTGGCTGTACGACCCAAGGACAGAGCCGGCCTCAAGTCTCAGCAGCATCCCTTTGTCAGGAACAGCATGATAGTGCGCTCACAAACTTTCTCTCCAGGCGAGCGGAACCAGTACATCTGCAGGGTAAGACAAAGAGTGTTCTCCGCGAGGTCCCATTAACTAAAAGACTCATTTAACTTCTTTGGCAGTAGCACGCTACTGGCAATGAGCCATAAACTGACAACCCGGCATCCATCTCTCAGCTGCTAAGCTATAGCAAGCTTGTCACTCTTGCCTGTGGACTTTAGAATTTGCTGCTTGCCATGAGCGAGCCTGGAGCTTGTTGCTGCTGTTGACATCCCCCTCACCCCACCCCACTGACATAAACACATTCACACTTTGCTACATAAACAGTACAGTGGTACCTCGGGTTACATACACTTCAGGTTACATACGCTTCAGGTTACAGATTCCGCTAACCCAGAAATAGTACCTCGGGTTAAGAACTTTGCTTCAGGATGAGAACAGAAATTGTGCTCCTGCGGCGCGGCGGCAGCGGGAGGCCCCATTAGCTAAAGTGGTGCTTCAGGTTAAGAACAGTTTCAGGTTAAGAACGGACCTCTGGAACGAATTAAGTACTTAACCCGAGGTACCACTGTACACACTTACTTAGGAGACAGGCTGCACCCAGGTATTTAAAGCACAAGGCTTCTGCCAAAGAATCATTGGCACTGTAGTTTACCCCTCACAGAGCTACAAATTCCAGCACCCTTAACAAACTGCAGCTCCCAGGATGCTTTGGGGGGAAGTCATATGATTTAAATATACGAGGGTGCACACAGGCCTCAGCCTGAAGTCAGTAAGGCTTGCTTCCAAGTGTGTAGAATTACACTGTAATTCCATATGCCAGGAGTGGGGGGCCTTTTTCAGCCTGAGGTCTGCATGCTCTCCTGCGCAGCCTTCTGGTGTCTGTGTGCCAATGGTTGGTGGTGGTGGGAGGCCCAAAAAATGAATACAGGCTAACACACCTAACTTCACATGTATACTACTGGAGTGTGAACTGGTGGTGACTGATCTGGGAAAAGATATTGAGGCTGTAGCAGATGACTCAGTGAAAATTTCGACCCATTATTCAGCAGCTGTGAAAAAAGTGGATTCCATGCTAGGGACCATTAAGAAAGGGATTAGAAATATAACTGCCATTATCATAATGCCATTAAACAAAGCTATAGTGCAACCACACTAGGAATACTGTTCCAGCATCATAGAGTTGGGAAAGGTGCAAATAAGGGCAAGCAAAATGATTATAGGGCTGGAGCAACTCCCCTGTGATGGAAGGCTACAGCACCAGGGCTTTTTAGCGTAGAAAAAAGGCAAGTAAGCGGGGAGGGGCTCAATGAAAGTTTATAAAATGGTGTGGGAAAAGTAGACATTTTTCTTCCCTCATAGTACTGGAATTGGGGAGCTATCCAAATCAAGCTGAATGTTGGAATACTCATGGCAGACAAGAAGTACTCTTCACATGGCAAAGATCAGCTAAGGAATTTAGCACCACAATATATGTTCATGGCCACCTGCATGGATGACTTTAAGACAAATTAGTGGAGGATAAGGTCATTGAAAGACGCTAGCCACAATGATTATGTGCTGCCTCCAGTATCAGAGGCAGTGTGTCCAGCAGGGCTGCTGCTATGTCCTTAAGTTAGCGGACCAGTAGATGCAGTTCTTACCTCTGCAAAGCAGGCGACATTCCAACCACACAAAAGCAAAGGTTTCTACACCACAACCACCCCACATGCACACATCTGCCCGTCCAGGCAGGCAAGCAAGAGGCATTATCACAACATAAAGACACTTCCCAGTCAGGCAAAAGCTTTTGAGGAGGGCCAAGATTGTGTGCGATGGAGATGGGGAAGGGCTTGGGAAGAGTCCCAGTGGCTGGACAGAGATGCCTAGATGGCTGCATTGGCCTCCCCTCAAGCCTAAGATAATCTTGTCTCTTTTTCCTATGGTGACCTCTGCTAATGCAATTGTTTATATGCAACATGCTGCTTCTGAGAGATTTCTAGGAGCATATAATTTTGAAATTAATATATGCAATGTGGAAATGGCACATCCTCTGACAGCGCTGTTTCAGAAATACCTTTTCTGGAAGAAGCTGTATCAACACAGTTTCCATGGAGCTCCTTTAGTTCCGAAGCAACAGTTTACACATTATCATAGTAGTGCTTTCAGACAAACTGCTCATGTGAAAACTGAGACGGTAGAGTTACATGAGAGACTTGCAAACAATCAGTGACTGAATGTATGAATATTCAGTTCGGCTTCCATTACTCTGAAAATCGCTCCTTATCCTCCCTTCCAGTTGTAGAGGGTTGAATAATTTCTGTCTGGTTCTGAAATGCTAAATGTCTAAAAACTGGATGCTAAACAAAGCCTTGTTCTTCACACTTCATATAATATCATCTTTTAAGCTGTTTTTTAAATCTTTCCTAAATTGAACTGGATCTTCATTTGGGGTGTGGAGGAAAGCTATTGTAATGTATAAATCAAGACCCCTACATTTGAAGTGCTAGTAACTTTGCATCATGGATACGACAATTTCAAAATGGCAGCCATCTTTGTGCTCGAATTGTGGTTAATTTTTTGTTCAAGCTGTCCCTCCCTCTGTCTGCGATGCCTAACTGGACTGCCTTTTCTCAAATAAAACTTTGAAGGCTTGAGCCCCCTCAGTCTCAAATCCAAAGGAGGGACTAGGAGAAAGGTGGCAATGTGGTTAAAGTAGCTACTGGCATAGCATGCAGCCATACCTAAGAAGTAGGCGCAAACACTTTCACACACAAAATGGTGAATCCTTGAGACAACCCAATTGGAGGCCCAACGTGAATGAACAAGAGGTAGCAAAAGGCCTGTAAAACTTTACATTGCCTTGCCAAAAAGGAACACTTGGCATATATATATTGCCATATATATTGGACACTTGGTGATTCCCTCATTGCGAGAAGTAAGGTTATAGGGAACCAGGCAGAGGGCCTTCTCAGTAGTGGCACCAGCCCTGTGGAACGCCATCCCAGGAGATGTCAAGGCAATAAACGACTATTTTACTTTTAAAAGACAACTGAAGGCAGCCCTCTTTAGGGAAGTTTTTAATGTCTAATGCTGTATTGTTTCTAATATTCAGTTGGAAGCCTCCCAGAGTGGCCGGGGAAACCCAGCCAGATGGGTGGGGTACAAATAAATAATAATAATAATAATAATAATAATAATAATAATAATAATAATAATATATGCTGATAAACACTTGATCTATCTTGGTTGCCTTTACACAATCCCACTAGCTATCTCATTCAGACTATTAGCCTTTACACGTGTGTGTGTGTGTGTGTGTGTGTGTGTGTGTGTGTGTTCCAATCTTATGCCCTCCTTTAGAGGTTTCGCCCAGATTGAACATATATCTAGCACTTTGGGAACTAGGTCAAAAGTCTCTACTAAAAGAGTTTATTTTACCAAACTGGGAAATGCAGTTCATCTACCATGATTAATTCCTAACAAATCTATGTTGGCTGCTACTGATCGCACCATTTACCATTAGATAATTGCAGGTTGTTTTAATATATTTTTTACTATTTATTATCCATCTTTCTTTAAAAGTAATAATTCTGCAAATCGTATAATGGGAAACTGAGCTTTTGATTCTGTTTGTACCTCTCCATATGCATAAGTGACATTTAAGCACTAATGTATGGCATTATCATCCATGATCGCTTAACAGCGTACTTCCTAGAGTAGGAAAACTAATGTCTCTTTGGGGAGAGAGAAACCTAGATCACAAAGCTATTTTTCAAATGCTAGCTACATCAGCGTATTTTAAGACTCAGAACTTGTTAATTATTGAAAATTCTGTGGTATAATTCTTGTAAATAATGTTGTTTAATATGCCTTCTAGAAGAACTGAAATGTATATCTTGTATGTAGTTTCTTTTCATTTAAAGTTTAATATGACATTTTTGTTTATACAATACAAAATCATTCCCTCGGTGTTACCCTGTCTTGGAATGCAACCCGTTGAGGATATACAGCAAGAAAAATGAGATTATTTGAAGGGGGTGGGGGTTAAAAGTGAGACAATCTGCAATTAGTTAACAAAACTGGAGTTACAGTTCAAAGACATCCAGAAAGTTGTTTGTTGTTCTTGCAGTGTGATATCATTCTACGTGATGTTTCATGGAATAGCATCGGAAACAAAGACAGGATCCTTCTCAGAAGGACCTTCAATAAAAGACAGAAATGTGGAGAAACAAACATTTCTGCATTTTGAATTGGTTGTAGTCTTAGGTCTGAGGAAAATACTCACTGCAGCAGTGGCGTAGCGTGGGGGTGCAGGGGGGGCCGGCCGCACCGGGTGCAACATCTGGGGGGCGCGCGCTCGCACTCGCAGCTCTCTGCCCCTACCTGGCTCACTCTCTCTCTCTCACTGCAGTGCTGGCTGTGCGAATCCGATCCGAGCCGCCGGGTCGCCGCCCACTGTGGAGGGGGTGGGTGCCAGGCGTGCGGTGCGGAGAGAGGGCGAGGGACTATCTGGGGGAGGGACAGTGCAGCGGCCGCCCAGCGCAGCGCTGAGCGCGGGAGAGAACCACACCAGACCAGACCAGGCAGCAGCAAGAAGAAGCTGGCAGCGGCGGCAGGTTAGGGGTTAGGGGGCGCAAATTACTTGCCTTGCCCCGGGTTAGGGGGCGCAAATTACTTGCCTTGCCCCGGGTGCTGACAACCCACGCTACGCCGCTGCACTGCAGTCAACTGTAATAATACTAAATCATGGTTTAGCGTTCTCAAATGCAAGCAGCTTTGAGTCTTGGGCTTACATATGCTCTCTTTCCCCTCCAGGGGGAGAGAAGGATATTGGAAGCTCCCATTCCTTGTTTGCAGGAAACCACAGTTGGCTGTTTTGTCCAAACGCAGCAAATTCCAGCCTTTGGGTTGCTACTAAATTAGAGCAGAGGCATTCAGTTACTGTTCCCAAGGGCGTGAGGAAGGAGTGCTTGAGCCCAAAGCTTGGACCTGTAATGCTACACCAGTGTTCTGTATGAACAGTAGTTGATCAAGCAAAGATCCCAGTTTGGTGCAGTGGGAAAAGTCCAACATTATGTGTGCCTATGTAAGCTTTAAAAAAATTCAGTTTTCAGTACATAGCTTTTAATCCATTGTGCACTTTCCTGCTTAGAGCTCTGCTGCAATCTGTAGAACCTTAAAAGCACAGTGAATGAAGCTTCCTCACATTAACCAATATAAAGAGTTTCTTGGTGATCCACTGACCAAGCAAAGTTTCCTTTGAAACTTTCAGACAATTTTCTGCCTTAGACGCTCGAGTTTTGAAACTTGAGGGCAGCAGAGCGGTTGGTGATGGCTTCTATGTAAACATTGTTTAATGTAATGGAATCGTGGCACTTTTCCGGTTTAATGAATTATTGATAATCAAACACTGGCTTTTTAGCAATTCTGCATTTATTACTAATAAGACTAATGGTGAGAATGTAGGCACCTCCATTAGTACATGTGGTAGTTACTCTTGGCAATTTTAACACTAGGAGCTGTTCCATTTCAAACCCAATCACTTTATGTTATAACTCTCTTGTCTGTTCCTTGTTTTGACAGTTGAATCGAAGTGATAGCGACAGCTCAACCTTGGCCAAAAAATCCCTTTTTGTGAGAAATGCCACTGAACGGCGGAGCTTGCGAGTTAAAAGGGTATGTGCTGTCTGACCACTTGCTGCTCACTTTTCCATTTCACTGCAAACACTTTGCTAGATTAAAGAGTTCCTTCCACAAACTGAAGTTGCTTGCTGTGGTTTATTCTCATTCCAGGAAGCCCTGGCTTCCCATTAATATTTGAATGAAGCCCAAAGGAAGTTGTGGCGCTGATCTTTTTTTTTTTTTAGCCCAGTTGTGCTTTAGTTGTGCTCACATTGGGGAAACAATGAATTAAGCTAGAGAACGACCTGAGTCAGAAAATCATGGCTACTGCCAACAAGCTTTCAGGTGGTTGAGAAAAGGGTACCATTTGCTGTGGGGTAATGCCTGGGGGAGTGGGGACTAAATTCCTGTTTAATTATTTCTGGGTCAGCCACTTTTTGCCTACAACTTATCCTCCACTTAGTACCACTATGAGTAAAACTCCAGGCAATTGCATTTCAGTGCCTAGTAGAGTCGATCGCCATCTTGGATTTGCCACCAGTGTTCTGCTCCCTGCTGAGCACTTGGTGGGGCGATGGTCACTGCCACAAAAACAAATTCCAGGGATGTGCTTCATGGTGTAGTACAAATTAAAAAGGGGGGGGGGAGTTGAGCAAGGCAGTTGTTGGGGGTCTCATGAAATGGCACTTTGCCACAGACCTCCTCAACCTGCCCCTTTCCCTGCATCTACTGCTTTTCCCTTCAAGGTGGTAAATACTGTCTGGGAATCCCAGATGGAGGTGGAGGCTGCAGGTACAGTAGTGGATGAGAAAGGATTTAAGGGCCTTCCCTGTTGCAAATTTTGTCCCTAATGTGTAATGGTCTTTGCCTGGAATCATAGAGTTGGAAGGGACCCTGAGGATCATCTAGTCCAACCCTCTGCAATGCAGGAATATGCAGCTGTCCCATATCAGGACCAAACCTGCATCCTTGGCATTATCAGCACCCCCTCTAACCAAGTGAGGAAAAACTTCTTAATTTTCAGGACAACTGAAGGATAATGGAACTGTGGTATTTAGTCTGACCACAGCTTTGTGTGCGTAAATCCATACACAAAGTACATACATATGTTTCATATTATTTATTGAACTTTGTGTTTTTTTAATGAAATGTAAACTAAAAATGACTTATAATATAACATAAAAATGAAAACCTATATAAAGCTAAAGCAAAGTAAAAACTGAATACACTGATATACAGGGGGAAAGCTGTCTAATACAAAAAGATAAATAAACCTGGCATGCTTTATGTAGGTATGCTGACATCACCTTGAGAAGTTTGCATTCCTGGTTTTAAATTCATTCTTATGTTTTTGGGATTCCTGAAAACTGTAGCCTGCCTGCCAGCCTAACATGCGAAGAGCAACGCAAGAGTGCCCTGTTCGCACCTCTCTGGATTTGGAGCTGGACCTCCAGGCTTCTCGCACGCGGCAGAGTCGCCTGAATGACGAACTGCAGATGCTGCGTGACCTGAAGCAGAAGCTGGAGGAGATGAAAGCGAGAGGAGAGACAGAGCTTCCTCCACGGGTGTTGGAGGATGAAAGGTTCCAGAAGCTGTTGAAACAGGCTGAAAAACAGGTAGAGACATCAAATTGCTCATCTCTAAATGAAAGAGAAGCATGCACATGAAGGTACAATGGGATGTAGTCAGGGCTTTTTTTCTAAAAAAAATGTTTAGGGATACTCTCATTTTGGCTGTTCCCTCTCCCTCCAACCCCCGGACAAGGGGCTTGAGGCAGAGGCGGTGCTGAGAAGATGGGAAGACCCCCAGCGACAACGGTGGCGGGGTCGGCTTGAGCGAGGGGGGCGAGCGCTTGCCGGTTGGCTCTAGCCCGGCAACAGGAGAAGGAGGAGCGCCGTTGCCTCTACCGCAGCTGCCCCAGACTCCCCTCCCTGGGCACCAGCAGAGAGAATGACGGCGCTCCAGTCTGCACTGCTACTGCGGAGACAGCTGGCATGTCAATCTGTCCATCGATGGTCGGGGCAACACAAAATATTTAGGGGTACATGTCCCCCTAGAAAAAAAGCACTGGATATAGCCAGTGATGTTGCTTAGCTGATGGTAAAGCTTCCTCAATGGAATGGGAAGGGAAGCAATTCCCAGCAGCTGCCCTTCGCCCCCGGTGCCTCTCCCTTAAATCTGCAAGTCGAAGTCACTAATGGAAGAGGAACACTGGATGCAGTCCAATGGGCTTAAGCATACCTAATTCTGTTAGGTGTGGGCTATTATCTCCCATACATAAGAAAAATGTTCCAGTTGGTATTTTGTCCCCTCACTCCCACCCTTCAACTTATTTTAAATACAGTGGTATCTTGGAAGTCGAACGGAATACATTCTGGAAGTCCATTTGACTTCCAAAATGTTCAGAAACCAAGGTGTGGCTTCTGATTAGGTGCAAGAAGCTCCTGCAGCCAATCAGAAGCCGCGTCGGAAGTTCGGGTTCCAAATAACGTTCGCAAACTGAACACTTGTTTGCGGGTTTGCGGCGTTCGGGAGCAAAAACGTTCGACTTGCAAGGCGTTCGGGAACCAAGGTACGACTGTATCTAAGTTCTGAAGTTGATTTTTTTTCTTAATACTGAGTGCATTATTATTATTTTTTGAAGAGCTAGAAATGAGAACCTATTCTGAAGTCTATAAAATTCATTTCTTACTGTTCAAGTCTATGTACTTCTATAGATCTTCAAAAGCTTGCTTGGATCATCTTCTGCAGTTTTGCAATGTTTACTCCAGAAGGCAAAGCTGTGCTTACTGTAGAAATGCGGTGTCCATTAAAATGCAAAAGTCAATAGGCACTTTAGGGCTTTTAGTGTACTAAAGTAAAAAGTTGAGACAGGCAGTAAGATACGAAATACTTTATTAACACAGCAGGGGGGCATTTAATAAAACTAATCAACATCACAGGAAGTAAATAAATGAAAGATGGTTTGGGGTGTTTGAGATATTAGACACTCTTAATTGCCACAAGGGTTTTCAAAACACTTGGCTGAAGAACATTGCCTGATTATAAAATCCAGACCATTCCTGCTTCTTAGTTCATCCTAAGGACTGATTTTAAATGAGATACTGGGTGTGCAAAAACAGGCTTTGTGTGGCTTGGCATCTCATTTAAAAAGCTTTCCATCCATCTGCCAGCCTCTGCGACACAGAGCTTGCATGCCAATAGAGCTGCCTTCTGGGCCATAAGCTTCAGATGCACCAGCACATGGATTAAAAGCCCTTTAAAGGACATGCCAGGAAGTGTGGAGTCCTTTTCATGCATCTTGTTTAAAAATTGGCCCCAAGTCATTTTAGCTGCGGTGCCAATATGTCTTATTTTGTAAAATGAACAATGCACAACTTCCAGCTGCAGTATGCACACCTCTCCTCTGCTTGCGAGTCCACCCTGTGTCCCATGAGCATGTTGTGTTGAAGACATTTTGTGAGGTGCTCTCGCTCTCTCTCTCTCTCTCTCTCTCTCTCTCTCTCTCTGGCTTCTCGAATCCTGTCATATCGCCATTTGGTACCTGTTAGCTGTAATTTTGTTCCCTCACCAGGCTGAACAATCAAAGGAGGAAAAAAAACAGGGTTTAAGTGCTGAAAAATTGATGAGGAAAGCGTCGAAGGATGTGTGCCGGTTGCGAGAGCAAAGCCAGAAGGTTCCTCTGCAGGTGCAGTCATTCAGGTAAAGAGACCCCTGATTCCTTGGAGCTGGAGAAAAATCTGCAACAGTTTCTCAGCTGGCCTTCCCATCTTATAGATGCACCTTTCTAGAATTAGTTGATGCCATGGGATTAACTATTCAATAAATGCAATTCAGATATGCAAGAAGATGTCTTCAGGGCATGCTTTGTGATGTAGTTTCTGAGCATCAGGAAGAAGGTGCAGTGATTGGAAGTGGAATCTGCAGCTCCGAGTGCTGGAGCTAAAGGCATTAATGGTTTCATCAGTAAATCTTCACCCCAGTTTCATCCATTTACGAGCCAAATGACTTCAAATAATCCAGAGGAAACAGCCAACCAAATAGACATAGCTCTGTGATTCCCCTTGGCAGAATGCAGGTACAGCAGAACCTCTACTCATGACCACAGTCTGTTCCAGAGGCCCGTCCTTATGGCAAAATGGATCTCTGGCAGAAGCACAGTTGTGGATAGGCACATTCGGTGGCATCCCGCTTCTGCGCAGGTGCAGACGGTGGCAAACACGGTGTTTACTTCCGGGTTTGCCGCAGTCACGACTTGGAACGGGCCTAAGTAGAGCAGGATGTAAGTAGAGGTTTTACTGTAGAGGTGTAGCTGTAGAGGTTTTACTGTAGAGGTGTAGCTGATTTTATTTTCCCCAACTCCAGCAAGAAAACAGATGTTTTTCTGTCCAGAGAGCATGCTTGCTGTTTTTCTACTGGCTGTGAAGTTCCCTCAGCTCATGTACCGTAATCTGCAGCAGATAGAACTCTTGGTTTTTGTGGCAGGAGACTCAGGTGGTCAATATGCATGCCAAATGCATGGGGAATGACAAGCAGGCAGACACAGACATTCAGCTGCTTAGATATTTGTCCTGAGAACAAAACCTAAGTGGATTGACAGCCTGAATAAATACAGCAATGCAGAGTTAGATACCAGACTACCTTCCTTAGTAAGGCATGTAGCCCCTGACGAACAGAATACCATGGGGCCCTTGATAGAGGGAGGGAAGTCAAAGATTCACCTAGGTAGCCTTATTCAACAGTAGCTAAGGGAGCCATTGCAAAAGGTCAAGGGAGGGCTGAGGCCTCTGTAATTTGAGCCCTGCTCCAGTAGTACAGTTTAATTAATAATATTTTTTTAAAAAAATTATACCCCCCCCCATCTGACTGGGTTGCTCCAGCCATTCTGGGCAGCTTCCATCACATACAAAAACATAATAAAACATCAAACATTAATAATAACAATCTGATCCAATATAAAAAGTCGCAGTAACTTTAAAATATAGTGATATTCAATAATCCATTTGAATCTAATAGTATATGGTAAAACAATTAGCAAATAATTAAACAGTTTACACTTATCATTTACAGTAAGGAATTACTAATTACTAATCAATAAAAATAATGGCAAGTTTAAATGCATAACATACCACAAAACAAACAAAACCATGTAAAAGGGTCAAATTGAGAGAGAAGGGCACACAATTTATAAAATTACTTTTAAAAAGATCCCTGATCTCTTCCCAGCTGCTTCTGCTGTTCTCAAAATCATGGTCTGGGAAAGGCTCCCAGGGCTAGAGGCTGGGGCAAGGCAGGTGGAACAGGCATCTGTTGGCCTGGTGACCAACAGAAAGTCTCTCTGCCCTCACAGACTTCAAGTACAGTGGTACCTACGCTTCAGGTTACAGACTCCACTAACCCAGAAATAGTACCTCGGGTTAAGAACTTTGCTTCAGGTTGAGAACAGAAATTGTGCTCCTGCGGTGCGGCAGCAGCAGGAGGCCCCATTAGCTAAAGTGGTGCTTCAGGTTAAGAACAGTTTCAGGTTAAGAACGGACCTCCGGAACGAATTAAGTACTTAACCCGAGGTACCACTGTAATCGGTTTATTCCAAAGGATTGAGTTATACAGAGATTTGCTTGGATGGGTGGAAAATTGTTACTCAGTTCTTACATTGCTTTTACTTTGCATGTTGGAGTTCACTGTGATTTTCTTTTTTCTTTTTTTTAACCACTTAAAATGTATTTCCTCTTCCTTCTTTTTTAAGGGAGAAGATTGCATACTTCACAAGAGCAAAGATCAGCATACCATCTCTGCCAGCTGATGATGTCTAACTATGCTTCTCCCCACAACCTGTTTTTCTACTCGTTCATCTTTTTTATTTTAAGATGACAGTTTTTTGTAGTATAGTCCCATGATTAAAAAAGCCTACTGTTTTACATCCAAGCCTAGATACTGTTTGTAAAAAAAAAAATACAGTACATTATGTGGTGGTATATATTATGTGCTGGTAGATTTTATATATGCATATACATATAAATATATATCTATATAAAGGCAAGAGAAAGCCTCCTCTCTCTTCCCCTGCCTAAATCTTCCACACCAGAAAACCAAAGTAGAATATTTCTGGTACATGATGCTAATTTTGTACAGTTTGTATGTATTACAGATACGCTACTTTTTTGTAAAGATGGATCAAGGAACAAAGGCTGTACCAAGTGTGTATATCCTGTTGAACTGCACTGTGTTGAGAAATATTGTGTTCAACAGGCGGTTTCGTTTCACTGTTTTTTCACAAGAGCAGACTGTGAAGATGGCTGTTAGGCCATGCAATATTTTTGTACAAAGTGTGATTTTTTTTGTAGCTAGCAGCAAGCACGAGCCCTCTTCCAAAACAGCAAGACTGCCTCATGCAAACAGGTGCTGTTTATATTTGTGTCACCCACAATGGAACTTTCAATGTTGAACCCAGTTCTTTTCCTTTCTGTCTTGGTATGAAGGAAGCGGCATGGGATACTGAGTTGCAGGAGTATTATTTTGTGAATGTACTGGACTTTGGGCTATATTTGGGTTTTTCCTAATGTTTTCTGCATCTATAACCTGGGAGAAGTAATATGGGGCAAGTCTGTAACCCTGAAATGTGTCTATAAACTGAAACTACCCAAAGGGCAGCTGTTTTCTGAAATGGGACTCAGGTTCACGCACAAAGTATTTAAACCTGAGCTGAAAGATAAACTGAAATATAAAACTAACCCTTGAATATAAAATAGTTTGTTTAGTATTACAGCCAGTAGCCTGTAGGAAAAGTCAAGTTGATAAAGCCCAAACAGACCCATGCAATTTTCAAAGGAGTGGTTCTTAGGAAATTCATTGCTCTTAAGTACCGTGTGTGTGTGTGTGTGTGTGTGTGTGTGTGTGTGTGTGTTCTAAGAAAACTCATTATACGAAGCACTTAAAATGATGTGTTTAATTATGGCACAATAAGCATGATCAAGGTATCTATGGAATTGGAACCTTAACTTGTTTAAACAGGAATTTGTATTGATAAAAAGGTAAAAGACGATATGAATGTGCTTGTCAGAATTCAAACTGGTAACAATCTGGTTACTTTTAAAAGAGGCATATATCTGCAGATGTGTCATGTGTATATTAGCACTACCAGTGATGGGCTCTGGATGTCACCGGGAAGCACATTGCTGATCAAGTCTGAGGTCGTCACAGTGGGGCTTGGCAAAGCTCTGTCTACCTTCAGCTTGGCGGCTGCTGTGATGAGCAGCCCAGAGGAGAGCACTTGAGAGAACAAGCAGCAGTGAGCTACTTTTGCTGAATCAGGCCTGAAATCCTATGCACACTTAGTAGAGTGCAAACTCCACGGAACTCAATAGGACTTTTGTGTAGGCATTTATAGGATCAAACTGTAAGCCTCATAAGTATTGCTTACAAAATATGGGCTTTCAGACACCATTTTGCAAGATGGCTGAGCTGTTTGGAAGCATTTTGATGAGCACAAATAAATGGCTGGTTATGTATATGAATCATAAGTGCACACACTATATATGAAATCCAGCAAAGAAACAAAAGGGCTAGAACACTGACCATTTTGCAACATTATTATAAATTATGTCATATTTTATTTTTGCCAGAATGTAATTGTCTCATTGAAAGATTAGGGGAACATAACTAAAATATGTTTGTTGCCATCTTTGGAAATCCTGATGGGGGGAAAAAACTTGTGCCTTAATTTATTTTTATAAATCTCCCTAAGTGTTCTCTTATTATGCAGAAGTCTGTGTAATTATTCAGATTCTTCAAATATTACTTCAAACCTGGAGGTAGTCAGTAAACTAACTGTGCCCCCTTTTTCTTTACCTCTCTTTTTAGGTCTAATCTAAACACATACACGCCAGGTATTCTGATGAGGTCAATCTCTAAAAGCTAAAGTTTCAAATTGTTTAATATAGAAATGAAGTTTGACTGTTTCAGCTTCTCGGTTTGACAATATAAATGTTTGTAGAAATGATGTATAGAGCTGTATCTTGTGATTTATTTATTTTCAGTCTTATTTATGTACTGCTTAATATAGTTCAGTTCTGGCCATTTAAAATTTACGGGTTAAAAAAAAAAGCTACTGTGAGAAATGTATACAGCTTTCAGGTTTCTTAGTGGAGAAGCTGTTCATACATATACACAGAGAGAGAGAGAATTTCAGAGGGAACAAAAAAGGATTCTCTGATAAATCATGAATATTGGCAGAAATAATATTGTTGGTAGTTCTGCAAAATTTGCTCATTTATAAAATGAGAGCAATTGTCACTGCAATAATACATCTTCTGACTTCGTCAGACTACAGTAATATCAGCTCATTTTTAGGAATAAATTTTGAACTGTTCTGGGTTTGTTGGTTTGTGTTTTGAACTCAGTTTATATACAGTAATGAAATAACATTGGTGAGACACTGATAAAAAAAATACCAGCCACATTTCATGTTATACAGATACTGCTTTTATTGTAAGATTTACCCTTCATAGGATATAAGAAACATAATAATCCTCATGTTCCCATTATCAGTATGTTAGTACAGTTCTATATATCAAATTTTAAGTATTACAGGTACAAGGCAATATTATGTTTTAGCCAACTGAACAAAGTATATAGCAAATCATTTATAGAATGAAAATCAAATTTCAACTTTTTGCCTTCTTGTTACATTTAAGTAAAAAAATGCTCAGGACTGAACTAAATATTTAATCAGGTTATATCACGAATGTCTTTCTGTGCTAATGTTGTCTGTAAACCTGCATATGTACATCACCTAGATTAACTTTCATCTCTGCACTTTCCATGTGTTTCAGTGATTTGGAAAAAAATACAGTTTTTTAACAAAGCTTTTGTGCTCATTTGTGTTCTTTTGTTTTTGTTTTTTTACAAAAAAGCCCAGAAGTTTTGATTTTTGCATACAAAAGACTCATTGGTGTTTTTATAAGACTTGGACCATGTAATATTGGTGGTAAAGTGATCAATATTATCAATAACAGTTTGAATTGTATTTTGATACTTATCAGCATACTCCCATGTAAAATGCATGGGCTGGCAGTAATATGTGACAATGTCTGCATGATTCTGTTCTGACAGCCACAACTGAAAAATGGGATGTTATATGAAGACAGTGACCTGACTCTAAAATCCAGAGTCATACTTATGTCCTTTTTCTTAGGATATAATTGAACAAAGTTTCTTCTTTTTATGGGGGCCAAAGAAATCACTGCCATTTTGCAGAATGGAAAATTCTTTTCAGTCAGTATCATTTTTTTACTGTTCTTTTGAATGCTGGTAACTTTTAGGAATAGATTGGGCAAATAGGAACTGTTTATAATCTTAAACTCCTGACAGTTTTTCCACGATTCCAGCAGAAACAGGAATTCATTATGTGACAAATAATTTGATGTTATGCAATATCTCAAGTTATGTGATAGGCAGCTAGTTTTGCTAGTTTTGCTCTGGTGTTCTTTCTTCAAGCAATTATCCATTCATCACAGATGCTAAAATTCTCTAAATTTTGACTTCTTCAGGCAAAGCTAAAGGAAAAATATTAACATTTTTTACATAATTCTTCTTACATAGTTCCTTCTTGGAATATTCACATGGTACTGTTGGCACCTTGCTTCAAATCATATAAAACCCAAAGCTATTCCAGCCTTGCAAGTTATTAAACACCCTAGCTATCATTTCCTATTAAATACTGTAAAGTTTTCATAAATTACATAGTCGGAGTTGTAAAAGCTGTGGCGTTAATTTCTGAACTTGCTGCAGTTACATCTTTTGGAAGTTATGTTAATACTGGCTATAAACAGATGTTCATATTCTCACACTGAAATTCTACTTGGTTAGCTAAAGAACATGAAGCAATATTTCATATTTGCTGACATAGAAATACTTTGCACATAAAGAAACAGTGCCAAGCTATTGTTTCAAAGAAAGAAAGCCCATTCTCCACTGAAACTGAATAACGAACTATGGTTGTTGTTTTTTGGTTTCTATTCAAATAACAATAGTCAATCCCTTTCTAGAATAGCTTTTCAGTGTCTGGTGGCGTTAATAAATTAAACAACGTAATACAAAACTACTTAATAAAAGTTAATTTAGATTGCATGGGACACGAATGAAGCAATCCCGTTCCTTAAAGCTGTAAACTAAAGACGACACTGCCTTCATGTAGTAAAATAAATGTAGAATTTATCAGATTTTAGGAAACATATTGTGATTATGCATGCTTAAAACTCAACTATTTACATAGAGAAGAACAGCATTGATTATTTACAAGAGCAACATTTAACACATTATCTCACAGGTTGTTTTCTGCTTGCTACTAACTTACATATATAGATATATAAAAATAGGTAGACACTAGAGCATTCAGATTAGGGAGTGAGGGGGACTTTGCATTTCCCATGTGTTAAGATGAGTCACTCGTTATTCCATAGATGCTATCACTGAAATCATTTAAACATTTTGCCAGTGTTGCAGGGCAATTTGTAACTCATATTAAAAGTCTTTTTGCATGAATTAGATTTGTTTCTTGCAGCAGAAACCTACAGGCAGGTTAGTTCCTTGTACTTTTTGACTTGAAGAAATTCAGTGGGCCATAGAAATAAATTACTAGCTTTAGTAGTATGAAGCTGTGTAATAAGAGGTATCATATTACATTTTTTTTCTGTCTTAACTTGAACTTGGGATGCTTTTTGTTTTTACATTTTAAACGAATCAGATAAAATCTACATAGTGGTGATTTTTTACACAGTCATTTTAATCTCATCCTGTTGGTGAAGTCAACATTCTCAGTTTTGTAATGAGGAGGGTAAAACACAGCTCTTGAAAGAAAAAGCGCAGGAAGAAAATTTAGACGCCCAAGTGCAATGAATCTGCTAAGGAACAAAGAGTCCTTTGAATCTTAATTGGAACAAGGTTCTGGCTCGTGTGTTATAAGTGTCTGAAAATGAAAGAAGAATCCTCCTTTCTGTCTCTCTCAAACTCTTAGGCTTTTAGGTCTGTTGTTACTTTCCAGGTACTGGCAGTTATCTTGCTCTTCTGCCACTGTATAATGGACCGAGGATGTCTGAGCATCAGCAGAACAGACAGTGCAATTTAGCATTGAGCCTCCTAAGATGAGACAGAATCCAGCAAACCAGCCTACAAACAGTGCTTCCCCAAAGTCCCACCTGGGAACGATGTCTGGAATATTCTCATCCCAGAATTCCTGCACAGTGGTGTGAGCAACCCAGGAGACTGGGACTATGGCTGTGACTCCTGATATCCAGAAGAGTATTCCTCCCAGCAGCAGTAACCTCCTCTTTAGGTCCAGTTGTTGTTCACCAATCTTCAAGCAGTCCAGTCCGAAACCTGAGAGCAAGAGGCCTGAAAGTCCTAATCCATTAGATACAAACATCAGAATCCTAGAAATTTTGAGCTCTGGAGGTAAAGCCAAAAAAGAATCGAATTCCTTGCACTGCATTCCCCCTTCTTCTTGAACTACACAGGCTTGCCAGAGTCCCATTGTCCAGATCTCCAATTCATTCAATTCCAAGTTGAGATTTTTCCACTGAGGTAAATAGGTAGTGAGGCAGGATAACACCCATCCCAACAAACAAAATAAAATCCCAGCTAACTGCATCATGGTTCGGTACACTAAAGCCATTCTAAAGGCAGAAAACGCCTGGCCGGAAAATCTTGGCCAACTCTATAAGACTTGCTACTTTATATGGCGGCTGCAGCTCTGATGATCTTTAGCTCTTTCATGCCCTGAATATAAACTTTTGCATATTAACCCTTTCCAAGCTCTGAAATGTGTTTTTGTTCTTCCTGAATATAATGTTTCTTGTAAAGGACGAAGGACTCTGCTTAACCATGAGTTAGGTTTTGTGATAAGGATTTGATCTGTTACCTTCCAATTTGCTTGGTAAAATTATATCCCAATGCCTGGTGATTACAAGTCTGAGGATGAACAAAGAACGCTCTATGACCCCTAACCTCAAAAAAACAACAGAAATCTTTGTGCTTCAATACGGATTAATTAGATTTTAAGTGGTGATAAAAAACCAGCTCTGTCTGCAACAGGACTTCATTGTAATGGCTAAATCTGAGATTTCAGGGTTGCAAATCAAGGCCTTGTAAAGAAAGGTATACTGTTTTCCTATAATCTGTATTATTAGACTTCCTCAATATATGTATATGTACACCCAAAGGCTTTCCTTCATTCTTCTTTTCTTTCACCACCACAGAGAAGATTGCAAAAGATCTTTTTCATGTGCTTTATATAAAATTAAATTTAAATAGGCTTTGTTATATATCTGACCCTTTTAGAGCACAGTGAAGAAGCAGCGATACATAAAGTAGGCTACAGGATCATTGTAGCTACATTCCTGAAATATCCATTGTCAATGACGGAACATTCCTCGTTTGTTTTAAAAAGTCAATTTTGGTTATCTTATTTTGTTTAGCAGTAGAGCATACCTTGCTTATCCCATATATAAATTTTATTTCTAAAAATATTTATATACTGCTGTATCATAATATATATATATATATATATATATATCAAAGACCTTTACAGCAATAAAACATAAAGCCATACAATAAACACAAAGAAAAAAGAAGTTAAAAGCAGACATCAATTAACTGTTGTGGTAGAATGTATTCCTAATTGCCAGCAAAGGCCTGGCAGAATAGTAACAGGTGTTTAAAATTTGTGACTCTTTTGTGACCAGTTTCCATAGACAAAGCCCATGATCCATAGCGTTGAATGCACAAGACAATCAACTTCTTGTGCTTCTCTGTGCATGGCACTTGTACAAGAACAAGAGTGTACACGAAGACTTAGCTGTGCAAACCGGTTTGCACATGTGGAACAAATCACCCAGATACAGTTCTTTAAAAAGCTGCAAGCACACAATGAAAGCAGTTCCTCTGAATTTAGGGGATCTGTTTCCAATCCAGAGAATATTATTTGTATTATGTTGCTCAGTCTTTCTGCTTCCAAATAGGGTCTAGAAAACATTTTGACCTAAGGCTATTGATTTATACCATACACTTAACTGTGCTACACAAGAATTCACACAAAAGCAAATGGCATCAGAAGACTGCATTATAGCATTGTTATTGAATTCATACAAAAAGCTTAACAAATATTATTCAAGGTGCGAGACTCTGATGGGGGGGTGCAGATACCACCAGGAAAAAAGCATTGAGTTCATCGATTTTAGTCCCAAAGGCAGGCATCTAAGAATTAAAACACATCAGAAGTTTCAAGTTCAGGGGAATGTTTGTCTAAACTGGTGTGTCTTCAAGAACCGGTGGAATGCCAATATTGATGGGGTTGGCATTTCACAACACTGGTGCCATGTTATCACAAGCCAATAATCAGGACATAGCAAATTAACTGGGTTCAATTTGTTGTTCTTCATGTCCTTACTGAGCAGTCGAGGGGGGATCAGTTTTTTTAGGTTATTTAGGAGTGTGTGTGTGTGTGTGTGTGTGTGTGTGTGTGTAACAGAACATTAAAACTGACAGATCCTTTAGCACTGCTGTGATATGTGCCCAATAAATAGCACCACTCACCACCCAGGCTGTGATATTCTATGCCAGTTGTAGCCTGTAAGGGAAGTTCCACATGGGATCCTTTACACCAGTAATGTCTTGTTTGGACTATTGTTCGTCCAAATAATCCCTGTGCAGGAAAGGATGCAGTTGGCAAAAGCAGCTGAAGCTGATGTTAGGTGCTCTTTGCCACAGAGGCTACATGGGCCTCAATGGACAACAATGAATCCAAGAAAAGCCCCAAGCAGCATACCTGCTCCATCAGATACAGTGCAACCCCACCTAGAATAGGCAAACTCCCCAATTCTCAGGCCTAGAACCCATTTCTCTTACCCACCATGTATTTGACTTGGCAGGGTTTGGCTTCAACCTATTGGCCCTCATCCACTCCAGCACTGCATCCAGCCACTGGCTCAGCTTTCACCGGGCCACTTCTGACTCAGATTTAATGTGGAAATAGACCTGGGTGTCATCAGAATACGGTGTGCCCCAAACATCTTGATGATTGCTCCCAATGGCTTCATATACATGCTAGATAACATTGGGGGCAAAATAGTGCCTTGCAGCACCCTGCCAATACAGCTCCCAATATGTAATTATAGAGTGCCCTAAGTACTGTTCTTTGAGACTTAGCCATGCAAGTAGGAGCAGAACCACCAGAAAACATTGCCTCCATCTCCCAACCCACAAGAAGGTAGTCCAGGAGACTATCCCACAACTTTGGGCATCAAAGGCATCAATGGCTACCAAGAGATCCTACAGCAGACTTGAGCAATGAGGTTATCACCCCTGTTTTATTGTCCATTCCAGATTGCCCAACCACTGCCACGGTGTCCTTTCTCTTGGCAGATCAAGATGAGCAGGTGATGGCACAGGTTGCAAGGTTTTTAGCTGGGGCAATTAGAATAAGATCCACTATTTGACTATTGATTCAAAACCCTAAAATACAATTGACTTTTTATTTCTATTCTTTGTATATCGTATTGTTGTTTTATTGCTATGGCCGATGGCTGACGCAAACAAAAAATCATTCAGATCCTACAGCAGCAAAAGCATCACACTCACACTTTCTGCAGGGAGGCCATCCATCAGGGCAAAGTGAAATGAATACATAATATGTTTCTATAGGCTGAATTAGTTCATTAAAAAAAAAAGTTGGTGGTTAGAACACTGTTCTGAAAGCAGGGATTTGAACTCCCCTTCTGGGAAGCCTATGGGTTTTTCAGAGATATCTCTTACTCCCCAGGCCACATAGCTGATTGGGGACTCCAGTTGGAATAGCATTTCTTCCTTTCCCGCCTGGCTCTACCTTTGCTGGCCAATGGTGATGATTTTCAGGCAGCCTGTTTTATCTTGGAGTGTGTCAAAGCCCTGGAATGTGTGGCCATTGCAGTCCAGTTGCTGCCCTCTTGTCGTCTGCTCCATGGTAGTCTGCACTAAGGAAGTGGTCTCTTTGTAGCTTTGTGGTTGTTCATTGTATTGGTTGCATATGTACAGGATTGCATATGATACAGCACATGTTGATGTCATAAGGGAAGTTGACTCACCCAACTCTTCTCACACATCAGTTGGTGTGTCCCATGCCTGGTACAGTAATAAGGGAGACTTGCTGGCGTGCAACAACATGACCGGTGGGTAGGAGGAGATATGCTAGGGGTGCCTGTGGGTATTGCTACATTGGCAGAAATTGTGTTGCTTTAGGTCATTGGTAGGCAAGCTAAGGCCCGGGGGCCGGATCCAGCCCAATCGCCTTCTAATTCTGGCCCGCGGATGGCCTAGAAATCAGCGTGTTTTTACATGGGTAGAATGTGTCCTTTTATTTAAACAAAGGCCATTCAAAAAGAAAATATTTAACAGCAAGGTAAAAGAAAGCATGGTGGTGCTTTACAGTATATTATGCACGCCCGAAATCCTGTAACAAAACCCAGCAGAATCTTATAAGGAACAAAGACACAGGAAAGTAAAGATTAAGGCATATGTGAAGTGATGAAAGGTTAGAGTTAAAGCTCTAATCATTTTAGGAATGTTGGTTGTACTTTGCATTAACTTTTTAGTATAGATTCATCAGGTTTCCTCTTCAAAAGTAGGCCACGACGTGCTGGAATTGCTTCCTCACAAATATCCCATTATACAAATATAAAATGCTATGTTGCTTAAGAGGGCTACCAATCTAGGAATAAACAGCTCAGTGATCACTCTGAAACCCTGAGTGAATAGTATACTCCTGTCATGGAAGTTAATTTAAGCACTTGGACTCGTATCAGTATTTATGGCGTGTATAAAATGTTGCCCAAGAGTACGTTCAAATTAATGCCTTCAACAATACAACCTGTATTTTGGAGGTTTGTAACAAGACACAATTTACCTGGTGAGTAAGGAAGGGTTCTTAAGGCAAAATTCATTCTCGTTACAGAGGGAGGCATATGAAGCCATGGGTCTGTGGGATCTCTGCATGGCTTTGGGTGTTTTTTGGGGGGTCTCACTCTGAGGTCCTGGTTAGCCTGTCCCCTGCAGCAGTGCAGCTGCGATTCCTGGTGGTAGGTATTTATGTCTGGAGTCCTGAGGCAGGCACTTTCTGCAAGGTCCTTAGAAGAAAAGTTTCAGCAATATGCATATCCCACTTGGGCATGATCCTTAGCTGTTTGAGCGCATTGCCCTTTCACTCATATTTAGGATTTTACCTGCCTGGTATTGTACAAGGATTTGCTGCAGAACCCTAAGCCCTTTGCAGCTAAGGGGGCAGAAGGGCAGTATTGGGTGGCATAGACGTGGCCCATCCCTTTTCGCCACCTGAGGCAAAACAAGAACGTGTCACCCGGCACATGCGCAATGCCCACCGCCTCACTTAATGGGGTTGCTCAGCTGCAGATGGGAGCAGTGGCCAAGACTAGAAACCAAAAGTAATCCAGCAGAATAGAAATCACAGACCCTCCAAGTGTCCTTATTCTCTAGGGACAGTCCTGGATTTACAGAAGCTGTCTGTGTTTCTGATTTGATCCCAGAATGTCCTGCTTTTCCTTAGGACATCCCTATTTTCATCAGAGAACTGTTGAAGGGTATGGAGTTCTGAGAACCCCCGAGCTAAGAAGATAAGTGACTATACAAGCTTTAGAAGGTAGCCCTGTATAGGGAAGTTTTTTAATGTTTAATATTTTATTATGTTTTTAGATATGTTGGAAGTTGCTCAGAGAGGCTGGGGCAACCCAGTCAGGTGGACAAGGTATAAATAATAAATGGTTGTTGCTGAATAGGATGTCCCTATTTTCATCAGAGAGATGTTGGAGGGTATGCTGATATAGGTAGTGTAAGTCCTTTTATGATAAAGTTATACATCCACTGTCAGTATGCTTCTCAATACCAGATGCTGGGATTCACAGGTGAGGAGAGTGCCGCTTGCCAGCTTCCCATGGGCATCTGGTTGGCCATTGTGAGAACAAAATGCTGGACTAGACAGGATTTTGCCCCACTCCAGCAGGCTCTGCTTAAATCCTTATGATTGCTTCATTTACTTTTGAAATTAATTAAATGTGCAAATGCCAAAACCCATAATACTGCATATCAGCAAAACTACTCAGTCTGGTTTAAATATACCGGTAATAGATGAGTTGGGGGGGGAGATATTTAATATGGTTTTCTTTATAACCATGAAAATTGTATCTTGAAAAATTAACCAGTTTTTCCTTCATCCAGCAATGTTTTGATCACTTTTTAATGGAGAGGTGGGTAAGAGGAATAAAAAATATCACATTCCATTATGAACCAACAGCACTGGGCGGGAGAAGAGTACAGAAGGAGGAGAAAGAAGTGTTGCTTCACTGGACTGGCAAAAAAGGAAGAGGAAATAAATATCAGTGCAAGCCAATATACAATAGGCAAAATGGAGGCTTATGATTGATGTACTGCGATTATGGTCTCCACAGAGCTTTCAAATACAGTGGTACCTCTGGTTACGAACTTAATTCATTCCGGAGGTCCGTTCTTAACCTGAAACCATTCTTAACCTGAGGTACCACTTTAGCTAATGGGGCCTGCTGCCGTGCCACCGGTGTGCGATTTCTGTTCTCATCCTGAGGTAAAGTTATTAACCAGAGGTACTATTTCCGGATTAGCAGAGTCTGTAACCCGAAGTGTTCGTAACCTGAGGTGTTTGTAACCCTAGGTACCACTGTACAGTTCAGCCTGCAGCCACTGGGTGGAAAAAGGCATGCTTGCAACACTCAGGCTGCCAGAAACAAAATGGTTGTGTTCAGGGGAGGAGCAAACAAGTATACAAAGTGTGACAATCAATACCACCTGCAAAACCTCTCTTGAGCATCTAACCACCCACCTCAAAATATAGGGGTTTGGTGCTAATAATCTCCCACACCAACACTGCGTAAAATTTGCATTACACAAGCTGCTGAGCTTGTATAATAACACACACACAAAAAAAATAATCTGGAAGCTCAAAGTCTTTTGTAGTCAGTGCAACAACAAACAGGACTTCAGTATCAACAGGCTGACAGGGCCCTTGAAGAGGCTTAGCCTTCAACTCCCCCGTGTGTTTTGCTGCCTAAAGAAGATGAGTTTGGAGACTCTCTGTGGCATAGGACTCTGTAGACGCTGCAGAGGGAGTAGCTGGGAGTTTGAGGTGATGTCAAGTAATATTAAATTTCTGTCAGTTTCATTTGATCTTTGACAGATAGTTCATAAGTAGAAGGCATCACCCGACGGCACCATCATGCCTGTGCAAAATCCACCCTTGAAATAGAACAAATATGTTCTGTTGCGTTAGTAAAATGCAAGGGCAAGGGTGGTCAAAAATGAATTTCTCCGTTTATTGTTTACAAGGGACACACAATCTGTTGTGTTAGTTTGGCTATACCCCACAGAAGCATGAATGGAAAAGCAAAGTTCACTGGGGGAGAAGTCCTCAAGGGTAGAAGTTCTCAAGGGTAGAAAAAGTGAGAACTTGGTAGCATTTGAAGGCTGATGAAAGGAAAACATGAAAGGCTCAGTGGCAGGATTGACGCTGTTAAGAACTTTGTTGTAACTAGGATTATTTGAAGAACTCAAAAGACTGAAGCCAATTGAAATATTCACTAAGGGGGTGGGGAGGCAGCCATGTTGGGATGGAGCAAGACGCTACCTTTCAGATTTCTGCCACAGGTCAGTGAAAGAATGTTAGGGCTTAAAAGATAAAGCCAAACGAGATATTCTCAAAGTCCAGAAGGGGCAATAAATAAAGCAAGCTCACATGATGATCTGCTGGGCAAACGAAAGAAGGAATATGGTGATTTCTTTGAGGAAGCACCTTGCAGAAATGTTGCAAATTGAAACACAAAAAAGATCCTTTGAAATACCAGATATAGTATGTATTAGATAATTAATATTGTATCCTTGAGATACTGTATGGCCGTGGGCATCGGGTAATAGAGAATATCTAATTTATAAGGACAGTGAGAAAATCTTTAAGGAAAAAAGGAAAAAAGAGAATTTCTGATCACAAAGGAAAGATGAACTCTATTGTTTTAAGACTTTACATAAGCGGCACCACAGGAGCATTATGGGAATAAAAGTTTGACTTCCCAGTATTTCTGAGCACACCTTGATCTTCTGAGTGCTGGCTTCTTACAGGGGCTTTTTCTTGTCCTTATCTCCTTTGGCAGTACAAGACTGCAGTGATGCTACTGAAATGTATGTTGAACAAGCCTCTTAGGTAACTTTCTTTACATCGTTCAATAGACAAGCGTGTTTTATGTGAACTGTTTAGAAAAACGTTGGCTCTTGCATTACTCTTCAGCCTTAAAAGGAAACTCTTGTTTCAGGCCAAATTGCTGATCCTTGTGACATGACAGCCTGATTCATTCCAACATGTACACTGAAATTAAAAGGTAATAACATAAAATTAACAAGGCCATCTCATAGATATACATTTCCATGCGCCCAGGAACACTGTAGACTGGAAGCATAGAAAATGATAGCTCCCACCACAAAACTATCTACAGTATATTGTGACTCAAGAAAGGACAGGATTGAGAAAGCTTTTTAAGAAAACCACCCTCATAATGAGAATGTTCCACAACGATAAGCTCCACTGTTACTTAAGATATCTTAGGATTTTAAATTGTGTATACAGTGGTACTTCGGGTTACGTATGCTTCAGGTTACATACGCTTCAGGTTACAGCCTCCGCTAACCCAGAAATAGTGCTTCAGGTTAAGAACTTTGCTTCAGGATGAGAACAGAAATCGGGATCCAGCGGCGAGGCAGCAGCAGGAGGCCCCATTAGCTAAAGTGGTGCTTCAGGTTAAGAACAGTTTCAGGTTAAGAACGGACCTCCGGAACGAATTGAGTACCTAACCCGAGGTACCACTGTACTAGGAACTGCTGCTTTGTTTGGATCACTCAATTTTGGTAATGTTTAGAATAGGGGTGTTTAGACATGCATGATGGGGGAACAGGATTTTGCCTGCTTTGCCTCTGCTCCTAACAATGCACATTTTGTCATAATGGTTTTTGGGGGGGCCTATATGTCCTCTTCTGTACAACTCCTCTAAGTAAGTGGGAAGCCCTGGCCAAACTCACCTAGATAAGTCCTACCTGCAAACATCTTCAGGAGCCCATATGTTTGCTCATTTGCACTAAGCTATGGTTTAGCTTTGAATATTGTGTGTGGCCAGTAGGAACACAATTCTACTCCTTCCCTTATGCATTTACTAAACATAGAGATGGGTGTTGTTTAAACATCCTTTATTATATGCTATGTGTAGCAAAAGGTGTTAATAGGATCTAATAGCACAGAATAGAAATCCTTAGTTAGTGCTCACTTAGCCTATAGGTGGCCAACCTAGTCTGGTATTGGCAGTGACAGTTTGTGGCATTCTTGAACAAGGACAGACGGACACACAGGCTTCGTCATGGCAGAGAGTGTGGCTGGCCAGCCTCTCCATGGTGTGCCACTACCTCCTCCTGACCTCAGTAAACTAAAGACAAAGCCATCACAATGCATATTTATTGTGGCACTCTCTAATGCTTTGAACTTGATGTGCAGCACAGCTGCCAGAGGTCTACTATCGCTGAACCAACGCACAGTGACTCCCAGTATCTTTGCTTTGTCCCGGTTACAACAGGTTTTCATAAAATGGCCAAACTGTATCAATAAACATGATTTGCATGATATTTATGTTTTAATGCAGAGCTGTAGCTATGGGGGGGGTAGCTAGCCAGGTTTTTTTGCCTGGGGTGAAGCCTTCAGAGGGGTGCCCTTGAGGCTCCCAGCCTGTGTGTGTGTGTATGCAAATGGCTGTGAGTGGGTGGGTGCCAAACTGGGTCTTTGACCTGGGTGAAATAAAGCCTAGTTTTGCCCCTGATCAATGGTAACTTTTGCCAGAGCTGTGGGCAATTATCACACATGGGACAACTGCACAGGCCACAGCAGTGACCAGAGGTGAAAATACTGCTGAGAGGAGTTCAGCAAGAAGAAACACCATGGTGCACCTGCAACACACCTGGGTGCCCCACCTACAATAAAACATGTCTCTCCCATGTCGGTTTCTACAGTGAAAGCAGGCGCCGTAACTCGCTAATGGTTTGACTTTACCCCCGATGGCGTACTCTTGCATCCCCCCGCCCCCAGACAGATAGATGCTAACAATAAGAATTGTGACTCGCACTGAATCCTAGGGATGAGATGAAAAATAACAGTGCTGACCCCAGGCAGAGAACACAGTTGACACGTTGATAATTAATTTCAAGGCATCACCAGTTAGTATCTGAATCCAGTCTAGGGGTGTTAAGGGTTCGTGTGTCCCCCAAACGAGTCCTCTGTGTAGAAATTCTGACCCAAATGTATCTAAACATGCTGGAATAGAAAAGCTGTTTACATGGACAGCCACAGCACTCTTCCTAATCCCTTTCTTTGAGTACTTCAAACACCACATCTCTTTTCCTCCCCCACCCCTTTTAATAAGTGGGCTCAATTTCTTTAAGCATTTCAAGGACATCATAATAACCAGACCTTCTGTGTTCAGTAACAGGTCCACTGGAGTCGCACTTGTTCTGTGAACTGCTTTGCCTCCTGTGGTGCTGCATAATAAATTGCTTTGACAAACTGGGCATTTTTCCATCTGAACATTAATGTTGGTTTTAATGAATCCTTTATTAGTGGAACAAGTTTTGTTTTTTTAATTTCATCTGAAAACAGCCATAAAATTACAAACAAAGGCTGGCGTTTTTGTTTAGAATCAACTTGAGTGGAAGAGATGAATACATGAAGACCTTAACATTGATTTAAAAGTGGGGGATGAGGGACAGAGCACGTTTCATTTGACAACAGTACATTTTACATTTCTCTCATTTCAAGTGCATAACATTATGTTTGCCTTTTAAAAAACAACAACGGTATATCTCTTGCCTAATGCAGCCAGGGTTCTATGAGAACAAGTGAAACAATGTCTTGAGTGGCGCACAAAGCAGTCCATCTGGAATTGGAATCCAGTTTTGTTGGCAATTGATTGCCCTTGTAGGATACAATATGCTCCACTTATTCTGTAGCCATTAACGCAAACGAGTTTTGTGCAATATAAGGACATATCAAGGTGGCAGCTGATTGTATTCCCAGTGAACTGAGGCTGCACAAAGCTGAATATGCAGGCAACATCCTTGCACAGGGAAACAAGAAAAGGACCATAGCAAAATAGCATCCCCACTTAAATATTTCTGTGCCTGCCAGTGGCGTAGCGTGGGGGGTGCAGGGGGGGCCAGCCGCACCGGGCGCAACATCTGAGGGGGGGCGCACTAATCTAGTGGAAGAGACTTGAGTGCTAAAATCCACGGGTTAGGGGGAGCAAATCCACGGGTTAGGGGGCGCAAATTACTTGCCTTGCCCCGGGTGCTGACAACCCACGCTACGCCACTGGTGCCTGCTATTTAAAATGCACACACATTTTAAGGTGTGGTTACTAATGACACATGTAGTGTCACATCTAGGTCTTCATCAGGGCCCCTTCTTTGTGTGCCCCACCTGAGGAAAATGCACAAGGTGATCATATGATAAAAGGTGTTGCCAACAGTGGGCTCCTGTCTATGGGATGCTCTCCCCTATGAGAGGCTCCTAGCACCCCATCCACCCACTACATGAGAACTGCCTATCCCACAAACAAGAACTTTCTTCTGGGAAAGTTAGCCAATATATAGGGATGTGTAGTGTCCGTGTTAATATTTTCCTCTGGTCAATTGCCATTTGGATAAATTATCTCATCAGGGCAGGGATGTTTGAACCAGACATCTGACCCCAGATGGACAACAAACAGCAAAATACATCCTCCCTGTGAAAAAATAGCACACA
Organism: Podarcis raffonei; assembly: GCF_027172205.1. NCBI lineage: Eukaryota > Metazoa > Chordata > Lepidosauria > Squamata > Lacertidae > Podarcis > Podarcis raffonei. The sequence goes on along the minus strand of NC_070610.1, from coordinate 30,615,385 downwards.
TCTGCCTCAGACTGTGTAGAGGAGCCCCCGCCTAGTGGCGGGCGGGACAAGCTGCCCACGGGGGCTCACCCCCCACAGGGGTGGGGCGATCTGCCCAGGGGAGCGATCGACGCGGCGGTGATCCGCCTTGGGGGGGGGGATCGGTGCTGTGGCGATCCACCCAGAGGGGATTTTGTCACCCACCTCTTAGATGACACCCAGGGCAGGCCGCCCCCGCCCCCCTTCCTATGGCCCTGCCCCCACCCTCCAGCTTTGCCAAACTGCCCTTGGTTACATTAGCTAAAATGGTGGAGCCACTTGCCCAGATGGGGCCTGTGATTCTGTTCCCAGGGACCCAGGCTCCAGCTCCAGTGAGGGTTGGAGCAACCTGTCACATGCCTTGTCCCCTTGATACCTCTCCAGATGGTCTTTGTGAAAGATTTTAGACCTGTGCCTGGGACCCAACTAGATTTGGTATACCACCTCTCACTTCCCTCTACGGCACTTGCAGAAACCACCTTCTTGACTTTTGGACTCACTTTCGGTCTCGTCCGCTTGATCTGGACAGTAGAAGCCATTCCCGGGGTGTGGCAACTGCCGCATGCTGACAGCTTCTGGGAGCCATAAGTGACAGCTGAGTGCAGGGTGGGGACCAAAGTTGGACAGACTACCCCATAAGGAGCACAATGTGTCTCTTACCAGAGATCCTACTCCTTCATTAACACCCCATACACCCCACAAGTATACACACACACAAGTACAGTCAGCGACCATTTTGTGTGGGCAGGGGTGCCAACTTGAATAAAATATGGGGGGGGGCAGGTAACCCCTGCCCTGCATAAACAATCACATGGTGTGGCACACATACCATTTGAATGAGAATTCCCCCCAACTTTGCGGGGGCCCAGCCCCCTCAAATATTTTATTGGCGGGGCAAAGGGACCAGGAGTTGGCTCTTATGTGCGCGGGGGTTCTGTTCCTGGCCCTGTGTGCATTGGCAGAACATGCATAAGCCCACCCCGTCCCATTACACCCTGACCTACCCTCATTTGCCCCTTTTCACCCTCTTCTGGGTCCAAAAGGACCTGCATGTCAGTGGTCATGTGTTAATTATATATATCTGTTTAAAGCTGCACTCTACATTGTATGCAATAAAATATACAATGAAATCACATCAGTTAAAATTAACCTTAACATTAAAAAAAATCACTTTAAATTGTCTTCACTCAGGCTCATTCCTGAGATGGCTCTCAGTTATATAAAATGGGCATATCCTTCACCACAGCGCTGCAATGGAAAAGCTCAATTATTCTCTCCTCTGTCATGTCTCTGGGAGCTGAGGCTGGTAGGTCCAGCGTAGTGGGAGGATGTAAGGTCCAACTTGATCTGAACAACTTTTTGGATGTAGGTTTCCAAACATTAGTCATCTTCAGAGAAGACCCACTGAAATGGATAGAAGTGATTAACTGAGAGCCACTAAGCTAAGGGGTCTGAGGAGGACTAGCATTGGCTACAATTCCATATTTGCAGACTTAACTTGTGCATGTTATCAAAGGGTGCAATTAATATGTTGCTTCCAGAATGTAAGAGAAATGTAAATTAGATGTTGGGGAAAGACCTTACACACAATTCCCCCACCCCCACCCCCGAAAAACAATTTAGTTTTTAATATTTATAAGAACACTTGTTTTACTTTGAAAGGAAAAAAAGAACTGGGTACTTTTTCTGTAAAGTGTGTTTAGAAATAATGAATCTGGCAAAGTTAGTATTCTGGCAGGGAATAGAGTCCTGAGGGTTGATATATCCCATGACTCTGGGAGAACTGATAGCAGAAAAATATCCTTTGATGTTTTATTTAAAAATGTTGTTCAATAATTCAATAAAGAGATCCATTATAATCATGAAACAGTAAAAATGTGCCATGAATACAATGTAAGAGTGAAATGAACTGGTATACACTTAACCAATGTTTACAGTTCACAAACCATTTTCTGCACTCTTATACAATGAGCAGGACCCAGCTTACATTGGCTGTTTTGTGGGGGGTGTAAGTATTTGGTTGTTTCTTATATCTAGAGCAAAATAAGGATGAAAAGCAGGGCTTTTCCCCCAGCCATAACTTGCCAGAACTCGAAGCATTCATGGTAAATTCCAGCACCCCTTTTTCTAGAAAAACAGCATGGGTGAAAAGGAAACATGACAATGTGTTTATATTAATAGAAATGAGATCTTGCTGTTAGCAATGGCAAAGCAAATTTTACAAATATGCATTCCAATCTACCTAAGGAGGTAGGTGTATGATAAAGGTGGCATAGCCCATCTGGAAAGGTTGAAATATACAAGCAGAGGGGTTGACTCTCCCCATCTAGTTGTTGAGTGCATATAGGCAAAAGTTGACAATTTCATCACACAGGGGGAATGGCAGGGGGTTGTATGCAGTTCTCCCACTTTGCTGCCCACTGATCCACACACTGGCTATTTTTGACTGGACTACATACTGCCCTAGCAGATGTTCTACTACACAAAGACTTCTGGATTGGGGCCAGAGAGTTTTGCATACCATATTTTTCCTTCCATTTAAGCTCAACCAGTCCAGGCTCCCCTGGGAAAAATCGGGTTGCTATTTCGAGTCCCAGGCAAATGAAAATGTTTTTAAGCTATTTAAATTAAATGGCTTTCCACTGACATTGGTGAAGAAGAAAACAGTCAGCTCTGATTCATCCATGCAAAAGTGCCACCCAAAACATGAAGGATAGGACTGTCACTCAGTGAAACAAATCAATTTATCAGCATAGGATTCACATAGAATAAAAGCCCATTTCAAATTTGCTTAGAATAAAACAACAATGTTTTTGGAGAAAAAACATTGCTTTCCGGGGGGGGGGTTGTGGGGGAGGACCCTAGATTAGAAGTAGATGGCAGGCTTTTTCATACAGAAAGTCCCATCTCTGCTAATCTCCAGTCAGAAACCTTAGTTAGTAAGTGATGGGGGAAACTGCTGCTGCTTTTTCTCAGGAGTAGTCTATAGGTCCCACCTGCTTATTGAAAGTGGGGGTGAAGCCAGCGATAGATGGAACCAGGGCAAAAGTGGTACATGCTGACCCCCCACCCCACCCAGCCTGGCTTCTTCCCTGCCCAGAATGCAGCTGAGGAAGGGGCAGATTGCTTTCGCAAGAGGCCTGAACTGATCGCTTGCAGAGGGCTTTTGAAATTAAGCTGAGGGCCGTGTGAAATTAGGCCACAGGCCATATGTGTCCCTCAGGTCACAGGTTGCCCACTCTTGCCATAGAAAGCCATTGTCAGGCTGGGTATACAGTCGTGGGCTCAATGGTTGAATGGGCTGACTCAATATGGTGACAGGCTGTGTGGCAGCATCATTATTTCTTAGATGATATATATATGTATGTGCCATCAGCTACACATCCAAATGTACCTTATATTAGAAGCATTAACATTTTAAAAATTATGTTGCCTGGTTAATTGGCTGCGCCATTTTTATGGATCAAAAGGGTTTTAGTCATTTAACTGATTGAGAGAAATCCTATGGTCCCATGGGGGGGGGTCCCAGCTGCCATAGCAAATAATCTCCCTCCCCAACCACAGAGAGAAATATCTTGTGAGCCCCCCTGTTGAGGAAGCAGAAACCTCACTCCTCTAACAGGGCTCAGCTGGTGGTAACAGCCAAAAGGGGGGCATGACAGGGGTATGTATAGATCAGGGAAAGCTTTGATCATCTGGATTCAAAGCCCTCTCATTCTTCCAATAAGCTCCCACAATGGTGGGGAGTGACCAATGGGAGGGAAATATTGAAGCATTAAACCACTGATCCAGAAAGTAAGTGGCAAGTCCGAAAAAATACCACCACTCAGCCTTCTGCCTTGCTGGTGTTTAGGGACAGAAGACTGTTGATTGCAATTCTCTCAGTTTCTCGTTTTTTTTTTAATTTTAAATTCCCTTCTCCACATTTCTTCAACAAATGGTGAATTTCCTTTTTAAAAATCCTCCTGAAAGTCCTTCAGTGTTCTAGCGTGACTATCTCTGAATAGACACATTTTTACTATTGTACATGTTTCTGCAAGTAATTTGTCATAAACATACAGTTTCCCAAGCTCCGTGACTGCTTCCTGTTCAGTGGCCAAAAAGGCTGTTTTGGGGCATTTTCAGGTACTGCTTTTTGAAGTGCGCTTTTACTGCTGTTGTTCTTTATTCTGTTTTGAACTGTACTGTCATTTTTTTTATTGCGATGTTGATTGTGTTGCTTTTAATTTTTTATAATTGTTAGATTCACTGAGTATTTATTGACAAAAAACGGGATCTGGAAAATGCAAGTAAAATCAAAGAGAAAAGCATCTCAGTGCTTGAAGTTGCATGTAAATTAATTCCCACCCATTCTCTGTTTTTACTTAATAATGTTGAAGAAGGAAAGACCTGATGGAAATGTGTTTTGTAGCCAAAATAAGTCATTTTGCCTAGAGCGCTTGCTGCATCCCCAACATCTGGTACTTTAAATATTCAGGGTAATAAAATACTGTAATGATAATGGAAATATTCTAAAAGAAATGGTGCACATAACCCATCACCTATGTAGAGAAAAGAAATGGGCTTGTCACAATCTTACAGCTGTGGCAACCACAGGTATAAGGTGGGGGCATAATAAAAATTCCAAGATCAGTATTTGGGATTTATTACCTTTAATAGGCCAACTAAAATATCACCCAAAGTGTGCAAACTTTCAAGTTCTCCCTAACTTTTCATCAGCCTAGTAAACAGAGTAGGTGAGTTGGGGTGTCATGGAGTTTGCATGTGATCAATCAAGATGGAATGTGGGATGAGATAGCAGACGCCTATGCAGATTTCAGGCTGCACCAAAGGCTGAGAAGAAGGAATATAGTGTGGCACGCACCCACATTTCCAAGAAGTGAGAGACTTCATGGATGTCGGTGCTTATATCTACATATCTGCATCATGAGCTTGAGGTGGAAGAGCTTACAGCATTGCCACTCCAACAGAACTTGCTTTGGTGTCTTCCCAGCTCCAGATGAGACTAGCCCTTGGCCTATTGTTCTCCAACCCCTAGGATGATGTGACCTCCAGCGAGGTGAGAGGGAGGGAAGGCGCCTGCCCCCCAGTTCTGAAAGTATTGCTAGCTAGGTGTTTATATGGCAACACACCAGTACTTGACCAACCCTTTAGACATGTAAATAGCATGCTTTGTTAGGGCCGTTAACAAGGAGACTGGTTTGAGCACTTCAGCAGTCCTTTCTACTGTAGACTCCCATCTTACAGATATAAAACGACAGACTTGAAGGGGTTCCAAAGACAGCAGGATGTTTTGGGTTTCCCTGTCTGCTCAACATTCCCCACCCCCTGGAGTTCCTACTCATGAAATTGTCATCTGAGCATGTGTGCTCATTTGCACATGCATGATGGCCGCTGTCTTAAATGATCACATTGCCACTTATCCTGCATCCAGTTTTCTAGTTGGATTGATGCTCGTTTGAGGGCAGGGGAATGCATCAAACAGTATTTGTCAAGAAGCTACAGTACTGTAAGGGACGCGGGTGGCGCTGTGGGTTAAACCACAGAGCCTAGGACTTGCCGATCAGAAGGTTGGTGGTTCGAATCCCCGCAACGGGGTGAGCTCCTGTTGCTCGGTCCCTGCTCCTGCCAACCTAGCAGTTCGAAAGCACATCAAAGTGCAAGTAGATAAATAGGTACCGCTCCGGCGGGAAGGTAAACGGCGTTTCTGTGCGCTGCTCTGGTTCGCCAGAAGCGGCTTAGTCATGCTGGCCACATGACCCGGAAGCTGTACGCCGACTCCCTTGGCCAATAAAGCAAGATGAGCGCCACAACCCCAGAGTCTTTCATGACTGGACCTAATGGTCAGGGGTCCCTTTACCTTTACCTTACAGTACTGTATGGGTTGTGCCTAACATTGTGCGAATATGGCTTCGAAAACTAGCCATGGGAGCGCACCAGATGTGGAGTAAGGAGTGTGAACACACCCTAATTCTGATGAGCTTCATGCGAGAAACACACCTGTCTTTCAGAATGATGCTGCTTTCACAATGTATCGCTATATTTCTCACCGTGGTCCTTTCCTGAGGCAGGTTTTTCTCTCTCCACTCCACCCCCAGCTACTATCGTATGACTTGCACAGCTGCTTCTAAGAAAGTAGCAGTATTGAGTCATTAGAAAGCACAGCTGGGCATTACACCAAGGCCATTTACATGAAAAGAGGATCTTACTTTAATTAATCTCCTGCTGCTCTACCCGCCTGATCTGAAGTCAAGTGCCAGTGGGCGGATGGGTCACGGGTGCAAATTTATGCTTTCAGTTGCAGAATAAGAAGCCCTTATTTCATTATTATCCTAACAGAGCTGTGAGAAATCAATCATGTTCTATTTTAAAAAAATCATTTTTACAGAAAGAAAATGTTAACTATGAACAGGATCTGAGAATTACACACAATTGCCTTTTATAGTCTGAATTCGGGCAGAACAATTGAGAAATGACAAGAACCTGGGCAATGAGGCAGCCCACCTCTGTTCCAAATGTTAATTTTTTTTCAGGGGGAGAAATATAGGAATGGAAAACTTGTCAAAAGAAATGCAGGAGGTTCCAGCAAGTTCTCTGAAAACAAGACCTCTTTCCCTAAGGCTTCCCTTTGTGTCGTTGCTCACATTTCACAAAGGGTGGTAGAGCACCGTCCCTTTACTGATTCCTGCAAAAGGTCATCAATATTCAAATGTTTCAAAAGCCAGTCTATTTTTAAAAAGAAAAAGAAAAAAACAGAACTGGAGTATCCTGCTGTTTATAGACGCATTGACAGCAGACAAGAAAGGAATTTGCTCACTGTTGACATTACTGATCTGGTGACTGAAATGATAGATCTGGAAATAACAAGTACAGTAATGTTAGATGACATTCAGCCATGGAAATATTTTATACAATTGGCTACGTGTATGTGTTTATCATGTGTTCACGCAAAAGAATCCCCACCTCCACCCCCACACAAACACACACTGGTAGCAGAAATACTGTAGTTGTTGATACTTCTTGAAAATTAAAATGCAGCAATTTACTGATAAGTTCATGCTCAAATTATTGTTTATGCTCCCCTTAATTATATTTTAGAGTTCTGAGCCCATCAGGTCTCTGGATCCAGATCCGGAATGGGCCTATTATTTATTTACTTATTAACTACAATTTTATCCCACCCTCCCTCTGAAGACCACACAGTGGCTACTTCATTCCTCCACATCAGTTTCATCCTCACAATAAGCCTGGGAGGCAGGCTAGGACTGTGGGATACTGCAGTCAAACTTGACTATGCATGAGTGCTAGTTGTAGCATGATGGGATTAAGACCACAGAGTTTTGCTCCTAGCCTCAGCTAGGTCACACCCCCTCTCCTCTGTGAAGAAGGAAGTGAAGCTTCTATTTCCTTTCCTCGCTCTCTGTTTTCACCACGTAATCCCCTAGGATGGATGTGTCTGAACTTAATCCAAGTTCAGACCACATGTTTGAAACTATATGCTGTATTTTGCACCCAGTAATAATCTACCTGTGTTCTCTTTGCTGCTGCATGGAATAACACATGAACCAGACCTAGGATTATAAGTAAAGCTTTTAAACTTATTCAACAGTGTGTAGTCTGTTCATTGCAAGAGGGTGAGAGAGGGGAGGCAAGAGCTGTAAGCAGACTAAACGGGATGTGCAAAAAGGTTTAACAGCCTGTATTCCATGCTATGCTGCTGGTTAACTCTGAGAGTGTTTTTAACTCTGTTGGGGGCTCTCTCCCGCTGAAGAATGTACAAAGCCCTGCATTTTGAATCTAGGTGCCCAGCCAAATCTTTTTTTAATTACCCAGATGTGGGTCAGATCTAGTTTCCAACTCCGTAAGGATGAGACTGGGTGGCACAAAGGATTGCTAATTGAGCATCCTGGCTGAGTGGGGGTTTGAACATAGGTATCCCAATTCTTCCTAGTCCAACCAGGAACCACTTAACCACACCATTCCATGTTAACTCCATGAGCTTAAGGTGGTATCCATATGGCTTCCTAGTGGCTTTTATCAACATACTGAACTTGCTTCAGCAAAGTTACTGCATCATGTGACTTCAGAGTATGCTCTGGTGTGAAAGAGTGGAACAGAATTGATAATATCATCAGGTGTAGCTTTTCCCTTCATAGGGCGCTTCCAGACAGTGGCGTAGCGTGAGTTGTCAGCACCCGGGGCAAGGCAAGTAATTTGCGCCCCCTAACCCGTGGATTTTAGCACTGTGAGTGCGAGCGCCCCCCCCCCAGATGTTGCACCTGGTGCGGCCGGCCCCCCCTGCACCCACCACGCTACGCCACTGCTTCCAGACTTGCTGTTTTGGGGGACTCAGCCACATGCTGGCAACTTCAGGTTGCACAATTTTAGCTAACTGGGAAGTCTTGCAAAACAAACCAGCTTCTCCAAATATTGGGCTTCTTGCGATAAGGGAAATGAGGGGGGAAAGTGTTGGAAAGTGTGGGATAACACTTGCTTTTTAAACATTTACCAACAGTTTTATTACTGCTGATCATTAAACTGCAAAAAGAAAGGCATTATACATTGATAAATGGGAGAGAGAAATATCAAATACAGAATCTGAATAAGATTAACAAATAAGATGGTGTCCATTTATTTTTAATTGAAAACACTTATATTGTTTTTATATATTTTTATTACAGAAATCATCAGGGTGGTTTGCAATAAAAACAGCAACACATAGTCATACAAACCTGGCTGAGTTGGTGTGCTTTCTTTTTCCATGTCTAAATGAGAATTTCTCTTCCTTCCCATCCCTGTCCCATTTCTGTCAGCAGTGCCAAAGGGTGGGGGAGGATGGCGAGTTAAGATGAAGTGGCTGGTTGCATGTGAGAGGGAATGAGTTAGGATGCCATTCTTGGATATCATGTTAAATCAGTGGGTGTGCAATTTAAGATGCATTAGAACCTGGCTGTGTCAAGAGAATAAAGTCTCCTTGCTGATTACAGAAATGGAAGTGTCTCACCACATGGGGTTACCACAGTTGATATTAGATCAAGCAGTGTTCAAAGTGAATAAAACAGTTAAGTCTAAGTATATATTGAGGAATACAGTCACGCAGGGCTTTGAAGTGTGCTATCATCAAAAAGTACAGTTCTCTGTTACTTCTTTTGCTAGTTCTCTTGCTTCTACATGCAGACAACAACTCATTTGTAAACTGTGCCCAGATTCACCAAACACAAGTACCACATGCTGAATTCCGTCTCGAACCTGGCTGAACAGAATACCGCCTTGGCCTGAGGCCTCCCAGGTGGCTCAACAATCCAAGATCTGGCCGGCCAAGCAAGCAAGCAAGCAAGCAAGCAAGCAAGCAAGCAAGCAAGGACTGCTTCTGTTTCTAATACAGGGAAGAAAAGCAACCTGCTTCTCAGAACAGATTTCTGTGTATCTCGCTATGAAACAGCCTGTTGTTTTTTTTATTTGTTGTTATAAATTATGTCAGATATTTTGTTGTGTAAATTATGTTGGAAATCAATAAAAGTATTATTTTTAAAAATGAAACTTTGTAGTCAAATATTATATTGCCTAGGGACGCGGGTGGCGCTGTGGGTAAAACCTCAGCGCCTAGGACTTGCCGATCGCATGGTCGGCGGTTCGAATCCCCGCGGCGGGGTGCGCTCCCGTCGTTCGGTCTCAGCGCCTGCCAACCTAGCAGTTCGAAAGCACCCCCGGGTGCAAGTAGATAAATAGGGACCGCTTACCAGCGGGAAGGTAAACGGCGTTCCGTGTGCTGTGCTGGCTCGCCAGATGCAGCTTGTCACGCTGGCCACGTGACCCGGAAGTGTCTGCGGACAGCGCTGGCTCCCGGCCTATAGAGTGAGATGAGCGCACAACCATAGAGTCTGGCAAGACTGGCCCGTACGGGCAGGGGTACCTTTACCTTTTTATTATATTGCCTACTTCATACTCTTCAACATTTCTCCAACGCAAATAGAGAAATGCTACCATACCCTCCTGGGACATGGGTGGCGCTGTGGGTTAAACCACAGAGCCTAGGACTTGCTGATCAGAAGGTTGGCGGTTCGAATCCCTGCGACGGGGTGAACTCCCGTTGCTCAGTCCCTGCTCCTGCCAACCTAGCAGTTTGAAAGCATGTCAAAGTGCAAGTAGATAAATAGGTACCGCTCCGGCGGGAAGGTAAACGGCGTTTCCGTGCACTGCTCTGGTTTGCCAGAAGTGGCTTAGTCATGCTGGCCACATGACCCGGAAGCTGTACGCCAGCTCCCTCGGCCTATAGAGCTAGATGAGCGCTGCAATCCCAGAGTCGGCCATGACTGGACCTAATGGTCAGGCGTCCCTTTACTTTTACCATCCCCTCCAGGATTTCTCAAATGAAAATAGGGACGTCTTAAACTACTTTCTATGCCTTTTAAGAACAGATGTGTTGAGATGTTTGTGTGTGAAGCAGGGTCGTGCTACTAGCCCAACCACCAATGCTATGTGCCTCCCGGCTGTTCATGCATTAAGTATGGATGCCTGATTAAGTGGAGCCTTTGCGCATAGAGCTCTACCCATGTAGGCTTCCAGTTTATCTGAACGCCTGATTGTGCAATGTTCCAGATTCCCTTCTTCAGACATCAGGTGGCCAGCAAAGAGGCATGAAACATCAAGATCAAGGACAGCTGGGCAGCCCCACTCCCCCTTTCTACTTTTGGAGTACTCTTTCAGTGCTATTTCTCTAGAGAAAGAGGTTCCGGAACTCACCATGAATACCTCCCTTGTTCTCTTATAATGGCAATGGCACCCATCTGTTCTAACCAACAGTCAAGACAAGAAGTTGCTAAGAACTGGGGTTCAAATTCTCTAAACTCAACTGCGGAGTCAGCGCTCCATGCAAAAATCATATGATTTGCTGGTATAAAGTCATAGGTTTAATCTCAGCCATATCTATCTAAATATTCTCTGGTAATCAGGTTAGGGAACCAAATGGGTTAAGACCTGTACATGTGCTACTATCCCAATCTCCTTGGAAGATGGATGGGATTCAAGTGTGGTATGTATATATACAGACATATATCTGTTTATCTATAATACCCAAGCTATATAATACAAGTAATCCCTGGTCAGCTTTTCTGTGGGAGTAACAAAGTAGTATTAATCAGATGTTTCATGTCACGCTAAGGGGGGGGGAGCTAAGCTAGATACTATCACTGGCTGACTGCCTTGAAATCATTCATGGTTATTTAGTTCAGTATGTTTTTTATTTCAAGTCAAAGGTGCCATACATTGTAGCATTTACCCTGGGTTCTATAATGTTGTTTTGTGCTACTTTTATGAGAACGCCATTACCTATTCATTCCTATCCATGCTTTTTTAGAACAGCCTTTTTGTGGGGGGAGGGGACACGGACGGGAGGGGACTGATAACAAATAGTGTGGGAAATGTTTTAATTGCTTTGTGTCTGAAAAAGCCTTACTTATAGGAGGGGGGGGGCAAAATACTTCCTTGAAATATAATAAACTGGAAAGCATGATAACACACATGCTTAGAGATAACCCTCGAAAAACCCCTCTTATAAACACAGCTCTCTTATTGTTAGAGATTTTTTTTTAAGTGGAAGTAATGGAGCACTAGGCATCAACTTGTATGAATTCCAAAATCCATGACCAAGAAGGAAAGCTGATATATACTGCCTATCTATAGGAAAGGTAATCCCTTCCTCTAAACAAAAAAAAAACCCAAAAACCCACCCAGCCCTTGTTAATTGCTCTCAGAAGAGAGAACAGCCTTTTCTCTTTAATGCTGTCCTTGGCGGGGTGGGCATGTGTACATAGTAGTCCTGTCTGAATCATTAGAGATTAGATCAGCAAGATGAAACTCAGCCACGTGTCCCTCTCTAACTCACATCCACACCACACGTTGAAGCATGTTTAAAGCACATGGCTTCCTCCAAGAATCGTGGGAATTGTAGTTTACCCATCAAAGCGCTAAAATTCCTAGCACTGTTAATGAACTACAATTCCTTCACTTGCCGAGTCCACTTCCACACTGACACACACGCTGTAAAACAGTGAACATTAATTTCTGCTCTTAGGTGTTGAAAAATAAATACTGTTGTAGGAACAAAATATGACCAACAAATACATGGCCTGATTTTTCTTTATAATTAATAAATGACTTCATGCGATTCGCCACCCCATATCAGTGGTGTTATGTACTGAAGTTCTCACCCTGGGCCAGCAGGGGATACTGTAGATAGTTATGCAAATAAAGGATCAAAAGTGACGTTCAGTGATTGGATAGTTTGTATGCAAACGAAGGATCGAAAGTGACGTTCAGTGATTGGCTAGTTACAGAAAATGGTTATTGTTGCATTCTAGTGGAGCTCTATATAAGCAGGCTGACTGAGCTCCTCAGTTCAGTTCTGTTCCAGCTTACAAATAAAGAGCTGCTTTGGAAGAATCGCTGTGTCGTCTGATATGTTCGCCCACAACTTAACAAGTAACAATAGCCCGTTCCTGCCGGAAGTGACATCACATGAAACCTATACAGTGGTACCTCAGGTTAAGAACTTAATTCGTTCCAGAGGCCCGTTCTTAACCTGAAGCACCACTTTAGCTAATGGGACCTCCTGCTGCTGCCGCGCCGGCAGAGCACGATTTCTGTTCTCACCCTGAAGCAAAGTTCTTAACCCGAGGTAGTATTTCTGGGTTAGTGGAGTCTGTAACCTGAAGCATATGTAACCCGAGGTACCACTGTATTCACTTGATTTCAGAGCTCTGGACTGTCACTTCCGTGCTTAATGTGTCATCATGACCATTGGACACGCTGGCTTGGGCTGATGGAAGTTGTAGTCCCAAACTTCCAGAGAGCATCATCAAGTTGGAAAAGGCTGTTCTAGACCACTGACCGGCAAAATCGCAGAAGAGAAAGGTGATTCTCCCAAACTGTCATTGATTGTAGTCTAGGAGAAGAAATGGGTTGTCATTAGTACAGTGTTGTTGCATTGTATTGAGGGTTTTCCTGTGTGGTTGCTTGAGGATTTATTTGGGCATGTTGTTGTGAGTAAATTAAGACATTGCACAGTGAATTTGGAAATTTCACTGCATCTATCAAAGTTAAGCTTCTTTTAATGATGCAATTCAATATTTTAGCATTGTTGGTGTCTTGCTGCTTGCCTAGCAGATACAACCCAATACATTTTGGACCCTGAGGGAGAAGGTCAAAATGATGTCCCCAATAGTGTAAAAATGATAGCAAAATAAAAGTAAGTCATAATTTTTCTCCCCAATTAATAGCACCCCAAAAACTTGCCAGCTGACACTATCTACCTCACTGTGCCTAACTATAGAGCTGGCCCTGTAGGTGATTACAGGATAATGACCAGCTTGGAATCATATGAAGAAGGCCATAGTGTCAGCCATTTTAACTGGACAAGAGGAACAGACTGTGAGGAGCCAACTTTGAAAAAACATTGTTGTGTATCTAGTATTAGAATGCAGCAAACACTGAAGGAGACAAGGGAATTAATTTGTGTGTCTGTATGTGTGTGTGTGAACAGACACACAGTTTACCCAAACTTTATTATTATTATTATCCTCTGAAAACCCAGACAGTAGTTAAGGTAAAGCTAGGGTTTTTGTTCAAGAACACTGCTCTACCATAAATATTTTGTTTCACCTACATCATATAAAAAGAGCTCTTGTCCAAGCTGTCTAGATAGCCAGGCATACACAATTAATAATCCAAACACAGAGAAGCCTTATCTGACTGTAAAACAGACAACTTTATTTGCCTTTCATTGAAGACTCACAGGGACTACAATTTATAAGGCCACAAATTTACTACAAGACAGCCCTAATTGCTTGGTACATGTGGGAGAAGATCATACACTATGAAAAGGACTTTGCATAAAATCTGTTTTATTGTCATCAATCAGAACTTTTCATTTTCTTGAAAGTCTCTTTTTGGCTTTCCCAGTCAGTGAACAGAGCTGGGATAGAATCCCTCTTTCTTCTGACTTTATTAAACTTGGGGCCCACAGTTGACAACCATAAATTACCCAGCCATGGTTTGTTCTATACAACAAAACTGAATGAATTCAACTTAGGCCATTTTCTTGCTTATAATCAACTGACCATTCCTTAATTAACAAAGGAAAATAGTTCCCATTGTGCATTAATATTGTTGTTGCTGTTAATGAAAAGTTTGCAATCTACGTTTTTAGACATGTTTGTTCAATTAGTGTTATCAGTAATATCATAGATTTAAAACAGAAGATGCCACTGTGAGAGCGTTTGAAGGATAGAATACTGGCTTTATAGACTTCATAGAGTGATTGTATATCCTTTGATATCCTTCCTGTCTGCAGTGGCTCCAGAACATGACCAACAGATGTTCTTTCTTCTCAGTTATCCTTATCTGACTTTGTCCTTTGAACTGCTGTGGAGCAGGACATACGGTTAAAGACGGATTGGCTGCATTCTGCCTGTGCTAGAGATGCTTGCCTTCTAGAAGCAAGCTATAGCACCCAAGTGTCATGTGAAGGTGCTCTAACTGTAAAGCTTTGAAGAGTCATCAGCTTGCATAAGTATACTAAGACCTCTCGATTTGAGGATCTTCCACCCAGACAGATTCTGGTCCCTCCAGAATGTTCTGGCGCACACCAAAATGTATAGGGGTATACTTGCTATGTATTCATTGATACATTCTTGATTGAAGATGAAGTCACAGAGCTATTAGTTATGGCTGTGTACGCACTATGCATTTAAAGAACATTTAAAAGCACTCCCCCCTAAAAATAACCTGGGAACTAAAGTTTGTTAAGAGTGCTGGGAACTGTAGCTCTGTGGAGGATAAACTACAGTTCCCAGGGTTCTTAAGGGTAGGGTGTGTGCTTTAAATGTATTCTATGCACACCGCCCATGATTTCACTCAGAGGTATTAAGAGACAAACTGAAACTACCTTGTGAAAAGTTATGAAATCTAAGATGGGGGGTGGTACAAGAGTTTGGTGCAAATATTGTTTTTGACACAGAAACCCAAATTCCATTTTAAGGTAAAGGTACCCCTGACCATTAGGCCCAGTCGTGGACGACTCTGGGGTTGCGCTTTCATCTCACTCTATAGGCCGAGGGAGCCGGCGTTTGTCCGCAGACAGCTTCCAGGTCATGTGGCCAGCATGACTATGCCGCTTCTGGCGAACCAGAGCAGCACACGGAGACGCCTTTTACCTTCCTGCCAGAGCGGTACCTATTTATCTACTTGCACTTGACGTGCTTTCGAACTGCTAGGTGGGCAGGAGTTGGGACCGAGCAAAGGGTGCTCACCCCGTGGCAGGGATTCGAACCGCCAACCTTCCGATCAGCAAGACCAAGCAGCACAGTGGTTAAACCCACAGCACCATCCACATCCCAATTCCATTTTACAAAGGCATAAATATATTTCGTCAGGAGTGGGGTATGGAAAGGTGTCAATCTTTATGGAAAACAGGGTTTGCATGCCTTTGTTTGTGCAGTTTGATTTCTAAACCATGCAGGCAAAGAAAAGCGGGTAACCTGATGTCATTGTGATAAATGGCTGGCGCATGGTGACGCCCACCTGTGAAAGTTGGCCTGTGAAACAGGTGTGCTTTTGTGAGGTGAGGATTCAGCCTCTTGGCTGGATCCAACTGCCCACAGCTGTTACTGGACCCACCCCCTTTTTGCCATGTGTCGTTCCAGTAAAGGGTGTTAATGAGCCTAGGTAGAGCTTGCCTACATGTTGTAATTTCCTTTCTTCATATTGCAAAACTTCTTTTGCTCCTTTGTCTCACCCTTCCCATGTTTGTTATGGTGACTCATGTGGGTCCCCACTTGCCCTGAGAAAAAGAAAAAGGGGCTTCTGAAATGCCATGGTTAATTTCCTGGTAACAGACATTCCACTCGCTAATCACATCATATTTTTTTTCAGAGTCACAGAAGTGCCCTAGGTTGATCTACAAGCAGGTACTCAAATTTCTTTATTGGGATTTGTCTTGAATTGGGTATTGAATATACAGACCAGCTTTATAACAATCTGCAGTTTGGAGCACATGGAGGAAAAAGAATGGCTGCTGGTTCACAAAGCAATAGCAATTTTAAATTAATAAACCATAGTAGGCATGTGGAGAATCTTCTCTGCAGCAAAATAACAGTCTTTATAATTCTTTTCACAGTGCTGTTTATGTGGTGCCAATGACATTAAAGTTTGCCTTTTCTATGTTTTTATTATACAAATGCAGAAAACCAAACGTACCCTTTAAGCCTTGGGATGCTATTCCATTTTCGCAGCAATGTTGTACTTTGGGTTCATAGCTGAAGTAATTAATTATTTCCTGGCTTCCAGGCCTTTCCTGTATTGCTGTTTTCTAAACAACAACCTCCCATTTTTGTATCCTTGTTGATTATTATTTTTTCCCAGGTGTATTACCTTACATTTATCTATATTAAATCTTATTTCATTTACTTCCATCCATCTCGCTCAAAGTTTGCCCTTAGCACTATTCTTCAGACAGAAGAGATGGTTAGACAGAACTGGTTTGCTTTTGGGATACGTTGCTAGAAGGAGAGTTAACAGCTAAATTAATTGTTTTGCTCTTTAATTTTTTTTCCTTTATAAAGATTAACATGTAGGCTCTACTGCGTATGCATTTCAGCTTGTCATTGCCTTTGCTGAGCATGTAAATAAAGGCATTTCCAGAGCTTTCCCATTTTCTGCCCACCGCTGTTGTTCCACAGATTTCACCTGAACCATTGTTTGGATTAAATGTCACATTCTTCTCTCAACACAGGTGGAAGGTGTAGATAAGGGAATAAGCTGTGTCTTATAACACCCCGAACTTGCAAAAGGGCATAATTCCACATCAGGATTTCCAACTTGTTCCACTTGGATCTATTTCATTTTGAGTCAGACCAAATCTTTTGTTTAAATGCCTTGTTGCATTCATTGGCACATTGTTCAGTACTGCAGAACATCAATTTCACATACTGATCTCTCTAATCAAGTAGGATAGGACACTTTTCTTCCTTTGTTGTTGTTAGTAAAAATAAAGAAGCAGCAGTTTATATTTTGGATTTTGGAAAAGGTTTTGCTATTCTGGGATTTGCTTGAAATCCTGCTATTGGCAGTCAGTGCATGAGACATTGCAATATGAAAAATCCTTGGTTTCTTTGGAGAAAGATACTTTAACCATAGCATTTTCTCTCCATGGCAATGTCAAATCACAGATTTGCCTGTGTATACCACTAAGGCTTTATGCACAACCACACCAATGGCTGACTCCTTACATCCAAACTGGCACAAATCCCAAATCTAGACAAGACCAAAAGCCTGGCCAAATAGATTATTAAGGGAAATCACTAGCCATGGAGACAGAGGAAAAGCTATGTAATTAATCTGAAAATAGCTAAGCATTGGGTTGTAGCAAATGATCAATTTTCAAGAGATCAGCAGAACTGTGTTGACTGGAGATTTGACAAAAGAAAAAGATCAACGGGTGTTGATGAAATCTAAAAATCAGTTTCTACCTGCCTACCCTTGGAGGATCTGGAAGGGGTAAAAAGTATCCTAAACCCAATCAACAAAACAATTTTGAAACACACTCATTTTAATATATTATACTTAGCAAAATGCAACATTAAAATCCCTTCCACATACATACCCTACATTATCCATTTAGGCTGTTTTCACATCAGTTTGTGCTCAACAGCACAGAAAATCCCTCTCAGTCTTTCTCTGTGCTATTAATGCAGGACACGATGCAGAAATGAAATCGAATGTCCATTTTGGGCAAGGCAGATCTTACATTCACATTAAAGACCATTTTAAGCAGAAATCAGTGTCATCTTCATAGGTAAAAATATACTTCAGCCTAGCTGCCAAATGCCAAACCAAATAAAAAGCTATTCTGACTTCCAGTATAAATTTAATCCTTTGTAGGCTGAAGGAGCACCACAACCGTAGAGCACCAACCCCAAACTTAGCATACTTTTTGGTATGGAGGTTGGTGCACAGATAGGCAATGATTTAGCAGATCAGAATAAAAGCATAAGAGCTACTGTAGCACTTCATGCTGCCTGGGCCCTCTAGACATTGTTGGACTACAACTCCCATCATCCCTGGCCATGCTGAGGCTGATGGGAGTTGGAGTCCAGCAACACTTGGAGGTCTACAAGTTCCCCTTTCTTGTTTTAAGGAAATGCAGTTTTGAAACCGTCAATGCAAAATAACTGCAGTAGGTGGGTTACCTTTAACTATTTTGTACCACTACAGATACCATAACCTATATATCCTTAAACTAAATGAATAGACACAGCTAGGATACAAACTGAGCTGTGGCGACTCAGAACCCCTAATAAGCAGATAAAGAGATCCCACGCTGCTCTTTTTTAAATTCAAATATACATTTTAATTCAAATATAAATTTGAAAACCCAAAGGCAAGCGATAATTGTCAGGATGTTGGAGGTGGTACGGAACAAGCCTTCGCTGCTTCTGATGGAACTGATTCCAGCTGCATTTCAAATGCCAAAACAAGCAGGCACCATGTATAAAAAGGTGTTTTAAAATCAATCCTGTATCTCCTGAAAGTTTCTAACACATTAATTTTAAGTAGAAGTAAGGCACATACATAACATGCTTATAGATTGTGTTTAAAATTCCTCTTGTAATAGCCAGGCATGAATTTTCCTGGCAGATGCAATGGAAAATAACTAGCTGAAGATACCATCAATAAGGACCGAAGGAAAGAGATGCAAAATATCAAACTTCAGTTTCTTTGCTGAGCAGTTGTGGCTTTAAAAAACAAAACAAAACCTTCTGTTGTGTATTGTTTTTGACATACACCAAGTAGACAATTTACAGAAAAAGAGGAACAGCCATCGCAATACCAGGAAGCTATTAATTTTCATTATTTTCATAATTTCACAGGTGTCAAGCCTTAATCTGCTATGCCCAGGCATATTACATTGCACAGTTCTTTGCTGACTTGCCACAAGCTAATTATTGATGGTTCACTTCCTTCTAATAAAATCTCTATCTCATCTGCCTATCAAACGGAAGTGAAGGGTTGGAGAGGAGCTGCCAGAAGGGCTACTTGAGTTCCTTTCAAAAATAATAAAGAAGAGGAAACCTTGTTGTCGACCGTCACCCCTCCAACACAGTTCGTGCCGTCAGTACATTTCTTTTCCCTTTGTTCCTCTGTTTACTAATGTGCTGGCTGTTCCCTGAAGGAATTACAAATTCTACATAAATGCCACACTGATTATAAAGGCTACAGCTATGGTGGGGAGGGGATTTCATTTATTTAAAACATGTATGTACTGCCTTTCATCCGTTATTTCAAGGCAGTTTATCAAAATTAAAACGGCGATGAATACATAGGACTGGAGTGTCAGTGGAAGAGGGTTGACAGAAGGTGACTTTAGTTCCACCAGTGAAAAAAGATCAGTAGAAGTCTTCTTCATGCTAGAAGCACAAAGTCAGGGTGTGTGTGGTTGCAGGCATGGAAGAAAAGCCCCAGTGTGGACCACGGTATAATTTTAGAAATGTAGAAAATGTCATCTTAAAGATAGAACAGACACTTCTATTTCAGTGCTTGTGAAATTATATGTATGGGACTGGATCACTATGTTGGGCAGGGTGGAGAGGTATATTACAAGTTTGCACTGGACCCAAAAATGGTGCTTGGGTCCTGATTCTATTCTGTGTCTTTGGAAGACTTGGAGCACATCTACACTCGTGGTTTATAACATTAAAATTGTGTTATTAAAATGTGACACCAGAGGGTGCTACAGAGCAGCCACCCACCAGCGAAGGAAAACTGCCATTATAAATGTTATAGAACATTATTTTTTAATACCGTTTAGAAGATCAATGTAGATCCAGCCATAGGCAGTCACTGGAATAAGTTCTAACCTAAGGATACTCCTGTTTCAAGTAATCAAGTTTCACAAAATGTGTGTGTGATAGTCAGACAGAGACACATGTGTTTATCTCAATTTTCTCCTTCCTTGGACGCTTTGCTCCTGTGTCCCTGCTTTTGCATTTGGAGTTTGATAAAGTTGTGGGAGGATCACACTGCAGCAGAACTTCTCTTCATACCTGTATTAGGCTTCAGTCTGAGCTAAGGCTCCAATGTATCTAAGAGAAGTAGAGCTTGTTTCATTGGGAATTCTGCCTCCTACTATTATGGTTGAGAAAGCTAAATGGGCAACACAGGAAGAATAAGAAGAGACATGAGGCTGTAAGATACGCGCATGATTGGCCCACAGAGGCCTTTCCTAGGGCAGTGGAACACCACCATCAAAGTGCTGAGTTCTTGGCTGCTTCTATATTTCCAGCCTCATGCTGCTTCTGCTGCAGAGGCAATCTGCAACAGTGAATTTATTGACAATTTAGCCACAGGCCATTTCACAGTGAGAAGAAAAGGAAAGCAATTCATGAGAGGAAGTGAATATGAGAGGGATTTCTTTTCCCCAAGTAGTCCCCGGCAGGATTTCAGCACACAAAGCAATTGAAGATGTGGTGGATACTTTCCTTCATAATAGCATCCCATTATATTAGAAATAAACTTCCAGGGTATCAAACAATTGTTCCTCAAAAATGCAGGTGAAAGCTTGGTTTGTATCAACATTTGCCCCAGAGGCATTTGCCCCAAAGAGGCAAAAACTTACAAAGCAACAAGCTTTTAAAGTGAAGGATTGTTTGTCATTGCCAAAGGAAGAGTTTTTTTTTAAAGTTTACTGATATTCCAATCAGCTGTGATAGGTTGTATGACTGTGACGCTGTCATAACAGTGCTGCAGTGCCAATACAATACAATGTCTTTCAATGTTGCACTGACTGGGGGTAGCTTTTGATGCATCCCATCTTATGCATCCCATCTTATGACTGTTACTCTGGCTCTAGCACGCTCTCACTCCTGATGTTTGAAGCTGTACACGTGTTATTAGACACAGTCCATCCCGTGGCTTATTGAGAAATACGCCTGTTTGATGGACTTTCGCTCAAACCAGCTGCCATCCAATTAGAAAACAGAAGCTGGGGTTAAGCTGAGATGTGAACACTGGCGACAGCTGTTCCACATGCACAGATGACAACTTCAGTGGAGTTTCAGCATGAGAAATAAATCAGGTAATGCACATCAAGCAATCGCATCCCTCAGATGCTGATAGGTGGCAGACCTGCAAGCTATGGCTATCTTGGTTGATGGCAACTGAAACAGTGGAAATGCACAAATGTATGATGTGGTACAAAAAAAGTGGCCCAAGCTCCATCCTGTGCTTCGTTGTTTGGCACTGTGAACAGCTGCAAAAGTCGCTCTGACCAAGTCAAGGGTCCCCAAATTAAGGCCCGCGGGCCGGATAAAGCCCAAAGGACTCGTTTATCTGGCCCACGGTGACCGCCGCTGCCCGCTCTTACACTGCGCTGCATGGCTGCTCACTTCTGGGTCAGAGGAGCACCAGAAATAGCTTGTGCGCATGCGCGTTATTTGTGCATGTGCAAGCGTTGTTTCCGGTGCACATCCGGGTCGGGGGAGGGCCGTGCACACGCACACAAGCTATTTCCGGTGCTCCTCCGACCCAGAAGTGTGCCAGAAATAGCGTGTGCACACGCATATGGGCACACACACCCCCCCGCCGTCCGCGTGATCAGTGCTAGAGACACCGGTCCGAGGCGCAGTAAGTTTGCTGACCCCTGCAGTAAATAAACTGTTGTCACCATTTTTCCTCTCAACCTGGGAAGAAGAGTGGTCTGTCAAACTGCAGATGACTCAATAAAGAACCTAAAGTTTCCTAATGTGATATGTGAGTAATAAAAGTCTCATTGTGTGCTTCTATCTGCCACAGCAGTGAGTGTGGTGGATCGAAAAGTGTGGTGGATTTTGCCTATATGTCTTATGAGTACACACACACACACACACACACACACAGAGTGAAATGCTAATTGTGCTGCTGACAGAAATTCCTTGCCTTAGCGACAACATCATTCACACTTAACCTTTCCCAATTGCTTTTCAAAAGCCCTTCCCTTTATAGTTCAATGACTTTTCAGCTATTCTTTGGTTCTGAAGCCATTGATGCTCTTTCCTAATAGCTGAGCTCTCTCTGTACAAAGGTGGGACTCAAATCTCTGAAAAACTTCAGTTTCTCCTTTTATCCTAATATCAAGGAGTTGGACTCTCGGATTTTATAAATGCACTCACAGAATGAGCCTTCCCTGCTCCTGCTAACAGAAAAGGGAGGCAACTTGAGTTAATCACCACTTCCCCTGCTGCAGTCCTCCCAAATCTGCTGCAGGGGGTTGGGGGACCCTCCGCAGAAGGTGAGATTGGGAGATACAGAGGGAAAGCGAATCAACTAAATCTCTTCCCTCTGCTTCAATTCCCAAGAAGTGTCACATAGGGCACTTCCAAATGACCTGTTTATTGAGCATCATCCTGTTTTGTTTGCTGGAAGATTAGACGATGTTGGTTATCTATTAAATGCAGTTACTTTCCTTGTCGCAAAAAAAGTCTGACCTTTGGGAGAAATGGGGTTGTTGTTTTTTGCACCAATCTCCCAATCAACTATAATTGTACAATGTGAATTTGCTGGTGTGTCGTTGAACCAAGAGTCTGCAAGGGCTCACAAGCTACCAGGAGTTGGCAGAATCTAAGTAACCTATGTTAGGGACGCGGGTGGTGCTGTGGGTTAAACCACAGAGCCTAGGACTTGCTGATCAGAAGGTCGGCGGTTCGAATCCCCGCGACAGGGTGAGCTGCCGTTGCTCGGTCCCTGCTCCTGCCAACCTAGCAGTTCAAAAGCACGTCAAAGTGCACGTAGATAAATAGGTACCGCTCCGGCGGGAAGGTAAACAGTGGTTCCGTGTGCTGCTCTGGTTCGCCAGAAGCGGCTTAGTCATGCTGGCCACATGACCCGGAAGCTGGACACAGGCTCCCTCGGCCAAGAAAGCGAGATGAGTGCCACAACCCCAGAGTCGGTCACGACTGGACCTAATAGTCAGGGGTCCCTTTACCTTTACCTTTAAGTAACCTACCTTTAAGTTACTTCTGAAAACTTTTTCAATGGCTTGATATAAAGGAATTTCTTGGGATCGTGTCAGTTTGGGATACCTAACATCCCAGCTTTGTCAGGCGATGCAAAAAGATGTTTACCAAGGAATCTTGCTTGCATTTACTTACTTATTACATTTGTATACTGCCTTTCATCCAAATATCCTAGGGTGGTTTACAGCATAAAAATACAAAAATTTGTATGCATTGTTCCAGCTTTACAAGTATTTCCTGAAAACATACACTCACCAATATGGCAACATTGTCCGTGACTCTCCCACTGGCCTGCTTGTGCTAACTGCTACGATTATGCTATTAAACATGACAACACAATGATTGGGACTTTGGGTGGAGGGTGGAGAAAAATAAGACATCTCTGACAGCAGGGTCAGTTTTCGAAGTGAAGGCAGAGACATGCATCTTTTTGTAAGTGTTGGACCTTTGGGGTGGTAGGGGAGGCAGTCTGGAGCAAAGTGAAAAAGCTGGAGATGTTTCTGTGATGCATGGAGAGTATTTCTAGAAGTTCTAAGAGGAAGAGAGAGAATTCATTATAGGGGTGTCGTTTTTCTGCAGCATCCCATGGGCAGGCTAGGCATAATGTATAGGCTGGCGCTGAGGAATGGACTCTAAAGTTTCTGACAGATATTTGAGCTTTCAATGCAGCATGGAATTACTACACAATATTAGGCAATGCTCTACTAATCTTTAAACATGAATCTAGGCATTCTGCCAAAACTAAATCCCAAAACTCGGCACTACACATTCTTTGATATACTGGAGGCACACAGTCACATAATGCTCCATAATACTGCTTCAGTTATGTTTATGATTACAAATCTAACAGAATTACAAATCAGGTAGCATTTGCCTGATATTTGAGCAGTGATGCAAATCAAGTATAACCCCTGAATTCACTTTCAAAATTATATTAGGCTTGTAGAGCTATTTACATGTGATCTAGCCTCCTTCGGTGCCATCCAGTGGAATTAATGTGAATATCACAGCTATACAAGGGGAAGTTATAAATTATGTAGCATACAAAGCATCTTTTTATTTTCAGGATGCCAAAGTAAATAAAGGTTGTCAGGGTGACAGCTAAAACAACATTCAAAACCAGTAATTTTTTTTTATAGCAATGCATTCAAATTAATGCTTGCCTGGGGTACCAACCAAAATACACACACACACACACACACACACACACATATAAATATATATATATATATGCATACACAGAAAGAGAGAGATATGTAGCTCTCACTTCTGCAGGGTGATGACAAAAAATCAATGCCATTAATTTGTGTAAAGCAGATATTACCAATCAATGGCAATGTATTTCCTTCAGAAATATGGCTAAAATAATCCCTAAGATGATCCAGGACAATAAGGGAATGTTTTCACATTACCTTAGCAGAGCAATGATTGTTCCCCATAGTAACCTATGCTATGGGGAGATGATGTGAAAGCAGTGCATGACTTAGTTACCCCCGTCACATAATTCGGCCCTTTTCTGGGGGATGATAGCACTCATGTAGGGAGGTAGTTACTTTGGAGGTGTCATTAGATCATTGTATTGTGGGACTAACATTACACCCATACTTTCTCCAACACAGTGTGAGTATGCTAGTCCTTACGTATAAGACAGCTGCGCCTATGAGAAATGGAGGGATGAGCTATACAGTGGTACCTCGGGTTACATACACTTCAGGTTACAGATGCTTCAGGTTACAGACTCCGCTAACCCAGAAATAGTGCTTCAGGTTAAGAACTTTGCTTCAGGATGAGAACAGAAATCGTCCATTAGCTAAAGTGGTGCTTCAGGTTAAGAACAGCTTCAGGTTAAGAACGGACCTCCGGAAAGAATTACCAGTAAGTACTTAACCCGAGGTACCACTGTATTATAATACAGTCAGTGGGACTTAGTTGTATGTGACTAAAGTTCAGTTCATTTAAATGGGTATGGGAACCAAACAAGTAATTGGCAGCCAATGCAGTTAAGGCCAGGATTGGTGTAATATGCTTAAACCGTATTGCACCAGTGAGCAAAATGGCCGCTGAATTCTGCACCAGCTGAAATTTCCAAATTGTTTTCAGTGGAAGACCCACTGCAGTAATCTGACATAGAGGTTACCAGAGCATAGGTGACAGGAGTTAGGCTATCCCCGTCCAGATAGGGGCACAGCTGGGCCACCAGCTGAAGCTGATGGAAGGCACTCTGCACCACTGAGACCACCTCAAGTGACAGATAAGGTAAAGGATCCGTGGATGGTTAAATCCACTCAAACGCAACTATGGGGAGTGGTGCTCATCTCGCTTTTCAGGCTGAGGGAGCCAGCGTTTGTCTACAGACAGCTTTCCGGGTCATGTGGCCAGCATGACTAAACTGATACTGGTGCAACGGGACACCATGCCAAGTGCCAGAGCACACGGAAACGCTGTTTACTTTCCCACCGCAGCGGTACCTATTTATCTACTTGCACTGGTATGCTTTTGAACTGCGAGGTTGGCAGAAGCAGGGACAGAGCAATGGGAGCTCACTCCGTCGCACAGATTCAAACCGCCGACCTTCCAATCAGCAAGCCCAAGAAGCTCAGTGGTTTAGATCACAGCGCCAGAATTGTTAGAATCCAAAACTAAGAACTTGTCAAAAATGTATAACTTGCTGTTGGAATGGAATTCCTGTTGGAATGGAATACACAGGATGAAACAGTTAAATCAGCTATGATCAAGTGGGCACAAGATATTGGTCATAACATTATGTTTGAGGACTGGGAACGGTTGTGGACCACTGGTATAAAATTTACGGCATGTAATGCCTTAAAAGAAAATATTATGAAAATGATTTATAGGTGGTACATGACCCCAGTCAAGCTCGCAAAAATTTACCACTTGCCTGATAATAAGTGTTGGAAATGTAAAGAGACTGAAGGTACATTCTTTCACCTTTGGTGGACATGCCCAAGGATTAAGGCTTTCTGGGAAGTGATTTATAATGAAATGAAAAAGGTATTTAAATATACCTTTTTGAAGAAACCAGAGGCCTTTCTCCTGGGTATGGTCGGCCAATTGGTGTCAAAGAAGGACAGAACATTTTTTATGTATGCTACAACAGCAGCAAGAATACTCATCGCAAAGTATTGGAAGACAGAAGATCTACCCACCGTGGAAGAATGGCAGATGAAGGTAATAGATTATATGGGACTGGCAGAAATGACCGGCAGAATCCGAGACCAGGGAGAAGAGACGGTGGAAGAAGATTGGAAGAAATTTAAGGACTATCTTAAGAAACATTGTAAAATTATTGAATGTTAGAACGATGTTGATTTTGAAATTAAGTGGTTTTTAGCTGTAATGATTATGTAATTAAGAAAAGAAAGGTCAAAAATTATATAGAAATTAGGGGAAGGATTTGCTGAATTGAACTAATTAGAGATTGGAATACAGAAAGGGGAGGTATGAGGAGGTCGGGAAAGTAAGTTTTATGAATATAGGGGATTGAAATTATACTTGTTGTTGCATGTGTTTTGTATGTATTTTTATTGTTTCTGTTTGCTCTTTTGTTTTTTCTATTTTATATAAATCTTTAAAACCTTAATAAATATCTTATTAAAAAAAAAAAAAGATCACAGCGCCACAAGTGATAGCAAAGGATTCAAGAGCACCCCCCAAGCAATGTAGCAGCTCCTTCAGAGGGAATGTAACCTCCCATCTATCTGGTCTAGGGTACCAAGGCCAGACAACCTCCCATCTGTCTGGTCTAGGGTACCAAGGCCAGACAACGGTACAGCGTATCTACCACCACACCTACAGATGTAAAGAAGTAGAGCTGTGTCCCATCAGACAGAGTTGTTCCACCTGGCCTTTGGCTTGGAGCCAATTTGATTCCCTCCCTCTCTTTCTTTTTTCCTTTCCTTCTCCTCCTGTGATGAGGCTGCATTTTAATATTTTAATGTTTCAATATTTTAATGTTGTATTTTAATCTTGTTTTTAAGTTGTATTCCTTCAACTTGTTTTTATTATTGCTTGTTAGCTGCCCTGAGCCCGGCCTTGGCTGGGGTATAAATAAAAATTATTATTATTATCACTGTGTTCTAAAACTATGGATGGCACCACTCAGTGGTTTCATGTAGATGTTAAACAGCATGGGGGATAAAATTATACGTATTTTATGTTGCCAGCAGTCCTGAGATCTACTGATGAAGGGCAGTATACAAATTTAAAAAGTAAAATAATAATTATCTCAGTATTTCTTACAACAGTGCTCAAAGGTAAACCTTCACATTATTATCCTAATGTTACAAATGGGAGGAACGTCCTGCAAATCCATGATTGACAGCTTACGCTGTTTCGCTGTGTGCTGCTAGCCCCAACTCCAGCCTATCGAAGAACCCGTGTTCCCATGAGACTCTCAAGTAACGTTAGGATTGGACACATCTTCCTAGCGCAGGACCAGGATGGCTTCTGCAACTGAGGCTGGCTATGCTGCTGTAGCAGCGCTTTGGCGCTAAACGAAAAGCTCAGCACCGGCCAAGCGGCTGCACTTGGGATTTCAGTCTGAAGGCGACGGGTGCAGCCGCCGCGCGCCCGCTGGCTCCGTTGCTGCTGGGCTCCCGTGTACCACTAGACAGCAACGAGAGCGAAGAGCCTCCTCATTGGTGAGAAAATGGTCCAATGATATCTCGCGCCGGAATTCCGGAGGGCGAGAAGGGCAACGACGAACCAATCGCCGAGTGAAGGGGCGGGGCAAGCAGCCATGAAAGTATAGAGGCACGGCTCTCAGTTGAATGCGACACCTACGTGACACTCAACGCCTTTCTCTATCTCTGCGTGTGTGAGGAGCGCGTTGATGCAAAGAAAAGAAAAGAAAAGGCAAGGCACCCTAGAGACTTGGTAACGTGAGGCAGCCGTGTTTGTCACTTTAAGGCAGTGATGGCCAAACATGGCCCTCCAGCTGTTTTTTGGGACTACAACTCCCATCATCCCTAGCTAACAGGACCAGTGGTCAGGGATGATGGGAATTGTAGTCCCAAAACAGCTGGAGGGCCAAGTTTGGCCATTACTGCTTTAAGGGGATAAAGGAGCCCTTCCCAGTTTGTATTACGCTCCTGCCTTGCACGCAAGAAGTAGCCGTATGAAAGCCGGAAGTGGTGATAACACCCTTGCCTTCCCCACCCTCTTGGATCAGCAAAGGGCTATGGGAAAGAAGCGCAGCTTTTTATCATCATCCTCAGGGGCCGGCGGTCGGCGCGGGAAATGAAGTCATAATGGCTTGCCGGAACTGGGTCTTGTGGGCATGGCCTCTTCTGATACGATCATCTCCGGTGAGGGGATTTTGAGTGTCCGCCACAGGCGCCGCAAGCCAGTTCGGGCGGAAGCTGGGGCCTCGCCCAGCGCTACTTCCCGGGCCTGCCGTGAACAGTTCCCTGTCGCAGAGAGCGAGCAGCGGCAGTAGGCGACTTCCCGCCGAGCACCATGGCCGGCGGGGAGGCCGCCCCAGCGGCGGGGCCCGACTCCGAGCCCTGCCGAGGGGGCGAGGAAGCCGGCGACGCCGGGACGGGCTGGGTGGAGAAGCTACGCGCGGAGTGCGAGCCCGAGGGGCATTGGCAGCACCGCCGGGAGTTCTTGATTCGCAACGCGGAAGGCCTGCCCTTGTCGCCGGGCGGGAAAGACGGCGGTGCGGGGGACGGAGACAGCGTGGAATTACGGCGACTGACCTCCCTGTCTATGGTGTGGGCCAACCATGTATTTCTGGGATGCAGGTGAGTCGCTGGCAGGAGAAGTGAAACTTAAAAGCGTTTCGTTTGCGTGACATTTGTACGTTACTTTAAGGGTAATTAATTTCACAATGAGGAGGAGTTTCTTAAGATGTCATAAACCTAAGGAGGAAAATAAGGCATTCTCCGAATATTGTTGTAAGTCTTTTGTTTTTTCTTTACAAGCCAATGCACATATTTTTGCAGCTGGCTTATGTGCTAAAATAACATTACTCTTCCATTTTTGAGCAAAAACTGCAAGATCATTTTCTGCCTAATCATATTAACTGTATTATCATATTCATATCCCATGTTTCTTCTGTCATGAAGCTCAGGATGACATACATGGGATTCCCGGGTGATTTCTATTGAGGCACTGACCAGGACCAGACTTGTATACCTTTAGCAAGGTAGTTGCCTGGTGTACCTGTTGTAGTCCCACAACACCCTCATTATGTTGATCATGTCCTGATTTTACCATATAGGCCAATTGTGCTAAAGCCTGTAATTACTTTCATTTTGCTACCTGTTGTTCTTCAGAACTAGTCTTATAAGGCTTTGTAATAGCCAGCTAAACCAAACAAACATATCTTCTATTTTGACTGTTTCCCCCCTTTTTTGTTAATCTATATTCTGAGATGAGAGGCAAGCTTGTTACTCTCAATACACATTCTGTGACTAAACGGTGCTAAGACTCTAATAACCTTAGAGCGTTGAATTCCTCTTGTCTAGATCTCATTGTTCTGTCTTTCCTCAAGTCACCCTGAATGGCAGATAAATTGCTCTTTGCTTCTTGAAACATTTTTTGAGCAGAACATAAGAGGTCTCCAGTTTTACACAATCAACTGGATCCAGGTGGAGTTAGTCACATTTAGTTGACACTGAAATCAATAAGATTTAAGTTGAATCATTATCTTTTCACATTGGGCTTAATGAGGCCTAATTAGAAGTAATTTTGTATTGATCTGATCCATTCTTATATCAATGCATTGAAAAATGGAATTACTATTCCACAACACAGATATCTGGGGTTTGGAGAGTGCCTCAAACTCAGAGGCATCAAAAGTTTATTTAAAGTATTTTAATTGCTTTTTAGAGCCAAGCACCCATGCAGCCAGACCCATGTCTGAAAACATTCTGACCCTGAAAATAGCTACCCCCTTTTTCTTCTTCTCTTGAGTTCTTATAGCACTAATGCTTGGGGTGTGTGGAGGTGGAATTGGCAATATCTACAATCCAGACAACATGTGTTAGTAGCTGTCTTGAGGATCAGTGAATATGAACTAAACTTTTCCTCAAAATGCTAATTGCAGTTGCCTTTTCCCTTCAGGTATCCTCTGCAAGTGATGGAAAAGGTGATGGACATGGCTGCAGGCATCACAGTGACCAATGCTCCAACCCACACTCTGAGAGATGAACTGGTTGCCAAGGTGAAACGAGGCATATCCAGTAGCAATGGTTAGCAGATAATAGCTGTGCAAATACACATAGGAGCATAATAAATGAATACATGTTATCCTCTCAAAAATGTCAGCCAACATTCTTTAAATTGTCAGTTATGTTGATATTATTATTAATATTTGATCTAACTCATTTTGCTTTGGTAAATCTTACAATCAAATAAGTGTAAGGTGAATTTGATTTAATTCATGCAGAAGTGTTAACTGTCAATTTGCCTTCCTAGTAGTTTTATGGCAGTAGTGAGCAAGGAATTTGATCTAAACTATGATACTTTAAATGTACCTCTTCAAAGCAGACAGTTATTAATTCTATGCCTATAAAATTCCTGCAGAGGCCATTAATTGTAAGACTTTAAGGTAACTCAGTTTCCTTGACTCTGTTTCTAAAGTGTGTGTTTGATTGTGATAAGGACAGTTACATTTACTCTGAATTACAGACATAATTTGTTTTTAACTTTTTTTTAGAAGGGCCAGAAGAGCCCTGCAAGAAGCGTGCTGTTGGCACAGAAAAAGCTTCTGAAATTACTGGCAGTGATGCAGAGTCTGCAAAGCCAGAAGAGCCCATGGAAACAGATAGTAATCCTGTGAAGAACCCAGGAAAAGAGGCAGCAAAAAATGCAGAGAAGCCACTGTCTTCGACTGCAGCCGAAAAGGTAGCACCTGCAGCATCTTCGACTGTGGCTGAAAAGGAAGCACCTGCAGCAGCATCAGAAGTGGTTCAGAAGGTAACGCCTACAGCTCCAGTCTCTACAGCTCAGAAGGTAGCACCTGTAGCCTCTTCGACTGCACCTCAGATAGTAGCACCCACACCATCCTCAACTGCAGTCCAGAAGGTAGCATCTGCAGCGCCAGTCTCCGCAGCCCAGAAGGCAGCGTCTGCTGCATCTTCAACTGTAGCAAGAGTAGAAGCCAGAGTTGCTAATTATGAATCTACAGCAACCACCAGGCACAAATCAGCTGTGGCTTCTTCTTTGCCTGGCCCTGAATCAAAGCTGAATTACTGTTTAAATAAACCTTCAGAATCCAAATCTGAAAACACATTAGCATCTGAAAAGAAAGGCACATTGGAAGATACGGCAGCGTTAGCTTCAAAAAGCAGCTCACACACGAGTGTGGTTCCTGCCAAAGTGCCATGCAAATTATTAACAAGCGAAGATGCAAAAGAGAGGCAGCCATTTTTCAATAGACTATACAAAGCTGTTGCTTGGAAGTTGGTTGCTGTTGGAGGGTTTAGTCCCAATGTCAATCATGTCGAACTCTTAAACTCATCCATTCAGTCTGTAAAGGCAACATTAGATGTTGAATTTGTCCCACTGAAAGAGCTGGCGGATTTACCTCAGAATAAAAGCTCTCAGGAAAATGTGGTGTGTGAACTGAGATGTAAATCGGTGTATTTGGGAACTGGCTGTGGAAAAAGTAAGGAAAATGCCAAAGCAGTTGCTTCAAGAGAGGCACTGAAACTGTTTCTCAAGAAAAAGGTAATTGTGAAATTATGTAAAAGGAAGTACAAAGGAAGGGAGATTGAAGATTTGGTGCTTCTTGATGAAGAATCAAAACCATTAAATTTACCTCCAGCTTTAAGAAATCCTCAAGAAATATTATAAAACAGTGAAACAGTCACTGTTTATACTAGCAAATAATGTTCTATCGCAAATAACTCGATTACTTTTTTTACACTGTATTAGACTCCCATATATTTTGTATTTTTCAGTTTTGAGGAATTGTTCTTTTCACTCAGTAGCAAATGTAAATAATTTGTTATAGATGTAAAGCGTGCTGAGGTATGCCTTAACATATATAGCACATTAGTGTGCTGTTTTATTTGCTAAATAGTATACCAGGTCTTCTATTTTTTAAGGAACAATTAAGGTACAGTTTGCTGTTCAGTCTAATTTTCTAAATCCTACAATTTAGTATCAGTAATGCTCACTTCAGAACTCATCCTTTTTAGCTGTGAACAGATTTGTAGACAAGAACCATTGTATCTGGATTGTAGAAGGTTGTCTAAAAATTTCAATCAAACCTTTAATCACCTGCTTCATGTGTTGCTCAGAATGTTCAAAAGCCTGTTTTAAGAAAAGAAGATAGTTGATTTGACTCAAGATAGTTGATTTAAGTTTTTTAATGAAGTAGTAATATTTTAAATTTTAACTAAAATGATATGCTGGTCCTATTTAATATCATACTTGCAAATTGTCTGTCAATAATCACCAAATTACTTCTATCACTAAACACTTCTCTAAGCAGCTTTGACTTATATTTTGTGAGAAATACCATCTTTGCTTTTTTCTAATAAATGCAGCTTTCTATATTCAGCAATTATTTATGTCTGTGTAATTTGGGATTATTTTTAAAGATTTTATGAAATATTCTGCTACCATTTCATTTAATTAACGATATATGCTTATAACTTAGATATTTGCTCAGTCTTAACACACTAGTATTAATTTGTAAGTTCAACCACTCAAATTAAGTGCTAATTTTATTAAAACCTGCATTGCATTATGACTTGGAGTTGTCAACAAGTATTAACTAAAAGGTGTTGCATTCACACACTGAATCTCATCTAAAGTTCTGCACTGCTGTGATGTCTGCACATAGGTCTACATGTACAGGCATCCTTCTGTTACCTCCATGTTAGTAAATGCTCTCTGAACAGTGAAATGTTCTCACAGCACTGATGGAGCATTTCCCATCGTCTGTTAATTTTCTTCACACAGCACTGCTTTGAGTGTTGCTGTGCCATTTAATAAATATCCCAAGGCAACAACTAGCTATGCTAATTCCAGGATCTGGACCAAAGCTGTAAGATGGGAAGCAAGACAGCATTTCTTGCAGCTGAATGAAATACAAGTAGTAAATTACAACAGAGCCCTTCCTGAAGTTGCTTAAATAATTCCATTCACCTCAGCAACAGAACACACAATGGCTTAGTTTTAAGGAAACTTAAAGGAAATTTATGGAAGGAACATTTCTGTTCCTGCGGCCACCTGCCTCACCCTTTGCTAAGTCTCTGGAGAGTTGGAGAACCCATCCTGAACTGTGAGATGGGATACCAAGGAATGATAGGGGGAGGAAGAAAGGAAACACTCCTTTCACGAACTTCCTTACGTTGACTTAGGATCCAACTCATTCAAATTTTTGCAAATCGATTTCAAATGCATTTTAATAGAATATTGTGTAGTAGGGGTTGCTGACATCTTAGGGCCCATAACCACATTTGCAAACCTGAGAAATGAGTGTGGGTTCTGTTGAAGGGAAGGCCTTGTTGAGCACATCTGCACCTGCAGGTGCCATGTTGGTGACCCCTGTTCCTGAGCAAAAGTGGGTAAAAATGAATATGTGGCAGCTGATTGTTTGTTAAAGAAAGGTAGACTCCTTTGTAAGAAAAAAATACTCATTCAAATAAAGATATTTTCAGTTGTTTGGCTCCTGTTCAAATTTAATGGGTTAAACTTCTTGCAAAAAGCTATTGGGAAAACAATTTTGATTTCAGTTTTTATTTGTACAACATGGTAGATTGTACAATCCACAACACTCATGAGAAGAGTGACAGAAAAAGTAGCATCAAATGTGTATTTCTTTGTGCTTCTTTAATTTGGCCTTGTATAGTAATATGTGCTTGTTAAACAAAAAGCACATCTGCAGCCAGCATTTTGCTGGGGAGGTGAATAACCTTTTTCAGGTCACATCCCCTTGTGGCTACCATTCCTGTCCAAGGTCATCCTGCTGGATTCGGCCACTGATCCCTCCAATCCTGCAGCCTGTCCTTGCAGCAGCCAACCAGATACCTGTAGGAACCCTGCAAGCAGGACATGAGTGTAACAACACACAGCTCATCTGCAATTCCCAGCAGCTAGGGGGTTGGACTCGATGGCCCTTGTGGTCTCTTCCAACTCTATGATTCTAGTATTCAGAGGCATGCTGCCTCTTGTGAGTAGAAGTAAAACAGTGATTGTGGCTAGTAGCTATTGACAGCCTTATATTGCCAGCAGCAGGCACAGTCACCCCACACACTTCCTTACACACCCTTCTATTCTCTGACCAGGCATTCTCTTTCACTTGCATATGATCTAGCAGTTTCCACTTTTTAAAAAAAAGTTTTCGTTGGTGAGAACTGCAGTATCAACTTCAGGTAAAGCTTTGGCTACTTGCATCATTCTGCCCATAGAGATAGCAGTTTTAGACTAACACATTCCTTGACTTCCAATTTAATTCGGGGTCTCTGTTTTACACTGCTACAGAAAAGTGTAACGCATCTCTATGGAAGTGAGTGGAGCACAACCCTGTCCTCTGGCGGACTGAAGTAGCCAAGGTAGTTGGCAGTTTTAATTAAATTTATTGCTACAACCTGAGGTACTTTTTGTTCTGAATTGATTTTGCTGGAAATGCATAACCACCTTCAGCCAAGCAGAAGTAGTGAGGATGCATAATACCCACTATACATTTTTTAAAGTACAATGGTACCTCAGGTTACATATGCTTCAGGTTAGACTCTGCTAACCCAGAAATAGTGCTTCAGGTTAAGCACTTTGCTTCAGGATGAGAACAGAAATCGTGCTCCGGCAGCGCGGCAGCGGCAGGAGACCCCATTAGCTAAAGTGGTGCTTCAAGTTAAGAACAGTTTCAGGTTAAGTACGGACCTCCGGAACGAATTAAGTACTTAACCTGAGGTACCACTGTACTAGTTAACAATTCTGGTGGTTGTCCAGCTAGGGTGGTTGTACTGTGTTAAGAGCTACAGAATTATTGTAGCTCTTACTAGACGCATGAGGTGTGCCCCCACATCCAGGGTGGGTGATGTCCTTTTTACCTTTTTGGACATTTCGATTTTCATATATGCTGGACTAAACAAGCAGTGCAAGGGCATTGCTAGCAGATGGTGTATGATGTACAGGCAAATTACCTTTTGACCTTAAAGCTGGTGTTTGGTTCAGCAAGAAGTCAATACAAGACGCAGCTGGCTCCAGTGTTTGCTATGTGGGACATCTTCTGGGCTCCAGTGTCTGCTTCTGCTACCACATTTCAAGTAGAAAGTGAGGAAATAACTTACAATCACTCTTCACACTCAAGCAGTTTATGTTTAAGGGCAAGCATCTGGTCAACAGGTTGAGAGGGATTCACCTGCCAGGACAACATACACATACATCCTAGCTGTGCTGCCTCCCGGCCTTCCCTGAGCGCTACCACTAGCTGAGTGCTAGCAAGAGAAGGCAGCGGCTCCTCTTTGCTCCTCTTCGGTGCACTCTTGCCTGCACTCTCCCTTTGCTCCCCCCAAACCCACCCCTCCCATCCAATGCTGCTCAGTGGGTGGGCAACAAAAGTGACTGCTCCTTGCTGCTGCTCCACCAAAAGTTGCAAGGTAAGACTGCTGTTCTACTGCTGTTGCTTCAGATGGTTATCTAATACATTAAAGGTAAAGGGACCCCTGACCATTAGGTCCAATCGTAGCCGACTCTGGGGTTGCGGCGCTCATCTCGCTTTCTTGGCTGAGGGAGCCGGCGTACAGCTTCCGGGTCATGTGGCCAGCATGACTAAGCCACTTCTGGCGAACCAGAGCAGAACACGGAAAAGCCGTTTACCTTCCTGCCGGAGCGGTACCTATTTATCTACTTGCACTTTGACGTGCTTTCGAACTGCTAGGTTGGCAGGAGCAGGGACCGAGCAATGGGAGCTCACCCGTCACGGGGATTTGAACTGCAGACCTTCTGATCTGCAAGTCCTAGGCTCAGTGTTTTAACCCACAGCGCCACCCTCGTTCCTTATCTAATACACTGGAACAGTGGTAAATGGAATGTTCCATTTACAAACAAACGAGGGGTCCTCAAGCTTTTCTAGCACTTATGCTTTCTGAGTTCCCCTCCCTTTCCAGTAGTTTTGGGGGGTGACAATTATTTAATGAAGCATGAATGGCACTTTGCACATGCTCAGAGATTCTCTTTCTAATTTCCACAGCGATAATAGGTGTAATTTTTTATATGCAAAATAAGCAAAACCACCAGGATCTCGAACAATATAACCTTGTGAGCATGGATTCAAATAAGCCCTG
This sequence comes from Podarcis raffonei, assembly GCF_027172205.1. NCBI lineage: Eukaryota > Metazoa > Chordata > Lepidosauria > Squamata > Lacertidae > Podarcis > Podarcis raffonei. The sequence continues at coordinate 30,579,054 of NC_070610.1, read as the reverse complement.
CAATGGGAAAACAGCAGGACCAGCCCAATAAATTTTGGCACCGGATTGGCGCCGTCCAACCCGGCCCCTGCCAGGGGAAATGGGGTGAGGGAAGATGTGCCACAAGAACATCAGGATCAGGGGGGCGGTATCTGACGCCCCGTGGATCCTGCCGCCTGAGGCAGTGGCCGAACTTGCAGCGAGCTCATCTCAGTCTATACAGCCACAACCTAGAAGTTTTCAGCAGGCGGAATTCTTCCTCCGCTTCTTACAATTCCAGTTAGTCAGTAAAGGGCGGGGCGATGAGTTATATTTGCATACTATCTGCATGAACGTTTAGCATACGCACCCAGAACTTCTGTAGTAAAGAACTGCCGCCCCCCCACAATCCCGCACATAAAAAAGAGAGAGAACCTCCGCACTACGATTTTATATAAAATAGAAAAGGTTTTCATGCTCGCCATGACCTGGAAAAAAGGCGCTTCTTCAAGGCTTTATATACCCGCTGTCTGCGTCGTTTTTCGTAGGGTGTTCTAAAGACCTGCTCTCTAGGCTACGCGCGGAGAACGCTTGTTTCTCTTGGGCTCCTGAGCCCGCCTAGGGGAAAGTCCCCGGACCCTGGGCAGAGAGTGCCGCGTGCTTTGCAGCGCGCAACAACCCGTCTCGCGAGCCCACGTTGATTCCGCCAAGAAGCCCTCAGGGCCGAGCGGGTGGGCGCGGGAGGGGCCTCTCGTCACCTCCATAGTCACGCAGGTAGTGCGCATGTGCATCTTTCACAGAGATCGCCGCACCAACAGAACGGGGCTCATTCTCAGAACGCCTTTTTTATATATATAAATGTTAGACCTAGTCCAACGTATGGGGATCGAACCCGTGACCTTGGCGTTATCAGCACCACCAATAACAGCATCCGTATGTTACTCAGGAAAAAAGCCTTACTGAGTTCCGTAGGACTGACCGCCTGAGCCTCCCAACCATCAGCAGTAATTTGTCTCAATTCCTGCTCGATTGGGGCAGGCGAGCTGCAGCACGGCTGGTTTGATTTTGATTTTTTTAGTATGTTGTACTTTACTTGTTTGGTTTGGTGTGCTCTTTTGTGCAGTTTATAGTCGGTTCACTCGAGTTTACATGCCTGGACTCGCAACTGGAAACTTCCAAGTCCCACTCATTTCAGGTGCGGGGTAATTTCTAAGCCACCGTAGCTCACGTAGCAAGGCGAGCAGCACACTAGGACCAAGTTACTTTTCTCTCTGCATAAATCTGTGTCGAGAGCATAAAACGGGAAGTGGGGAAGAGTCCAGAGACCCTTGAAGCAAGTGCGATGGACAAATAGAAGGGGAAGAAAAGGAGGCAGTGAGAGATTTTTCTTGGGCTCCATGATCACTGCAGATGTTGACAGCAGCCACGAAATTAAAAGACGCCGGCTTCTTGGGAGAAAAGCAATGGCAAACCTAGACAGCATCTTAAAAAGCAGAGACATCACCTTGCCAACAAAGGTCCGTATAGTTAAAGCCATGGTTTTCCCAGTGGTGATGTATGGAAGTGAGAGCTGGACCATAAAGAAGGCTGATCACGGAAGAATTGATGCTTTTGAATTATGGTGCTGGAGAAGACTCCTGAGAGTCCCATGGACTGCAAGAAGATTAAACCTCTCCATTCTGAAGGAAATCAGCCCTGAGTGCTCACTGGAAGGACAGATCCTGAAGCTGAGGCTCCAATACTTTGGCCATCGCAAGAGAAAAGAAGACTCCCTGGAAAAGACCCTGATGTTGGGAAAGATGGAGGGCACAAGGAGAAGGGGACAGCAGAGGACGAGATGGGCGGACAGTGTTCTTGAAGCTACCAGCATGAGTCTGACCAAACTGCGGGAGGCAGTGGAAGACAGGAGTGCCTGGCGTGCTCTGGTCCATCGGGTCACGAAGAGTCGGACACGACTAAACAACAACAACGTTTGGGAGCACACTGTTATTGGCAAAGTGGTCCTGAAGCAGAACATTCCATCCCCCCCACAAGCCCCACGTGGGCGCTCCAGTGTCACTTTCCCTCCTCCCTCCCCCGCGCCAACTCCCTTTTGTTCCCCCAGCCCTTCTCTCCTCCCTTCCACGCGCCGCTGTCAACAGATTCAGACACAAGTGAAAGAGGGAGGCGGGGGGGGGAGCGTTCGGTTTCTCCGGCTTCATTTCCGTCCCTCTCGGCAGCGGATTGGCTGGAGGAAAAAAAGTAGGCGGGTTCCGATAAAGAGTGTGTGTGTGTGAGAGAGAGAGAGAGAGAGAGGGAGAGACTGATCGTTCCGTTGAGAACAGGCACCGGCAGGAAGGGAAGGAGGGGAAACCGTAATTCCACGGAGTGGTGTCTCTTTAAAGTTGAGACCCCGCCCTTCGTTTTCCGCGTTGGCCTCCTGACGTTCCATCCGTCCGGACCAATCGCGTCGGGTGTGAGGGGAAGGCGGGAGAATGCGAACCGGCCGCTCCTTATAAGGACAAGGCCTCGCGCATGCGTGCTCCGCGATACAAAAAAAAACCGAGGAGGAGAAGGAGGGGGGGCGCGGAAGGGAAAAAGAGGCGGGGAGTTCCAAGTGAGGGAGGAGGTTTTCTTTCGCCTCGGCTGCCCGCGCCGATTAACAGAAGCGGCCGGAGGGGCTTCCTTCCCCTCCCCCCTCCCCATCGCTCGAGGGCCCCGGGTCCGTCGAGGGGGAAGCGGAGTCGCTGTCACGTCGCGTAATGATGTTGGGGTCGCCGGGGCAACAGCCTGGGGGGGCGGGGTCTGGGGCGGCGGCGGCGGCGGCTGCCGGTTCTGCTGCCACTGCAGCCGGCGGGGCCGGCGGCGGCGGCGGAGTGTCCGGCTTCCCGTGCGGCGGAGGCGGCGGCGTGTCGGAGAGGATCCTGGCGCGCTACGTGCAGGACTACCTGGAGTGCGTCGAGTCGCTGCCGCTGGACATGCAGAGGCTGGCCTCGCTCCTGCGCGAGATGGACACGCGCTGCCGGGGTAAGCGGGGGGGGGGGGAGAGAAAGAGCGGGGAGGAGGGGGCGATGGCGGCGGAGGCAACGGCGCTGCTCCCACCCCCACCCCTCCAGTCCAACCGCCCTTGCTTTGAAAGGAGGAGGGGCGTCCACGCCTCACCAGGCGCCCGGAGGGGGAGGAAAATGGCCACGCTCCGCCAGCCCCCCACCCCCACCCGCCTTGGCCCTCGGGACGAACTTGAGGCGGTGGGCGCTGAGGAATGACCCCGGCACTGGGGCCCCGGCGGGGCTTGGACCACCCACCCCCGCCCTCATGACCCTGTGACGCGAACTGGGAGGGGGCGGCGGGCGGCGGGGCATGCCCTCTGCCACCTTTTTTTTTTAAGTCCAAGTTCACGAGGGAAGGGGGTTCAGTAGCAGGACCCCTGTGACGCCCGTGACGCCTCCGTAGTGGGGGGGAGGGTCTCCGGTGGGATGCATCGCCCGAAAAGTTCCGAGATGCGAACTTCGAAATTGTTTGTTTTTCCCTTGGTTGCACAGGGAGACGTCTCTGCAAAGTTGAGTTGTTGTTGTTTCAAATGCAGTGCAGTGATCACCCACGCATGCACGCACCTGCACAGTTGCACACCACCCGTTTCCCAGGTAGGGCTGACAGGGCTAGATTAGCTAGGTTTGGGGGCTATCATTTGTATCAACAGACTATACATGTGGTAGGTAAAGTGCTATTTTTCTTTTTAGTGTTTGTGGCAGATGGGTGAAGAGCATATATTCAAGGCCGTTTACTACTATTTGTTCTACTTGCAACCAAGGGATCCCCCCCCCATCTTTTTACATGGTTTTAGTCTAACACCTCCAGGCAAGTGAAGCAAACAAGATGATTTCTGCACTGCAGGGGGTTGGACTAGATGATACTCTTGGTCCCTTCCAACTCTACAATTCTATGATGTTTTGGTCTCTTGTGTATGATGTTAGAATGCGGATGGAGGTGTTTGGGGAATGGTGTATTTTCTTCAATATAATTTTTTCTCCAACTTCCCTGCAAAACGGAGCTGGGAAACCTGTTTTGTTGTGTTTTTTTAGCCTGAGGGCCACATTCTTTTGTAGGTAACCTTCCAGGGGACACACAGTGGGTAGGGCCAGAGGCACAAGTAGGTAAAGCAGTGGGCATGACTCTTGCCTTTGTACAGCAGGCTACATTCTAGCCATACAGACTCTGTATGTTTTACACAAGCGTTTCTCTATTCGCCATCCATGCAAGCAAAGAGGCATTGCCATAGTTCTAGAATGCATTCCCACTAGGCAAAAGCAGAACAAGGCTGATGAAGAGTGTGGCCTGGGGAGAGGTTTGAAGGGCCACATTTGGGCTCTAGACCTGAGATTCCCCACCTCTTGTAAATTGACAGAAATAGTATTTTTCAGTACTTAACATGTGAAAAATGCACCTTCCCATTTCAAGGTAGGATGTCGGGAGAGGAAAGTACTAGAAAAAACAAACCTGCTTTCCCACCTCCCCTATGATACACCAGATTTAATTATGTCACTTTATAATGCTGACATGCTAAATGACACATCTCTAGTTGCTTTTAAGAAACTTCCTTGTATTTTGGAAGAGGCCTTGGACAGATTTGTTTTTGCATCTTAATGTGTTACTATCCTTTGAAAGTATATGCTTTATTACATAGCCTCTGATATGTACTATTCACATTTTTAGTACAAGATTAGCATTTGTCAGCTTGAAAGGAGGGACTTGAAGGATTGTAGTTCATAATACATTTATTCTGACTTCTTTTTAACAGAAGCGTTAAAAGAAATCGACGAAGTCTATGAAAAATACAAGAGTGAAGATGATCCTGCTCAGAAAAAGCGTTTGCAGCAGCATCTTCAGCGAGCCCTGATCAACAGTCAAGAGCTTGGTGATGAGAAAATCCAAATAGTCACTCAGATGCTTGAGTTGGTAGAGAACAGAGCCCGGCAAATAGAGTCCCAGTCTCAGTGTTTCCAAGATCTGTCAGATACAGAGAAGCCCACCGAAAAGTCAAAAGTGGACCCTTGTCTACCAGAAAGATCTTCACGAAGACCACGTCGACAGCGCACCAGTGAAAGCCGTGATATATGCCATATAGCAAATGGAATTGATGAATATGATGACCAGCCCCCTAAAGAAAAGAGATCCAAATCCGCTAAGAAAAAGAAACGCTCTAAAGCTAAACAAGAAAGGGAAGCTTCACCAGTAGATTTTGCAGTAGACCCTAATGAACCAACTTACTGTCTCTGTGACCAAGTGTCTTACGGGGAAATGATAGGGTGTGACAATGAACTATGTCCCATTGAATGGTTTCATTTTTCATGTGTTGGACTTACTTACAAACCGAAGGGGAAATGGTATTGTCCTAAGTGCAGAGGAGACAATGAGAAGACTATGGATAAATGTACAGACAAATCCAAAAAAGATAGAAGATCGAGGTAGTCGATGCTCTGAATACATTGAGAGCTGCGTAGTTTTTATTAAAAACTGTTTAATAGGCAGACCCATATTTTAGAATAATGCATAAAACTATGCAATATTTTTTACAGTCTGTAGTACTAATGGAGTATTAATCGATGTTAGTACTTTTGTGCTTTTGAATATTCTGCACTAAAAAAACCAAATTCTTCGAACAGGGTCACATGGGAGTAGCACAAAGGGGATTCAAGAGTTCTTGGTCCCTCACTCTTTTTAATTGCAGAATTATGGTGATGCCTGATGAGGACGGACTGGAGGGATAATCATGTTAAGACTGGTATTTTAACATCTGTTGCAGTTGTAACTTTAGTCCATTATAGCTCATTCTGCTGAGAACACTTTCGTTCTATGACGCTTTTAGACTTCAGAGTCTTAAAAGATCATATTTAATTGGGGTTAATCTAGTGTTACATTTTAAGTCTTTCGGGGTGAAAAGCCAACATTCTTCTTTATTGCTTTCCTTGTGATTTCTGTATATGTCACTATGTTAATCTTGTGGTGATGAGGTTAGAAGCCTTTTTAGGGACGGTATATTAAACAATAAAATACGATGGCTAGAAGAGTTCTACTCAGCATTACAAAGACAGTCCTGAACTGAGGCTACTTGATTTTCCCATTCTGTTCCTTTCCATCTTTTAACTCATGTTGTGCCATCTTGCCACTGACTTCTTGGATGATGGCAGGAACATACAATCATGTTGAAAAGTTTACAGGTACAATGGATGCGTAAGTACTATAATATCTATAAGTCTTTGGACAAGTTATAAGAGTTTGACTGGACTAGTATGTTAACTGACTTTCATGCTTTCTAGGCTCTTGGAGCTGAGGAAAGTTCAGTAGTAGTAAAAAGCAACTGCCCTCTTATAGAAGAGGGATGCAATAGATGTAGATGTAGACAGAAGGAACTGTGTTCCTCAAAAGCGTAGTGCTTTTTGTAAAACCTTATACATAAGGAACCAGGACTTATTTTTGGAGCAGACAGTAACTGAAGGTGTTCCAAAACTAGATATTATTTCTTTAATTGAGTTCTACATGCCAAATTTGATGACAAACAGCTGTAACCTCTGTCTAGCTGTCTAACATAAACAAGGCTTTTTTTCTCTCTAGCATTTGAGAGGGATCTATTTGCATTTCACAGAGGTTATAACGTGCATGTGAGGCAATAGCAATGTGAATGAAATGGAATAAACAGCCCGATAATAAATTCACATATCTTCAAACTCTTGTTTCTGCAACAACAAACTGAAACATTTCTGTGGCAGTTAAAGTTTTTGTGGTTTAACTGGTCTTTGAAAAAGTTCTGGATACTTTCACACACACAAAAATGTTATCACAAACTCTGACCAGATACTTCACTTAAGGTGGACATTTTTCATTTTGTAAGGGTGAGTAGCAGCATCTCTGGGACCTTATATATTACCTACTTTAACTGGGAACTGCTGTTATTGTTAGGTGTCGGGTTTTATCAGCTGAATTGTTACTTCTGTATTCCATAGAGGAATGGGACACTTGTTTCAACTGATTCTGAAACAGTGTCTCACAATTTCATGGGGCAACATTGATTGTGAACTATCCCCCAGGGGAAGAGAAAGTCTTCTTCCATAAATAATATGTCTTCTGTTCAGGATTTTTGGGAAAAACAAAATGCAAGCACAGATATATGTATTTATTTTGGATGTCTAGTTGCTTCTCCCCAGTGTCCTGAACAAAATAATGCAACGATTAGGAAAATTTAAGTCCCAAGGTACTAGCATGTTGTTGAAATTCTAAGAAAGAGGACATATTTTGAACAGTGACTTGATCCCAGCTGATTGAAGGAGACTGGGAACTGGTTTTGGATGTATTCGCTCCTGTGTGCTTAACACCATATTCAACACCTTCCACTGATTGTAAAACTACTTGTGCATTTCAGATCTGTTTCTAGGCATGATAATTCTGCAACCAGGTAATGGTGTGCATTAAATATCTGCACTATTCCTACACTGGGAATGCCCAGACTAGCGTCTGCAATTCCTGTGTCTCCTCTGCTTCCAATTGACAACCTGACTCTTAGCCCTATCTTAGCAAAATGATAATGTTTCCCATTTTTAAGAAACTGTCATTGCTATGAACTTCTAATGATTTTAAAATAAGTTTGCTTGCTGTGGTTTGACAATCTCCCTCTTGGTTCTAAATTTTGTAAGCCTGGGCACATGCAAATAAGAACTGTGCCACTGAAGTGTATCAATTACTTGGATCTAATATTTTGCATGCTATGTTTTATGAATAAAAACCATTTTGGTTGTAAAAATGGAACAGAACATTTTTATATTGCCGCCTTTTTCAGTAATGCACACACAGGCTGGGATCCAAAGAAACATGTACATGTATAATAAAAGTTTTTGTGCATGTGGAAAGAAGTCAGTTTTCCCTTTCACACTGCATTCTCCATTTGCCTCACAAAATGTCACTCCAGGGGTACCTTGACACAGGGTGGAGTGAGACTGAAAGTCCCTAGTGCATGTCTGGAACACCCCACACAGCTCTTTAGCTCCTAGGTTTTGTAATATTCTTTTATTTGTATCTGACAAATGGTATTGAAATAAAGCTATAAAAGTACTGGAGTTCTGATGAAAACCATAATAAGTATGAATGCTGAGATTCCTTCTGACTTGCTTGGCTTATATGCTTGAGTAAGACAAGTAGTATTCTTCCCTTTGAGTGTCCCTAAATTTAGCAGCATATAATGACAGGAAAGAGGGAAGTGGGAACAGTAAGCAATAAACGTAATTTCATAATTGAAGGCATTCTATGCTGTATCATGTTGCACTTACCTCTTAAAACTGCATCTCAGAATAACTAGGGCATTGATGAAACAGGACATCTGAATGAATTCCTAAACAGGATGATTTTTTATCTCTGCCTGCTTGATGTTAAACCAATCTAGCATGTCCAGAAAGATGGGATCCCCACACCTCTCTGCTACATCACAACAAAATGAAGTTGATCGCCTGATTCAAAATGAGCTGGTAGCATATGCCATCAGAAATTGTTGTACCAATGCTTCCTTATAAACTGGTGTTCTTCCACACAAAGCTGACTTAAGTACAGTATGTGCCAAAGAGAGATGGTTGAGGCTAGTGTTTGTCAGTGCCTATATGTAAGGAATAAGCTGTGCCAACCCAATCACACAAAAGCCAAGCAGGGATGAGGACAAACACAGTCCTGTTTAAAACCATACTTTGAGATATTCAGATGGAGCAAAATCAGCTGGACCCAACTAAATTAGTTAACAGAATTCCTCATTGTTAGTAGCACTAAGACAAATGTATTGCTCTAGCTTATTTTAGCTTTAGATTAGTATGATATCAAATGCATATTCATAATGCAATAGCCATTACCCAGTATCATCCAAATGTTTGCTATCATTTTAATTTATCAGTAAATTTCACAACAGAACATCAATATTTCAATTGAAACATTCTGATTATATTTTTTACAAAATTGCTGAAATCCATTATCACTGTCATAACAATTGTTAAAGTTGATAGATAACCCCTTTCCTACCTTTATGAAACCTAATCAAACACATGAGCGTCACCATGTGTGTAGTATATATGTATCCAAATTACTTCTTGCTGCTCCTAAAGAAAGGGGAACCCCCTTCCTTCTACATATTCTGTTAAAATTTTCTGACATTTAGGGCACAAAATATCTTCTAAATCAGCCTTGAGACCACAGATATTGTTGGGCTGCAACTCTCACCAAACCTCAGCCAGCTTAGCCAATGGTCAGGGATGATGTGAGTTTTGGTCCAGCAACATTGGGAGCTCAAGGCTAAATAAAGCTGCTCTATATAACCCAACACAAATGGAACTAGTGACTTGGGTGTTTTATCCCTGATAATCTCTGTTTGGATCCTTAGACAATGCAACCAATATAAGTTCTCACTGATGCAGAAGGCCAGGAAACATCTTCCAATATCAAACTAAAAGTAGGTATTTTTGTTTGGGCAAGATTATAAACCAACTAAGTTACAGAGTAAGGTAAAAGGTAAAGGACCCTGGACTATTAAGTCCAGTCAAAGGATGGGGTTTGGCACTCATCTCGCTTAGAGTAGACCCATTAAAATCAACACAAGCTCATTGATTTCCTTGGGTCTACTCTGGGTGATGATCCAACATCACAGAAACTCAAAAGTATTTTGTACCAGTTCTCCCAAATCAATGGATATCTTGTAACATACTCTCTAAAAAAAAAACACTATTCAATTGTGAATGCTAGCTTCTTACTTGGTTAAAATTTTGGCTTTTAAATAACTTCAGGTTCTTCTTCACTGCTTGAGGATTCCTCTCCAAACAAATTTTTTCCTGTTGAACTTGCAGCGGTGTTGGTGCTCAGCATTTTCAAAGTAATGAGAGTAGGGTTGTCACTCAAACCCAAAAGAACGGTGTTTCTATCAAACGCAACTGTCATGCAGGAGATTTTGCTGTCTGGTGTAAAGACTGATATAACTGTACCACTTTCCAAATCCCAGATACTGACTTCACCTAATGGGAAAAAATACGCATAACATCACATTATGTCCTGCTAAGGCACAGCATTGTGCATTCTCCTTCCTTTTCCATCAATCATAATAGCAACCCATTCATGTTGGTTAAATCTGTGGATGCAGAATAGAAATCAATATTTCTTTCTGCTTTCCCCCTTGTTCAAAGGGTTAGGGTGGCTGAAAAGTTAAAAATCATGCCAACAATCAAAGGCTTTCCCCTTTTTCATTTATAAAGTACCCGTTTCAGAGACGGCTTTTACCTTTGCTTTGCCATTAAATGTTTAAACTAACCATTGTAAGCAAATAAAGCAAACCGTGGGAGAAAATTGCATTGAGTTGATTCCCAGCTTAATGTAACAAAAATATTCTAGCCCTACTGCCTCCAACAGCCTCCACAAAATAAATTTGTCACAAACCTGCAAGCAGAACAGCCTTTGCTCCATCTAATATGTGTAGTTTGCTGCACACAGTTAGATGAAGACCTTCGTAACCTTGAATTAGCTTGTGCTTATGCTTAAACGGATCCCAGATCTTTATCCTAGAAATCACAAAAAAAGAGATATCAGTTCTGTAGTACTGAGAGTGACAGACAGGGCAATAACTATTTGTATGTAAATGGTGAGCAAATGTTTTTTTGTTTTGTTTTTTAAAGGTGTTGAGCTTGCCCTGCAGTATATTGGATGTTTGTAAATTGGGACATCTGGAATACAGTGGTACCTCGGGTTAAGAACTTAATTCGTTCCGGAGGTCCGTTCTTAACCTGAAACTGTTCTTAACCTGAGACACCACTTTTGCTAATGGGGCCTCCCTTTGCTGCTGCTCCACCGCTGCACGATTTCTGTTCTCATCCTGAAGCAAAGATCTTAACCCAAGGTACTATTTCTGTAACCTGAAGCGTCTGTATCCCGAGTTACCACTGTACTGGACAACATATTCTAATATGTAGGACATAATGTTCAACAGTCCAGATGCAGATTAGATATTCTTTCACTAAAGACTACTGTACTTAAAAGGTACCTGCCCAAAGTAGTTCCAACCCTTACAGAAGGGATGAGAGACCTTGGGCTGAATAAAGGTTTCCAATCCATGACATACAGCTGTGGATCACTTCTTCATGCCCCCTTTGCTTCTTTCGTTGCACCATTTTAAATTTTTGTACAAAAGTATTTGGAACCTAAGCATCTCTGCTCCAGGAAATGCACATACAGTGGAAGCTTGGTTCCAAAACGCCTCTGATGTTGTATGTTTTGGCTCCTGAACATCGAAAACACAGAAGCAAATGTTTCTGTTTTCGAACATTTTTCAGAACCCAAACATGTGACGAGGTTTCTGCTGAGTGCAAGAAGCTCTTGCAACCAATGGGAAGCCGCACCTCGGTTTTCGAACATTTTGGAAGCCGAACGGGCTTTGGGAACGGATTTCATTTGAGAACCGAGGTACCACTGTATAGGTGTTACAATGTCATCTCACTATTTAGTTACCCAAGCTTACACAAAGTCATGCCAAGTAATGAAACCTGGCAAACGATTGCCCAGAAGTTTAGCTAGTTAACAGCTGTGCAGCTGAATGCTGGACAGTCAAGCCTTTTTTGAGCATGTAAATTAAATATATCTAGTCTCTAATACAATTTCTGATGTGATGTAGATACAAAGGATATACTAAAATTTTAGAAAACAAATAGGATTGGAACCAGGGTTAGTCATGCTTGGAACAGTAGAACCATTGGACTTATTTCTTCTCAAAATGAATAGTGGTCTATAAATTATTTTAATAATATTTCCCCCGTGGTACACACTTAAACTTTGTTGATAAGGGCTGTATGTGACAGGCCCTGCATGTTCATATGGAAGCTCCACCTTGTGTTCAGACAACAAGTGGAAAGCAGGAGAATTTCAACACTCTGTGAAGCACAACGGAGGAAGACAGCTTGAATTGGAAAGTTGTAATCCCTTGTACCTGCCCAAAGTACAGTAGTTTCCAATCTTAATGAAAAAATTCCTGTGTTACTAAATCAAGCATAGTGTCTCAGCAGATACAGTGGTACCTCAGGTTACATACGCTTCAGGTTACAGACTCCGCTAACCCAGAAATAGTGCTTCAGCTTAAGAACTTTGCTTCAGGATGAGAACAGAAATCGTGCTCCAGCGGCGCGGCAGCAGCAGGAGGCTCCATTAGCTAAAGTGGTGCTTCAGGTTAAGAACAGTTTCAGGTTAAGAACGGACCTCTGGAACGAATTAAGTACTTAACCTGAGGTACCACTGTACTAGTAATTATATGGAATAATAGAATTGTAGAGTTGGAATGGACCCCAAGGGTCATCTAGTCAATATACTATTGATATCTGAAGAAGGGCTATGTGGTACTTGCAATCTCTTCCACCAGGAGGGAGAGAGGTGAATCCAATGAAAAATAGGCCTCTGTGTGCTTAAATTTCGCTTCATTTAAAAAGGCTTGTCTGTGTGGGTCATGAGGTTTTGCTTCCAAAAGCCTGAAATCAGAACCTGTTACAGTTGTGTCCAGCTGTGACACTCTTGCCAAACTGTTCCAGAAAACAATTAAGAAGAACTGAGTGATTTGGGGAGGGGGCGGGACCTACTGTAGGAAAAAAACTACTAAACTTTGGCATTTTGCTTACCTGTTTTCCACCATCACTCCAAAAATTATCCTACTAGCATCAGCAGCAATGGCTGTACAGCAGACATTTGGCTCATTTTTCAGTCTTTTCCTAACCTGCATTTTTAGGGGAGAGATAATCCATTTTAAATACGTTGGTTATGTACTTACACTTACTTAGCACTTCCTAATGTGTAGCACTGCCCTTTCTCCCTTTAGGTGGCAGGCTGGAGTAGTGTTCCAGTACATTGATGGTGTTCTACTCTACAGCTTTGGAAGAATGAGGTGTGAAGATATAATGAAGAGCCAGCTGCATCAGGAAACAGAGAGCAGGAGTTGCAGGTCTAGCTTTGGGACAGGAGGGAGGGCAGACCAAGAGGACATCAAGCTCAGAAATCCTAGAACTGGGAATGTTTTCTATCATTAATTTTAAACTGCTATAAGGAGAGCAAAATCCCTTTAGTTTGCACACCATTTGTGAGGAAGCTGTGGCTGTTCATTGACCTCTTTTTGGGGGGAGGGGGGACATACTCCACAACTGCAAAGCTGGTTCTCTGCCACCTCAAAAGAATTTCAGAAAACATACCTTTCCCGTGGCTAAATTCCATAGTGTTACATAGCTGACTTTCTCCTTCTCGCTGTAATTGGAGAGCACCAGATAATGGCCGTTATAGGTCAAGGCGGCATTGTGTAAGAAAAGCATGGATTCTCTGCTCTCAAGGGTGTGGAGATGGGACATGCTTTCCAAGCTGAACACTGACAGGTGATGTGCATAGTAGGAACACACAGCAACCTAAGAGAAGATAATGGGATGTGTGGATTAATTTTTAGATATTGGGCCATAAATACTTGCGTGAAATAAAATGTTGGTGCATCTGTCCTCTCTTGCAACTAGCAGTCGTATGAAAGGCCTTTGGTATAAGACAGCTGCGCCTATGAGGAATGGAGGGATGAGCTATACAGTGGTACCTCGGGTTACATACACTTCAGGTTACAGACTCCACTAACCCGGAACTAGTACTTTGGGTTAAGAACTTTACCTCAGGATGAAAACAGAAATCACACGCCAGCGGCACGGCGACAGTGGGAGGCCCCATTAGCTAAAGGGGTACCTCAGGTTAAGAACCGTTTCAAGTTAAGAATGGACCTCCAGAATGAATTAAGTTCGTAACCAGAGGTACCACTGTAAATGTTTACTGCAGGGACTGGCAGAACTACCAACTCCTGTACTATATGCTGCCAATAAGGTACCTCTTCTGCAACGTGTGGAGAATCCCATTTCTTACAACTGGAGGAGTGCTCTTGAAGTAATTCTCTCCTTAAATATCTGGTGCTCCATTTCACTACAGGAAGACTATGATGACCCAGGGTGTATCAAAGCTACTTCAAGACTGAGTTATGGGCTGTGTACATGCCATGCATTTAAAGCACATCCCTCCCCTCCCACCTCCGAATCTTATGAAGTATAGTTTGTGTCCCCCCCCCAAGCTACAATTCCCTGGACTCTTAAACTACAACCCCCAGGATTCTTAGTGCTTTAAATGTATGGCATGCAGGCAGCCGAAGTCCACCCACAGTGGACTCTAGCTGCAGTGCAAGCTTCTTAAAGGTATTCTTTTGCAGGATGGTGAACAAGCCTACAGTGTTTGCTTGCTTTTTGTTCTTCCATTTAATCCACTGCCATTTCCTGTACATGCATAATTTGAGATGCAAGAGAGGTCCACGCATCCACTCAAAAGTATGTGCATGTTACACACACGCATTGTTCAAGCTATAATATCAATTTGAAAGCAATCATTTAAGCACCTAAAAGGGGGTATACATCATAAAACAATTAACAACAAAAATCCTGGGTTGTATCCAATTAAGTCCTACTCAGAGCAGTTCCGCTGAAATTAATGGGTCTACGTTAGTTGAATCCATTCCTTTCAAGGGTCTTCTCTGAGTAGGATTAATAGTATATTCAGTTATGTACAAAAAAGTACAGAATTAGCTGGGCTAGGCACAAGCAGAAATCCCTCCAGGAAATGTTTAATAAATAAAGTTCATAAGTTATGATGGAATTAAACATTCTCTAGGTTAAAGGACACAGCGTCTTAATTCTAACTCATATATTTTTGAGAAACCATAAAATGGCACAAGTTCATTTCTCAAGAGAGTTAACAATCTGGTATGGGTTAGAAAAAACAGGATTGTGAGGCACTAAAATAAATGCAAACTATTAGCACATTGGCACGAGATAAACATAGGGCGCTTAGGACACATTGCCTCTCACCTTCTCGTCTCCACTCAGGAGGAACTGGTCAATGGCATTGCTCTTTTCATCAGCAAGTTGCTGCAGCATTTCCCTCTCCATTTTCGCTGCCTTTTCCTTCTTCCGTCTCTTTCCTGTCATTGTTTCATTTCGCCTTTCCCATGGAAGCTGTAACACTGCTATAGAATGCAATGGTGTTGCAAATAACTTTTAAAATTGAGATTTTTAACATATGCGTGGGTGGATATCAACTGCTGTAAGCCACTTTGTGTGTTTTGGTGATACAACATCAGGCCATGATCCAAAACGCTCCTTCAAGGTCCCCCTAATGGCTGACCTATGCTCTGCTGAATTTTTCATTTTGAGCCAAAGGTCCTTAATGGCAGGCAGGCAGGCAGGCAGGCAGGCAGGCAGGCAGGCAGGCAGGCAAGCAAGCAAGCAAAGAAACAAACAAACAAATAAATATAAAAAGCAGTTTGCTCTGCAGCCATATGTATGTGTAGTGCTGAATGAGGAGCAGCAAATGTAAACACCTCTTGGCTATGCTAAACTTGATAATTTGGAACCTGGCTGTTTTTTTGGTCCTGCCTCACTGAAATAATTATCTAACACAACTGAGAACAAAACCTCTGATAAAAGGTTTTTGAGGCAACTGGGGTGTGGTGGTGGTTGAACAATATATGCACTGTAAGATTTAAGATCTTGTGTAAACTGAAAAATGGAATGAATTAGAACGAAAAGTTTGAAACCTGTTGTTCTGTTAGGCAAGACTCCTTTGCATTGTTTCATGTTTTCCCTGGACAAGGAACGGTTAGGTTTCGCAGCTTGCGATGAAAATTTGTCCTTGTATTCTGGCCTTAATCGATCCTTAATAAATCCAGTTTCCAAGTTCCAAGTAATAAAATGGTCTCTGAAAACAGGAACCAGAAAAGCAAACAGATAATAACTTTCTAGAACTTCAAGGTGACCAGTTGATGTCAGATGGGCACAAAATTGAGTAAAATCTCTGATTCAGTAACAGAGCAATTCAGGAGATAAAGGGTGGGGGGGTGAGAATCAAAGACAGACAAACCACCTTTTACTATGTATGTGCTGCTAAGCTCACTCTCTGCCCATCCATCTCATGTCGGAAGCTTGTAAAGAGCGCTTTTGTTGTTGTTGTTTAGTCGTTTAGTCGTGTCCGATTCTTCGTGACCCCATGGACCAGAGCACGCCAGGCACTCCTGTCTTCCACTGCCCAGTGGAGTAACGTGGGCTGTCAGCACCCGTGGCAAGGCAAGTAATTTGCGCCCCCTAACCCGCACGCCTGGCACCCCCCCCACACAGTGGGTGGCAACCCGGCGGCTCGGATCGGATTCGCACAGCCAGCACTGCAGTGAGAGAGAGTGAGTGAGCCAGGTAGGGGCAGAGAGCTGTGAGTGTGAGTGCGCCCCCCCAGATGTTGCAGCCGGTGCGGCCGGCCCCCCCTGCACCCCCACGCTACGCCACTGCCACTGCCTCCCACAGTTTGGTCAGACTCAGAGCGCTAGGCTTCAGAAAGAGTGCTAGGCTTCGGAAATGAAGCAATTCAGACTTCACTTTATGCATGAGCAGGACATTCTACCCCTTCCTGGTTCCATACTATCATAGATCTAGGGTAGAGTCTGCTAGTGAATGGTAGAAATTTTTAGATAATATTTGGGATATGAAGGGAGAATACAAGCTGCAGAATTGTACCAGACAAAAAAATCCTGGGTGAGTTTATGCAAATCTTCCTGGCCCTAAGTGCAGAGCCATTGATAAACAATGGGGAGCCAGGTAGTGGGCCATTAAGGGCCATTGGCAATGCAAAAAGCTACTGTATGTTTCCCCCTTTATCTGAGCAGGAGCCATGACTGACAGCTGCTTTGGACCCAAGCTTGCTGAAGCTATGATCCGGACAATCAGTATACTCTTGGAGTATACAGTTCTGCATCCTCTCCATTGAAGACGTTAGGTATAAATATGTGTAAAATAAACCATATTTCTTAAAGATATTAGCCTCCACTGTGCCTTGATTTTCCCAACAGAAAAATAACCCTGGAACCTCCTAGAATCTTTCGCTTTTTAATCTCAGTGTGTTGCTATAAGCATGACTTGGTTGAGTTTGGAAACTTACGAGACAGCCTTGTCCAGTGGTTCCCAATTAAGGGCAGCTGATTTCAAGGCACTGCTGATATTGCACAATGATCTCAGCTGATAATGCTGCTGAGCTGAGCTGCTTTTCCTCACTTTGAAGGAGACCAGGGCAGCCGATTACAAGGCACTGCCTTTTCCTCACGCTGATGGGGAACAGGGCAGCTGATCACCCTCACTTCAAGGGACCGTGGCACTACCTTCCCCTGACACTGAGGCATAGCAGCTTTTCTCAGTCAGCAGGAAAGCAGCAGCAGCAGCCACAGTGGACTGCATCTTCGCTGGCTGCCACCGCTGGCTGCCCCAATGACAGCAGCTTGATGTACCTCCCATCCCCATCCCCATCCCCATCCCATCCCACTCAAACCATGCAGTGGAGGTGACTCCACTTCCTCTCCTCCCCCCAACCATCCAATCTCCACAGCTGCTCCTTCCTTCATCCCCATGCCTGATCTGCATGCACCCCACCCGCCTGATTTCCAATTTCAGACATCGTGATATATCGGAATATCCCCATGTTTAGCTGCTGATATATCATGATTTTGAAGACTAGATAGTGCTCCACCCTAGTTTGTTTTTTTCATATACCTAAAATCATTTACTTATTTGGGGCTTATTTTGTTCAAAAAAATTGCTTTTCAGAGGTAATTATAAAATTTTTAAAAAGTAGGGAGTCCGTGGCTTGGCTTTTGAAAAAGAGGGGGTCCTCAGTAATTAGCTAATTGGGAACCACTGGTCTAGTCAATTCATGTCATACCAATATTAATAGCTGATGGTGACTATTCCGTTCGATTTGGCAAAAAGAAAACAGCCATATTATCTTCAATAGCTTTAAATATATTACCTGTTCTCTGAAAGTCCAAGTAGAAGTCCTCCTTCAAGGATCTTATACTCATTATTTGGGCAGGGAATGATGTAAAGGCCAGTCTGCTTCCTTATGTACTTTTTTTTCAGGAGGTCATAAACTAAAAGAGTCTGGAATGGCATAAAAACGTTTTTCGGTAAGCAAATATACTGTACGTGCAAATCATTTTCTTAACAGCTTTTTCTTACAAGGTTCTTTCTGAACAGCCTCAGCTTTAAATGCCAATCACTAAAAAACAAACAACCAGTATTTACAGGACAGAGGTGCCTTCAATACCTGGAAAATGGGTCTCGGAGGATCTGCAAAAGAGGCCATTCCTTTGTCTGTAAGGACATAAAGTTTCATGTCTCTGACCAGAACTATATCCGTATTCTCTAGCAATCCCCTCTCCACTCTCACAGCATTGTGTTTACACTTTGATTTCATGATGTTCCACACTGTTATGACCCCTGGACTTGTGTTTCTGCACATGGCATACCTTGGGAAATATTGAAATGAATAGCCTTGTTATTGATTTATAGCAAAGGTTGTGCAAATGTTGTTATTTCTGCGCTGGTAAAGAGTGTGGATAGGAATGATGGGGAAAGAAGGGTGTCCCTAGAGAAAGGAATTTTCCTATCCTCCATGGTACTTTTCTCTGTTCTTGGTCAGAAGTGCAAAAGAAACCAATATATACAGATTCTCTTTGTTTTGCTTTTCTTGATGGAGAACTGGAATTAATTTCACACAGAATTTCCCCATGTCGTCATGCCCCCCCCCCCCGCAGCCACTTTTTAGCATACAACAGCCCTGCCTATAGTAATGCACATATTTTGGAAGCTGTTCAGGGATCAAGTACCTTAGATGTCTGCTATCACTGAAACACAACAACTCTGTCTTTTGCATTTAAATCTCTGCATTTTCCTGACTACTTTTGAAAAATTGGCTACTTTCAAAACCTACTTTTGAAAAGTGCATAGCTAGAATTTTTAAAAATGATGTTTGTCAAGTACAATATTTAAAACAGCAACTAACACATTTTTAGGAGAGTCATGGGTCTTTCTTACCTAGGATAGTTCTCCATTGTTAGAATATCACGAATACCATTTGTTTTCTTGGCTTTACTTGCAGTGACTGTCAATGACTGGTCATTGATCTTGGAAGCTAAATTCCAAGATTGAAGATGATTGTCTCCATCACAGAATGTTAAACAGTACCGAAGGTCAGAGCATACACCTACATATTTATCATAATTTAAAAGAACCATTAGTCATAAAATCTCAACATTGCGTAATAAAACTCTAATCATGTTACTAGAAAAACATGGGTTGTCTAGAACTATGAAACTCACAGATGTTTCACTGAGCCACATGCTGTAGGTTCCCCACTTGTGGCATATATACTGGCTTCAATATACAGATACACTCTGTATTTAGAATTCCTGATAACCTTATTTGGAGTTATGTGCTGGTGAATGTCCTCACTGAGAATTCCTATATTTTTATATTTCCACCTTGTTTTCTTTGTACAAAACTGCATGTTTCTCTTGTGGCTTTTTCTATAGAGGTTTTGAACTTCCTATAAAAGTTACTCACCACCAGCTGGGACTGAAGGAAACTTCACCAAGTGCTTGTGGTCTTCAGATTCCAGGTTCCACGACACTATTTCAGTGGTATTGGTGTTTGGGATGGGGCTGAACGCCAGCAGGTGAGAGCCCAAATGATTCACAGCAAAAATGTGAATATAATCATTGCAGCATCCCTTCAGATTGTGAGCATAGGCAAAAGTGTGGACGTTGTAGAGCTCTATATGCACAATCTCACGCTGTTTCATGAAGGGACACCTGGAATGAAAAAGCTAATATGGGTGGGTTGTATGATGTACGTATTGTGATTTCTGGCTATCTAAAAAGCAGTAATGAATGAAGAGTGAAGGAAAACTTATGCTCAAGGACGGTAGTGTTGTGAAAAGTATGTTAATGTACCCGGTATCTATGATAAACAGAGAATCCAGGATGGCATTAAGCAAATTACTTACTTCTCTCACTTCGTGTAAAATAGAACCAATAGTTACCTACTTGAAAGGGCCAATAAACTATATCTTCAATGTTATAAATTAGAAGTGAGAATTAGTAGTGGTAGTACTAATTAAAAAAGTGAATTTTGCAAAGAGGCTGCAATGTGGCAGGTTTCAAACAGAGGTTTTCAAGCTTTGTCCCAATAAACCTCCTGAAGTTATAAATATATATATTCAAGGCTTTGCAAGATTAAGTTAAGGAAGAACTCTGTGATATTCACATTCATCTCAGGTATAATCAAAGGTAAATATTTTAAAAGGAGAGGCATCATAGGTTTGCAAAGAAGTATATTTGAAAATTAGACAGGGATGAGGCCACCCTAACCCTAACACTTTTTTTTTTGTCAATTGCCTCTGCTTTCCTCATCCTGAGGCTGAAATCCTATACTCATTTGGGAGCAAATCCCATTTAATTCAACAGGGCTTACTTCTGTGTAGACATGTAAAGTTTTGATGTGCGGGTGTGAGTGATTTTATGCCATATTACCGGAATGGTCAACTAATAGTCAGTTGGAAGAGGGTAGAAAAAGTTGTTCTTTCATTTCCAAGTACTACCTGAAGATCACTAGGAAATATTCCTTAGTTACAGCAACATCCTCAGCAGCTGCCACTGGTTCTTGGCTTTTCAGCTTAGCAACTACTTTCCCCTTTTTGCCACTAAAGACCATGGCTTCACTTCCACTCCTGCAAAAGAGAGGAGAGAGATTTACGGAAGCCACAATGTTACAGAATCAAGACCACACAGGCAATGATCATCCTCAAAGTCACATTTTGTTTACAATAATGACCATGTGACTCTCTAAAAGTGGCAATGTTGATTTTACATCCAAATCCACCAAGAAGAAAAGATAAAAATAAAACCCTAGTTTCTGAGGCATGTTGCTGCTCTCCTTTTCAGAAATTATTAAAGACAGGAAACATTAATTTTCTAAAGACATACATGCTTATCTTTCTCAAGTCTGACTGGGCCTAAAACCAGTGGGTTGTATCCAATGGGTGTTCCATTCATGCAAGATCTCCCCCTTGTGCAATGCAACTTCCCCTCCCCTGCACCATTTGTCTCCCCCCCAAAAAAACCCCTGTTCTGCAACCCTCTGGATTCGGGAGGCACATGAAGTGGGGAGAGGGAGACAGTTCCACCACAAAAGGGATGACTTTGCACAAAAGGAATGACTTTGTCAGCTACAACCCAGTTTCTCTACTAATGTATTCACAGGAAAATATTTCCCTACAACAGAGATCTTCCTTGTAATAGCCACATATCTATGGCAAAGCATAAGATCATTAAAAGAGCTTGCTGGAACAGGCCAATGGCCTACCTAGTCCAACATCCTGTTTTCCCAGTGGCCAACCAGATGCCTGTGAGAAATTGTATTGCTTAATTGCACAGGAAGATGCACCAGCTTGTGAATGTTCTTGCCCCAACTTCTGGGGACTTATGTTAATTTCTCTTTAGCCCCTGTTTCAGACCATTTCCAAAACTACTTTCCCCTGTTAAGTAATTAGGAATGTGGAGGGAGACATGTAGTTTGAGACTGAAACATTAAGGCAGCTGTTTAGGCCACAAACTCAGTCAGCATGTGCAATGGTCAGGAATGATAGGAGTTGTAGTCCAAAACTAGATGTGAGGGGTACCAGGTGGAAAGATTGCATGAAGGCATTGTGGTACTGATGGGGAGAAATAGCGAGAATATTGTGTTGGAGAGCATAGGGCTGGATTCCACCAAGCTAGTGCACTAGCAGAAGCCAGTGCAAGGACTTTGGATAGCACAATGTTTTCTTCTCCTAAATTCCCCCATGCCTTTCCCAAATCCACTCTGGAGAGTTTGGAGAATCCGCTGAACAGTGTGTGAAGAAGGAGAGGGGAGGTTCCATTTAGCAAACAGAAATGTCTTTGTTGCCTGAATTATTGTATTTGTGCGATGTTTAGTTCCACCCATATAGAATACATTAAAGTAGTGACTAAACAGTTTTGTAGTTGATCTGCAAGGCTTTTCTTTATGAAAGATTTCTCAAATGCATAGGGTCTTTCTATAGAGAGGAGTTTACTATTTATTTTAATACAGTAAATTACATTCTACTAACCTAAAGGCACAGAGAACATAATCTTTTACTGAATTTTTGGATACCAAAATGGAATTAGTCTTGCAGATAGGCTCTTCCTCTGTAGAAAGGTATACCTCATGGAGCAACTGACAGGAATGAGCAAGATCAAAAACCTGAAATATAATATAGTATGGAAATGAATTGGTTTGAGCTGGTTGCTGACCACTTTGTATCTATGTAAAGCCATGCTGCATGCCTTTCCTGCTCTCAGTACTGAGCCCAAATTGTAAAATCACCAAGAAAAGTAACTGTAAAAAGTGGTTATGTAAGGCCACTTGGAATACAATTAAAGGCTTGAATCCTGTATCTCTTTCTTCTGATCCCAGCATCAGTATCAAAATATCTATTAATGTCTGCTGATCTACATAAGATCTGATTCAAAGGTTAGTAATCCTTAAGTCTTGTTTGCTTTATTATCGATTACATTTATAGTTTCCCCATATCCAAGATTCACAGGGTGACTAACAGTTCCAAACAACTTAAAGACTTAAATTCAATACAATACCAATGAAATAACAGCACAAAAATCTAGCAAAACGCAACCAACCATGTCAGTGCACAGAACATAATTCTACCCACTGTCATAGATGTGATTTTTTTAAAAACAACACCTCACCTTAACCATGTGGCTGCCATTAAAAAACACCAGTAAGAGGTGCCCATTCATTGCAGATGTTAGTATTGGAGTACCAACAAACTCGCCAGTTGCATATACCACTTTTTCCAGGGAAAGATCCCAGATTTTAATGGTGCTTTTGTCAGACACAGCCACCAGTCTGTTCTCCAGACACACTGCAATTGCACTGATATTATTCCCAACTCCATGCAGAGTGAAGACAGCTTTGCCGACCCTCAAATCCCACAATTTCAGAGTGCCATCACTGGAGACTGTTGCAACAGTGAGTTCTTCCTGGGTTTCTCCAATTGCTACAATTCTGTCCAAGTGACCTATGGATCCATGGGAGTAAAATGTTAGAATTCACTCTGGGGGAAAGCAGCTTCTGTAAAATCAGTTAGAATTGTTTACCTTCCTCCGAAACTCAGATAAATGGGTAGCTGTTCATCATCATTTATTAATTTATACCACTTACTTGTCAAAATGGTTTCTTAGCGGTTTAGAAAACTGATTATAAGAAGTTTTTTAAGGCAGAGGCTGGATGGTCAGCTGTCATGGATGCTTTAGTTGAGATTCCTGCATTTCAGGGGGTTGGGCTAGATGACCCTTGAGGTCCCTTCCAACTCTACAATTCTATGATTCTATGATAATTAAAATGCACACTAAAACAAGTCCATCAAACCATTAAAATAAACATCCAGTTAATACAATAAAGAAACCCATTAAAACAACATAATAATTAAAAAGAGAACATAAACTATATTTAGGAATAATTACCATAATAATTTAAATGTAAGTACATATCACCATGATGGTGGGGGCTGGGGAAGACAGGGCCTAGGTTGATCATCATGCTTGCTTGCTCAGCCTACAGTCCAGGTCCTAACTGTTGATGGGCAATTTCAAGGGCTCTGTTTTCCCTTCTTTTAGATCTCTATTTTTAAATCTGACTTGGACTGGACAGACCTTCAAATAGAAGACATCCTTCAAACAGAGGACTGCCCTCTGTAGAATAGGACACATGACCACCCTACCCATTATCAAGCCCATAATCACTTAGCCCAGAATATGTCTCACGCCACCCGAGCACAATATCATGAAACATGATATTACTTGGCATTGTATTGCAGCAGCATAGAATAAAATAACACCTGCAATTGACAGCAACTGGGGTGCCTATTTAAAAATAACAGCAATGTTTTCAGCCCCCCAAAGTGTGTATTAGGAGTTTGTTCCGCTTTCAGAAACGCTTAAGTGTCTCAGTAGAGACTGTAGGTGGGATTCAACACATTTGTTATGTCAGTGCAAGGACTTTAGGCTGCACACACTGGAACTTCCCCTCCCTCTCCGCACAAATGTAGATATAGCTGTATTGCTTCTGGCCCAGTCACAAAGCTTGCCATGTTAGCAAAAATATTTTTAAGAAGACTAAGTGCCAATGACCAGGGGCAGTCTTCTCATCAGGAAAAGTGAGGCTCAGGCAACAGATGCTACAAGGCAGGGAGCAGCAGGAAGGTTTTGGAGTGTGTGTGTGCGTGCCCGTGTGTGCCCTGTGTCCTCTATGCCTGCATGCTGTCCTCAGGGGTGGTGGACAATGTTGTCCCATTGCCAGCACTGGCATGAGATTCAGCTGCTAGTCACTTTCTAAATGGGGATGGGCACCATCTTGTATTTTGCCTCAGGCAGCAAAATGTCAGCAAACAAGCAGAGCGGCCAAAACACAACTTATAAGAAACAATGTGATTATTTTCTCTCTCTATCCAAACCATAAAGAAAGGTCTGATTGCTTTTCTGGTGGTGCGGAAGGGACTGAATGGTAAGAATTATAGATGCAATGCTAAAATGATATACATAGGGAATAGACATCAAGCAAAAGTTGCTAGAAACTTCGTAACTTCCGGTCTTTAGCAAAATCTTGCAAAGGGCTTAGAAGGCTTAGAACTTCAGCTCAGATTCACCATTAAAAGGTTTCTAAAAGGTTAATATTATTCTCCCTTACCTCTCAGAAGGTCGCAGAGAAGTCTACCAGGTTCTATAAGGCAGGCTGTTGAAGGTAGAAGAACAGGAATAGAAGATTTCCGACACTGGGACAAAAGAGCTGGCAGATAGGGATATTTTTTGGGATCACCTGAACCAACACAAAATAATATATGTTAGTCATTCAATGAGCTGGTTTTAAAACAGTAATAAATATGAAATGGGTTTGTTTTTTTTACCCTGTTGCCTTGAATTCTGCATTATTTCAAATGTTTTTAAATGTATGCTTCCATCCCTACGGGTGGAGAACCTCAGGCCAAGGGGCTGAATAGGGGGCCATCCAGGTCTCTTTCTCTCTGATCCTCAGAAGTCTCCTCAGGCCACAATCCCCACTGTGTGTGTTTCACACCTCTAATGTTTTTTGCCTGACTGGAATGTGTCCTTGAACTCTGAAAATGAGTCAGTCTTCCCTGGATGGAGCACAGAGAGGAGTGTGTGTGTGTGTGTGTGTGTGTGTGTGTGTGTGTGTGTAGAATCTAGACTACAAAGGTAAAATTTACATTTGTTCTGCCCACTTTTACCTCTGGCCCCATCACTGGCCCCATTCCTCAGAAGGGAATGCAGTCCTTAGACTGAAAAAGGTCCCCAGCCCTCAATTACATCCTTACATTTGCTCCAGTATAACTTTCTGCCTCTGGTCATGACTAATCCTCCGGGAAACATGTAAGTATAGTTTGGTTCTGCCAGGGCCATTTCGCCGCTTGAGGCAAAACAGGAAGTGCCACCCTGTCCCGTGGAAAAGTGGCGCATGGAATCAGCGATGATTTTGGGTGAGATCTCATGTGCCCCCAAAGATTCTAGTGCAAATTTGGCTCCAGTGGCAGAGAAGGTGGGACGTTTGCAGAGGCACCACTTTAGGGGTTTCCACTGCCTGAGGCAGTGGCCTCACTCTGCCAAATGGCTGGGCTGGCCCTGGGTTCTGTCTTGGATGCTTAAGTCCCCGTAGTGACAAATAATGGTTGGAGCTCAAAACAAAATATCAAAAATATAGAAAATGCAAAATACTTGCTTAAAAATCTAAATCTCATAATTTTCAGTACCTGGGGCCACTGGTTTATCTGCTGCAACAATACGATGAAGGCGGCCTATAAGCTGTGAAGCCAACTGACAAGGGTCTTGTAGTAAAACTTTCTTGGATAACTTGAGCGCTTCACTTAATAAAGTTAAGTCACGTATAGTCCTGTGGAGGAGGCAAGGGGGCAGGAATCACATCCCATTTGAGTTTCCTTGCTCTAATATCAATAAAACACTAGAGGGGTTTTTACAGAGAAGTGGTTTTTACAGTGAAACACTGTGGGACTCATCTATTTATTGTTAAGAAATGAAAGGCCAGCTGAGGGGCAGGATGGAAACTAAACTCATAATAACTTGATTAGCATGTAACTAGAATCTTTATTTGAATGTAGCTTTGATTGTTAAACAAAATGGATTGCTGAACAGTGCTATAAACAATGAAAGTGGTTTGGAAGATAGAGCAATATGTGCCCACCTTTCAGCTAGCCTGCTGCCCTTAGGTGGCATGAAGATCAATTTACCTGTGTTAAAGTAAGGCCCCATCTGCACAACACGTTGAAAGCAAGATCATATCACTTTTAAGCAGTCCTGACTTCACTCAAAGAATACTTAGAACTAGTTTTTATAGTGCTGACAGTTGTTAGGAGACCCCTATTTTCCTGTCAGTTACAGTTCCCAGAGTTCAATGGGAAGAGGGATTGGCTGTAAACCATCCTGAAAATTATAGTTTTGTGAGGGGAAGAAGGGTCTCTTAACAACTCTCAGCACTCTTAACAAACTGTAGTTCTCAGAATTCTTTGTAGTTACCAGAATTCTTTGGGATAAGCTGTGGCTGGTGGAATCTACACACGTATTAAAAACTGCTGTGAAAATCCCTTTTAAAAAAAGTTTTTAAAAATACGTTGAATTTGGCATAGCTCACTGTTGCCATCTAGTGTCACATTTGTATATTGCACTTTACAACACATTTAAAGCGTTTTATTCGCAGCTGTATAGCTGGGTCCACTGTTAAAAATGGTATCAAACTGCTCTAAATGTATAGCGCAGATGAGGCCTAAGAGTCAATGGCCACCACATAGAAAAATGGAGTGCACCATTTTGTCTTTCACCTGAGGCAGCCAAATCTCTTGAGCAGGCCCTACTATCATACCAGATTAGTTGATGACAGGCTGTAAGTATGAGGGTTTGTGATTAAGTAAAACAAGCCCTAGACATTCACAGTTGTGTTCTACTGCTGTAAGCCTACCTGTCTGCATCGATAGCTGCTCTTAGATCCGCTTCAATGCTGATAACTGATGAAGCCCAGGCTTTGTATAAGAGAAACTCATAATTAAAGAGACATTCTTTGATTAAGGCAGTAATATTCTTAGATTTGATGAGGTGATACGGAGCCCCAAGGAGCTTACGAACGTTAAAGGTGTAGCTGATCTTGGACTCTTTTTCTAAAGTCCAGGCCAAAGGTTGAAATGCAGACATTTCAATGAGTTTATGTGGAATTCTGTTCAGGTAATAATCTGCAAAGATGGCATGCAGCGATGCCTGGGAATCCTGTGTTCTGAGATATCTGTCCATGCAAACATGTCTCAGAGATGTATGAGCCCAATTAAAAACATAAGTGTGGTCAGTTCTTTGCTCTTTCAGGTGGTCTCCAAAATCATCCAAAAGTTTCAACCACAGCACTAGCGGGAATGCTGAAATTGAGACTTTTTGGAATTTAGCTACTTCCTTAATAACCACATCATCCGTTGACATAAGGTGGAGCAGCTCTTCCTGAGTAATGCCATTTCTTGAAAGTGTGGTATAAGCTGCCATCTTTTTTACAACTTGTTCTCCGTGGGATTTTTCCAATCTGTTCAGTGTCCATGAATACAGATCAGGTATATTTTGAGGAAGACGCACCTCTCCCTCTGGTGTGAAAGATGTCCATAAACAGGTCTCCTTATAGGCACAGTATACATAAAGTGGTACTGGGCAGGCTGTGCATGCTTCCATTAGGCGATCATGCTGTTGCTGGGAAAGTCTTCGGCAATCCTTTTCTAACCAGGAGCTGACCATCTCACTGATTTCTCCAAATGTCAAAGGAGGTATTTGTAAAATATTCTCTTTCGCTGTTATTTTCTGGGGAAAAGAAGCATATCTCAGTTATCAGATCAGAGGCAGATTTAGGGCACTTGCAGCATTGAAACTATGATGTAGTGCATGCGCAAAAACAGTAGGCAAAAGATGGGGGAGGACCAAATTCTGGCCTCGCACAGGGTGCTGCTGAAATTTGAAAGACCAAAGTCTGCCCCTGATCACATTGTCTCCAGGCCTGATTGAGTTGGTGTCACTTTGCCAGCCTAATACAAGACAGCCTATTTACCGTAAAATATAAGAACCAAAAAAGGATTTAATATTTCTGGATTTCTGCACTTCTTCATCTAATAACCAGATTTGTGGGGCAGATAACTATACCTATAAATCTCTGCCAGGATTCCACAGGTTGGATCTTCAAGTTTTGAATCAAGACTCAGGGTTAATACTAAACACCTGTGTGGCAGTTTGACTATAAAAGATAGGTGGCATGTTCTCTTTTAGACTAGACAGATCAGAGAGGGACTGGAGCAAAATCTGACACTCTCCTGTGTCTTACCTTTCTTGACTCACATCTGATATCGGGAAAGGGCTGGGGTACAAAACACAGACGTAACTGACCTTGGAATTATGGCATAGACGTAGAATGGCTGCCTTAAATGCAGGGATTTTTGATCCTGGTCTTTGTTGGACTTTCCAAGGACAGGGGACAAAAAAACCCACATTTAAAGGGGGAAAGGTACAGGACGACACTGGGATGGGGGAAGTGTCATGTAGATGCCCCTTTGTTAATGTAGAGACAGGCTAATGCGAATCCACATTTTGCTCCAGTGTGGGAAAACCCATAGAGGAAAAAGTGTATACACACCAAGAAAGTGAAACAGAACAGTTTCTATATGGCCAAAGAAAGAAAGCTTTTACAAGCTAAAGTCCTCCCTTTTCAGGGTGCTGCTGTTGCTTTGGGGTGGGTGTTGTTATAAATCTAGCACTCTCTTACCTGTACTTTCCTATTTGCCCTGGGCTCCTTTGAGAGGAAAGGTAGAATATAAATTCAGTAAATAAATTACTCAAGCTTTAAATAAACAGATACCACAAAAGTACCATGGGCTTGATCCAATGGGTCACTGTGGGTACAGCAACACTCACATTTAGAAAGGTCTGCATAGTGCATAACAGAGTCAGGATGCACTCTGAGGCCTAAGCCCATGAGCACTCAATATGCTAGTCTATTATTACATGGAGTGGGAGGTCTGGGTACAAGTTTCATATCCCCATCCAACTTACCTCTTCCACTTCCTCAAGGAAAGCAAGATTAGGGCACGACTCTCACTTTTCCCTAAGGATATGGGATGGGGCACAATGTTCTAAGCCCTATGTGGGAATCCATAAGCATTTGTGCTCATGGTGGACTGGATCAAGGCCCTTAAGGTTGTAATCCTGTACACACCTATGTGGGACTTAGACCCATTGATTTCAACAGGACTTTCTTTCAAAGATAGGATTGTGCTGAAAGTGTCCAGTACTGACCCTACCAAACTGCCCTGGAATTTCCCACTGTTTGAGAAAGTGTGGAATAAGAAACAACAACTGAATAAGGTATCGCTTTACCTCCAGTTTTTTGAAGACTGAAAAACTTGATTCGGTGCATGTGGAAACAATAAAATACACATTCTTTGGTAATTCAGGAGGTATCCAAGGAAAATCTGCAACATGTTCCTCTGATAATTCATCTATGCCATCCAGACATATTAGAAGTGGTTTGTCTTGTGTGGCAGACTCCAGTAAAGAGAGAAACTCTTCCACCAATCCTTCAAAATCCTTTTTGAGAAAGATAGCAAACATTTTAGCCAGTCCCAAGTAGCTATTGATACTGTGTTGGGTCACAGGAACAGAGATGCCTGAAAATTTCGTTCAACGTTTTTCAGCTAATCAATTTGATTTGCATTCATTGTTATCCTTTAGCTGACATATCCCAGAAGGTTGTTACCTTTTCCAGATAAACCTTTTCCTTCAATAAATGTTGCAGAAGTACTTCATAGAGGAAAAGATGCTTCAAAATTACATGTTCCAATGAGCCAAGTGATATGTTTCCACAAAAGTTCATAGTCCTTATTCATTTTTGCTGCTATATCCAAATCAAGCACATCTTCAAATTTTCGCAACACTGTTTTCAGCTAAAAGCTATGTATAAAAATGTGTATATTTGTGAAAATATATGTGTGAAAACAATTTGAATTTTCATGCACTTAATAAAATTCACAGGTTGATGTGGAAATGTGACAAAACAGACTTACGAATGAACACATAAGAAACTGATATGGCGTGGAAATAAACCAATCTATTCATTCCTAGGTAAGAATGATTATTATTGTTAAAGACTATGATTGAGTAAAGAGCGGAAACGAAATGTCAGCTCAGCAAAAATAATGGATACCAAGGGATTCCTAATAGCTTGCAGAATATTAAAAAGGTGTTGGCAATAGAAATTGTGGGAAATCTGTCTTAACTTTGGAGATGTTCTCTGACATGAGTTGGCTGTAGACATGCAACACATTACAGTGTTTGATGATGCAGTGATGGAGATGTGCCTCAGGATCCCCTTTGCTTCCCCGTGTTGAACTGATTATAAGCACTGTCAGCTGTAACAGCACTGGTCATTTACTGAAAAGTGTTTCTTGGTTTCTGACCTTTCATTATCTGAGCAGCACTGTCAGCATTGTGCTTGAGCTGTTTTGTCATCTTCCACTCCTAACTTTTATTTCTTGCTGAATCATGTGGAGGGAAAAGTGTGTGCATGTAGGTGCTGCTGCTGTAAAAATGCAACAGTATAATTTTTTCTTTGAGCCTTAAAAAGAAGGAAAATTTAATTCATTACCTTGGATAAATTAACCGAGACCTTGTAGATAGAAGCTATCTGGTAGCAAAGGCTGAAGAGAGTCAGTCGGATATTTCTGCTTTCACCACTAACACCAATAAATCGAATTACAACTCTGAGGTTCCTGAATGAAAAGGGGGGGAAAGCAAATAAAATAAAATAGCTTTTTACCTTGCTTATGAAAATGTTTTCTTTTTAATACATGTGTTTAGCTGTTAAATCAATGTATGTGTGCTGTTACTGTATCATCTAGTTGAAGGTGGACTTAACGTTGTGAACAGTGAATGTTGGGCTCATTGTAAAATATGCAAATATAAAGGTATTAATTTAGTTTATATATTGTTATCAATATGGAATAATTTTACATTTCACAGAATTCACAGCACTCTGTGATACCAGCTAAGACAAATCAAAGGGGGCAAATATGGTAGCTAGTAAGCAGCAGTTGGGAGCTGGGTATGAGTGACACTGGGTTTATCTCTATTGTCTTTATTCAAGAACTTTTATCTATGTTACAAATATGTGTGAGGCTGCGAGAGGCCCTTACCCAGATATCCAGCTAGGAGCCAAAGAAGCGGCTTTTGCTATGACGGCAGTTTTCCCGCATCCAGCCTCTCCACAAATTACAACTAGCTTTCTGTTCGAGGATGCAACACGATTCTTCAGTTTGCACAAAAACATTTCTCTTCCTATTAGACATTTAACCCTGTTTTGAGAGGGGAAACAAAACACTATTTGTGTTTAGTCACCACTGTGTACTGGCTGATGCTGTGCACACACCATACCTTTAAAACACATTTAAAGCTCATATTCCCCCACAAAGAATCCTGGGAACTGCAGCTTCTTGAGGAAGCTGGGAATTGTAGCTCTGGGAGGGGTAAACTACATTTAATATGATTCTCGGGTGCGAGTGGGCAGGGGAATGTGCTTTGGATGTATCTGAGAGCTACAGGTAAGTGGCCCAGCACTCCTAGGAGATGCTTGGAGGACGACTTATTTTTATTCCTCCAACAAGGGGCAGAAAGTGAATTAGGGTTACCCATTTGTAGCAAAAAAATAAATAAATGTAGTTTTTCTCAATCTAGAATCATTCATGCTCTTCCACAACATGCTACTTTCAATCTAGATTTAGTCAATCCAGATAGATCCATCCTGCTGTTCACAAAGGATGGTATGATTACTTGATAACATGTTTGACAACTCTCTCCTTTGTTATCAGTGCCTTTTCCTTCCCTACATGTCCCAGGTGAATGAATAAGGAAGTGAGTGAACAGGTTTCTCAAGAAAGACAAGAGCTGAGCAGTAAGCTCTTGCAGTACTTTGGGATGCTGGCTTGGATAGTGATGCATGTGGTGGGGCTTAGTACCTCCTACTGACACCAAAGCCACAACAGTTTACCTGGACAGGGATGGGGCAGGATGGGACTGAGTTCAGGGCCACAGGGATGCACCAGCAGGAGAGCTGAACTGCTGCCAACCCCACAGGTGTACCCATGCAGACCTGATTTCCCTGCTGCCTGTCCCAACCCAGCCTGGTAGTTAAGTAGCAACAGCAGCAATGTCAGGAGAGTAACTCTGCCCTAACACACGTGCTGCTGCTGGCTGGCTGCCCCTGTAGATATGTAATGTGGGGCAGTAGATTTTGCTGCAGTGTTTTAACTATTTGGCTCCTCCTATGCTTAGCCTGCATGTTTCCAGACAATATACAAATACTCATAAAGAGAGATCTGCAATAGTGTGGTGAAAAAGAAATCTAAGATGAATTCAGTGTGCGCTACCCAAGTGTGTGCAAGACTGGCTTGCCATAGGTGACAAGAGGCTGACACAGGCCAACTGACAACCATGATTTCCAGGGGCTGAAATGAACCTGTGAATAGGCAGCCACCACAGCTAATGTAAAGTTTTATAGACTGGTTCTATAACTCCTTTCGCAAGGATGGAACAAAGCCCCAGACAATGAGGATCCAGGGGCCAACATGATGCTATATTTTGGGTATCATGCCAGACTGGTGTTAGGCTAGTTGCCACCACTGAGATTGCTGTGTTGTGGAGTAGTGCCATTCTAGGGATAGGGGACCAAGTGATGGCCGAGACCTTTTGGAGCCACGGCTTTGGTCCTGTATACCTTAAGGAGGATCTCCACCCCACCGTTCAGCCCAGACACTGAGATCCAGCTCTGAGGGCCTTCTGGAGGTTCACTCATTGAGAGAAGTGAGGTTACAAGGAACCAGGCAGAGGGGCTTCTTGGCAGCTGCGCCTGCCCTTTGGAATGCCTTCCCATCAGATGCCAAGGAAATAAACAACTATCTGACTTTTAAAAGACATATGAATGCTTCCACAGATAGGGAAGTTTTAAATGTTTGATATTTTACTGTGTTTAATGTTTTAATTAGCTGTAAGCCACTCAGAGTGGCTGGGGCAACCTAGTCAGATGGGCGGCATATAAATAAATTATTTGATGATGAAGATGATGATTGAAGAAAATCCAAATGGTGCCTTTTATGATGGTAAAATTTCAGTAGTAGAACTGAATATTTGATAATATGCTGTCCATTAATGGTACTTTTAAATCCACCTTCCCCAGAGTGGATTGTCTCACCTTGCCTAATGAGCCGGCCCTTCAAGGGCACTGGAAAACCTTATATTAGGTATCATCTAACGTCCAGAAAGCACTTTGGTGGCATGTTGGTAGCAGAGAAGAAGTGATTTACAAGAGTACAAATTTTATTTCTCAAACATGTCTATGCTCTGGTAAGAGGCAGGGGTGTGGATGTGAGTAGGAATTGGTATCATTTAATTTTCCTTCATATACGCTCTTATTGAATGACTAGAATGCTGCTCAAATAAATGGGTAGGTCAGATTTTCACTTCAACAGAGGCTGTTAATAAGATTGTTCTTAACTCACAACTATCATATCAACTCTTCAACTGTTCTCCATCATGAAGCCTGGCTAAAGTAAATTAAGCAACCAAACATCACCAAACTCACAAGGCCTGACAGTGCTGGATATGTTCCAGAACCTCATCGTCATTATGAGTTTCAAAAACTTGCTTTCTTTGCTTAGGTAGCATTTCTTGAATATTCTTCAAATGGATTGTTCTGGTCAAATGAAAACATGGAAGGGAAAAGTTTTAATCCACATTTCAACATTGTGTATAGGTTACAGTGACTTTTGGACAGTGTTATTTATTTTCTTCCATTCATATCCCAGCTAGATGCCACCACACATGTAGTTGTTGACAACCATGTGAGGATGTGGAAAAACCTAGTTCCTTTTATGAATGTCCAAATATGAGGATATACATGGAATAATGCTGGTGATTATTTAATCACAATTTCCAGCATTCAGAAGTGACAAACAAGGGAAAAGACTATCCTTGTAAAGACATGCACAAAATGTGTTTGTGGTGTCAACATTCTCATATGATTGTTGGCAACCACATGGCAAGGGTTAGCCAATGTGATGTCCTCCAGTCCTCGGCTGCAACTAGTTAGGACTGATGGCATTTATAATCCCCAGCCTCTGGAGTATGCCTTATTAGCAACCCCACAGCATAGGATCTATAAGTGCTCATATTTGAATCATTTTATTAATGCTATTAATCACAATATTCAAAAATCGTATGGCTTTTTAGCACCATCACAAGTGACTAAAACAGCTTTATTTTCTCAGCAGTGCCAAGAATTACCATTACCTCCTCCTGATTTAGACACACACACACTTCACATAGTATTAGGTGCCACTGGGTACCCATCTTCAAGCCCTTATGCCCACTTGCTAGAAATGGCATTTTGGAAAGACTTCACCTGAAGTCTAAAATGCAACTTTGGACCACTGGATCCTGCTCCCTAACCATTTCCACTGACCCTCCTAGCATTGTGCCTGCATGGGTAGCAATTCTTAGGGAAGGTCTGTCTGCACTGTTTTTTGACAAGGAAGCCAAACCATACTGTATTTCTTTATTTGTGAAAGTACAAGAGGGTTGGGGGGGTTTTTGTTTTGTTTTGTTTTGTTTTTGGCTTTCTTAAATCGTGCACATCCTGCCTCTACTAGAGACCAATCAGACAACTTTGGTAAGTTGTAAGTACTGTATGATGGAGAGAGTTACCCCCTGTAACTACAGGTCCTCCCAGGTATATTATCTCTGAAAATGAAGTTCTATTCTTAGCTATAATGTCTAATAGCCATACAGGCCTATCCTCATGAATCTGTCAAATCCTCTTTGAAGCCACCTAAGTTACTGTCCATCTCCTCCTCTTGTGGTAATTACTTCCGTAATTAACGTGAGGAAGTGAAACAGAGCAAACAATACATCAGAAATTTTCAACTGTCATATTTTTTAGGCTTTGATTATTTAAGGTGCCATGGGAAAACTACTTCTATATTGAAGTATAATGGAACGAACCTTTACTATTAAGTTATGTATACATTAAACTGTTTCACCAAAGAAGCAGTTATGTGGCTGACCTGTTGAAGTGATTGATGACAATTTTCTGAAAGTCATTGCAAAGGCACTCAAGGTAGTAAGCATGGGATCTGTTGGTGGTGGGGCTGATGCCATCTCTTCCCCAGTTAATGCTTTTTCTGTAGATATTTGTGTGACGAAGCTGTAAAGGCAAGCCTATAATGTTGGCATCATCAACCACCCAAGCAAGCAAACAGCTGACTGAACAATACTGAAGAGGATAACTGTCTGTATCAGAGAAGTTTTGAATCTTAAACTGAGTCTTTGTGCCAGAGTAAGATCAACTTAAGGGTGGCGCTGTGGGTTAAGCCACAGAGCCTAGGACTTGCCGATCAGAAGGTTGGCAGTTCGAATCCCCGCAACAGGGTGAGCTCCTGTTGCTCGGTCCCTGCTCCTGCCAACCTAGCAGTTTGAAAGCACGTCAAAGTGCATGTAGATAAATAGATACCACACCGGTGGGAAGGTAAACGGAGTTTCCGTGCACTGCTCTGGTTTGCCAGAAGCAGCTTAGTCATGCTGGCCACATGACCCGGAAGCTGTACGCCGGCTCCCTCGGCCAATAAAGTGAGATGAGCGCCGCAACCCCAGAGTCGGCTATAACTGGACCTAATGGTCAGGGGTCCCTTTACCTTTACCTTTAAGATCAACTTAAACCTGCTTAATCCTTTTGTAGTAAAAGTTCTTCATACTTATAGTTCAGACCCTCCAAGTGTCCCTATTTTCCAGGGAAGTCCCTGATTTAGAGAAGCTGTCTTGGTTTCTGATTTGATCCCAGAATGTCCCACATTTCCTTAGGATGTTCCTATTTTCATTGGAGATATGGTGGAGGGTATGGAATTATCTTTGTCAGGAAAGCATTGTTTAATGTTTGGATTAGATATAAGGATTTATTGGAAAATAAAACCCCAAGGTGGTTGTCACCAATGGAGGCTAAGGCTCAGAAAAAACTTAACATGGAGGCCAAATGGCCAAAATATTGGGAAATTTTGGAGCAAGAAGGGGACAGACTGAAATTGCAGAGTTTTGAGAAATTAAAAGATAAAGTGCGAGACTGGCTTCATTATTATCAGATAATGGAGGCTTACAATTTGGATAAGAAAGTTGGCTTCCAGGTGGA
Organism: Podarcis raffonei; assembly: GCF_027172205.1. Lineage (NCBI taxonomy): Eukaryota > Metazoa > Chordata > Lepidosauria > Squamata > Lacertidae > Podarcis > Podarcis raffonei. The sequence continues at coordinate 30,542,836 of NC_070610.1, read as the reverse complement.
AAAATCCAAATTGGAAACAGAACTGTTAGAACCCAAAACTAAGACTTTGTCAAAAATGTATAATTTGCTGTTGAAATGGAATACTCAGGATGAGACGGTTAAATCTGCAATGATTAAATGGGCACAAGACATTATGTTTGCTGACTGGGAACAGTTATGGACCACAGATATGAAGTTTACGGCATGTAATGCCTTAAGAGAGAATATTATGAAAATGATATACAGGTGGTACATGACCCCAGTCAAGCTTGCAAAAATCTATCATTTGCCCGATAATAAATGTTGGAAATGTAAGGAAAACGAAGGTACATTCTTTCACCTTTGGTGGACGTGCCCTAGGATTAAGGCTTTCTGGGAAATGATATATAATGAATTGAAAAAGGTATTTAAATATACCTTCTTGAAGAAACCAGAGGCCTTTCTCTTGGGCATGGTCGGCCAATTGGTGCCAAAGAAGGACAGAACATTTTTTATGTATGCTACAACAGCAGTAAGCATACTTATTGCAAAGTATTGGAAGACGCAAGATTTACCCACTCTGGAAGAATGGCAGATGAAGATGATCGACTGTATGGGATTGGCAGAAATGACTGGCAGAATCTGTGACCAGGGAGAAGAGTCGGCGGAAGAAGACTGGAAGAAATTTAAGGACTATTTACAGAAATATTGTAAAATTAAAGAATGTTGAATGATGTTGGATTGAAATGAAGGGGTTTCCAGCTGTAATGTTTTGAGATAAGGATTTGCTGAGTAAATAATTTGAATTGGAATACAAGAAGGGGAGGTATGAGGAGGTCAGGGAAATATGTCATTGAAAATTAAGGATTGAGAACTGTATGTGTTTTTTTTCTTTTTTCTTTTTTCTTTTTGTTTGTATAAAATTGGAAACTCAATAAATATCTTTATATATAAAAAAAGAGGGTATGGAATTATCTGACCCCCAAGCCGTCTGAAAGCAATCCTGTACGGGGAATTTTTTTTTAAATGTTTCATGGTTTATTATGTTTTTATATATGTTGGAAGCTGCCTAGAGTGGCTGGGGCAACCCAGTAAGATGCGTGGGGTATAAATAGTAAAATTATCATTATGGAATGGGACACCCTTATTTTCATTGGAGAAATGTTGGAGGGTATGGTAGGTTATGTCCCCAGGCGTATTTTATAGGAATTAAGTTTCATTTAAACAGAACCGTTTCATTAGGAACATGGCCATCCAGTGTTTAGAATGCAGTATGAGATTTTGAGTAACACAGATCTAGCTGATGCTATTTCTTTAAGGATAAATTGAATGCAAAATAATAATACACGTTTCATTGACTATAGTTTATTTCAGCCTAGCAAATGAAGATGTTTCTTTCAAGCTTTATTATGTTGTAACAGTGCAATGTTCTGGTCTGACATCGCACAGAGACATGCTGGGAAAGGAATCAATGAAGACCTTTCCTTTGAAAATAGTAAGCCATTTCTGTCAATAGCATAGTTTGAAGCTCATGCTGAGAAATGCAAATAAATGAAAACGGTGCTTCCTATTCGGTTCCCTCAAGTGTGTGGGGGGTTAGAGTGTAGGTTTATACATAAAAGATGAAGCGATGATATTTATTTTGTCAGGTTTTACATGTTCATTAAAGGTTCTATTTTGCTTCCATCATTTTCAGGTCTAGAGCATGGCTTAAGAAAGTCAGTGACTAATGACAAGCAGAGGTAGCAATAAAGATAGGAAGAGGAACAAAGCTTTAAAAAGTGCATATTGTGGGATAACTGAGAAAGATTACAAATTCAGATAACAGGATTAAAATAAATTAAAATCAAGGCCAAAAGTGTCTGGTGGGGGGCAGGGTGAGGTGGTGAAAATGTATATAATAGTACTTAGAAATGGTTTCTGAGAAAGGTCTGAATTGGTTTACCGAAAGCAGGCAGAGTATACACTTGCAGATCATTATGTAGAATGCAGTGGTAGACAGAGTGGGAAATGTTTTCTTTATTTCCTCATGGATATTGTGGACAGCTTAAGAAAAAATATTTCTTAAGTGATGTTCAATACATTTTGCCCGAAGCCCCTGCACTGCACAGTTCAAGATAGAGACCCCAGGATCCCCTATGCTATGTTATAGAGCAGGGTGGGTAATCTCAGGCTCGGGGGCCAAATACAGCCCTCCAGGCTTATTGATCTGGCCCTAAGAAATTTCCCCAGGCCACACTTACTGGCTCTACTGCACCCCCCTACCCCCAATTGTTTTGCCTGGCTGGAATGTGCCTTTGCACTCTGGTGGTTCCTCTTGTATGTCTGGATGGAGGATAGAGAGAGATGTGTGTAGAAATTTGCCTACTGTACAAAGGTAAAATTTACATCTGTCGCCCTGGTCCCACCCACCACTGGCCTATGTCCCTAGAAGGGAATATTGCCCTTGCACTGGAAAGGGCTTTCCACCCTTGTTAAAGAGGATGATGTGGTACAAATCTCATATCCCATGATATGTCATCAGGGCATCTTGAGATATTTTCAACCAGAATATCCATTGAGATGCTTCTATAGGTAGCCCAGGCCCTATGTGGCTGACAACTACCAATGATGTTGTGAGCAACCTACCCTAGAGTGAATGCTTTTCACAAAGTTCTGATGTGCTTCATACGTTGTTTTGTTGATCTCTGGTCTTAGTGGGTGAACGTCAATATATTTTGGTGCATGGGGACTTGACAGACTGGACTGCAGATCTGTGATGTCTCTTCTGAAGCAGTGACAGTGATCCTCACACTTTCCCTGGACCTGGAATCCTTGATCCACTTCTTGTTGCAAAACTTGCAAAACAGAAATGATTCTATTTAAACTACTCAAATAAGCCACCACCCATATAATAAAGCAAAACAATATCCTGGTCATATATTGGATACCTTCCTCACCTGTTCTGAGCAGTGTGGTGGCAGCTTCTTGTCCAAGAGCAACTGCAGCATATTCTTGAAATATCTTATGCAGTTTCTGAAAAGACGCCATCCATTTGTTCTTCGCTTGTTGCCTGCGAGTAGGATCATTGCTGAGGATATCTTGGTACACTGTGCTGTGCAGACAACATGAAATGCATGAACCGTGAGAAACAGGCTAAAAACAAAGAAATATACAATTGCCCTTGCACTGGATGTACAAATGTACATCTTCAAAATGTACAATTCGCCAGCGCCGTGAAATGCTGAAGAGTAGCCCCACAGACATGTTCCATTCGCAAGTGAATTTTGGATGGTTGAAAGGAAGATGGGAGCACAAGTCAACAGATCAACGATACACACAGTGGCGTAGTGTGGGGGGTGCAGGGGGGCCGGTCGCACCGGGCGCAACATCTGGGGGTTAGGGGGCGCAAATCCACAGGTTAGGGGGCGCAAATCCAGGGGTTAGGGGGCGCAAATTACTTGCCTTGCCCCGGGTGCTGACAACCCACGCTACGCCACTGGATACACAAATGCCCATGATACACAGAGCATAGTGATTCATAGCACAGGACAGTGTCTCCATTTTATGGGAAGAAAGTTAGGAGAATCCTCAAATAAACACACAATCCAATGCCTAATTTCTCCTCATTTTAGCCATATATTATGGTCTCCATAAGCTTCCAAAAACAAATGGGGGAAAACAATGTGATTTTTCTAGAAAAAGAGGTGCTGGAACTTACCATGAGCACCTCCTTTGTTCTCTTATAATGGCAATGGCACCCACCTAAGAGGTGATGGAACTGAGTTCCTGCAAGTTCCGGCTGAGAAAAAGCCAGCACAATTAATAATAATAATAATAATAATAATAATAATAATTTATTTATACCCTGCCCATCTGGCTGAGTTTCCCCAGCCACTCTGGGCGGCTCCCAATCAGTGTTAAAAACAGTACAGCGTTACATATTAAAAACTTCCCTGAACAGGGCTGCCTTAAGATGTCTTCTGAATGTCAGGTAATTATTTATCTCTTTGACATCTGATGGGAGGGCGTTCCACAGGGCGGGCGCCACTACCGAGAAGGCCCTCTGTCTGGTTCCCTGTAGCCTCACTTCTCGCAATGAGGGAACCGCCAGAAGGCCCTCGGCGCTGGATCTCAGTGTCCGGGCTGAACGATGGGGGTGGAGACGCTCCTTCAGGTATACAGGACCGAGGCCGTTTAGGGCTTTAAAGGTCAGCAGAAAAGATGTCTCTGTCCCTCCATGATTCCCTCCTATGATTCAAGCACTGGCTTTTAGCAGATAAAACAGCAGATATTTCTGGCATAGAACAACTGTCTCTGGATGTAATATTCATGGAAGTAAGTGACGAGAATACGTATTTGCACGAGGAACTGTTTGGGTTCATTTTAATCTCAGACCAAACTGCAGTAGACATAGCCAACACATGCTTGTTCATGGACTAGAGCTCAATAAAGGCTCATCCATACTTTCTGTTAAATCCAGACCTAGTTCCATTTTCAATTTGGTCTCATGCTGGAGGTTCCGTCAAATTTTTGCCTCGGATTTTACTCCAGGACAGGCCCCTGAAAACCAGTTCTTTCCCATTCATTCTCGTAGTCTGCTGTTCAGATTGTCTCCACCTCCTGCTCTGCCCACTCATGGCAGCTGGGTTGAGCAATGACATTCATTCCCCCCCCCACAGGGGGGCATCTTTATACTAAACTCAAACATTCAGACCTGCACAAACACAAACAAAGCACCAGCATCTGTGAGGGGGAAATGAGTCTGCACATTGGTTTCCTTTTTCACGTTAAACTCCTTTTGCTGGCCAGCAATAGCCAATTGAAGTAAATGGCATGCAAACCTCTGATGCAGTACTAGAAAGGGAATTTGTTTACAAACAGAGCAAAATGGACAGCAAATGCCACAACAGTTGTCCCAACCCCTTTGGGTTTTTGCCAAGCTTCTGTAATTTAATAATGACAACAATAATGACAATAACTAACCAAATAGGTTGAAGTCTGTAAACTGCAGGGATGTAGTTTTCATCCAACCTGTACCAGCAATCCAGAAGTTGAAGTTCTCTCTCATATTCAGCTACAGTCTTTTGGGTGAGGAGAGAAGCATTAGAAAACTCCTGCCCATTTGAATTAATCATTTCATATTCCTTCTTGCTGTTTGTCTCAGCTTCAGGTTCTTCTGTTGAGACACTAGGGCTCAGGGCATGTTGATTAATATCACCTTGGATTTCATTCTTTTTATCTACTAGAGTTTCTTCCCTCAAACCACTAGACAAAGTATGCTTTGACTTTTTGGTACTCAGCTTCATTTGTTCAATTGTGGCTTTGATCGCCTCTAAATCTTCCTTGGCTATTACTGCTGGGAGAGAGGGGTCGTCATGCTTTTGCCCAATAAAAACCTGAAACAGAAAACCAAAGAAGAGAAAATTGGCTTACAATGGAACCAATAAAGCCTTGGTGCATTTAATGTTTTGTGAAGCCAGTGGCATTCCATACTGAGGCTGCATACACACATTCAAAGCACATCTGTTATCCCTTATAGAGTTAGAATACCCAAAAAATGACAGTGCCCAGAATTCTCTGAGAGTAAAAACATGCTTCAAATGTGCTGCAAAGATATACAGTGGTACCTCTGGATGCGAACGGGATCCGTTCCAGAGCCCCATTCGCATCCTGAAGTGAGTGTCTGCGCATACGCGAGCGGCGAAACCCAGAAGTAACGCACTCTGTTACTTCTGGGTCGCCGCGGAGCGCAACCCGAAAATATTCAACCCGAAGCTACTGCAACCCGAGGTATGACTGTAGTGCATAAGAATAACCTAATGAACTGAGGCAGCAGAACAGTAGCCTAATGAACTGACTGCTACTAGGGGTGATCCAGGTACAGGAGTGTAGCTAGCTGCTCTGGCACCCGGAGCGGTGGGGGTGGGGCAAGCTGTCCACGGAGTCCACCTGGCAGACGCAAGCCCCATACTGCCATTTCGATGCAACACGGGGCCCCCAGCCATCGCATCACTCCCAGGAGAGATGTGTGGCTTGGTTGCGCTGCAGGCCAGGCCCTGCGATAAGTGCTGCCCCCCGTGGTGTGCCATTTTGTCACCCCCTCAGGGATAACACGCAGGGTGAACTGCACCCCACACACCCCTTATACGTCCCTGTCCAGATATATCCATTTTTGTTTTGATATAGACTTCCCTCTCTCTTCCATCCAATGACTTACGAAATGGAAAAACCAAGCCCTGAAATGGCATTTTAAAAACTCTCTGTGTGCTTAACGTATTGCAAATTCCATCTGAACTTACAACAAAGGTTTGGAATCCCAACTGCTGGCATTTCCTTAATGTCTTCATATGGAGGGAAGCCATGTTGTGATTGTTAGTGATGCCATCTTTTATCCCCCACCTCAGGTCCACCATCTGGAAGTCGCAGCCTCTCTCTTTACAGTATTTGTACAGCCAAGGAAAGGACTTTTCCATTAATGCATTTCGTTCTACTTCTGAATCTGATTAAGATAATAAAGCAAGCATATTACCTAAACCAATTTGTTGATTAAAAGCAACATTTTTAGAGCCCGTGGAGATATAGAAGCAACTGGCAGACTTTCAGTATATGATTTATAGGCTCACTGCAATGTAAAAATAAGGTGCTTATTTGAATGGAAAGGGGACCAGGTTCTGGACTCTAGCACCACTAGTTATCATGACTTTTAGGAGCATAATTTATTTCACAGGCAATTGTAAATTCTCAGCACACACTTTTCAGATTAACTTGCTATGCAATATCTGGTGTATTTTTTTGTTATTTTGATCACTTACATTTGCAAAAAAAAAAAAAAAGCAGAAAACTGCACAAGCAAATTACATTAAAATTTTCTATAATGTGATTTGCTTGTGTTGTTTTCTGGTTTTGTGCAAATCTGAGGTATGAAACAAACGAACAAAAAAAGTATAGTTCAAGAGCACTCCAGAAATAGTTACCGGCATGGCTGGAAAAGGAATGAAAACACTGAGGAGATAGTAGGTGAGGAAAGTGACAATTTACCTATCCACCCCAAAACACCAGCTTATACCACAATAAATCTGTTAATCTTAAGATTTTTAACACAAAATTCTGGTGCTCTTGGTTGTACCTTGATAGGCTCCACAGATATAGATCATGAAGATTTTCCTTTTGGATAAACATGGAGAATTGATTTGTCCTCTAATGGCAGCTCTGTTTGTATCGCCATCTGAAGACTTGCATGGATAGCATTTGGTTTCATTAGTTATTCCCTGGTCTTGAAGCAAATGAGCACGAAAGGTTTTTACTTTTTCAGTCTGGGTTTTCAGGTGAGGTAGACTGGATGATGAGGATCCACAGACAGCAGCTCTGTCTGCTTTATCTTCTGAACTATTTACATCTGATAACATTAGAGAACCCGATAACACACTTCTCGATAAATCCATTATCCTTCTGTTAATTTTCTTTTCATCAGTTGTCTTGGTGTTTTCTGAATGGTGGGTTTCTTCACTTGTTTGCCTTTGGAGGAGCCATTTGTTTGTATACATTGATTTCTGGGTTTCTGTTTCTTTGTGTCTAGAAATTACAACTTTTTCAATCAATTCAGTAGTTTTATCCCCATCCGGTGACTCATTTGAACAAACACTAAAACTTGAATAGTGGCATTTCATCTGATTTATGTTTGCCTCCGGCTAAAAACAAATAAATGAACAAGCCCACAATTAGTTAGATAGCCTTTATAAACTGCCATTTTAATTGCATATATACTGTTGAGCATGCATTTCTCTTTATCTCATATACACACAAAATGAGCGTTGACTTCTGCAGTAGTAGTACATATAAGAGATGTAAGATTGGAAAAGGAGGCTTAAATCATGCTTTGTTGATTTTTAAACTACCTAAATTTGAAATGCTTCACATTACACCAGGGTTAGCAGACATGAAGCCCTTCAGATGTTTGACTCCAGCTCCCATCCGCCTCAGCCAGCATGAATAATGACCATGGATGATGAGAGTTGTAGGCCAACAACATTGTCCTCTGCAAGGATCTTGATCATACATGGACAGCAATGCATAGGGAGAGGGGAGACCAATACAATATCTGTTTTTGGAATCACCTGGCACTGCAGAATAATATAATTATAGAAACATCCTAGCGGAAGGCTGCAACAACCTACGCAGTGTTGGGGATGCTGCACAGGCCAGCACAACCTCACACCAGGCTGTGCTGGTCCCCACAGCGTCTCCTGACATGACACAGGAACACCCTCCCATCAGATGTCAAACAACTATTTGGCTTTTAGAAGATGCCTAAACAGCAGCCCTGTTCAGGGAAGTTTTATTGTGTTTTTATTTTGTTGGGAGCAGCCCAGACTGACTGGGGCAACCCAGTCAGCTGGGCGGCATATACATAACAAAATCCTTATCCGTATCATTATCATCATCTGGTGATTTGTGTCTTACCCTTAGAATAAACATCTCTGGGTTTCTCACATGTGTTTGACTTTTATCCTCTGATGTGTGTCTCAGGCTTTTCGCAAAATGGAAAGACGTGCAGTGCTAGGGACAAACAAAGCAAATGTTAGGGACATTTTGTTTTCCACCCCTTTCAAAAAATTTAAAGGCAAGTAATTACCTACCTTTAAGTGTTTCCTCACTTGCATGTCTGTTTCTTCAGTTATTTTCATATACGGTACATGCCAATGACATTTTTGTTTCTAGAAGTAATTTAATAATATAATATAAAAATGGTAAATGAGGGAATTTACTGATGGTGAGGTATTACTTTTAATGACTGCGCTTCCCCTTGCAGAGCTAATTTCTAGTGTAGTTTAACAATCAATGCCTATTCCCAAGGTACTTGGGGAATTGTAACTCTGTGAGGAGTTGGGGTCTCCTAAAACTCTCAGTACCCTTAACAAATTACACTTCCTGGAATCCTTTTGGGAAAGACATGGCTGCTTGAAGAGGTATGATACTGCTTTAAAGGTGCAGTACAGATGTGGCCAGAGAGATGTAAATGGGCCAAAATTTGTGAATCTTTCAAGAATGTTTTGACCCTACAAAAGTTTCTTTTTAATGCCCCAAGGGTCCACACGAGAACATTGCTGATGAATATATACATCATGTGAAATTTTACTTGTAGTATCATAGACTTGTAGAGTTGGAAGGGACCACAAGGGCCAACTAGTCTACACCCTCCAACATTTCTCCGATGAAAATAGGGACGTCCCATTCCATAATGATAATTTTACTGTTTATACCCCACACATCTTACTGGGTTGCCCAGCCGCCCTAGGCAGCTTCCAACATATATAAAAACATAATAAAACACTAAACATTAAAAAAAAACCAAAAACCTTCCCTATACAAGTTTGCCTTCAGACAATTCGGGGGTTTGATAACTCCATACCCTCCAACATTTCTCCAGTGAAAACAGGGACATCCTAGGAAAAGTGGGACATTCCAGGATCAAATCAGAAACCGGGATGGCTTCTCTAAATCAGGGGTGTCCCTGGGAAATTGGGACACTTGGAGGGTCTGCTAGGCCAACTCCCTGCTATGTAGGAATCTTTTTGTCCTACATTGGGCTCAAACCCATTAAGAGTCTCATGCTCTAGCGACTGAACTATAGTGACGGTTCTGTTCACATAAATGGGAAGAAATATATTTTCTAACAGTGATTCATAGCTTCCCTGGGATTAATGATACTCAAGCTGAAACCAGAGTTCCTACTAATTATGAGTACTTCTATTTAAAAAGCAGGAAAGTTATTGGTTCTCCTTTGTTTTCATCTTCCTTTAAACATATGTTTGTATCAGTGTATGACAACAAGGCTTTTTTTGCATGTCTTAAAGGTAAAGGGACCCCTGACCATTAGGTCCAGTCATGACCGACTCTGGGGTTGTGGCACTCATCTCGCTTTATTGGCCGAGGGAGCCAGCATACAGCTTCTGGGTCATGTGGCGAGCATGACTAAGCCGCTTCTGGCGAACCAGAGCGGTGCACGGAAACGCCGTTTACCTTCCCGCCGGAGCAGTACCTATTTATCTACTTGCCCTTTGGTGTGCTTTCGAACTGCTAGGTTGGCAGGAGCAGGGACTGAGCAACGGGAGCTCACCCCATCACGGGGATTCGAACCGCCGACCTTCTGATCGGCAAGCCCTAGGCTCTGTGGTTTAACCCACAGTGCCACCCGCGTCCCTTGCATGTCTTAGGATTAAGCTATTACTTAGGTTATTAAACCATTCATGCTTTGGGAATACACAGAACCTCATTAACCTCACCATCAATCCAGAGCAGTAACTCACCCCAGTCCATTTTGAGCAAATATCTTTGCACACATATTTCTGTGAATGTGACATCTGTGGGGAGAAGAACAATTCTTGGAGGCTTCTAGAGTGTCCTCGGCTATGCAAATTACCGGAAGGCTAAAAAGAAAAATAAATGCATGTGGCAGGTTTGGTATAATCCCTTTCATTTCATTAATTTATTACATTTCTATACAACACTTCATCCAAAGATCTCAGGGCAGTTCCCAACATAAAAATACAAAAATACAAAATAAAAACAAAAATACAAATTAAATAATTAAATTAAATTAAAGCACTACTGTATGTACTTTATTTGATTACCCAGCTATTCTTAATATTCCACAAGCTAACCGATGGTGTCTTCAGACTGACATTTTACTGTGGGAAGGGTTCAGTCGTATACTGGATGTTAGGTTGGTACAATTAAAGTGGATTTAAATGCTCTGTTGTCCTAGCACAACAAATCCACTTAAAAAGAAACCCAGATATTTTGCAATATGGAAAGTGATAAGGAAATGTATTTAAAAATGTGGGGTGTACGAAGGATGAGTGGAAATATGTGTAAAGGTCCTACAAAACAAATCAGGAAGAATGCTCATAATTACCCCCACAGAAACAAATCAAGAGGAATGCTTAATTAGATTGGGAAAAGTCTAACCACCACATATGCTTCGTGCAAGCAAGTCTGGATGAATGCTTAAATTTTTTTTTAAAAAAAAGTCTGGATGAATGCTGAATAAATAGGTTGTCTGGAGGAGCATCAACTTACATGCTAATCAACAGTGATAGAAATTTAGGTTGTGATTCCTAAAGGAACTTGATTAGGGAGTAAACCTCACTGACCACAGTGCAATTAATTTCAAGTCAGCAGGGCTAGAACTCCACCACACATAATGAAAAGTTAATTATTGTTAAAATACTTACAGTCACAATATTATCCAATCGTCTCTTATGAATTGAAGGTAAAACAATTGTTTCTTTTTCACCCTGTAGGAAATACAGCATAAAATTTTGCCGTGCCTCAATTTTGCAAACTACGCATTCAGCCAAAGCCAGATAAAAATAATGTCTGTTGTTGCAAGACTAGAAAAGTCTACATAGGCTCTGGAAATGGTGTGTACCAATTTTATAAAAATGAATCTGTATCTGTATACAAAATACATAACAAAATAATTTTTTATATAATTCTACGTAAAGTGTTTGGACCCCCCCCCCGAATCCAAAGGAAAGTGTTCAGAAACTTTAGCTGGCCCAGAATGCTGCAACCACATTTTTGAGTGGAGCAGGTTACAGGGAGAATTTTACTCTTTTGTTAAAACAACTTCGCAGGCTACTCGTCCATTTCCGAGCACAATTGAAAGTGCTGGCTATGACCTACAAAGCCCTATGTGGTTTGAGCCCAGGCCTTCTGAAAGATTGTATCTCCCTATAAAAGCTTGTGCAGATGCCAAGCTCCTTAGGGGAGCATCTTCTCTTGATCCTATCAACATAGGAACCATGGTTGGTGGTGACTCAAGAGAGAGCTTTTTCCATGGCTGCTTCCATACTGTGGAATTCCCCCACAAGAGAAGTTAGACTTGCTCCCCTCTTTGTTACCCTTCCCCCTGCAGGCTAAGATCTCCTTATTCAGGTAGGCCTTTGGAAATTAAGGTGCAGATGAGATCACTGGGCTGCTGGAAAGGCAAACTGATACCAGCAGATAAGTGAGAAGTGGCTGTGGTGCACAAAGGCCTCTGCATGATCTCACATGATCTTGCTGAAATCCAGAAGTTGCAGCCGTGCAACTCTGGTTAGCAAGGCCAGAGGCAAGGTCGTGTGTGTGGTACATGTGTCGGGCAGCCGCTTGCTATTTCACCTCAGGTGGCAAAATAGGCTGAGCCTGCTTCTGTGTCTGCAGGGGCCTAGGGCACATGCTCATTTTATGCTGGCTTCTAATGGTTTTATGTTGGCTGTATTGATATGTTCTTAATTGGTCCTGATGCTATTTGATGGTGATTCTGTATTTATTGATTCATAACTTTTGTAAACACCAAGATGACTTTGTTGATAAGCAGCATTAAAATGTTGTAAATAAGTAAATATGATATATTACATCTATTCTCCCTTTCTTAATCTCTGAGAATTTAACAGAAAGATTGGGCACTTTTAAACTGAAACAAAGTTACAGAGGAGGGAGTATAATATAAAAGCTAGCATAAAAATTCAACAGCAGATTTATTTTGAAGCAACAGTTTAGATAAGGGATCATAACCTTTCAATATTAATAATGTGTTGAAATCCGGTGACAGTTTTGAGTTGAAAATAATACAAGGGTTAGGTATCTTTCATCTATGCTTTTTAACACCGGGGTTCTTACACAGCCCAGATACCCCCTCCAGGAACGTGAGGGTGAAATACAAAGTTTTTGAACAGAAACCAACATAGTAAAACTAGTTTTAAATTACAGTTTTAATAAAATACCTAAGATTTACTCAAAAGGTACTTACTGTATGTAGAGGCTTCTGAGACAAAATTCCTTTTGTGTAAGCTGCCCACATGGTTTTTGCACAGATGTTTAAAGTCAGAAAATGTAGAAAGTCAGCTTAGAGGAAAGTTTTATTTCATTGCCTCTTGGGTATTGGCAGATTGTTTTAGCTCTCTCCTAAGAATCAGTTAGTTGTACTCCAAAACATATAACCGAACATCTTCTTATGCTTCCTTCCAAAGTTATAATTTTAGTAAGAAGAGAACAGATTTAGTAAGAAGACAGCAGGGCACAAATCTAATTACAGGTACTGCTGCATAACTGAAAGTATTACCAGCCAATTGCAAACTTATAATTTCACATTTCCTTCATTTGCCTTTGAGAAGTATAACACGTATTTACAAAACACCCATGACGTAGTAGGATTTTCTCTCCCACAGATGCTTCCAAATAGCAAACAAAAAACCCATCTCTCTTCCCAGCGCTATTTTTCTTCTCTGCCTCTTGGCGTATGGAAGTGAGTAAGTTTACTGATTCCCAGGCAGCGCTAACCCATAGCAACATGCAGTGGCAAAACCTGTTTGACTTGCCATTCAGATTTTAGCCTCCTTTAAGAGCTGTTGGCTAGAACAGTCAGCTCCAAAGCCAAATAAAAAAGTGGAAAGAGAAAAACAACCCCAATAGCTGAACATTATTAATGTGCTCATAAGAATGTGTTCAGCACTCGATATGAATCTCTACCTTTATTTATTATCTCACTTTATTACAATTACAAGTAGCTTAAAACAGATTCCTATACAAATTGTTGCGAAAAATAATTAAGCCAGTGTTGTCTGGAGTTTGTTAGGTGGCTGTTTTTTGCTGGTAAGTAACAATGAACGAATTTATTAATTATACAAAATCAATTGAGCTAGGTTGAGCGGCAACAATTGTTTCCCAATCAGTAGAGTTGAAATGACTCATCAGGATAGTTGACCCCTAAACCACAGCCTGCCTATCACACATGGTACAGCTTTATAGAAGACAATGATGCAACATGGGACCAACCACACAGAACCACTGTGAAATTATTTCAGTTGGTCTCAAGTTTGAGCAGTTTGGTGAGGATTGTTACAGTTGCCTTACTGAATGAGATAACTAAGTCTGTTGAAACCACAACACAGGGCAAATTCAGATAATTGTATTAGAAGTTATAATTGGAAGCGACTTCTGCCTGCACATTTTTTAAGCAAAAGAACACAGCTGGAAGACAGAGGTGGTTTTGCTGCAATATATTCTTAGGCAGCCTCCTGATGTTTTGGACTACAAAGTCCGCTTACCTTAAATGGTACAGCACCTCTTACCCCCACCATGATCCGGCAAGGGAAAGGGTATCAGAATTTCCACCCAGGCTGGTTGCAACCCCAAAATTGGTCCTCGCACCGTCCTGGGAAGTGGGACTACAACTCCCATTAGTCCCAGCTCGGATGACCATTGGGGTGGGCTATTTTAAGATATTTTAATTACAAGGAAAGTGCAGAAGCAGAGTGTGCCCTACAATGCAACAGGCAACTAAAGATCAACCAGTGTGTCTGAAGTATTCAGATATCCTACCTTTCAAGGTTTTCCTTCAAGATCCTACCAATTCTGACTTCATGTCAAGTGGCAGCAGAAAGGAGACAAGCAATTTCGGTTTGTTTGTTTCCCCCCCAACTGGTCTATTCAGATAAATTGTCATGGTAACTAAATTTCTACTCTGCATAAACTGAGTTTCCTCTCCCTTGGGGAGCTATTGAATGAAAGCACTCCATTTTCCATACCTGGCAGTCTCAAATGTTAGTCCCGTCCCCCCATCAGCAGAAATACAGGTGTTCACGACAAAGATGTTAAATGTTTAATATCTGGATTCCTTTCATAGAAATTACTTTTGTGTGAAAGGCGCAATAATTTATGTAGGTATTCACTGCCCTAAAAATCACATAGCCGAGTGCCTGCATATCCTGTTCATTTTTGTGATGGCTCTAATTAAATTTCAAAGAAGCGCAGATATAACATCTATTTGTAGAAAGGCGGGAGTTGTCAAAATATAACTTGGCCTGTGATCCAATCTGTTGATCATGCTATTTAATTTACTTATTTGGGAGGATATGTAGGTTTGGATTCTATATGGATTCCCCTGTGGAAGGGGGTGGGGGAGAACTCATGGAGCAGGCGAAACTGTTTCTGGAGCAGTCTTCCTCTGCTAAAATTATCCCGCTCTCATCAGTTTTCCTTGTTTGAAATTGTTATTTACAACAGAAACATTCCACTAGTTTGCTCACAGCCTCAACACTAGGACATCCCATGCATTTATTTTATTCTGTGTGCTACAAGCCAACTCACCCACTGTTGCTCTATCTTCCCCCTTCCATGACGGCTATGTTCTACCCACACTGTTTGAGGCAGCATGTTACTAGGAATCTCAGGTTGGTGGAGCTTTGTTGCCAGTGTTTTTTCTAGAAAAAGAGGTGCTCACCATGAACGCCTCCCTTGTTCTCTTATAGTGGCAATGGCGCCCACCAGAGAGGTGCTGGAACTGAGTTCTGGCGAGTTCCATCTGGGGGAAAACACACCCGACCCCAATCTTGTGCTCATGTCCTGCTTGCAGCCTTCCAGTTGGTCACTGTGAGAACAGGATCCTGTGCTAGATAGGCCTTTGGCCTGCTGCAACAGGGCTCTTCATGCGTCTTGTAGCCTATTGTTACAGAGACACATAATGCTGCCCAGCCAAATTGAAGCAGGTTGAAGTCACAAAGATTTTAACAGCAGACTGAAATATGTGCTGAACTCTGCAGTTGAAGTTTCTGCTTAACTTTGGCCCACTGTATGCACAAGGCCTAAATGCAAATAAACACACAACACAGCAGATAAATATATATTTATTTAAACCCCTCCCCTCCCACAATAAAAATTAGATGGCATTAAGGCATCTTATACTCTATTACTATTTAAACAGTAAAGAGAACTTTTAGATACAAGACGGCACATCTATGCAAAATTCCGTTTTATCTACCCATTTGGTGGTTATATCCATCTCTTTATTCATTAACATATACAAGAAAACATGACAACTCCTATTTTTCCAAAGGAAGAAAATAACGAACAGAAATAAATGGCACTCAACATTTAGGGCGGGTACTGTGCTACCTTTTGAGAGGAAAAATACAAACTACCATAAATCCATTTCCAAGAGAGAAAATGTACTGGTGGGTTAGTTCTAGTTATTTTTTCATCACAGTTTTTCTTACAGTGGAATTCTACGCAGGTTTACTCAGAAGTTCTGAGTTCAATGAAGTGTACTCCCCAGTGTTTTTTGGACTGCAGTCCTATCAGAATTCTAATTACCAATTAAAAAATAATAATTTATCAAAAGTGAAATTATATTTAGCCCATCAACTTTGTGGATGAGTGAGGAACAGTAACTTCATAGATAAAAGGTAAGATTCATTGCTGTGAAATAGCAGTGGCTCTGGATCGAATAGGATAGTTTCATTTGTATTGGGAAACAGCTTGGGATGTGTATCTTTCGTTATGCTTATAAAAGAGGTGGGATGATTTGGCTGAAACTGGAGGGAGTCAGCAAGTAAGCCTTGTGGATTTCAATATTCCCCCATAATTAATGACCTGACGAGGTCTGTGGCCACTAGAGTATTAGCTAGAGTAACAAAGTGTATCCCAACAATTCACTAGCTTTCTATGCTGTAGTAGTAGTAGTAGTATTTATTGAATTTATATACCAGCCACTTACCCTGGTTACATGTTGATGTAATAATAAATCAAATAGTAGAAGGGTGTGTACAGTAGCCTCTACAGTGGCTACCGGCAATCAACCAAAGGTTTATGGGAAAAGGTTCATGGCTGGGATGAAAGGAGCTGGGAGAAATGATGGCATTCTGGGGCATAACTTTATTTTATTTATTCAACCAAATTTGAAAACTGCTTGACTGTAGTAAAACCTCTAAGTAGCTCACAAGAACTATTAAAATTATCAACAAAAACAGTTAAAGTCATTAAACACATTTAAAGTTAATTAAAATCAACTGTAAAAAAGATTAAAATACCCCAACTTCTATGCAAGGCAAGCAAATATTTAAATGAGGCTATTGGCTCATGAACCGTTGACTCCCATTGGCTGTAGCACTGCCCTGCTTCAAGTATGTCTATACATGCAGCTCTTTTCCAGCCTCTTCTGCTAGGATATTTCATCCAGAGATTAAACTTGCAACCAAATGTCTATGGAGCTTCTGCTATCCCATTCCACCGAGTTCCAGCTCCAAATGCAACAGTCACACCTAGTCTATCCAGTTGTATCTAAACATGGTTTGGGGCAGTGATGGCCAAACTTGGCCCTCCAGCTGTTTTGGGAGTACAACTCCCATCATCCCTAGCTAACAGGACCAGTGGTTGATACCTTCTCTTTTGTACCTCATGATCCTGTTTTGCTTTCTAGGACTGTGACTATATTACAGCTGGGAAGCTGTGCTAGAGGGAGACCATGGGATTGGGTTGAAAAATGCATTTCAAGAATACCATGGTTCAGGAAGATCCAATATTTTTTCCAAAATTTAGCCTGTCATTGTAGATTTCATCTGAAAAGCTGGATCAGTAATGAATAGTATTTGAAATAACACTGAAGAAGCTATGCAAGAAAGAAATATAAAATAAGACTAGCAGCTAGAGCATTAGATGATTCGCTTTCAGTTTTGCATGATTTAGTACAGGGTCAAACAGTATAAAAGCAAATTACATATTGTTATATTCAGAGTCCTGATAGTTGACATCGAAATAGAAGCAGACAATCTTCAACCTAATTTCTTTAAAGGCAAACATGTGATATGAAGAAAGTGATTATGGATACCAAAAACATTTCCCTCTAGGTAAGCACACCGTTTCAGATTACAATGTGTGAGGAACTGTCATTTTATAAAATGTAAATGAAAAAAGAGAGAATATGGCAGTTGATTCCAAACAGTGTTGTAGTAAAAGCTGATGTTTTCCTATATCAGTGTCCTCCTATTCATCATCCTTGGAGCCAGTTTTGCTTAGCTGAAAAAAAGAATAAAAGATTCAGTAGCTACCATTTTTCTTGGCCCCAGTCTGCAGATTTTCTGTTAACTTTTTTCTTTCTTAAAGGCAGGTATCTGAGACTGGTACTGCTAGTATTTAGAATGTCACAAAATTCAGTAACGGGTGTAAAAACCGATTTACTGCCAAAATGAAGAGAGCTCCTTATATAAAAAGTTGCTGAAAGGGTTGGAGAGACATACAGTAAAAAAAGAAACCCTGAGAGTATGGACCTGGGACTATAGCATTGATCAGAATCTCAGTGCATGGAAACAAAAAGGTTTATCTTGGCCTGGGGCAGTTCATCAGATGCTTTGTGGCAACCTTAATGAAACTCAGAAGACATGTTTTACCACTTTATTAGACAGCCTGCCTGGACAGCCCTTAAAGTATTGTTTTTTTTAATTAACATTAAACTACTAAAAAGTTTTATTTGTTGTGATTCTTCTGTGATCATTCCTTCACACATGCAAACCATCACTTAGCACTATAGTCAATGGCCTTGTTTGCATATCACTTTATACCATGGTGAGCTTAGCTGTAGTTTAAAAGTGAATGTGCAGTGTGATGAAGTACAGGGGGGAAATTAGGCATTGGTTTAAGGTGATATGTGAAGCAGGCTAGTGTACAACATAATTACAACAATGGAGGAATGCAAGCATGCAGGGAGATGGCAATTCCACATGAGGGCATTGAACTTATTTGTAAACAGTTAACCTGTATTAATCACATATTTACAAACACTGGGAACATCACACAATATTTTGATTTCCACTTTCTTGCATATTCAGTATTATATATCAGATTTGGTTGAAAAGCTCTAACAATTACTATTCTTTTCATGAAAGTGGTAGGCTGGTTAGCCAGTACTTCTGAATTTGTTTAAAAAAATATGTGGACATAATTCAATAGGATTTCTTTTCATGTTTAGGATAAGTGCCCTAAAAACTTATCAAAAGGAGAAAGTATCCCAAATAACCTTGGAATTAAAGGTATCTCAAAACTAGTACAACAATTCAGGAAGACTGAAATACTTACATGCTACATAAGGACAAGAAGAGAATCCAAATGCCATCCATGTCCAAAATGGTTAACAAAAAGAAGAGAAAGGGAGAGAAACAGATTAAACACTGCTGAAGTCTCTTAAATATATATGTATTAAATAATTTTCAACTGCGATGTATGTTACCTTTATTACATCAACCCAATTCCATCCTCGAGGAAGCTCTCCTTTGTGATCTATTCAAAACACCACAAACAAGCTGTTAATTTTCAAATTTCAGATTTTAATTAACCACTTCCTGGTTTGCAGCAAACCACAGCTTGCTGCAAGATTCAAAATGCAAACTATTATTTGCAGCCACACACTAAATAATTAAATGGGGAGTGGGAAGGAAGGACAACGGGAACACAGGGATCATTCTCATAGTGCAGGGGTCAGCAATCTTTTTCAGCCGTGGGCCGGTCCACCATCCCTCAGACCATGTGATGGGCCGGACTATATTTTTGGGGGAGGAAATGAATGAATTCCTATGCCCCACAAATAACCCAGAGATGCATTTTAAATAAAAGGACACATTCTACTCATGTAAAAACACACTGATTTCCGGACCGTCTGTGATTGAGGAGGCGATTGGGCCGCATCCGGCCACCGGGCCTTCGGTTGCCTACCCCTGTCATAGTACCAAACCATGGCTTGATCTTTTTATGGGAGCCAACTCAATAACTACTGAAAGATTAACTGTAGTCACACACACACACACAGAGCTTTAATAAACATTATCCTGCACAAAAATATAAACTTAATATACAAACATTGGTAAAATCCTGTACTTTGACAAACATTTGTTAAATCTCCTAATTCATACAATAACAAAATGCATCTTTAAAAAAAATCTAAAAGAAACATGAACTACACCATACACACCTGTTTTATCTGCTAACTTTCGTTTTTGTGTTTTGGTCAATTGTTCCTTTTTCTCTTTTTTCTTACTAGTTTGTGCTGCATCTGGATGTCCTGTTGAGATGCAGTTGTTCAAAGCTGTCTAAAAAACGTAATTTGTTAATAAGATATTTCTGTAATTTATTGGCACTTTCTCTCATCCTTGGGTTCCCATTTAGTAAAGATCCAATTGCTTCAGATCTTCATCTATACTTTTCTACACTGGAAACTTTGCATTTACTGGCTGTGAAAGCTCATTATGAGATAAGTATATTTGTGTTGCGGCTTATCATAATCCTTGTTGACAATACATGGAGTTTTATATATTGTAGCCAGTGAACAATATACAATTCTAGGTATGATAATCAGCCATTTTTACTAACAACATCCAGAATACCGAATTGTACCTGAGGCAAACAGTTACTAGTTTACTATAGGAAAGTGAAGCTTTTCTAGAAATGTGAACTTATTCTTGCAGTGGCAGTTTGGCATTAACCTCTTAATATTTGGGGGAAAACACTAGTATTTTGAGATATATAAACAAGTTATCAGCTTACCGCAATATTAATGGGTTGGTTTTCCATAAACAGCTCTTTATTATCTTTGGCATATTCAAAAATTGTGTATGTCATAGAGGTACCAAGGTTAACTTCAACTTCTTCCATTAATTTGTTCAATATACTTTGCTTTATAGTGGAGGCTCTAGGAGAAATAATAGAACCTCTTTTAGGGATAGATGCAAAAGAAGGCTATTCCAGAAGGAATGCCACTATAAGAATCTGGAATACTTACATAGAGTTATTGAAGAATGCATCCATAGAGATGACTGGAGCAGTTTGAGGGTATGTTTCTGGCCATGATATTTCTATTAGGAAAGCTTTAGGGTCTCCATTTTCACCTATCTGGAAAATATTTATAAAGCATGGCAGTGTAAGAAGAATCCAGAAAATCCCCCCCCCCCAATTTTTAAACCAATGGAAGAAATACTGAAATATATTTGTTTTATAACAAGGATCCTTCACTGTTGATTTTTATTATTATCATCAACCATAGAATTGAGTCTTCAGATAAGACGACTGCAACACTAATCGATAGAAATGTAAAATATTACTTCACAGGAATCCATGCAGCTGCCATTAGAAAACAATAATAAAAAAGACATTTGCTCCATAGGTAACTTTCCTCATTCTGAATAAACACAGTATTATTACTGTTTAATTATAACTTCAAATTATTCTTAATTCAAATAATTATTGCTTAATTCAAATGAGATTGCTGGATAACAGCATGAATCTGAGCTCGACTTCACAAATTACATGCTGTCAATCCTATGAAAATAAATGTGGCTATTGAAGTTAAAAGTTAAATATTCTTTCATTCACAACTGTATTAGACAGGTGGTGTACTTTTTTCTTTAAAAAATTGTTACCCACTTTTCCTATAAAATAATCCCAAAGCAGAGTACAATAGCTAAATCACAGTAAATGCATGCAATTAATCAAGAAATCAATTTAAAAAAAACAGTAAAAACTATGAGCTACCTCAGATACATGCATATGTCTTGGAAGAATTGGGACTCAGTTCAAGTCAACATAGATTACTTTTCTGTAATAAAACCTCATGCAAACTCACCCTATATTGAAAGGAAATGGGGCTAAGTTCCCTAAAACACTCATCACCTTCATAAATAGAACGTAATGCTTCTAGCTCCATCTGAAGGAAAGAACAAGAAAACTATTAATATTTTTAAAAGCTAAAGAGAACATTTGCACAAATCTTTAAAACACAAAATAGTCCTAAGGGTAATGCTGCAGGAAAGGGCCAAAGATACTTAGCCAGTAGTGGTCTTGGTCTCCTATTTGCTTCTTAACCATTTAAATTGTGTACAATCTGTTTAAGTATTAATATTTGATATTAATTTCATCACCTTCAACCTTAGTTCAAAATAATTTTTAAAAAGAGAACATTAAATAAAAAAGGGTTTAATGCTACTACTACTGATGCGCTGTGGGTTAAATCACAGAGCCTAGGGCTTACTGATCAGAAGGTTAGCAGTTCAAATCCCCACGATGGGGTAAGCTCCCATTGCTCGGTCTAGCAAGCAATGTGGTCTAGCAAGTGGTTTAGCAAGGTCCCAGCTCCTGCCAACCTAGCAGTTCGAAAGCACGTCAAAGTGCAAGTAGATAAATAGGTACCGCTCCGGCGGGAAGGTAAACGGCATTTCTGTGCACTGCTCTGGCTTCACCAGAAGCGGCTTAGTCATACTGGCCACATGACCAGGAAGCTGTACGCCAGCTCCCTCGGCCAGTAAAGCGAGATGAGCGCCGCAACCCCAGAGTCATCCGCGACTGGACCTAATGGTCAGGGGTCCCTTTACCTTTACCTTACTAATGATAACACCAACCTAGCAGAGGTGTATTATGTTGGGTATGAAATAAAAGAAAGACGATAAACAATATGAATACTTTATAGGAACAAATGTTTTCAACTACAGGGATTATTATCCAAAGCGCACTACAGTCAATGATACAGGTGACTCCTAACTTACATGGGGGCTAGGTTCTGGCCACCTGCAAGCATAAATGAATTGTGTGTTAAGTGGGGAAGCACCCTGCTGCACTTCAAGCTTGCAAGGAGACCTGCCCCAAAGAGGATGTCCCCTTTGGGCTCTGGGGAGGGTCTCCTCGTGAGCTGGAGGCGCAGCAGGGCTTTATTGAGGCACTTCAGGTCTTTCCCCCTAATTCTGGTTTCCAGTGCCGTGCATATGCGCAGTCACACATCACTTGAATACACGTAACTGGGGTGGGTGGCTGTACTTTTTTCTGGACAGAACCAAAGCCCTATTTTATTTTGCATGTGCTTTTTTAAAAAAAAGCAGTTATGATTAATTTTCACTGTTTTGTACAAGACCTTAAAACGCATATACACATGGAGAAAGATTGTAGGAGTATTCTGTGCATGGTACTCCCTATACAGTGGTACCTCGGTTTACAAACTTAATCTGTTCCGGAAGTCCATTCTTAAACCAAAACCGTTCTTAAACTGAGGCGCGCTTTCCCTAATGAGGGCTCCAGCCGCCGGTGCCTTTCCACCGTTCAGATTCCATTCTTAGACCGAGGTAAAGTTCGCAAACCAGGACACTACAGTTTTGTGAAGTTCGTAAACCGAATAGTTCGTAAACAGGGCTATTCTTAAACTGAGGTACCACTGTAACTTTTTGATCCCCCCACTTATGGACAATAGTGCCTTGTGTCATACTTCAAGCTACAGTACTTTGAAAGTCTCCCCTATGTCCCTTGCTTTACAACCCATTTACTATGTGGCCTGGGAGACTGCTGTTTTGAGAAACAGAAGCCCAAAGTTCCATTAGGCATATGCTCTCGAATGCAGTTCTTTAAATCCAAGGCAAAGTTAAGAAAAGAAAACATGAAAATACATATTATATACAACAGATAAATTTGGATATTTGTATTTATCTATAGAATTGATAGAATTATTCAATATGAAGAATACAACAAAAATTATGATCCAAATCCAATGTTTACATCTTGTCGAAACTGAGTATGTAATGAACACCTAACTGCTGAGTTTTCTACTGTGTAGCAAAAGTAAAGATGGTAGCTTGTCTTTGTGAATGTAGATGTGGGGTCTGTGTGTCTGGTCTGCAGACTCTCCCACCAAGCTATGGTCCCACCAAGCTATGCTCCCTACCGGCTTTCAATCAGGGCAGAGGTTTTCAACCTTTTTGAGTCCACGGCTCCCTTGAGCAACTACATTCTTTCAGTGGTACCCCTGTGGGGCTCAAAAGCCCAGTTATGTCACCCCTTGCCTGCAGAGCAGGCAGACTCTCACCTTTTTGAACATTCTCCCTTGTGGAGTGTTCCCTCTGCTTCCTCTCCCCCTCTTCTTGGGAGTCCTCTGGGCAGCTAATACTGCTGCCTCTGCCCTCTGAGCTGCCCCTCCCTGCCCCAAAGAGGGGTGCCTCCACACACTGCCCCATAGGGGCCTGGGACTTGTCTGTCCATTCCCAACAGCAAGGGCTGGTGGACTGGCTAGCTGGTCTCCCTCACCCGCTTGCTTGCTTACTCTGAGGCTGCTTCAGCTCCTGGCAACCAGCACCCCCTGACCAGCCCCAGAGGCAGCATTCGCCTGCGGAGCTTGCAGCCAGGTCTGCCACAATTAACAGCTGTGCAAGCCTTTGGGAGGCTGAGACGCGAGAGGGCATCAGAGGATGAGGGAAGGAAAGAGGGATAGATGACAGTGTTGCACCCATGACCATCATTCAAGGCATCCCAGGGTGCCATGCCACACTAGTTGAAAAACCACTGAATCAGGGTATTGCCTACTTGGTGTTGACAACTGTAGTGAGTAAATTACCAAAATTATCCTGAGGTTTTTAAGCATGCTAACTTCTGTAATGTAGGGGTGGGCCCAAACAGATGGAGGTGCAAAACAGTGGTTTAGCAAGGCAAGTCTGTTCAGAATTAAGGAACAGGATGTCTCTGCACATAAGCTCTGCTCTAGCACTTGAGATCTGGATTTGAACCAAGCTCGCAAGACCCTTCTGCAAAGATGCCCACTCTTGCAACCCATCTCCCCCCGCCCCCAGCAGCCTAATTCTTGCTATTGTCAGGACACTTCAGAGTCAGGAAACCTTCCGGATCTTCTGCAAATTACCTAGATATCCATTAGTGAGTGCTAGTCTAAATTCTGCCCACCTCTGCTCTGTTCATAGAATTGGAGAGTTGGAAGGGACCACAAGGATCATCTAGTGCAACCCCCTGCCATGCATCTGTCTCATATGGGGATCGAAATTGCAACCTCTGCATTATCAGGACCGTTGCTCTAAGCAACTGAGCAATGCCCCATGTTGCCTGTACAAGCTTTTGGCTGCGGCAGGCAGAAGCTCAACAGGTGCAGCGCCTGCCCCCGAGAGGCAGAGCGGGGCGGGGGGAGAACTTCGCCTGTTGATTCTCTACTTGTGCAGCGGATGAAACTCTGCCCTTCTCCCCATCATCACTAAAACCTTTCAATCCTCACTCACCTCCTGGTCTTCGTTCGCCGTCATGGCGCGACACCGGAGGAAACAGGAGCGCCCCCCCCAACCCCTTTCACTGCCCACCGTCCCTCCTCCCAGGTGATCGCGACGCCCTCCTCTCCGCCAGGGCGAGATCCACGCAGCCCCGACTGATCCCGACAGCCGCCTACCCGTGCGCGTGCGCCGAAAATGACAAGGGGAGGCGGGGTCACGGCACCCGCGTCTTCACCGCCCTTCCTATTGGACGCGGGGGTCCACCCTTCCGCGTCTTGTTCCCGGCTGTCTATTGGCCACAGGCTCTTTCAGACACGCCCTCTGGCTCGCTTCGGTCCCTTATGCCAGTCCGGCCTCTTTCCTGGTCCTCATTGGCTCTTCGTCGAACTCTAACACCGCCCGCGCTCCAATGGTTTCGTCCCTTGATGAGTCTTGGCGCTCATTGGTCAGCTGGAGACGTCGCTCTCAGCTGGTTTCGCACCCCCACTCCCAACCCCCGGCTTGTTTGCTGGGCTCTTCAGTCAGGCCTTGGGCTGCTGCTGCTGGACCCTTTTCCCTTCTTTCCTCCGTGGTTCGGTAGGGCCTTTCCCATGGACTGCGCCGGCCGCCTGTGGCGCTGAGGGGAGCCGCTTCTTCCTCACCTTGCAGCGGCGCAGGTGCGGGTGGAGCGGGGCCGCGCAGGGCGTGGTGGGCTGCGAGGGGAAGGGGACGCGGGAGGGTCAGGCGCTGTCAGCTGTCGGGAGCGCCATGACTGGCTCCGGGAGGGGCTGCGGAGGAAAAGCGCCGGCCAGCGGCCTCGGGCGAGCAGGGACACCGCCGAGAAGCTCGGGGAAAGTTGGGCGAAACCTTCTAGGAAGCCGCTTGGTCATTCATGGCTAAGCCACAAATTTATTTCAGGCTGCGGAGTTTGCAAAGCTAAGCCGGGTCCGGTATGGTTTCAGATTGGTTGGGAACCGCGTGTTGAGATTCCTGGGTTGGACTGGATGACCCTTGGAGTTTTTTCCAGCTCTACAATTCTTTGATTCCATATACTGCTATTAAGGTGGGGGAAGCTACGCCTCTTTCAATCCTAAGATTTCATTTACTATTGCATGTCGTATCAGCTTGCATTTGGGAAGAATTTAGTCAGAAGTATTTTTATTTTTTTTAGCAGAGGTTTTTCTTTCTCTTTGACTATTGGTGTCCCAGCATAACGATAAATTTATCTGAGTAACAGACCAGTTCATTGAAAATGTATACTTACATGTTTCAGATTTCCCTGCAAACCAACCTTAACGATGAGCCCTTCACAATGGGATTTTCCTGTGGAACTATGCTGCCGTCCTATGGCCTTCGTTACACTCACGGGTTTGGATGTAGTGTATAATGCTGTTCATCGGGCAGTTTGGGACGCCTTTTGTGCAAACAGGAGAGCGGACAGAGTACCAATTTCTTTCAAAGTACTCCCTGGGGATCATGAATATCCTAAATGTAGGACAAAGGTATTGTTTTTTGTTTTATGTTTGGAAGTAAAGGATTATGTCTTGATTGTAAAATATATTTAATATGAATTACTTGCTATTTGCAGTGATTCTTGTAATTTTTTGTATAATCAGTTTTCCACTTGAAGGTTAATTGAATGCTGGAATCAGCTAAAGGGATACTTTCAAAAGGAAGCATATAATTGTAGCTTAAATCTAAAAACTGAGTTACTATATAGGCTAGAAGCCTTATTCTGTATCTGACACAAACCAAAGCATGCTTTGCAACTCTACTTGAGACTATTTTAGGAATAAATTGACAGTTCTCACAATGGAGGGATTTAGAAAGTGGAGTCACCCAAGAATCCATATTGAGACTTCTGTTTTTAACTTGTCCGTTTGAGTTAGGGGTGAACAGTGAAACAAACAAAAAAATTGTGAGGCGCTCCAAAACATTCTTTCCAGACTGGGTGAATGGGCAATAAAATGGCGAAAGCAATTCACTGTAAGTGAGTATAAAGTGATATACACTGAGGGACAGGAAGTCCTGATTTCTTATATATGCTAGTTGAGTCTGACCTGACTGACCTGGAACAAAGTCTTGGGGTTTTAGCGGATAGTTCTATGAAGATGTTGTTTCATTGTGCAGTAGCTGTTAAAACGGGAATATCACATTAGGAATCATTAGGAAACAGATTGGAAATTAAAAAACCAGTATTATAATACCATTGTACAAATCTTTGTTGAGGCCACACTTGGAACGCTATCCACAGTTCTGGTCCCCTCACCTCAAGAAGGAAATTGTAGAGTTGCAAAACAATTTGGAAAAGTGCTACCAAAATGATCAAGGGGTTTGAGCAATTCCCCTGTGAGGAAAAGTTACAACATTTGTGCCTTTCTAATTTAGGGGGGAAATGGGAATGATAGAGGTGTATAAGATTATGCATGGTTCAGAGAACGTGGATTGGGAGAATCTCCCTCCTTTATGGTACTAGAATCCAGGACCTTGGAAGTTTCAGAATGGGCAAAAGAAAGTGCTTTGCTCAAATGCATAGGAATATGCTCCCCAAGATGTGATGGGCACCTACTTTAAAGAGAGATTAGGCAAATTCATGGAGGATAGGATTATCAGCTTCTGGCCATAATGGCTATTCTCTGCCTCCAAAGTCGGAATCTTTTAATATCAGGTGCTGGGAGGTGTAAGTGGGTAGAACACAGTTGTGTTCATGTCCTGTTTGCAAGGCTTCCAAAGGCATCTGGTTGGCCATTGTGAGAACAAGATGCTAGAGTAGATTGTGATTCTTGCTTTCTTACAATGAAGCATGTTTACGTAAAAAGTCCTCCTAAGTATAATGAAACTTTCCCCCACGTGTATTCTGCTCTAGGCAGTAAGATTGGTGATTAGCGTAGAGAAGAGAAAGGTTTGATCCTTTATTGTACTTCTGGTAGCCATGATAGAGAAGGACATGGAATAAAGCAGAATGTTTTAAGTCCTGGCATAAATATATCAGTCACCCAAACTTGTGTAAGAACAGAGAGAACAGCTCACCTTGTTTGTCAATGCTTGCAGAGAACAACGTATGAATGGTACATTCCAAAAGGAATCTTGAAGACTGGCTGGATGAACAAACATCTGAACTTGGTGCCTGCACTTGTTGTGGTGTTTTATGAACTGGACTGGGATGAGCCACAGTGGAAAGAAAAACAGTCAGAGTGTGCTACTAGAGTTGAAATTGTCAGGTATAACTTCAAAAGATTTCTTAGGTATTAGCTTAGTAATGGCTTAATGCAAACATATTTGGGGAAAAGTCATCATTCACAAGCTCCTTTCTTCCTCTTTCAAGACAGATAAGCAGGGTGCAATTCTGAAGTCATTGGGGCTTACTTCTGAGTGTAGAATTGCACTGTAACTTACATATGTAAGGGTGCTTTTACAGCAGAAGTCTAACCATAGGCTGGATTTAACTTAATGAGTTCCACTAGTGCAGTGGTTCCCAAACTGTGCTCCGTGGAGCACTTGGTCTCCCTGAAACATCTCCAAGTGCTTAGCAAATAAATAAATGCACGCCTTTGGCATAAAGGCAACAGTAGTACTCTATGACGATTTTCTCTCCTGAAAAGTGCTCTGCAACTGAAAAAGTTTGGGAACTAGTGGAAGCCAGTGCAAGGACCTCTGGAAGGACAACAGGGTTTTCTCTTTCTCTTCCCCCTGCCTCCCCCCACCCAGTTGGTGAGATGAAAGGGGTCATCATTCTGACTGGCAAACTGAAATGCTTGTGCTGACAGAATGATTGCTGTTGTACTATGTTGAATTCATCCCCATGTTTGAAATGCTACTTTTTTAAAAAGCACACATACCATCTTAGTTTACTTAGTTTACACCTTTGGGAAATCTAATGTAAGTGGAAAGAGAGAAACCCTGCTGCTGAGCTCTATTGCTTTCTTTAAAACAAAAACAGAAAGCCTCCTTTTAGTTAAGATTGTACTAAACGTTTGGTTTGACTTTACCCCCAGAGGCACACTTCATTGTCTCTTGAGACAGGCAACATTTATTACTAAACGTATTTTGCAGTATGGTCTAAAGGCTTGCATGCTTACCATCCTCAGTTTGATGTTATTCATTGTTCTTACAGGCAGAGTTTGCAGGGAAGAAACACAAAAGTTGCTGTGGTTTTGATTCAGAAGAAAACTCCGTTACCTCCAGGTGAAGTACAATTGAAATCTAAAATAACCAGATTTGAAATAAATGAACACAGTAAACTGAAGTTGTGAAATACACCTGTTTTTCAATAGAAGGCAGAAATGTGTGCCATAAAGAAAGTGTGTGTGTGCGCGCGGGGGGGGGGGGGGACTTTGTATTACTATAGGTTGAAAGTTTTTCAGTAGCAGTTATTTTATTTATTTCTAAACATTTTCATATACCACTGTATCATAGAAATATATCACAGCGGTTTACAACAATATCAAAACACACAATAAAATAAAAACAAGTTAAAAGCAAAAGAATTAAAAGCATACAGTATATCTGTCTTAACCCTTCGCTGGAGACAGATGAGAGAGCTGAGACTGGTTTGAAAACCAGGTTTTCTAGGTTCCTTTTTATTTGTGTCAAAAGCCTTTCACGCTGTCCTTACGGTGCAGGTTGACGTGCTTTTAGGAATCTAGTGCACCACGGGTTCGGATATATTGTAATCAACTGCAACAGCAGTGTTGTTCCTGTAGGTCTCGCGGTCTTTGTCTTTTCTTCCAGCTCAGAAAAAAATTTACTCCACATTTGGTTCAAAGGGGAACAATTCACCTTATATGTTGTAGTGCACAATGAACTCATTTGCATGTCATGTAAACTATGGTTAATAGCGTACCGTGAATGTGACAATCTGTCGCCCTTTGACAGATTTTCAGAAAGTAGATGGTTCAGCATTTTTAAAATTTTATTTTAGGAGAAGACGTTATTGCATCTGAAAGGGCAGCGGCTTTATGCAATGCTTGTGACCTCTCTGGAAAGTCACTGTTCGTTTTGCCACATACTGATCACCTTGTAGGTTATATTATAAGGTAAGTAAATTATGTGAGAGGCAGGTTTTTCTTTAGTTATTTTTTTACCATGGCCGAAATCATCCTCATGCTTGCTTGAGAGTCACATTGCACTCAGTGGAACTTGCTTCTGAGCAGTGGTGACTGGTACCTTTTGAGACTGGTGGAGAAGAAGGCAGGGAACCCAACAGTAGATGGAGCCAGAGGCAATGAAACGCAGAGCAAATGCTTTTCAGTTTTGTCTGCATCCTCCCTGCTGAGTTCTGCAAGGGCAACACTGAGACTAAGGAGGAACTGTCAAGCAATGCTACCCTGTGGACTGGTTGCAGTTGAAAAGACAGACAAGTGAGGCTGGCTGAGGGCAGACTGAGTTTGGTGAGGTAGCGCCCAGTTTGCCCTAATAGAACGGCCTCTGCTGCTTCTGAGCAATTATAAGGCTAGTTTTTAGAAAATAAGCATTTTAAAAACCTCTCCACAATTTAACACATTTTCTTTCATGTGTATTAAATCTCTACCAAGTGTGGTTACATCGACATTTTATGGAACTCTTGAATACACCCATTACCTACATGTTACGTATTTCTGTTGAAACGTAATGAATCCACCACCATTTTTTTTCTGGAAAAGCTGTGTCCTCCTGTTCCATGCTGCTGATATACATAAACTTTAAGTTTTATGGGAGAGAAATTAGGGTGAACGTGTTTGAAGCAAGGCAGGTAGTTATTGATATAGTGAAGTATTAAGACTCTTACTTCATTTTTACGCAGTTAACCTTTTCTTTCATAGGTTAGAGAATGCCTTCTATGAACACGCACAGACATACTACTATACAGAAATCCGCAGGGTGAAATCTCATAAAGAATACCTGAACAAAACAACACATCAGGTATAACTAGCAACTTTATTAAACTAGTTGGGCTACCAGTGCTGAAGAATTTAGAAGCACCGTTGCTGCAAATCCTGTTTTTATTGGTAGTTTTAAGAATATTTTATTTATAAATATTTTATTTATAAATAAATAAGTTTATTTTAGAATAGACTTATACTTGCCAAGTCACTGTGGTATTGCTTTGTGCTATTATCATTCCTGTTAGACATTTGGACAATATTGCCATTACAACCTGTCACTTTGGGAACCTGTCTTTCACTCTATAGGCATGGAAAGCAGACGGTGGTGTTTTTGTGTGTGTGTGTGTGTGTGTGTGTGAGAGAGAGAGAGAGAGAGAGAGAGAGAGGGGTGGGGGTGGGGGTGGGGGGGTGGGAAATATTGTTATTTATTTATTTCTTAATCTTCTACTCTTCTATGGTATATGCAGTGGCATATACCATAATGTTACAACCATATATTCTATAAGAATACAGACCATTTCTAAAATCATACCAGAATTCAAAACAAATCAAAATGCAACTTTAGCAGTAGCAAGAATAAAGCAAGTTGTATGTTAAAATCAGCATTAATGACACTAGGTGCTACACATTTAAAAGCAAGCCAAATCAGTATCCTTAATTTATGATGAAATAAATTGATTTGGGATTCATCTGCATTAGTGTTGCCTAAAGCGTCATATTGATGGCTTTAAAACTAATACCACCTTTTAAAAATATTGTACGTTGGTTGTGTTGCAGCTTCTGTTTGTTAGACACCAGTTCAAAATAGGATTCTTCAGTGAATTGAAGCAAGACACACAGAATGCTCTAAAGTAAGTACTTGTATGCAGAGGCTGGAATCATGGGACCCTCCCACCTTCCCCAGTCTAGGAAGAGAGGCATATCTTCCATTTGTGGGTGGGATGGGAGACAAAGGAGTGGAGAGCACCTTTCTACTGCCATTCTTAAAACGATTTATTGCCATTCTCCATGAGTAAATATGCACTGAAGCATTTTATGAAGAATATTTAATATATTTCCTTTCAAGTAATTTTACTCAAGAGGAGAGGCAACAGTAAACCTCTTTAATTCCAAAAGGACTCTGGGCCTTGCTGTTGTGGTCCAAAGAAAAGAAAAGCAATACATTTGGGGCTCACTAATTTATTCTACAACAAGTGAACAACTTCTAACTTTAACATTTCTTACTTAGAAATTACAGAACTGCATATAATCTTGTACATGAACTGAGAGCTCATGAAACAAACATATTGGAAATCAAGACTATGGCAGGATTTATAAACTACAAGGTAATGACTATTGATTTAACTTGGCCCTTCTTAGGACATTTTGTAGCAAAAATTCCTGTTCTGAGTGATTTAAGGACAAGGAACACTTAGTTGAATATCCTGAATGGATGTGAGGAGGCAGTATAGGCAGAATGAGTAAGGTAAAGCAATGTTCCTACAGACCTTAATGACCTTTCTTCATGCTCTTTGTATAAAGTATAGAGGCATAGTGTAATTGGTCCTCAACATAGTCATAAAAAGTTATATCTAGTAAATGGACAGAGGGCGGGTATGTTGGGTCATGAAGGATGGCATTGAAATTACAGAGGGTACAGTTTGTGCAATGATGAATAAGTAACAAGACCAGAAATCATAATCCTTTCTTAAATTATTGCCTATGGTTTTGTGTTATCCTGGAGGCTAGAAACGCTAAAAATAGTGAAATCTTGTGTGTCAGGGAACTGCCATCTGAGGCGCAGGAGGTGAAAGGGCTCACGGAGGGTGAGAGAGACCATTCAGCTGAGGAGGGAACCAGCAGGGGGAGAAGCGGATTTCCAAGGGAAAGTGAGTCGGAGGGAGGGCTCAGAGACACTTCAAGCGAGAACAGTGGGGAGGTTTCAGGACCTCCTATAGGGACACCCACTCCTCGCCGGAAACTGTCACGCCGAGAGTCCAGAAGACGCGTTTCCGTTAAGGAGCTTTTATGCTGGAAGAAGTTCCGTAAACGCCCACTGTCCGATTCAACGAGCGACTGATGGAGCCATGCTTAAGGAGCTCCGTCACAGACAGAGGTTTGTGGACTTAGCCAAACTCTGAGGGACTAGGATTTTACGCACAAGCAGCTCACCATCCCATCACAGCAATCGGACAGTCCCTGAAAGCAGCTTGTGCAGAGAGGCATCATGAGCAACCCAGCCGGAGCCGGGGGAGCAGGAGGAGCTGGAGAGGGTCCAAGCCTGGAAGAAAGGTACAGGGTGTTTGAAGTCCAGCTAGCACTGCAAACGGCGAGGCTAGAGGAAAGGAGGGCGCAGGATGCAGAAAAGGCAAAAGGCGCTACACTAGCAAGAAAGATGCTAGGATTGGTGCTGAAGTTTGGGGGGGACCCCAGGAACTACCAAGCCTTTAGGACAGAGATGCAGTATGCTCTCGAGCTGCAGTTTAATGACTTTCCCGACGAGGCATCGCGAGTGGCGTTTGTGATTGGCCATCTTGAAGGGGGGGCGAGAGACTGGGTCAGACCCCTGATGGCAGGGAATAGTGAAATGCTGAAGGACACGAGGAAGTTTTTTCGCGCCATGGATTTGATGTTTTCCAGCGAGATTGAACAAGGACTGGTGCGCAGACAATTGATGGCTTGTAAACAGGGTAGCCGATCGGTTCGTGAGTACTGGACTGAGTTTACAATGTTGATACATAAATTGGGCTGGGACCTATCGGCGGAACCCATTCAAATGCTCTTTGAAGAGGGGCTTTCTTCGGCGGTGAAAGACGAACTTTCCTGGGCGCCCAGGGCGGAGTCTATGGACCAGCTGACCAAATCAGCGCTGACCATTGGAGCGCGCCAGGAGGCAAGAGCCTTGGAGAAGCGGGAGGGGAAAGGAGAGCGTTGGAGGGATTTCCGCATTCCAGAGATTCCGGAGCCAAATCTCCCGCCAGGAGAGCCGATGGAAGTTGGAACAGCGCGCGCGCGCAGTTTCAAATCTCAGTGAAGGGAGGAAGAAGGAGGGAAAGAGCGCCAAGAAATGTTATCTCTGCCAGCAGCCAGGTTACTTTGCCAGAGTCTGCCCGCAAAGAAAGGAATGGCAAGGGATGGCAGGAGCTGTTGGGGGGAAGGAGGAGGGAGTCCAGGAGCCAGTAAAAGCCAACGCCTGGCTGCCACCGTCAGGGCACTGCAGCCAGGCCAAGGAGCAGTAAAAGTGCCCACTCCAGAACCTCCAAGGCCAGCCCTGGTAATAGAGGTGTTGCTAGAGCTGGCAAACGGATACCCACTAAAGACAAAGGCGCTGTTGGACTCAGGCAGCTCCTGTAATTTTATGAGTAAGGAGTTTGCAGCTGAACACCAGATACAGATACTCCCTTTAAGCAACCCCCTGCAGGTGACCACGATCGATGGGAGGGAGCTGCTGGGAGGAGAAGTTAGCCTACAGACCGTCCCAATGGTTATGAGGGTGGCCAGGCACACAGAAAGGACAGCGTTCAATGTGGCCACCCTGGGAGGGGCTCCCGTCATTTTGGGAATGAGCTGGCTAGCGTTGCATGATCCGCTAGTGGGCTGGCATCAGAGAGTGGTTTCCTTTGGGTCAGCACATTGCCTGGAACACTGCAGGGAGGGAAAGGTCCCAGAAGGGGCAAAAGCCTTTCTAGCAGGGACGGAAGTGGCGGACAAAGGGAAGGTGCCCAAACAATACGCTGACCTGAGCAAAGTCTTCAGCGAAAGGGAAGCAGATAAACTACCACCGCATAGAGCCTTTGACTGCCAAATTAACCTGGTCCCTGGGGCCCAGCTCCCCGTGGGCAAGCTGCACGCCATGTCAGACAGGGAAATGCAGGAGTTAAGGGAGTTTATTGATAAAAACCTGAAGAGGGGCTTCATCAGAGAGTCCAGAGCGGTGGGGGGGAGCCCAGTGTTTTTTGTGGACAAAAAAAACACGGATAAACCCAGGCTTGTAGTGGACTACCGGAGGCTAAATGCCGTGTCAGAACCAGTGACTTTCCCCATGCCCAGGATTGATGACATTTTGACCAGGGTGAGGAAGGGAAAGATATTCACGAAATTGGACCTGAGAGGGGCATACAACCTGATACGAATAAGGAAAGGGGATGAATGGAAAACCACCATGTTCACCCCTTTGGGGGCTTTTGAATATCTCGTTATGCCATTCGGATTGCAATCAGGCTCCGCATGTTTTCAATCGCTCATGAACCATGTCCTGGGACCTCTGCTCTACAAGAATTGCGTGGCCTTCCTCGATGACGTGCTGATATATTCAGAGAATGAGGAGCAGCATGTAAAGGATGTCAGGGAAGTGCTGAGCCAACTGCAAGCAAACCAGCTGTGGGTGAAATTGGAGAAGTGTCAGTTTCACACCAAGGAGGTGGAATTCCTGGGGTACCGCTTATCAGACAAGGGATTAGCTATGGATCCAGGCAAGGTCCAGGCGGTGCTGGAATGGAAGCCACCGAAAACGAAAAAGGATGTGCAAAGGTTCTTAGGGTTTGGGAACTTTTACCGTAAATTCATCAAGAACTTTGCCCACTTAACGGCTCCCATCACGGACTGTCTAAGCAGCAAGAAGAAATTCGTTTGGACGGCGGAGGCGGAGCAAGCATTTGAGGAATTGAAAAGGGCATTCGCTTCGGAAGAACAGCTCCTGCATGTGGATTTACAAAAACCCATGAGAGTGGAAACTGATGCCTCAGACCGGGCGGTGGGGGCGGTGCTGCTTCAGCCAGGGAGTAATAAGTCGGAATGGAGACCGTGTGCCTTCTTTTCGCGTAAGCTGAACAAATCCGAGAGGAACTACACCGTATATGATCGAGAACTACTCGCCATTCACGAAGCGTTCCGGAGATGGAGACATTTACTAATTGGTGCACAGCATAAGGTGCAAGTGTGTACGGACCACAAGAATCTGGAGTATTGGAGAACGGCACGAGTGCTCAACCAACGACAAGTGAGGTGGGCCCAGGAGTTCTCCAAATTCCATTTTGAAATTTGCTATGTGCCAGGTCCAGAAAACATCAGAGCGGACGCTCTCTCGCGCAAACCTGAATATTTGGAGGGGGAGGGAGCGCCTGAAGAGAGACATATTATCCCAGAGGACCACTGGGTGTGTGGGGCAGCCTGGGTGGGGCAAAGGGAACTGGTAGAGGGAACGGTAAATGATGAATACGCCCAGAATAAGCTCAGAGGTTTAAGGGGAGAGGGAGAAGACCCCGGAGGTTTTGAAGAAAGAAACGGGGCATTGTATTACAAAGGGGCACTATATATACCCGAAGGGGAATTGAGGGGGAGAGTACTCAAACAGCTGCACGACAACCCCACAGCGGGGCATTTTGGGCAACACAAGACCATGTGGTTGGTGACCAGGGAGTTTTGGTGGCCCAAGGTGAGGGAGGATGTACGGGAGTATGTGAGAGGGTGTGACCAATGCCAGAGAGCCAAGGGAGAAAGGCGGGCGCCAGCGGGGTTATTAGAACCGTTACCAACACCAGAACGACCGTGGGAGGCGGTATCGATAGATTTTATGACTGATCTGCCTAAATCCCAGGGGAAAACCGCCATACTAGTCGTAGTAGACTTGTTAACTAAGATGGGTCACTTTGTAGCTTGCTCACATGCAGTCACGGCGGAAGAGACAGCGAAATTGTTTGTAGAACATATTTTTAGGCTGCATGGCGCCCCCTTGAGGGTGGTCTCCGACAGAGGGAAACAGTTCACGTCCAGATTCTGGAGGAAACTTATGAGCTTGTTGCACGTAGAGGTCAACTTTTCGACTGCCAGGCACCCTGAGACCAATGGGCAGGCGGAGAGGGCAAACGGTATCCTCCAACAATACCTGAGGTGTTATGTCAATGACAGAGAGAACGATTGGGTCGAAAAGTTGGCGCTAGCAGAATTTGCTTACAATAATGCGGAGAATGTGTCCACCGGGATGAGCCCCTTTTTGGCTAATTATGGGTGCCACCCCAGGGCGTTTCCAGGGGGAGGAGGGGAGAGATGGAGTGTCCCGGCCGCTGAACATTTTGTAGAAGAAATGGAAGCGATCCATCGTCAACTCCAACTCAACTTAGAAAGGGCCAAAGAAGAATATAAGAGGCAGGCAGACAAGAGCAGAAGGGAAGGTGAAACCATTAGGGTGGGGAGTCAGGTCTGGCTATCAACCCAAGGGTTGCCGTTCAAGGGGGGTTGCAAAAAATTGAGACCCAAAAGATTGGGACCATTTGAGGTCATCCAACAGGTCAACCCAGTGGCTTTCAGACTCCGGTTACCGAACCACATGAAACTGCACCCAGTATTTCACAGGTCATTACTGTCACCATATAGGGGGGAAGGTGCAGGGGTATCCACACGGGGGCCAGTCTTAGAAGAAAGGGAAAGCAGCAACCATGTGGCGGAAATCATCGACTCCAGGTGGAAGGGTAATCAGGTGGAGTATTTGGTCGCGTGGGAAGGGGAACCGGAGTCAGAAAACACCTGGGTGACGGCAGAGGAGGTCAGTGATGAGATCTTGATCGAAACGTTCCACCGAAGGTTCCCCAGGAAACCTCAGCCAGTAGCGAGGTTCAGGAGGGAGTACTTTGGCACCACCGATGATGAGGAGGAACTGGAAGGATTCAGGGAATCGGAGTTGGAAGTAGGAACAGACTCCGATGAGGAGGAGTACTTGGAAACCGGAAACAGCAACAGGTGGAGGGAAGTGTTCGAAACTTCGGAAGATGAGGGAGGTTCTTTCAGGGGTTTTGCTCCCTCGCCTCCCGCAGAGGAGGGGAGGGAAGGGGGTGAAGGGGGCCCTGGAGGGGAGGTGGATGTCAGGGAACTGCCATCTGAGGCGCAGGAGGTGAAAGGGCTCACGGAGGGTGAGAGAGACCATTCAGCTGAGGAGGGAACCAGCAGGGGGAGAAGCGGATTTCCAAGGGAAAGTGAGTCGGAGGGAGGGCTCAGAGACACTTCAAGCGAGAACAGTGGGGAGGTTTCAGGACCTCCTATAGGGACACCCACTCCTCGCCGGAAACTGTCACGCCGAGAGTCCAGAAGACGCGTTTCCGTTAAGGAGCTTTTATGCTGGAAGAAGTTCCGTAAACGCCCACTGTCCGATTCAACGAGCGACTGATGGAGCCATGCTTAAGGAGCTCCGTCACAGACAGAGGTTTGTGGACTTAGCCAAACTCTGAGGGACTAGGATTTTACGCACAAGCAGCTCACCATCCCATCACATTGTGTGTGTTTATTTGATTTTATTATATTGAATTCTTCTATACTGAATCACATGAAGTATATGGATTAAAACATCTTTCTACTTTTAACTTTTAAGTTCCATTCCCCCCCCCCCCCATTCAACTTATTCTTCTTTCAGATTCAAGTAAGTGAAAAGTTTTGGTAGAAATTATTCTTCCCAAGTTTTCATGTTAACATGGGAACGCACCCGTGAGAAGAGCATTCTCCTATAAATGCAGATAGGTTTCTCCTCATCAAATTTTTTCTGAGGGGGAGTCTGTTGCCCATTGCTGTCCTTGGCATCTTTGCGATGATTTGAGGTTACTTCCTGTGAATAACTGGAATTTGTGCTTCTATTACATTTTGACTTTTCATTTTGACTGTCTGTAGGAAAAAATGAAGTAGTCTGAAAGGGCAGAGAGGAACATAGTTAATATAAAACTAATGTGTATTGTACTGTTACTGTTCACCTACAACAACTATTCTGTTGTAGTTGTCAATCTGGTATACCATTGAAAAATATTTTAATCAAAGTGTTCTAATTTCAAATCTTTTCAGATTTGTCGCCTTTGTTTTCAACATAATACACCGCTGGATGCAATTGCACAGTTCAGAAAACACATAGATTTGTGCAAGAAAAAAATTGGGAGTGCTGAATTGGCTTTTGAGCATGCTGCCTGGATGTCAAAACAGTATGTTTTTACTTAGTAATT
This sequence comes from Podarcis raffonei, assembly GCF_027172205.1. Taxonomy (NCBI): domain Eukaryota; kingdom Metazoa; phylum Chordata; class Lepidosauria; order Squamata; family Lacertidae; genus Podarcis; species Podarcis raffonei. The sequence continues at coordinate 30,504,268 of NC_070610.1, read as the reverse complement.
TTACTACTGTGATTAGTGAATTGGTGAGCTTATTCAAGCTGCACGGTGTTGCTTTTGGTTTGCAAGTTATTACATAAACCTTATGACATTCCACATCAGTTACAGCTGTAGCTCTGGGAGGAAGGTTGCCATTATACACATTCTACAAATGAAGAACCTGAGGCTTAAATGACTTGCCTCAAGCTACTGGGATGTGAACCAAAGTGACTGGTGCAAGCCTCAAATTCTTTTGTGCTTGTTACCTAGATTTCAGTGTTTTCTGTTCCAGATACGTTTCAGAGAAGAAATGGGGAACATATTCAGGGCTACACTAGAAATAAATATATAGTGAGCTAATCTATAGCGAGCCAGAGAATGTCCGCCAACTTGCATATTCTGTTAACAAGTTACCATCTGCATGCACCTATCGTACATGTAGTAGATAGTAAGCATTGCAGATGTTAATCACATGCATAATTCTGGGATCATTAGAAAGTTTGAAACAAATAATAGAAATCATGAGAGTTGAGACCTGTAGTGATATATTTGGTGGGTTCCTTTATTTTAAAATTATTTTGGTTTGAAGCAAAGGATGCCCTGGGTTTTCAGACTTTCTATTTCTCATGGCTATATAGGAAAGTTTTGGATTCTTTCCTTAAATTAAGATTCTTGGGGTCCTGGAAAGAGGTCAGGATTTTGTGTGGCCCATGAGTTAGTTGCCTGTTGCTACTCTGCTTAATCCTTCTGAAAAATCTGAAGTGTCTGGTTCTGAAGATGTGTGTGTGATTTCCCCCCCTTTTTGTTTTAAACAGATTCCAAGCTTTTGGAGATTTGTTTGATGAAGCTATTAAACTAGGACTGACAGCTATTCAAACTCAGAATCCTGGTTTCTATTACCAGCAGGCAGCATACTATGCACAAGAACGGAAGCAATTGGCCAATAGTCTCTGTAATCATGAGGTGAGTCATAGGCTGCCTTACATTTGTTTACCCTCCTTTCTGAGACCATATTCTTACAAGGTTTTCTGCAAGAAGTGTCTATAGCTTTTAGGGTTTTTCTAAATACTGACTTCTAGATAGCTGTGCTGACTCATTTGTGTGAATGGTGTTACCATGCACTGATCAGTTACAGTGGTGTACAAAAAGCTGATTCCTGTTCGTTCCTGTGTGTGATTCCAGTGCAGCAAAGAATCAACATGGGCTGCTATAAACCATACCTGCGGGACATAGGTTATAAAAATTAACCAAAAGTAAGGCTGAAAACAGAACTTATTTTGATTTATCAGTGAATTTCAGGTAAAGGTAACATGAATAATAAGATTTTTGGATTAGCAAGTTGGTATTTTTTAACTAATGAGTCTACACTCAGAGTCCTAAACTTGTAGAATTGGATCACCAGGATCATCTAGTCCAACCCCCTGTAATTCAGGAATCTTTTGCCCAACGTGGGGCTCAAGAGTCTTATGCTCTACTGACTGAGGTATCTCAGATCCTGTAATCTCTTCTGTAAGCTTACTTTTATAAGCCCATAACTTTTGGTCAAGAGGTTTATATGTTTACTTATAGACATATATACACACAGAGATTAAAAAAACTTGGTTTGTGTATGGTAAATTCATGTGTTGTATAGTCTAAATAATGCACACCTTTTAGAATCCTAGTGTATGTCGGCACTCTTACTCAGTTACAGGTTTCTAAGCAACTTTATTTGGGCACGGACTCTAATGATAGGTCATGCTACATTAGTATACTAGAATGCCCATAAAAGTGTTCATTTAAAAGTATGTGGGGAAAAATAAGAAAAAAGAACTTTAAATAGCAGTTTTGTAGTCTTCAAACATAATCCAGAATACCGGGGGTGTTCAGGTCTCCCTCTATTAGTTAGATCATGCAAAACATAAACATTTTTACTCTAATAGTTAGCTCTACAGAAGCCATAGTTAAGTGTACACGCATGCACAGTCCTGCGTCCAAATATATTTTCATGAATTTCATTGAATTCAAGAGTCTTAAGCAGGTATACGTAGGTTCAGTGTAATGCCTTTATGTACCAACAAGCATTTTTCTGTTTCCATCCTCTGTGCCAATACAGGTTTGGGTGTGGTTTTGCTTCTTCTATAAACACATACATTTTGGAAGTCTTCCCCTCCCCACCCCCAGCATTCAGTTGTGTGTTTTATTATCACACTGTGTCATAACCTTTAACAATATAGTTAAGGCTCTCTTTGCTTAATTTGCAGTCTTCCGTAATATATCCCAATCCAGATCCACTGGAAACTCAAACTGGAATGCTTGACTTCTACGGACAAAGACCATGGAGGCAGGGAATACTAAGTAAATATCTTTTCAGTTTCTTGCCTACAGAACATAAACAAAAAGCAATCTTAGTTAACAAACATTTATCCTAATGTGTGTATATTTCAAATTGTGTTCCTGAGAGCCTTATATATCCTGCCAAGCATATTGGGGAAACTTCTGTGACAGGAGTAAGGAACCTGTTACTCCCCAGGTGATGTTGGTTCATTCACCATTCTGGCTGCTACTGCTGGAAATCATAGTCCAACCACATCTGGAGGGTTTTCTACCTCTGCACTATGAGAAGACTGGTAATGCTAGCTGAGCTCCTCTGACTGACAGCTTCCCTGCTGCTACTGATCTTATCCTTCAGTGCCCAGGTGTGTACTTGCAGCTCATCCAGGGCAGTGATAAAGCCCAACAGACTTAACCTATGTCTCAAGTGAATCAAGTATGGCCTAAGACATATCGTATATACTGCAATACATGACAGACATGCTGAAGTTCATTAAGAGGCATATCAGTTCAGGAATGGTTCCGCAGAGTAGTAACATGTTCTGTGGAAGCTTGTACCATAATAAATTGGTTAATCTTTAAAGTGGCACAGGACTAGAGGAAACAGATGGGCTTGTATATTTCTGTTCATGTGGAGATCTACTACCTCTGTTGAAATGAATGAGGCAGCCTATGCTTGGAAAAGCAACTTCTGTTTGTTAGAGCCCATACAGAGATTTGGAACGGGATGACAGTGAACTAAGTCTGTGGTTTTAAACATTCCATTCAAAGGCTTAGAATGAGTTTACCAGATAAATGCAAACCCTCTCATTGTGTGATATAAGGCTTGTGTCATTATTAGTAGCTTCTATAATAGCAAAAATTAAATAAGTGTTGCTTTTCTGGAATCAGTCCTTTTATGGGCTGTTGCCAAGAAACCACAGATTGTGAGGTTTTGGCTTTGTTGCTAAGAGCAGTAATTTTCCTAGTAGGCTGACTTAGACCATAGCACTTAAAGGTGCTTTAGTTTTTAGTATGTTTAATTATTTCAGCCTATCTTTTTAAGCAGTCTACTTAAAAGAACAAAGAATACACCTGAGTTCTAAAACATTCCTTCTCCTACGATACAGAGCAGTGTTTAGAATCTGAACATTCTTGAACTGGAACTAGGCTTGTAACAAAAGAATGTACACTAGTTCATTAAGATGGATTTTTCATTGTCATATGCAGGCTTTGATCTCAATGATCCCGAAAAGGAGAAAGTGGGAATTTTGGCGCTGCAACTGAAAGAGAGAAAGGTTCTTCACTCTGTAAGTCACATTTCAATAGTATTTATAGTTTGTCATTGTAAGGGCAAATATAACTTTAACAATACTTTTTATTAGGAGCTAATAATCACCTTGCTGAGTAATGCAGTTGCCCAATTCAAGAAGTACAAATGTCCAAGAATGAAAAGTCACTTGAGTAAGTATAATATTCCTAACTAATGTTTAATAAAACACATTTTACAGTTTTTAATACTGTAAATAATATAATGTTCTTTTCAGTGGTTCAGATGGGTGAAGAGTATTACGATACTAAAGATTACACCAAAGCTTTGAAGTAAGTATGATTTTTATAAATGCCACTGCATGATTTTAGGTATTTATTTTTTAATTTTTGTTTAGTAATTTAAGTGAAAATTGGAAAACTTTTTTCAGCAGTGTATAGAAGAGGGTTGTGAATAGGTTGATTTGAAAGTTATTGAATCTATCATAAATTGTAACAGGACAGGTTATCCTGGCATAGCTTCAGTGAGTTCAGATATTGCAGGTGGTATGCAACTAGACAGTTCCACTAGTACAAGGACTTTTGGCTGTGCAGCAGAACTTTCTCTTTCCTCTGTGTGCCTCTTAAATATATTTGGGGGGGTTTCTCAAACCATCTGCAGATTTAGGGGGCATGTGGGGAGAGGAGTGGGAGGGAAAGTTCCTTTGCACAGTCAAAAGTCCTTCTGCTAATAAACTGTTTAGCTGGATGCCACCCTGTGGCTATAATTCAATATGTACAAATGTAATAGCTGATAAATTCTGTATTTTTTATAACTGTTTCTAGAGGAAATAACTTGGAAATATGAAGGTATAGGGGAAATACTCCGTTTCTAAAAATGCATTAACATAATGACAGTGCTAACCAAATTTGCTATTTTCATAGTGGTTTTCCCTAGGACACGTGTTTTTATTGCCTTAACTCAGTAGAGTGCTACTGAGTTGCAAATATTTTGTGACTGATATTTCAGTAACAATATTTGTCAAGTAGATTATTGAATTTCTTTTTGAGTATAGCATTTAATTCTTGTTAAAGGTGAAATCCTAGCGTGGGTATGCTGTGGAAGGTTTTAGAATTCAGCAACAGCCCTCTTGTTACCAGCATCTCTTGAGATACATCAGCCGGAAGTCAGAAATATATCAGTAGAATGGCCTACAGATGTATCATACCTAACTGCCAGAAAACACTGTTAGAGCAGGAAGAAAAATAGAGCATTGCTAGGGGAGAAATAGACTGATGCCATAGTCTGCACCCTCTCAGATACTGCTCCTAGACATTGCACTGCCATGATGGGTTTAGTTCCCCTATGCAGGGCTCACGTGTTTTTGACATACTCCCCTGTGGTTAGTGTGTGCCGGCAGTTTTCCCATGAGCACTGGAGGAGTAACCAGTGGGATTTCTTCATTCTGTTCAGCTATTAGAACAAACCTCCAAGTTACTTTTGCGGCATGTAAAATTAACCTTATGTACTACTTTAGCTTTGTTTGCTAAGTGGAAGTCAAAGATGTGAAATCGGATCCCAGTTGTCATAGGGAACTGAAAATGTTCAGATTAATTTCCCCCCTAGGAAACTCACATCACAAAGCTTATTTGATCAGGTGCATCTTCTATTTGGCTTCTGTGTTATTTTTATATGAACTGTCAGATTCATTTGCTTAGTTAAATTCTCTTTTAACCCTTTTCCAGGCTGCTAGATTATGTTTTATGTGACTATCGTAGTGAAGGATGGTGGACTCTTCTTACTTCTATACTGACCACAGCTCTAAAATGTTCCTATCTCATGGCGCAAATAAAAGATTACCTTACATACTCATTAGAGCTGCTGGGAAGGGGTAAGGAAGTGCACTTCATTTCTGTCTTCTTCTTTTTAACCATTTTGATTTGAATGTTTATTAGCACAAACCTGGGCAGATGAAAGGCATTTGTGGTGTATGGAACAGCCCTGCCTAAAAGGGTTGTTGTATCTTTAAGAGACCCCTTCTTTGTGGTTTTGCTTCAAATGTGGTTAGACAATCTAGGGCCAAGGAGTTCTATGTTCAAATCCCAACTACATTAAGAAATTCCCTGAGTTACCTTGGACTGTTCAGTAACTCTCAGCCTAACATATGTGTGTGTGGAAGGTGGGCACACATCTTGCTCTGAGATCTTTGTAGGATTGGGATAGAAATGCAGCAAATATGCTGAACCTTCTTTGGAGCTGGTTGCAAGAACTAGACCTTGATTTTGAGTATGAAGATAGCTGGGGAATGTTAAAGCATTTGCAGGTATTACAGGCAGTAACTCTTCATTATAAATTGAAGGTGGGGTATAAATATTATTCGGGACGCGGGTGGCGCTGTGGGCAAAAGCCTCAGCGCCTAGGGCTTGCCGATCGAAAGGTTGGCGGTTCGAATCCCCGCGGCGGGGTGCGCTCCTGTTGTTCGGTCCCAGCGCCTGCCAACCTAGCAGTTCGAAAGCACCCCCGGGTGCAAGTAGATAAATAGGGACCGCTTACTAGCGGGAAGGTAAACGGCGTTTCCGTGTGCGGCTCTGGCTCGCCAGATGCAGCTTGTCACGCTGGCCACGTGACCCGGAAGTGTCTGCGGACAGCGCTGGCCCCCGGCCTCTTAAGTGAGATGGGCGCACAACCCTAGAGTCTGTCAAGACTGGCCCGTACGGGCAGGGGTACCTTTACCTTTACCTTTTATAAATATTATTATTATTATTATTATTATTATTATTATTATTATTATTCCTTTTTTCCTAATTTGTTTTTGTATTTTCCATCAGCGTCTACTTTGAAAGAAGATCAAAAGTCTCGGATAGAAAAGAATCTGATCAAAGTTCTCATGGTCAGTAGGTAGAATCCAACTTCTCTGAGACAATCTCCAAAAATGTAAAATGTTTTTCATATAGAACTGATATTCTTGTTTTGGATTCAGAATGAGACTCCAGATCCAGAACCTGAATGTGATACTGCTTCTGTGAAAGCTGCCCAGAAGTTGTGGACTGACCGCGTTTCTCTGGCAGGAAGTAATATCTTTACAATAGAAGTGCAAGACTTTATTCCATTCGGTATGTATCAAAGCTATTGAAAATAAAAAAGTCACGTTTTGTGCACCTGATGGGTAAACATCCATATTTCATTTCTGAAAGTTTTATTTTTTATAGTTTACAGATTTTACTAGATTTGGAAGTAGGGACTTAATACAGTGCATTGATATATTTATGCAGAAATCTTCACTAAAAAGTTTAGCATATACACTTTAGATCTCGGGTAAAAATTTCAACTGCAAAATGTTTGTGTGGTATGTCACGTTCATTCCAGTTGCCACAGGGAACGGCATCAAATCATGTTTTAAAATCGCACAGATGCATAGCACACACAAAAAACTTGCACCTTGTCAAAACTTTTGCAGGCTTCATCTCATCAGAATGATTACTATTCCTGTAAATTTAATCCAGTGCTGCCAAAAAGAAACTTAAGTTAAATACATTTTCCTATTGTAGTCAAGGGAGAATCTATCCAATGCTTTGGGAAATATGGTGGTGTGAACCTCCACTTTGAATTCATGGTGAAACATGATGTTGGGCTGAGCTGAAGCATATTCTATTTTTTCTGTGCACACCCTAATATATAATAGATATATTATGATACATCTTGTACATATTGAAGATAAGTGAACGCAATAGAAAATCAGAAGCTGCTCTGCCTACTGCATATCTGCTTGGATTGCAGCTAGAGAATCTCACTTCAAGTGTTCCATGTCTTTAGCTAGGGCAAGAAAGAGAAGAAGACCCCACTTAACTGAACTACCATTGGTCTTCTGTGAAATATGACAGTCATACTTAATACTGTGTTTCTTGTCTTTTTTTTTTTTTTTGCTCCAAACTCTAGTGCAGTGCAAAGCCAAGTTTCTTGCTCCAAGTTTTCATGTTGATACACCAGTTCAGTTTGACATATGCTTGAAAGCTGATTGTCCACATCCTATCCGGTTTTCTAAGCTGTGTGTTAGCTTCAATAATCAGGTAATTTAAAAAACAAACAAACCTTGCATTGCCTTTGAGGAAGGTTAATACCTTCTTGATGGGCAGTGGATAAGATTTGCCTTCTGCTAACCATTTTAATACTACAAAATATCAGTACTTCCTTTTCCACTTATTTTTTTTTCTTTTTTAGAATCTGCAAATTTATTTCTGTATAGGTAGTGATCCTTGTAAGTACAGACCTGATTTAATGGTGGTTCCAACAATATCAGGAGGGCACCGTGTTGGCTATCCCAAGTAACCAGTTAAACTACTTGCAGTGCAATCCTGTTTGTCTGTACTTGGAAGCAAGCCCCATTGAGTTCACTGGGATTTACCCTCTAGTACAGTGGTACCTCGGGTCAAGTACTTAATTCATTCCGGAGGTACTTTCTTACCTGAAACTGTTCTTAACCTGAGGTACCACTTTAGCTAATGGGGCCTCCTGCTGCCGCCGTGCCGCCGGAGCACAATTTCTGTTCTCATCCTGAAGCAAAGTTCTTAACCCGAGGTACTATTTCTGGGTTAGCAGAATCTGTAACCTGAAGCGTCTGTAACCTGAAGCGTATGTAACCCGAGGTACCACTGTACCTAGGATTGCTGTATAAATTACAAATATTTCCTTGAACTTTTCTCATCTTAAATAGCTTCAAAATGCAATTGATAGTTCTTTTTCAACATACAGTCGTACCTTGGTTTTTGAACAGCTTAGTACTTCCAGAACAGATTCCGTTCGACTTCCAAGGTACGACTGTATACATCTGTGAGTATTTTCTGTTGCTGCTTTGACATGAAGTGCATAGTATGTGTAACTTTTATTTAGCTCTAAAAGGGTTGGGGGGCAAAACAGTAATCCCAGCAAATGAGATTTGGTACATTATTCTACTCTTGTAGTGGTGCTGTTTTTGAAAACCTGCCCACTAATTTTTTATTTTTTTTTTTGGCTATAGGAATACAACCAATATTGTGTGGTGGAAGAAGCCTATCAAAAAAGTGACATGGAACCACCCAGCCAGGGGACATTGTGTCTTATCCCTGGTAAGACAAAGAAGTTCACTTTCAAATTTGTGGCAAAAACTGAGGATGTGGGAAAGAAGATTGAGGTAAGCCCTTAACTGATATTCAAAACAATACATTAAAAAGCTCAGTGACAGGTTGATTATAATTCAGTAGTTTGTTAACACCAGCAGACTAATCCAAGGGAGTACTGTTTTAACAAACAGGAGATAGAATTAGATGCCCAAGGCCTTTGCACTAGAAGGACATTTTGAGCTGTGCTGCAGCACTGCACCAGATGGGACTCTGCAGGGCATTGCATTATTCAGAAGGCCAAAATTGCAGCATTGGTAGAAAGGGGACATGGCAGAGTTGAAGTATTTTCTAGAAAACCTAGGAATCCTAAGATCACAATCCTGCGCACATATAGATTGTTGTGGGACAAGTCCTTTTGAATTGACTTCTGAACAAAGTTTCCAGTAAAGGTGGCATATATTAAAAATAGATCCACACATAATAGGAAAATTCTGATGCTGGATATTTTTATGTCCAATGGGGCAGGCTGATTTATGCACAGACAGTTCAGAATATTGATTTGCCTCAGCATAATTTCATAGAGAAGGAGGTGGCACTGGTAATGTGAATTTTATATTAGTGTGGTTCTGGGTGAATATTGTATGTGTCATGGCATATGTTACATGGACTGGAGTGGAAAAGTCCCAATGGTATTTGTCTGTCTTCCAGATCACATCAGTGGATTTGATTCTGGGTGGTGAGAACGGCCGGTGTTTGATTTTGAACTGGCATGGAGGAGGGGGAGATGCAGCTTCTTCTCAAGAAGCACTGCTTGCAGCTCGTTCCTTCAAAAGGAGACCTAAACTTCCAGATAATGAGGTTCATTGGGATAGCCTTGCAGTTCAGACGAGCACCATGTAAGTGGAAATCGGCATGTGCAATGGCAAATTTTTAATGGATACATAGAATGGTCTGGTGTCTTAGAGGGAGTGTGTGTGTGTGTGTGTGTGTGTGTAAGGTAAAGGTAAAGGGACCCCTGACCATTAGGTCCAGTCGCGGCCGACTCTGGGTTTGCGGCGCTCATCTCACTTCACTGGCCAAGGGAGCCGGTGTACAGCTTCCAGGTCATGTGGCCAGCATGACAAAGCCACTTCTGGTGAACCAGAGCAGTGCATGGAAACACTGTTTACCTTCACGCCGGAGTGGTACCTATTTATCTACTTGCACTTTGACGTGCTTTCAAACTGCTATGTGGGCAGGAGCAGGGACCGAGCAACGGAAGCTCACCCTGTTGCGGAGATTCGAACCGCCGACCTTCTGATCAGCAAGTCCTAGGTTCTGTGGTTTAACCCACAGCACCACCCGCATCCTGTGTGTGTGTGTGTGTGTGTGTGTGTGTGTGTGTGTGTGTGTGTATATAAACTAGAAAAATGCCGAGTTTCCCTCTCTTCTTCCCATTTGTAAAATGGAAATGGTGGTAATGAAAATAGTATAGAGAAGTGCCTGAGTATGTGTTATGCTGGGCAGCTAATAGTAGTGCATTTAGCATTAGTCCACATTTGTGACATTGCAAAAGTATGTGGCGAGAAGAGAGGATATGAGGGGATTTGAAAGGCATGTGGAACAAAAGTCAACTGTTTGCCTTGCATAGAATGCTGCTGCTCTGTTGCAAGCAGAGGCTTGCGCTGCAGCAGCTAGAGGAGTGGATAAGACCAGGACGTAAGAATGTTGAGAGGTAGCAGGCAGTTGATCTTTCTCTTGTTTTTATTAAAGGGTCATTTCCAGAGTGCCAAACATTTCTGTACAGCTAAGTCACGAACCTCCTGCCCTGACAAATGAAATGTACTGTTTGGTTGTGACAATTCAGTCACACGAGAAGACTGTTGCCAAAGATGTAAAGCTCACAGCAGGCTTAAAACCAGGTATTTGTTACGTGCCATGGTACTTGCTCACATTTCCTATAGAGAGTGATGGACTTATTATGGAAAGGATTAAATCACTCCCTTCTCCTGTACTGTTATGACAAATAAATAGCTATAGACAATTTGGATTGGTGCTGGAAGACAACCAAACACAGGACTTTTTTAGCAAGGTGATTTCAAAGTGTAACTTAAGAAGCTTTCAGCAAACGATTGTTAATCTTAACCACAGTTTAGGATTCAGATGTAATGCTAAAATAGGATTAATCTAAAATGGAAGCAGAAGTTTCCATCCTCCTTGTAGTCTTGCTGGGAGGTGGGTTTGCGACAGGATGTTCAAGCTCAAGGTTCACAAATCAGCTCCACGACAATCTTTTATGTGAACTGGGCCAATGTGGTTCTGAAGAACTTAACTTTGCATGAGATCAGTGCTGCGTAAAGTTCATATTGACTGCAGTTTTGTAATACAAGTTACTTAAAAGCTTTCCTAGTTGTTGCTATTGTAAACCTAACAAATATGACAATCTACTACCCCCTTATTTTAGGTCAAGATGCAAACCTGACTCAAAAAACTCACGTGACTCTAAATGGAACAGAAATGTGTGATGATTCCTATCCTGCTTTGCTTACTGATATCCCTGTAGGAGACTTGCAACCAGGTGAAAAGGTAAATATGTCCCTTTATCAGTGTAACAAGTGTTAAAAAGCAGTGATGGAATTATGTTGCACATGAGTACCTCTGAGATACAGGCCCCAATCCAAAGAAGATTGATTACAGTTCAGTTCCCTTTTCACTCCAACAGAAGTTCAGGATTATGATATTTCTTTGGATCTGTGCCACGATACATGTGGGACAGTAAGCAGGGAAACTGTTTCAGAATTCAGAATTTGCTCAAGAATTATATTTGCACATAGTGCAAACCACAACTACTTGTTTTTCCAAAGTAAAACACGAAGCAACCTAGGAACACAAAATGTTTCTCTTGGTTTCATATGCACACATAGTTGAGATAGTCCTAGAAATGCTTTTGGATGTGATGATGCTTTAAAATAAGACTTCTGCATATTGTACTTAGAGGCCTTTGGTATTTGTTTTGTCTACTCACTTTTTCTCTCTCCCTCCCTCTTTCTCCCCCCTGATTGTTGTAAAGCTGGAGAAGACCTTATATATTCACTGTGGAACAGTTGGTGCTAGGATGTTTCTTGTATATGTTTCCTACCTAGTGAGTGCGACCATTGAGGGAAAAGAGATTATCTGCAAATGTCACAGGGTATGTTGGACTGGTTGGCAGTTGTTTTTTTCTTAGATTCTCCAAGTGTATCCCTGTGCACATGACTAGCTAAAGTCTAGGGTTTCCTAAGCATGCAGACTACATGCATAAGTTCTATTGGAATCCATTATGCATGGATGGTTCGACAAATGTCATCTTTTTAATTCTAATTTTTTTGTTTCTGTTGTTTATATTACAGCATCAATAAATTGAAATGAAGTAGGACATTATAAATGTATAAACAGTATCATGAAATGGAATATGTTTACAGTATAATATATAAATAAAAATAAATTGAGTGGCTTGTTTATAATGTGGTCAACCAGAAATGCATATTAAGAGAGACGTTTCTTCATTATCCACTTTGATAAGCTTGGCTATTAGTGATAAAAGTAGTAATTCCTCTGACAAGATGTTCAGAGGAAGAAGGGGTGTACCGTTCTATAACTGAAAGAAGGCAAACTTAAGAGGTGTCAGGAAATAGCTAGGATGGTCAGTGGCGTAGCGTGGCTTGTCAGCACCCGGGGCAAGGCAAGTAATTTGTGCCCCCTAACCCGTGGATTTGCGCCCCCTAACCCTAACCCCCAGATGTTGCGCCCGGTGCGGCCGGCCCCCCCTGCACCCCCCACGCTACGCCACTGAGGATGGTGAACACCCAGGTCCTCAACATGCAACAGTCTCCTTCAACTCAAGAGAATGTTTATATCCATGTAGCGCCAGTCTGCACGCCTTGTAACCAACTAAGCTGAATGTAGCCGCATGTGTCACTCAACTTTTGCATTCTGGCAGGCAGCGAAACCAGGAAGTGTATTTAGCCGCTAGTCAGCAGCCGCGCATGAGTTCAGCTTAGTGAGTGATGACTTGTGCAGACCTGAGCATAATTGGGGGGGGGGGGCTAAGGTGCCAAATGACTCTGGTGCTGAAATAATAGGACCAGTGGGATGAAAGACTATACAGTGGTACCTCGGGTTAAGTACTTAATTCGTTCCGGAGGTCCGTACTTAACCTGAAACTGTTCTTAACCTGAAGCACCACTTTAGCTAATGGGGCCTCCTGCTGCTGCTGCGCCGCCGGAGCACAATTTCTGTTCTCATCCTGAAGCAAAGTTCTTAACCTGAAGCACTATTTCTGGGTTAGCGGAGTCTGTAACCTGAAGCGTATGTAACCTGAAGCATATGTAACCCAAGGTACCACTGTAATTGGTTTTAATAATGTGTGTTTTAAGAATGCAACTAATTTGAGACAGTAGTTACTAGTATTGACCATGCGTCTTTTTTTGGTAAAAAATAAGATGCTGGTACTCGTTATCTTGATAAATGTGTCATTGGTGCTAGCACATGATGGCTTCCAGGGTTAACGAAAAAAGAGGTGGTGGTGCTGTGTACTGGTCAGTACCATTTTCCACACACCCACACCCTGAGTATGGATAAGATCAAGCTATATTTGGAAATTTTTCCTTCTCTGATATAGGAGGAGGTTTTTTAGAGTACCTATAGATGGAGGAGTTACTGTTTGCATGAGTTGCAGAGGAATGATAAAGCTTTTGCTACTTTTTGGATGTTGGCCCATGAAAATTGAAACTGGAAGATGATTTAGGGTTTCTTTTTTGTGCAGGATGAAACAGTTACTGTGGAGACAGTATTTCCATTTGAGGTAGCTGTTAAGTTTGTCTCAGCTAAGGTACGTTACTAAAACCTGATTGAAAACATTGCCTGGACAGACAGTATGAACGATAAAATGACCCACCTTTTGTTTCTCTTCCTGGCAGTTTGAGCATTTAGATAAAGTGTTTTTGGACATCCCATTTTTGTTGATGACAGACATCCTCAGTGCTTCTCCTTGGGCCCTCACTATTGTAACCAGCCAGCTGCAGCTTTCTCCTTCCATGATGCCTGTGGATCATCTAGAATCTTACGTGGAGAATGGTGAGAACCTTCCTGTGTATTCTTAAGCACCCTTCTGGGATGTTGTTTGGGAAGAAACCCATTGATTGTTACTGCATTATGCCAGGCATACAGTATGTGTTTTTATTTGAATAGGATTATTTTGATTTATATTGCATAGAATTAATAAACTTTTCTCAAAAAGCAAAATCTGGAGATTAATTTGACTCCCTTGCAAGTGTACCCTGTCTGCATTTCCTCCACCACAACCAACATTTTGACATAGTTGCTACACAGTGAAATGTCTGCACTTTTACAGTAAAGTAACTTGGCAGAGGTGGTGAAAGCCCACCAAGTCCTGTTTGACTCTGGAGATATTTGATAACATATAAGCCTATCTTTTGTCATTAAATGACTGCTCCTTCTGTCTTTATGTGATTTGGTTCCTCTGCTTTTGCTGGGGAACAGGAAAAAGTGAAACAATGCTCTGTACTGTACATATGCTTGTGTTCTTTATAGTCTTCATAGGTTAATGTTTGCTACACTTAAAGGGTAAAGGGGACCCCTGACCATTAGGTCCAGTCATGACTGACTCTGGGGTTGCGGCGCTCATCTCGCTTTATGTAAATAATATAGAGTATGTTCATATAAAACATTCATAATGATTTCTGTATCTGAGAAACTTTAGACTGAACCTGACTTTTCTGATAGTTGTTTTACAGACAGGTGAAAGTGCTAGTGAATGTTTTTGCCTTCGCTGTCCATCACTTCCTACTGGTCAAAGTGGAGTGGCTACTGGAAGTTACGTAATTTCCTGGAAAAGGTAAATATTCCCATCTGCCTCTTCAAAAGTCCCATAGGTTAGTCTTGTATATTTCTTCCTTATTGATGAATATCAATAAGCATTATCACAGTTCAAGCCTTCTGGCATACAATTTGGGCAGAACAGAGAGAAGCCTTGGCTATCTAATATTGTATTTTTTAGCCAGATCGAACAGTAGTCCATTAAAATAGCGGGGGGTGAAATAGACTGTGGAAAAACATTCACACAGATACCCCAGGCACAGGGCTGCTGAAGAAACCCATTCACACAAATTTTGAACACATGAATCTAGAGAGTTCAGATAAGGCAGATCAGCATTTCTCTGACTATTCAAGGCACACTCCCAGCCAAGGAGCTTGTTTTTTCATTATCAGCTCCTTAGTGAAACAAAGCATTCAGGGAACCAGTTCTTTAGCAGAATGCAGTAGGAACAACTTTCATAATATATTGCTGAAAAGAAGAGCTTGGAGTGAATGTTGCCCAAGGCAGAATTTTGTCTGGAGTCTTAAGTTTACATTGTGGACTCTACTTTGTAGTTTACCTAGGATGGGGGCTTGGAAAACTCTTCATCAGGTTTTTCTGGGCTTCTGAGGACCCACCTGGTGCCTTGAGGCCTCTGCAAAGGCTTTGGCCTGCCTGTCATGAATGGGGCTCTTCTCACTGCCCAACCTGTGTAGTTCTGTGTGTGAGTAACTAACAGCATGCAGACCAAAGCCTGCATATACGCCTCATATGCTTATGTGCTGAATCTGTGCCCATAATGCCAGGTGGCCATGAATGCTTCTGCTAGTGTGGTGAAGAGTCCACGGTGCAAACCTTCAGACCCAACACTTTAGAGGCTTCATGTAGCAGAGGTGGGGTTATGGATTCTAGCTAGGCTGTAGTTTTAGGCAGAATGCAAATACTTACCTGGTAGTAAGTGTTGCGGTTTGCAAACGTTTTTGGGAAGCTGAACATCCAATTTGGCTACCACTTGAGTGCAGGAAGCTCCTGTAGCCAATTGGAAGCCGCGCCTTATTTTGAATGGTTTCGGGAGTCAGAACAGATTAAGTTCGAGAACCGAGGTACCACTGTAGTATTTTATCAAATTCAGGAACATAGATCTTTCTGCAAAATTTATTTTATGTATTTCACTCATCCCTAAAATTTATGGCCATTGTATATTCTAAGTTCATATCTAGGTATTGCAACAACCTAAAAAACCTAAAACAAGCAAAAAGAATCTGAATTGAGTAGAAAGAGCCGTTGGCAAAATGAAAAGCTGAAAAACAAGGTCCCTATGCTTTTCTGTTCCCCTAACCATCTGCCCTTACTGTATTTTGGTGTTCATGTTTTATAACCTTTAATCATTCTTCACAATACTTACCTTGACTTATTATGCAAAGCACTGAATTGTGCAAATCTGTTTTTGTCACCTAGATCCCATATCCCTTTTTGTCCCATGCCTCTAATAATTAGATTTTCTTGTAGCTCTTTCCTCTTATCTTTTAAACTGAAAATTAAGAAGTCGTTTACTGCTGATTTTTTTGTAGTGTTAAAATATTTATCTCTGTTTTCTTTTAAAGGCGCACAGCTGAGAAGAGCATACCTGTTGTTAATACTGTGATCACACTCCCCCACGTTATTGCAGAAAGTATCCCACTCCATGTTAACGCAGGTAATGCAAATTTATGCATAAAGTCATGCTCGACCTCAGATGCTCTCAAACTCTTAATCGCAGTGCAAAATTAGATTCTGGTGTGTTGCAAAAGTGTTGCTTACTAACATAGTTTGTGGACAAAGTCATTTCCCCATTAAATGTAAAGGACTGGGTTGGGTCCACTTTGTCATACTTGGATTAGATCCACTAAAATCAATGCAATTTAAGTTAGTCATAAGTCCTATTGATTTCAGTAGGTCTGCTCTAAGTATGACTAAGTTTAGATCCAACCCTTTGTGCTGCCACAACTCGCTCCAGTTTCTAAAATATAAGAGGCAAAAAAAGATCACAGTTCACACAATTGATAGATGCAAATTCTGTTTGTCACCTGTTTCCATCTTTATAAAACTTCCACGAGAACACACACGATTTCTTGAACTTCTTTCCCCAGAAACATACAAAAGCAGACCGACTCCCAAACCTGTCCAATAAGTGTGACAGGCTGAACATCCTGGGTTCAAATCTTTGCTAGGCCATGAAACTGCTGGTGATATGGCGCATCTCACCCTAATTCAAGCAACCTCTCTTTGCCATTTCAAAGGCAAGATATAAAATGTAATAAATAAAAGTTTATTTGCTAAGTTGTTCCATCATTTTGTATGTTTCTGGGGAAAGAAGTGATGCTCCATTCGTTTGTTACAGATGTGAATTTTCATAAAAGCAAAAGACTGAAATAGGTTATTCTAGTTCCATTTTTTAAAAATCCAGACTGTAATGCACAATCTTCCCTTTTCACTTACTGCTGACAGATGGAATTTGCCTTGCAGCACTTCAGCAACTTAACAGTGTCTAAAAAGAGACTGGTATTTTCGTCAGTCCTACGTGAAGCTACAATGTTTTTATGG
Source organism: Podarcis raffonei (assembly GCF_027172205.1). Lineage (NCBI taxonomy): Eukaryota > Metazoa > Chordata > Lepidosauria > Squamata > Lacertidae > Podarcis > Podarcis raffonei. The sequence continues at coordinate 30,487,236 of NC_070610.1, read as the reverse complement.
TTACTCCTGTGTTTAGTACATTTTTAATCTTCTTGGTTTCTGAGGTATATAACCCTAAATAGTGTTAATATATACTTGCAAAGTTGAGAAAGAAACAATAAATGCTATTTTTGCTGAAATACATGTAACTTCTGTTACACTTCCTTTACAAAGATTTGCCCTCGTTTGGTCGAGTCAGAGAATCCTTACCTGTAAAATATCACCTGCAAAATAAGACGAATATTGTTCAAGATGTGGAAGTGTTAGTGGAACCCAGTGAAGCCTTCATGTTTTCTGGCCTTAAGCAGGTATGGCTTAGACTCCAAACTTAAAAGAAATATTTTGTTACAGCCTCTTGCATACCTTCAAGCTATTATCTGAATCACACATAGGATAAATTGATTGTCCTAAACATGTCCAATTTTATTGTTCTGAATATTGTGTCTGTTTGCAAAACTTAGAGGTGGAGAAACGGGGGAATAAAAACCACAAGATATCCTTGTTTGAGGGAAGAATAACTTTTTACATAAATCTGAAATATTAAGTTTGTATATACAGATATCTAGGTACCTGGGAGAACTTTGCATTTATCTATAATTGAGAGAGAAACTAGAGTAGAGAGAGGGTAGAGAAAGAAAATAATGATGGTTGTAAGAAATTGTATGGTTCATTACCTTAAACTGTATGCTCCCATTCATTACATGGGCTTGCCAATCTGAAGGTCAGCAGTTCGAATCTGTGTGACAGGGTGAGCTCCTGTTGCTCTGTCCAAGTTTCTGTCAACCTAGCAGTTTGAAAGCATCCCAGTGCAAGTAGATAATAGGTACTTTTGCGGCAGGAAGGTACAGTGTTTTGTGTGCTCTGGCAATCATCACGGTGTTCCATTGCGCCAGAAGCGGTTTAGTCATGCTGGCCACATGACCTGGAAAGCTGACTGTGGACAAACACTGGTTCCCTTGGCCTAAAGCGAGATGAATGCCACACCCCATAGTCACCTTTGACTGGACTTAACCATCCAGGGGTCTTTTACCTTTTCCATGGGGAACTCTGATACGGTTGTGACTTCAGCAGCTGCCATTTAAGAAACAGACAACTTGTAACATTCACAAGATATACTTGAGCCTTTGCAAGTGCCGGTCAGGAGGGTTGAAATTACAAGGTTAAAGTTGAAAGAGCGAGGAGGTTGAGAAATTGGGAATAAAAAGAACATACTAATGATTAACTGTTTCAGACAAACGTTTAAATAAAATAGAAAGCCTGGATTGAGATTGTAATCCAAAAAAAAGGACTGATTACAGACTTTGAACTGTATTTTTAGATAAGATTGCGAATCCTTCCTGGTACCGAACAGGAAATGTTATACAACTTCTATCCTCTCATGGCTGGATATCAACAGCTTCCATCACTTAATATCAACCTGCTACGGTTTCCAAATTTCACCAACCAGCTGCTTAGAAGATTTATACCAACACACATATTTGTAAAGGTAAGATGTAATAATGACATCTGTGCTGTTTAGAGCTCTTTCAGTACATGTGTCATGCTTAAAGACAGTTGAATATTAGGCTAGACTTTTCAAGTTGGCATAGCATCTACCCAGAAATTGCAAAATGTAAGAAGCAAATCTATAATTTGGAGTATAGTCAATTAGAAGGCTCTTGTTGACTGCATTTTGCAATAATTTAATTGGGATTCTGAGGAAATATTTCCGGTTAAGACTAGCTTACATCATTTTATGAGAGAACCAGAGTATCTATTCAGTCCGTAAAATGTGCCAAAGCTTCTGCCTGTATTCTGTGATCCAATTTAAAATTAGGCAAACAATACCTGCTATTTCGTATTATATTCAGTACTTTGTAAGATGCTTAGTTGAAATAGTTTCAAGGTAGAGTAAATATTCTCTTTGGGTTATGAATTACCATGATGCTAAATCAAACCTGGAAATAACTGGAATTGAAAAGAGTCTAATATGAAGACAAAGCACCAATGGCTTCTTTGGCATTTGTTAAAAGTATTCATATGATAGTGGAATTATTAGGCACAGTCATACCTCGCGTTGAATGCGCTTCGGGTTGAGCGTGTTTGAGTTGCGCTCCGCGGCAACCCGGAAGTAACGGAGTACGTTACTTCAGGGTTTCGCCGCATGCGCAGACGCTCAAAATGACGTCCCACGCATGCGCAGAAGCGGCAAAAAGCGGCGCACGCGTGCGCAGACGTGCCATCGCTAGTTACTTTTGCTTCTCGATGTGAATGGGGCTCCGGAACGGATCCCGTTCGTATCTAGAGGTACCACTGTACTATGAAGTTGATTAATGAGTCGTTTCTCCCAAGCCCTTTTTTCATAGCAAGAATTGGTCTACGTTAATTGAAATATTCATACTCATTATGTTACTGTTACGCTGGTGGCTAGGAAGAGACATGTCCAGGCAGTGTTAGTGAAATTGTTGAAAAAATGTGATGTGCCTTTTGTGAACTACATTGTAAAAAAAACAACCTAATCCCCTCCCCTGTCATAGCTCTTCATTCTACTTGATTTGCATTACAGCCAAAAAGGATGGGTGTTTCCCTTACATTCTGACAATCAATATACTATTGAGATGAGCCACCTACACTTTTTGCCAGCTAGAGACATAAGCCTGCTGCCTCTGGGAAAGAAGCTCTAAGCATGTGTAGCATCTTGAGCTGTACTTTCTTCTTGCCCATACTCTCATACATGGCAATATTAGTTTCTCTTCCTAAAAGAGGGTGGGGGGCTTCCTTAAGGGATATATTTCATCCCCTTTCTGCTCTAAAGGAAAAAAGTTGAATAAACTGAGTCCCAGATTGTGTTAGACTTAATAATCCCTCAGCATACTTGCCATTATAAGTATTGTAGTTGCTTAGATGTAATAAAATTGTGGTCTTAAATGCTAAAGAATTGTCATTTTGCAAGTTATACTTTTGTGCATTGTATCTATAGAGACTGTTGGAGCCAGTGACGTCAGTTTAAAATTCATTCTAAGCTATTGCTACTAATGTTTTTGAAAACTAGGTGGAATTTTACAAATCTGAAAGAATGATAGGAGTCATCTTGCTCATGCTGTAAAGTTTCTAATTAGGTGGCATGTATTTATCTTCTTTAAGAGTAAAAAAAAATGCAGTATTGTTAGTCCCACAGAATGAGAGACATTAGATAAACATTTTTTTATTAGTGGAGTAGCTTGTTGATGGAAATCCGAAAAAAGAGAAGGATGCTCAAAGTGCAGGTGGCATCTAATTATTGCCTTCTTCTGCCTGTGTCTCTGCTGTAACTAACACATATCCAAACTCCTTTTCGTTTGGATTAGAAGTGATCCGACACACAAGAAAATTTGAAAAATCACTCTTAACATTATCTCCACCACTGAATGAATGTAATGCTCTTCACCATTATAGCCTGAACTTCATTGCTTCCTTGTAGCCAACGCCTAACAGTGTTTGTTTTAACAATCCTTCAGCGCTCACTAATCTCAATGGGACGTGCCTCCAATTAAATATTTTTAAGAGTGGAACCCTAGGCAACTTTCTCTACAATAAATATGCAGAGTTTCTAAGCAGCAGTTGCACATGAAGAGGGCTGGGGGTGGGGCAAGGAGGGGGTGAGGTCAGCGAAGCTCTGGTTTGGTGGTGAAGAATGCTATAACTGCAGGTCCCAGAGCTCCTGAACCTCGCCACTGGCTTGTTCCAACCCCACCCCAATGAATCCCAACGTAGCTGCTAGGAGGAGGATGCCACTCTAGCTGCAGCTGCTTCTAAGTAATATTAGTCTGTGCCATGAATTGCAGTACAATGGATTTACAGTTTGGGGCTGAGTAATTCTAAAAGACAAGAAACCAATATTGGTATGTAGATTTGTACTGTACTGCTGTATACTTGCAGATTAAACTTAAATATTAAATCTGTTCTCTCTTCCTTCTAAAGCCACAGGGCCGTCAACCAGATGATGCTTCTATTGCTGCTGCGTAACTGTGGATTCATGCACTTAAGGGGGAGAGTTTTGCACATACTTTATAGAACTCTGCTTTTTCCAAACTAATTTTGCTCAGTCTACAAATGAAAAACTTAGGAGCCAAAACAACTGCTTAAAGTCTTAATTAAGTCTCTTTATGGACTTGATTCGAACAAATAATATATGGGGGAAAGTCAGTGTTCTAATTTTGCGTGTGCGGGTTTTTTCTTGGAATTCACTGAAACGGAAGTGCTATTTATTATGTATATGGAATATTTTGGCAATATGAATGACGTTAACTTGGCTAAAAAGAAGAAGAAAATTTATTCTGCCTTCAGTAGCCAGTCTTGAGGTGCAACGCCTGTGGTGTTTGCTATAATAACTGATTCCACCACTGGCCCTCAATTTCTATAGCATTTAAGTCTCACTTGCTTTTAGAACCTCCTCTTTGTGCCCTTCTATGTTTCGAGTAAAGAACAGGATTCACTTCATATGCTTATTGTCTTATTAGGCACTAGCTACTTGATGCATGATTGATAATTTGAAGTATTCCATGAATAAGTGTCATTTTGTGCTTGCATCTGGTGATAATTGAGAGTTACTGGCTATTAATAGTGTTGTGCAAACCACTGGGAAGCTGTTTTGGGGGCCTTTTCTCATGAAGAGGCAATGATACCAGTATTGCAAAGCTGATAGTTCCTAATGGCAACTTTGCCACTGAACAACCCTTGGCTTTTTCAAGCAGCTCTTCAGCATCCTTTGACAGTCATTTACCATGGGAGAAGAGAAACCCTAAATACCACAATACTACAAAATGATATGGCTGGATTTTGTTATCAATGAGCCAAATGCATCTTAAATGCTTGGCCACCCTTGCAAAACTATCCTATTGCTATGGTAGGCCTTTTGGGAGAAGCTGAAACATTTGGCTAATGTGTGAAGCCATATGCTTAATTTTAGCAGTTCAGAGCCAAGTCTGCTACCATGGACTGGTTTAAAAATGCTTTCTACTGTAAACTCTAGTTGCTAACTGGAAGCCATTTTGTGGGAAAAGGCCATTACACTGCAGCAATATCATCCAGTCTTCACACTTTTATCCAGTCAATCTCTATCAGGGTTAACTCTCTATGCAGAATGTCAATTAGTTAACAGAAATTCATCCTATCAATGTTCATGTGAGCCGGTCACAGTAAATCATGTAAATAAAAGTGTTTCGTGATTTTTTTCATTGTTCAATAAATTAATTTAAGCTTTGGCTTTTGGATCTCATAGTGTGTCTCCTTTTGGATCTAAAGGAAGATCAGAGCCCAGGGTACAATGTGAGCTAACAATGTGAGCTGGGAAATTTCCCCGTTCAAATATCTCCTCAGCCATGAACTTGCTAGGTTGCCTTAAGCACGCTGCTTTTTTCTCAGCTTCAGTCCCTTCATCTGCAATATGAAGATAACAACTGGCTTAATTTCCAGCTCTGTTGACAATTGCTGGCATAACATAGGCAATGCACTTCAGAATGCTTGAACTGCGATCTAAGCACCAAGTAGTGCTATCCTGAATTTTTACAGCAATTTATGAGACGAATAGTGTCTTTATGGTATGATAAAAGTTTAGGAGATAATATTTTTAAATGGCATAAATGTCATCCGAAGCAGGTTTACACCTGTAACCTACTTTGGAGGTTTCCAAAGTAGCATTTGGCATTATTGTACTGGCTTTGTACTAATAAAAGGGTCACCCATGTGGTAGTATTGATGAGCAACCCAAAGTCAAAAAGTATACTTCCTCACTTTCAAACACCTAGTGGAAGTGGGTATGTCTTGATCATCCTTCTAAAGGAATCTAACACCATGGCAAGATCTGCCTCAGTGGCTACTATTGTGGCCAGCTGATTGGGTAAGCAGCTATCTGGAAATAAACCAAATGTCTTTTTAAAAAATAAATAAATAAATAATGACACAACTTTACTGAGGAACAAGGGAGAGAGAGAATATGTGGCTAACTTCCTCTAGCCTCATGAATGCAGTGAACCTCATTTTGATGAAAATGTGAATAAATCACAGTTGCTTTAAACCAGAAAAGAACAAATTGTGGAAATAAAATAATAATTGTAACAAAGCAGTGTTGATCCTGAAGAAGTATGTTGTGCAACTGAGATGGGATATACAAGCTTTAAAAGTAAACTGACCAGTTATTGCTGCAAGATCAGTCTAGCTTGATCATAAAGCTGCTCTTGAAACCTTATGCTTACTAACCATTGCATAAGTTGAGCTGCAACATCCCAGACATAACAATGCTGAGTTGAGGCTGAATTTTATTTGCTTTTTTTGCTGCTTTGAAATTTTAAATTTAAGACTTTCACAAGCACATTTATTTTCTTCAAAATTCTGGTGTTTGGTTAAAATGCAAGCTGATTATTTGCGGTCTATCACTGGGTGAGCATCTTTAAGCCATTCCTAAGTGGGGCAGCCTTTCTAGTCCACCAATCCAACATTGCTTTTCTTCACATAGTATTAGCAGCATTATAAATGCCACCTCTTGAGCCCTTAAAAAGCTTGCCTTTCATAAGGTCTGAAGGAAGGAAAATATCTGCCCACAGACGCTGTATAAAGTGCAACCTGGTGGACTTTACAACCAATGTGAGTAAAAATAGACCATAAGAGTAGAAAATAGATTAAGTCCTCGTGATTTTTCATTTGCATTAACAGTATAAGATCCCCTTTTTGCCATCAACATGAAGCCTGTACGTGACCCTGTCAAAGAGTCTTGGAACTTGACAAGAAAAAAATGGTTACAGTGGCACCTCAGGTTACATACGCTTCAGGTTACAGACTCCGCTAACCTAGAAATAGTGCTTCAGGTTAAGAACTTTGCTTCAGGATGAGAACAGAAATCGTGCTCCGGTAGTGCGGCAGCAGCGGGAGGCCCCATTAGCTAAAGTGGTGCTTCAGGTTAAGTACAGTTTCAGGTTAAGAACAGACCTCCGGAACGAATTAAGTACTTAACCTGAGGTACCACTGTATCTACTTGTTCAAGAACCCCCAGTCTCTTATATTGTTTGAAGGCTTTCAATATGTTTGATTGCATAAACAACAAAGGAAATATGGTAAATACCCCAGCATGTTTTCTGGCTATGGAAAATAAATACCTGAGCATATTTTCTGCCTTTGTACTTCAACTTCAACAAGGAGACGGGAACAGAGGTGTGTGCTTGGTAGCCCACAAGCAGAGGAGAAATAACATACCTAACGAACACCAAAGAATGTTGATAATGATCTTTCTGAATGATTTGAAAACAGTCAATTATCTGTGAAATAAGTTTCCCCAGCTGGGATGCTTGGAAGCAGCATTTTCCTGACCACAATTCCATTTTTTAAAAAGCATATTTAAAATCACTCTAAAATGGCTGCCTTTCAAAGAAAGGAATATAAGTAAATTCATCTTACGTTTAATGCATGCACTCTTAAGTGATTACTGAACAGCACTGGCTGAGACCGAAGGGAAACTTAGTCCAAAACAGCTGGAGGATGCCAGGTTGCTCATCCTAGATTACTACTGTCTCAGTTTTCTCCTGCTTCTCTCCAATCCTTACAATCTGAATTCTACCTTTTGTATTCCAATTAACTTGTACTCTTCAAAAGAACTCTCCCCATTTCAGATCTTCTGTCCTCGTCTATTACTTCTCTCATGCCGCTGAGTATATCTGCTGTTTGCTTATGTGTGTTAGGTTTATCCCTCTCTGTCCTCTGTTGGTTTTCCCCCTACTTGCCTAATCCCTCATTCAAAATTTCCACAGGAAATTTGCTGGTGTCTCTCAGGAATTTGTATTTGGTCATCTGCTACTCCATTTATGTACCCGAGTGACCTCATCAAATCTTGTGGCTTTCAGTGAGATCATCCATCTCTACTTCTTTATTCCACAACTGCATCCAACCCCACCAACTTTCTGTCTGATATTTCAGCTTAGATGTTTCATTCATCGCCATTACAAACTTGGTTTCTACTTGGGCAACTCTCCTTCTGGGCCTTTTTTCCTTCTTTGCCACCATCCACCCTGTTGACTAGGCATGTAACCATGGCTTTATCTTGGATCTCCTTTGTTTTCCTTATTTAGAGCATCACCAGGTCATGTTGCTTCTCTCCAGCAAACTCATCTTTACCTTCAAAGCATTCTTATCCCTTCACCATCCCCTATCTGTGACCTTTGTTCCTTCAGCTTCACCACCCTCGGCCATCTACAGGTCTCATTAAACTGTGCTCCTCTTTCCACCCATATGCAGTAATGGATGGCACGCTGGGGTGGCCTGACCACCTACCAGCTGAGGTTCTGCTATTTACTGGGAAGGGGAACCTATCTAGTGCTCCTGCCAATGCATTTGCACCACACCAACTTCACTGCTGCCTCACCCTCCCTCCCATTGCGTGGCACCGACTCCACTGAGAGGTCAGGGGAGTGTTGCTGCACCACCATGCCACCCTTTACTGCCCCATCTCTGGAACGCCATTTCAGAGCACATTGTGTTGCTTTAATTCTGTCTTCCTTCTAAAGCCACCTTCTTAGTTAAAGCTTTGGCACAACCCCTTAATCTTTAACCCTTATTGAAACTAAGTTTATGTGGAACCAAACTGAACACACATTCTTGCCCTGCTTACCCTTCCCTCCATTTTCCTTCCCTGTGTTGGAATTTTTTTATTGGTCCCTCCTCCAAGAAGTTTACAATCTCTTTTGTTACTCATGTTTCTTTTTTCTTAATGAACAATTCATGCTAAAACACAAAGCAGGTTTGGGAAATAAAGAACTGGGGTGTTCTTCAGTTTTTAAAAGACCAGGATCACAGGCCCATGACATAAATGTGTCTGTGGGCAAATTAAAATGTTGAATGGCTATGGTCTCATTGGCACTGCACAGCACAGTGTGCTAGCTCACCCTGTAAGCAAAGGGGGGGGAGAGTTTTTTTATAGTTATTTTGCAAAAGGAAGAGAGAGATCTGACATGAAGTGCTTGCCCCCTAACAACATTCCTGATACATTAAAAAAAAAAAGCAGCAACTGGGGGGGGAATAAAAAATCTGGAATCTTTACTAGAAGAATTTCCAAACATCTAGTGGGGGGATTAAAGACTTTTCATGCTGGTAGTCGCTAAGGAATTATGGCCTTCAGAAACCTTAAGCATGAACAATCTTGTGGCAAATAGTTTAAAATCCATACACACACCTAAAATAATAGCTATTGAAGAAGAGAATGAAAAAAATACATTGTGCTGATGGCATATCTTTTTAATATAGGTTAGTGGTTTCCTTTCCATTTTAAGTCAAGGTTATAGCACTTTTCTTTATTGATCTTGTCATTGTGATGGCTGAGTGTTGTAGGGTGTGTCCAGACCCGTAGGCTATTGTACAACGGAGCCGTCTGTCTTCTCTTACTAAAAGGTTATTATATAAACACAAGTGAAGACCCGCCAAAAAAAAAAAAAAAAACCATCACCACCCGCTGGTAGTGTATTTTGGTTTCAATTGTTTCTACATTCCATCCCTTTGTAAACTGTGCATTAAGCGCAACATTTTTTTAATTTGTAACTTTGCACATTACATGTTAAATGTTTACTCTGTGCAAAAAAAAAAAAGAGTATATAAATCCTTTTTATTTCTGTTAGATGTACATATGACCCACCACAAATCACTGGTACATTTTGTCATTGCAATATTAAAAACTGTTTTGCTCTTCCTATTTTCATTTGTTTCTAAGGATTCAATATAACATAAGTAGCAAGTCATTCAAAGGATCAAAATCTGCAACAGTAGTTCCTAATTAGCTAAGCACTGCAGATGCCCTGTTTTTCAAAAGCCAAGTAGACCCCCTACTTTTGAAATTTTTTATATGTCTATAGTAGTTTTTGTTACATGAATGGTGCCATTGGGTGGGTTATGCAGATACCCTGAGTTCCGTGGACCAACAATTGGGAACCACTGATCTACAGTATAAGGTTTTTCTCAGTGTTGTGTCTCTATGGCTTGCTCAGCAATTGGACATAATTGCTGAGTTACAAGGGAGAGAGAAAGTACTAGGACCAGTTACACTTCAATCAATGGGCCAAAATGGCCCCCCATCCCTTCTTTGCCACCAGCAAAGGTATGTCCCCACTTGTGCAAGACCAAAATTATCAGGGTCAGCTGATATTTACAGCAAAGTAACAGCTGGCGGTTATTTCCCACTTCAGAATTAATCGAAACCAAGTAACCCCGGAAGCTTCATACACTCCTTACCCATGTCTTGGAAAAATGACTAGGCCCTCAAAATCAAAAACATTATTTGATTATTATTTTTTAAAGAGGGGAGTAGCTGCAGTGCTGAACTCTTAAGTTTGTTTGGATGTGACCCAATAAGGATGAGGTGGGGAACTGTATCTGGGTGGTGGGCTGCATCTCACTCACAGGCCATGTTTGACAGGTTAGCCAGGCCATCCACCTATTATTCACCTGTCATAATTACGCCAGGTGACCCATCTTTTGTACCTCTGAGCATGGGAGCCCTGGCAATCAGCTTTTCACTGGGGCTTGCAAAGCACCATGCACTGTGCTTTGCAAGCCCCAATGATCAGCTGGTTATTAGCACTTGCAAGCCACTGAACAGACATTCCCCACTGCTGCAATAGGGGTTTACTACAGCACCAGGTGATTCCGGTCAGGTTACGGATCTGGCAAGCAAACTCTATAAATAGATGGCTAGCAGTTGCTTATTATCCATCTTACTCTTTCATTCAGCTGGCAAAAGATTTGGATCCTAATGTTTATTTTCATACCAGTACCCACATTCTGAAAGTGCTGGCAACCCTTATAGACTACAGAGGCACAAAACACTTTATTTAAGCTTACACCTACCTCAGTAAGTGTTTACATTTGCATTTTTAAAATGAAGACAACAATGAGAAGGAAATAGACTACTGCTGCAGTTGCCTTTTTGTTTGAGTGTAAAAAAAAAGAGTAATTATGTGTGTGGGGAAAGGAGGTATTTTGGCTGCCGTTATAATCCTAATTCTTGGGAGCCACCCAATCTATAGGAAAATCACACTGGAACAGCTTCAGTCAATGCTGAGTTGTGATGTCAGCTAATTATCTTTGTAACAGTACAAATGAGGAATCTAATCCTCAGTAATAATATAATTTTGTGTGTTTGTGTGGAATCATTTTGTTAATTTTAGCTGTGTCTTATTGATACACCATTTTGAGACTTGCAATTAAGGGGTTTGTAAACCTAAAGAAATACATAAAAATTAATATTGTGTTGGTTTGACATCAGGGATATGTTTCATTTAGCAGGAAACTTTATTTTTCCTTTATGTCTCCCACTGACCTTAAGCTCTTTGCATGGTGGTAGCAGTTAAAATAATAAATTAAAGACAGTTGGGTATTGTTTGGGCTTGGCCTACTATCTGTTTAGAAGCTGCAGGAAAAACAAAACAACCCAGAAGTGCTACTTGTTCCGGCTAATTCATGGGCAGTTTGTTATTTTCAGTGTATGGCACAATATAATGTCAACTAAAAAAGATTTATACGTACTGGCTTGATCAGGTTCTGTTCTAAGAGTATGCCTCGCTGCCCACGTGTGCGTGAAATACTATCCCCAGCCAGAAAACCTTTAGACAAATTACCTACAATTATCTCTTCATTTGCCTTGTTCTCAACATTTTCCTTCCCACATACATGCTTAAATTAATTTAGACTAGTTTCAACAAGTAAGAGTAGTCATCAAGGGTATTTTGTTTATCTGTTGCTAGATCCAGTGAAAAAAGGGAATGGCACAAAGCAGAGAAGGAAGAAGTTATATGATTGCAGCTTTCATGGCGGTGTTATTAATGTGGAACATGGCCACAATCCAGAGAATTCTGTGATACCCTGAAATTATAGCTGCAGTTAATACCTGCAGCTGGAAGACATTACAAGAGAACATGGACTCCCTAACAAGTCCATTCTAGGAAAGCACTGAAGAAAGGACACTAGAGTATAATTTACAATATACTTTTTAAAGCTTTTGTTAAAACAGTTATCATGGTGCCTAGGGCCTTTATCAACCATAGCCTGGTGCTATCAAGGGCATTAATGTTAACTGTAACTTTACTTTTGGTAGTACAGTTATTACTTTCCTTTCGAGTTTTGTCTCCTACATTCCTATTTAACCACAAATGAGTCAGTCAGTATTTAGAATTTTGTTTTACAGATAGTAGTTTTCCCTGAAGTCCACTGGGAAGAATGGACTCTTATGCACATCAGATCTGTAACAGATAATAGAAAGTAAAACACAACCTTATAACAGAAACAAAATGCTTTCACCATGCCATTATTTTGCATTTTTAAAAATAAATATAGGATGAAGTGTTGTGCACTGGGCTCGGTATTGGGATACTGTTCCTTTTTAACCCCTTTTCTCTGCTTTGGTTTGGTGGATTTTGGTAAAACTATTTGGGTGTTTAGATTTACTGGGCTTTTTGTATTTTAAACATTTTAAGCTGCTATGTGTTTTAAAAACCCACCCAACCCTTAAAGTTTGTACCTTTCAGAACCTAAAGTTTGAGATAGGTAACATGTTTCTAAAGTGATAAAAATCAGCAAAATTAAAACACTTCATCTTATTTAGATAGCAACAATTAAATTCAATACATACTGGCTCTCCAATGTAATCAATGATGCTTGAAGATAATACTGCAGTGGTTAAATTATGCCCATGGTGAGATATATGATAATTAAAATAATCCCTCAGTATTTAAATAGCTGTCAATTCAGAATTTTTAAAATACTATCTCTGGTCACAACATGACCAGTAATAATAGTGGAGGAGCTGTTGCCAAGTTTGCTATTCAGGTAGTAAGAAAAGAATGTTTTTTTTAAAATGTGTGTGTGGTGTGCGCGTGTGTGTGCGCGCGCGCATATTACATATCTTAGTGCACCGATTATACAGTTGTCATCGTTTATCTTACACTCTTTGTAAGAGAATGTTATGTAAGAATTAAAAAAAAAAGGTACACAACCATCATCTTGTACGGTATCTTGCTTATTTCAAGTGTCATGTAAATTGTGAGTAGGTTCTATAGGTTTGATTTCATCCTTTGAAGTTTTAAAGGAATTTACAATGGCCCAGGTGACTTGTTGAACTGGGGTGCGACCGGGAGGAGGGAGAGAACGCTTCCACTCTCTCGCTCTCTCGCAGTGGATCAGGGCTGTCAATTCCTCACAGCGCGCGCGCGCGCGCTTTTCAAGAGCTGCATGACAGGACTGAACAACCCCCAAGTTCCAGGCGGTGAATTAAGTTCCCTTTCCCAATTTTCCAGTAGCTAAAATACACAGCGGGGCCCTGTGGGTGGCAACCCTGAACTGGGGGCGGGCGAGAGTAGTAATTTCCTCGAGTGTTGTATGGTGCTGTGTGCCGCCCTTAAAACTTTTCTTTTGCTTTGAAAAGTAGGGCGCAAGTCCCTGAACCGCGAAAGAGCGGCTTTATAACCTGAAGCAAACGCGGCAAAGGAGCCCGCGGCTCAGAGAGAGGGCGGCGCTGCTGAGGGTCGCCCGGGAGGCGGGCCAGGCGTCCACGTGCAGCGAGCGGGGAGAAGGCGGGGAGACGCGGAACCTGCCGCTGGGCCGGCGGGGGCGGTCCTGGCGGAGCTGGGAGCCGCGCCAGGCTGGTAGCGCCGCTGGTGCTGCGCGCAGTGCCGTGCCCGGCGCTCCTGGCCAGGCGGCTGCTTCGACTGCTGCTTCTTCGGCGCTGCGACGCCGCGATGCCTCGCCGGATGGAGAAGTTCTTGCAAATCGCCCCGCACTCCTTGGCCATCGTCCTGAGCCCCTGCGGCGGGGAAGAGGCTGCCTCGCGCCCGGCCAGGCACCGAGAGGAGCTGCAGGAGGACGGCGGCGGAGAGGCGGAGGACGACGACGACGGGGAAGGTGAGGGCAAGCGGCGGCGGCGGCTGCAGCAGCAGCAAGGGGAAGGAGCGCCGCCGCCTCCGCCGCCGGGCAGCGACGCTCTGGGTCGCCACCACATCGGCTACGAGATCTTCGCCGACTTCAAGCAGGAGAACATGCAGCATTTCTGGAACAAGAAGGTGACGGCGGCGGTGGCCGAGACTTTCTTCTTGGGCTGGATCGATGAGCAGGTGCTGCTGATCCAGGGCAAGGAGGAGCACCTGGAGGCGCTGCGCGAGGGCTGGATGCGCAGGTCCCTCAAGCCCCCCGCGGGCTTCCGAATCAAGTGCCTGGGTAAGCGCGCGGGGCAAGCCGGGGCAGGACGAGGGAGGCAGCCGCGTCCCCCAGTGGACGGGAGCGGGGAGGCGCGGGGTGCGCCTGCGCGGGGCTGACGGATGTCAACACCCCCCCCCCTCCGCCTGGCAACTTGGAAAGGCTCTGAGGGAGCCCAGGTTACGTTTTTTTGTTCCCTCTGCCCCAAGGGGAGGAAGGCCACCTGGGCATCTTCCTGCAAAAGCCACTTTCTTGCTTCCCACTCAGTCCGTTACCCCTTCAGCGACCTCCTAATGATTTCTGCCTAACTCAACTCTTGTCAAATGCGTTTTCCTCTTGATTGACGAGGGGAGGGGTGTGTAAGTATAATATACTGTATTTATTGCTCTATAAGACTCACTTTTTCCCTCCTAAAAAGTAAGGGGAAATGTGTGTGCATCTTATGGAGTGAATGCAGGCTGCACAGCTATCCCAGAAGCCAGAACAGCAAGAGGGATTGCTGCTTTGACTGCGCAGCGATCCCTCTTGCTGTTCTGGCTTCTGAGATTCAGAATTTTTTTTTCTTGTTTTCCTCCTCCAAAAACTAAGTGCGTCTTGTGGTCTGGTGCTCTTATAGAGCAAAAAATACAGTCATACACGACGCAACCATCGTGTGATTTGAAGAAGAAAAGCGGTGCTTGATTCCTGAAAAGTGGTGGGACTTTTGATTGCGCCCATCCAGAAGCAGCCTATTATCTTTAGGGGGGGAAATATTGCCTCCTTTTCACCCCCTCTGGTATGTCAGCAATTGAATACAGGTTTGACAGGTAAACTGCTAAGAAAAGTTCCATTTCCTTAGCATTTTACCTGTCAGTACTGTCTCTTGTTTTTTCTGTCTTTTTGATAGGCAGTTCATGTAGATTAACTAGTGAGTGTTGTATAAAAAGTGAGAAAAATATCTCCAACACCCTCCTACCCCATATCAATTGGTCACTGTCTCTCCTTTCTCCATTTTTTTAACCTCCCCATCACATATGGTGCTCGAAATAAGCTAAGCGCACATGCCTAACATAATCACAAACTCTCCCATTGGTGGTTTAACTTAGCTCAGGAACCGTTGCCAACTAACTGTTTTGGAGGAAATTCCCTTAAAAATAGCTCCAAAACTTTATTGGCCAAAAGCTCAACAACTTTGCCAAGAAAAGCTCAACAACTTGTGCCTGAATCTGGGGCCTTGTGCATGAAAATCAGATGCTTTACCACTCAACTGTGGCTCAGTAGCTGATCTGCTGAAGTCTCCAGGTTTGATTTTTACACTGCCTTATACAGTATTCGTTTATCCTTTGGTACATCAGACATAGGTAGATACTCGGAACTTGAAGATGAAATGTAATGGCTTCTTATAGTAGGCCGGCCTTGGAAAAGTTTTTGCTTTTGTTGGATTTCCACCAGGATTTTGTAGTGTCTGTCCAAAAGTCTCCTGTACCTGGGATGTTTCTCAAGACTTATTTGTTGTTGTTTTAGTGTGAACTTGCCTCAGAGTCTGTGCCCTGTATCTTAGACATTTGGGAATTTTATTTATGGGACAGTAATGGTCACTCCCTGCAGTAATTCATGTTTACAATGGCAGGTGCATTTGTGTGAGCTGTTTTCATAGAGCATGCCAGAAAATGGTACCTCTTCACAGCACTGGCAGAAAGAAGCAATACTATTTAATTTGTGTTATGGTGTCTTGCCCACATAGACATTCCTGCTTTTGTTTCTGTGGGTGAACTGAAATAAACTGCAGATTCTAATCAACATGATTTAAAGGTGCAGAGTCCCATTGAATTCACTGAGACTTATTTCAATGTAGACTTGAATAGGATTGAACTGTGAGTGGAGCAAAAGGCTAAAATTCTGGTTTGTGGCACTAAATTATACAGTAATTGACATGGGAATAACTTTCTGGATTCTGTTTTTAACTGCTTACAACATTGATCCAAGTTCCTTATGGCTGTATTGTTAACAGCATGTTGTATTTTGTATTTCCATAATCACCGAGAACATTACATTAAATTAGTTATGGTGGGCTGGTCACAGTCTTTCCTTTTGAGATGTGGGGATCAACAGTTCAAGTAATATTTTAGATATTCCCCCAGCTCTTCTAATCTTAATCTGGATTTATTGGAAGGGTTACCCTAAAGGGCAGTCAGTTGTCAGTTTTTAGTTTGTTGTCTTTGGGTTTCTTTCACCACCTTGAATGCGTCATATTGTTTTAGTGCCTTGGGCAGCAAACTATATTGGGGTGAACCCAGATTGTCGTGCATTTCACTCTTTTCTTTTGAAAGGTTTTTATACCTATTTTTCTGCAAGCTCCAAAGTGAGATGCGTGTCAAATGTTCCACCTTTTAAATGTTTACCCCAAGATTCTATCTTGATATTTAAAAGAGAAGGTGGATGCTATTTATTTGCTTGTCACATTTCCATTTACTGCCTTACTAGAAACAAGCAGAGCTCACCTTCCTCATTTTCTGCTCCACAGTAAGTAAAGTGTGTACCTAGCTGGGGACTTTATAGAGGAGGAACAATGAGAAGTGTGGGGCTTGGTTGTAGCCTTCCAACCCATTTCACTGATACTGCAATTCAAGATTAGATGCAGTGTTGTATTTATATCAAATGCCCCACCTCCCTGTGCTACTGGCAGTTTTTAAAAAGAACAAACATTGCTGCACCTGCATATGCTTTCCCTGCTCTTTACAAATATCAGTTTTCTGGTTGCCCTTGCTATGCTGGCATCTGTGCCTGTGGATTCCCAAGCATTTGTACAAAATGGAGCTTGTTCACACCATGGCTTTCTACACACACCCCTCTGCCTTATACTGTGTCATGTAGCCCAGAATTTTCTCTTGTTGGCAGTGGCTCTTGGAGGTCTCAGAGCGGTTCTTCCCTTCACCTGCTGTGTGATCCTTTTAACTGGAGTAGCCCAGGATTGAACTTGGGGCCTTCTGTGTATTTATCACGTGCTCTGCCACTGAGGCATTGCCATTATTAGATGCAAAATGCCACTTTTATAATAGGGTGTACTTGATACCTTGAATTTGTATGTACTGCAAATAAGGATATGAAGGCTAAAGTGTTGGAACTCTAAACACTGTAAGGAATGGTTTACACAGTAATTGTTGAGTCAATCATGTTTCTGTGAGTGAAAGATATGAGTAATTGTGCAGTGCCCGAAGGCGAAATCTTTCTGCAGCTGTGAACTATCTTTGCTTTTAATCTTAGAATTAGTGTATCTTTTAATATTTGTAAACCATGTGTAAAAGAGAGAGAGAGAGCTTTGCTAACTTGGATATATAGCAGAAACATAGTATATTTGTTTCATTGTGACCTACTACACTGGGGCTCTTATTGTAAATCTAGTTGGAGAACATTAAGGTGTCCATGAACTGAACCTGGTCAATTAGTTGCTGCTGACAGCCCATCAGTGACCGAAAGTTTAGTGCAGGGCAAATAAGGCTGACAGGGCTTTTGAAACTCACGGAATGTGACATTATTGCTCTTCTCAGCCCTGTGTAACCCCTCTTAATATGAGTGGTAATGGGATTCTGTGATGTACTTTTTCTAGTTGCTTCTTATGCTATACTCAAAATAGTCTCTTAAGAGTTTATTTAGTACCAAAGTTGCTCAAGTGTTAGAAAATTGGAGGGTGTGTCTATACTTCAATGCTGGCTGGAGATAAAGCTTTGCATGGAATTTTGCACAGAAGTCAGCATTCAAAGGACGAGACTTAATGAGAATGGCATTTTTAAAAATGTTCTCCGTCAGAGGAAACTAGTAAAGAGTTATAGATGATCACTACTCTAATCTGTGGTTGATACTTCGCCTCTCAACCATCACATGTGATATACTTATCTGGAGCTCTTAGGCAGGAGAATTTCAAGTTAATTCTACAGCAAGCAACAAGAAGGCAGTTCTTTCCCCAACTTTTATTCTTCTTTATTGACAAACTTTGTCAGCTATGGATTTTCTCTGTGTCCGTCTGCAGCCAGTTGTTGCTGTTTGCTTTATTGTACGATGCTAATACTGCTTTAGTAGGTGGGTTTCAAATTTGCCCTATCCAACAGTTGCAGCTCTTGTTACAATCTTCACTTGCTGAATTAATGCTAAGCAAAGAGATTTGTTTGAAAAATGTCAGCATTATACAGCCAGGAAGGGCTTGACATTTGGCTGGAACAGGTCCACAGGTTTTATAAGTGATTGGTATAGTTCAGAAGGCAGCTTCCTTAATTGGAAGGTGACTTCACCAGTTTGTACAATAATTAAACAAAATATACCAGCAACAGCCTAGCAAGGGGAATTCAACAGGAATATTGTTCCTTTGTTCAGACGCTGCCATGCATAACAGTAGAGGGGCTATATGCTGTTCTCTTGAGTTGAAGCTGAGTGTGCACATTCTTCCTTTCCCCGCACCTCCCTCTCTCTTTTTCTTGAAATGAAATTAAGTCCCTGCTAATTTTTGCTCCCAGGAGTGGTGCTTTGTTGTAATTTTCTGGTCATTAGTAGATAACGGTAGAAACGTACAGCAGACATAGCACATGAAATGCTGTTAATTTGTTGATGGGCAACAAAGTAGGTATTGTCATGTTCAAAATATCCCTTTTTTACCATGAAAACTTCCTTTCACTGAAAAGTTGTTTTGGTTTCACAGTAATAGTTACTCATCTGTAGTAATACCTCCCCTAGAGGAGTAAGGTTTATTTATATGTAACAACTCTGTGTCTTTTAGAACAGTTCTGGAAGTTACCTTCATATCGTCCATATCTACAGCAGAGTTGATGCTCATTTGTTAAAGCATTTTCAGACATAATTTATTGAGTTATAGCTTCTATTGAGATGTGGTGCTTCCCAGCATTAGCATAGAAATATTTGGCTGCAGGGGAAGTGGTGATTTTCTCCCCAGCTTATCATTGAGATAATAAGTACAGTGTGAAGTGTGCATGTCTCATCATAGACACTGGCTAGATCGTTTTGTCAAGATACCACTGGCAAGCAACACTATTTCCTCCTGTGTCTATACCAATTTGGTGAGTGCTTTAAAAATACTGTGTGTGGTTTACACCATTCAAAAAAAATACCTTAGAATGTGTTTCAGCCCAATTTTCTGGAGGCTGGATTCCAGTGCTGGGCAGGGGACAAAGTGGGCAGGGCAAAACAAAACAATAGTCCCAAGAAAAAGAAAAACTGCACGTTCTTCTATCCCCCACAATGTTGTCACAGACATAAGTTCACCTGGCACATAGCACTCATCATCTACCTTCCAGGACCAGACAGCTGGTGCATCCTGCCACAAAGCCAGGCTCCAGGCCTGATGACATGCAGCCTAATCCCAGAAATATTTACTCAGAAGTAAGTCCCATTTAGTTAGACATTCCCAGTTAAGCATGCATAGGATTGCACCTTAATAATGCTTTATAAAGAAAAAAGTGTTTTTATAATGACTCTGGTGTGGCTGGAATGAAGCACCCAAGGGCATCTGCCCAACTGCAAGAAAGTTTTATGTCTTTTTAGTGAGATACTAACTATAGCTCTCTTCTCCCCAACTCCTGAGTTAAATTGGGACAGTCAATGGCTGGGCAGGAAAAAACTTGTGATGTCCATATTTGCCTGTTTGTGCTATTATTTGAGGAAGTGTAAAAATAAGCTGTCTGCCCCAAAACGTTTGCAGGCACAAACAGTATTAAAAATGGGATTGTGTATAACTCCCCTGACACCATTGTGAACACAAACAATCATGAATGCAAAATAAAAGGGACCTCTGGAGGGCCCCCAAAGTTTTATTGTGAATATCTTCAGTCACACATCAGTTTCCTACATTAAAGCTTATTTTAATTGCTTTTTAAGAGTATCATTAGGCTACCAAAAGAAACGAAACTGTTTCTTTGTCTTATGGGGTTGCATGTATTATCCTGCTATTGGGTAACACAGATAATAACTGTGTAGTAACTATGTAGTTTGGAGTGGATATTTTATGCATCACAAGTTTTTGGATGCAATTTACCCCTTTTCAGCAGAAAAACAACCACACCGTTTAATTGGTGCCTCTTTTTACAAAGAGTTCATATTAGGTGACTCATCCTTAATGTCATACTAACCAGCCAGAAGTATCAGTATCAGATGATGAGATCTCTAAAGCAATGCAGTAGCTGCTTACAGTAAATTTATCTTGAACACTGAATAAAGCAATTTGGACAGCCTTAGGTCTTGTTGTTACTGAACATTGCTTATGTTTTCCAAAACCTTGGTTTCAATGTCTCCACTGAAATAACTTTAAGTGAGGAGAAGAAAAGAGAAATATGTTTGAGAATCGAATATGCACCACTGTTGTACAGTGGTACTTCAGGTTACATACGCTTCATGTTACATACGCTTCAGGTTACAGACTTCGCTAACCCAGTGCTTCAGGTTAGGAACTTTGCTTCAGGATGAGAACAGAAATCATGCTCTGGTGGTGCAGCAGCAGCAGGAGGCTCCATTAGCTAAAGTGGTGCTTCAGGTTAAGAACAGTTTCAGGTTAAGAACGGACCTCTGGAACGAATTAAGTACTTAACCCGAGGTACCACTGTATCTGCTTGTTGTTACACAATTTTGTCATTTCTGCAGAACTTGGTGTTTGCCACTGTTCTGTTCTTTGAATTAGTGTGGTTCATAACTTTAAGTTAACATATTGAATCCTGGATGCTTTGGGGGAAATAAAGAAAGTCTCTACATTTTAAAATAAACAAACATGAAAAAGGTATTGATGTTCTGCTGTGGTTAGGGTAACCTGCATGAACTTTTATCTCAAAGCATTAAATATTAGTTTATTGTGTGGATTGGAACCAGGCTTATCATCATCAGGCCTTTAAGCAATAAGTACTGTATACTTCAATAAATAGGTAAACAAGGAGATATGGGTATTTGACATGTTTTATTTATTTGAGGTATTTTCTTAGGACCAAGCATTCCCAAGGTAGCTTCCAGCAAATAAAAATGCAAAATATATTAGCCAAATAAATAAACAAACAAACTATAGTAAAACTCCCCATTGAAAATAGCAGTAGGGCTCCACAACCATAAAACAGCCATAAGAGCAGCAGTCAACCCAGCATAATAAAACCAAATTTTCTCATTCAGTAACTTAAAAAAAAATTGCATAGCACAGTTAACCAGCAAACCAATTCATTTGCTCCTTCTCACAAAACAAATATTAAATGCACAAATCTTGCATTGTGTGTAACCTTGTACTTGGCAAATGATTAACAAGAAAGAAAATTTGTTATGAAAAGTTTACTCTCTTCCTGTATATAGCCCCACACTTGCTGTGCTTGATGTGTGAGTTTACAGCACCTACAAAGTACTATGTACTATTTTCTGTGGTAAGGCAGATCTTTGCGAAGTTAGCTAGCAGACATTCTAAAAAATGTGCTTTATATCCATTTACTTAACTTCAAGGAAAAGTGGTGACTCTGTGTTACTTCTCAAAAATGGCTGCTGCTAACTCATTTTTCATTGTGGTTTTCTTGGGGGGGGGGAGCGTTGCTCTTTGTAGTATTTCCTGTTCCAGAGCTTGTTTAGTTCTGGGCAGCTGAGGCATTTCAGTCAACCTCCAGAAACCCAGCAGCCATAGCGCTTGTATTTGTCTTCTCAGTCTTGGGAGTTGGGTTGGGGTGAGGATCACCACAAAACCTCCAGGACGCTTCCCACCCACCCAAGTTTGGGGATGCAGGCTTTAAAGCAGGCATCCCCAAACTTGGCCCTCCAGATGTTTTGGGACATTAAAGTTCCCATCATCCCTGACCACTGGTCCTGTTAGCTAGGGATGACAGGAGTCGTCGTCCCAAAACATCTGGAGGGCCGAGTTTGGGGGTGCCTGCTTTAAAGCTTGGAAGGAGGACTGTTCATTGTGCTGCAGAAACTTGCTTACCATGGTGAATGACAAGTCGGAAGGAAGCCTGCTCTCAGCTCTAACCCCCTGCCCTAACTCCTGGTCTGAGCTCTCTTTTCTGGCAACTGTCTACAGCTTACCCCCAACAACTGCACAGATAAATGCACATGTTAAACTTGCTCATTTCAGTGATGCTTAGTTTTTTGGGTGAAGTGTGCCACAAGTCAAGTCCAGAATATATGGTAGTGCCACAATAAACTACTAGTACCTGGGAGTAGGGACGTGGGTGGCGCTGTGGGTTAAACCACAGAGCCTAGGACTTGCCGATCAGAAGGTCGGCGGTTCAAATCCCTGCAATGGGGTGAGCTCCCGCTGCTCGGTCCCTGCTCCTGCCCACCTAGCAGTTCGAAAGCACGTCAAAGTGCAAGTAGATAAATAGGTACTGCTCCGGTGGAAAGGTAAACGGCGTTTCCGTGTGCTGCTCTGGTTCACCAGAAGTGGCTTAGTCATGCTGGCCACATGACCCGGAAACTGTACGCCGGCTCCCTCAGCCAATAAAGTGAGATGAGTGCCGCAACCTGGAATATACTCAGAGTCGCAAAGTGATTTCATGCTCTTTATTCAGCTCATAGTGGTGAGGAGGATGGAAGTCCCCTCAAAGTATCTGCTTTATATACATTATTTACACAATGGGCTGCATGTGATTGGCTAATTCTGGAATTCTCCTGTAGGCCAATCAGGTTGTGGATTCACTTCTATCTGGAGCTGGATTGGGTGGCTCCTGCCGACTAATCATACTGCTGCATTGTTCTAGGACCAATCAGACTGCTGCAGTTTGGATCCTATTCAACTCAGTACATAACACAACCCCAAAGTTGGTCACGACTGGACCTAATGGTCAGGGGTCCCTTTACCTTTACCTTTACCTTTGCCACTAATCTGCTGCATTCAAGAGCAGGCAAAAGCACATTGTTCGGGAGGAGGCAGGAAAGAGCCCCTATGCCATAGTCATTGCTGTCATCCAGGCCTATGGGTCCATGTGCTTCTATGAAAGTATGTCTCAAACCTCCATGATCCATGCTATATTTGTGCGGCATGTTGGCCACCCATGTTTTCTCTGCATTTATGGTGCTGTTCTTTCACCACCTGTGGTGGAAGAGGGACTGTAGATCCTGGTTAGAGCACATGTGTTGGTTATGTATCTCCAATACAGCGCTGGTCTTGAATGGTCAATGATTCAGTTGTTTAAGGCAGCAAGGTATGTCCCAGTGTGCATAACCCATCACTGTGCATCTTTGTTATTTTCTGGAGATGTTTATCTTGAAATAATTATAGCAAATGATGCATTACTTTTAATTCTGCCCTTTTAGGATGAATGGTCATTTTGGTTGCTATTAAGCTTGTTTTGCCTTTTGTCAAATTCTAGCTAATGGTGTAAGACATGTGTTGGCAAAAGCCTTGGGGGGAAAACCTTACTTCCTACTTCATCTTAAACGTTTTTTTCTATGAGCTTAATTACAGGGTTTTACCTTTCTTCTGTAATTAACCTTTCAGTTAATTCTGTTTGGTTTTTTTGCTTTTAAAAGCCTGTGATTTCTTGTAACAACTCATCTTCTCATTGACACATAACTGTAGACTGAGGACATGTTAGACAGCGCTTGCCTCCTCTAGAATATGAGCATCCTTCAGTCTCTGCTTTCTGCATTCTTTTTTTTTTATATCCACTAATATAGTAGTAGACAGCTTCTTGAGAAGTATGCTGAATAAAAGGTATGTTATCTGTTTGCTTTTGGTAAGTATGTCTAATAACTCTGCCCTAATTAGAGATAACACTAGGGGCCCTCCAGGCAAACTAGACAACCACCTGGGTTGCCCAAATTTCAGGTATCTCAGCCCTCATATGCCAGGAGTTGGTGAGAGCTGAGCAGTGTAGAGGTTGTCAATGCAAACCCCACCCCCTGCTGCATAGCTCAGTTGTGGATTGTGTCCCTAATCTTGAACTACATCACTTGCTTGCACTTTGTCACTGTTCTCTAATTCTAACTAATTCTATACTTGTAGCATTGTTCCTTCGTTCCATTATAACTGTGTATTAGTTACAACACTTAGCATTCTTTTGAAGGCACTTATAAATCCTTACTCTTTGTATTATTATTATTATTATTATTATTATTATTATTATTATTATTAGCATATTGGTATCATTTGTGGCCCTAACAACTAACAGGACTTTTGTAGCTCTTTGGGTGTCACTTGTGTTGGTTTCACTTTCTCTCCATCTCCCGCAAAACACAACAATAAGAGGGAAACATCGGTGGCTGCTTGTGCATTCCTTTCTTCTTGCTTTGCTATAAATACTTGCAAATACAGTAAGCTACCTATGAATAGTTGACTGTAAAATGCACATAATGGTGTCTGCAATATTCTTGGGTGATATTGTCAAATCCAGGCATTGGAACAGTAGAAGATGGCTTGGAGATGTCTATTGCCTCTTCTAATATGTGGACTTCCTTCCTGACATTTCAACCGTTTCTTGCATCTTTCTTCTTTGAGTGGTGCTAGCTTTTCAGAACTGTCTGTATTGAAACTGTCACAATGCAGTAAATATTGCAATGAACACCTTGTTGCAGCTCTCCTCCTTGCTGTTACTGCACAGTTCACTTGGCACTATTCAAAGCAGCCTTGCACCCAATGCCTGAAAACAGAAAATAAAACTTGGCAGTCATTTGTTTACTTTTGAAGTTTATACCTTGTCCTTCAATGGTCAAATGGCATTCCAAGAACAGCCTTTAAAGGAGTTAAAAATGCAAATATGATAAAAGATGAAACCAGGCAAAGGGCCTTTTCAGCAGTAGCACCCACCCTGTGGAATGCCCTCCCATCAGATGTCAAGGAGCTGAGTGATTATATAACCTTTAGAAGACATCTGAAGGCAGCCCTATATAGGGAAGCCTTTTAATGTGTAATGTTTTAGGATTTTTTTTGTATGTTGGAAGCCGCACAGAGTGGCTGGGGTAACCTAGTCAGGTGGGTGGGGTACAATTTACTTATTTATTTACAAAATGTTTCCATTTAAATTGTGGGATGATCAAAACGCAACATTGTGGTTCATATCAACTGTTTCACAGGAAATTCATTATGCCACAGTGTTTTTTCCCAGTTTTTTTCCCAGGAAACATTGCTGATGCTGATGTACTCCATGTATTTTGTATCTCTTCTTGCAAACTAAGGTAGAAATCCTGCGTTAGCCACTGGGGTCTCTCTCTCTCTCTCTCTCTCTCTCTCTCTCTCTCTCTCTCTCTCTGTGGGCCTTAAAGCAGTCAGAGGTTGTACTGTCCAATGGCAGCTGCCATCAAGAGAAAGAGGATATTACATGTCTATAGAACAGAGGAGGCTGTGGTTCCTATCCCTTGTAAATGTACTTCCAAGTTTACTTTGAACTACCTCTGCTCAAGTGTGAGCCTTGTAGCATTAGGCCAGTGATACAGCAACAGGCCAGTGATAAGCACAACTGCACTTTAAGGTCCAGTTCAGAAGTTTACCTCTACAACATGGCTGCTGCTGACAGTCACTTCTGCACATGGTTGAGCTGGAATGCACAGCAAGTACCCATGCCAGCACTGCCAGCCTGTCAGATGTGTGAGGCTCGCTCCCTTACTCACAGTGCGATTTGGCTGATCCACATGGAAAAGCAGACTCAAACTTCGCAGCTGGTGTATGGAGGAGCCCCAGCCACACGAAAGCGATTTTCAAGAGCAACCACAAACCCATAATTTTGTGAATATAAAGCAAATGTTTTTAGTATGGAGCTCAGCATGGTTTGTCAAATGCTGTAGCATTTTCTGAGACCGCTTCTATCTGTAGGTCCTTCTTGTCATTTGTGGGAGTAGATGAACTTACATTTCTGTCAGTTTCTTTGTATTCTATTTCTGAGCAGTAAAAAAACCACAGAGATAGGCTGAGGATTCCCCCCCCCCCCAGCTTTTGACAAAACCTGCCTCAATGCCAGATGAACAAGGAGCTAAAGGTGAAAATGTTCACAAATCCTAATGTTTCTTTGGCCACAGATGCTGTGGGAAGTATCCACGTAGATACTTGACAATATCTGCAAGCCCAGACAGTGAGTCTAAGACTCTCTAAACCCAGGATCAACAGCTGCCTCTCTAATACTCTGGTAGGGGCAAATCTAATTTCATTAAGCAAGGCATATTCCCTTTGATCCCGTCACTTGAAGCTATCTTTTTCTTATTAGCCAACAATGTCTGGACAAGTTAATGCATTGTTAGCTGTGAGCTACTTACAGAATGGACATTTTTGTGCCTTGCTGTGAAATCATTGTGACATACCTCTGTTCTGAAATATTTGTCAGGATCTTCACAGTCACTAATGGGTGTTGGAGGCAGGGGAGAAAAGAGGAGGAACAAAGTAGCTTAAAGCAACATTACCTAGCCAGACCATTAAATATGTTTTCACATATTGCTTTCTCTTGGGCAAAGGTAAAATCAACTTTCCTCTTCTCTCCCACGTTTGTTTGTTTGCATTCTAAGAAGGTTCCATTTTATTGCAGTTTAGTAGTCTTGAAGAATTGTTTACTATTGCTACTAATAATACGAATTAATGAAACATTCATTAAATGTGTTTTATGAATGCATAATAATATTAAAAGGCACCATTATTCATGACTAAGTAATGTTTCTGCAACAACCCTGCAAACTAGGTCAGAGTTATTATTATTCCCAGTCTGCATGCTAAGTGAATAGTGACTTCTAATGCGTACATGGCTGAGGTGAGGTTTTGAACATGGCTTTCTCACTCTTAGCGACCATGATTTGGCAGCCTATAAATCGTTAACACTTGAAGAGCACCAGCAAAATTCAGTAACAGTCATTGCTTGAATGAATGCTGAACTTACCTAGGGCGTTAGCTGGTGATAAATGCCTGCACCTACATACTCTATTTATTTCTTACTCTCTCCTAGATACAAAATTGCTAAAGGTAAGAATAGGTAATAACATCCCTGCAGGCTGCATCCTGCTTTCCAAGGCTCCTCCCTAGACCACACGCCCCGCGTGTGATGACTCATTTGCTGGCTGGTCCTTTTCCGAAGAATAAAGGGAGAAAAACTTTGATGGTGGAACAGCCTCAGCAATCTTAAGATGTGTCTTGCAAACTTCATTGATTTCTCCTGGCTGAACAGTCTTAACACTACTCACCTGTGGTGTCTTTATTGCTGGGCAGTCCATAACAACATGCATCAACGTCTTTTTCTTAACTGTCACACTGAACAGATTTCCTGTTGCTGTGGATAGTTTCTGTGGGATCTAGAAGATTGTTTTGCGTGGTGGTTGTTGTGTGTGGAAATCGCTTGCACTTTAACCAGCAGCCCTAAATTGCAGGCTTGATAATTATGTTTTTGTTGACCCATATACATATTAATGAAGGTGAATTGCTCTTTTGTGTTGGGAGCTTCACTGACAGACTTTAAAATTTGTTTGATAAGGGTGGACCCATTTTCTTCGAGGCCGTCCTGGCTGACTGCCTGGCTGACTGAATGTGCCCCTAATTGTACCGAGTTACTGTATCCAAGTCCTATGTCATTGATCACCATTGGCAGAAGCAAGAAAACTTGTTTTGATTTTTTGTCATAGCAGCGGTTTATTAATTATCCATAACAGTACATAATAAATAGACATGAAAGAGAACAATAAGTAAAGTTTTTTTTGGGGGGGGGGGAATAGAAGTTTGAAAAACAGATATGTCTTCTTTTTTGAGTGGATAAACTTCTAAATAAATGAAATAATGCCCTTGTTACAAAATTGGCCTTACGGAAAATATACTGAATTATTGTAGCAAACTATGTTCAACCATGATGGCTGGGGTGGGAAACTGCTGAGAGATGACATAATTTTATACATGTGTGAATTTATGGGATCAAATAAAATTCTAATTGAAGTAAATGGTTTCCTATGTTAAACCCTCGGGAAGGGCAAGTCTATATACTAACAATAATTATGTTTTATTGTGTCCAGTTGCTTACAAGTAAAAGAAACTTGAGTATATATGTTGTGTGGTAGATCTGTTAGGAGAAGCTGAGGAAAACTTTGTGTGAGGCATTGTATATTGATATGACACAGGTAAGCAGATTACCCTGGAGCTAGTCAGCTATTAAAACTGCTCTCGACTGTTTGACTTCTGTGGGGAGGATAGGAGCGGGGTTGGTGTAAATATTTGCACACTCTAATCTTTCTAAAAGATCTGGAGAATGTTGATGTGCTAGTTCAGATGTGCTGCAGCTTAATTTCTGTATAGTCCGGTTTCATGGGGTCAGTGCACTGGTATGCCAGAGCATTGTTTTGTATCGCCTTATGTCTTTTTTTTACAGGCACAGCTACTCCCAGTTATGCTGTTGTTTCAAAAAGAAGTGAGTGAACTTGTTGAGTTGTGTGACTGTTGTATAAAAAAACCTAAATTCACCTATGAGGAGTTGTCTCATTACAAAGCTCTTGGTAAAGCTACAACTTACTAATCAAGAAGCTGCTTGATGAAATATGTAATTTTAGAAATGCATTCATTTTTACCTGAGCACATGAGCAAGGGATCTTGATCCACAGTGTGTAAAAGTGCCAGGTTTATTTACTAGAAAGTTTATTTACCAGAAAGTCCCAGAAAGTTATACATACAAAAACTTCAAGATGTGAAAAATGTTTGGTTCAAGTCCCACAGCTGCTGCAAACTCACTAGAAGGATAGCTTTATGCAAACCACTATATCTTGGCTAATAATATTGGCCCATCCAGCAGGGTTCATATAATGATTACAGAGATACTGTGTGTGGAACTCTGTGTTACTGATGAAACTATCAAATTTGGTGTCACCTTTTAAAAAAACACCTTTTGGGTATGGAAAGTTCTGCTTCTGAATGTTGTTATGGAAACTGGAAGAGGACCATCTTAAAATCCAAATCACTATTGTGGACAGTGTTGGTTGCTTATTCAAAGACCACATTCAGACTATCATTTGGCTCTATAAATAATAGTTTATGAAGTTATGTATGAGTGCTCGGTCCCTGCTCCTGCCAACCTAGCAGTTCGAAAGCACGTCAGAGTGCAAGTAGATAAATAGGTACCACTCCAGCGGGAAGGTAAACAGTGTTTCCATGTGCTGCTCTGGTTCGCCAGAAGCAGCTTAGTCATGCTGGCCACATGACCCGGAAGCTGTCTGCGGACAAACGCCGGGTCCCTCGGCCTATAGAGCAAGATGAGCACGCAACCCCAGAGTTGGTCACGACGGGACCTAATGGTCAGGGGTCCCTTTACCTTTACCTTTATGAGTGCTGTAGCCATTATTATTTTATTATTTATTAAATTTCTATACAGCCCTTCATCCGAGGATCACAGGGCAGTTGACAATATAAAAACACAAAAATGCACAACATGGTAACAAACAAAACAACTGCTGCCGCCCCTCCCTGCCATAGATTTTTGAATTAAACCATATGTTTCTCCTTTGCCTCTTTCCATCTTGTGAGTTTCATTGCAGAGATCATTGCAGAGTTCCTTGTTAGTTCCAAATTTGGGAACCTTTGGCTTAATAATGTCTGGTAATAAACTAGAGGCAGGATTAGATTGAAGTGGGAAGAGAGGAGTAGTCTCTTGGGCCATCACCACCCTGAACTTCTGAGTTCAGTGAAACTATCAAGAGAACTCATTCTGCTGATCCTGAGAGGTTCTTTAGGGGGAAAGGTGGTCTCTCAACTATGTTTGGGGCCTGTCAATTAGCCCTTTTAAGCAATAGGCTGAGCATTTTTAATTGGGCCAAGAAACAAACTGGCAACCACACCTCTATGTTTTATTAGCAATGGTGGGGAAAAAACCCAGCTGGTTTGGGTCCAAGCCATACATTTGAGTATATCTAAAAATAAATCACCCCTTGACACACAATTGTACATGACAATTATGAGATGATAATTTTTGTGAAGACTGAAGTGTCATAAATATGCCACTTAAATAGGGTTGAATATTTGGTCATGGCTGACAGGAAAATGAGTTAGAAAATAACAGAGACGTTTTAAAGAAATCTCCAGGCTTTTTGTGCTATACTTTTTGCATAGATTCTGGAGGTTATCTCCGAAAATGATCTTTGTTCAGTATGTGAGAAAGCTCCGAGGTATGCAGCTACAATGAATGTTAGACTTAGAGAGCAGCACAGTGAGGAGTTTCAGCTGCTACTGCTTCCCTTCAGTTGAGCTGGTTGCAGGTGTTTGCATTACTGTACAGTGGTACCTCGGGTTAAGTACTTAATTCGTTCCAGAGGCCCGTTCTTCACCTGAAACTGTACTTAACCTGAAGCACCACTTTAGCTAATGGGGCCTCCCGCTGCCGCTGCGTCCCCAGAGCAAAGTTCTTAACCCGAGGTACTATTTCTGGGTTAGCGGAGTCTGTAACCTGAAGTGTATGTAACCTGAAGTGTATGTAGTCCACAGTCAACTTCCATTTTGCCATCATTTACTGCACTTATTTCTACTACCAAGTGCAAAAAAACCCGTTTGTTTAATTTTAAAAAGGTGTTGCATTCTTTGCCTGTAGAATAGTACAGTGGTACCTTGGGTTACAGACACTTCAGGTTACAGACTTCGCTAACCCAGAAATAGTACCTCGGGTTAAGAACTTTGCTTCAGGATGAGAAGAGAAATCATGCGGTGGCGACACGAGGCCCCATTAGCTAAAGTGGTACCCCAGGTTAAGAACAGTTTCAGGTTAAGAAAGGACCTCCAGAATGAATTAAGTCCTTAACCCGAGGTACCACTGTATCTGAAGTGCTTTAGAATTGTTTCAAAAGCCATAATATTAGCAGCAATAAAAACAATTATTACAAGCATGAAAATCATGATAAAACTAAGCTCAAACCATGGTATTTGTGCTGTGGCTAAAGTTACTTCACACATCATGGAACAAATCTGGTAGAAGCCGTTTGGGTACATAGGTGATCACCCCCCTTTTTTCCTTTTAGAAATAATCTCATTAGCCTAGCCTAGCAGTGCCATTTTGAAATGAGCATGTTTTTCCCTGAAAAATTGGGTTCATGGACCAGGATAGTTTGGAAAAGATTTATGGAGAATTAGAAAGCTTCTCAGAACTATGTGATATTTTAGTTGGTTCTAATAAAGGTATTGCTTTTTATTTGGAAATGTTTGGTAACAGAAATCTGGTCATCTTACTGGATTTTTTTGGGGGGGGGCGTTGTCTCCTAAAGTTACATGGGCAGAATGGCAAATTTTAAATACCGCTCCTGTGTTTGCTAATTGAGTTGTTTGAGGTTGTAGTGCTCAATATGTCTTGCCTCTTTCACTTATATTCTAATTTAATTCACCATGGTTTCATTCTTTCATTCCTAGAGACTGTTGCTTACAAACCTCACAGGCAGATTTCTCTGGTTAAAAATCAGTGGTTTCCTGTGATTCATTGTTTGCAAGTCACAGTGAGATCTTTAGGTGCAAAGCAGTATAGATATGAAAAGTGGGATTTAGACAAGAGTTGCTAAGACCAGCCTTGTCCTGATTAGCAGCTTAAAAGTAATGGAAAACATGGATGAGAGTATTCATTCAAAAGATTATTAGCAGGGCCAGTGGGGGTGGGGTAGGAGAGCCATTTTGTCCCAGGGTCTCAGGATAAAAGGGGTCTTCAAATTTATTTTTTCAGCACTTGATAAGTTTTGCAACTTCTTTTTTATGTACATACGACCCAAATGTTTGCTACAAAAGCATTTGTTAAATAAGAAAATGTATATTCAGATTATTTCTCAATCTATTTTTGGTGCCTTATGTTGTTTTTAGGTCTTGTCATTTCAATTTTTATTATGGCTAGGGAGTTTCAAAAGCTAGATTTGACCCAGGCCTTTCTGGACCTCTTAGGGGGCCTGATTATTAGGCAAAAGTTTAAGTATCCTTAAGTTATCAAGAAGTCATGTGTGTTTACTGAGAGAAAATGAAAAATAGATTGCCTGTGCCCAAGGATCACAACACTGGCGTTCTGCCAATTTTGAGTAAGGCTGTAATCATGAAGAAGTCCAAAGATTGATTTGGAATGAGGTCATATTTATGTAAATATGCAAATCAGGGCCACATTCTAGGAGACTAAAGCTTTTGTAATTATTTGAACAGAGGCCTGGGGCTCTTTTCATCTACTCAGCCGGAGTTAGACAATATATTACTTGGCTTGATGTGTGTCACATTCTCTCTATGCATAAGGCATAATATACTATCTTTCGCAGGTTATTTCATATAGTTAGGGCCACTTTGAATGTGGTAACAATTCTGTGGTCTTGCTAAATGTTAGTTTTTTCACTGAGAGCAGAGAATAATTAAAAATTCTGCCTGTGAGACAGATTTCATGGAAAACTTTGGGTTTTCAGTGCAAGTAAAAACTAGAAACCAATCCTGTCTGGTTTGTGTGTGTATATCACAGGAAGGAAACTAGTCTTGGCTGCAGAAAAAAAATATGTTCCCAGGGAAAGAAAAGGGTGTAACTTGTCCTAACTGAGAGGAAAGGGTGTGGATTTGATAATAATTTCAGGAAACAATAAATAATTCAATTCTTGTCCAACCATCCATCCAACAGCAAACACTGCTATTTGTTTGCTATTTGTTTTTTCAACTTCTTTAGGCTTGAGATACAAAGTAAATGAAGATCACCCATCTTCTTTTTTGGGACATGCAAAGCGAGTTCATGTAAATGTAAAGGATTCTGACATGGAAATCGTGTTTTCGTGCAAAGCTCCTCTGACACAAATTGCTATGTGTAGGTGCCCCCTCAATATATTAGTTGTTTGAGTAAGGGGAAAGTTATCCATTAAATAGAACACAATATGCTAGCAACACAATACAGTTGTATCTTGGATCCCGAATGCCTTGGAACTCAGATGTTTTGGCTCCTGAACACCGCAAACCCGGAAGTGATTGTTCTGGTTGGCGAACGTTATTTGGAACCCGAATGTCCGGCGGGGCTTCCGCAGCTTCCAATTGACTGCAGGAGTTTCCTACAGCCAATCAGAAGCCGTGCTTTGGTTTGCGAATGTTTTGGAAGCCAAACAAACTCCGTTCAACTTCCAAGGTATGACTATAGCAGGCTGTAAAAATGTGTGCTTTCCTTTTCTGGTCCATAACAACTGTATGAGCCTGTCTAATGAAGAGCCATCCTTTGTGTGGAAGATCCTACCCTATATTAGGGTATTACTTAGCCAAGATCAGTTTCAAGAAGACCTGAACTGTTCAGTGAAGGGGGTGGGGGCAGTGTACCATGATCTGAAAATACAAACACTTATCCCTTTCCCTGGGCTAGCCCTAGGGGGATGTGGAGCCAGGACAAATCACACTGTGTGTGTTCCCCACACCTTTCCTTCATCCACCGTCTACTCCTGCTCCTGGTTGTGGTGGCATCACCTCCTTCCACCTCAATTGCTGTTCAGGTGTTACTTTAGTGCCCCTCCTTATTTTCCTGTTGCTTTAGCAGTGGCAGTGCCAGCAAGGTCTTCTGCCACCTGCCTCCCTGCTCTAGGCATTGAGGAGGTGAAAAACCTCACCGGGTGGGTGGAAGACAGCTGGGCACCAAGCACCCCCCCTCCCAAAAGTAGTTGGGCTTGGGTCATCGCCCATTCATTCTCCACACACCCTAGTCCTCCCAGCCAGGTGCCATTGTAATTGGGGCAAAACATCTGTTCCTATGTTACTCACATGTAGGGAATATTTATTTTGGAGCAGGGCCACACTTTTAACATTGCCCCTGATGTTGTATCCTCTTCCTCCAGTGTGGCACTTGGTTGACTGTAAAGAAACCCCAGTGCATGAGCAGTGCAGAGGCTCCACAGGGAAAGGGAACACTGGGGATTGGCATTTTCTGTACCCTCCGGGTCCAGGGAGGGCCTTTTAATGAAAAGGCCACGCCACTTTGTCTTTCAACATGGTAGCTATAAGTCCCTCGCATAGTGAAGCATTAGCCATCCAAACAATATCTTCCTGCTAGATTTTGCCAACTGTAATGGGTAAGGGACCAAGAGGGTATGTAGTTGGCCTCACCAGTCCATGTCTTCAAGCCACGACAACTTAAGCATATCCCATAGATTGTAAGAAGACAGTGTTCCATGGAAGTGTGGCTTCTGGTCCCCACAATTTTAATTGCTGGGAGCCCACCGTAGCTCAAATGCTGAGGCTAGCAGTGGTTTCGCCATTGGTGACACATCCTCCCGAGGTGTTGCGATATTAGCAACTCTTTATGGTAGCTAAATTAAGTGTGGGGCTGTAGTGGCAAGCGTATTGTTCTCTCAGCTTGATATGAGAGAATCTGCCCTAGGGGATAGTACTGGTCTGTTTTCCGTGGCTGCCTTAAGGATCGCTGAGCTAAGGTATACAAGGTGCTTTTTACGCTTTTAAGCATGACGTATAAACACTAATTATTACTTTGCAGTATGCCAGACTAGTTAATAGCTACTTGCCTGGTTGCCTATATTTAAAGGTTCTGGAATTGCTTACAGTATCAAACAAACTTTGCTTTCTAAACCCAACCTAAAAGTTTTATTTAAGTTAACGGTTTCACAGCTCTCTGTAGCTTCTCTTCTCAGGCCAGAGGAAAGTGAATGTTGCCCCTAACTCTTCCTAGTTCCTCTCAGGAAGCACAACACATGCAAGCTGTATCTAGTGTATCTGTCATACCATTGCACCCAGTGGGGGGGGGGGGTTTCCAAAAAACTGTGCAGAGAAACTTTTTAGAAGCTGGCTCCTTTTTCATTCTGTTTTTAGGGCAAAAATGACTGATACAGGGTTTGTGTATGCCATAAAATGTTTTGCGCAGTAAAAAGCTATTGAATTTAAATGGGTTTTGCTTCGGCTGAATGTATTTAGTATGAGGATGTTCACTCCCTTTTATTTCTTACAATGTGTTTGTTTTAATCCACCTTTTCCCTCCTGGAAAGAGGAAATAACTGTCATTCTTTTAGAAGGGAAATGAACTGCTAAAGTTGTTTCCTACTGTTGCCCATCTTTTGACCCTTCCTCTTCCTCTTCCGAAACACTCCTGTGCCCTGACCCCTGTGACCAAAGCTGTGGTGAATTTTGGAATGGAAGAATGGACTATGTTTCAGTGTGCCGTACTTGAAAGCAGTAAAAGTGCAAGGACTTCATTTTTATTTTGGTACCCTCTGTACATACATTAAATTAGTCAATGGCACTCTGTAAGCTGAACCCCACGTGGAAAATTTACTAGTGATTTTACTCCTGTTGTTCCACTGTTGTCATTCCACCAATACTGAATTACACCCTGTTGCCTCATTCACATTTTTAATAGGATATGTATCAGATGGAGGACGAGGAGAGAGAATTGAGGTTGAAGAAAGAGTTGTGAGCGGAGGGGCGCCCTTTCCCCATCCTTTGGACCCCCTGGGAAGCTCAACAAACCACCTGTACCTGGAACTGGGTGTGGAGAGTACAGTTGAATGAGAGACAGCTGTGGGCAGGCTGAGGAAGTACCATTCGCCTTGGGCCTGCCCATAAAAAGCAAGTCTAGAGTGAGAGACTAGACTAGAGTTCCAGGAACTCTTCTTCTTGTGATACTTTTGTCGGTGAGGTGAAAGTTTGTTTGGGCCCTGGGTGAGAACCTGGAGGCTGAAAGGGAGTGTGCATCAGAAGAAGAATGACTTTATATTGATTTATATATATTAGTATCTTTGTATTAATATAACATTTTTATATGTAATTGTGTATTTTTGTAACATTTTGTTTAAGTTGTCTGTTGTTGCTTCAGTTTTCTGTGCACAGTTTAGAGATATTTTTTAGTATATTAAGACGTATATAAATTTTAAAAAATCAAATCAAATAGGAAGGGCACCCATCAGATTTAACATGTAGGAGCCGGAGTTTCAGCCAAATATTTCTGCAGACATTTCCACATTATCTAATAACTCCTGGACATTTTTAATTACATGTTTATAATTGCACATTTTAATTACAAGCTTAATATGTGAAAACAGAATTTACCTGTCTGTTAATGAACAGTAAGGTATTAATTCATAACCCAGTGGGGGATTCTGAGTATTATCCGTGTCAATATGTTTTGTCCTTCATAGGGAGTGACTTCCTTGACCAACGTGAACAGCTGAAGGACTCATTGGTTTGGTTATGGCAATTTCTTCAATATTGCATTTCACCTCTGGGACATATAAAATTATTGTATACTACTTTATACCACTAGAGGTCAGTATAAACAAAGAAATAACGGTAGTAAGAAACATTTTGTAAAGGAAACCCTGATTTCTGCAAAATAAAATAACATATTAAAAAGCTAAATAATATATATTTCAAAGCCAGCCTGTATTTCTTCTTCTGTGATAAATACTGGTTTAGGCAAACCTGTGATTAACCAAAGTTACCCATCTTATCCACTCTTTTAGATAAGGCTGACCAGTAGGTGATTATTTTGGTAATTATTGTGAAAATATATCTAGCATACTGTTACTAAGTAAGTGGCTCTTGTGGTGTTCTTGAGTGGGTTTCTGGTTATAACGTTAAAAGAGAATTTTAACATTTCTTTCTAAAATTATGTTCAGAGCAATCCTAACTGTGTAATACTGTAACCTGCCCTGGCAGTCGGGACTTTACGGTGAAGGGCAGGCAAGCAAGTCATACATATACATACACTTGCTTGCAGGATCATTGCCTTGTTGTGGTGAGTGGGCTTGCACGTTCCTATGAGCGAAGCCATCTGGAGTCTCATACTCCCAGCAGGGTCACCCAAGGGGGTACGGTCAAAGGGGAGGAGCTAGACCAAGAATGATCCAAGAAGTCCTCAACGTCAGAACAGGCGGAAGATAACAATGGCTGTAACGGCGGATGAAGGCTGCAGCACATAAAAATCTACCGGTCGTCGTGATACTCATGCCATCGGAATAGACTCTAACTGCGAAGACTGTGCATTGGTCAGCGTGCACTGATCTACACACACAAAACAAATTCACGTACAGGCGTCTTCCAAAAATCCACCCCAAACCCAAAAAAGTCCCATGGCGATTGGCAAATGGTAACAGGGGCAAGACCATGAAATCTGGAAGCCCCTAGTCGTGAACCAGCCTGTGGGCGGTGGATACAGATTCACTCGTTCTGACTCAAGGAATGAGGCAGTTGTGTAGCTCGGCAGCTGAGCTGTCGTATTTAGGATACACTCTGCTCACCATGAAAAGGGGGGGGGTAGAAAAGGTGCCCTAAACATAGTCTGCCTCCCTTTTTCCCTGACTGGATTACCACACCACCCAGCAGTTGTAAAAGACAATTGAACTTTGGAACAAGGAATATACGGACTTTGTTGGATAACACAGATAATGAGAGTTCCAAGCTCAGGATCGCCATCATTGCAAGAGAGTTGCAACAAATAAAAAGGAGGCTACACATTCTTCTGGAAAGGTCTACCTGAACAAGAACATCAAATACATGGAGTAGGTTTTGCTATCAAAAAGACCTTGTGAAGCTCTCGTCAGGAGTCCCTACTGGCATTAATGAGCGGCTTTCAACCTTTCGAATAAAACTCACCAAAAACCAACAGGCTGCTATTCTAAGCGCTCATGCACAAACACTGGATGCCGATGAAGACATTAAAGAAAAAAATTAGTTTCAGTGGATACCATCCTATCAGATAAAATTATCCTCCTGGGTGATTTTAATGCAAGAGTTGGGCGAGACTTTGATCTATGGCCTGGGACTGTTGAGAAAGAAGGAATTGGCTACAGCAACCAGAATGGAATCTTACTTTTGACGATATGTGCAGCGCATAACCTCATTATTACCAACACACACTTTCAACAAAAATAAATTTAAAACATCATAGAGGCACCCTCGGTCACACCACTGGCACCTCTTAGACTATGTCCAAGCTGAAGATCTCTGTGATGTGCCAGAGTTATGACGAGTGCTGATGACACTGAAAGGCCACTGCCAGTCAAGAGTAGATAATTATGGGATGGAAGGTACTGTAACTTACTGGCCAAAATATGCTTTGCAACTGGAGCAGATGGAAAAATGGTCTGACTTGTGTTTGGCTGTTTTCATTTCCCTATTCATGAGCTAAGAATGGAACTCAATATCTAGTACAGCTGTAATCTTAAAGGGCAGCATAAGGATCTAATCAAAATCTAAATATTTAAATCTAAAATTCAATCATTCAAACACTGTTTCCTTTAAAGTAAAATTTATTTAGCAAATTTTCAGGCTGCCCTTAAATTGACATCTGGCTCATTCATTAAAGGATGCTCAGCTTTTTCTTACAATGCTTGTCTACAGAACTCATCATTTTCTTGTCTTTTCCTTTTTCTATTTAGCTTAGAGTTCAGATATTTCTGTACAAAGTATATATTTTAATTCAGAATAGATTCTCGGAAGATGCGGTGAAGTCTTAAAAGCCAAAAATTGGCAAGAAGTCTGGAAAAATGAGGGTTGCGGCAGTAAACTTGAGATGTATAATTTTACCAATCTAATGATATTTGACAGTTTCCCCTTTTCAAGAACTTTCCTATGTAAACATTGCCGAACTGGAGTATTGTAAAAGCCACTTAAAAAAACATTCTTTACTGGCTGGATTTAAAGCTTTTGTTTGGCCGT
Source organism: Podarcis raffonei (assembly GCF_027172205.1). Classification (NCBI taxonomy): domain Eukaryota; kingdom Metazoa; phylum Chordata; class Lepidosauria; order Squamata; family Lacertidae; genus Podarcis; species Podarcis raffonei. Next base: position 30,448,562 of record NC_070610.1, on the reverse strand, counting down.
GTTTTCTTTTTGGCATATATTACATCCTCTTTCCCTCTTCTGTCTGTTTTAGTTTCAGGTTTGTATAGTGGTTTCCTTTTGCCGTTCGTCTTCTTAGATTCTCTGAGGTCAAGTGGTTACTAGTGAAAGCTGAAATATGAGCAGAGTAGTGTTTTATATACTCCCCACCCCTCACTAATGAGTTCTGTTAGAATTTTCCAAGGCGTTTACAGTCATGGACCAAAACTATACTGCGGGTTGACAAGAGACAGAGCTACAGTAATATGTAATTATATATATATATCTTTATGTTTTATCTCAAGCATGGATCAGAGTTGAATACAGGATTAGGAATTGGTCAGGATAGGACAATATCTAAAGGCAAAAGCAGTGGGTTGTATTGTGAGGAGTGATTTGCTGCAAGGTCCAAATGGCATCAAATTTGGGGCAGAGTTCATGCACATTGAGAGAATGCAGGGCTGTTGTTAGGCTAGAGCTGGGCTCAAGAACAATCTGACTGACATGTTTTGTACCAGCTGAAATTTTCAAGTACCATAGTCTTCAAAGGCAGCCCCATATACAGTGCATTAGGGCTGGGTGGTATATCAATATATAGTCCAAAACTGGTTTGAAGTCCATATCGGAATATCGGTTTCATAGTTTTTGACCTGGCAATATATCGCGAATCATGATGTGTGTTAGGGCTGGGCGATATAACGTCCAAAACTAGTTTCAAGTCCATATCACTGTATTGGTTTCATCATTTTTGACCTGGAAATATATTGCAAATCATGATGTGTGTGTGTTATGTCAAAATCCCAATGTGGGGGAAAATGTGAAGCTAGCAAAAGCGTCTACATATCTCCATCCTTATTTAAGACATCGTGATATATCAATATATCATGATGTTTAGCTGGTGATGTATCATGATGTTGAAAACCAGATAGTGCCCAGCCCTACAGTGCATTGAGAACAGCCATGTTGGATCAGACTGTAGGCCTTTAAGATCCAGTAACCTTTTCCCTACACTGCCCAACTATATGCCTATAGGAATGTTCTAACAAGCAGGACCATGACTGCAGTAGCCCTCTCCAACTTTTCTCCAGTAACTTGAGACAGTATGTAGCTAACAAGGAGTGCTTGAATGCCTTGTCTTCCATGCTAGCAGAACATCTTGGCATAGAGAAGAACCAGAGGGAGTATATTTAGGCTGGTTAACCTAACTACCTTCCCTCTGCAATTCTCTGAGCTCGCTACCTTCTCCAGAGGAATGGGCAGCCTTTGGAAGTGTGTGACTGCTGAGGAAAGGGAGAATTTTTAAAACTCCTCTACCCCCCCTTTCAGTCACAGAAGCCCCAACTGCAGTAAAGAAGCACACAATTAGATATGTTCTATTGTTTTTCTTCAAATATTCACATTTCCAGGAAGTGGTTTTTTAAAAAAATAAATAAAAAGTTATGAGATAACTTCAACAACCCCCTCTATTAAACTTTAACTTTTTAAACTTTAAACTTTAACTGTTTTACTACAAAGGAATTTCAGAAATAGACTGGAAAGAGAAGCTGCTGAATTACAACTCATTACCAAACTTAAAACCATGGAGAGACCTGGTCTGAACAAAGACATTGGATTCTTATCTCATTATACATGACAAAGCCATTTTTCACCTTCTCACCCCTTGCTTTTTCCTGTAAGACCTATTGCAGTCATTAAGAGTCGTCAACAGGCTCATCACAGCTATCTGCCAATCACCCATTCCCACCACCCTTCTGAGTAATACCCCTCCCCACCTTCTCACTATATAGAAGGATCTGGCAACTTCTGTTTCAGTGTATCTGAAGAAGTGTGCATGCACACGAAAGCTCATACCAAGAACTAACTTAGTTGGTCTTTAAGGTGCTACTGGAAGGAAAAAAAATTTTTGTTTTAACTTTTTAGTACCTCTTCAAACATTTCATTAAAAAAAAATCAAACAAAATCTGATTTTGCTCGTGACATTAGAATTTGGGTTAAAAAGAAGAAGAGAGGCCTTTTTGCAAGTTGGGGGCAATTTTAGTGAGTGATAGAGAGCCCAAAATGGCTCAGGATTTTTCATACATTTAACAAATGTGTGAGAATTCAAGATGTGGTCTAAAGAAAGCAGTTTCCGAGTGTATTAAAACTTGAAAAAAAAGGACCAGGATTGTTACTTGTAATTCGATAGCAGCAGGCTGTGAAAAACCAGAAAGTTGCCAAAAGATGACAAAGATGTTTCTCAACAAATTTGTGGAGTGAGGTTTTTTTTAAATAAGTTTAATACAGGGAGGTCTATAAAAATTGTGCTGGGTGTTTGTTACTTCCAGTACATTGCAACAACTAATGGATGTCAGGCCCCTGTTGCTAATTAACCCATAATGCACCTTGAAGACCTCTTTAGTTCAACTTTCTTATAAATTAACACCTAGCCAAGTTTTGACATGGAATTTTGACTATAAGTAACACAGGCAGAAGTTTGTATGCAGTTTGATTCCAGTTGCCATTTAAAGTCTTCAAATCAAACACAACAGTTCTTGGGCTGCTCACTTTGGTGGCCCTCAGGAAGGCGGCTTAGCTGCCTCTAGTTTCAACAGTGTGTTCCAGCACTGCAGTTGGGTCTGGGCCCTTCTGCAAGGAACCACTTGTATCTTTGTCATAAGCTCCCTATGAAGAAGAAGAAGAAGAGTTTGGATTTGATATCCCGCCTTTCACTCCCCTTCAGGAGTCTCAAAGCGGCTAACATTCTCCTTTCCCTTCCTCCCCCACAACAAACACTCTGTGAGGTGAGTGGGGCTGAGAGACTTCAAAGAAGTGTGACTGGCCCAAGGTCACCCAGCAGCTGCATGTGGAGGAGCGGATTACGTGACTACCGCTCTTAACCACTACACCACACTGAACTGTATGTTTGCAGTGGCTCTTAGAATTGGGCCACTACTTTCTTTCGATGTTACTGTGACTAACTTGGCTTTAAATGTTGATGTGCTTTTTTAGGGGGATGGCAACAGCCAGAGTTTAAAAAGGGTCTAATGTACAGAATAATGTATACATACTTACACTGATTGAGTTAGATGCTAGGATAAGCTAATGCAACCCTTAAATCCTAGTCTAGACAAAGCCCTTGTGGCAATGTGAAGGATGCTGTGGAGAGCCAGGGGCACGCCTAATGTTTTTGTAAATTAATGGATTTTCTGGCCCAAACCTCTGTATGGAGGATGTGGAGTGGGCTGTAGCTGATAGTCTATGGCAGTCTGGCTGCGTGCCTGTCTCTGTTCTCACACTGGTTTGGAAAGGCCTCTTTGAGGCAACAAGTTTCATTTATTCAAGCATTTGGTTGTTTAGCATATTGAGTGCTTCTGTCTTTATTTTCTGTCAATTCAGTTTAGGATTGCTTCACCATTGAGCTAAGAGTTCTTTTTATTTGCTAATTTAAAGTCTCAGAATGTAAATTTATCTCTTTCTTTAATATATCTATACACAAAAAATATATAATTCCTAATCTATAGTTCAACCCGATTTAAATATTCTGCATACACATTGTATCCCAGACTAGATTCAGAGTAAGTACAGCCTAAATGCATATGAAGTTAGAATACATGAATACTACTCTGTTGTAAGCTATTAAGATACATCTTTCCTCAACATGCTTGCCTCTTTGTCTGTATTAGCACAATTGCTTTTGAGTAAAATTGTATTTTACAGACTTGCAGGTCCTGTAGCTTAAAAAAAAAGCGCTTCCACTTTGTTAGGCAGTCAGAATTCATAGTCTGCAGCAAGAGAATATATGTTAATCTTCTTAAAGGCAGCAGATAAGATTTCAGAATCAGATTAAATATTTGTGTTCCAATGTTAGCAGACCTCCGTGGATCTGTCTGACAATCAATAAATCCTCTTCAGATTCTTTGTTCCTTCTGTCTGCCTTTCACTCTTTTTCAAGTTGTGAGCATTTAAATCAACAACAAAATTTATGCCGTTTTAAAATGTTAAATTTTAAAACAAGACAGGTTAATGTTTTATTTGGTTCTAACTTGGATTTGCATCTCAAGTCTTTGGCTGCAGTAACTTTAGGGTGCCTCATCTATGTTTAGAGGAGGATTGTTTAGGACAATGTGGGCAGATTAATTCATGCACTTCCTTTTGAGCAATAAAGGGTGTCTTGTGACTAGATCTTTATCATTACTCTCATTGGTATTTAACATAAGAAAAGACTCACTGGTGGATGAATGGTTCAGCTAGACTTTTTCTGCTGTATAATATACTTTTTATTTCAGAGTTCCAAACTCTCTGTCAATAATACTACAATGCTACTCATTAGGTGTGGTTTTTTTTCTTTTTGTATTTTTGCGATCAACAAAAATGTAGTTGCTACCAGAAAGAATAAACTGTACTAGTTCGGAGGAGAAAATGTTAGTTAGCCTACTTTCTTAGCCAATGTTGTACAGTTTGTACATTCAATTAGCCTAATCACTGAAAAGTATAAACTAGGCACAGTGACTGTTACCACTGATTGAAAAGGTATTTAATGTTATTGCCCTTGTTAGGCACTGCTGCTCATTAGTTGTGCAGTAGAGGGCACTGTTTTTATGTCAAAACATGAGCCAAACATTTGGTTTGGTACATTAGATGAATGCTTTTTAAGTTGCCACTTTGAATTGCTTTCTAAACTATTGTTTCTGTCTTACTTTTTCTAGCAAAATTCTGGTTTCCAAGAAGATTGACTATGGGAAATGACTATGAAATAACATCCCCCACTGCCAGTGATACACATGCACATTGCTTTTTATGGGGTTCTTAAAATATTACAGGCTTTGTTGAAGTGATATACAGTATGCTTAATGCTTACATATATGGGGTGGATTTAATTGAACAGTGCAAACAGAACTGTCATCTGATAAAGAATTCCAAAGACTTGCATAGGTGAAAATCTCTGCCCATTAGATGTCATGTTACAGTGTTGTTTCTCGCTGTTCAATCATGTTATGATATTATTATGCTGCGAACGCAACATGAGCTTTCTTATGATAGTCTTGCATAGCCTCCACTTTGGTTTGAGAAGTGTCCCACCTCCCCCCACCTTTTATTTTGTAAGGAGGCACAGCTGGGCCAACCTATTCCTCAGAGCAGGTATGGAGTGGTGATCAGGCAGAATAGTATGGCAAGGGCTTATTTGTTTACATGGTTAGTGAGTTGTTGTTATATCCTGCTTGCTTTTCTTTAAAACATGGATGAGGAGCCTGGGGCCCTTGAAATCATGTTGGAGTATAACTTCCATCACCCCTAAACACTGGTCATTCTAGCCGGGACTGATGCAAGTTGAGGTCCAGGAACATCTGAAGGGCTACAGCTTCTCCCCTCCTGCTTTGAAACAATCCATTGAAGTCAGCAAAATATTACAGCAAACCAAAATACAATGCAAGCTGTATCAGCCAAAACAAAGCGCCCCAAAATAAAAGTGGGCAAGAGGCACATTTTATCATCCTAACAGGCCTTTCCCAATGCTGTATGAAAATGCCTGTTCTCAGAACATGGCGGACCAACTAGTCACCAACTAGGGGGCCAGGTAGTCCTTCTTCAAGAAGGGATGTGGTGCTGCAATTGAAATGTTTCTCCCCTCCCCCAGTGTACCTACCTGCCATATGGTGAGGAAATTCTGAGAAAGCCTCTGGTGTCAATTGAAGTATGAACAGGTTGTGCTATAGGTTAAGCACAATGTTATGGATGTATTGAACTTTTCTCTAAGCTTTTAAAATTTATGTTGTTGGTGATTTATATGCAAACCAAAATATTTGCAGAACAGTAACACTTGTTCAGTTCTCTTGATACAGCAACATAGTCTTAAGTGTCTGTAGCATGCAGTATCAATCCATTTTATGAACTCTGCTAGGATTGCCTACTCTCCTGTCCCTCTGTACAAATAATGAATTTGCAAGCGTATAGTTATGACAGTGTTTCAATGTTTGTGGGGGGGGGGATATTCATTCATTAGAAAGACTTTTTGGTGATCTTGTCATGCACTTTCCGTATTTTGCATTCAGTTTCAATAGTTTAAATAGAACCTTCTGAATTACTTTGGTTTCATTGTTTTTCTTCTTGAACAGCAAAGAACCTGGTAACTTGCTTTAGCTGAGTTATTGGAGTCTTAATTATGCAAAACCAAGTCAATGGCTTTCCCCCTTTTTGCCTCAACAATGCTTGCGGGCATATATGACATAGTGTATATGTATGCATTTATAAGTAACATATAAATATGTAATGAGTTATTGTAGCAGAAATGCATATAGATTATGGAGTTTCAAGAATACATTCCAGTTCCTAATTTAGAGTCATTGAAAGATACCAGACTTAATGTGGTTGAAACCTAAAAAGGCACCCTATTATTTCCAGGCAAGTTTGGCAGTGGTTCAATGAAAAGAGAAGAAGTTGGTTCTATGTGTAGCCCTCCCAGCACATTGGTAGCGGGTGACAGACAATTTGGCCTGGATCTGGAGAGCATAAAACACAGCCCAAACAAGTCAAACTGGCTTTAGCTTCCATTGTTTTCTCTGTATGTTATAAGGCTCATTTATTTAATTATTCTGGTAAAAACCTGTATTTGAAAGAAAAGGCAAACAGATGGTGTTCATAAATATTGCTTAGTATGTAACCTTTCTTATATTATACAGTAGTGATTAGTTCTCTTTTTTTCCTGATAGAGTATCACTAAAAGTCTTTTTTGGAGGGAAAGAATGAGTGTCACATGTAATAGGCCCACCTTTACTCTGAAAATGCATTACAATTATATTTCTGGATTAGGTCACTAAGGATTGTTTTGTACGTGCAAACCTTTTGTTGACAGTGTGTTCAGTCTCAGATTCTTGCTTTCAACAATGTGGATGTAAGACTATGTGAATTAAAAGCACACCTCTATATGGGATTGCAATGCACCTTCTGATCACTGTGGAATTTTTAGGAACTGTGAAGATATCTGGAAATGCTGCAGTCCTATGTAAACATGGACACTTCTTCATATGGGACTATCTCGAAAGAGCTGTGGGCATTTGTGAGCCATGATTATGCAAAGAGAATTTGTTGCCTTGTCACATTTGGTAACCAAGCTCTTAGCCTGTGATCCAAGGAGGGAATATATATGCAAATAGGGGAGCCCACCTCCTCCTGGAAGATTTATTCATTTCACAACAACAGTTCCATGTCCACAGAGGCTATACTCTTTTAAAACACTGGTAACAGACTTGCTGTGGCAGAAACACCTAGATTTTCATTTTTAAAAAAGTTTAAATAACCTTTCATATTATTTTCCATATTGTATTTGTTTCAATGTGTTGCTATTTAGCCACCATGGGCTTCAGTTTGAGAGAGAAACAGGGTACATAATTAATATGAAATAAAATTAAGGAAGCACCAGTCCTATAAACAATTCGCCATGTTCACAAGCAAGAAACTGCAGTTTTGAACTGTTTGGGATCCATGTAATGGCGAATGTTGGCTTGCCGCTAAACCAAAAGTGAGGCGAAGTCACAGTATGTGAGGGGAGGAAAGAGGGCAGGCAGAGCACAAACACAGGGTTCATTCACAAACCCTTTATTTATTTTAGATACAAAGAATATACAGAACAAGAACAGTAAACTTAAAAACATGAAAAGGCTCCCTATTTCACCCATTTGCCATTTACAAGTTGGTAGGTGGTTGAAATGGCAATGCGGGTAGAATGAGCATGCTCTTCCCTACTGCCATCCTCATCTGTTAACTTGCTGAATTCTTAATGCCTGGAGAGGGTTAATGGAGTAAAAGAAAGGAGCTCGTGAATCCAAAGATTGTCTGTGAAGGGGTCTCAACCATGTTCTCTAGTAACCTCCAGGATGGACTACTGTAATGCACTTTAAATGGGTCTGCCCTTGAAATCCAAAAGTTGCAACTAGTGTGGAATGCAGTTGGTGTCGATGGCAGTGGGCCAGATGATCACAACTCCTGTTACTAAACATCTGTACTAGTTGCTAGTTACCTTCAAGGCCCAGCTCAGGCTGCTTATGTTGAATGGCCTGGATCCAAATGTATGAGATAATGCTTTCTTCTGTACCACCCTACCTGTGTTGGTTGATCAGTGGGAGAGGCTTTCATGGTGGTTGCTGTGTTAAAGGAGGTGTATAGTCCAGGGACCTGCGGAAGAGCATTTTTGGTGTTGGATCTGTGACACTAGAATGGCACCCCCATTGACGTGCATCTTGCCCCGACTCTGTATTCTTTCAGATACTGGGCAAAACCACACCATTTTTGCCAGCTGTTAGTGGTTGACAGTTAAGTCATTTTTGGGGGTGTTTTTGATTATGCTATTTATATAAATTCTGAGAATTATTTTAATGCTTTCATTTAATATGTTTTATATTACTTTTTTTTTGTAAATTTGCTTCTGACCTTTTTTGTTGAAGGGTGGTATCTCTTAATAAATAATGTTAAACTGTTGTTTGATGCTATGTGTGAACAAGTAACTGGCCACGTTTGCGCACAACACTAAGCCATGGTTTGTTTTAATCATGATCTATTGAACAAAAGAGGATCAACTTTGCAGATGAGCAAAGTAACTGCAAGTTGTTTTTGTAATATTGGTTTTGTTTTCTTACATTTTGTGACTCATCCAGGTACATAGAATCATAGAATCATAGAATGTCGAACAGCTTTTACTGTCAGGAAGTTCTTCCTAATGTTTAGGTGGAATCTTCTTTCTTGTAGTTTGGATCCATTGCTCCGTGTCCGCTTCTCTGGAGCAGCCAGTGAGCATTTGGGCTGGGACACTGAAACAAATCAGAGTACCATTTTAGACCTAAAAAGGAACCATGATTAAGATGAGCTCAGATTTGTAAGCCAACTTTAAAGCCATGGTTTGTTGGTCGCATTCAAAACCATATTTTGTGAGCTTGGTTTGGATGTACAAATAATCACAGTGAAGCTAAACAAACCACGACTTAGCATCCTATGTGAACAAATCTTCCCCAGAAACTTCTAGTGAAAATAAAAATGTGGCAACTCTTATGTATGCCGACCTGAGCTCCTTTAATAAATTTTATTTCTCCCTGGTTTGGCATCTTACGTGGCTTTCTTCTACACTCAAGTCCACCATGTGATAACTGCTGTGAGATTTGTCGATAGCAAAATAAATAGAATCTTCTTTATGTGGGTTTCATTCTATATATAATTCTTCTGTGGTCCTTCTTTCTAACTTCCCATTCTTGTGAAATATTTTCAGTGCTACTAACCTGGAAAAACAGTTGCTGAATCTTGAAATATGCCTTGATCTCCTTTCAGTGCTTTTCTGTCAGTAAGAAAAGTTACACTAATTACTCTTAATCTTCTAGTTCTTTTTGTGAAGAATATTTGACTGCCAGAAAAATAATACGAAATTACTTGGGGGATGGGAAGCGCTATTAAATCATCAGCGCTATAGTAATTGTAATAAGAATAATAGCAAATAGCAAAAGAGTCAAGGCTATGCATTTATGTATAATATAGTTTGCCATAAGTGGTGTTAAAAGGAAAATATTTTTCTTTTGAAATTTGATGTATGAACGTGTATGTCTGTTTTATATCAGTTTACTTTCAGAAATGCAAGCTTCAGTTTAACTACTATAGATTTGTTCAGATACAACATTCACAAACTCTTAACCAAGGTTAAGAGCTTGGGATCAGGCAATGGGGTTGCATGCATTATTATCTCTTCTTCCCATATCTTCTTTCCCATGACACAGTTCTACATCTGGAGCAAGCCTGCCCATGGTTGCAAATCAGCTTTGGACTGTATGCTACAGTATGACGCTTTCGTTGGTACACTACAGAATCTACCACATATGGGAAATATAAGTTGCATGTACAAAATCTCTGCTGAAATACAATATCCTCTTACCCAGTGGAATCTCTGCTTGAGAGTTTTAGTTTCCTTTCAGAAGCAACTGCCTGTATCCCTTCCATTTTTCTTTATCTTCGAGGGCTAGAAACTTTATTTATTTATTTTTTTAAGATGACATTCAAGATCCTGCACTGTATGGTGAGCTTGCAGGTGTGGATGATCTGCATGATCCTGTTTGTAACTTGGAGGTGAGTGGGAATTCTTAGCATTTCACATTTTTGAAGGATGCAAGTAACCAAGGATTTAAACCACCACCACTGAAGCTTGGAACTGCAGGCAGTTTTTATCTTGGCAGTTTTAATCCCACCCTTTTATGTTCAGATTACATACATGTGGGGATGTGCTGAAAGGGTGTTAGCAGGAGGTTCTTTACGGACAGCTCAATAATAGCATCAATCTGCCCCTTCCACCACCCCCTCCTCCTCCTCCTTTTAAAGGGCTGTACATTGAATAGAAATCTAAAAAGTTTTAAAATGCTACTATTTGTTGATATAGATGTACAGCTTGCTAAACAATATAAATATTTTATTGGCAAAAAATGTTATCCGAAAACAAGATAACACTGCCTTCAGTGCCTACCCAAGCATTTTTGGTTTTTTTTCTTTGAAAGGCATGCATTTCATGTAGGTTATTAAACACACACACCATTTTCAAAGGTTTGCTTTCTGTCATAGCATGGATTGTTCCCCAAATACCTAGTTTGGTGAGTAGGTAGGAAATGGAAATCACATTGTGAGTTTGCAGTCATACCCAATGCAGACCAAAAGCGACCAATACAGTGGTACCTCGCAAGACGAATGCCTCGCAAGACGGAAAACTCGCAAGAAGAAAGAGTTTTCCGTTTTTCGAGGTGCTTCGCCAGACGAATTTCCCTATGGGCTTGCTTCGCAAGAAGAAAGCCCATAGGGAAATCTCCGGGGACCTCTTTTAAAATGCTGGTGGTCGGGAGCAAAGACTTTCGCCCACCGCCCGCCTTCAGAAGAGGTCCTGGACCTCTTCTGAAGGCCGGCGGGGGGCAAAAGTCTTTGCTCCCCCCCGCCTGCCTTCCCAGGACAGCGGAGACTTCTCCGCTGTCCCGGGGCGATCTTAAAATGCCGACCCCCAGCATTTTAAAAGCCCCCGGGACAGCGGAGGCTTCGCTGCCGCCCGCCAGCATTTTAAAATCGCCCTGGGACAGCGGAGAAGTCTCCGCTGTCCCGGGGGCTTTTTAAATGCTGGCAGTCGGCAGCAAAGCCCTCCTGTCCCCGGAGCTTGTGGGGCGGGAGGTGGGGAGAAGGGCTTTTCTTCCCACCGCCAGCCTTCAGAACAGCCTTCTGAAGGCTGACGGTGGGAAGAAAAGCCCTTGTCCCCCCCCCCCCAGCCTTCAGAAGAGGTCGGGGGACAGACTGTCCCCGGACCTGGTCTGAAGGCGGTTTCCATAGGAACGCATTGATTGATTTTCAATGCATTCCTATGGGAAACCGTGCTTCACAAGACGAAAAACTCGCAAGAAGAAAAAACTCGCGGAACAAATTAATTTCGTCTTGCGATGTACCACTGTATTTAAAATACGTGTTGGAAATATTGCATGGTTTGCTTTTACCAAATTCCAGTCTGTTCTTGAGTGAAGCACGTTTGGAGGGAAAACACATGAAAATGTGCACTCTTACGCACATAAAAGATGTGCTTTGTCACCCTTTGGGCAGCCCATGTGCTTCATTGTGCAGTCAGCACAAGGTAAGTCACTGGGTGTATGTGTGTGGGTGGATGAATAATATAATTATTACAGCACTGAATTGAAGCCAAGTATCAAATAGCATTATTGCAGAGCATGCAAAGCTGGGTATGGAACATAATAAAAACTTAATACAGGCCTGGCTCACAGGTTTATAATCTAAAAAAGCCAAACAGAAAAAAGTGGGGTACTGGAGGGAAAGGGTCATGCAAAGAAGAAAGAGAAGCGACGCAATTTCAGTCCAAATAGCCGTTCCCCTAGCAAGTTATTTCTATGTTCAAGCCTCATGGACTCAGGCTACAGTTTTGGCTACAGTTCTTGGGGGCAAGGATTACTCTTGAGCAAGTGTCTAAATAATAATGTCTGCCTCCTTTCTTTTCCCTTCTCTGGGCTTTAGGTGTGAGCCTGTTTTCTCAGCCAAATAATCAGTACTTTCTCTTTGAGGAATGCTTCTGTTTTATGGTGATACACATTACGTGTACAATGAATGTTTCAGGTGGTGGCCAACCCTTCATGTGCCCCTGACTCCTGTGTTATCCTGGCTAGGAGGTTTGAAAAGGGCTTGTTAATGCAGCCACTGGGTGAGATTCAGCGTCGCACTCTTTTAATCATTCCATCTGCACAAGCAGTTCAGTTTTGCCAGATGGAACAATCCCTCCCTCTTCCCCCTGTACACTGTTCTGGAGGTTCTCCCAAGCCTTCCAGAGCCCATTTTGGAGGGGGAGAGGGGGAGCACCCCATTACACAAGTGGAAGTCCTTGCTTCCGCTGATGGGTCTGGTTAGGTAAAACCCGCCCACTGTATAAGACAAACACAGAATGTTTGGTGGCATGGTTGCAAGCCCCCCCCTACACACATGTACGTGTTCTCTCTCTTCTTTCTTCTTCCTTCCCCCTTTGCCACTAGATATACAATGGCCTGGTTCACCTAAAATGATAAGACAAAGTATGGCTTAATAGGACTGCACAGATGTGTAGCCTCCCAGGAAGAATCCTGCGGCTGCTATGCTCCTCCCTGCTTGCTTGCTTGCTTGCTTGCTTGCTTGCTTGCTTGCTTTATTTATTTATTTATTTATTTATTTACTTACTTACTTACTTACTTACTAAGGCCTGGGGGCTGGATTCGGCCCAATCACCTTCTAAATCTGGCCCGTGGATGGTCTGGGAATCAGCGTGTTTTTACATGAGTAGAATGTGTACTTTTATTTAAAATGCATCTCTGGGTTACTTGGGCATAGGAATTCGTTCATTCTCCCCCCCCCTTCAAAATATAGTCCGGCCCCCCACAAGGTTTGAGGGTCAGTGGACCGGTCCCCTTCTGAAAAAGTTTGCTGACCCCTGAACTAATGTGTCATCTGAATCGAGCACATGACTAAATTCTCTTCTTGCCAACTATGAGCTGTAGCCAAGAATAAACCACCTAAACCTAGTTTGGCTTACTGTGTTGTTTGTATGAACCAACTAAATGTATTTCCAAGCAAAACAAGTTGCTCACATGGCTTTTCAGTTAAAGTGCATGTGTAACAGCATCTCAAAAGATGACTCTCATGGATCGTTTTACTCCTGCAGTAATAAGAATATTTATTGTAGACGTGGCATTTGACCACCAACCATATGACAATCCATTAACTTTCTATGTAAAATAAAACGTGGTAATAAAAATAAGTTACACAAACAAACCTACGGACAAATTAAATAGTATTTTGGGCTGGGATAAATGCTGGCCTCAACTTTTGTTTTCCACAGTTTCAAATATCTATAGCACAAAGGCCACAAGTTGACATATAGAAGCCAGCTGTACTGCATATTATTTTAAATGACAGCATGCTATAAGGGAAGAAGATAATAAATTTCCTCTAGCAAATGCCATTACACGGTTTATCTGCTGTCCAAATATAACAGTAGGCACCTGTTTGTCTCTTCCCCCATCTTCATCAAAGAGCTCACTGGCAAGCAGGGCAAGTTACCCTGTGGCTTTTTAAAGCTGCTGTCTCTACAATCTTGCCTGTAACAAGAGAGCAGCTGTTGAATGTTTCAGCATTTAACACCATGCCTTAGCACGGTTAATGTTTTAGTTGAGAAGCTGAAGGGAAATAATATAAAGCAAAGGGTGCTTAACAGGTGGCCCACAGGCCACATAAGACCATAATGCTATTCTCTCTGCTGCTTCAGCTGATTGGACCCTTCTGAGTGGTTGTCTGTCTCAACATACATCACTATAGTGATGGTTACCTCTGCTGTTGCTTTGCTGTTCCTTCCAAGCCACTGATATGTAAACTCCTGTGAAATGTATGGGTCACATGAATCTTGGCAGTACCAGTGCAGAGCAGTTACAATATGGATGTTTTCAAGTCTCCAAAATGAGAAGCACCTGTATCCTCAGCATGCCAGTACGGTACTGTCTGACACACAAGGGTTGGAGGAAAGTACAGTAAAACAGGATCCAGTCTTAAGTACAAGTTTGAGAGGACATCATCCCTGCCCATTGGCCATGCTGGCTGATGGGAGCTGGGGGTTGAACAGCATCTGGAGGGCCACAGGTTCTGTACCCCTGCTCTAAGGATCATGCCAAAATTAGCGCACTGTATTGGTAGCACATTTCTGCTAAATATGGCTATTTATTCTTACGAATTTCAAATCAATTTCAAAATCAAACAGCAAGACTGAGTATTGGGCAGAATCCTCACAGCAGTTTTCATGTTCTCATGCAGCAGTACCTCTCTTTTCTGAACAGCAAGCTCTTCCTCCCTATCACAACTACTTTTTTTTTCAAAGCTGAAAAAGTTTGAAATGCACCTTGTAGTGCTATGTGGAGATGCGCTGCTACCTGAGAAAAAGAAAATGGCCTTTGCCTTTGAGATCCTCCAGATTTCAGCCCTTGACTTGTGTACAGCCATAGAACATGGTTATGCAAAATGCATGAGAAATGTACTAAACCCTTTCCCCCTCTGCTTAAGCTCTGTATGATGTTGTACATATTATGAGAGCTGTGAAACTTGTAAAATCTTAAATCAACCAGGTGAAACTTGAGGATATTTATAATACCTGGGTTTTCCCCCCTGAAAACACATGCTCTGTACTTTTTTCATTAGTGAGGCCCTCAGTCCATCAGAGAGCCATGATGTGTTTTGGAGACGACATTAGTCAGCACAGCACAGCCCCTTGGTTTCAATAAGACTTACTCCCTGGTAAATTGCATTGCGTTTCAGCCTTAATCGCTTTCCTTGCTTTGGCTGTGTTTGCAACATGCCATTCTGCTTTTTGTTCTCCACACCTTCTCTACATCTACTTTCCATAACTGTGCCATCCCAGTTATCATCCCCCACTCTCCACTACTTACCCTCCTTTGTTATTTGACTCATTCTCCAGAACTGCTGTTTTGTGGTTCACCATATTTTAACCCAACAGTGTCCTTTACTGGTCAGAAAGAAATTTTAATCCAGAACTGAGAAACGCCTGGCAGGCAGGGGCAGCAACACTTGCTTTCCCATTGGCTGATTCTCATTCAAGCCAATATTCAGCGTAAAGGGTGCTGTGATCCCCCAACAGAATTTGGCAAAGCCTTTCCTTTAGGTGCCTTAGCTACTCCTGTTTGCTAGTATGTAGAAACTTGTATGCTGTGAACTGCTCTGAGATCTTTGGATGAAGGGCAGTATACAAATTTAAGGTAGGTAGGTAAGTAAGTAAGTAAGTAAGTAAGTAAGTAAGTAAGTGAATGAATGAATGAAGATGCACAATAAGTGGCATAAGAGGAAGAATTTTGTAATGAGTCTGAGCAAAAGGGAATTTTCATCATGAGAGAAAGTGGCTGAGGTGCTTGTGGGGAGAAGGTTTTTTGGGATCAAAGGCTCTGTTGGGAAGTGAATGAGAAGCTTTATTCATTTTCTACTGAATATGAATATGGGGTCCTGGGGGCCAAAGGCAGACCTCCAGGCTCCTCTCTGTCTTGGAACTCTCCCTAGGCCACACCTTTCACTGGCTCTGCTATACACTCCAAACAGTTTTGCCTAGTTTGGAATGTGTTCTTGAATTCTGATAATACATCTTGCTTCTCTGAGAGATGACTGTAGGGACGGGTGAATGAGTGTCTATAGAAACTAGTTCAAACTACGTTTCCCCATTATGTGCGCATGTGGGAGACAGGGAAGAAAGGTTAAATTTACACCCATTGCCTCTGTCCTTGCATGTGGCCCTTGAAAGGTTGCCTGGGAAAGAATGCATCCCTTGAACTGAAGAAGCTCCTCCTAGCGCCATCTTGGTGTGTTCAGCAGCATCCTAAGAACAGGTTATGTGACCTTATTCAGGTCACATTTGCTTGGAAAGCTTCTCTGGTTATGTCCGTGTGAATGGCAGTGACTGTGGGCCCCTCTCTAAGGACTCTGTATTCAGTCTTCCTTCTCACTGTCCCCTTGTCTGACACAGAGGACGGGGTATGAGCTGAAGAGGATTAGGATTTATTAAACTGAAGTAATTGTTCATGCAAGCATGGCTGCAGCTATTTCAAACTGAGGTGGTTTCCTGCTTCACTTTCAACTCTTTAAAAAATGCAGGGTAAGAATTATGAGCCTTGAGTCATAGGTTGCCACCTATGAAATGAGTATCTGTGGGCACAAGCCTTTGGATTAAAAAGCAGAATAGGATATAAGTCAGGAAAACCTTTCTTCTCTCGATGGGACATTTAGAGAATGGGGAATCTAACCAGACTAAAAGTAATTGTTTGTTAAAATAAACACATTGTAGAACAAAGGAAAACAAAAGCTGATGGAAGAGAAGCACTGCATTCCTGTTATTGTGCATCCCAGAACCACAAGAAGGGAGAGAAATGTGATCTGAAATAAGCTTAAAAGGTTCTGTAATTAAGCCTGGATTAGTACAATAGCATAATATACCTGTTGCCCTTCTGCAGGTAAGTGGCAGACTAGCCTGAGGATGTCTGAATGGCTCCTGCTTTTATATTTGGAAGATCCTGCTCTTACAACGGCAGCCTGGGAATCGCTTTGCTGTCTCTCTCTCTATCTCTCAAGTTTTTTAAAGACAAAATTTGTTCAAACATTGCATCTAAGAAGATAGACCCTGAAATGTGTCAAACTGGCAACTGTGGTGCTAATTCAATTCCATCAGTGGAGACAATCTTATACGTACTTAGGATGGAGACAGCCAAAAGATTGTGATTCTTGCCAACTGTTCCTTTTTGTGGCGCCCTTTGTATATCTGATTTGGATGATGATGAGCATTTTTTGAAAGGGAACGAATTAAATCAGTGGCAGACATCCTAAGAGAGATGCTGTACTGTGTCCTTTCTTCATGTTACTTTGCTTAGTGAACCTCAGTATCAGTGTGAGAAAGACAAAACGTGGGACTTCCTGTAACCCAGTATTGGGCCGCTCATAAAAGTCATTTCTTTTGAAAGTGACCTGAAAAGGGATAGAGGGGAAGCACTGCAGCGTTTGTAATTGCCAACTCATGTGTATAATAAACCCCAATTCCTTTTCTCCGTTTAAGAAATTCCAGCCTCTTTCCCCCTGCTATTAAGATTCAGGACTCTTACCAAGTGGTAATTAGTTGAACCTCCGTGCCTGCACACTCTCTGTGTATAACATCCACACTTGTTGGGGCATTTCTGCTATATCCAGCGTAGAACTTTAATATATAAATTTATATATAATATATAAATTTAAAATATAAAATATATATTTTATTCACTAAGTAGTCATTGTCCCCGAACTCCTAAACTTGTTGGTTTTGTTGTTGCTTACTTCATGTGGAAGAGATGGATGGATGCAGAACTCTGTTTTCATTTTTGAGCTTTCCAAACAAAACTTTTCACCATCTCAGCCTCCCCCCTTTGAACCCTTGAACTCTTTAAGGTTTCAATTAACATTAGCAGTTGAAGGCTGAAATGTGTACATCTTCTGATGCTTTTTGCTTGTTAGTCAAGAGGCGGCCTTGACCCCAGACCAAACTTTCCACATTTAAAGGCTAGAGAAACTGCTGGTGTCCCAGTAGTGCCAATCTAACACCAGCTTTTGGACTGACTAAAGAAGCTTGCAAGAACTGATCCAGTGTCCCAGGGATGAGCATTGCGTGTCAAGACCCTGCAGCCACCCCCTTGTTGGAAATAACTCACACAAGGACACGGATATTAGGTTTATGTTATTGGGCAAATTTTGGCCACAACTTTATTGAAATTACAGAATGTGAGCGGTATTGGCTTAGGCATTGATTGGACCTGACTATATCTGACTCCTGCCCATTGTGCAGGAAGTCCAGTAAGGGTAAGCCACCGGTAGGGGGAGCCCTGTCGATGCAAACCAACTCAAGCTCCCCCGGTGTTCCCGTCGGGGTCGTGTCAAGGCCTTAGCCCCCCAACCGGGCTTCAGACTAGATCAACACCCCCGGGTTCCTTTAACGGAATACCCTTAAACATGGAGGGGCAGGTGATGGCCACACCTCCCCTCCCCCCCACAAGGTCAAACAATGCCTGACCGCAACCCTAACAAAGTTGTGACAATTGCTACTAGGTAGGCGAAAACCAAGGCCCCTTGGACAATCAAGGCGACCAACCGAAGTCCATAGCAAGGCCATTGCCTAACCTGCAAAATAGGGAGGGAGGGCGGGTGATTGAGGAAGTGAGCCAAAGAGGAAGTCCTCTGGCTCGCTCCTCCATTTAAACGGCCCCGGCCACGCCCCCCCAGCCAGCGGGTTGGCTGGCCGGGCTCTGATGTGGCCGGGATCCCCGGTGGGGAGTGGGTGGCCACGCGGTCCACCGCAACTCCTCCCCACTGGGAAGTGGAGCGGATTTGGTGAAGCAAATTGACAATATCATCCCCCTGCTTCTTGTTTCTAGTATGTCATAGACAGAAAGAAGCACTTGAGCATGGGAAATACCAGTACATCTTCATCTGTCATGGCTAAATTCTACTGAAATGTACCCTCCACTAACTTGTTTAATCTATTTGAAGTCATTTGACTTTTTTGTTTCAACACACTGCGTTGACATTCTTGGTGGACTTTCTATTATGATCAGTTTATTAGGTAGCTGCAGCCAACCTATGAATGTGCATTGTGTAGTTATGATTGTTTGTCCCTAGCGTGCATTACTTTGCTCTTACTAGCAGTGAATTTTATTTGCTAGTATATTTGTTTATCCAGTCTGTGTGGACCTTCTGTCTTTTTTTATGACTGTTTTGAGCTTTGTTATTCTGTTTACTTTGGTGTTGCCGGTAAACTAAACTAGAAGCTTATTCAGTCTTATCTCCAGATAAGTAGCGCAATCCATATAGAACTTCCAGTATTTATTACTTTCTTTTTTAAGAAGCATCCACTTACTCATGCCTAATTACTTTTGAAGTTGCACCTTTCAAATCCATGACCTTTTAAAAATGTGAAATATTTTGGCAATAATGGATATAGGGTTTTTATGTATTCATTGCTACGTTACAGATATGCCTATTTATAATTATATGCCGTGAGAACCTTTCGTTGTTTAATATGGCTTTCAATGGGGAAACTGTTGTAGTCTTTCACAGATGGTTAGCAGTGTGTATATATAGCGTGGAAGTGCTTGTGGAAATGGTAGTTGTGTTCTTCTTTGTGTTGTACTGGAAGAAAAGTGGGGAACATTAAGATGGTGATGTCTTGAGTGGCAGAAGTTTGGCAGCTTAACCTGGAAACCTCACTGACTTTAATTTATTCCTGCTGACTTGTTTGGAGCAATGACACTGTGGTCCATTGAAAATGGTCTCCCATGGCTTTCCCATGTGACTTTTTTGTTTAAATGAACCCCTGCCACGTTTAGCCTTAGCGATATTCTCCAAGAGATGGCTGTGTAATGGATGATGCAATGACTTTTCTGCAGAAAGATTGCATCCACCACTTTTTCTCCTTTTAAGTCAAAGAGAACCATATGGTGGTTGTCATTGGTAAATTAAACTTGTGCTAATGAGCAAAGCTACTTCTTGGTCTCTGTGATGAATTAATAGTAATCTGTAAAACCAATGAAGGCAAAGCACCTCTTTACACAATCTGTTACCTTGGCCTAGGGTTAATGTTTTGAACTCACTTCAACCTCTGACTTGTTTACAAATCCATGGCCGAATTAGAAGTTGAAAGGAGGTGAAAGGAGGTCCACAACCCCAACCGTATCTATGGTCCTTAATTCACCTTTCTTACATTACGGTAATGATCAGCTGAACAGCAGCAAAATTACCTATGGAAGGTGATATTTAAAATTCCCTAGAGAAACATGGTGACCTTGAAGTTGGTTTAAGATTCTGACTTGCTCTCAACCCAGTAACCGCAGTTTCTCCATTTGGATGAAATGGGAACTACCATTTATATATTTTAAGCTGTTGAGAATTGCAGCATGGCAAAAAAAGAGGAGGGAAGAATGTTTAGCAGCAAAGTAATTTTCAGGTGGCGCTGTGGGTTAAACCACAGAGCCTAGGACTTGCCGATCAGAAGGTCAACGGTTCGAATCCCCGCGACGGGGTGAGTTCCCGTTGCTTGGTCCCTGCTCCTGCCAACCTAGCAGTTCGAAAGCACGTCAAAGTGCAAGTAGATAAACAGGTACCGCTCCTGTGGGAAGGTAAACGGTGTTTCCGTGTGCTGCTCTGGTTCGCCAGAAGCTTAGTCATGCTGGCCACATGACCCGGAAGTTGTACGCCGGCTCCCTCGGCCAATAAAGCGAGATGAGCGTTGCAACCCCAGAGTCTGTCACGACTGGACCTAATGCTCAGGGGTCCCTTTACCTTTAACTTAATTTTCAGGTGGCAACTTGGGTGACTAATTTCATGTATGTAACATTGGATATCTCTGGGCAGCTTTGAAGTATTGATGACATCTCAATGAAAATAAGTGGCAGGAAATGTGTTCTCAGGGACTAGGAAAGGAAGAAGTTCTTCTTAAACCTTTCTAGTCCTAGTGTGGCCTTCATTGGCTCTGGGGAGCAAAAGCTTTGTAATGACTAGTGAGCTCAGCAATGAAGGGAGAAAAATGTCCCTGGCTCTTAATCTGTTACTTTGCATATGAGAAATTAACCCTTTCAGGTCCACACTGAAAAGTATTGTTGGAAGTTCAATTTCACCACACTCGTCCATTTCCTCAGAGTATTGTTTATATAGCATAAAACGACTTTTTTTTTTAAGTGAACAGGTGAATGGCTAATGAAAGCATAGAAGTGCATGCGTGCATGCGCGCTGGAAGGGTAGTAGCCTCCAAAGAGGCTCTTTATGTCCTGACTGTGACAGAGGCATGATAAATAGGGACTAGAGAGAAAATCTTCTCTGTGGTCACACCTAAATTTTGGGACTCTGTGCCCTTGGAGATTTTATTGGCCGCCTCTTTTATGGTGTTTCGCCATGAGGCAAAACCTTTCCTGTTTTAGGCAGGTGTGTGTTTTATTCGAAAAGTTTTTTTTATCTGGAGTTGGTTTTTTTATCTAACACCTTACTTTATCTGCTGTTCTAGTCTATTTGTGTTATATTGTACCTTATAAATTTTTATTGTACTTTTTGGTTACTTTTGATTGCTTTCAGCTGCCCAGAGTGGAATGTAGGCACCAGATAGAAATGTTCCTATAGATAAACAAGGCCTCTGAATTGTTTGATAGTAAATAATGTTATTCCGAATGAAAATTATTGGCCTTAAGAGCTCTTGCGGTTAAAAACAAGCATAGTTAAAATTCCTTTTGGTGGAGAGGTAAAAGGGGTGGAGGGGGTGGGGTGTGTGTGTATCCCTCGAAGTCTCCAGACAGAACAGAATCCTACAGCCTTCCCACAGTCATTCTCTGGCTGCTTGGGTGCTCTCCAGCTAATAGCACATCCCAAACAGAACTGGACCTCTCTCCTTTTAGTACCCTGCATGCATTGTTTTCTCACAATGATTGGCTATTGGACTAGAAACAGCTTTGGTTTGCAAAAGAGATTACAGGCCTTTCTCATAGAGTCTGATTGGTTGGCAGTGTGTGCTGAGAGAGAGAGAAGGGCCAAAGAAGTAGTAGTAGTACTAGCTGCTTCTAGGCAGTTTGATTACTTTTGTCCTAGAGTTCCTCTCCAGCTGTCAAATGAATGGGTTCCCTCCACCAATCTCTCTCTCCATCCCTCCGCACCCCCTTTCCAACCTCAGTGATTGTTTGGGCAGGCTAAGATATCTAGCAGGCAGGTTTGGTTTCAAAAAACAAAACAAAACAAAAAAACAAAGGCGTTTCTGTTTTTTCTTTGTAAGAAAAGAGAGGAGGTAGAGGCTGGATTGTTATTTTAAAATTTTTTTAAAAAATACAACTTTGTATGTAAATACGCACAAGCTGATTATAGGCTGGGGCACAAACGAAGGTTCGGGTGAGCCCAGGGCTATTTTACATGAGAATGTGCAGCCCGACTGGCTGAGCGCGTCTAACTTAAGGCAGCTCCTTGATTAGCATAAGACTGGGTGGCTGCCTTGTTTCCTGCCTTCAATAGCTATTCACTGTAGTCGAGGCGGAGAGGAGCAGGGAGGCAAGGCAAACGCACCGGATTTGCAGAAAGCAAAGCGCGTTGGGCTTAATCTCGCGGTCCGGCTGCCCCCCAAGGCTGGAGGAGCTGGCACGGCTCGACGGGCGCAGACGTAGGCAAACACAGGCGGTGATGGGAAAAGAGGAATAAGCGTGCATGCGAGAAGGAAGGAAGGACGGCCGGCTGCAGGAGCCTGGAAGAGACGGGACTCGGGAGCCCTCGGCCATGATGACCATCTGCATCGAGCACCATCGCTGCTGCTTGTAGGTTTATGTACACCTTGAGTGGGCGCGCGAGCGAGGGATCCTTGCTCTGCCAGTGCGGCAGGAGGAGCTGCGAGAGCTGCTAACGGGGAGAATGGTCGCTGCTGCTGCTGCAGCCATGATTTTTCGGCTGCTCCATTGATGTTTTGCTCGGATTCTGATAGGTTGGAGGAGGGCGGGGGAAGCCAGCCTTTGGCCGCTACCAGCACTTCCCCGCGATTCCTATGGCATTGCAGACCCGATGCTGCTTTGCTTTGCTCCCTGCCGTCTTTCGGGTCAAGCCCAAAGGCAGCCTGCTTTGCCTAATTCGCCCGGGCCTTTTGTGTTGCAGATCACAGTTGGCCGAGCCTTTCTGTGCTGAATCGACCTATTGTTTTGGGACCCCAGAGCTTCCACGCTGCAGATCGCTTCTCTTCTCCCCTCCTCCCCCCTTTTTTTCGGTCGCTCTCCTCCTCCTCCTCCACCGCCACTACCCCCCCGCCTTAGAAGCCACATAATTTGCCTCTCCTCCACATGACTCTGGAAGCTACAAGCCGGGCTTGAGCGCCAATGAAGTGTAATGCATTGTGGGACGTGTGTAAAAGAATTGGATCTTTCCAAGGGGGGAAAGGAAAGGACCTGCGGTCTGCTTGATGGACAAGGTAGTGGCAAAATGTTGCTTGCAGAGCCGACCCGAGCGGTGCCTGTAAAGAGACGGGTGTAAAACGAGTGCAGCGAGCAAGCCGTGAGGCCTCCTGGCTCATGCCGCTCCTGCTGCTGCTGTTGCTGCTGCTCGTGGTGGATTAGACTGCAGGTAGCCTCAAAATGAAGAAGACGCGAAGTACAACCTTGCGGCGAGCCTGGCCTAGCTCTGATTTTTCTGACCGGGCCTCTGATCGCATGAGGTCCCGCAGTGAAAAGGACTACCGCCTGCACAAACATTTCCCCCCAGCTTTCCTTTCCCAGGCTTCACGGGGCTACATGACATCTGGTCAGTAACTGGCTGTGTGTGTGTGTGTGTGTGTGTGTGTATACATCTGTATGTTTGTTTCAAGGCATGGGCTCGCATGTTTGTTTATCTCCCCTGTGCTGTGTAAAAAAAAAGGGGTTATCTTGTGACTGATTAACATAGGTTGTAATGAATAATGCAATTTCTTTTAAAGCTCACATCCACCATTTTGTACCTCAGGAAGATTCACAGCAGGGCCTGCTCAATATGGTGTTTAAAGCCTTCCAGCCCCCCCCCCCGCTTCCCCCTAAAATAAATGGAGAGAAAAATGGTCAGATCAGTATTTTCAACGAATCAAAATGCCTAGTAGATGTGATCCCAGAAGTCTCTCCCCCCCCCCCCCACTCCCAAATCTGCATCCCTGGTCTCCTTCTGCTAAATCATGATTACCAAATCAGATATTGTCTCTTAATCCAGCTAAATGCAATTATCTCAATAGGCATTTCTGCGTTTCATTTTCTAAACAACAACAAAAAGTGTCGCTGCTGTTGGGGGTTCTGTGAATAGAGCCTTCGTGTCCCAGTTGACTGTTTTTGTCTGGGGAAGTTCTTTTTGGTTATACAAAAATAAGTATAAATATAAACATTTGTGTGTTAGGAGGACAGGGTGTCTGTGGATATGTATCACATGTGTATGTTCATCTATTCAATTGCTTCAGTGGAAGGTCTTTAGAAATAATGGACACTGCACCAACATGCTTGTGCATGCATGGCAGGATAAGAGCACAAACAATAAAGCTGTGGAAGATTATAACAAGGGGAAACAGTCATCTTTTAATAAAAATTATGAAAGGAAATGCCTCATCCCTCCCTTTTAATGATGCCTTTATATTCCATTCATTCTATGATTCCCTTTTGAGAGGTTCAGGAGGGAACAGGAAATAATGTTTAAGAGAATGTTGATGAGAAGCACAAAATATCTTGGAAGCCTCCTTTGTTGTTTGAGTGCTTCGTTAGTGTGACAATCCGACATAATGTTTCATGACCATGATGCCAAATATCCCATTTATCATCAAGGCATACTTTTCCCTGTGAGACTCTAGCTTAGAGAAATGAAGATTTCTTATACGTATCTAGAAAAGGTTTTCCATCTCCTTCCTGTATCCCATCCCCAGTTTCAAGTCAAACTTGGTGGTTATCAGCAATTTACATACCTAACTTATTCCTTTGCATTCTAATAAATAGGTCTCTTTAAACAGTACTGGAGCAGATTCTTATGTTTTAAGAATCTCTTGTGAACATTCTTTTGTTAGCAACCATAAACATAAAGAAGAAATCTTTTATGGAAATATTACTTGACTAAGTTTTGGTGAACAAGCTTATCTGTTTTGCTCAGAAGGTATGCATTAAATGAAATGACAAGTTTAATTTATGCTTTAAGGAGCTGAAAAGCAACTATATTGTTTATAGTTTGGTTGCTGCAGTACATTTAGCAACACACCTATGAGAAATCTGGCCTCACTGTATACACCTAGAATCTGAGCTGTTGTTCATTATCACAGTGCAGTCCCCCCCCCAAAAGAGACAGATTTGGAACATTTTAGATCAGAATGATTAGATAATGCCCAACAGAATAGTCAATTAGTTTTCTGCAACTGTATTAAGACTATGGAGGGGAAAAACAGGTTTCTTTGTTTTTCTTGAAAGCAGTGTTGTTGAAAGAGTTATCCTTTTAACAGATGTATTTCTCCTAAGAGTTTTATAGGTGACAATTAGCATGAATTAACTGCAAAGTATGTGTGTATTCATAAAAACAAACTCTGGAGAGTGGTTGCATGGTCCAGTTTGATTATCAATACTGAGTTGTCTGATTCCAGAGGTGTGTGTATGTGTATAAGTAATATAGACACATATATGAGTCTGTACATGTTTGGGGGATGGGAAGGTAATGCCTATTGTGTCTGGACATTCTAAAACAGAATGTTACATCTTTGAATATCCTAGAGGCAATAATCTGCAGTGCTACAATGCAAGAACGTATGGTGTGGGGGGTGGGAGAAGAGGGAGCAGGTGACATGTCCACTATGAGTAATACACTATAATTGTTAGGAGTATAGCACAAGTGGCAGTTGAAACAAGAATGATGTAAAGCAAATCTAGCATGTGATACTGTAGCTGGAAAAGTAATTTTGGCCTCTTTGTGGGTTGACTCTCTCTCTCTCCCTTTTTTTTTTTTAATGAACTCTGTCCTTTGCCTTTCCAAATATTGGTTTTGGGAGGAATGGGTACTGTATCTAAACACTTCGGCTATTTTAAAAGGAAGCTCTCTTCCTGACAGGAAATCTATAGGAAGTCGTCTTGCATAAAAGTAGCAGTGACTGTGAATACAAATGCTTTCTTTGTCACCCAAACTGTTTTACAGGAGAGAGGGCCTGGAAACACATGGGCTTTTCAAGAGGGCTGCATTCTGTTTATCCAGTCATTTAGCCTAATTACTATTAGTATTGTTGTGGTCCCTTTTAAATAAGTGCTGTATTGTTTGGGAGATAGGAGACCATGTTGCTTGCTTGGGCTTGATTGTTTGAGCCCAAGGACATTGAGGGATGCAAGCAAGTCAATTGTTTTCTTCTCCCTCCCACACTCAAAAGACCGTAAACTCATTAGTATGCACTTTGAGTCTTCGGGATTGGGCATGGGTTTATTAAGATCTAATTTAAAATTCTTTTTAAACGATTCTCTCTAACCCCTCCCCCACAATACATGTACACAAGATCTTCATGACTGTATCAGACCAAAGGCTACTGTAATCTAATATCCCAGTTCCTACAGTGACCAATCAGATGTCTTATGAGAGGCCCGTAGGCAGGACTGGAGCACAATGCCCCTCTCATGCTGTGGTTCACCAGTGACTGGTTTTCAGAGACATGCTGTTTCTGATCCTGGAGGTGTTCTACAGCCTTTGTGACCAGTAGCCATCAGTAGCCACATCCTACAGGAATCCCCTTTTTCGAGCCATCTGAGTTGGCGGCCGTCATTTGGTGGTAGAGAATTCCATACTTTTAAACATGCACTATATGAAGAGAGGGATGTGGGTGGCGCTGTGGGTTAAAGCCTCAGCGCCTAGGACTTGCCGATCGAAAGGTTGGCGGTTCGAATCCCCGTGGCGGGGTGCGCTCCCGTTGCTCAGTCCCAGCGCCTGCCAACCTAGCAGTTCGAAAGCACCCCCGGGTGCAAGTAGATAAATAGGGACCGCTTACTAGCGGGAAGGTAAACGGCGTTCCGTGTGCTGCGCTGGCTCGCCAGATACAGCTTTGTCACGCTTGCCACGTGACCCGGAAGTGTCTCCGGACAGCGCTGGCCCCCGGCCTCTTGAGTGAGATGGGCGCACAACCCTAGAGTCTGTCAAGACTGGCCCGTACGGGCAGGTGTACCTTTACCTTTTATATGAAGAGAAGTACTTCCTGTTGCCTGTCCTGAATCTCCAACCATTCAGCTTCTTTGGATGACCCTGAGTTCTGGTGTTGTGACAAAAGGAGGAAAAAATATATCTACCCACGTTCTCCGCACATGGATAATTTTATGCAGCAATATCATGTCCCCTTTACTCAGCTTTTTTTAAAAACAACAACAACAACCCATAAAAACCCCAAACAATGTAACCGTTCCATATAGGGGAGTTGCTCCAACCCTGATTATTTTGGAGCCAAAGGTCACTTTTCCTGTAAATGGCTGTAAGAGTTTTGAGTGTTGTTTAATTATTTCATTTCATACAATTTGCGTAGCACTCAATTGTAAAAGACCTCAAAGTGGTCTTAACACAGTTACTAAGAATTGTAATCTGACAGGGTATGTGCTTTTCAATAATAAAATGGTCCAAATAATGGGAGAGGGCTTCTTTTTTAAAAAATTGCATTTACTTTATGAATTAGTAATATTATGAATTTATAGTAAATAACACCAGTACTTAATATTAGCATTTTGAATACTATTTTGAGTGGGCTACTAATAAACAGTGAAATGTTTTGAAAAAGCTGATAGACAACCCATGAAGAAACTGTTCGGTAAAGTAGTGATATTTTCACGGTGAGTTTCTGTGCCTTTTGCTGATGAATAATTGTCTAGTGAATGGCCTCTGCTGAAGTTCAGAGTTTCTTTAGGCTTCTGAGCAAGTATAGGGTTCAGAGGCCATGCAGAGAGTTCATTGTTCATGCTGAAAATATACATATCCCATAAGAAAGCACACTGACTTTTATGCCTTTGAAATAAGTAGAAACTGCAACAATAAACATGTTTGACCTTGTATCTAGAGAGAAATTTTGACTAGGTCTATCCTAATAATTTTTATAACTTGAAAATGACAGTAACAGTAGATACTATAATAGTGATGAATTTTAACCAATAGGAAACAGTCCTGCTAAATAACAACAATAACAAATGCTAGTATGCTGCTTATACTTACTGAGAGTTTAGCAAGCAAAGTGTTAGAAAGTGCATTTTGCTACTGGCTTGGGTCCAATTGCAACTATGAGGAGATTTCTGGACACCAGGTTGGTGACCACAGTTTAAAAGCCTCTGCCTTAGTCCATAGTTAATCCCATTTCCATTACAACTCTTTGTGTTTCTCCTTCTTGCATACTGGGACAAGTGAATTGTAAGAGCAAGCTACAGTCAGTCAATATAGTTGAGATCATAGAATCATAGAATAGTAGCATTGTAAAGGACCGCAAGGGTCATGTAGTCCAACTCCCTGGCAAATAGACATTCCATTGTGACAACTGTATCTTAGCTTTAAGGTGCCATTTGGCACCTAACTAATATATCTGAGTTTCTAACACTGCCTCTCACTGTCTATTATGTATTTGCACTTAGCCATGTATTGAAAGCCCATTACTTAAATTCATTGCAAGAAGATGAGTTGTAATTAAGATAGCCCATGCATGTTTTGGTTTGTTTAGTAGATTTATATTCCACTTTTCTAGCAGTCCTCAAAGTGGCCAGTAATCCTTCTGAAACACAACAGATACATCAAGAACCACATCCTTAAAAAAGAAAACGGTTCTGGTGGGGTGGGAGCTGACATCAGATGTTCTATCCCACAAGGCAGTTGCTATGTTAGCTCTGTGGGGATCAGGGAGGGGACAGTCCAACTGGACAGGTCCTGACGTTGTCTTTACCTACCTGCCTGCCTGCCTCTTTTCTTCCTTTCCACAGGGCAGCTGGTGCCAGTTGGCCCTGTAGGAGTGATTGGGGAGAGGACAGGATTGCCATATGTCCGGAATTTCCCGGACATAGCCGGAATACTGCGGGCGGAAATTTGCTAAAATGTCTGGGAAAATGTGGACTTATGGCAATCCATTTCGGCAGTGTCGTTTTCTATAAAAATAGCTCAAAAACTTTTTTGCGGGTTTTGCCAAATAAGCTCAACAACTTTGGGGAACACTAAACAAACAAACAAAAAACCCCAGGGTGAAAAAAGCTAATCAACTTTGTGTCTGGATTCTCACTTTTTGAAACATGGCAACCCTAAGTATGATACACATACAATATTTGTTCCATCAGAATCTGATTAAGCAGGATGGGTGTGATTGAGCTACTTTCTGTACTGTCTGCTGTGCTAGCAGCGGTGGTATATATAAGGTATATAAAGTTTTGAACTGTCTGCATGAATGTCGTTAACTCAGAATAGATTAGTAGTGGCTAAATGTCAGAGACAGGCTGGATGCTGAGGACTGGTGAGTGGATACCGATGAGTGGTCACTGAGAGAAGCAGGGTTAGAAACTGACTTGGAAGAAGGGATCAGTGAATTGGGGTAACCTATAGCAGCCGGGAAACAAGAGTCAGGGGCAGGAGAAACTGCAGGATTGGAGAGTGGAAAACAGGTGTGGGAAGGGGAAGAGATAGGTCAGGCTGGTGTAGACGCAAGGGTTTCTATACTTCCTCCTCCTGCCCCCACCTCTCCTGCTCCACTGTCTCCCAGGACCAGGAGAGGATTGAAGGACCAGGAGCAGAAAGTTACATGTAGACAGTCTTTGCCTTCTTGCGTGCATCTCTGATAGGGGAGAGATATAAGCTGAAGTTGCGTTGGGAACTCTATGTTGCGGCAACTGCCTCATTGTGTGCACACCTAGGAGTAGCTGAGAGACATAGGACTGATGGACATGCCTTTCCCTAACTTGTAGGTGTGTTTTTTAATTTCCCCCTATTGCTACACCGATATATTTGTTTGGAATAGTGAGGATGTATTGAGGATACTTAAATCTAGTAACCTCCAGATTGGGGCTGCCCCTGAGTTTGGCTCAAAAGCTGCTACTGCTGCTGCTGAAAAATACTGTGACTTGGCTGCTCACTGAGGCAGAATATCAGCAATATATTGTGTCACTGGTGAAAGAATTGCACTGGCTGCCAGTTAGCTACTGGGCTAAGTTCAAGCTGCTGGGACTGGTGTACAAAGTCCTATACAGCTTTGGGACTAAGATACCTGAAAGATTGCCTCATTCTTTCTGTATCTAATCAGTTATTGTGCTCTGCAAGAGAAGGCTACCTGCAGATGCCATATCATCTGTAGGTCCATTCCTTCAAATGTAGGAATTGGACCTTTAGTGTGGTGGCACATAGCCTTTGCAACTCCCTCATGTGATGCATCAGATAGGTACCCTCTCTACCATCTTTTTGACACCTATTTATTGAAGACCTTCCTTTTCCAACGAGCATTTTAAGTTGAGAATTTTATCCCGGTTCGCATCTGTATTGTCAAAGTTTTGGTTGTTAAATCACTTCAGTATGTTTAGTGGGAAGCGGCTCATGTATTAAAAAGGAACCAAATGCAAGTCTTGCCACCAAGCAGAAGCTTCAGCACTAATTTTGTTAATGGAGGAATAACCTACTTGTTCATGTTACTTGATGAAATGCATTGAAAAAGCCATTTAAAAAAGAGATTTTTGGGGGGAAAGGCTGGAGCCTTTTCATACCTCAAAAGAGAAACTTCTACTGTATTGAGCTTCTTAATACAATTTCAAATAAGGGTTGGTTGGTGCTCAGATAAATGAACAAGGTGACTAACATAAGCATAGGGTCACTTGTGCTTCTTATATTTGGGCTGCTTATCTGAAGAATGGAAACACGTTGGCTTGAAAGACACTGTACTGTGATTAATTTAGCAACCCTGTCATGTTACTTCAACTCAAGTTGTCCTTCGACTCAATATTAAGAGTTTGTTTCCAGCTTCTGATGCAGTACATAAAATTATTGAAAAACCTGCCAGTGGTCCTTTAGATATTGTTGGACTTCAAACTCTGTTCAGTCTAAGCCAGCATCACCCGTGTTTGGGGATGAGGGGAATTGTGTTAGTCCAACAATGTTTGCAGTGCCACATATTCCTTGCCCATGTGCTCTGTAATAGAGGCTTGCCATTACATAGGGTGTGTAAGAACCTAGTGCAACATAGATATAAAGGTAAAGGGGCCCCTGACCATTAGGTCCAGTCGTCGCCGACTCTGGGGTTGCGGCGCTCATCTCGCTTTATTGGCCGAGGGAGCCGGCGTACAGCTTCCAGGTCATGTGGCCAGCATGACTAAGCTGCTTCTGGAGAACCAGAGCAGCGCACAGAAACACGGTTTACCTTCCCGCCGGAGCGGTACCTATTTATCTACTTGCACTTTGACGTGCTTTCGAACTGCTAGGTTGGCAGGAGGCAACATAGATATACTTGGCTAGAATTCTGTTCCGAAGTCTGAGGAGCAATATAGTATTTCAGCCTGAGTTTCTGACTAAGACCAGGCAGACCCAGGCTCAAATTCCTACTCAGCCCTGAGGTATATTGGGTTAACTTGGACCAATCACATGCACTCATTCTAGCCTGCTTCATAGATTGTTGTGAGAATAATAATAAAAAAGTGAGCATGAGGAAGTAATATATTTTTTGCCTCTCTTGGATGAAGGAAGAGATAAAAATTAGACAAGGCACAGTGGTTCTGCTCTTCCTTTTGCACCTGGCCTGTTGTCTAATTTTGTATATTTTCTCCATGAGAAGGTTTGTCAAGCCTCGCCATGTAATTTGCAAAGTGTCGGTCCAGCTATGGTAAGTTGCAACTGCCCTGGACGAGCACCCAGCTGTGACTTTGCTATGGCGAGATGCACATACATAATGTTTCTTTTTATAAAAAGATTATTCAAAACATTTGCGCTCCATCTTTCCACTAGAAGGCCCGCAAGGAGATCTACAATCCAAAATAAAACTCTGCCAAAAGTAACCCACTTAAAATAATTAACGAACACACTCACAATTGTAGCAGCTGCAGATAAATTGGAAGACAACAAAGGATACAAATATAGTTTTGTTTACTAACGCTTGAGAGAATAAAATGCTTTAACAATACTTTAAGAGGGTAGGAACAAAATGAGATCTCTGGGAAGATCTTCTGCATTAGCCACCCACCAGAGGCAAGACCTTGGATGATGACCTCAGTGATGAAGAAGGAAAGGCGTTTATATCCCCTGACAACTGCTTGAAGTAGTCTCCTACTCTTTCCTGTCTTAAATGTATCGATGGCAAAGAGAAATCATTTTATATTTATAAAGCAGCTTAGACCAATCCTGTACTACAGTTCTGTACAGTCCTGTAGATGTTTTTTCAGACATCCCACAATATACAGAGAGTCTTCATTTTGGGTAAGTGTATGTAGGATTAAAGCCTTAAGTTTGTGGTGTTTTTTGTTTATTTAATTGTTTGGGTAGTGGCATTGTTCTAGCAGTGAACTGGGCAGACATTTCTTGAGGACTATTTAGGTAAGTGAAGGATAAAATGGGCTGACATCTTCTTAGGGTAAAAGCAAAGAGACACTGCCTCTTGCTACCATTTTAAATATGGCTGGTGTACACATGCGGTCATTGTAGAATGATTGTCCTAGAACCACAACTCTTCAATAAAATCATGAAATGTCATTAGGGGAAACCTGGCTTTTATAAGAATATTCCAGAATTCATATTCTTTTAATGCTGCTGAGACCATTGATTGACCTGTAATCAAATTTGATTGGTTCTACTTAGCGCTAAGCAATGGTTTAGCACCATGTGGATAAGTATTGGCAAGTATGAGCTCTCATGCTTCCTGTCTCTTCCTTCCATGCACCCAGGAGGAGGATCGCTGCTGAGTTTACTTTTAATTTCAAAAACTAAACTCTAGCAGTATGTGTGAACCAAGAATTCTGGTTTGCAACCAACAATGGTTAGTTGTTAAACAAGCCAGATACAAACCATGAAGTTGGCATGTTTAGCATCTAACCATTGTTGGTTGTAAACTAGAATTCCTGGTTCACGGTTCACACGTACTGCTGAGTCAGGGGTGTCCAGATGTTCTTGGACTCCAACTTCCATCAGCCCAGCCAGCACAGTCCAATGGTCATGGATGATAGGGACTGTAGTTAAAAAGCATCTGGACGGCCACGGCTCCCATTCCTGCACTAAGAGTTGAAAGTAAACATAGTAGAAATCCTCATTGTTGTGTTAAGAGGAGGAGAGGAGACAAAGAGGAGTATGTGATCTCAATGGTTTTGCACAGACCTGAGATTTATCGACATACTGTAGTGCTGGATCATGGTACTAGATGTGAACTAACCAAGAGTGTTTTTATTGTGTTTGAAATGCAGGAAAGTTTTTATCTCCCTTTGTTATCAACTACCATATTTTTTGCTCTATAAGACTCACTTTTTCCCTCCTAAAAAGTAAGGGGAAATGTGTGTGCGTCTTATGGAGTGAATGCAGGCTGCGCAGCTATCCCAGAAGCCAGAACAGGAAGAGGGATTGCTGCTTTCACTGTGCAGCGATCCTTCTTGCTGTTCTGGCTTCTGAGATTCAGAATATTTTTTTTCTTGTTTTCCTCTTCCAAAAACTAGGTGCGTCCTGTGGTCTGGGGCGTCTTCTAGAGCGAAAAATACGGTAACTTGTGGATTGGCTTAGATAAGCCTAAACATAATTTAGCAGCTTTCCATTTTTGAAACATATATTTAGCAAACACGTCTGTGGGAATCATGGCATTGGATAGTGTACTGAATTATTTATAAAAAAAAAAACTTGAAAAGAAATTTTGTGAAATTCTAATGTGTTTTTGGTAACATGATGATCGGTTAGAAATCTAAAATACAATGCTTCATTGCCGGTTCAGCTCACTGACCAACGGCTTGAACTGGCATAACATGCAAATTTTCTTTTTCTTCCTACCTGATGACTGTATAAGATCCTTCCCTTTTCATAATACTAGCAGGAGATGATTTGGAATTACTGTTATTAAGTGGTGGTATCACTTTTACCATGTCAACCAATTGCTTACCAACCAAAAATAACACTTTGTTTTCATCACATTGTAGAAAATGTGATTCCTGTTATTTGAAAAGAATAAGGAGGGGTTCCTATTCAGCTCAGCATAAATGCCGTCTGCTAAGAAAAGCTGCAGCCTCTTAATAGAAAATTCAGGCAGAAGTTTGTTCATTTTATAATATATACCCCATGTTGCCAGGAATACTAAGATGACAGTTTTGTCTTGAACATCAAACAGATATTGGTAGTTCTAGCACTGAATAGGGTGTGAGTAGAAGACCGAGGAGAAAAGAAATACTCAAATATTTTTTGCTTAAATTCTTTAAACTTTTGAACTGTCATGCTAAAATGGGTATAAATACCGCAAATGATTTGTGAATTCATTATGTATTGGCCATATTTGTTTACATAGTTAAATTGTACTAATATGGATATGGATCAGATTAATAATTTAAGAACAGCCCTAATGGATCAGGCAAAACAGCTGTGTCTAATCCAGCATCCTACTCCTATACTGACCAACCAGATGCCTACATCAGGGATGGAGAACCTCTTGGCCTCCGGATTTTATTGGAGCCCAAATCCCATCTCATGTATTATGTCGATTGTGTCCACCAGAGTGTTCTTAAATAACAAAGTGATGTAAATTCTCCCTAAGAATGGTGTCTTAGAACTGGAAGGTGACATTTAAAAGGAAATCCAGAGGGACTCATTCAGAAAATTATTAATTTTTAAAAGTTGCACCCTGCTTTTCAGCATATTTGGGCCTCAAGTGGCTTACAAAAAAACAAAACAAAAACCATACAATATACAAAATTTAAGGCATAAAATTAAAGTGATCAAGCATCTTGCTAAAGAAGAATCAATGTAATTTTTGGAAAGGTAAGTCCTGTCTCAAAGCTTTTAGAGTTATTTGAGCGTATCAGCAAGCATGTGGATAGGAGAAATCTGGCAGACACTGTATACTAGGATTTTCAAACACCTTTTGACAACGTTCCTTACCAAAAGCTCCTGGGCAAACTTAGCAGTCATGGGATAAGAAGATAGATAAAGAACAGGAAGCATAGAATAGAAATAAAAGAGCTGTTCTCACAATGAGAGGGTCTAAGGTGTGGTCCCCAAGGATCTGATTTGGGACCTGTGCCTTTTAATTATTTACTGCTCACCCCTAAAGCCAGATCATTAAAGTAGCCAAGTTTGTGAATGATACCAACTTATTGGTTATAGGGGCAAAAATGGGATCCCAAAGGATCTCATGTCATGAAGTCTTCAGAACTAGTGTTACTGAATTTGTATTTAAATGAGAATCAGGACTTGGTAGATAAACTAGTAATTGGCTTTCTCTTAGTGGCTGCACATATGATTATAGCCATATTCTGGAAGGATTTAAAAGGTGTAAAACCGGAATGCCTGGTTCAAGAGAGAATGGTGCATTGCCCTTACAGAAAAATTGACTTACAAATTAAGAGGAACAAAGCACAAAAATACCCTTTGCAGGAGAATGGTGGAGCTTCATTTCATTTACAAATTCCCCAGGAAACCAAAGACCAGTTCCAAAAGTTTATAGTAACTTGTGGATCACTTATTAAAAACATGTTTTGCAGATGCAGAAAAAGAACAAAATCTATGGTGTGACCACACTTGAAATACTTTGTGCAGTACCCGTGGCCAAAATGAACATTGGGCTGGAGTAATCTTCCTGTGACAAAGGGTTTAGGTTTTGGGGAAAAGTTTGTAAGAGAAGACGTGAAAGATGCATATGAAATAATGCATAGAGAAAGTGAATAGAGAGAGGTTTTTCTGACTAGAACCTAGGGGTCATCCAGTGAAGCTGAATGGTGTGAAGTTCCAAGAGAAAGTTCTTCGCATAGCTTCCTCAAGATGTGGTGATGACCACCAACCTGGATGGTTTTAAAAGGGAATTA
The DNA here is from genome assembly GCF_027172205.1 of Podarcis raffonei. Classification (NCBI taxonomy): domain Eukaryota; kingdom Metazoa; phylum Chordata; class Lepidosauria; order Squamata; family Lacertidae; genus Podarcis; species Podarcis raffonei. Next base: position 30,413,046 of record NC_070610.1, on the reverse strand, counting down.
GCCGTATCCTCCATGATTTGCCTATCAGTGGTTACTAGCCATGATGGCTGTTTACAATCTCCTGAATCAAAGGCAGCATGCTTCTGAATACTTGTTGCTGGGGAACAGAAGTAGCAAAGGGCTGTTATGCTCACATCCTGCTTGTGGGAGTTCTGTAGGGACTACAGCTCCCGTCTTTTCTGTATATTAGCCATGCTGGCTGAGACTGATGGGTTAAGGGCTCCAAGAGAGTCTGGAGGCCAACAAATCCTCCCTGCCTGATGTAGGCCCTGTGGTCACTATAGGAGCAGATTGCTGTATTAGATACACCTTTCGCCTGATGCAGCGGTGCTGTTCTTAATATATTGATGGATTCCAATAGCTAAAGCTAAAACATGTGAAGACCAGAAAATGTTCGAATCTTCTATATTATTTTCTTCATACCAGTGGGGCTCATCTTGGAACAACGAAGCTGGTTCCAGAAGTGAAACCTAAAGCAAAATAGCTCTTTCAGCCTTTTTCAAGTTTTTTGTTGTTCTTTTTAAGTATGAAAGCAGCCCTTCAAGAGCCCTTCAGACTTTGATGATTTTGAGGCCTAAACAACTTGAAGGTCTGTTTTAGGCCTGAGGCTGAAGCGGCCCTTCTTAGCTTCATCTGGCCCCTTTACATTTCCAGGGACACATTCCTGAGGTGGGTACAGAGGCTGCTTGAGGCTGGCATAAAAGAAAAGAGACCCCTAACCCCCTGCCCTCCCTACCCCGCCCTGTCCCATAGCACTTCAGAGGAAGTGAGGCAGTGCCTGACTGAGGAAGGTGAGTCTGAACCAGGCCTGGTCTGACAACAGAGGGAACAAAACACAGAAAAAAAAATTGAAAAGGAACTGCAGTTTCTGTGGGGTTGGAGCCTGAAACAAAGGGTGCAAAGTCTGTAGAGCCCACAAAATGACTTGTTGCTCCTTTAGGCAGTGGTACAACCATTCCTTTCCCTTCTGCATGAAAGAGCAGAGATGGAAAGCCCAAAGTCATAGAGCCCAAAATACTTCAGGGGTCAGCAACCTTTTTCAGCCGTGGGCAGTCCACAGTCCCTCAGACTATGTGGTAGGCCGGACTATATTTTGAAAAAAAAAATATGAACGAATTCCTATGCCCCACAAATAACCCAGAGATGCATTTTAAATAATAGCACACATTTACTTATGTAAAAACAGGCTGATTCCCGGACCGTCTGTGGGCCAGAATGAGAAGGCGATTGGGCCTTCCCCTGGACTACTGCATGAGGCAGCAGTTCAGCATCTTTTTCCTCCATGATGCCATCACCAGCCACTGGTCAGGAGCTCTGCTTCTCCACTCGGAATACAGTATTCACAAAGTTTTTACTTCCCACACCAGTCCTGTCCGTGGCCCTTCTTTTCTCTGTTGACTACAGTTACATGAAGTGGCAGGAGAGATGTGTTAGAGAAGGGGAGACTTCGTGATAGAGACAGAAACACTTGGTTTGTTACTATCCCAAAAGAGAACCCCCCTTTTCCCATTTCCTGCTGCACCAATAATTAAAAACTGAAGCACCCAGCTCTTTCCAGATTGCAGGTTTCAGCCCTGTGCTTGGGAGCAAATCCCATTTGTATGTGATAGAATTACTTGTGGATTAAGTGCATAAGGTTAGGATGCTGAACCTAACCCAGGAACAAAATCCTCCTAAAAAAGGACAGCTATTGGTTTGCATAGAAACCAGTGATCGGTGCCACATACTCCATTCAAGAATGCTGGAAGGAGCAGGTATGCATTTTCTTCTGCCTCCCTTTCCAGGAATATTTATAGTATTGTAACAGTTAGTTTATGGGTAGGCAAACTAAGGCCCGGGGGCCAGATCCGGCCCAATCGCCTTCTAAATCCGGTCCGCACACAGTCCAGGAATCAGCGTGTTTTTACATGAGTAGAATGTGTCCTTTAAAAATAAATGCATTTCTGGGTTATTTGTGGGGCCTGCCTGGTGTTTTTACATGAGTAGAATGTGTGCTTTTATTTAAAATGCATCTCTGGGTTATAGTCCGGCCCCCCACAAGGCCTGAGGGACAGTGGACCGGCCCCCTGCTGAAAGTTTGCTGACCCCTGAGTTAGTCAATCGTTCCCCTCAGCCTAGGTAGCCACATCCCAGCAGCATCCCAGCACTATCTTCCTAGGTTTAAATATGTTTTTTTATTTTTAATACATTTAAGAACCTATGCTACAATTAATCATGCTTATGACACCTATTTTTCCCCCTGCAGGTCACTTGTGCTTGATAGAAAACTGGTTCCCCACCCCTGATTTTAAAAATTCAAGCACAATAAATAAAAAAAATCCTACACTCCTGTGGTTCTATAAAAACTATGCCATTTAAAACTAGGGCAGGTATCCACTTATTTGTTTGAAACACTCCTCTATGATAGATAAATAGTTCTTGATCCCTTCTAATGTAAGACTGGGGGGGTGAAACTGTTAGCTTCCTACTTTTCTTTCCCAAGCTTCTTGAAGTGTCTAAAGGAAATAAATTGATTGATGCCTGAGAAGCTAAAGTTCTGTATGTAAAATCTCAGTCATAAGGACACATTTCTTAAATAGTAGTTTTGTTCTCTCTAGGCTATTTTGGTACCTGCCTGGGACTTCTTCACCTTTCCGTCTTTTCCAGTATCCCACTGATTTCCATGTATGTTTATATTCTGGGATAAGCTGTGGTTTCTTTTGCTGTGTATGTAGCGCCTCACCACATACCATGATTAAAATAATAAATAGTTTTAGCTTTCTGTTATATTTGTAAGCCCCGATAGTCTTGCAAATATAGCTAACTGGGAGGTCAGTTTGTGGCAAGCAGGGATAGAATCATAGAACTGCAGAGTTGAAAGGGACCCTTAGGGTCATCTAGTCCAACCTCCTGCAATGTAGGAAGTGGAGGGGAAACTGCTGTTTCATGTGTGGGTGTGCTGGGAGGGCTGCCCATAATGACTTCTTTTCATTTTCCCAACAGATAGCTGCTATGCATTGGAATGGGAAAGGAGGAGGGCAAGTTGGGTAGAAGGAGGGGGTGTCTGTGAGGAACCAATACTCAGTGCCTGTCAAGGTAGTGGCAACATTCTGTGGGCTATTTTTGATGTTCACGCTACAACTTATTCAAAAACTGGTGACATTTTAGCTGACACATTTCCCCTTATTGATGCAGCTCTGTAGACGACCTCTTTCTTGATTTCCTGCTTGAATATCTACATATGTAAGATGTGTTTAGTCATCATGAAGGCTGTATATTTTCCGTGGCTCAAGGTTAGAAATGAGTACATTTGGCAAGAATTCTTTGTGATTGGTTCTCTGCATGGTAATTAGTGTCTGAAAGATTTTTTTATTTTTTGTCAATAAGGCTAAGGTCTCTGTTCTGTGCACACCTCAAGTGAGAGTAAGCTCCACAGAACTTGCATAGGAGTTCTGTGCTAAACTTGTGTATGATTGGGTCATGATGCTAAGTCAGCATAAAATCAAAAACCCTTGATTTAATTTATTTGTGTAGCTGGCTGTTGGCATTTGAAACACTCCGTCAAACTCGAAGGCTGCCAGATTAGCAACCAACTCTACTTTAAAGTATGCGAAATTCCCATCAAGTGATTTTACCCTTATATTTAAGTCCAGGTCTTTGTTTATACAGAGTTCACTGTTCTGAACTTAGTCTCAATTCTGGATGATGCTGTTGGCCTACAAACTTTATTTAGGTTCCTGAGTTCTATTGGGTTGCTGTCCTCTGTTTAATATTGTTTGAACTATTGGGACCAAATGTCTTTTCTGGTATTTGCAACAAAATTTGTGTGTGGCGCAATATACCCTAGTTCAGTGGTTCTAAACTTCCCACCTTCATGGACCATCTGGTAGTTGCTGATAGCCTTTTGTCTAGGTGGACCACTTCATGCTTTTCTGCCTGTTGTAGAAATTCCAATGCACTGTGCTAGATGCTGTATGATTGTAATTGAATTTTAATTCAATTTTTATTGCTTCTTTTTTTTTACACTGTATTTTATTGTATGACAATTTGCATTCCATAAAATTCAAGTAATGCAATAAAAGACAGTATAAGAAATAAAATAAACCATAAAAATATAATTTAATGTGGACATGCCGCAGACCAACTGAATGAAGCTTGCGGTTTGGGAAACTTTGTCCTGGTTGCTTTGCTAGCTCAGTTTCACATCCAACAATATCCATAGGGCCAATAATCCTTGCAAGATGGGTAAACATGAGTAACTGTACCAAATGCACCTCTGATTTCCTTCCAAAACCAGGTTCTGAGGCACAAGTAAGGGATATTGCCTAAGTCTTGTCAGTTATATAAACTGACCATAGGGCTTGACTTAAACCAGTGGTTCCCAACTTTTTTGGCCATGCCCCACCTAAGCATCTCTAAAATCCTGATGCCTCCCCCCAATGACATATAATTTTTATTTTTCAAAAAACCGAACTCCTATTCACGTGGAGGAAGCCTGAAAGGCCATTAACTTGGTCTAAACAAGCATCCAAGTTGCCCTCCTGTGGGGTGTGTGCCCTGCGTTGGGAACCACAGACTTAAACAATTAGAGAAATAGTATGATAATCAGAGCCCACAAAGTGTTGATGTTCTTTGTGCTATTAGCTGGCTGACACTGGAATATTGTGTCCAGTTCTGGGTGCCACAATTTAAGGATATTGGCAAGCTGGAACGTGTACAAATGAGGGCAACAAAGATTATCAAGGGTCTGGAAACCAAGCCATATGAGGAACAGTTGAGGAAGCTGGGTATGTTTAGTTTGGAAATGAGGAGATGGAGGAGATATGGTAGCCATCTTTAAATTTATAATGGGCTGTCGCATGGAAGACAGAGCAAGCTTGTTTTCTGCTAGTCTGGAGGGTAGGACCTGAACCAGTGGATTCAAGCTACAAGAAAGGAGATTCCAACTAAATACAGATGCTTTAGTTGAGATTCCCGCATTACAGGGGGCTGGCTAGATGACCCCTGAGGTCGCTTACAATTGTACAATTCTGCATTTCTATTATTTCCAATCCAAAAACTAGGAGATGGGGGGTACTGAGCAGAGGAAGCTATTGCTGTTCTCAAGAATAATCAAGAAACAATTTGTCCAAGGAAGAAGAGCTGAAATTGAAATGAAGTATCTTGAGTCTAGCGCATAATCTGCTTTGGTGTTGTGTAATTCATAGGTGAAAGATAGTTGCTTTCTATACTCACATTGTACCTATTGGATTTAGAGAAAAATTGTAACACAAGGGACATCTTCCCAACCTTGATGCATGTATTTGAGTCCCATTAGTTTTAATCACTAGTTATGTGTGAATACTGAGTTTACCAGTAGATTAACATTAGTCACAGTCAAAGCAGAATATTAATGTGGTTTTACAGGCCAAAGAGAACTTGGCCTGCTGAATACTTTTTGAGAATTGCCTTGCTAATGCCCATGACTGGTGAATATATAAGTACAGAACAGTCCTAAAACAAGACTTTGCCAGTTCTTCCCATATGAATTTTCTGGTAGGGCTGGACTGTCAGTTTTTGTAATCCTTGACATACTATAGAATACAGAATACAGTGCTAGAGTTATGACATGGGTGGATTGTGGACAGATAGTTGACAGCTCCCCTATATGTGAAACTCCCTGCAAGCACAAGAATGACACAGAGAAATGACTAGGCTAAAACCTTTCTTCCTGTCGTACTATTAAAAAGAAATAAATAGAGGGCACGATTAACGTGAGGTAAGATTTTAAAATGACATCTCCCACCTGCCTTCTGAAATAGTATGGTTCACTCTACCGCCTTGGGATAGAATTCTGTCATCTCATTCTGCAACATGTGTTCAGGGTTAACATACTTACCCTGAACTTCCAGTTGCCTCCTTTTTCCTTTGTGACTTCAGCTGAGAGGAGTCCCTCAGAAAGTGGAGATTAGGCACTAGCAGTTATAAGAAAGGAAATTAACTTGGGCGAGAGAAGAAAAATGATTTTTCAACACCAAAGGTTCTCTGTTTCCAGAGTTGCGCACTCTTCCTCCTCCCTTTTCAGAGTTTGTCTCCTGTTTTCCAAGTCCAAGCTTATTCTTTGGTGTTGGCCGTGTCTAGCCAGTTTCACACTGGGAATCCTATACAGCCAATCTGTAAATTTTATTTGGTCTCGCATCATATTCAGAACTTATCCAGAAGTAGGGTTTCTTTTTAGGGCAGGAAGCAGGGTCAGGGTCTATAGACTGAAGGGGAGGGGAAGAAAATAAATATCACTTGCACTTGCTGCACAACCTCTGGATACAGTCAGTATCCTTTCAAACTGAGAAAGTTATCTTATGCCTTGTTTTTCCAGAAGTGGTAATATTCCTTTTATTTTTAATTTGGAGTGACAATGGTGGTAGTCTATAACATTTCTCCTGAATTATTTTTCTGAGGAGGAGCTATTTGACACAGTGCATGCAAGCCTGCTCTCTCTGTATGGGAGGTGTTTTGGCTAAAGTTTCTAGGTGTTGCCCAGAGACTTGTTAATGTAATCCTCTAGTCAACGTAACTCATGAGGCACTGTATCCACTTGCTCATATTATTTTAGTTTGATTTCATCTGGTGCAAAAGTGCAGCAGAAGTCAAAATCATTTCAATTTTCTCTCCAGAGAACACTCCAAGATATTAAATACTTTTTTGTATCTTTTCAGGATGTTTGCACAGCAGTGTAAGTGAAGAAATTCTGTTCTGTGGGAAAAAGCACCACTGCTAACCATTTGTCTTTAATTTTTTTTTGCTCCTTACCTTTGTTGTTAAATCTGCAGAGGACAGATAGCCCTGGGGCTGCCATACAGCCGGGTTTCCCCAGACACATGCGGGATTCCAATGCTGGAAATGGCGCCTGGGTGGAATTTCCGGAAATTGCTAAAATGTCAGGGAAAACCCAGACATATGGCAACATGGCCATTCTGGTGAAAATCCTTTTAAAAGCTTCAAAACTCATTTTTTAATGGAGCTTTTCTCAAAAAAAAAAAAAAAAAAAAACCTTCAGCAACGGCTACCTGGCCTCAGAACTGCCTGACATCTGCAAGCATGAGAACTCCCAAGGACCTGAGCACCTACATCAACCATTTACTTTTGTGCCTTAGACAGGGAGCCCCCCCCCAACAACTTTGGCTTAAAAAAGAAAAGAAAAAAGAAGCTCAACTGTCCAGATTTTCACTTTTTGAAATACAGCAACCCTAGATAGCCCACAACTATGTTCTGGCTAGCAACTTTTATCTGAGGAATTGCATTCTACTGACATAATTGTGATATTGCAGCACTTCTGCGTTTAACCTCAGATCCCATAATCAGTTCTTGTCCTTCCCAAAAACTATAACGCAAAGCCTTCCATCTGACCATAATCATACATATTTATAGAATTCAGATAATCATACATTCCCTTCTAAATTAGTTCATGCAGATTCCAAAAGAACTCTTCTTCTGTGTCATGCAATTTTATTTCCATCACTCCCTTCAAGCTGCTTAGTTTAGCAGTACTAAGGTTTGCTGTGAAAATATATGTAGTTTTCTGGGGTTAACACTATGGACATTTTCATATTACATACTGTTAATTGTAGTAATAATACCTGTTATTTCACTTGGGAGGGTTTAGCATTCTTAATATTTCTGCTGTGTAAACCTGTGCAGTTATTTCTGCTTAAACAGCTGATGGTATTTCCCTGATATTATGTGAATTAATATACCTACTTGTATGATGGTGATAGGAACTATAGTTTATTTGCCACTGGTAGCAGTTTTGCTCCTTAAGTCACTATTAGTAGTAACTCATTTGATCCTTTTGTTTTGTGAATAGCCACCTGAAGATAACAGCAATGGCCAGGTGTGAGGTAGGCATTTGTGTGTGCGCTTTTGTAGCTTTCTACCTTGTCCTATCCTGCAGGTACTCTTGAAAGCTGCCTGTAGAAATGGCCTGTTTTGAAAGCATTGTTGAAAGGCTATAAAATGCTGCAACCATCCATATCAACTGAACGCTGCTATTTATTTTCAGGCAGAGGTAAAAGTGGTGAGAGAATTTATAGAAATGGGTTGCCAACCCATTCCAAATATTAGGTGTCACTGTGTGCTTTCTTTATCCTGGAATATTGTAATTTTATTAGCTTTCTGAAGCGCATCCGTGGAACTGATAAGTGTAAAACAAGCAAACCAAAAAACCCCAACCTATGTCTTTACACTCACTAAAAACTTATTCTAAAAACTTGGGGGGTGTCACCAAACCCGAACCTCATTGTTTTCCTTTTGAGGAGTTGTACCTGGTTCACATGATTAAATCATACACAGGAGCTCCATTCATCCATATGCAGCACTTTCATTCCCACTTTTCTACACTCTATAAGAAAATTTAACTTTTCCCAAAGATGTTTTGTTCAGATGACCCTACCACATTACATTTCTGATTTTCTCAAACCTAAGAACAGTGGTTATAAAACATTGACTCTCCAACTCTCTCCTGCAATTTCCTGGTTTGTATCAATTTATTTATTTCCTGGCGCCGTGTGTACATGTAGTTGCGCGTGAGTTGATCATGCGTAATTGGGGGCGCCTGTGCAGTGAAAGCTGTGCAGTGAAGATTGTAGACACACTTCTGTGGAGAGGGAATTCCATAGTGCAGAGGAAACCAAGCCGTCTCCCAGAAAGTTCGCTCTGCAGATCTTAACACCTAAAAGGGTTGGTGGGGATGGCTACAATCTTTCAGATATTTGGGGACTACCAGTAAGTCTTTTAAGGCTTGTGGGCACCTTGAATGGCCCTGCAAACAAAATGGCAACCAAATTATGTGGAAAGAGGAGGGTCTTAGTGGAAGGAGTGCACAATCTTGTAGAAAAATCCAGTTCCTTAGATCGGCCCTTCCCATTCTGGTGCCTCCCAGATGTTTTAGACTACAGATCGCTAAGACTGCCTTAGATAATACCAAAGCCAGATGTAGTTTTGCGCCAGCTCTGGAAGTGTGCAGAAGTGAACAACATGTAGACCTTAAATTTATTATTTCTTTCTCTTTTCTAATACTTGATAATACTGTTGTTTTATCTTTCTGTGTGCTATTTTTGTCAGTTTATGTTTTCTTATTGCATTGTACAGGTTCTTAATTTCACCAACTTTTAGGGCTTCACCTCTGATTCAGTATAATAATCTTTTTTTCTTAATGTCAAGCACATACACTTTTGAATGGACAACTCATTGAAATACATTGAGGCTACTTCTATGTAAACATGGGTGAGATCATGTTAAATTTGAACTGAAGAGATTTTTGCAAGTAGACATATCTAAAATAGTCTACTATTTTAAAACAAAAGCCTCCCAACACAAAGAGGAAATTTTGTGTGTACTGCTTCAGCTTGCTGGTCCCATCACTCAAATAACTGAGACTCACAGATCAGTATAGCACTTGTTATATTATGGATTTTATGTAGTAGGAATCCCTGCATGCCAATTGAACCAGTAATAGTTCCTGAATAAAGAATTTAACTGGCCCAAAGTAGTATTGAGTTCTGTGTGGTGTCTACTGCATTTATTCACCTAATCTGAGTGAAGCATGAAAATCTTAGGAAATAAGTTGGTTTGTTGGTCTGTTTAAGTACTTTTCTTGTTCAGTAATTAAATCAGCTTAAAATTGTTGTTGTTGTTGTTGTTGTTGTTTAGTCATTTAGTCGTGTCTGACTCTTCGTGACCCCATGGACCAGAGCACGCCAGGCACTCCTGTCTTCCACTGCCTCCCGCAGTTTGGTCAAACTCATGCTGGTAGCTTCAAGAACACTATCCAACCATCTCGTCCTCTGTCGTCCCCTTCTCCTTGTGCCCTCCATCTTTCCCAACATCAGGGTCTTTTCCAGGGAGTCCTCTCTTCTCGTGAGGTGGCCAAAGTATTGGAGCCTCAGCTTCACGATCTGTCCTTCCAGTGAGCACTCAGGGCGGATTTCCTTCAGAATGGAGAGGTTTGATCTTCTTGCAGTCCATGGGACTCTCAAGAGCTTAAAATAGCCTTTCTGTAATAATGCAGTGTTTTATATCTATACCTATATCTATATATATAATCTCAATAGAAATTATACTGCACATGAGAATTTCCCCCTTGGTCTCTAGGAGAATGACCCATAGCAACTCACTAGTTTGACCTCTACTGTCAAAGGCAACTGCCTAGTTGATACTTGAAATGAAAATCTGTTTATTTTTGGATATCAATAGTGCTCAAGATGTAGATAAACCACAGAAGAATGTAACTATGTAAAAAGCAATTATTTACTGCAAATATCCAAAAGAATTCACTCAGTTTTAAAATCGCATTTGTTTGTGTTGTTAGGAAGTTCTGTGCCTAAAGTGTTTTTTTAAAAGGTATTATGGTGAAAAAAGTATACTTCTAATCACATATGCTAAAGCTCAGTGGCTTAGAGGTTTAAATTGCTCTACATTTTTGGAAGTTAGTGTTGTAATGAGATATGCCACGCAGATGGCTTTTCTGTATTAGGCGTGCAGAACTGTCAGCTCTTAATTGCAGGAATTCTCATTTTCTCTCCCCACCCCCCCTTTGTGGTTCTGATGATTTTACCTTTAAAGACACAGCAGAAAATAATCTAATACTGTACTGTTTTCGTACAATTTGCTGCTGATAGTTGTGCAAGGTATTGCACATTGTAATGCATACTTAGTGATCAGTTCCGTTTAGTGCTTCACTTTCAGTTTTGTTACATGCAAGTTTGTATCACACAAAACAGGTACAGACTTTTCCTTCAACTAGTTTGGACAGAAATCTTGCTTTCCATAATCTTGGCCATTTATCATGTATATTCTCCATTGTTGGAATCATTTCTTTAAACAAGTCTTCTTTCTATGTTGTTACAAGCACAACTGTGCAACCATTTGTTTTTAGTGGGGAGGTGAAAACCCTGAGTCTGCATCATGACATACATACTCTCAAGGCAACGTGGGACACAAACAGGCATTTATCAACACCTCTTGTGCTGGGAGAGCCTAAAGCAGGCTTCCTCAACCTCGACCCTCCAGATGTTTTGAGACTACAATTCCCAGCATCCCTGACCACTGGTTCTGCTAGCTAGGGATCATGGGAGTTGTAGGCCAAAAACATCTGGAGGGCCGAGGTTGAGGAAGCCTGGCCTAAAGCTTCCTGTGTGTGTGGCATTTGTATTCGTTGACTTGGAGGACCTCGCAGTGGCCTCCTCTGTACTGTTTTATTGTCCCAGGAACCCTGTGATTGAGAAATTGCAACTCGTCCAAGGTCACCCCCTGAGCTTTCATGACTGAGGGGGGATTTGAACTCTGGTCTTTCAGGTCCTAGTCCAACACACTAACCACTACATCACACTGCCCCCATAAGGATAATAATATAAGAAGAGCCTTTCTGCATAAGTAAGGTCCATCTAGCCCCGGAATCTGTTTCTAACAGTGGCCACAAATGTCACAGTTTTGAAAAATGGTAATAACTTGAAATGAGTGTGACTGCACAAAATTTTGTATGTGATTGGGAGGAAGGCTTCAAAGTTCTCTCTGCTCAAACAGGAGGCTGCCCAAAGTGAGTGACCAAGGTGTGGGCAAGAGATCAAGTGAACAAGGAGGTTACCTTTGTATCTCTTTTTCTCTGTCCTCATTTCCCATTACCTCATTGGTTTGAGACTGATGGTATGACCCGCTTGTGTGTGGCTGTTCTAGCTACATAAGCAGCAGCACCAGAGAATCAGAATTAGAATGTAGGATGCGGTTTTGGCTTATCTTCTCAAAAGGCAATATGCAAACTACTATGCTTATTTGCAACCAAGATATATAGGCAACGGAACATTTTGCACGCATTCTAAGCATGCGCCACCATGCATGCAGAGGTGGTTTTTGGACCTAGAAGAGGGTGGGCTTATGCACTCCACCGATGCAGGTGATGATCAAGTATACAACCCCAGTGCAAATTGGGGGTTGCCTGCATGTAAAGGAGTGATGGCTTGTGATATGTTGCCAGCATTGCACTTGTAGCTGGAAAAGTTGCACAAGTTCAAGGCAGATACTGGTCAATCAATTGTCATGATGGCAAAGTATTTCCTGTAGAATCTGATGAATCCTCCTGTTTATTGCAAAGGCCTAAAATAATGTTGGCCTTTTCACATGACCGAAGGCTGCAGGGGATTTCCATTCCACCTAGTAAGTTTTTAAGTAGTTGCCATGTCATTAGCTATTGTCTGAATGCATTCTTCCAGTGGTAAGGAACTGGGACCAAAAAATGCTTCATCTAGAATACAGTGGTACCTCTGGTTACATACGCTTCAGGTTACAGACGTTTCAGGTTACAGGCTCCGCTAACCCAGAAATAGTACCTCGGGTTAAGAACTTTGCTTCAGGATGGGAACAGAAATCGTGTGGTGGCAGTGGGAGGCCCCATTAGCTAAAGTGGTGCTTCAGGTTAAGAACAGTTTCAGGTTAAGAACGGACCTCCGGAACGAATTAAGTACTTAACCCGAGGTACCACTGTAAATGTGAATAGTATCTAAAAATTATTTTTATAGAGCCTTAGACACAGTCTGTTGCGTTCTAGTGTTTAACATGTCAAATGTGACGCTAGAGTCATGCTTTTACATCTGTGTCTCATTGGACCCCATAACTATTTATCAGCCTTCCAAGCTATAAAATGGGCTCATTAGTATTTCATGGTGTCAGTGGCTAGGGTCCACAGTGTGCCTTCAGGGAATTACTTAGTTACTGATAATGTAAAAAGTTTCCTTATCTCTATAAATTTGTTTAAATAAACAGAGCAATTATCTTTTGTTGCAGATCTTGGGATGCCATCACACACATCCAGTCATCAAAACTACTGTCTTGTATTTCCACTTCATTGGTTACACCACTTTCAGTTTCTCAGGTAGATGAAAAGATTTCCTAACCAGGTGTAAAATTCCCACGGTGTCGTCCCCCGCCCCCCCCTTTCCATGGTCTGCATTGCATGAGTTGCTCTGCTGGAGAGTGATTAATCACTGGCTACAAGATGGAACAGAGATGGCTGGCATAACTTACAGAAGCAGTGTTATCTGCTGGCTCCCTTGCTGCAGGAGTGATGGTGTCTGTCTATTTTGTGTGTGTGTGTGTGTGTGTGTGTGTGTGTGTGTCTCAGTGTTGTTTTGTGCTGCCATGTCAACTTCTAATGGATTGTTATTCAGGTCAGTAGAGATACTGCATCTACCCTTTTCAGTCATCCTAATGTATTTTTCCTTTGCCACTGAAAGGGAAACAAACAGTAGCAGTTACTGGTCAATACACAGCTTATTTTGGACTTGCCATTGGTGTCACGTTTGCAGCTTCAGTGGCTGCTAAGGGTTACAGACATCCTAACTTGAATCCCTGCAATTTTACACAGAGTGGTTTCCACACTTGAAGGATTACTTATGAAAGAAAAGGGAAGGAGGTTAGTTATTAGTAGCATGGCAACAGAATTTTATATATGTATGATGCAGAATTGTGTTTTTGTATCCAAAATGGAACTTCTTAGTGAATGGGATTTTGTTTTATAAGAACAACTAATTATCTGCTATTGCTTTGGAATGTAAAAGCAATAATTTTGTCCACTTTGTCTTCAACGTCAAATAAGTAATATTTAATATAATGAGGAAAGGTTCTGTGGGCCTGAGTTTTTGTTGTGTGTGTGATGGTTTGGTTTTATTCCATTATCATTTCCATACAGTTGGCTGGGGGCGGGGGAAACCCTGGTCAGATAGTTGCCCAAGCACTTAAAATTTTGACAGTGTTTCTTGTCAGTTTTGACAGTCCTTTCCCCATCCCTTGCCCAATCCTCTGTAGAGCTGATGTCTAAAAAACCTGATTTCCTCCCAGTTTTGAATGCAGTAGTTTGAATAGCAATAGGGTGCTAAGGAAAAATCTAGAGTTCTTTCACTTTTCACAATAGTACATTAATTTTTGCAAGAATAAGGTTTCCATGTATGTGGGCTGCTAGGGAATAGTGGTGCTCTCAAGGCCTGATTAGTCTGGTCAGAGGTGATGTAGTTCCGTGGTTGCATGGTGACCCTGACATGCAGCCCATGCTCCCCGTATAGTCTGAAGGGAAGAAATGGGATGGGGGAGCTTCACAATACTGGGAAGAATACCTGGATCAACATACTATAGCAGACATGTCCAGCCGTTCGACTGCAATCAACAGGTAGATCCCTTGGTGTTTGTTGTCAATCGTGGTCAATTGTGAGATCCTTTTAAAAAATGACTTTTAAAAAATGGGAATGGATGTCTCTGCCCCCCGCCCTCTTGCTCCATCGTGTCAGTTTGGCACTCGTTTGGCGTTAGCATTTAGTGAGTGATTTAAAGGAAACTAAGAAGCTCAACAATGCTGGTGCCCCCCATAATGCTCAACAACTCTGGTGCCCCCCCAAAAAACTCAACAACTCTGGTCCATCCTCCCTCCACTGACAATGGGTAGATCACTGCCAGTCTTTTTACAGTGGGAGTAGATCGCAGTCTCTGGAGAGTTGGACGTGCCTGCATAGGATAAGTCAGTGGTGTCCAATTTTTTTTCAAAAAGGGCCAGATTTGATGAAGTGAAGGGCCGTGAGGGCCAGCCAAAGTTGTAAGTTGTTGAGATTTTTTTGGGATTGAAGTTGTCCCCCGAAACGGACTTTGGACATGCCTGGGATAAGTTATCTATGTGCTACTGGCCAACATTGTTCTCAAAAATATTTTTCAGGGTAAACTATGCAAATTTTCTAGTTGTATGTGTTGCCTTGGGGGGGGCAAATTATCAAAACCTCAGAAGTAGTCATTCTCATAAATGAGTCGATTTCTTATACATGTATCATTTCTATGTTGGGAGTTTAAGGAAATATATATCATTTAATGTAATTTTTACAGAATTTAATTTAATTTATATCATCATAAACTTTTTTGTGTTTATTTATACAATTGTGCCTTTCCTTCTAAGTCACTCTCCTAAACAGATCTACCTTCAAGGAGTGTTGGATTATTAATCTCCTTTTGTGTGTTTTGTTAAAAACACACACTCTTAATTATGGTTCTTTTTTAAAAAAAACACATGAATATGTTTGAGGGAATTCAGTGGTCTGGGATACTTGAGGTGGGATCCAGTGCCCTTGTTCTTGTTATCATAAGGATTTACTTTAAACTGGGATAGGGGAGGGACTGCTGCCCATATATACCAGGTCAACACTGCCTCTGTGCCAGATCAACCATTTGAATTTAGTATTAGCTTCAGTATTAAGAAAGTTGTTCGTATTTGTTTTTCAGTTTTTGTGGTGAATTGCATCAAACAGGTATTCAGTGGAGCCTTGGTTTGCAACCATTTTGGATTACAACCACGTCAAGCCCGGAAGTGCGTATCCCCTTTTTTGGATTACAACCCATTTTTTTTGGAGGCCCGCCTTAGGTTACAACCTGTTTTGGTTTACAACCGGACCTCCGGAACAGATTATGGTTGTAAACCAAGGTACCACTGTACTGGATCTAATACTGGGTGGAAAACTTCATTGTTGAAAGATACAATCAACACTGGTAGGGTTAGGAAGTACTGCTGTCTGAAACAGTGGCATTTGGATGACATTACTGCCAGTTAATACTAAGCACCTTGAGATGCTTTTGTACAGTATAAGGCAGCTTCCTCTCTCACCATCCTAGCGGTGCTCACTGAAAAGCATTTTGCTGCTTTTTCTAGCTCTGGAGTGTAGTTAATTACAAAACCTGATTTGTGAATCTTGTTTCTAATGTATAACTCATCTAAAAATCAGTAGTTATGCTGTACAAAATAAAACAATACAAATGCCAACCCAACTGGTTGTTTCCTCCTGCTCTGGAGGCTAGGATCTAGACCAGTGGATTCAAGTTACAGTATAAGAAAGGAGATTCTGACCAAACATCAGGAAGAACTTTCCAACGGTAAGAACTGTTTGACAGTGGAAGATACTCCCAGCAGAGGTGAGGTACTCACCTTCCTTGTAGGTTTTAAAGCAGAGGCTGGATGGCCATCTGGCATGGATTTTTAGTTGAGGTTCCTGCATTGCAGGGGGTTGGAAGGGATCCCTTGGGATCCCTTCAAACATTTCTATGATTCTATGAAAGGTGAGGTGCAGCAAAAACACGGTGGAGGAAAATCAGTTGCAGTAAGCCAAATGAGAAGTTTAGTTGCAAGCAGCCATTTAAATAAAGTAGATGATGAGGTTAGTTGTGTGTCACCTGGAAAGCAGACCTGGTGCTCAGGAGCAGAAATGGAAAAAAGTAGTATTTAACTTAAACTGAACAGCAATAATAAAAACCCATTAGTACAAATTAACTAAAAATTCCAAGCTTCGATAGGGCACTTTCTTTTTTCTTAATGTTATTGTGGTTGCTTTCCTTAAATGATATTCTCCCATGTATTCCATAATGTACACTGTATGATATCCAGATCCCAGAAGCCTGCCATCTGAGATCTGGTGTGTCCCTTCCCTTGTGTAGCAGCATTATGTCTAGGTCAGTGTTAATGGTGATTGTGGATCGTGTGAGCATCAATATGGACAAGTTACAAATCTGCATAGGCAGTAGAAGGGAGGAAGAGAGAAAGCGCAAGCTGAGAACACAACCCTGCTATTCAAACCATACTTAGGAGGTCAGAAATGTTATGTCTGCATGGGATCAAACTCCTGGTGGCATATGTGGAATGCATATGGGAGTTTGAATTAAGCAGAGTTTGCAAACCTGCTTTTAATTCTGTTTGCAAAAACTAACCATAGTTACAGTAGCATTATTGAAGATTTCACACTGCACCATGGTTAGCTCCAAAAAGGGAAAGCATAGGAAGATTCATCAACACGCATGAAGATAGTGGGAGGGAGCATGTGAGTTGAAGCATGCAATTAATCTCCTAGCCATAGTTAGGAAATCAGAAATGTTACATCTTCACCAAACCTGAGGAAAGGGGTTTTGTTTTTTTGTTTTTTTCAAATGGTGCCTGTAGTGATTTGTTGTTGCGCCTGAATGCAGTCCTCATGCAAGCACCTATTATTCTATATGAACTGGAAGACTCTAATAAAACAAATAAAAGGGAACATTATCTATTATAATTGTATCAAATGTATTACAACAAAGAAACAAAATAAAACTACTTTTCTATTGCACAACTGTCTGGGCTGCTATGGCTGTGCTAGAATGGGAATGCAAGATCTTTTCGGGCATAATCTGTTTCATGTAGGTTTGTCGAAATGCCAAGCAGTGCTGATACATTTTACATTCACCTCCTAGCCAGGTGTGATGAAGTGCAATAATTGAGTGCTATTAAAAGAGAAAAAGAATTGCCAGCACTCAAGGGCATCATAAAAAATGAATGGCAAATAAACAATCAAGGAGGTTACTATGGAAATTGCACATGTCTCAGTTAACCCTGTAGACGATATAATGGCTTTGTTAAAACCAATAAGACTTATGTTACATCTTTAAATGCAGCCAGGAATTTACACTAGTCACAGGGTCTGTCTAAAGCAAAGGATTTTAAAACAAACGTACAGTTAAAGATATATTTGTATTCTCTAAAAAGCAGGATGTATGTGGGAATTTTCTCACTATTTTAATTTCCTTTTTGCAGACATTAATCAGTTCTGCTCAGTGGCACACATCCTAAACATATGATGCCATTTAGTAAGACTGTGATTGTTTTCAGAAACATGATTTGAAAAACACACACCTTCTCCACAGAAGCTGATTTGTCTGTTTTTGCCATTACCATCTTCATGCTGTTAATTCAAGAAGGAAACTTTAAAAATCTTTCCTTGTAAACTTTAATAAATGTATTGTGTATCAGTAGGGGGCTAAAACACCGGCAGATGTTCAATGCAAACCATATGAGATGAAATTGGACATCTTTTGGACACTTGATTCCTTTCTAACACACACCACGGAGGAACAAACATGAGGAATGCTACAGTGACAGTGGCCAGACGATATTTTCCATTTCTGCGTCCTAATGTGCCCTTGCTATGGCGTGTCCCCCAATCATCTGAGTTCTGAGTCATATAGCATATGTTGTTGTTTTTCTCATTAATCATCTTCACTTTTTGAATCATCCAATAAACAACCTCCAACAGGAAAACTAAGCTCGACTTGGTTGCCACTTGCTGGAAAAATGTATATGATCCAAACCTGCATTTCTGCGACTGCAAGTCTCAGTCTGTATTTCATCTGTTGTCTTGATAGATGTCTTGATGCCTCAGTTCTTAACAGAGCTAAAATGAATTTGGTCCTGGAAGTTTTCCTTGGAACATGTGCTTTATGACTTTGGGTATTGTGCTGTGGGTGTATGCTAAATATTCATACCTGATACGTAGTAGCATATTATGGTAGTTGTCAACATTTCCATATTTAAAGAGCACTTTCCATTTTGGCTCCCATGTATCACTGAGGATTCCAGGGTACAATTATAGGATGCATACCCAGTCCATGCAAGTTATTGTTGAGCCTCTCCATTGCCCATCATTACATGAGTCTTTTCACTAGAGCACACCCAAGATTCCCTTGAAGATAATCAGTAGCGGTGGGAAAGCTGTCTCAGGGTAAGTATGTCTGCCTTAACTATTTCTTTCATTGCAAAAAACCTGATGATAAAGGTTCTGTAGAACTAAGGATTCCCAGGGATTTACCACTGGCATATAATGTTTTACAATGTTTATTAGTTGTCATGTGGCGGTACTTTAGTATCTGGCGTTATCTGGGAGAGCCCCTCCACTACTTATTTGTTTGTTATCGAGCGGCATCTTGCACATTAGTTTTTTTCCTTAGCTATTACCTATTTTCTTTTCTTTATTTTCTTTCCTTCTTTCTTTCTTTTATTTATTTGCAAAGTTTTATTATTAATTCATGTTTTAATGTCATAAAACGAAAAGAACAATTATAACAAAACACAAATTAAAAGTTGAAAAACAAAACTATAAAATAGGCACATAGAATAAGTAGTTGCACATGAGTTAAAATAACAAAGTCCAAGTAAAGATTTTCAACTTTATCAGATCATCAAGTATAGTTCCTGTTTTGCCAGACGTGATGAGGGTTGTCTTGGAAAAGATGGTTCTGCTGCATTACTTACATCTTCTAACCTTTTGTTACCATTGCTACTAAATATCTCAATAATACTAATTTTCTCTCGGTGTACGCTCCAGTAACTATGGATAAGCATGGGACAAAACAACACAGAGACTCAAATATTAAAGAAAAAGCAAAGTAAATTATATTATATTTCATTTTATTTTATTTACAATGGTTATTATTAAAATGCTGGTGTTTGTATAGGGTAACATGCACACTATTCTTTATTACTGTTGCTTTAAATAAATGTATTTACACTATATGGTTGCAATCACTTTAAATAATATAGCAAATACGGTTTAGGGTTCCTGTCACCTAAAGCCAATTTTCCCATACCACTCCTCCCTAGGTAACACTCAACTAGGTGCTGAGGATTTGCAGTCTTCAACCTGGTCTGTGGCCTCTTCTCCCTTGAATCTCTTGAGTGTCTCCCAGGACTTATGCTACAGTCTTCACTCTAGTCCAACCATCAGTGTTGCTCAACGTTCTCTGCAATTCTGCTGACTTTTGGCTGTATAACTTTCTTGAAGGCTGCCTCATTAGTCACAAGCTCTTCCCCACACGCCTTGATTTCAGCTCCTGGCTTTTCTCAGGCCTCCTAAGTCCCACAATGACCATTGCTAGACTCAAAACTCCAGCTCTTCCTTCAGCGGATAAGTGTTCTCTCTCACACTATTCTCTTAGAAGCTGTCACCATCTCTGTTCTTCTCCTTGGCTAGAGCCTATCCTTCCTTCTCTCTATAGTGCACCCATTTCAATTTGGGTAGAAATCTGTATGTTCACTGTGTTCTGTTTGGATCAAATACAGCGGTACCTCTGGTTACAAACGCTTCAGGTTAAGAGCTCCGCTAACCTGGAAGTAGCTGCTCCTGGCTGCAAACTTTGCCCCAGGATGCGAACTGAAACCGTACGCCGGAGGCCCCATTAGCAAAAGCGTGCCTCAGGATAAGAACGGTTTCAGGTTAAGAATGGACCTCTGGAACGAATTTAAGTTCATAATCAGGGGTACCACTGTACTGCACTTACCTGTTGAGTAAAGGAAGTTTGTTATGACAGTATATTATTGCTCCATGTTGCATTTGGAAGGGAAGATGCTTCGTTGCCCGGGTATTTGGATGCTGTGCTTATTTTAGACTGCTTAAGAAAGAGGAAGGGAAGGTTGTTCAGGAGTGATCCCCTTGTTCTTCTTGCTTCTGCTGCCTTCTTTGCCCCTGGAGCCCTAGTTGCAGCATTAAACTTGAAAGTCCCAGGGTTTAGTTTTTTTAAAAAACAAAAACAAAACTCTGGCATCCTGAAGCGGCATATATGTAACATAACCTTCCTCAACTCAGTGCCCTCCAGAAATTTTGCTCTGCAACTTGACCAGCTCCAGCCAGTACTATTGTGATGAGAGTTGAAGCCATAAGAGTAATGCATCTTCTTTCTCAACTTTATTGCTGGCCTTGGCTGTTTTTGCATAAGCAGCAGTGCCACTTCACCATGGATCCTGGCAGAGCCATAGCTATGTGGGAGGTGGGGCTAGCTGGGTGAAGCCTCCAGAGGGGCGCCATTGAGGCTCCCAGCCTGTGTGTGTACGCAAATGTGCAGGGGTGCGTGTGTGCCAAATTGGGTCTTTGACCTGGGTGAAATAAAGTCTATGCGCAGGGTCCTCTCTTATGTGCTGATTAATTATTTTGACAAGAGAGTAGAGTACAGTTGTTCTGTGATATGAATAAGTTCAGTTCCCTTTCTGGGTCTTCTCGATTCTTGGTGCTGTGCTTCACTGTAGCCAGAGGTTTTCTACTGTGACTTTGGGGGAAAGTCATCTGGATCTCTGGACTGAGTCCATTGGGCATGCTTTTCCTTACTCCACTTATTTGCAGGGCTTTTTTTCCAGAGGGAACTCACAGGAGCTCAGTTCTGGCACCTCTCTCAAGTGGGTGCCATTGCCATTCTAAGAGAACGAGGGAAGCGTTCATAGTGAGTTCCAGCACCTCTTTTTCTAGAAAAATGGCACTGCTTATTTGATAGATAATAACATTATGCCACCATTGGGATCAGAAGCAACCTCTGAGCAAGCAGAGGGTTCTGACAAGCCTTGGTTCTCCCTGACCATGCACCTACTCCATCCATTTCAGCATTTTTCAGTTCTGCCAGCTCACACCCAGCAGTGCAGCAATATCATTGTTTCCCCTCACCCCACCCCCAAATTCTGTCTGTGCAAGGGGATTTAGTAGTGATCTTATCCTCCATATTATCATGCACATGTGTGTATGGCATAAAGATTAAACTGAATTCATAAATGAGTGTGGAAGGTGAGCCAAGTAGTGTTAATTGATTTACCACAGGCACCAGTACACAAGTTTAGATTTCATCTGGGGAGAATGGTGTGAATTTCATTTCTTCAGTTGCTTGTGCTAGTTCCTGAAAATATTTGGCATGCATCCTCAACCGACTTTTCAGTGCATGCTGTAGCCTGCTATTTCATCTTGGGTGAAGACAATAGAGACACACAGAAAAGCTTTATATCTTTACAGTCTGATAAAGACTTCAGATTTCACTCTGAACTCGTGTAGCGACTGGCTTAATTTCATTAAGTTGAAAATTAAGGTGAAAAATCTGGACAAAAGCTTAACCTAATGCTAAAAATTAAAGTTCTGAATGGGGCTGAAAGAGAAATATTGCAGGTTAAGCTCCCCTCTCCTTTCTGTGTTTAGTTTAATTAACTGAAGGCAGCTTTGCACGACCCAGTTACCTTTTTGATGGATAGTGGCATCATTTCCCCCAACCTTGTGGATGCTCAGGCGTGTTGAGATTATGACCTGGTTCCATCCACTTCTGGAAATTTTCCAAGGTGTGATAAATTTATATGGTAGAACATCCCTAAGACTCACTTAATACCCCCAAATCATTTATAAGTGGCCACATAAAATGTTGGTGTGAATATGCTGTTATGTCCCAAAAACATAAATTAGAAATCTCCTTTTGAACATAACCTTTAAGCTGCAAATGTTCTTCCACATAATATAGACCTAGTTAGCTCTCAGCAATGGGAAATGGGATAGATAAAGCAACACCCTTAGCCCACTTGCCTATTTCTAAGAATTGCCAGTTCTGTAAGTTCTTCAAAGGATTTATTTTGGACGCTACAGTCACTAAATTATGCTCTTTGGGTTGCTTTACCATTTTAGGAATATTGCAGACTATTAACGACAATCCATGAATTCTTTAGTCCTTATTAAAAAATTAACCATGGCTATTTCCGTATCACACTTTTATAAATAGGCACTCAACTGTAGCGAGTAAGACTCTGTACCCATTGCCAGCTTTAAACATAGCTAGATTGTTCTTTTTCTCAATTTGGATTGAACCTGGTTTGGGGATAAATGCATCAAAAAACAGTGTATCACACGAAATGACATGACAGTTGCAGGATTGACTCCAGATTGAGTAAATGAGCCGTAAAATGGCAAATGAGGTTCATTGTAAACAAGCGTAAAGTGATAAATATTGGGGTAAGAAAGTCTCAATTTCACATATATGCTCATGGGGTCTGAACTGCCTGTGACTTGACCAGGAGTGAGACCTTGGGGTCGTAGTGGATACCTCATTGAAGTTGTTGAGAGTGTAAAAGTGTGAAATCCATGCTGGGGGTCAATAGGAAAGGAATTTAAAATTCAACTGATGTTATCATAATGCTGTTATACAGATCTGTGGCACAACTGTATTTGGAATGCTGTGTACAGTTCTGGTTGCCTTACCTCAAAAAGGATATTGTACAGTTGGAAGAGGTTCAGTAAACTGTGACTGCAATGATCAAGAGAATGGAGCATCTCCTCTAGGGAAAAGTTGCAGCATGTGGAACTTGTTAGCTGAGACAAAAGACAAGTAAGAGGTGACAGGATAGAAGTATTTAAAATTATGCATGACCTAGAGAAAAAGGGGATAGGGAAAGATGATCATATCCTGCAAGGGTACTGTGCAAAGTCAAAAGAAGGCGACATCACCCTACAGAAGATGCATGTACCGTAATTGAAACTGCAGCAAAACTTAACAGGAGTGGCATCACATCTCAGTCATCAAGTTTTAAATAGAGTGGTACCTCAGGTTCTGGAGGTCCGTTCTTAACCTGAAACTGTTCTTAACCTGAAGCACCACTTTAGCTAATGGGGCCTCCCACTGCCACCGGAGCACGATTTCTGTTCTCATCCTGAAGCAAAGTTCTTAACCTGAGGTACTATTTCTGGGTTAGCGGAGTCTGTAACCTGAAGCGTCTGTAACCTGAAGCGTATGTAACTCGAGATACCACTGTATGTGTACCCCCGTCTAAACAATTTACTGAGGAACAATTGCTTGAGTACCGGTATTTCCACAGAGTCAGAATCTGTTTATGAAGTTTATGTGTCAACAAAGGTTGGGCCACTTGGACAAAGCATGACACAAGCTGTGGGGCCACAAACTAGCAAACTACAACTCGGTTTAGCTACAGATCAGTACACATTCAGCTTCATTGGCTATTCACAGGTTTTAGAGTCATGAGAGGGAGGTAAAGCATATTTCTCTGTGTCACCTCATCAGCTTTACCACGTTCACCAATACTGTTCCCACAGTGTTCTAAGCTTGTGTTTGATGTGTCTGCTATCGTATGCTTGTGAATTTTGCTGAGTTTTGCAATACTCCGCTATTCTTCATTAGTTGCTTCTAAACAGCTACATTCCCTCAAAAATGATTCATTCTGCTGTTCTTCACTTGGGTGTCCCACATTTCATTCTTTGGCCAGATGTTCATTACTTGGATACTGCTGTGGGAAGTTTTCCCCACTGTGGAGATTTGTGCTATAGTCTTGATGATATACACAGTCTGCAGCACGAAGTCGTCTTCTTACTATGAATGAGCACTCATCGCAATGTCTCTTACATGTAGTTTTAATGGTTTCAATAAACAGGCCTTATGTTTACATGTTCTGCTTTTGGCTTGTGCTCTGATGAAAAATCAACATGAGTATCGCAAAATAAACACTCCGATTGACTGTTAAATGACCTTTGACTTAAACAAATATTTCATTTGAGATACTGTTCACATGACAACCTTTTTAAAAAAGCATGTCTTTTAAGTTGGTAAATAACTCCTAGCATGCACACACGTGCGCGTGCGCGCATACACACACACACAAAAATATGATTGCTTATATGAGAGATTCAACACTACTGAAATATTAACCAGATTTATAGCTTTTGACAGCAACTCAGTGAAGATACATGCAGGTATCTCCCCCCCCCCCCGCTCACCTTCACAGGTGAAGTTCAGACATTACCTCATTATTTTTGGGGACTGAAAAATCCTTAGTTTCCCATAAATAATTTTTAAAAATGTGAACTTCATGAGGTATCAACCATACTCAATTCATTATACTTACCTGCAAATGAGACACAATTTTGACATGTACATTTGAGGGTGTTCCCAAGCTTTGGTTAGGTCATATTTTTGATTTGTTATTTCCAGTCATTTCTGACTAGAAAATTATTATGTTACAATCTGTTTTCAGAGTCAGTACCTTTCTTCCATATTTTACCTAGGCTGCATGGCGAAAAGGCTTCTTCATAGTTAGGCTATCACTTAAGCTGTCAGAAGCTGGGAGTGGACAGGAAGATGGAGATTCAAAGATTTTGCCAAAATTGCTTCATTTATTTTGTCCTGGTCAAAAACATTACTAAAGCTTACAGTGGTACCTTGGTTTACAAACTTAATCCGTTCCAGAAGTCAGTTCTTAAACCAAGGTGTGCTTTCCCATAGCAGCGGGGGACTCAGTTTACAAATGGAACACACTCAACATGTTCTGCTTCCAAGGCAAAGTTCACAGACCAAAACACCTACTTCTGGGTTTGCAGCGTTCTTAATCCAAGGTACCACTGTATTTGTATACCAAAGGAGCCCAATTAAATGTTTACATAAAAATAGATTTCACAATGTCTAGGGCAGGGGGGGCTAATGTCTGCACCATTGGCCACATTCAGCCCTGCAAGAGGTTTTTGTGTGAAACTCAAATCCCCCTACCCAAAGTGTCATTTAAAATAATAACAAATAAAACTCTCTCTTTTTTTTTTACTGTTCCTCTGGGTTCTTTGCCGTGGTACCGTAATGCCAAAGCTTCCCTCACCTTTTTTCCACATTCAATTAAAAAAGAACACACTTTTGAAATCGTTATGATGTTTGTACTCCCTGCTCCCTTAGATACCCCACTGGAATGTATTCTCCAATTTTGTCTTTTTTATTTTTCTTACTTACCACTCCAGTGGGTCCCATGATGCAATTTTGTGATGCCAAACTGTTTTTGTGGACACCCCTCCAATTTACCCTATTTTAAAAACAATTGTCCATGCCCATTTTTGCACATCAGCTGTACCTCAGTTGACAAGCCTCTTCCTACCTCCAACAGTTGACGATGAATGAAAAAGGTTTGCCACCCCTTGACTCTAGGGGATGTGGGGACTTTCAGTCTCCTGAGCAGATGATGATGATGTCATCACTTCCTCCAATATTGAATTCAGATGCTG
The DNA here is from genome assembly GCF_027172205.1 of Podarcis raffonei. NCBI lineage: Eukaryota > Metazoa > Chordata > Lepidosauria > Squamata > Lacertidae > Podarcis > Podarcis raffonei. The sequence continues at coordinate 30,387,430 of NC_070610.1, read as the reverse complement.
TCAACAGAATTGCAGCCAAATGGTGCCACTAGAAAATGAGAGAGGTATCTGCATGCTTGGGAGAGCCCCAAAGTTTGAAGTAGAAGAAAACCGAAGGAGGCAACCCCACCAATATTATTATTTATTAAAATTATATACCATCCTATACCTGGAGGTCTCAGGGCGGTTCACAGAATAAAATTGAAATATAAAACCACAAAATACATAATCAAACTAAAAATATAGCCCAATAAACACTGAGCCACATAATTCTGAATTGGTTGGAGGAAGGGGGTTGGAATGGAGTATCCTGGAAGATGTCATGAGTAATCCACACTAATGTTTTGTTGTAGGCCCCACTTATTTCCTCTAGTCAGATTGTCTAGCAGTTTCTATGTTTTGTGTGAATGTAGTCACTGTAGTTTGATCACTTTTTAAAAAAATAATATATTCTTATTAAAGATTTCTTGGTTTACAAAAGTATGTGCAGTGTCTCTTTTTTCAAGTTATATTTTCTACAGATCAGTTTCATTACTTGAGACATTAGTGTTACATTAGGAAGAAAAGGGAGAAAGAGGTGGAGGGGGGGAATGGTGAGTGGGGTGGGGTTGGGTGGCAGGGCTGTTCTACTTAGTGTACGCATGGGATTTTCTGTCAGCGTGTGGGTTTTCTTATTTGCTTGTATTCCTTTGGTGGTGAGAGAGGTTGGGGTTGGCCTAGGGTGTGGTTGGTTGTCTTTGATGGGCTGTAGTGAAATTTGTTTTCTTGTGTGAGGGGGGGGGTGTTTTTTGGAGCAGGTTAGCCAGATTGATTCAAATGCTGTTGGCGGGTTCTTGTTGTTGTCGTCTTGTTGGGCTGTGGTTTGACCACATGTTGAACTTTAAGATGACAAAGAAACAGGTGAAAGGATGGAACCATAAGTGATGGGCTAAAACAGAAGACACTGCAATCATGAACAGAGTTGAGATGAGGCAAGACTTTCCATGAACTCAGTTTGCTGCCAGAGATATCTGCTGTGCACAGAACTTCCTTCCTCCTCTTCCTTCTTGTATTGATGCGCATTTTAACTCACTGAACATGCTTTTTAAAATATTTATTGCCCCCCTTTTTATTTGAAAAGACCCTTGCTCTCTTTTTTCACATCTGAGGATCTTCCACTGTTGTATCCTGTATCCTTTCTAACGGCATGTATTCTCGATCTACTCAGGAGTAAGTCCCATTTTGTTCATTGAGACTCACTCCCAGGTTAATGTGTCTGTGGTTGCATCTTTAATCTCTGTTTTTGCTTGTTGTGCAACAAGGGAAGTCCACTGGAAAAGCTGCATGTTGGAAGTTTCACCTTGTCCCATCTCCTGCTTTTGTCTCCCACCCCATTGCTTCACTCACTATATTGACGGCTTAACTAGGTTCTTATCCCACACAATGCCTGATTATCCTGTGGGCAATTTGTAATTTTATTGGTCCTGTGTTAACACAGAGGACTCTCCGCAATCTCTTTGAACAGAAATGGTATCTTTAGAGAGAGAGAAAGCAAAAACAAATGTATTTCATGGAGGTCTGCAAGGTTTGAATCTGGGTGGAGTATCTTTAGGTCTGCGCGTGTTTGCTACAAAAACAAAGAGGAGATTTAGTGACAAGTTCCATCTGTCCAGGTCTGTACAGCTGCCCACTGATTGGCTGCCGCAAGACTTTCTGTTTGCTTTAAATGTGTGTTTTTAGCTCTTTCGCAGCGAGAGTGTGTGTTTTGTTTCTGTTTCCTTCCGACATGCAAAACATAGGCCTAAATTTTTAATTAGCAAAAGTGAGTGGTGAAAAGGGAGGAGGGGGCTGAGTAATGTAACAAGCCTCAGTGGAGAGCAGCTGGGATGTGTTGCCATGACGACAGGTTCAGCAGGCTGCCAGCTAGCATGTCAATGGGCAGTGTAGGGAGGGAGCTTTCAAACAGCGCCTGCTAGCCACAATGTGATTGGTCACACCTCTGTTGTCTTTGTGTGGACCAGGGAATGCTGGGTAGGACCCGGAGTGAATGCTCAGTTTGTCTCAAAGCGACGGTGAGGTAATGCTTTTGAATCTTTTGGGATTACGGACTCGGATCTTTTGAAAGGCTGCAGTGTAGATTATTTTCATTCCCGTTTGAACTGAACCCCCCCCCCCCCCCAGTACTCTTTATATGGTTTCTATGTATATTTATGTAGTGGGATGTGGGAATTTAGGAGAGCAATTTAAGATTTATCTGTGGGCAGATTGATTGGCAGTGTTTGGGATGAGCTGCTTTCAGCATAGCTACGTAGTGCTGGCATAATTGAAGATGCGCTGACAACTCCTTTGGCAAAGCGTGATAAAAGGGATTGATGTGGGAGAGAAGAAAGTTTGGAGTTACTTTCTGGTCACCTTTGGAAGAAGAGACCCAAGTTATGCCACTATTTGAATGATAGGATTTGGGTGGTTCAGTTATGTGCAGGATGAATTTATTATTTAACACAGATGTAAAATTGTGAATATGTAATCCCGGTGTGCAGTGAGAAACCCATCTGTGTAATTCTAGGAATTTCATAGTTTGGAGAAATGTTTAAGATGTAGGATGCTAATGGTTGTTTGTGATGATTTTTAAAACTAATCATCATTGTTTCAAAGGCTGAAAAGCATTGGAAATACTGTCATACTGTGTTTGTAAAAAAACTTGCCTACAGTAGTTAAGACTTGATTGAAATAATTGCTTGCTTTCCATTGCAGTTGCATTTATACTTTGAGATAAATAACGTTAAGGCATTGTTTCCTTGCATGTCTGTTTGCCCATGGCATCTACCTTGAGCACTTGCATAACCAAATCAAAGCAACTTGCTGCATAACGATCAGATTTGTATGTGCTAATAGAAATCCACATATTGCCCTCATTTGGGTATGTAGCTTTAATATGTGCAGGAGGTGAGGCCAAAGGAGGGCTAGCAAGTTCCAAGAAACAAAGAAGAATAGAAAGAAGCTGTTCTTATATGACAGGATACTTAAAACAAGCAAAAACCATCTGACTCCACAGCTTAGCATTTTAATGTGGCGCTCACTAGCTTCAGCAGCTTTCGAAACAAAAAATAAAAAAAAATCCTTCCAGTAGCACCTTAGAGACCAACTAAGTTTGTTATTGGTATGAGCTTTCGTGTGCATGCAAACTTCTTCAGATACACAAGTGTGCATGCACATGAAAGCTCATACCAATAACAAACTTAGTTGGTCTCTAAGTGCTACTGGAAGGATTTTTTTTATTTTTTGTTTCGACTACGGCAGACCAACATGACTACCTACCTGTAACTTCAGCAGCTTTGCCATTGTACTTTGGGCATGCTCGGTAGTGCATTTTGCCCTCTGTTAAGCTTATATACATGCATGTTCCCAGGTAGTGAAAGAAGCAGCAGCTAGGGCAAAAATAGATCTACGGGCAGGACATTCGAAACTGTACCAGGGAGGGATTTCTGGTGCGTTATGATGATGGTAAGATGCACTGTACTGTGGGTACCCACAATCCAAGTTCAACAGCCTTCCTCACAGTAAAGGTTGTGGAAACAGCCTAGGGGACTGGAGCCAAGAATTAGGGCTTTAACAGTAACTTTGGCTGGCAGTCTGAATGAATGTTGGGACAACTCCAGTTTACCCACAACGGGAGTGCTTGCTGGGACAATGCTGTCTAGCTGGTTCAGCTTAGAAAAAAATAATATATTGACACAACTCCTCCTTCCTGCAGTACACTGTCATCTGTCTCTGGAAGTGCAGTTCATGCCTTGCTACGCTTTCCTGACAAATAATTTGGCATGTGGCTACATTGATGCAAGAAAGCAGCTGAGTTGCTCCTCTTTTTTTCTTATTTAGGAGAAGGAATGTGTGACTTATCAGGAAGCGTGGCGAACGATCAGGAAAAGAGAGTGCAGCACAGTCAAGAGTGGAAAATATAATGCATTTGTTGCCCCCCCCCCCGGTTGGGGTGGGCATATGTGGTGTAGATACTGTGAAGTCCAGGAGGTTCTTAGTCTATTTTAGACATTGGGAGCGATAAATATGTCACGACTTCCCCCTTGATTTTGATTGCAAGCCTGTGATTATTATTGTATAGTGTCTAATACCTTTAGGCACTTTAAAAGTAAAGTATGACAAATACAACTTTTAACTGCCTGCTGCTGCTGTGGTTACTATTACTAAAGTTTTAAGTGTTGTGCAAAGATGTGAAAAAAGCAGAATCTCTGCCTGCAGGCTTCTGATCTAATATATGTGATATAAAAGTAACAGGAAAAGAACATGAAAACAAGCAGATTTGGGCACTAATTCTTCATAAGTTAACTTTTAAAAATAATTCTAATTTGGATATTGCCCTAACATGGATTTTTGTTGTTGCTGCTGCTGCTGCTGCTGTAGGCCAACACAGCTGCCTCTTTCTCTTTTTGAGTGATTTGGAAAACACCAACTTTAGCTGTTCAATGTCAGGATGCTAAACTGGGTAGGCTGCCCTAATCTGGTGTTACCTGTGTGATTAAAAACCTACAGACAGTCACTGAGGTTTACACACATGCAGTGCTGTGTGGGATTGTCACCTGCATGTTTCAGGATTCCAAGTTCCTCTAGCACATGGGTAGGTAAACTAAGGCCTGGGGGCCCAATCCGGCCTTCTAATCTGGCCCATGGACGGTCTGGGAATCAGCATGTTTTTACAGGAGTAGAATGTACCCTTTTATTTAAAATTCAGCTCTGGGTTATTTGTGGGGCCTGCCTGCTGTTTTTACATGAGTGGAATGTGTGCTTTTATTTAAAATGCATCTCTGGGTTATTTGTGGGGCATAGGAATTTGTCCATTCCCCCCCCCCAAAAAAAAATAGTCCGGCCCACCACAAGGTCTGAGGGACAGTGGACTGGCCCCCCGCTGAAAAAGTTTGCTAATCCCCTGCTCTAAGACGTAAGGCTTGGTTTTTAATCTTTTTTTTAGAAATAGCTTGGATATGCGTTTTTGTGTGTCCATGTAACAGCAGTATCATAGCTATTTTTAAATAGCAGGCTTTGTGTTTAGTATGCTTGTGAAGAACAGTAACAGGGCCACATTTTGCTAATGAGTTATACATAGGGTTCTTCAAATTCCCATTTAAATGTGAGAATAATATACAAAATCATGATTTCTTTATCACAGAAAGATGGCTGTATACTAGTTTTTTTCTCTGATTGTTATTACAATATACATATAACCACAGAAATGCAGAAAAGGGTGTTCTGACTACTACTCAGAACAACCTTGAATATTGAGCAGAGATTTTCATTTCATTAATTAAACTAAAATTCCTTTGCCTTTGGTTTAGGCCAGGGGTGAGGCATGCTTGTAATTGTTCTTTGGCTGTGGGGCTTTTAAACTGATGCTGAATGCAAGCCTCACCAAGATTGGTTCCACTTGGTAGTTCCAGGGTGCAGTTGACGCCTGCCAAAGTGGACACGATTCTACCTGACCTCACAAGGTACACTCACCTGTCAAAAGTGTTTCACAGAAGAGTGGTCAGCTTTGAAGCTGAAAGCGGTTCTCAGAAATTTCCACTGATAAACAAATCTTTTTAAAAAGTATGTATTTAAGAGTGTTGATTCTTTGTGATATCAAGTGAATATGCTATATGCTTTGATTTTTAATATCTTGCATTATGGTGCCTCTTTCTCTGCTTTCTTTAGAAAAACCTTCCTGAACTAGTCTGGGTTTTGAAGTGTCAGGCATTAGAAAACACTCTCGCGCAAGCAAATATGCTCTTTGCCCATCTCAAAAATCTGTGAGAACTTGCAAGTCAGCACATAATTAAATACTTCCTAGGAACAGCAGCTGTGTAATGTATTTCTATTGGCAGGTTTTTGGCCACAAGGAATACTCCCTCTAGTGGTTTATCAGCACACCAATTTGGGCTCCAGGTGCAGATCTGTGGCAGGTTTATTCTGGCACATTTTAAATCAGAGACTTTAAATGAGACCTGCAGCACAATCATATGCATGTTTAGGTAAATCCTACTGTAAGTAAAAAGCACACTGTAAGTTTATTTAGGATTGCTGCTCTATGCTGCATCATTAATAATACTGAGGTGCAACCATGGGCTGATTCAGGGCAAAGGTTAGTCAAATGCAAAAGAGCAAACAAGAAAACAACGCAAAACTCATTATGTTGTGCTTCTTTTTCATTGTTTCTTGAAAGCGACTTATTTTCTCAAATTCTTCTGTGCTGTCTGAACCGTTTTCATTTTGCGCTTTCCCCCACATCCTAAATAATGTGCACTGCATTTTGATCACTAGGGACAGTTTCTGATTTGTATGTATTTGGGTAAACAAACAATGGCTTGGTGTGATGTGCAAACCAGACCAGTATTTCCTAAAGTTTCTGAGCTGCTAAGCCCTTTTCAAGAGGTTGCTTTGATACAGATTAAGGTGCACCATTTGCCAAGGCCTCAAGTTGGCCTAAGGCAAAAAACTTCCAAGGTTATCCTAGCTCAATAATGTGGCTTTTCCAGATACCACTGAGGTCATCTTCTAATTTACATAGACCAGCCACCTACCTACTTGTAAGCAGAAGGAAAATTTGGGCTATTGCAATTAAGAATTAGGATTGGGGGCATGATACAAAGGCTGTGCTTCCACAATATTTCTGTAGGGGACCAGCAGTTTTTCTTGGACTACTGGATACAATGGTGAAACACAGTGGAGAATTTTACTATCATTCTCTAGGTAGACATACCTTTTTGATACAGAATACAAATCCCCTCAGCTGCAAAATTATTTGCTTTTTTTGTTGTAATTCTCAAATGGGGACATTTGCATGCTTTTGACTTGTTTTCTCCAACAATCCTACCTAATTTGAAGATCGAGATAATAAGTCAGTTTCTCAGGTTATTATGTGGTCAATATAAAACATGTATTATTTGTAAAACATTTTAGTATCAAATCTCTTTTTTTCTTTGGCCTCTCTACTGTTGCTTATTTCTAGGGATGCACTTAGCAATGTTCCTTTTAATACTGCAGATAGTTTGCTAATACTGACTACTGTTCTGTTGGCATCATAGCCTGTTACTTGATTAAGGATGTTACTTGATTAAGGATTTGAAAACTCAAAAGCATTTTAATGGGCTGTTACCTGGTATACTTGTTAGGAAGAATGGAATGGTCTGCAGTAATAGAAACTTTTGAATCTAATTTCTGTATCCAAATATTAGAGCCATTGAAAGTATGGTAAGCCAATTTGAAGTGTTAATAGGACTGATGGCTGACTAAGCCATTTCCGACCTGGGAGGAGAGGGGGTTGCGGGCAGAAATCCCTCCCACATCTCACACGCGGGGGCTGGCCCTTGCCCCCGCGTGGTTAGGGAATCCCCGGGCGTGTCAGCGACCCGGCCCGCCAATCAGCGGGCCGGGGAGGCGTAGCCTAGCCTATTTAAGACTAGGCACGGCCGGGGACCGCCCTCTTTGCCCCCTTTCCAGCTGAGCGGTTTTCCCATCCCACCCTCCCTTTAGGTTTAGCTAGCCTTGACCTTGCTATGGACTTCGGTTGGTCGCCGCAAGGGGCCTGGTAGGAATTTTTCCAAGTTGGCGCACTTCAAGCCTTTTGGTTTTTTCGCCTACCTCGTAGCAAACGTCACAACTTATTTTGGTATTGGCGGTTAGGCATTGGCAGGGGTCAATTGTTATGCAAATAAAGGGGGGAAGGAAGCGCCATCACCTTCCCCAAAAGTAAGGGTAGTCCGGTAGAGGACTCCGAGGGGCGTGGCCTTGTTCGAAACCTAGGGAGGTAAGGGCCTCCGGCACGCCCCAGAGCGGTGACACCCGTGGGATCCTAGTTGGCGTACTTCAACAGGACTCCCACGGTTTGTGGACAACCCTCCCCGGTCCCCATGCCGGGTAGTCGATAGGAGCCAATGCCTAAGGCCAATACCTTCCAATTCTGTAATCAATAAAGTTGTGGCCTTTTTATGCCCATTAACCTAAAATTCTGTGTCCGGTGTCTTCATTTCACATGGGGGAGGGGACTTGCCACGCAAACACATTTGCAGGGTTCTTCTCATTACCTTTGGTCTATCATTTTAGTCACGAGACACTGGTTCAGGGTTGACTTCCTCTAGATGATACAGAAGCTCGGCTTTGGAGCTCAGTAGGTATGTGTATGATACCTTCCAGTGGTTTTTCGTATGGCAGATGAGCTATTGTGCCAATAAAAACAGCTACCATCTCATCACAGAGAAGGCCTGAGAAGAACGAAACTAACCATATTTCAAACTCTTAACCTTTTAGCACAATTGTTTACTAGCCCAGAAAAGTTTTGAAAGCTGAGTTCCATTTAGAATGATACGGTCAAACTCTCTAGATTAGGTATCAAAATAGAACACAAGCTGCTATGGGCAGATCCTCTTGATAAAATTGTGTGTCTGTGTGTCTGTGCACACACACACACACACACACACACACACACAAACAACTAATGACTGGTGCAAGCTATATAATTTCCACTTCCCTCCATCAATGTCAAATTCCTGTTTCTTGCATGTGATAGGTGCTACACTCACCATTCCCTTAACTCAAACACATGGGATACAAAATACATTTTCATCGCTGCAATCCAACCTCTTATAAGCCCAGACATGCCTTGAGTTCTTTTTTTCTCAGATAGAATGTTACAGACTCTAGCGAAGGAAATACAAATCTCACGCTGAGAGCAACCTCACACAGTGACCTCATTCTGAATGTTACCTTCTTTGTCAGGAGCAAGAGAAGCAGCCGTTTTACTGGCTTTCTGTCTTAGGAGCTGTTTGACGTTTAATTGCCAACTTACTGGCATGGTTTCAAGGCTTCCTCTTTGGTGCATGCATAAAAAAGTGAATAGGATGATGAGAGGCAAGCTTGCAAGGACTTGTTCACCAGTTTGAATTATTGGCAAACAGCCCTTAGCAGCGAATTTAACACAGAGAATTATTGTAAAAATAAAATAAAATTTATGTTTTTTCCACAATTTTCCAGAACACAACATGAATAATAAATATTAATCAATCACATCAGTATTCATCCACAACAGGTGAGTTAGGAATGTTACAATAACAGGAAAATAAAACTTTACTCTTTTGTGTGGACACATCCACACCATAATGTTGCACGTGTGGCTGGAGGATAAATAACGTCTTTGCAAGCGTTGATGAAACAAAGAAACAGGAACCATGTTGCATCAAATTGATTGTGCTTGGACATTCCCTTGACTACCCTGTGGGGTTGTGTTAAATGTTATGAGAGGGTGCTGATTTTAAGCTGGTGATTGCTAGAACCATACAAATTCAGTATTTGTGTATTGTTTTCGGATTTTTATTATTCTGTATGTAAAATAACGCAAGGTCTAAACAAAAAAATTGTTTCATGATCTTGGCACATTCTCAAAGACCTGCCACCAAAAAGTCTGAAGTATTTCACAATTCCACATGTGCAGTAGCAACTGCATCCCCCATGTTCTTGTCAGCACAGAGTTGAGACTCCCTTAATCATAAAGCGCCACCTTAAAAGTAGTTTCATTGTGGTTTCTTGTATTTTAGCCAGGTTTGTTGGGGGGGGGGAGGTGTTGTTGTCTATATTCTGTCCCACTGCTCATCCTCGATTAGTGTTTCCAGGTCACCTTTCCACATGCTCTGAAACCTTACAGTTCATTTAATACCTTGTACAATTCAGAAGTCATGCTTTTGCAATACAAACTTGTTGCCACGCACTGATGCTCATCCAAGGTGAGAGAGCGAAGACCCTTTTCCCTTCTGGTTAGAGAATGAGACTGAACCACCCTGTGATCTTCAGATGATTGGTGGATACAAATAATAATAATAATAATAATAATAATAATAATAATAATAATAATAATAAAGCAATTAGTTGTGCTATTTGAAACCAGTTATGTTTCACTCTTGTAATTGATCTTGCAAAGAATGCTGTGTCATCAGGTAGCCCCTAATAATTATATATTTTACTTTGATTATCCCTTTAACTCCCCCTCACTTCAATTTATCATATTTTTCTGGGCAGCAAAACTTCAAGTAGTCCAATACTGAAATAATGGTAGACTGATTTTGAGCTAAAAAGGAGTTCCAGCATTTCCAGACCTGCAAAGATGTCCATAAAAAGGGATTGCTAATCTTATGTATTATTGCTCATGATGGGTTGAAAAGCAGAAGAGACAATACAGTAGGTATTGAAAGATACATCTCAAGTTGCACCTATTGTATTACCTGGGATCCCCATATAATATGAATAAGATGCTTCAGCAGGAAGGTTTCATAATACAGCTTTAGATTAGGCATTCCTAGAACCCCTGTCACGTGGTCTGTACAATGTGGCATTACTTAAGCTGCTCCTCTTGTCTCTTGTTGTGAAGCTATTCAAAAGCCACTGCTACTTTGAGAACCAATTATTTGGAATAGTGACAGGGAGGGTCTGGAAAAAGAAGTAGTGCTTTGGCAGTATAGCCATTTTAATGCCTGCTGTCCTCCCAAACCATGACAAGTTCGGGTTATGCCAGTTTTTCATCTCCCTTCTAATCTGCCCATACAATTTCCCACAAATAGGTTTCTCAACTGGGCATTGTTACCCCGAAGTACCTAAACCCACTAAAATCATCATCATCATCATCATCATCATCATTTTATTTGTATGCCGCCTTTCCATAGTTAAAACAATGCTCAAGGCAGCTTACAACATGACAAGATTTACATAATTACCAATGTAACAAAAGTCATAAGCAATAAATAAAACACATCAAAAGTACACAACCAAATGGAAAACAATTTCCACATAAATCATAAAATCTAAAACTAGGAATACAGTGCTACCTCGGGTTAAGAACTTAATTCGTTCTGGAGGTCCGTTCTTAACCTGAGGTACCACTTTAGCTAATGGGGCCTCCCGCTGCCACCGCCGCGCGATTTCTGTTCCCATCCTGAAGCAAAGTTCTTAACCCGAGGTACTATTTCTGGGTTAGCGGAGTCTGTAACCTGAAGTGTCTGTAACCTGAAGTGTCTGTAACCTGAAGTATCTGTAACCCAAGGTACCACTGTACAGCATTAATATCAATTACAATTTAAAATGACATAGATAAAAAAGAAAAGCAATTTAAAAAACAAAAACGGAGCCCTCTCTGCCCAGATGGAAGGAGGCAGGCAAGGCCCTTCAGGCCCTCAGCAGCAGGTGAGTCCTGCAAAGTGAAGCCTGAGGACAGTTCTTCTCTGCTTCTGACATATTTAGTGGTATTATATAGACTTGGAGTAGTTTATTTCCAGTCTGGCTACCTCATTGTAAAGTTGTAGTTCTATCTTTAGGGCAGGAGTGGGGGACCTTTGGCTTTCTAGATGTTGCTGAACTGCAGCTCCCATCAGCTCTGGCCAGCACAGCCAATGGATCCCCCACCTCCATTTTTAAAATGTCTACCTTTGCCTGATTGTCCAGGTTCATAGTCATAGCTTCATTTGCAGTATTATTTAACTCCACAATTCGCAAGAAGAGATCCTATAACTTAGCCTTGATTGACTTGAGCAGCTAATGTCCATCTAACCTTTGCAGTGAATTCATCGGTTTCACCCTTGTCCTTGGCCACATTTGTCAGTTTCACACCCCTTGATATTTTGCTGTTGCCATGCACCATGCTAGTTATGGCCTCCGTGTTTGACAGCTCAGACATGCTCTCATCAGTTACCTCTTCCCTGCTCAGTTTGGCCATCTTTGCTTTCCTCCCAAGGGTTCCTCACTGCATAACAGATTTGCTGTTGTCTAGTTCTCAATACAGCCATTGCCTGAAGCAATATAAGCTCAGTGGCGGTGGGAGACTTGATACTAAGCCACCATTAAGCTCAAAAGTGAGCCACGCCTCCCCCAATTCTGTACTGTTCAAGTGGACTGGAGTTTCTTTTTCTACGGTCGAAAGAGAGCCGTTCAGGATTCTGTGGTTGTATTATAAAAGCTGGTAAGTGAACCAGCCATCTAATGTATTATTTTAGAAGCTGATGCGTATTTGAATTATTAACACTTGACATGTTTTAGATCTTAATACAGTATCTACTCCTTCAAAAACTCTAGGAGTTAAAATGGTAACTAATTAGTGATTACTTGGTTATTTTGGCCACTGTTTTAGCTGTTTTGTTTCTGTTATACAGTGCACCTAGGCAGTTTTCCAAAAGCTTCTCTGGGAAACCTGGAACGCTGTGCGATAGCATTTTCCCAGAGCAATTACTCATTTCAGCTTACAAAGGATTCTGGGTATGGTGGTGAAGAGTGAGGTTGGCCAATGCTTTCATATGACTTCACTTTGCAGAGATCCAGGCGGAAGATGACACGGCAGAATCCTGAGGCATTGCAGCGCAGTGTTACTTCCCCCATCATTGTGAGTGCCTCCATTCCAGAAAGTAGAAGTAGAACTGGTCTAGAAATGCTGAGTTGCACTAGATACTGTAAAGCAAATTAATGAATGAGGAGCCACATTCCTAAAGTCCTTTCCAGCTAACTTAATTTTGCTTGTGTGCTCTGCAGTCTGATGAGTTGACATCTACTCTTAATTGTCCAGGCACTGCTGAATTATTTAACTGTGACCAATTTATAGGTAATGTGTTCTTGATCATAGCCTTATTTTAAAGGTAAGGTGTATTTGTCATCTTTCAGGTCCAGTGCAGTCTTTCAGAGAGTCCTGTGGACTCTGGTCTTCATCTATACTATGAAATAGATGTTTTCATAATAATATTGTATCTTTTTTTTGTCTGTATCTGGTGTGCTTGTCCATGCAGATGAAGGAAGCATATCTGCAAGGGGAAAAAGACTGCTCCATTTTAGCATGTTGTGTGGTTTTACTAACACATTGCTTTTAAAATCTTAGAATAGTATGATTTTAGCCTTTTAAAACTTTTTTTGTCTTTCGTTTAGGTTTTGTGAAGAACATGCTCTGTATTTTATATAGACTTTTTTTTAAAAAATTGTGCTTAGAAGATCTGAATTTATGGCATTGGAGTTTTGCCTAGCCGTTGAACGTGAGGGAAAATATATTAAAATATGGTTTTTTATCATTTTGGATATTTATTTCTGGCAAAAAAAGGATGTTGAGGGCGTGACTTTTCCCTTCCATTGAACTTTAGCCATTGTTCTGTACATCTGTTCACTCTACCTGAAACAGTGCATGTTGAGAATACTTCGGTTCTTGTTGAAAACAAAACCCAAATAGGAAATGCTGTAATTTTCTAATCTAATATTTTTAATCCAATGATGGCCTTTGTTTATCTTGTACCTAGATAGTCAGCATATTCTATCAAGCTATATTAAGATAAGCATGTATGAAGGAATGTTAGCATAAATAGAAATTTCAGAAGTTTGTTTTGGACAGGTCAAACTATACTACTAGCTTTAAATGTAAGCTTGATTGTTTGTTAAATGCACTCCCAGCTCCCTTTTGCAGTGGTTCAGTTAGGTAATTTTGCACTCTGGAATGAATAGTCTTAGCTTCTTTGGATGGTAAGGTGTATTACTTCAAAATGTGGTATGCCAACACTGCTTCGCTGAGTGTGAACTGGGGCCCCTGCCCTAAAGTCTTATCCTGATGGTATCACTACCCTTTTGGAAAATAATTTTGACTATAACTTGCAAATTTGAAATTTGTAATGCAAATGCTTATTGTCTTAATCTTCCACTGACCTAGTTTGCACTTACGCTAAGCCAAACCATGTCTTAGTGCAAGCAGATGGATGGGATATAAATTTAATAAATAGATACTAAACAATGGCTGGGTGCCACTTAACCAGCAGTAGAAGTTCTCCACACAGCATAGAATCTTTCAATATTCTGTTGTCACCAGAGGCCAACTGACAGCCGCATTGTTTGTGACATGAAGAGCAAAGCATTAGTATTAAGTGGAAATTATTGTGCATAACTGCTATTTTTTTTAGTAAAGTTGGAGTGTGTCTTCAAACAGGTTTTTCAGGTCTTATGTGTGCATATTTACCTGAGTTTGCTTTTGATTGGCTTATAGAGAAGGGGTCACCACTCTTTTTGGACCAGTGGGCACATCTCAAATTTTGAGAGAGTGCTGTGGGCACCACTCACAAAATTGCTGCCACGGGGCTTGGCATGATACAAAATTGGTGAGTGTATAATCATTGATGCTTCTCCATAGCTATATCCCCCTTTGCCTGATTGCGAAGATACACCTGTTTAAGACCTTGGTTTCCCCATTCCCGCTCCTAAACCAGAGTCTAGGCTGCCACTCAGTAATGCAAGAATAAGCCCCATTAAACTCAAAGGGACTCATTTATGAGGTTGGCATATATACCATTACCTCTTTAGGTCATTTGAGCAAGGGAAGCTTTTCATGGACTGGAAATTAAAAGCTTTCCTTGCTCAAAGGACCTAAAGAGGTGATACACAGATGTAAAGGGTAGCATATACTTAAAGGTAAATGTAGTATATGGGTGCTCTGGAACATAGACTTTACAATGTTGTGGGTGTTTTGACAGCTCCTGCTCTCCCTAAGCTCTCAGGTATGTCTGGTAATGGCTCTTTCTTTCAATGACTTGGGTGGAAGAACCCTGTCTTCTGGTACTTCCTTGGGAGAAGGCTTCCACTGTTTCGCTGTAAGATTGCAAGAGGCAGCTGTACACTCTGCTGTGAAACAGAAGTATTGCATGGGAGAAAGCATTTGATACTTAGAGCGTCTGCTGGAGCATGCCAAAACTTGCTGGGCTCTCAAGAGTGGCCTGTAGTGGCTCATCCCTCCCAGGACTTGGGAGGAAGAAAAACCCAATATCCAGGTCTCGCCAATCAGCATATAAACATCTGCTTCTCCACTATAAAGTTGCAGGTTGCCCAAGGCTAGGACTTTGAACAATCTAATAAGATAATGAAAGAGTTGACTTAGAGTGATGCAGTTCAAAAAGTAGAGCTAGAAACATGTAAGGCAAACTAGGAGAGAAATGCAGAATTAAAGTCTCAGGCATAACTTATATTTTGAGGTGTTCTAGAACACTTTGGTAGGTTTCTTTGACCAAATATTATTTGGATATTGAAAGCAGGGCTGCAGTAGGAATTGAGATAGCATTTCGAAGAGGATCTTGCATGTTTCAATTCTTAGAAAGCAGCAGTTATAGGGCATTAAAGTGACTTCCCAAATAGTTTTAGTTTTAAACCACAAGCAAAGCAAATGGACTGTGTTCCAAATATATGATATGTGTGGGTTTGTGCTTCTGTTTGTTTTTTTGTGAAGACTTGTTTTATGTTTTTCTTTTCTCTTTTTTGTTGTTGACATATGTATAGGGACAGTGGGAGGGAAGGGCGGAGTGGAATGTCAGTGACATTTGGGTGGGAAGAGAAAGGAAAACGGAGACTATTTCTAAGTGTATGAATTTTTAGAAAACTGACAAAGTGTTACTAAAACAGAGCAAAAGGTAGCATTATATAAGAAATAATTTATTTCCCAAAAATGGAAGATATGTGAAATTTAACTTGAAGTCAGGATACCATTTTAACTTATCAGCCAAAATATTATAAAATAGTATGGCACTATAGCTAATGCAGGATATGCCTCAGTTATGAAAGCTTGGGCTCTTTCTGGAATGACTACTTCCCATCTTAAAAAAAAGAGGAAAATTTTAATTTGCTTTAGAATGAAGAAGGTAATGTTATTAATACGAATCTAGAAGATGAATAGTTTAAGTTTAATATCACATGAAAATTCATTTATCATATTTTTTATTTTTTTTTAAATAGCTATGGACTATTTAAAAATACTGCACTGGTCCATCCTGCTCACAATTTTGTGCTCTGACTGCTAATGGTTCTCCTGGGTTTCAGACAGGAATCTTTCCCAGTTATACCTGGACATGCTAATGATTGAACCTAGAACTTTTTGCACCCAAAATATGTGTTTTACCACTGAGATAAGACTTTCCCATTGAGAGAGAGAGAGAGAGAGAGAGAGAGAGAGAGAGAGAGAGAAAGCAAGCAAGCAAGCAAGCAAGTTGCTGTTTAGTATTGAGTTGTCCTATGAAATGAAAACTTTCCCGCCAAATCAAATCTTTTTTTCATAGAGTGGGTACATCAGATGTATTTCATACTATCACTAAACAACTGACTAATGGACACTTACCAAATAGTTTGGTTATCCAAAGGAGCTCATGGAGAAGTCCTCCATCACCCCTTATCTCTTTGGTTTCCACAAAGTCCTGCCAGTAGCAAGAAAGGATAAGATAAAATGGGATGGGACATGAATGAAACACTTGCTGTTGTGACAAACAGAACTGTGTGCCCCCTGATAGTAGCACCCAAATTACTCCGCATGCAATCATTCTATATTATAAACAAATTTATTGGGGATTGGAAATGATGCATAATTGGGTTGTATTCTGTGAACTATATTCTGTGGTTAAATTTGTTCTGAACAGGACTTTTCCTTGAGGGAAGACATAGAAGACGCTTGCAGTCTTTTTCAAACTTAAGTCTGTTTGTTGGACTACACTTCCCATCATCCACTGACCACTGGTCCTGCTAGTTAGGGATGATGGGAGTTGTAGTTCAAGTTTGAGAAATACTGTTGGAGGAAATGGGTGGAAAGTATATGCTGAGAATCTAACTGAATATTTCGAATAACATTCTCCTTAAGAACCCATTCATTATTATCCATTTTTTATCACTTAGAAAACTTTCTTATTAAATTAATTTTTTTGCAGTTTTTTATGTAGCCATCTGCAAGAAGCATCTTCTCTACTCAAGCAAATTCTGTTTGGTAGCCATTTTCAGGTTGTTTTCTTAGTATGATAAGAAAGTAACAGGGAACAGCTTTGCTTTTTTTCAGTTGACTGTTGTTACTTTCAGTTAGTAGTAGTGGTGATAAAACCAATTGTTGGGCATTTAAACAAACTGGACAGTCAAATTGCAAAAGCACTCCCCCCACCCACAGCTTGCCCTTTAATTTGGAGCATAAACATTGGAAAGTTGAGTGTGGTAATTTAATTTTGAAGGAGAGCTGCTTTAAGCGAGCATCAGCCCAAGTTAATGGGAGCCATATGGTTGATTCCCCCTGCCTCCATGCTCCGTAAGAGTTGTGATATCCAGAAGAAATAAGCTACCCAACTTTTTATTAAGAAGAAAAATGCACTTTAAAATTGATCTGAAATAATGGAGAAGATAAGTGTTAGCAAATATTATTTTTAAGAGTATGATAAAACATGGCAAATTAGTACCTCTGAAGGTGAGATGAAGAGGAGCTGTCACTGGTTCTCTGTAAGCTCTACAAAAATATTTGAGATGAGGAGCCACAAAATGTCTCATAGACATCTGTAGAGTGCCTATTGTATTAACTGTGTCAGCAGTGAAAATAAATGAGAATTCCCCTGTCATGATAAACAAGAACTAAAAAATATTTTAAGAATTAAAAAGGAGTGGCTTATGTTATGCTTTTAAAAGGCAGTCAGCCCATGCAAATATTTATTCATTGTTTAGCTTGACTTTATAATAAGTTGTGTAGTGTCGAAACATTAGTAGTGTTTTCAGGTATGCAGAAGCATTCAGAACAATTTGTTTAGTAATAGTAAATGATTTAAATAGAAAATAATAGCTGCATCCTAAGTCATACCACTGAATGCAGTGTCCACAATCCAGTCCAGTGGTGTGTTGGTGGCTGTTTCGTGTATTTAACATGCCCAAGACCCTGTGTTGTGTTGCTGCAACTATTTAACACAAAATCTAGTAGAGTTTAAGCACCCTGAAATCATTGGGCTTAAGTGCATTTAGAGCAGTATTTGATTTTGTCCCATGCACTTATAATCATAAGCACAGCTTCAGTCCCGCAGAGAGCATGTAGACCAGCTGAGCCTCCACATGGGAGCCTGTGTTGAAGGTGAAATTCTTGATAACCAGATGTTTGTTCAGAAAGGGACAATAAGGGAGGCTGAGTCCATCCCCCTGCTCTCCAACTAAAACAGCTGATGGGAGGGTTTCATTTTTAAAAAATGGGTCCCACATGTGCAATTTCAGGCAGGGGAATTGCATATACTTCACTTCTCCTTCAGCTAGAGATATGGAAGTGTAGATAAATGAAACAAAGATAATCATTTGCATGAATCTAAAATCCTTTCTCATAAGAACCGGCTTTAATATTGCTTTTAAGTAAACAAGAAAGACCTTGCACTTATAATCAATGCAATACTGTGTGTAAAACAAATTCTCTTATTAGCCTTCGTATTTTTGTAAATTTGAAGCCCCTCATTACTTGAAAGATGTACTCATGGTTTACCATTCCTCCCCCCCTTCATTCCTCCCCCCCAGCCCTCCTCATCTCAAATTAAATTGTCGCCTTTATGAATCCCTGCCAGTGATGCTGATGCAAGTTCACCACCTCAGTGGGAATTAGGTTTGAAATAGTAGGTAAAGGGCAGACTTTGAAACATCATGCATATGGGATTTTTATAATCACTTATCACAGGGAACGGTTCCATATTTTTTCAATGCGGTATTTATATTGCTCTTTAAAAAATTCACTGATTTTACACAGATTTTTAAAGAAGATGACGAAGGGGTAAAAATTGGGGAAACGACCTAATAAGGTCAAATACAGATGCCAAAAACTTCCATCAGATTTCTCTGTCAGCTTCTTCATTCTTGACTGACAGTCCTCTCAATACTTGTGGTTTCATTCTACTAAAATGAGTAGTTAATGTTAGCCCTCTGCTAGAGTTTTTTTAATAGAATTGTCGAGCAATCTGCTTAAAGATAGAGAGCAGGGGGTTTTTTTATATAGAAAAATGGAGGCTGCCTGTTCCTAAAGATTTTTTTTTGTAGTCTTTCATGTCACCATACTCCTGAAGACTTGTACATTTTAACCCCCTCACCACCACCCCTATTAAACCAGACTTTCGGGATTGATATGTTTTAATAATGTCAATTCTGTTTTGAAAATAGTCTAGGGTTGTTGTTGTTTTAATGTTCTCTATTCTTCTATTGTCCAGGTTTTATTCCAAAACTACGTTGGAAACATCTGTGTCTATATAGTCAGCTTGCTTTGAGGATACTTAAGCAAAATATTTTCTCTCTGCAGGTGATGTATCGCCCATCAGTATGTCTCCCATCAGTCAATCACAGTTTATCCCACTTGGGGAAATCCTTTGCTTGGCCATTTCTGCAATGAACTCAGCACGAAAACAAGTCACGCAAGAAGCGCTAGTGGAACACCTAACAACCTGTTTCCCAGGTAAAATACATGCTAATGTATCTGTGCTCACATTGACCCAGATTTTCTTTTCCTTATTTTTAAACAAAGCATTTCAAATGACCTGTAAAAGTTTTACAAGCTTGCTGTTTTGAAATGATGTATATTCAGGTTATTTCACTTGCTTTTCTTGTTATATTGAATCAGGGCTTGTCTGTCACCTCATTCTCAATTATATGTGCATGGAAAGGATTTTCTTTCTAAATAGATGTGAGTGTGGATTTTAAAGTATGTTTCAAATACTTCCTCCATCTTCTCTAAAAAGAGTTCAAAATATTAGAGAATTAAAAATGCTGGGGGGGGTTGGGGTTGTTTTTTTTTAGGGGTGGGGGTTGGGAAGTTGACATGCAGCCTGATCCTGTTTTTGCAGAAGTAAATTCTACTTAGTTCAGTGGGGTTTACTCTGAAGTAACTTTGCATAGGATTGTAGCTGCATTCTGTAGCAGAGTTCTTTTATTGCTCTTCACGTGTGGCTTTATTTATAAGGTGAGTTGCCAGTGTTCTCAGAAGACTGTGAAATTAATGATCCGTGTTGGAGGTGGAAAGGCGGTGGAGAGGGCACATAAAGTTCACGTTCCTTTCTATTTTATTTTTTTTATTAAAAAAATTATTGAAATTTTACAGACAAAAGAGAATTACAGAATAAGAAAAGAAAAATAAGAATAAAAAGAAAAAAGATACAAAAATGCAAAGAAAAATACAAAATACATAAGGAAATAAAAAACAAATAAAAAACAAATAAATCTTTTCGTATCTTATATTTCAATTACTTGTTTCCTGACCTCCTCACACCTCCCTTTTTTGTATTCCAATTCACATGGTTAATTCAGCAAATCCTTTCCCTCTTTGTATTTATCTTAATTCTATATCTTAACATATTATAACTTTATATTTCATCTAATTATCAGTCCATTTTTACATATATTTTTTAAACCTTATTGCTAAAGCCACTTCATTACCAGTCAGTATTACCTAAGTTGGCAAAAAGACAGGGCTTGTAAAAAGCCAATCAAGGAAAGTTATCTTAATAAGAAATTTCCATCATGCTGATACAAACTATGTTGGGCAACTAATTTCTGCCTAGTAAGAAATGGAGAAAACCCGGGGGACAGGCAGACCATGTCCAAACACTTCTCAGAATGGCTTGTTATAAGAAAAATGTGTTTCTGGCCCTCCCTGCAAATATAGCAAGAGTAAGAAAAATAGCAATAATGTTAAAACAGATAATGTTAAAGAATAATACTTTGGAATCAATTAAAATGATGCTGTACGATGAGAATAGATCAAGCAAACATATCATTCCATAGTGTCCTGTGAGAAGCTGTGGACAGATGGTTTTTGTGGCTACCGGACCCTTTATTCTTAGAACTGTTTCATATTATAGGCCTTTTGTGGTGGTTACATACACATTTTCATACCACTGCTGTTTTGTTTCCATCACAGATTGCAGATGTTATTACTGGTGATAACTGAGTCCTTTCATATTATTTTTATTTTTGTTGTGTTTCTCTCCCCCCCCCCTTTTATGTAAACCACCCACAGAATCTTTACTGAAGGATGGTATTCAAAATACTTGAAAGTAAGAATAGATCACCTCTATAGTCATCAGAATTGCTAATAACTGCTCTGGCATTTGCTTGTGAAAACCGGTACCAACCCACAGCCCATCTGGTTCAAAAACTGGTTGCCCATCTAAAGCTGCACTTATCAAA
The DNA here is from genome assembly GCF_027172205.1 of Podarcis raffonei. Classification (NCBI taxonomy): domain Eukaryota; kingdom Metazoa; phylum Chordata; class Lepidosauria; order Squamata; family Lacertidae; genus Podarcis; species Podarcis raffonei. Next base: position 30,366,496 of record NC_070610.1, on the reverse strand, counting down.
CTGCTTCTGCTACTTTGCTGCTTTTTACACAACTCTTTAAGGTTGAGTAATTTCAAAGCCCACAGCCTTAGAAGAAAAATGTGCTTCCTCAATGCAGGTTTTTACATTGCAGCATAGCCACCTAGTTTGCTGAGCAACAGAGCAGGTACAAATCTGGGTCATGGCTATATCAGAAATAAGGTATACTAATTATTTATAACCTCACATTGCAAGCACTGTACATCTTAAACTAGTATATCATGAGCAAAGGATGGTTTTTTTTCCTACCCCTTGTTAAGCCACAATGACAGTTTGGGGATGGGGAATCATTTTAGAAGCTTTAGTACAGTATTTGGAATTTGCTTTTCATAAATCTGTATTCATAGTGAATAAACACCAATTCCAGTAGAACATGCCTCCTTTATTGTTACACCTTAGGGTTAGCTTTATTTAAAAGGAAGGGAGAGGGAACATGTTATTACTTCATTAACCAAAGCATTTAAGTGGTTGTTATTATTATTATTAGGGACGCGGGTGGCGCTGTGGGTTAAACCACAGAGCCTGGGACTTGCCGATCAGAAGGTCAGCAGTTCGAATCCCCGCAACAGGGTGAGCTCCCGTTGCTCGGTCCCTGCTCCTGCCAACCTAGCAGTTCGAAAGCATGTCAAAGTGCAAGTAGATAAATAGGTACCGCTCCGGCGGGAAGCTAAACGGTGTTTCCGTGTGCTGCTCTGGTTCGCCATAAGCGGCTTAGTCATGCTGGCCACAGGACCCGGAAGCTGTACGCAGGCTCCCTCGGCCAATAAAACGAGATGAGTGCCGCAACCCCAGAGTTGGTCACAACTGGACCTAATGGTCAGGGGTCCCTTTACCTTTACTTTATTATTATTATTATTAGTACACAGTACTGTCTATTTACTGAAAGATAAGATTATGAGCCTATGGGCATGCACCATCTAACAGACATGATACAAAAGGAAAACAAGATGGGAAGGCAAGAAAGCATTTGAGTATTCTGCATCTTCACCGGCCAGTGGATGGGGCCAAGCTGATCTCTTCCTTGCTGTGATGTTCTTCCTATGAAGCAAGGCATGCAGCCTCCCAGTAACCTTAGGAGAACATCCCTTCAGCTCTGCGCTCCCAGCTGGAGCAGAGTGTTCTTCCGTGCAGGAAGTGAAGAAGCAATGACGCTGCAACTGTTCCTTTTCTGGCTGTTGGATAGGGCCAGGTTGGCCTCCACTTCTCATGCTTATCCTCATATATAGAGGAGAGAGAGATTCCACAAATCTCTTGGCAGAGCTTGACTATAATGATGAACGTAAAACAATTCTTCCTAATAGGCAAACACGGTGAACGCCTATTATCTTATTAAAAGAAATCGTTTTATGTAAAGTTATGTTCAATATTTGTTGGAAGGCAGATTGAATAATGCTCCCTGGGCCCAAGCTAGGGAAGGCAAATGGAATAGGTGCCAGTCATTAGAATGCAGCAACAAAAGGGAAGGCATTTTGGCCGTTTTCACTGTCAAGGTAGCTGCAAAATTAGCATAATATATGGGACTATCTAGGCACGGTAAACTGAAATGCAGTATAACTATTAATGCTGCTGTTACCTTGAGAAGTGAGGAAGTCATTTTCTGACAGCTGCCATGCTTCATTGTGGCCTCTTTCTAAAACTAGGATTCCTATACATTTCCTTTCTAAATTGCATCCAATTTACACACAGCAGCTTGAAATGTGTCTTACATTTAACTGGGTTCACCTTAGGTCAGCCTTCTTTTGTGGCCAGCAAACAAGACATCATCTTCTGTCTGGAAGCTCAGTGGAGGGCACAGCACACTTTCTTGAGATGTGGAAAATGTACATGTCTGATGATTCAGTGTCCAGACAGATTTTGCTTTTGAATTATTAAAGCACTACATAATCTTAAATAACACTACTGCTGTCAGGCAGTATTTTAAATTCCGGTTTCGCTGTGTTTTATTTATTTTTTATCATTGAAAGAATTTACTGGTGAAGTGTAGGAATGAGGTAGCTTTTGAAGATGAACTAGACATACAAATATATTTTAACAGAAGTTTCTCTAATCTGATTGCTAGTCATGGTAGTAACATGAATTTTGTGCGATCTTTGGGGTGCATTTAACCTATAAAGTTTTCTCTAACTTTAAAATGGGTATAATATAAGGCAATGGTTATAGGGTTCATTTGAATTAATTATTTTGCCGGTATGGAAGAGATAGACCTTCAGGTTGCAGGACCCTCTAAAATAGGGGTTTTGATTAATTGTAACCCTCAGATTCCCAGCTTCTTCTTTTTTAAAGAGCAGGTTTCTAACATTTTTAGAGCGTGAGATGTGAGGCAGAATGTACAGACAGCTTCTCATTTTGTGCGAGAAATTAGCCTGCTCCTGTCAGTATTTTACTTTGAACCCACCCACCTGTGGGGGCGGAGGAGAGAATGGGGTAGCCCCGGAAATTCTCCTCCTACCAAAAAAATCATTTGGATACCTATGCATGTGAGGGAGAAGTGCCCTTGGAGGAGAGAGACAGAGAGAGAAGTGTATGAGTTCTCTGTGGGGGGGACAGACGGACCTATGCATATACAGTATGTGTAGTCAGTGAAAGGGAGATGTGTTATTATTAAAGGTAGGTAGGTAGGTATGAATATGTGGTCTGCATTTATGTGTGGTTTGTGGGAGACACAGAGAGATGTTTATGTGGTGTGTGTGTGTGTGTGCGTGAGAGAGAGAGAGAGAGAGAGAGAGAGAGAGAGAGATATGCACGTATGTCTGTGGGTGAGTAAGAGAACTAACGTTGTCGCTGCCTTGTATATTTTTCCTGAAGTGGTGGGGGAGAAAACAATTTTGTGTGATCTCCACAATCGGTACCAACAGGACATAGCTGAGTTCCCATGGTAAGCCTGAGGTTTTTGGGGTGGGAGGAGGAATCAGCAAGGACTGTGCTCTCTCTAATGTTTCGTTACGCTAGGCCCCTTATGGCTGCTGTTTTGTGACTGCTGCCTGCAGCTCTTTCTCAAAATTCAAGGTACTTATGCTGGTCCGAAAAGGTTTGCAACCCCTCCTCTAAAACACAGTGGAAGGTAATACATTGGGCAAGAGGGTGCAGAGAGAGGGGGAGAATTGGCAGGCCACTGCACTAAAATGGATTGTACATTTGTAATAAATTATGAGGCTCGATTAAATTATGCTACTTAATTCTTGTTGTACTGTTAGGTCTTTTGAAGATGTTTCTGCAGGGTACAGAAATGTGGCTTTGAAATGGTATCCTAACATATTTGAGCCACTATGATATAGCGCAATGGTGGTGAACTCCAGCCTATAAGCCTCCTCCCCATTTGACTTAAACCTTGCCTACATGTTCACCACATGACTTCAGGCATGCTAAATTCAAAAGGGAAAATCGGGAGCATGCCCTAAGTGCCCTCCCAGTTCTTTCTTTCCAGCCAGTGCTTAAATCCAGCTCTTTTTAAAATTTGTCACCTTTTCCACTCACCCTCCAGTGACTGAAAAAGGTGACAAATTCAAAAAGTGCTAAGTTTAAATTAAATCTAGAAAGGAATAATGAGTAATGCACTTAGAGTGTGCCTCCACAGCTTGAATTTTTTCCCCAAAAGTATGAAAGCTTTTTCTTTCTTTTTTCAAATAACTGGATTTCTTCTCATGATTGCATGATGACGTTAAGATGGTGTTAAAAATTCTCGCACAGCCTAACACATTTTATAGCAAATTTTCTCACACTGTCACTTTTTCTTGTACTTTTTTCAGACATAAGCAGGAAAGTGATCTAAAAGCCTTCATTATGCATGGGGTGGCTGCAGCGCATGCCTTAGGATGTGTGGTGAAACAAGCTTGATTTGTTGTTGTAAGATTATTTTGGAATCTTGGTTTTGGTGGGCGTCGCCCTCCCATTCCCATTACTTTCCAAATCAATAGTGTATTCTATATCCATTCTATATCCATTATGTCTTCTTTGGTAACTAATGGTTTCTTCATGCCTTGTAAGTTTGCTTTAAAAAGTTAACATGTGCCTTTAATAGCATAGAAATTTACTGTATTTACTCAAATGTAATGCGCACCTTTTTTGGCCAAATTACGTTGCAAAAATTAGGGTGTGCATTAGATTTGATGGCGCATTTATATTTGCCAGCAAAAACTTTTTTGGTTTCAGGGTTTTGAAATTTGAGGTGTGCATTAGATTTGATGGCGCATTAGATTGATGTAAATACAGTAATTTGGGTAGCATCTTATGTTGCAGCTGCACAGTTTCTTTGGCTGCATATTCAGCCATATGGGATGGAAAAGAACAATCTCTTTAAGATACTTTGTTTGTCATCTTCATACTGAATATTCACTGTGAAGCTATTTTATTTGTCTAGCTTTTGCATAAAGCCTCCACGGTTTCTCTAGTCAACCTGTTGCGTTTCTGAATTGGTCTTACAGTTAGCTTTACCTCAAGTTCAAAATCTAATGCCATCTGTGTATTGTGTGAAAAATTTGACATAATCTGACTTTCTCCTGATATTGAAACGACACTTTCTTTTAGATTGAATTCTGCACCTTCAGTTTTCTTAAGATAATAGTTTGCGATATAATGTTGATCTGCTTCTTTAAGGTGTATTTCCCTCCCCATGGGCATTTGTTATTAATTTTCTGATATGATTTCTTTATTTAAATACATGTGCAGATACCAAAAACAGCATATTTATTCTTGCCTTGTTTTTGTGTTATATGCAATAACTTGGCTAATTAGGATTTAAATATTTATCAAGGTAAGTGGTGTGTGAGAGAAGAATCCACAATATTTAATAAAGATTTTCAGTTTGGGGCTTGGTGTGGAGGTGTAACTTTGAACCTTAAGGTTCGCCAACACTTTGAAAATAAATAAGGGGATTTTTTCACATTCTGCTAGTGCTTTCCCTTTTTAGTTAATAATTTAGAGACCTCAAGTGCAAGAGATAGGTTAAAAGCAAACATGCTGGAGGATGCTTGACCAAGTTTTGCTTGCTCAGCAGAAACTATCATGTCAAGGATCTGCATACTTTGGGAAGGGTTAAAAGGAACTCATAAATACATTTTGCTGTTGTTTTCAGGTGTTCCAACGCCAAGTCCAGAAATCCTTCGTCATACCTTAAACATGCTGGTACGGGAGAGGAAAATATACCCAACACCAGATGGCTACTTCATTGTGACCCCACAGACTTATTTTATAACACCATCCCTTATTAGAACTAACAGTAAATGGTACCATCTGGATGAGAGGATACCTGACAGGTCTCAGTGTACCTCTCCACAGCAAGGAACTATAACGCCTTCCACCTCGGGCTGCGTCAGAGACCGGACATTACCCAAAAACCACTGCGACTCCTGCCATTGTTGTAGAGAAGACATGCACAGCATGCATGCCTCCACTCTGCAGAGGAAGTCGGCAAAAGACTGCAAGGACTCCTACTGCCCCCCTTCCATGTGCCAGGTGCCACCCACTGAAAAAAGTAAAAGTACTGTAAATTTTTCGTATAAAACAGAGACACTTACAAAGCCTAAGGATGGAGAAAAGCAGTCTAAGAAATTTGGGCTAAAATTGTTTCGACTAAGCTTCAAAAAGGACAAGACCAAACAGCTGGCCAACTTTTCTGCCCAGTTTCCTCCAGAAGAATGGCCTTTGAGGGATGAAGATACCCCTACCACTATACCTAGGGAGGTAGAGATGGAGATTATTAGGCGCATTAACCCAGATCTAACTGTGGAAAATGTCATGAGGCACACTGCACTAATGAAGAAACTTGAAGAAGAAAAAGCTCAACGAAGCAAAGCTGGATCTTCCGCTCACCACAGTGGGAGAAGCAAAAAGAGTAGAAGTCATAGGAAGTCTCATGGGAAATCTCGGTCACATAGCAAAACTCGGGTCTCTAAAGGGGATCCTTCAGAGGGATCCCATTTGGACGTTCCGGGTGAAAGAGAGTATGATTTCTATGATCCCCTCACAAGGTCCCCACGCGAAGGCTGTTTCATAATAGAACACAAGAGGGACAATTTCATTATGCACAGCAGCCCTAACGTTCTTGAATCTCACTTTCCTATGACACCTGAATGGGATGTATCTGGTGAACTAGCCAAAAGGAGAACTGAAATGCCTTTTCCTGAACCTTCAAGGGGAAGCTCCCATTCTAAGGTCCACCGAAGCCACAGCCATACGCAGGACCGAAGATCAAGGAATGAGAGGTCTAATAAAGCCAAGGAGCGGTCTCGATCGATGGATAACTCCAAAGGACCTCTGGGTGCTCCTTCTTTAGGTACACCTGAAGACATAGCTGAAGCTTGCAGTCAAGATGACCAAACAACCAGCCAAACGTATATTGACGATAGCACCTTAAGGCCTTCTCAATCACTCAGTCATCAAAGGGCTCTTATGTCATCTGTAAACTACAAAGAAGTAGTTAAACCTGAAAAGACTGGTGGCAATGCAGAAACTCCCATTTCCTGTAGCCTCTTGGAACAAAGCAAGCCAGCCGAGAATTTGCCCCCGTATAATGAGCTCAACTCCTGTACAACGAAATCAGCAATTGATGATTATTTTCAGTGTAACACTTCTAGTGAAACTGTACTTACTGCTCCTTCACCTTTGGGGAAAAATAAAGAAGACCACGACACAGTGATTTTGACAGAAAGCGTTAAAAAAGTGTCTCCCTCAGAGAGGCAGTCTCAGCACATAGCCAGAGAGCCTGGGGTGCACAAAGAAGAGTCACCTAAAGGGCCAAACAGCAGTGGTGGACCAGTTGCAACTAGCCAAACCCCCGAAGTGATTGCAAATGGCCGACTGATTCAACACCACAACACGGAATCTAGTAGCCTTGATAAGAGGAAAGAAATATTTAGTAAAGACACACTTTTTAAGCCTCTCCACAGTACCCTGTCTGTGAACAGTTTTCACAAGCCTAGTGTGCCACTACTAAAACCTCATCAAAAGACACCTTCTGATGCATTGCCAGGCAGATGCGACAAACTCGAGCAAGCTATGGTGACCTCAGTAACACAAGTCATACCTGTTTCACAGAGACAGCAAGAAACAGCCGGGAACCAAGAAGCATCCTTTGACTATTACAACGTATCGGATGATGACGATTCTGACGAAGGGACCAATAAGAACGCTGAAGAAGAAAAGAACCGGGATGATGTGGGCACTATGCAGTGGCTTCTTGAGCGGGAAAAAGAAAGAGACCTGCAAAGGAAGTTTGAGAAGAATCTGACTCTCCTTGCTCCAAAGGAAACGGAAAACAGCAACAACCAGAGAGCCACACATTCAGCAAGACTGGACAGCATGGACAGCAGCAGCATCACCGTCGACAGTGGGTTCAATTCGCCACGGTAAGATCTTGACACTCATTTACCAAAACCTGTAATATTTTAATCTTAAATTATCGTGTCCTACATACGCATTAAGTATTACAAGGCTGGGCTATTATTCAATGATAGCATTTTATAGCAGGTTTTCTTTGCTAACTTTATGCTGGCTGGTTGGTTAGTCTTCCCAAGTCAGGCAGCCACCAGACATTTGTGAGGTTGTTTACACAACTGGGGATAATTGTGATTATTTCAGATGATGACCAGGTCAGTATTATTCTGCTAAATAATCAACCTTTAAGCTCACAAAGTTAACCAAACTCTTTCTGAATGAACTCCGTCACCGTACCGTCAAGTGGTAAAGGAAGCTTTTATCAGCCGAAAAGGGAGAGCATGAACCCAACAGAGCCAAGCTCTGCTTATACTTTTCCTTAAGCTTTGGCAAAAATGGATGTGATACAGATACTCAAACATGGTGCAGCAGCTGTGTGGTGAAATTCTTGCCTATATGGATTATCTGCCTAGGTTTATACACTCGAGCATAGAAGGGATCCTATAGGATTGCAGAGTCAAGTCATTCTTTGTTTTATTGAAATGAATAGTGAACCCTACCAGTCTCTGCACACTTCTGGTAATGATTGCAATAGTCTTTATATTATCAGTTATCCTGAAATGAAGATGAAAGTAGTGAGCAACCAGTGTTGGAAGAACAACTCATTGGGAAGAATGCCTGTGGAGCCCACGGTTGCTTCCTCTAGCAGTGCTAGACTAGACTTGTGTCCTCTGAGGCCAGAGAGCAGGAGGAAAAGAGAGCATGATCTCAACAAGATCAGGTTCCTCCCACACTGTTTCTTAATCTAAGGCAAGAAGTTGTACAGATAGTCTGATCTGGTGATCAGACTGTAGGCTGTGACATTTTTCCTACGCAGAAATGATCTTCTGTCGGAAATTTGTCATGCATGAAATAGCACTGTTAGCTTGATCTTGGTGCTCTTTGGCTCTGGAAAGAGAGCTTGCTTTCCTCACAGCTGCTTCTTGCTGTTAACTCAGGGAGCCTGTGCCTAGAAGGTTCAATTCCTGTGCCGGAGGCTCTAATTACGGGTTTCTCTGAGCTTCTGTAGACCTTGCTGTTGTCTTTGTTTTCTGGTCAGCTCCCACAGAGCTCTGTTGTTGTTTCTCAAATTGGCCTATTTTCTACTGGGTTTGTAGCTCTTGGAGACCAGACAAAGACGAGGATGGTATTATTGCACGTGTTTTGTTAAAAGTAAATTGCTTCTATCAAACTACCTGCATCTTATACTGTTGCACGAGGCCTGAGGAAAAGAAGTAAAGCTTTCTGTGTGGTGATGGCTGCCTTTTCCAGGGTGTGTGTGGAGGTGCAATTTTATTTGACTATTTCAACCAAGGCTTTAAAAAAAAAATATGTCAGTTTTATGGACATGCTATTCATATCATTATGAATGTAAGAGGCAGGCTTTTGTTTCTATCCTGCAGGTTCTGTAATCTAACCTCTCTGCCTCTGTAGCTCAGAGGGAGAGCATTTGCCTTGCAGGCAGAAGATCTTAGGTTCAGTCCTTGGCATCTCCAGCTTGAGCTGGGAGCATCTCCTGTCTGAAACCCTGGATAGCCACTGCTAGTCAGTGTCAGCAAAACTGTCACAGATGGTTCAGTATTCCAACTCAATAACAGGCAGCTTCCTGTATCGCTTCTCTCATAGACAGAACCTTTTTCATCCCTTCTTTTTATTTTATTTATTCTTCACTGGCTCAGGGAAGAATTTAGTGAGTGTTTTCCAAATCTCCGTGCATTACTACCCTGCAAAATGCCATTCAACAGGATTTTCAAAGTAACGGTTGGGGTGGATTTCTTTGCACTTTTCCTCTGTATGTGTGGGACAGGGGTTTTAGTCTGATAATGACTAAGGTTCTCTTCATACTATTTTCCGTGGATTAGACAGAGTGCATTCCTTGCTCTTAAGTATAATCCATAATTTACTGTAACAACAAAATCAGCAAACTATGGTTAGTAAGTGCCCTCAAAACCAGGATTGGAAACCATGGCTTGAAGTGGATTTCTGATGCTGGATTGGAGAACAGGTCTGTCTTGCCAGCTCACAAGTCACACAGCTAAGCAGGTAACTGAAAGAGAAGCCTCAGAGGAAACAAACCAGGATTTGGAGAAACACCTGAATTGAGCCAGTTCAGATTAATACCTCTGGAAGAACTACATATATGTATGTGGATTTAAATTTCTTCTGCAGTTTCCTACATTTCCCTCCATATAGCACTGTAGTCAACTATCCATTTGTATAGTTTCATACACATTTTATGAGCAATTAGCACCAGCAATTAGCAAAAGTTACAATCTAATTTTGGTGCAGATGAAAACCAGAAAATACAGTGGTACCTCGGTTTTCGAGCGCCTTGGAAGCTGAACATATCTAAGGAGAAATAGCAAATACCTTTAATTTAATTTGTAATATTAATGTATTGGGTTAAAAATATATATAACTTTTTTTACTTCCATGAAGTTTGTGTTTGAGAAATTTTATATGAAAATTGTTAAGGCCAATGGCAATAACAATAACATTGCTGCTGGTAATTAATAAAGTGCTCTACGTGCGGTTGGTTACCCTTGAAAAGTGTTCTGAAACTGCAACTGCTGCAAAATGCTGTAGCCAGGTTGCTGACAGGTGCTCGATATTTTGATTCTGTCATGCCAGTTTTGTGTGATCTGTACACTGTTTACTGGTGTGTTTCTGGCCCCAATTCAAGGTGCTGGTGTTGACCTTTTGGGCACTGATTACCTTGAGAAAGACTCTCCTCCCTGAAAGAGAGGGGAGTGGTTGTGGGCGGGAGCCCGAGCACCGCCCAGCCGGGGGCGTTGCCCCCTGCCTCCAGCTCACCTGGCTGGCGCTCACGCCCCCCCGATGGCCACCCAACCAGGTGCCGTGGAGGGGGCGTGTTCAGCAGCCTTTTGCTGCAGTGCCAGCCTCTCCCTGGCCTCATTCCTCATCGTCGTCCCATCGCAAGTCACCCACCCTCCACTCCCTTTTAGTTAGGGCTTAGGTCATTGGCCTTGCTATGGACCTTAGGTTGGTCGCCCTGGTTGCCCGGGGGGCCTGGTAGGAGTTTTTCCATTTGGCATTAGGCTTTTTGGTTTTTTCGCCTACCTCGTAGCAATCGTCACAACTTTTGTGGTATTGGTGGGTAGGTTAGGCATTGGAATAATGTGTTGTGTGTCGAAGTGCTAGGTGTGGCCATCGCCTATGCCTTCAATTTATAGGGGTATTCCGTTAAAGGAATCTGGCGGTCGTGTATTCTGTCCGATGCCTGCTTGGCGGGAGGCCATGGCACGACCCTCGGTGACAGCAGGGGTGAGCCTATAGTTGGATTAGCATCAACAGGCTCCACCTACTGGTGAATAAACCCACTTGTTTCGATCCAATGCCTAAGCCAATACCTTTTCATTGCTGTAATCAATAAAGTTGTGGCCTTTTCTAGCCCATCAACCTTATATCACTTGTCCTTGTGTCTTCATTTCACTTCACGGGGGTCGGGTCCTCGAACCACAACTGCCTTTTTCTGCACATTTCTTCCCGACATTGCCAGTCATTTATGCGAAGCCCTACTCTACATCCTTCAATCCCAGGAAGCAGGACTAGCAGTAAATACAATTTGGGCCTTTTCTCTCCTGTGCAACACATGTCGAATGCCAGCTTAGATGTGTTAGGTCCACACTATATTGTATTTGTGGCTGGTAAAAATATTAATTAATTTAAAAGATTGTTCTCTCTTTGCTGGTTTATCTTTGTCTTAATTTTAGTGGGATTTTAATTCTTGTTATTCTTTTTATTTATTTTTACATTACACCAGTATTTATTTTACTGGGGATTTTATATATTTTGTTCTTTGAGTTTATTTGGAAATTAAGTGAGGTATAATTTTTTTTTAGAGTTATACAATCAACAACTCTGTTCAGCAACATTTGGTGGTGATGGTGCTGTGAGCTCCTACCAATAGTCCATAATGCCATATCTCCCCTATATATTCAGTGAGAAGTGTGCCTTGGGTGTTCATTCTTACGGTTTTATTACCGATGTGATATTTCCACCATGATCACTCTCTAGTTGAAATGCCACTGCAGAATGATGGCATTTCAGGAATTGGCTGGCTATAACAGTCTATTTGTGGCAGAGCAATTGGGTTATCTGGGAAAGATTTACCATCGGCTAAACAATATGGCTTCATATGAGATATTAATGGCCTAAATATGAACTTGGAATTGAGGTAGGAATTGATTAGTTTGATTATTTAATTTCTATGCTGCTTAATATACTAAAAATATCTCTTAGGTGGCATGCAGAAAACTGAAGCAACAACAGACAAAAAATATTTCAAAAATACACAGTTATGTACAAAAATGTTACATTAATGCAAATATATACATACAGTGGAACCTTGGTTCTCGAACTTAATCCATTCCGGAAGTCCATTTGACTCCTGAAATGTTCGGAAATCAAGACACGGCTTCCGATTGGCACAGGCACCCTGGAAACAATAGCCGACAGGTGCATTGGACACTTGGCTTCCGAAAAACGTTCGGAAAACGGAGCGCTTGCTTCCGGGTTTTCAGCATTCAGGAGCCGATTTCTTTGTCATCTAAGCCATTTGGGAACCAAGGTTCCACTGTATATAAATCAATATCAGTTCATTTGCCTTTTAACTCACCCTTCCTCTCAGCGTCTGGGTTCTCACCCAGGGTCTAAACAAACACTCAGTTCACCCACAACAAGAAGAGCTCATGGAAATAGCACCCTAATCTTTCACTCTAGACTTGCTTTTTATGGGCAGGCCCAAGGCCCACTTCCTCAGGCTGCACACAGCAGTGTCCCATTGAGCTGCACTCTCTACACCAATTTCTAGGTACAGCAGATTTGTTGGGTTCCCCGGGGGGTCTAGAGGATGGGAAGAGGGAGTCCCTCCACTCACAGCTCTTTCTTCACACTATGAAAAATAAAAGAGCCACTGCTATTCTTAACATAAACATGAATGATACTTAACTATAACAGACAAAAGTGAATGTTGCTTTACACAGAAGGAAAAAAGGGAGGGTAACAGAAGGGAAAAGTAAAGAAATTCAGAAGGAAACTTATTACAATTGTCTTGTAGGTTCATGCATGCACATCATTTTTCTTTGCCCCCGCCCTGGGAGTGCCAAGCATCACTTGCTGTACCTGTAGTTACTACCTGCCGTCTACTACGGACGATGTTTTTGATATACAAAGGAATATTGGTAGCATGCCTAGGCCCACACATATTTTAGGCAAGGGTAAGGTCAGTCTTTTGTCATGGTTGCATGATAAAATTATGGAAAAGGTGTCATGCTGACAGCATGATATATATTAGAAATTATTTTTAAAGGCTTTTCAGATTTATCCTGAAATGTTCTGTATGCTACATAAGGAGCAGTAAGTGCCTGTGCTCAGTGGAGCCTGTGATACAGCAGTAATTCTTATATCTTAGTTCAGTCATGCAGCCACACGTCTGGTCCAGGGCAACCCTGTTCTTGAGTGCAGCGGTCTGGAATGGAAAGGTGCTACATTTCACCTGCAATAGGGATATATTGTTTGCTTCACTTGAACAACAATTGACAATATCTGCACCTTGACATGGGCTCAGTATTAAGGACTTATTAAATCTTGCGTAAAGTATTGAAATTATTAATTATAACATATACTAATATTCAATGTTGAATAATTTTGATCATGAGTTCAGAGTTCATAACATGGCTTGGCTTAGCACATCACAAGAGTTAAAAAGACAGAGGATGCGAAAAGCAACTGTGAGCTCTTCTCCAGGAGTCTGCATGTTTACACAGCTCTGATAAGCTATAATTTGACTTTCTGTGATGTGGAAGCATCTGAACCCAGGATTTTGGTTTGTCAGTCAACAACAAACTTGGCTGGAGTCTGGCTAGAGATCCTGGTTTTTTTAAGAAGGAAACAAACCATAATCGGACATCACACTAAGCTGTTCTTTTTTACCCACTGATGTCAAGGCAAGAGAGAAGTAGGAGTGATTGGGCTTGTGCACAGTATGGTTTATTAAACTAGGGTCCTTGGCTTACTGTTAAAATGTAAAAGTAGGAATTTCTTTATATAACCTTCTGTGTTACCTTTTCTTGCAGGCAAGTAGACTGTACAACTGTTATATGTGTGTTTGTTTCCCCCCCCTTCTCTCTCTAGTACTCGTGAGAGCTTAGCTTCCAACACGTCAAGCATTGTTGAAAGCAACAGGCGCCAGAACCCAGCTCTCAGTCCTGCACATGGTGGTGCAGGTCCAGTGTTCAGCTTCCGCGCAACTGCTGACCCGCCAACAAGCGAAACTGAAAAACTGCAGAAACCTGCTAATTGCCTGCAAGCTTCTGTTACAAGTGTTTGATAGTGCTTCTGCCTCAGATCTTCTGTCTCATCCTATACAGCAAAGTTTACGACGCTGGGACTGATGTTTACGTCTTTTGGAGGGGGGAAAAACCAGGCATCTCAACCGCACAGTTCTTGTGTCTACCTAAACTGTGTTGCTACATAGGCTAGGGACAACAAAGAAATCTTTATTTCAAGGTATTGCTTTTCACATTTTGCGGCTCTGTAGCAAGAGAATAGCAGTAGGGATAATATGTACACTTTTGCTTCACTTAATCGTAACTGAGCACATATATGAAAGTCTAGACACTGTAAGTGTAATCTGCATTTTCAATGTCATGCAGTTGCCAACTTCATTTTAAAATGCCACAGATATGTGATGCCCCCTACCACTGGTTAAACTATTTGCCACAGAGATGGTTCTTTTCCTTTATAAACTGAGCCTTTGTTGAAAGTAAACAGCTAAGGGTCACCTTGAGGGAAAACAATGCGAAATGAGTCTAGGAAAGACCTCAGCTCTACCTGTGAATTATTTATACATCTGTCATTTTCACTGTGAGTCTTCATGACATGATCTTGCAAGAATCCATAGCAAAAGTAAGTCAAAAGAGGTCGTGTTTTTGGGAAGAGGTGGGGAATAATGGAGATGTTATCTATTTTTACTTTGATTTTTTTTAAAGTATGAGATGTTTCCCTAAAACTTATTTCTTAATTTCCCCTAGTTGAAAGCAGGGATATAAGACTTTGAATTGAAGGTGAGGAAGGAGAAACCTAACTTTGATTGAGGCACATCACTAAGTGATAGAAGAGGTAACAGGTGTTTTTTGTTTTTAAAAATATAAAAGGCAAGTAAAGTGATCACTTTTTTAATGTGTCACTCCAGTTGTTACCCCAAATTATTAATATTATTATTATTATCAAAGTAATTTGGAAGAAGAAGAAGAAGAAGAAGAAGAAGAAGAAGAAGAAGAAGAAGAAAGTTCTTTGTGATACAAATGATGAATTATGGCCTGAAGGGTTGATTTCTTTCTATGGAAGGACATATTATATTTTTATTTTATGTAGCTTTTAGAGTGCCTAAATTAGGCTATTGAAACTAGCATACACTGTAGAGAAAAGATTTAGAGACTAATAAACTTCAGGCCTTTTATTGAATTACATTTCTTTGTGAGTAAACATTGTATGGAAATACTTAGTTTAAAAATAATCATGAGTTTTAAATGTGTCCAGGTGGATCGCTGATGAAGAGAGAGATTATTTGTTTGATCTGAGAAAATGAGATATTCATTGATGTACTCAAAAGCTTGCTAAGTTTTTCATCA
This sequence comes from Podarcis raffonei, assembly GCF_027172205.1. Classification (NCBI taxonomy): domain Eukaryota; kingdom Metazoa; phylum Chordata; class Lepidosauria; order Squamata; family Lacertidae; genus Podarcis; species Podarcis raffonei. The sequence goes on along the minus strand of NC_070610.1, from coordinate 30,351,413 downwards.
ACAAAGGTTAGTTCAATAAAAGACATCGCGTTACCTCTTTTGTGAGTCTCACAAAGTTGATAGCAGAAGTTCTGTATCCACAGGTTTATTATATCTAATGTGTATGTCCTGAAATTGCTAATCCAAAGTAATCTATTTTTTAAGAAAAGTATTCTAGATTAATGTTTAGAGAGACCTGCAATTTCAAGAGTAAACTTGAAAAGCATAAAGGGCCAAATTCTGCTGTCTGTTATTTATGCAACCCAGTACTGCATAAATTTTGTTTTCAAACAATCATAATGGTGGTACAAGTAGAATAATAAAATACAATAAGAAAGATCAGAAGCAGTGTAAATTGTTGTATGGATTAACATTTACACTTATCTGTCTTTTGTTGATACCCAGGTGATATAACCAAGCATACCATTAAAGACGGTATTTTCATCAGGTACTGGTGATGATTTGTATAACCTGTTCAAGCTTCACTTGTGTTCTGTGTTGTCTTCTGAAAGTGCACTCTTACCTTAAACAGTTTTAAACAGCTTTCAGGTGCTTATTAAATAGCTTTACAAACACTGGGCACAATTGGTTTCAGTTTACACCAGGGTAAATCAGTCCATTGCAGATCCAGGGCACCCTGGTACATATGCAGGGACTCAGATGTGTGTTTACTATTGAACAAACTGGAGCTCTTCCTTTAACTTTAGTGTTAGGAAATGCTCCATACATGAAATCCCATTGTTCACACTGAGCCTTCTGGGTCCTGTGAAGCTTTGAGTTGTAGCCCTGCTATCTGGAACAACCAGTGAAGGATCAGGCCTAGATACTTGCTTTATTATCATGTATACATTCTATTTGCTACAAGTAGTGAGATGGCTCAGTGCATATAATGGAGATTATTATGCTGCTTGGTTGGTTAGTTACTTGGCCTCCTGCCTTATAAATACCTTTGAAGCTATGGTATAATAACCTAGAAATGCATTGCCTGACAAATCTCATTTCTTACATAGGTAACTCTGGGAATATTTAATACATGCAGATTCCAGAGTTATTAGGTTTTGGGGAGGAAATTGCTATAACACTATACAGTAGCAATGTGTGGGGTGGTTTTTTGGAGAGATGCTCTGATATTTATAGTATGCATCAATTCACTACAATTGCTGGAATGATATCAGAATTCATAACTGAAAGTAAAAATTAAAATGTCATATAAAAATGTGAATGAGGAAGATATTACCATGTATGGGAAATATGCTTCCATTAGTTAAGATTATTGAAATGGATACATTAAGCAGTTATACAAAAGACATCATTCCAGTGTTTTAACAATAAATTCTCCCTTGGTTGACATTTAAAGGTCCCCAAAGACGAGCTTTTAAAAGGTCCTGTTAATATTGGCATGGCTATTGGCCAATAATATGTTTGTGGCATTTTATTAGCATTAATGTGACTCTTGGAACATGTTATATAAATGAAACTTACATAAAGAAACATTCTTAATGTGCATTCTTTTCAAAAAGAAATATAAAGAAAGTCCATTTTGAGATTATAGACATAGACTCACAGGAGTGGAGCTTGAGTGTTTTTGTCACTGTTATCCTGTGATGAAATCATGATGACCTTATATTGCATGGTTGATCATCTATCATCCTTCTAATGTATCAACTTAAAAGGTTTACAGAACCAGAATGCGTTGAATCTCTATGTTGTGTTCAACTTTAAAGGGTCAACACAAATCTGTCGGCATTTTGCACACTTGATATGTATTATTATAATACAACATGTTACTTTTATGGTAAAATTCTTTTTTACACATATAACTACCTCCATGAATTTGATGAAATGCAGCAACATGTCTTTTTTTTAAAAGGGTATTGTTAAGAGCGACGTTTAAAACTTTATGAAGAAATAGGCCATGACGTTCTCTTGTGTGTCGGTGCTTGCATATGAAGTCATTTTTCATTGCCATGATTTCCTGTTACTGTATTCAATTGGCTTTTGGCTTTAGTAGTACGAGATTTTATACAAGGGTCATAGAATCTTTTAGATAAACAAAGGGGAGGGGGGGCTCAAATTTGTCCTTTGTCTTTCCATTTCTGCTGAAGTTTCTACCTGGTAGAAAGTCTAGTGTTGCTTGTACTTTAGAAGCCTGTTAAATATATACAGTATATGGAATATGATTGGCAGTTTGGGGCTTAGCAGAAGACACACCGGGTATTTTACTGCCTCCGTTTAAACTCTTTGGGCCCTATTCTGCCTTCATTTATGGCAACATATCATGCCAGAGTTTAGCTTAAATCTTTGCATTATCTGCCTCCCAAGTGGGCCACTGGCGTAATACGCTCTCAGTTTTCTCAATCATGCGCATCTTGGGGGTTGAATACTATAGAGCCCAATATTTTTCACAATGAGATAAATAGTCTGAGATCCTGATATTAGTGTTAATAATAACAGAACCACCAAATAAGCCGTAGGAGTGTTTTTCCTTTAAACATACAGTAAAAAGAGCGAGGAACAGTTAAGAAAGTATCTTCAGAAGCATGCTTTGCGAGGGTGGGGGTGACAGAAATAAGCGCATTGAATGGCAGCTGCCCTTCAAGGCTATGATTGCTCTATAAATGTGCTAGGTATATTTTTAGGGGGGTTGTTCAGCTAAATCCATGCCATTATCACTCACACAGAAATACAAAACAAGATTGGAGGAGCGTATTGTTAGAACCTTTTAACTAGTTAAAATAATGCTGGCTTTATCGTAGTCAGGGCTGTGAATGTTCTGTACCTGAAAAAAAATCCCAATTCTACAGCAAAGTCATCCAGATTCTGTACCAAGAAGAGCCATCTCCTGAGAAATAAATATGTTTTCCCTGCATCAGCTACCTATAGAAGAAGGAGAGGGAGGGAGACGCACATAGGATTGAAGCCACACACATCCCAACCACTGGTAGTCGTGTGCAGAGCCATTTTTAAAATTTTAGATTTTCCCTTGTGTATTTTTGAGCCTCTGTTTGCAGAGATTCATGGGATGCTGACTCTCATGCAGGACCCAGATTCCAGTCCACACATGTGCGGTACCGTCATGGACACACAGAATAAATATAGTCCTGATTGTAATAGGCAGATTAGCATAAATAGCTGTGTGGTTTAAAAGCATTCTTGCCTTCAGTAAATCACCAGCCATATCTGTCAATTGGAAGAAGTAGCAATTATTCCCCTCACCACTTTCCGGGGGGGGGGGCAAAGTTTTGCTATAAAGAGCAGTTCATGAAAGATTGGCAATGCACTGCTACTGTACTTTTTCCTGAAAATCTCAAGCATTTTGCAAACTTAACTAGTAGAAATAAACTCCATTGCAGTCAAATGACTTGTTTCCAAGTCAATGTAGCCAGGTTCCAAACCCTCTCAAATACAGGGTTTCCCTCATTCTATTTGTTTGACTGCCTAGTGACAATGAACATTTGTTTAATATTTAAAATAAGTTCAGCGTTAACATTACGAAGTTAGTTTTTAAGCTGTCTAAGAAAAGAAACCGTTTTGGAGCCTTGAAGTGGCCCTTAATACAGTGCCAAAATATTTTAACTTCCAGCAACATAGCCATTCTCACTAGTGAAAAAGAACTAAAATTACTACACACGAGAGAAATACTAAAATACATATTTTGAACAAGCCTTTTCCAAATGTGAAATCGCTGAGTTCAGTAAATTAGAGACTGCTGTAGTTTATATTCCTCTCTGCTCCTCCATAGAATATTTCCCAACTAATTTCATTAACTTAAATAAATCACTTTTAAGTTATAATCCTACAGATAATCATCCCAATCTAGTTCATTTGATTTATACCCCTCTACTTCCAAAATGTAATACTCCTCTTTACCCATTAGACAATCAAGGCATACTTTCCGTTGCCTAACAAGTGACCATCGCAGCATCACTTTGAGAGAGAGCACACACAGAAACCAGTTGCTAAGTGTAGGTTTCTCCTATCTTGCAACTGTCTTTCGAGCTTGCTCTGCTGGGTTTGGGCAATAGGATGAAAATAAGTATAATGAGATGTCACAGCCATGCTAGTCTTTTGCAGCATAAGTGAAGAGTGTTCTGGTACCTTAAAAACTAATAAATGTATTGTGGCAAAAGCTTTCGTGGCCCACAGTCCACTTCCTGCACATTCCACAGAGCAGCTGTTAGTCTTTAAGGAGCCACAACACTGTTTTTTTCATTCTAGTTCCACCTTCGCTTTCATTCATGTGAAATTACTAGAAAATACTTAAGTCTCTGTGTTTTAAATTCGTTTCAATATTTCAGTTTTAAGAACATGTCGTGAAAATGGTCCCAGCCCAGCCCAACGGGGTGTGTGCATAGAGGTGTTTTGTGACTTGTATTCACAAAATTTAGCATGAGAGGGATTGATTATCTCTTAAACTAAATATGTTGTACAGCAGGCCTGTCGCTCACAATATTACAGTCTGCCTTGGATCTGCAAGGACATGGGGCTCAAATCTAAAGTGCCTGATAGGCTCAATACATGACTGCTGGTCCATCATTGTTCTGTTGGGGGTGAGTTAGATGGCTTGCTCTATAGTATGGCCACAGCCTAAGTGGGACTATGATGGAAGCATCCCATAGTTGTAAGTATCCCATAGTTCCCATAGTTCATAGAAAATACGGTGACAGTTCCAGCATCATATGACTGAGAAGCAGAGGCCGTGTTAACCACTTTAGAAAAGTTTAAAATAACAGTAGCCTATGCAGCATATACAGTTAGTGGACAAGAATAGTTAATGATATGAGAGAAGTTGTTTTGGTCCATCAAACAGTGGCAGAAGCAAAGTACTTCTGTTGGGAGATGGTTCCCAGGTCACAGTTTATCATAGAGCCATTGTGTATCATATTCTGCAACTGCCAGACTCCTATCATGCCAAGTATATGATGCACAAACACAAACTCACCAGAGTGCCTCCACTTTGAGTTGTTCTGCATCATAAAAGTACCCCAAGAAACATTAAGCAAACTGTTCTTTTCTCATTGACAAACTCTCTCACACACACCCCTTGATGCTATTCCATAATGATTCACAAGAATACTGTGATTAGAGGTTATAGACAGTTTAAAATACATCAGACACCCACCTGTGAGCATGAAAGATAGGGCCCGTTGAATAATTGGCACAGATGTTAACTTCTGTATGAACAGGAGACTTAGATTTAAAGGGATCATAATTCTGCAGGTAACCTGTGAGTGACTGAATGTGGTTGTTGCTTTAGGTTTAAATGAGTTAATAAATGCAAGTGGGACTTACTGTATGCTAGAAGGGAGTTTTGCAACCAAGACTGCCTTGTATAAATGTGTTTGCACTGAAAAAAAAATTTAAAATTACTTGGTCTCTGGTTGCTGTAAAGGTCATCCGAACTGGATGTTCTGTTTATATTGTATAGTATTTCATATGAAATAATACAGTTCATGAAATGTCTTCCCTTAACGTTACTGATTTATAACAGCACATTTGTGACATGGTTTTTATTGTGTCAGTGTACCATATTGTAAATGATGATAACTTGTCATGCTTAGTATAATAACTTAAAAGAAAAAAAAGGACAGGGATTTTTGTAAGTCTATATTTGAAAGTCCCTCCATATGGTAATATTGTGTTCATGTTGTTTATGTAGTGTTGTGTGAAATATCCATTTTGGATTGTGTTACTTTTTAAAATATTAAATAACATTTGGTTATATGTTACGTTTTCAAGTCTTTTTTATTTTATTTTGCAAATGCCACTGATGTGAGGAAAACGTGTATGCTAGTTGCGTTTTGTGTTTTCAGTCCATTTTATCATGTTCATGTTATACTTTTTCTGTGTTAGAAACTAAAATGATTTTTGAGCATATGAAGCTGCCTTATAACATCCAATCACTGAGCCATCCAAACATCCACAAGTATGCTGGGGGATAGTTGAGGCTTGTGGGGGAAGATCACCTCTGTAGAGTTTTGTTTTTACTTCTGCAAACCTTGGTGTCCCGTCCCCCCCACCATGATGATACCTCACTTTTGTTTCTTCTTGGACCCATTTTGACTCCCATGTAGCTAGTACTCATCAACAGAGTTCATCATTAGAAGGAGTGATCAGTTAAATTTTGCTTACTACCACACACCCTGAGAAGGCTAATAGAATCATAGAGCTGGATTATACCTCAAAGGTCAATTAGTCCAATCTCCTGCTGAGGGAATAAATAAAACATTTGTAATAGGTGGCCATTTATCTCTGCTGAGATACATATATTCAGTGAATTTCCTTCGGGGAGGGGGAGGGATACAAATAAATATTTTGAAAATGTTTGGTTTAAGAGAAGAGGTAAATTTACGAATGAACTTGTGCACAAGAAGCTTGGGAATTGGTTATAGGCTTAACTAATAACCCGTACACAAATGTTGTTTATTTATATCTTGTCTTTAAAGATGCAAATTCTAACCAAGGTGGCTTACAAGTAAAATGAAAACAACAATAATAAATTCACAAGACAGTATTGTTGCATACATCAGGACTGTTCCCACATGGAAGTTGGTGACGTGAAATTGGGTACCTTGAACTGACTCTGAGGGTTTTTGTTTATATATTCTGCAGTCACACGTATTATGCTTGATTCCAACTTAGCCTCCATAACCCCACAGTTTCCCTAGGCCTTCTAACCCATATCCTATATGGGCTGAGGAAACATTGAAATTTGGGTCAATGCTCTGTAATAGGGCATGTGCTTTTTATATTTTGAAATCTTAATTTGATAACAAACCTCTATCATAGTTTATCTTAAGCTGCAGAGCACATCATCTGGGATGGATGTAAAAAAGATTTGAAATTACTGTTATTCTAGAATACCGACTGAGAGTTTAAGCTCAATGATGTGTTTGTTTGTTTTTCTACCTCCCTTTGGAGATATTCTGTTCCCTTTTTCTTTTGTGTTGACTTCTTAACAGGCTGCTTCCAGTAATGAAAAAATATTGGACTGGGATGGAATGTGATCCACTCAGCACATCTGGCAGCTGATGCTGTCATTCATTTGAACCCAGTCTTTGTCAGTAAGTAAAATCTAGCAATGTGCTTGGATGGATGGATGGATGACTTAGTATCGAATTGGACCCTACTGTTGTAGGTACTGGGTGCACTTGACACAACTTTCTATATTTACAGGAATTAACCTTTGTGACCTATAACTTTAGAACAAAAACAGTGACACTCTTTTCACTGTGTACTGTTCACTGTTTATCTTCAGAGATTTGCAGGTAAGGAATCCCTTTCCCTCAAGTATGTGATATCTTTATGAAACTACAAAATATCAAAAAACAAACATCCTGTTTGTCATTAATAACAACACATTTTAGCTTTGGGTTTTATAAAATATCATTATAGAGCACAATGTTTTCCCGAACTTGTTTATTTCCCTTATGGGTGACTTATCTCGTTAGCTTTAGTTGAGTCATGTATTTTTTCCTCTCATATTTCATGCCATGAAGATGTGGCTTCTGTTAAATCACTTCATTGAGTTATTCTAGCTCTGTGTTGCCCAAACACATTATCTATTCAATGAGAGACAACTAATACCCTTGTCATTTTACCCAAGGTTTGTTATGACTCCTTTTGTAAACTGTGGGGTCCCATATGGATGTAGGAGCCATTTTGGAGAGCTACCACCATGCAGCTCTTAGGGCTGCCCTTCTACCTGCCTCTACTAACTGCCACCACACAGAACAGTCTTGCCCTGAGGGAAACAGGAAAGAAGTAGATAAGCACCTTCAAAACAAAAACAGTTGCCTTTTTTGTTTGATTGATGCTTACTGTTTTTTATAATTTTATGTAAACTGCTTTGTGAGGTGGACCTGAAAAGTGCTTTAAGGGAGGAGAACAGCAGGGAGGGGCAACAGGAACCTCAGCAGTATGAAGAAAAATTATGGTTTTAGCTACATTGGTAAAATTAGGTGGGAAATAATCTCGCCTCAAAAGTTGCAATGAGGGAAGCTGAAGAGAATGCATTCAAAGTGAGCATTTCATTCACCTCCATTTGAATCTGGGTAGCAGGAGGACAGTTGAGAGTAACAGAAAAACTGGGGGGGGGGCTTACCTAAAACAGACTGAATTGCATTGGACGGAAGGGAACATGTTCCAAAGGGATACACAGCAGACAATGGTCCATAAAAGAACAAAAAAGCTATGTTAAAAGAGCAACAGTTTAAAGTTTGAATAAATGTGGGAACTTAACCAAGAAGGGATGACAGATGTGTGTGTAAGTGGAAAAATTATGTGAGTGAAAGTGTATTGAGAGCAGTGTGTCTATTAAAGAAAAGGAAGAGCTAGTAATTTAGAAAGTTAAAAGAATAAACTCAGTGAAAGAACACATTCTGCAGTTCCATAGTTCTGTGTATTGAAAGTATGTTCACATATTTCCTTCACAAAGGCCCTCCCACATTTCCAATAACATTTGAGTGCCATATGTATACTCATACATGCGTATACCCTCTGCATACTCATGTTTATACCAGGTCCAGTAAACATTATGCATCCATTTCTTCTTAACAGTGAATAGATGCCTTAGTTGAGCCTAGACATGTAGGCCCCATTTTCACATTCAAGAGGAGATTGCTTAAGCCCAAGGCTCACTCATATGCTCTGCAATTTGTGCAGCCTAACATGTTGAGGCACTGTGTGAACCAGCCCCAAATCAATCTCAATATGCATTAAATATAAAGAATTGGAAGACATAACTTGGATGAGTGATGTTATCACTGGCTTCACTCAATTGCTCTGCTCTTAATGCCTCTTTTCCAAACTTCAAATAGTCCGGCTTTCCCCCTTCATGTATAATCACTGCTTTCCAACCAAGTTGAAACTCCCATCCCCACCCCCTGTTTTAAGTATGCCTGGTTTTCTGCATGTTAGAAAGTAAATTATGCTTCCGCTTGCCCTTGGTTCTTCATAGAATATACTGATGCCCAAAATTCCATAGGAAGTCTGAAAATGACTTGATTTAAATTTTGCTTTTATGTCCTTCTTGTTCAGGGAGCTAATATAATATCCTGGATATGAAAGTGTGTGTCTCTAGTTCAGGCTTCCTCAACCTCAGCCCTCCAGATGTTTTGAGACTACAATTCCCATCATCCCTGACCAGTGGTCCTGCTTGCTAGGGATTATGGGAGTTGTAGGCCAAAAACACCTGGAGAGCCGAGGTTGAGGAAGCCTGCTCTAGTTCCTTAAAAATAAACTGCTGAAACCAGACAGTGGTCATTCTTGAACTGTTATAAGCAGCCAGTCAGAGTCCACTTCCCTGTTATATCTCATATTGGCAGTGCTTCCAGTCTCTTCATGTTGTTATCCTCTCCCCCTCTCTAAAAGCATGTTGGTGCCAATAGAATAATAACTACAGTACTTTAGAGTATTGCTTTTCAGACTGCTTTTATCAAAGAGAGAAACCTTTCTTTGTGTGTTAGCTTTAAATGTATTTGAATTTTAAATATAGAAAGGTAGGCCTAAGTAAGGCCAGAAGAGGGAGCTCTGAGGTAAAAAAAAAAAGGGAAGTAGAGCTATATAATAAGCAAGGAAATTCTCATCTTGTCTCTGAGCACTAGCCTGACATACATACATACATACATACATATATGTAAGCAATATATTGTTGTTGTTTTCAGGACCTAATGCAGTTTTCATTACCAAAAGCAGGGTGCCCTCAAGCATCCCCCTTGTGTTTACCAATGCTCCCCCCCTCCTGTTTTTTAATTTTTAAATAAGGTGGGGTTTGAAGGTTTCTTCTGATTCTTTGATGGGGAGGAGAGTTACACACACAAAACCTACCATTCAGCGTTATTGTGAGGGGGAAGTGGATAACAATGTTCACTGCCTGTTTTTTACAATTGGGGATGTGCAGATATACTTTTAGAATTTGATTCTCTATAAAATGAGCACAGTGTCTACGATTCTATTTAAAACAGAGCAAAGCCTTTACCGCTACCCCAACCCCCCGCTGCTGCACACAAGAATTTTCAACTTGTTCATTTCATACAGCTGTAGAGCTCATCCATGCCATGGAAAGGAAATGGCAAAAGATTCAAAATTTAATTGTACTGTAAAGACTTAGGTTAACTTAAGTTATTTCTCATTTTCCACCTTTATGTCCTTGTTTGACAAAACAAAAAACAACCACAGCTATCATTCATTAAGCTGATGAATAATCAGAATAACCCTCCAACACTGTTGACAATTTATTTTCTATTAAGTAGGGTAGCCAACCAGAAAGAAAGAAAAAAAACCAAGGGGGGGGGAGGGAATCAGCATTTGATCTCTGGGCAAGGTGCCAGAATTATTTGTGTAGATGCTGCAGATATTGGCAGATTGCCTCCAAAAAATAGAAGAAAAGTTGCAGAGGGATCTTTACATTAGTGTGCATGCTTCACCTACACGCATACTAAGCTAGATGAACAGAGAAACACAGTAGCAATGAAGTGACAATTGCTCTGACACCCCCTTTTCTGGATATGCTCAGACAAGCTAAGCCTACCATAACTGCCGACACCAGAATTAACAGACAGCTTTTGCTACTCCTTCTACCTCCTTGTACAGTGCTCTGAAATTTGCCAGACTCTGCCTCTAAACTTGCCCTAAACTCTGGCTTCTGGCCACACCCATGTACCAGAAAGTTTTAAATCAAAACTTGGTAACCAATTTTTAATATTTCTTGTAAACCACTTACAGGTTTTAAAACAATAAAGCAGTGTATAAATTATAAAGGGGAAGGAAAAACCCTACCACTGAGGGTCAAAGTAGAAGTGATGCTAAATGTATCTTTACACTTCATATGCCTGATTTTTTAATAATTCAAATAGCAGCTCAGATTTTTTTGGGGGGGGGTCCTCATCATCATCATTATCATAGCAAGGAGGAAGAGTTTTTCCTCCCCTGCAGTGATTTGGATGAAAATCACTTCATTTTTCATGGGAGGACCTTCCTCTCCGCATTAGCCTAATGGAAGAGTCCTTTCTGGTGCAAATAGTAGCTTCAGAGGAACGAATTTTATTTCATCAGGAGTGCAGCAGGGAAGGAAAGTGTTAAACCCCACACACCTGCTGTGATTATGATACTGGTATCTTTTTTATTTAAAAAATGTATGTTAAATGTTTTTCTTGGCCCAGAGAAGTGGGCCAAGCTGGTTGCCTTGATTTCACCAATGAGACCAAGCTGTTTAGTGCTTCTTTATAAGCATATTGTATTTGCAATAATGTGTAATACTGTAGATATCAAGATCTTGCTGGTTTTTTTATATTAGTCTATTGTTTACCAGTATTCCAAACATCACTCATTGTTTCTTTAAACCCTGCCCCCATTCCTATTGTATCTATATGTTAAAAACACACATCCATTTGTGCTATGTACACATTAGAATGCTGCACTGCAAATCTCTGACTTTAAAAAAAAAGTATAACATCAATCAGTACAAAAGACACAAAAATACTGAGTGGTTCAATCAGTCCTCTTAAGGTCATTCAACATTAAGAATAGCTACTTCTCTGTTTCCTTTATGAATGACTGATATCTTTGGGGTGCGTGTTAGTGAGGTATCATGCTGTATCTATTTGCACAACCCCCCACCCATTAAACTGGGAACATATTGAAAACTCTGTCCCACCACAATTACTGTGGAAGAGGCTCAGCATCAGTCAATAAAGGCACTTCTTTTTTATACAGATACAATAATGGTTCAGTTCAAAACTCTATCCCTTCTGGTGCAAACCAGGATAATTCAGCTGTTATGAATGGAGTGTTATGCTAAATTCGCATTGTATATATAGAAAACAAAAGGTGCCATTCTGTGCTCTCACTTACTTGGGTGTAAGCCCTGTTGAACTTAGAGGCTTTCTCCTGAGTAAACATATATAGGATGGCACAAATGTATTCAAGTTTGAAGAAGATGAAAGATGAAAGGCAAAGCAGACAAAAAAAATGTTCACAAGAACACAAAGGACTTCTGTACTGTTTGCATATCCTAGTGCTTCCTGTTTGGGTATCTTCTTGAAAAATTGACTTGCAATTCAGTATTTTTTGTGATGGCTTTGAAATATTATTATTATTATTATTATTATTATTATTATTATTATTAGTGGTGAGGCATGGAGAGTGCTCCAAAGAATTCAAAGTGCCTGGTCTATTAATGAATGACACAGACTTTTAAACAATAGATGCTTGTTCCCCAGCTACTGCAAATGCTTAGAAAGAACTATATTGCCTTGTATACTCAATAGCTTGGTAACAAAAGACTGTTTTTCTTTTATTTATTTTTCCTTCGAATGGATTTGATGGTTCACTTGAACTTTAAAAAATTGCATAAAGGTTTACCAGTTACTGCAGAACTCTTCTGTCAGGGTTAATATGTGTGTCTATGTGACAGAGACATGCAGAGGCTCGTGCATAGTTGTAATCCTTGATACATCTTCTGTTTAAAGAAGCCAAAGCTATGAAGAATTTTGAATATTTAATCTTTAAAAAATTAATTTTACATAGAATTTTTCAAAAGTTGCTTTTAACATTCACACTGGTGTTTCAAGCTGTTAAGGGAATTTTTTCTCTTGCATTATGGTGAGCGAATGCACTCTTATCTCTTTAAAAGAGAGGAAGGGCTTGGCATCTCTCCCTTTTCTAAAACCTCAATTATCTGAATGACCTTAATGCAAGGAAATGCTAATCACACATGGTTGCTCTGGCATTAGGTTAAGTTGGAAACACATTTTAAATTTGGTTACCTGACTTCCAAAGAATAGGGACTCTTTATTTTATTTCCCACTGGAAATATTTTAAAGAAAGCTAAAGCTAAATAAAATCATACTGATCTGCAGCATTAGCACAGAACAGGAATGAAGAAGTGACTTGTGACATTTGTGAGGTAACTTCCATGCCAGGATAGAAAACTAGCACCTGGAACTTTTATCTGAAGCTGAGTGGCATTGCCATTACGTTCTGGTAAAACCAAGGAGCCTTTGTCTGATCTAAATGTTTACCATTACAGTGCCAGATGCCAAAGTCTTCAGCTTAAAGCAGAAATGCAGGGAAGGCCATAGACAAGTAAAGCATCATTGGTTTCGGAACAAATGCTTGGTGCCTATGGAGAAGGGCTTATGGCTCAAGTGGTAGATCTCTGGATAATTTGAGGTACATCAGCAAAGCTTTCTTGTTCCTAGCTGATCAATAGTAACAAAAATTAAGCATTAAATGGGGTGGGGACCCAATGGGGAGGGTAGTAGTAAACCATGGATCTCTTTTGTGGAAGGACTCTAAGGTCAGTTAAGTTCTGGTCCTACGCTGAGCTCAGAGTCTTTTGTACCAGGCTCAGGTTGATGGATCTTGATTTAAAGGTGGGGGATACAAGTGGAGTAGATCCTTCGAGCCTGACTTGTGCCCATACCTGGCTTAAGGGATAGCCTAAGTGGGGGTAGCTGTCTAGTCAGCAAATGGAGCTTTCCATATACCTGCTACATGTAGATAAATGCAAAGCCAGGAAGACTTCTAGGACCAAAATGGCTAGATTTCGTGTAGACCTTTTAGTCTTAAGCATGTGCTTGTTTTACCTAGAGGCTGCTTAGGGAGCTGGAGACGAATACCATTGAAAATGTTCCTTCTTTCCCTCATTGGTAGTGCATGCCCCAGGACTAGGAGCTTACATAATGTTTCTTAGTGCCTATAAACATGTGAAGCTGGGTTTGATGCTTTAGAAATGCATATGTATAATCTTCCCCCAGACAGCATTCTGTTAATACTGCTATTCAAATGACGAATGGAAAAAAAAGACTGGACACACTGACTGACATTGTATTGGGACCGGAGTAACAAGATCTGTTATACAAACAATACAAACAGAAGTAGTGCCAGCACAGAGCTGCTCCACTGGAATGATGGTGCCAAACTGGCATTATTTTTTAACATACACTGCACTCTCGACCAGGACCCATTGTTTGGCAATGGCTGTATTCCTGCAACCTTGCACATGACATTATAAACATCAACTGATCTGATTGGCGCGGCTCTGAAGTTAGACTTGAAATCTGAAACAAAATGACAATGAGGCATTTTAGATCAGTAGCGTACTTTGCAATGCTGCAAGCTAAATTAATATCACCTGAAATTTAACGTTTGCCTCGCTTTTGCATGAGGTCAGAAAGCCTTTAGCAACACAAACAAAAGTTAGCAAGCATGGTCCACATTTAAATGTTCACTTCTCCCCATAGTACTCTCATGAAGGCTTACTATACCAGTTAGTCAGCCTCAATGTGAAGTTGCTTTCAGTCACTACTGCACAGTTATTAGTGCATGTTGTGAATCGGCCCTCTGGTCCAATATCAGAGGATCTGAGAGAACATGGAAGAACCTCCTAACCTAATGACTGGATCTTGCTGACCGTGAGCAGGTGTGGGTATTTCCAAAAGTATTGTTTAAGCAACATTTTATTGTTGGTTTGGTATCTTGTATTCTGTGTTTGGCATTGTCTGCTACCCACTGTTCTTTTGCCTTTAATCACATCCCTGGATCTTGACTTCAGGTTATGCCGCAGTTTACTTTTCCCACTAGCAGAAGGATCCAATTTGGATGAATTTCACAGTAACAACTCTGCTGCAGTCCTTGCCATCCTGGATCAGTTTGGGACGGAATCCAGCTAAGGCTTATTTCTGCAAAGTAATTTTGACTGTATGTTCCATTTCTCCATATGTGGCCGTCGTGCCACATTAGCTCTGTTCGTATCCTTGATAACCTTAACATTTGCTTTTGAGATATTTGCTCCATTATGTTTTACTTCCTTTTCCCACTCATAGTATGCCCAGGTACAGGGAACAGTTACAGCTCAGTTGTTAAGCATCTATTTTGCAGTTTCAATTCCGAGCATCACCAGGCTGGCCCTGGGAAGGCCTACTGCCTAAGATCCTGAAGAACTGCTGCCAGCCAGTATAGATAATAATATGATTAAGATCCCTTCCCTTCACCATGATTTAGGTAAAACAAATGACAATCAAGAGAATATAGTGAGTCCTAAAGTATATCTCTCAGGTGTCAAAGGCCTAGGTAAAGAGTTGCATTTTCAGCTTACCACAAGGTAGGGTTAAGGTAGGTAAAGAACCCCTGGATGGTTCAGTCCAGTCCAAAGCGACTGGGGTTGCGGTGCTCATCTTGCTTTCAGTCCGGCAAACGGAGCCGGCGTTTGTCCACAGGCAGCTTTCTGGGTCATGTGGCCAGCATGACTAAACCGCTTCTGGCATAATGGGAACCAGGGAGGAAGCCAGAGCGCACGGAAATGCTGTTTACCTTCCCACCGCAGTGGTACCTATTTATCTACTTGCACTGGCATGCTTTCAAACTGCTAGGTTGGCAGGAACTACAAATCTTAACACCTCAGAGAGGGTCTGTTGACCTAGATGGACCAATGGTCTGAATCAATATAAGGCATTATGTTCCTATGTAAGACACTGAGAAAACATAGCAAGAATATATATGCATGCCCACATGATTTTTACCATTTTGTGTTTGGGTCCTACTTGATAATAAAGAACCAATTCAGTCCTCCCAATTATAATTATAGGATGTGGTTTTTCACAATGGTTAAATCAAAGACAGTTGAATATGTTGCTAGTGATATAGCCCTTTTTTATACCAGTTGAGGAAATAATGAACCTTATCCACCCCATTCTGTGAGGGGGAGATGACTTTGGATGTACTTTGGACTGAGTATGCTTAACAGACAAAGAATAGACCGTGAGACTTCATCTTAGCCTTGAATAATTTTGAATTGCTCTGGTTCCAGGAAATCAAAAAGTACTACTTGGAATACTTTTGTTGAGTTCAGTAGAAAGAACTTATTTCTCCAACAAAAGCTGGTTTTCAATGCTTTCACAAATAAAGATACTCCTCTGATAACAGACAAGTAACATGAATAGTTTAAGGATTGGGTCAAGGTGAAATGTTGGAAAAATTGCTCCTTGTTTACTGTGAGTGGAGAGAGATAATTTCTCCGTAAGGTTTGAATGATGGATTATTATTCTTTTAACACAATAAAAAGTACACAGAGCCTTGACTGTAGGCAGAGGGGTCCAACATTTGCAACTCCAAGAACAAAAACAGTTCACGACAAGCCAGACTTTTGATAAACACAGGGGGGCACAGCTAAATGTTTCCTTCTGCCAATATTACTCAAGAACATCCAATGTAGCTGATGAAATCTCAGACTACTGGCAACCTCTCAACCCAGCACAATTATCATAGCTTTCAAAAGAAAATTGCCTTTAACTATAATATATATCCTTGAGTGGCGGCTTACACAGACCTACCGTACTTAACAGGTTTACTTTTAACTGCAATGTCTGTGTATTGTAATATTAAACAAAATAAATATTGCCCTATTTTGCAGGGCGGGGAAAGGAAATAATTTTACAGCATTGAGAAACTGAGCCTTTAGTGTCATCAGCCTAGACCCTGCCAATAGAGATTCAGCGGTCACCTTCTGTGCCAACTTTTAAACCTTTCTATTCCCCCAGGCCTTTGCAGGCAATAAAGAGTACACCCCCCCCCCCACAATGGTATACTGATGCTTGTTTTTAATTCTTTTGGTTTTTAACTTACTTTTAACTTTAGGATTTCATATTGTTGCAAACCACTGTGATTTTTTTAAATAAATATTTTTATTAAAAAATACTGCGTATGTTGCTCTGGCTCGTGACAGATTTAGGATTAGGATTTAAATAAAATTCCATATTATGCAAGATTTACACTTTCTCATTCTGTGCTGTCTAAACAGAAAGACATTTTATTAGTTGTGCTCCCTTATGTAGTTCATAATGGCTAGGACAATATATTTTAACAAAGTTGCTGGAAATATGCTGGTAAGGCAAATTATACGCTATTTTCCCAAGCAGTTTAAAACAAGGCATAGAAGTTGGAAGTAGAGTAACTCTTGTTTCTGCTTCATTTGCACAGTGTGAGGAACCTTAGGCCCTCTAAAGGTAAAGGGACCCCTGACCATTAGGTCCAGTCGTGACCGACTCCGGGGTTCTGATCGGCAAGTCCTAGGTTCTGTGGTTTAACCCACAGTGCCCTCTAGACATTGCTAAACTGCAACTCCCATTGTCTTTGGCCATTGACCATGTTTGCTGAGGTTGATGGGAGTTGGAGTCCAATAACATCTGGAGGGCCACAGGTTCTCCACACTTGTTGTAGCAGAAAGACTGAATCTGCACAATTAACTAGTGTCCACATACACTCAACAGAGAGCACCAAAAACTGCATCTGTTGCAAGCAAGGAAGGAATAGGGTGATTATCTACTTCTCCAGTTGACCTACCTGGCCCATATGCAAGGAAGAATCCTCTCATATCCACCAGTTCATTATCATAGCCATGCCATCCATTCTGCCAGGCATCTCTTTTTCCAGTTCCATTCTCCCAGAATGGAAGCTTTTCTTTGCTCTGTAGGGGAAAGAAATTCTGTTCAACATGAACAGGCTTCAGTCCTGAACATAGTTATTGAGAAGAAGTTCCACTGTGAAACTAATTAAACTTCCTTCCAAGTAAAGGTGATCATCCAGATGAATGGATCTAAAGAATGGAATCGTTAAATCAAGTAATTGCATTTAATTGCTTTGACAAAAGGTCATACAGCGCTACAAATACAGAACCTACACATTAAATGACTGAAGCACAATCCTGTGCATGCCCACTCAGAAGTAAGTCCCACATTCAGTGAGACTTACCCTAGATAAGTGTGCATACTGTATAGGATTGCCATCCTAGTTTTAATTTTGCACTGCAGTTTAGTCCTCCATAGACATAGTGTTGGTAAAATCAAAAATATGAAGGGCATCCTAGATGAGAGCCCTGTGTAAATGTGTTTAACTGGTCATTTAGTTGATATAGATTAAATACCATTATACAGTATTATATTAACACAAACAGGTCAGTAGTGTTTCATGAAGTGACTGCCCTCATCTTTTCAAAGAGCAGGAAGAAAACTCAGGTATCCTTCCGAGCTGCATTCATGATTGCGAAAACAGTTCAGGATGACTCGTCTATCAAGGAGATATTTGTGAGTAAGCATCAAGGAAATTTAAGAAAAGGCCTTGGTATCTCTTCCAGCTACCCCATGAACCCCCATACTATAGAGTTCTGTTCTGTATTCTGCATCTTTTAAACCACAATTAAGCCATTGTTTGTCTCCCACCAAACAAAACACTACTGTACCAGTAAGCCAAGAACAAACTTTGATTATAACTTATGGGGTTTTTTTTGAGAGATACAACCTATGAGCCCAAGTTTGGACATAATGCTAAGCCAAATACTGGAGCAGAAATGGGAAAGAGAAAAGTGGCCCAATTTTAGCCCTGTGCACCAGCACACTGCACATTCACCTTTAAACAATAAACTGGTTTATCACTTCAGCCACAACAGCTGCAGCAAGCAATGGTTTTGAGAAGAGCTGGCTTTGATCCTTCTTTTACAGGAATGTATGCTTCACTAACACAGTCCCCATTTTCCAATGTCATTCTGATAACTCTGGCCCTGTTTTTTGACTTCCACCTTAGCTGAATTACTGTGGTGACATAACGGTTTAATAAGAAAACCTATAATACATTTGAATGTATTATCCCATACATTCAATATGTTTGATTTTATGTACTGAAAGTTGCTGTGCTTTTGGACTTCATTCTCAACAGGCACTGATAGGCATTTTCTTCATACGTGGACCTGAGCAGAGGGCACTTTTGATTTATTAGTTTTGATACACTGCTAGATTAGCCAACAGCAACGTCTAGCAAATTTTGAAAGGTTTTAACAAGTTATGCCATGCTGGCATAAGACTATTTTACAAATTAGGTAAGACTTGGCAGGCCATAGGTTAACGCTCGCAAACGTGGTAGACGTTGTGCAGACCACTGACAGCCTGGAAATGAATTAAACAGAGCAGGGGCAGGGGCTCTGGAGTTAGAAGGGGGAGCCAATTCCCCCCCCCCTTTGCTCACTCTGAGTACTGTCAGTAAAAATAGATAGAGAAAAGGAAACAGATTTAATTTGTCAGCTAGAATTGTTCAATTATCTAGTACATCTGCTGACTATTAAATATAGAGAAATGTATGGATACTCAAGGGGCTCCTGAGTTTTTAAAGGTTTTTATTTTTTTAATGACTACAGTGCTGACAGGCAAGGATTCTCATCATAAATAGAAGCAGATAAAAGTCAAAAGGGATTCCAGCATCAGTTTATTGTGTTACTAGCTCAAATTCACTGAAGCTATAAATTGGAAGGGCATCATTCTTTGGATCGAGCCCTTGCTCACTCTTGTTGGCATCACTCATACAGGAAGGGGAATTTGAACAACCCATCACTGGAGACAGTGGCAGATTTTATGCTGCAACTGTGTGTAGCAGAAATCATGCATCTCTCCACTGTATAAGCCTAAAATCCAACACAAGTGATAATGTGTCATGCCAGTGACATTCAAGTTTTGCATATTTGTCACTGGCAGAACCCAAACCCAAGGTAACTGTACCTATATTTTGTTGGGCAGTAATAAAAAATAACAAATCATAAATCAGTTCTGACAGCTCTCCAGATGTGTGTAAGGCCATTGTTTTAATGGCAGCCCCTACTACTTTTTGGAGGGAATATGGCATGGTGAGCAAGAAAGGAGACACCTACCAAATCAGCTATGTTTCCGCGTTGGAGTCCTCTAACAGGACAATCATAATAAGAACCACAGCAACCAAGGCTAAAATAGTCTTGAGTTGGAAATTCAGCTTTATTTATTTAAGAAGACTTCTAGGCCTGACTGCTCTCCTGGTGTCAACCAGCTTCTAATGAACTCTGCTTTGGGCAGTTGGCCTCCAAGACAAAAGAGACAGTAATGGGTGATACAGACAAACTGGAACAAGATAGGTGGCTGAGGTGCTCTACCAACTTCCCCCTACAGCTGGTGTGCCTGGACCATGTAAACTATGTTGTATTTTAATTTTTGTAATTTTTAAATGTGTGTGTGTATCCAAAATGGTGGATGATATGCTGATAATCTGTTAAAGTAGGCACACGCATCATCACACACTTTTACTAAAAAGAGTTAAAATTTTACTTTCATTTTGCACACTATTGTTCCTCCTGTGAGCTGCAAAACTGCATCCAACTATACCATGTTTCCCACATCTGGAAGACTGTCAGTCCCTCTGTCATGGGCCAGGAGTCAGCTTTGCCTGCTGAACAGCAGCCTGAAGGTGGAGAGACTCCACCTGCAGCTGATCAGCCTTCAATGACACAGAAGAGGAGGCACTGATGAGAACCAGCTGGCGTCAGCTTTCTTAAGCAGAGCTTCCAGCAGCAGTCAGGTGCTGGTAACAACCCTTGCAGTTCCTGGCCCAACCTTGCTGCTTCCTGCTTGTCTTGACCCCCGATCATCAGATTCCCTGATCCCTGGACTAGCTGTTTGCCTGACCTTAGGACTGGACCTGACTTTGGATGCTGACTCTCCTTCCAGGCAAGTACACCTCAGGGGCTCTTCTGGTTGGTTGGCCTCCCACTCCACTGAGCTCTGCACATAGTTGCTCAGCAGCAAGACTGGACACCCTCTCCCCACACCAAGAAATCTTCCACCATTATGTGCTACCCACAGTTTGAGGGTTACCCAAGAAATCAAAGTGAATTTAACCACTGGGCTATAATTTAGGACCAGATGTAGAATTGAAGATTTTCTCAAGCCAGGAAAATCATTACACCTGTAGGTGTTCTATATGGTAGGAAGCTTAAAAATGAGATCTGATTGTATGCAAAATGGTGCAGATGACTAACATGACAAAGACATTTCTGACATCTGTGTTCTGCTTATGCCTTTTCAACATGATGTGAGAAAGAAGAAAACATTTTGAGTTGCTGAGACATTTTCAACAATAACACCTTAAAAATATATTTAATATAATATTTGATAGGTTTGGCAGCCATTTTACAGTCCCTTTGATAGGAAGGAAATTAAAAATCAATTATTCGCTATATAATAAAAAGCCATTTTTGAAATTCTGTTCTGTTAATAATGAAAGTGGTTCAGGAATAACTGGTATAGTGGAAAGCTATTCTCAAAAGCTAGAAACAATAAAAAATTAAGAGTAGGAAGAGACATACTTACTCCAGAAGAACCTTACCAGTATCAGCAAAGTTTCTAACATTTAGAGAGAGAAAACATTTAATGTAAAATGCTAATCCACCCTGAACTAGATATTCTGAAAATAATTTTAGAATAAACCAGTTAATTAAAATAGATGTAAATATCTCCTTATATTCCTGAAATGAAAATGTGATTTCAGCTTTTCAAACAGTATATGTTAACTTTAATTTTCTTCCAAATATGGTTATATCGAAAAATAGCCTTAGTTTAAAACAACTCATACAAACTGTCAGTACAACCTATGAGCCAACAAGCAAAATAGAGGATATCAACCATGTATGGTGGCCCACAAGGGACTTATTAAACTTCCTGGTTTTGCTATAGAGCAAAAAAAAAAAAAAAAATAGAAGACTTATGAAGCATCAGACAGGCCACTATTCATGCCTGTCTTCTGTTTGATGGGTCACAACTTGTGACACAGATGATTTACCTCCACTATGAACCATCCTTCTTCAGCGACAAGTGTCAAAGGAGAGACAAATTTCCCTTCTTTATAATAAAATCGAGCAGGGATATCCTCTTTCCTGTAAACTGTCATATGTGGCACATTTTTCAGTTTATTGTATACCTGCAAAGAAAGAAAAGCTATGAAGCCACAATGCATATCATAATTGCTAGCATGGACGATCACACTGCCCTAAGATATATGGCCTTTTAAAAACAACTATTATGGGAACACTGTGGGCTTACTAACTTGTGCAGAAAATCCCATGAAAAATATTCCTTTTAAAATATTGAGCTTGGATATAATTAAAGGAGGGGAAATGGAACTTCTGCACCCCCATCTTGCTGAGAAGGAAATAATGTATTTGCATTCCTAGCTCAGCCAGTCACAAAGTTAGGTAGTAATATTTTGAAACACATTAAGGTTGCAGTCCTGTGCACATTTACTTGGAAGTGGTGACTGGCGAACTTGGTTTCTCAAGTTTTAATTTTTCTTCAGTTCTCCACATTCCCACATCAATTTACTACTACAAAAAATTGTCAATGAATTTTGCCTAATACTGCACACATAATTTTGCAAATCCTATTTCCCTAATGTAATGCGTTTTTGTATGTTATTTTCATGAATATATGGGTTTTTGTGCACACTTTACTATAGTGTGTGCATTTTTGTACATATTACTTGGCCAAACTATGGCTTGGCTGGTAGCATTATGAGAGCAGAAGGCACAGGAAGCAGCCAAGTGGCCACTTTTTGTTCCATGCAGCAGCCTTTATGCCATAGTTAAGCTCAATTGTAGTTTAAAGTGACATGTAGACCCTGCTGATAAAATCTGACCTATTGATGGGAAGGTGATTCAGAGGTCATGAAGACGCATAAAGGATGGACCAGTCTCTTAGGCTGAGTCCAGTTTGTTAAGGGCACTACAGCAGCATTGCCTTAGGGCAGGCTTCCTCAACCTCGGCCCTCCAGATGTTTTGAGACTACAATTCCCAGCATCCCTGACCACTGGTCCAGCTAGCTAGGGATCATGGGAGTTGTAGGCCAAAAACATCTGGAGGGCTGAGGTTGAGGAAGCCTGCCTTAGGGCTACGATGCATGACTGTAGGACGCTAGCAGACGATGTGTTTTATTTATTTGATTATGTGTTTTGGGTTTTTATTTTGTGATTTTTATCTTGTGAACGGCCCTGAGACCTATGGGTATAGGGCGGTATACAAATTTAATAAATAAAATAATAATACATTTGTACTTTGGAAGTCGAACGGAATCTGTTCAACTTCTGAAACATTCGGAAACCAAAGCACGGCTTCTGATTGGCTGCAGGAAGCTCCTTCAGCCAATCAGAAGCTGCAGAAGTGCCATCCAATGTTTGGCTTCCAAAAGAAAGTTCGAAAACCAGAACACTCACTTCTGGTTTTCGATCATTCAGGAGCCGGAACGTTCGACTTCCAAGGCGTTCGGGAGCTGAGGTACAACTGTAATAATAATAATGGACCAGAACTAGGTTCTTTCCTGTGAATGCACAAGTAATGCCAGAGTGTGGGGGCCAAGCAGCAGAACTGGGTGTTAAGTGGTACAGGAAAGCAGGGGAAAACCCCTGACTGGCACAAAGTGGGTAACGGAAGAGAAAAGGTCCCTTGCCTCGGACTGCTTCTCCTTGGCTGGCCACAGGCTTACAACAGGACCTCGGTCCTTTACTTGTATAACATTGCTCATGTTGATACAATTTCTCAGCTCGATCACTTTTTCCATCCAGTAAATGTCAGTCATCCCATGATCCGAGAAAAGAATGACATTCAGGTCATTCTGCAGGCCCTTGTCCTGTCAAGATAGTAAAGACTGTGATTGCAGCTTGGGAAAAATACACAATGCACTTCCCATTTTCAGTTCGGTAAGCAGATTCACCATTCCTGCCATGCTGATAGAAGAAAATGTGCTGTGGGGGAATAATCCCTTCACCATTCCAAGCTTAAAAGGGGCTGATATCAAATAACATTCTAGTCTTGATTCAGAGAAAATTGCACTTAAGTTGAAATAAATGGGTCTAGTTAGAGATGGAATATACATGCTATACAGTGGTACCTTGGGTTAAGTACTTAATTCGTTCCAGAGGTCCGTTCTTAACCTGAAACTGTTCTTAACCTGAAGCACCACTTTAGCTAATGGGGCCTCCTGCTGCCGCCGCACCGCCGGAGCACGATTTCTGTTCTCATCCTGAAGCAAAGTTCTTAACCTGAAGCACTATTTCTGGGTTAGTGGAGTCTGTAACCTGAAGCGTATGTAACCTGAAGCGTATGTAACCCGAGGTACCACTGTACACTGTGATGAGAATGCAACCATTGAGTGTAAGGGCCCTTCCAGATGTGCTGTTTTTTGGGTAGGATTCATTCCTATACTGGCAAATTCAGGTTGCGCAGTTAAAGTTGGTGTGGCAGTCTTGCACAGTCAACCCACTTCCCACAAAAAGCTTGGGCTTTGGGGGATAAGGAAAGTGATGGAGAAATGGACTGAATTGTTTGATGCAGCATCATACAGCCTTCCTGCAAACAATTCAGAATTCAATAAATAGCCAAAACTGTCTAGCCTCCCTGCAAACTTTCCACAAACAAATCAAGGTGCAAGTACAATAAACAGGTAATGTGGAAATGACCTAAGTCTCTGCATCCCCGGCCCTCATTCTTGGTGCCAATGGCTGGAAGCGGTAGAGATTTACAATTTGATGTTCCAAACCATCATCATCACCATCAATTCAATTTATATCCTGCCCTTTATCAAAAGATCCCAGGGTAGTGTACATCATTAAGAACACATTTTACAGAGCATCAATAATAAAAACATAATAAAAAGCATAACAGGCAGCATAATAATAAAATGATCATAATAACAATCATCCCCTCACCCAGTTTTAACAGGCCATAGATTATTTAATGGCTAAAGGCCTGAACAAAGAGGAATGTTTTTATCTGGTGCCTAAAGACATGTAATGATGTTTCCAGGCAAGCCTCTCTGAGTGAATACTTCTGCAACTACACATTCCTACCAGAGCAGGGATCATTTGCCAGAGGGAGGCTAGTCTTGGTGGCTTCCCCGTGGCTGTACAATAAATATTCCCTCAGAAGTAGCACAATGAGAGATTAACATCTGCTTCTGCTGTTAGTCACAACTAAGTTACTACCCTCTTGGTTTTCAGACTTTTTCTGATTCTTTATTGTTTCTTTAAAATATAACCATGTAGCAGGAACAACACCATAAAACCCTTTTGCTACTTGCACTCATTCTAACCTCTTGAGCAGTATTTTATATGTGTAGGTCTTGAAATATTGAAGTGCTGGTGGATTTAATGTTCAGGTGGATACTCTATGTGTAGGTTGCAAGCTATGAAAGGCTTTTAAAGATCAAGAGAATAACCTTGCAGTTATTGCAGAATCAATTAAATTTGCTTCCACCTTCCCACACCTATGAGCAGGCAGGCTGCAGTTTTATCTTACTACCTCATGCTTATTGTATGCTGTAATCTGGATGACGTGAATCAATCTGTTATGCGTGCTAAATGCGTCTACTACATTTATTACATAACTACAAAATGTCAGTGGATGCTAAGAAAGCGAAACAGAGCAGTCCTTGCCCACTGATTTTCTAGTTTAATATGGTAGATTTAATCATTCTTTGAGGGAACATGTGAATCTATGTACCCAGTCACCCCAATGTTTCACATTCAAGACTTCAGACAGAGGCTTCTCCCAGTTCTGCTCAGTGCTCAAATGGCAGGGGAGTGGGCAAATAGATTCTTCCCCCTTTCCTTTTTATGATGACTCCTTTAGTGGCTAGTTGGAAAGCACGATTTGGCTTAAATGGGGTTGGTGGCTGAGGAAGGGTTGTAGATGTTACAATTGAAGGTGCCTGATACTGAGCCTGAGGACCTGGGTAATTTAAGGGCCCTGAAGACAGGCACTTAGTTGTCCCTTTTCACTTGGAAGAGGTGGAACATACAAACTGACAATCCTCTCACTTTCTCACTGAATTTATTGGGTACTCCGTGCATACATTGGCATTCTGACTTTGCTGTGGTGGCAGTGGGCCCTCAGCTTACCTTGGAGCTCTGACGAAACTGGTTTTCTTCACTATCTGGAGCCAGCCGTTTGGGAACCATTGCAAGCACAGCATATACTATTCCCTTTATTTCCTTGTGTGTAAGCGGTAGCAGTGTTTATGCATTTTATGACATCACATCCAGCAATGGCCACCTTCACATCCAGCAATGGCTAAGAGTACAGCAAGTGTACCCTGTCACATTTGAAGCAGTTACGTGCATTGATTTGATCACAAGTACCTATGACTCACATCTGGAACAGGTGCATTTCAAACGATGTGTAGATGTATATATAAGGTATGATGAAACCTTTGATGAATAGTTACAAAGAATGTTTAACAAGGATAAGAAAAGGACTGTGGGGCAATTAATAGACCCCGTAGCCTCTAAGTAACACTAACCTTGATAAGCTTTGTCATATTGTGCAATACGTTATCCACTGCTTTTAAGGCATTCTTCCTCTGAATAGATGAGGGACCGTAGTGATGACCTTCTACATCAATCCGTTCATAATACACTGCTGCCATATCTGCTCTGCCCCTTCT
The DNA here is from genome assembly GCF_027172205.1 of Podarcis raffonei. Lineage (NCBI taxonomy): Eukaryota > Metazoa > Chordata > Lepidosauria > Squamata > Lacertidae > Podarcis > Podarcis raffonei. Next base: position 30,325,151 of record NC_070610.1, on the reverse strand, counting down.
AGAGTGGCAACACCGCAAAAGAGTTAGGTGTAAAACAAGTATAGTATGCTACTATTTTGAAGCATCTTTCAGAATCAACACTAAGACTTGGATTTTTTCATGCTATGTGTAGCTAAGTGTTGCAGAGAAGGCGCAGGCCATGCTTTTTAATTCCTCTACATTCCTGAATTTGCTAATTTGCCTCTTCCTCCCCCCATTGCACCGTTGTTTCTTATATTGTAAGCCATTTTTTTATACCCTGAATGTTTTGTCCAAAAGGCAGTTTATAGATATAGTCAACAAGTAAATAGGCCGTTCCAAGTGGAGCAGCTTCGGAACTAAGCTCAGTTGTTATGGTGTAATGCCAGTTTGTGTTGATGCTTTCAGTGGCTTTTAGCATGCCGAACTAATCTTCAGAATACTGTACATTGGGAAGACAGTTGTATAAATAGGTACAAATCTTCATTTGGAAAGTGCTACATTCATAACCATTATGGACTTCTTCCTCTTTCCCCGTCTGTGTGTGTCTGTGTGTCAAATTTAACTGGAGATGAAAACAAAGAGGGAACTGAGGGAAACGTTGTTGGTCTTTGCCCCCTCATCTGCCACCCCCTCCCTGCATTCTCTCAATTAAGGGTCCTTTCTTGCATCTCCCATAATGCAGAAAACCAAAATAAATTACCTTTGTCATCATATCATGCTGCTACTCTTATGGGGAGGAAGGTTTTACTCCTCAGATTAGAGAAATAAATAAAACATTTGATTACTTTACCTCAGAAGCTCAATAGCACTATACACAGCATTGGAGAAATTGCCATCTGTTGGAACACTATAATATGGTAGGCAGTAGGTAGGTCGAATTCCAAGGATTTCAACTTCACACCCTAAAGCAAAGTGTTTAATTAGTTTAATTCAGCTTCCGAATTTTGAATTACGAATTTAAATAATGTCATCAATATTTAGATAGGGATGGATATATTGAAAGGGACTCTTAACTCTTAGATTGAGATATACAAGCCTGCACCAGTGAAGTTCTGCTTTTGCACCAGGACTTCCTCTTTCTCTCCTCCCCCTGCACTCCCCTAAAATATCCAGGTCACCCCGTAAACATCCGTCTTGAAACCCAAAATCTGAAAATAAAAAATGTTGACCTTAGACATGAATTCTGTATATTCCTGGTATGTTCCCAAAAGAAAAGGGCTAATTTTGAACATTCAGAACTGGAATCTGAAGGATTTGCAGCCATTTTGGTTAGCTGCTTGTTAGAATTAAACTATTTTAAAATTCAACCATTTTTTTTCAAATAAAAACTCTTAATTTTATCAAAAATCAGTTTTGTTTGTATAGGACTAATCAGTTACACTGCTCCATATTACAAGAAATTAAGAACAGCAATAGTCTAGAATTCAAAAATACTTTTACCAAATATTTTGTATTCAGATGTGCAAAACCTCTTTCTGGAACTGAAATGTTGAATCTCTTTCCCCACAGGATCTTATGAAAGCATTTTACACCAATTAACTTTCCGTCACCTCTAACCTTTCCCAGAAAAAATGCACTGATTTGAGTCCTAGAAGCTTGTGGCAACTCCTAAAGGGGGGAACGTGAGCTCTGAACACAGGAGAACCGTGTTTTAGTATTAATATTTATAGCTGCTCTGCTTAGCAACAAAAAACACAAGCAATTTAGTTTTTCATAACCCAGACACCCTGAAATCATAGTTCTGTAATATGTATTTCCTTGAATAGTCCCAGGAGAGTCAAACAAAAGGAGGAATGAGGGGAAATGGTGGTGGCATTGGAGAAAACAAGTAATGTGGGAAGTCTTACACTGAAGAATCTGAAGAAGTGTGCATGCACACGAAAGCTCATACCAATGACAAACTTAGTTGGTCTCTAAGGTGCTACTGGAAGGATTTTTTTTTATTTTTTTTATTATTTTGTTTTGACTATGGCAGACCAACACAGCTACCTACCTGTAACTAGAACTGAGGAATGTCAGATGCCCTCTATATAAGTAATGAATTACATGCTTTCAAAATTTATGTGTTATCTAGTAACTACTAGTTCTCAGCAGCTGCCCTAAGAGGCCAGGTATTGATGGTCCTCGTAGCATTTTCTGCTCTTTAAGTAATTGTTTGGGTTTCTATTATTGTTCTTTTCCCGCTTTCAGGTCCTTTTTTTTTTTTTTTTGCTGCATTTTACTGTGTCCGTCTGACCTATAGAGAGCTTCATAAAGCACATTTTCCTAAACTTTAAAACCCACCTGAACATGGGTCTTAGTTCTATGGCATTGTGTATTTCCTCCTTGCCAGCAGGTAGAAACGGTTAGCAAAAGCATGGTTTTGTAAAGCATAGCTTGGTGGGCTCTAAGGCTGAAGACCAATTTTTCAAAATCATAGTACAGGTACACAGTCATTATTCTCCATTGAGCATGCACACATTTTTGTCCCACCATCATCATCTCCAATCAGGCAGGTTCTGCAGCTTCTGAAACTGTACAAAAATCTCCAAAACCAGTCAACAGAGGGGATGAGAGCCTACACAAAGGGCTATTCCCTTCGCTTAGTACAACTAACTGCAAAGGCTTTTGTCCATCTGCAGCCTGTCTGATTGCTCTGCCTATATCTCTTTTGGTATTTAGACCATTTAACTACCCCAGTTGCACTATTTTGTATTATAGTAGTAGTAGGTATCGTATTATATAGTAAGGTACTGTTTGAGCCTTAAAAAACTTAAATTTCATTTCACTTTCTTATGTATAGTATTCTGCATCTTTATATGTTTGACACAGAGACTTGAACCTCTATCGTTTTCCAATTGTATATCTAAACATTGGTTTAGCAATTGTATGCCGAATGTCATAACACAACTCTTTTAAAGGTTTCCAGATTCCTGCAAATGGTCTGGGAAATGTCTTGATCAGAAGGAGAGGGGTAAAAGGAATGGAATTTGTGGTTTTGTACTTTAGATTTTTAAAATTCACTAGTGACATGGTCATTCAACTTTAGTTGAAGTAAACACGTCCATATTCTTATAAACAAACTGAGCAGCTGCATAGTCACTTCAAAATGTTATTTGACATGACCTTAAATCAAGTTTTGAAAAAGAAGAGAGGATTGTAACATTTTATCAATAATAATCGGGAGCTCAAAAGCAGTCAATTTATTTGCATGGTTCTTTCACAACAGTATCAGTGATCCACAAAAGTGTTGATGCACAGATGTTAGTTATGTCATGTATTCTGAGATACCATGTGCTCTGAGGCATATAGTTGTTCAAGTTTAACAAATATTCTGACTGGAGTGTATGACTTTAGACTGCAGGTGAGGGGTTCCAATGGTTCAGAACCATGATGTACACCTGGCACAATACCGTCTTCTTCCCAACTCCTGCTGTGCTCATCCATGGTCCATTCTGGGCCAAGCATGGGCAAGGAAGTGTTCCCAGGTTGTAGCATTAGTTCCATGGAACTGTCATCTTTAAGAGCAAACGATAGTATTTTCTTGTGTACATTGCAAGGTCAGGTACAGATATGTTCTAAGTGGCTCCACTGTAACTGTGGAGTTTCCTTCCTCTTGAGACTCAACCATTTTTGAGCTTTTAGCATTTTTAGATGCCTTAGATTTTTATGCCTTGTTTGGGGTGGCTTTCAAATACAGGAGATTTTAATTAAGAATTCTGTAGTATTTAAAATGTTAATGCTTATTTTGTCCTAATTGTTTTAATCAGGGAATAATTTAAAATGTTGCTGCCTAACTTGTCTAACCATTGAAACAGACACATTAATTGAGTGCAATTTAACTTTTGAAGACAAAATCCTCCAGTAATTAATAGTTTCTACAGTTTTAAAACTTAGTTCAGAATCTGTTTTCTGATTATGAAATGATTCATGTTTTAAAATTTATCAAACGACTTTAATTCTTTATTATTCTGTACAAGTATTTATAAAAACTGGACAGGCTGACATTGTCAAACAATCATTTGGGAATTATCATAAGATGAGATTCCATTTGGATGGATTTGAAGAACATCTGACAGCAATAGCAATTTGTGTGCAAGGCTTAACGGGCTGTGATAGTTTAGCTGTTCATCAGGTTTCCTATTTAAGAAAGGAAGAATGGCTTGGCTTGTTTCTCTGCCTGTCAGAATTGAGCAAATGCCAACTTGTATTGTCATTATTACTATTATTATTATTGTATCTGTCTGTTGCTGAGACATTGCCCTTTCTGTTGAATGGTCTTATGCAGTATTGTATGAGGGGAGACGTGACTAAGTGCATACGTGGTAAGATGAGATGAATTAGCATAGAACATGAATGACTAGTTCAGCTCCCTCATTGGCATTCTCTGTGCATAAACAAACAGAGTCCTGCACATATATCAAAGTGCGCACACACATAAGGAGCAACAGTAAACTATTGCCATTACAAAAGCAATATTAACGTGGGACTCCATTTGTAGAAATAAAGCATAATATCCAGTGACTATATCTCAAGAATTTTGTCAATAGTTCCACATTCAATGTTACCTCCAAAGCGAAAGTGGTTTGTGGGTTTAGCAAAACTAGTGACTGACTAGGAAATACACCAGTATATCCTGGGATGCCCATGAATCTCTGGGTTATGGACGCCAATTTTTAATGGAAAAAGGGAATTGCTGAATTTTGCATATTTTGCATGTTGGCATTCCAGATACATAAGAGGCATGGCTTGATACATTGACAGTGTTGATCAACATACTGCTCTCATTGGAAAACATATTAGAAAATATTCATTGAAATAAATATGCTTTTTGCCTAATGAACAGAATTAACCGAATACTATTTTGGTGAGATTAATATCAAAAGTTTGCAGCTCAAATGTTAGGATCCATTTATATATGATAGAACATCTGTTGGTGACTGTAGATAAGTGCTAACATGGTTCTCAAGGCAGCTACACTAAGCAGCTGACATATGCAGGTCTTTTTTTCAGGGGGAACTCGCAGGAGTTCAATCCTGGCATCTCTCGGGTGGACGCCATTGCTATTCTAAGAGAACAAGGGAGGTGTAAGTGGTGAGTTCTGGCACCTCTTTTTCTAGAAAAAAAATAGCACATATGTATTTTCTAGATTAAACGATTTGCAAATTGCAGTCAAGGTGAAGATACTCCTGTTCATCTTTCTCATATGACATCCAATATCCCACAGTATTGTTGTCCTGGTTGTGGTAGCGCCACTCCAATCCCTGCCCAGTTGTGCACAGGATTCCAGGTGTCTTGGCCCTCAACAATGGTCTGTGCCCCTTTGGGGAATTGAAGACGTGGCGGAGGCTGTCGTGACTTTAAGAAATACTGTTTATTCACATATTTACACCTGAATTTAGATGGTGGGAGTCCAGATATTGCAGCATGGTCGTCTCAAGAGGGGCTCGTTCCCCATAGCAGTGCAGCACTGAAGTCTAATGCATATCTTCCAGCTTGCCTTCAGCCAGCCAGGATCATTCTGCCTTTTCTCAGCTATCCCAAGCCTTGAGCCAAAGGCCCAAAATATCCCTGTGCCATCATAACCAGTTACCCTGGTAGACACAGGGCAGGTGGGAAGGGCAGTTACCTTGCATTGCCAATGGCCCTCAGTGGCCTTGTATTGTTTCTTAATGGCCCTAGCTAGGCCAGATTGTTTTCTGTATAGGCTAGCCCAGGAATTCATCCACAGCTGTTGTTTTCCCTTCATATCCCAAATGATCAAAATCCTACCATTTATTAATTTCTAGCTCCCCCACCACCAGCCTATAATAATATATAGATAGCTAAGAATAGGTGTTGCCATCCACTTAAAGGCTTCCTCGTGTGCAGAAGTGTGTACCCTGCAGTGTACTAGCTCCAGAATCGGAGGCACTTTGCCTCTGAGTACCGGTTACCATGGAACAACAGTGAGAGATGACTGTGGGCCATTTGTCCTGCTTGCGTGACCCCCATAGATACACAGGTTCCCTTAGGCTGACAATGTACGAAATGGGATACTGGTTTAGATGGGGGTTTGGACTAATTCAGAAGGGTTCTTATTCCATTCTTAGTCTTACTATGCTAGAAGAGAAAGCAATAAGTGGACCAGTTTCAGTTCCCATCTGCTTGACTTTCCTTGCTGGTTGATGGTATTTAAGCTTTTTAAACAGAGTCTTCTGGTTGCTGTGCGTTGGGTCAGAGCCAGAGCGATCGATCTTGAGGTTGCATTTAGAGCAGTTAAAAAGTAGAACATGTAATGTTAGTCAGCAATTTTAAGAAGTGCAAAATTCAGCAACACTCACCAGGCCAATAGTACATGAAGACTTTCCTCTTTGCTTTCATCATAGTGACCCACAAGGGCTCTGATCCATTCCACCAAAGAGGCAGCAGGCTCTCTTGATTCACGCCGATATCAAAAGACATATTTGTACTTGCATCCCACATGTAGTTCCCAGTCATTTGATGGACATTGCAGTGGCGACCTAGAAGGTGAGAGGATTGCTTTATAGCCTCACTTCTCAGTTATGTTTAGCAGTCATAACACCCCCATACCCATTTCAAGGCCCTGTGGAAGTAGAATAAAGTCTCACTTCTCTCTCATAGACTAGAGGGCGCTAGATAAAGAATTACTCCAGCTCAAATCTTGCAAATAAGTAATGAATGTAAAGATGCAGTTTTGAAGAAAAGTATCTATTATTGTGCACCCCCAGAAGAGGTGCAGAACTCATGCTCCCTTTCTAGTATGGATGAATGAAATTACTGGTAAAACATCATCAAGTTGTATTGTCATAAGCCACCTAGACTGGCATTTGATATAATGCAAAATAGGGAGAGGAAAGTTAAAGTTGTATTGACTTAGTGTGAAGAAGATGCAAAGAGAAATTTCATGAGTTCTTCGCTTGCAGATTGTGGGGCAGATGTACATGTCAACGTGCTCAAACGGAACGAGCTGTCAGTCTTGCCCCTCCCCTAATGTTGAAGATGGGCTGCCCACCTTTTACTGTTTTTTATTTTAAGGGTCACCTATGCAAGCACCTGTTCTCTACTGCTCCTTCTTGTTCAATGGAAACATTACAAGAATAATGGTAAACTTATTCAAGGAATGAGTGTGTGACATGCAGATTAATAATAATAATAATGGCACTGAACCCTATTTAGAAAAAGTAAATTGGATGGAAAGCCAGTGCCAATGCTTTTCTTTCCATGTATGAGCAATTCTTCGACATTTAAGACCTCAGATCTCTTGGCTGCTACAGAGCACCCATGGAAATGTAAGTTATCTTTAAAAATCATACCACAGAATGAAACTAGAATCCAAGCAGTAAAATGTAAATATAAAACCCAATTATGATTTAGGCAGGGGGAGTAGTAGCAGGCATCACGTATTTCTCCCAAACATGATGGAACGGAACAGGAATGTTTTCAATAATTTTGTTCCATTTAACAAAGATATTACATAGCTGGATGGTCTACGTGGAGAAGTCATTACTCCATATGCCTCACCTCTATCTCGACAAATTTCTGTCAGTTGCAAAGCAGGGATGATTCATCTGTTGTGGGGCTTTACATGTGGCATAGTGTTTGTTACCTGATTGTTTAAGCCTTTATAGGTAAGCCCTAACAGCTTTATAAATAAATACCAGCACCTTCTGCCAAGCTTGGGTGCAAACTGGCAAATGCTGGAAAGGAAAGAAGGATTATATGCAAGGTTGGCCCAAGACAGCTTGCTGTCTGAAGTACTGCAGGTGATCACAAACAAGTTGAGATGCACAGCATCAAAGACTTGTCAAACAATTTTCCCACCTAAGGCAAGAAATAAAATAAAAAATCTCATAAGTGCTTTTACCTGTCCCCAGAAGTAATATAAAAAATAAATAACTATTTTCTGCCCTTCAGGATACCCAAAATCAACTGCCTGAGGTGACTTCCTCACCCTTCCTAATGGTAGGGCTGAATCTGCCAGAAAGCAGTAATATCTGGACAGTTTTCAAGGCCAGTCCCATGTAATAGATTTGTCACCAGATAGCGAACAAATTATCATATTCTCTTCCCCCCAGTTTCTTTCATAATTAAGTATTAACTGGACTCATTTTACGTCATAACAGATATATTCTTGAAGATTTAGGTAGGCAAAAATTACTGCACAATAAATTGCTATGCAAAACATTGTTAACAGTAATAACTGGCTATTCATAACCTCCCTTGCTGTATTTAACTACCCATTGTTGTGGCTCACTGTTTTTGTAGACACAGAGGAGGCATTGTAGCTGATTAAAACCATATAATAACAATACTTGATATTTTTCTTTTCAGAGCATTTCACATCCCTGTAAGATGGGTCACTATCATTATCCTTATATTAAATGTGGTATTTTATTGTAGGTGATAATAAAAAATGTTTTAAACAAGCAAACACAGTTGAAGGGCTGAGACGATAAGAATTTCCCTAAGCCTTCCCCATCTCTCTATGAAAATTTTTGTGTTTTCAGGAGTACTTGTGCAGTTCATGGAAGTGATCACAGAAGCTAGCTGTGTGATTTGTAGCATAGTAAGTACAGTATGTTGAAATGAGTGGTGTAATCACCACTCAGTTCTGGATTATCCCTTTTACTTTTACTTTTTGGCATTTGTTATCATATTTTGTTATGTTCTACAGTGGTACCTCAGGTTGAGTACTTAATTCGTTCCGGAGGTGCGTTCTTAACCTGAAAGTGTTCTTAACCTGAAGCACCACTTTAGCTAATGGAGTCTCCTGCTGCCGCCACGCCGCCGGAGCACAATTTCTGTTCTCATCCTGAAGCAAAGTTCTTAACCCGAGGTAATATTTCTGGGTTAGTGGAGTCTGTAACCTGAAGCGTCTGTAACCTGAAGCGTCTGTAACCTGAAGCGTATGTAATCTGAGGTAACACTGTATATGGGAATAAGACCTCAAATATGTAGGAATCAGCTTGCTGCAGTTGATCTAACCTTCTGTCAACAGTTGCCATGTCTTTCTACAATTGACCAAAAATTTCACAACAACTTTCTAAACCAGGGGCAAGCAACCTAAGGGCTGCGGGCTGGATGTGGCCCAATTGCCTTCTCAAACCGGCCCATGGACGGTCCAGGAATCAGCGTGTTTTTACATGAGTAGAATGTGTGCTTTTATTTAAAATGCATCTCTGGGTTATTTGTGGGGCATAGGAATTCATTCATATTTTTTTTCAAAATATGGTCTGAGGGATGGTGGACCGGCCCACGGCTGAAAAAGGTTGCTGACCCCTGTTCTGAACCATGGGGGGGGGGAGATCCCACTGGAGCATCCCATCACCACATTCCCTATCTAACTTCAGCACCAACAGTCTCTCCTTGCTCTTAGAAAAGTACTTTTTCACGCATCTTCCTGCTGCTGTAACCTTCCTGATTACACTTCATTGCCTCTGACAAGCTTCACATGCCAGGGAGTTCCCGTCTTCTAGCATCAGTCAGCCCAGATGTAATGCAGCGTAGGTTAAAGAGCTATTGACCCCCTTATAGAAAACAGGGGAAAGTACTTCCATATTACTTTCTGTATAGCACATCGGGTCTCTGGATGCTTCCCCCCTCAAAACTGTTCATTTGCTGCTCCCTTACTGGAGATGATAATCTTCTCTGGCAGTGCAGTGGGGCGGGGGGAATTTTAACAGCAATGGACTGTAAAGGTAGAGGGCTAGAAAATGGAATTAAGAAATGTTTCTATATTTGCAAATTATGTTTGCACACCTGTGAATATTTATGATTCAGGGAACCTGCATCCCTATTGGTTTGTTTACAGACTGCCCGATAACACAGTAGGCAACTTACTTTTTATTTGCTCTTGTTTTTATATTGTATTACAAGTGCAAGAAAAATCCAAAAAACCCACAGCAAATAGAACAAGCCTATGCTGATGTGATAACCCTTGATGGCTGGGGTTGATGAGAACTGTAATCCAAAGTAGCTAGAGTGCTTGAAGAAGGCTGAACTACACAATTTTAAAAACAGTAGAGGTATACAACTCCAAACCATCAAACAAATTAAAAACACATAGCAGAAGAATAAAAATGCACAGAGCTAAAGCAGTACTTAACTACCACAAAAATTAACAGGTCTGGGACAGCAGGAGTCTTTGCCTGGCATTTACTAGAGTGTTTCACTAATGAGTACAGACTTGGGGCTATAATCAAAATAAACATGTACCAGTCGTGGTTTTCCTGAAAGATCCTTCTTCGTACAGAATCCGGGTGGCCGACAATTAAGGCAAGAGTGGACCTTGCTCAGTTAAAATATATTAAAAGAATTGCCACTGTGCCAACTGAGTGTTTTCCTGCAATTGGGTGATAACCAACTCTGGAAAGCAGTGTGTCAAACTGTTTTAGACTATTATTATTTTCCAAAACTGAGCTCTGCTTTGACCTTGAGTAAGTGTGTCGACTAAGGGATTGGCTCTTCTGGATAGAATCCAGAAGGGACCTGCAACTAACTAGGAACACCAAAATTTCACCTTGGTACCCACTCCTGATAAAAGCATTTTAGCGTTAGTTATGCCTTTATTGAGCTACATTTCCAGACTTAGCTAGGTCACTCCCCCTCACCTTTTCTACAAGCCAGCCTTGTCTTCCTATACCTAATAATTTTGGAACTTTCACAACTTTGGAACTAACCTAAGTTTTGTTGCCTGTGTTTCCTGAATGCTGCATGGAAAAGCACATGAATCTGACCTTGGAAAAGTTTGTAAGTAAACTGTTTTTAACTTACCAAACATTTGGTCTTTTTCTGTGTTAGGGGAAATGGGAAACTCTGGAAGAAACTTAGAGGGTGTCTTTTAAATGTCTAACAGTCTAGCCACTGTGATCCACGCGACGGTCACCTCCAGACTGGATTATTGTAACTCGCTCTACGTGGGGCTGCCCTTAAGACTGACCCAGAAACTCCAGCGGGTGCAGAATGCTGCAGCGAGACTCCTTACGGGGTCTTCGCTGTGAGATCACATTCACCCGGTGCTATATCAGCTGCACTGGCTCCCGGTGGAGTACAGGATCAGGTTTAAGGTGCTGGTTTTAACCTTTAAAGCCCTATACGGCCTAGGACCCTCGTACCTACGGGACCGCCTCTCCTGGTATGCCCCACAGAGAAACTTATGGTCTTCAAATAAAAACATCTTGAAGGTCCCAGGCCACAGAGAAGTTAGGCTGGCCTCAACTAGAGCCAGGGCTTTTTCGGCTGTGGCTCCGACCTGGTGGAACACTCTGTCACAAGAGACTAGGGCCCTGCAGGACTTCACAACTTTCCGCAGGGCCTGCAAGACAGAGCTGTTCCGCCAGGCCTTTGGCCAGGGCACAGCCTGACTCCCTCCCTCGGCAATCTTCGCGGAGCTCTGGCCCAATGGTGGCCAGTGGCTTGAATTTAATTAATTTTGTAATGAATGATTTTAGAGTGTTGTTTGTGTTGTACTTTTGTACTGTTTTATTGTTGTTAGCCGCCCTGAGCCCGGCTTCGGCTGGGGAGGGCGGGATATAAATAAAATCTATTATTATTATTATTATTATTATTATTATTATTATTATTTATTTCCATGTTTTACTTTGCTGTATATTTTGTGATTTTTAAAATCTCTGCTGGGGTTCTTTTACCAAAGAGTACCTGCCCCAGATCTGGATCTTGGCATCTAGGAAATTCTCTTTTTATGTACCTATTTTCCCTTGCCAACCAACAGCCATGTGGTGTGCCATCTTGCTGGAGCACTTACAGGAGCACCACCAGCACCAGTGCCCTCTTTGCAAGAATTATTTATTGAAGAAATGCAGCCTAGGTGTGCTTATTGTGATTTTCCCGCCCAATCAAAATCCTCTAGTATGGTAAGTAGTGCACTGTGAGAATCATAGCCCTTGTTCTTCAAGTATGGCACAAGGAAGTTTACTGAATTTTTGTGGTGTGACAGCAGCTAAATAAGGAGTGTCTGTTGGTTCACTCTCATCTAGCAGCCACTCCTGTGTAGTGATGGGTTCATTCCCAGGTCCTACTCCTAGAGTAACCTGATAAACCAGATGTGACTGGGTAGAAAAGATGACCATTCCAATTGGTAATATGGAGCAAGGTGTGTAAGCAGTATGCTGATGACACTCCGCTCTACTTCTCTACTCCTCACATCTCTGAGGTGATAACAAGTCTCTTTGACCAATGTCTGGAATTATTAAGGGGCTGGATAAAGGCCAGTCAACTGAAGATGAATCCTGGTAATACAGAAGCCCTGTGGGCAAGTTGCTCCCAAGTTTGGGGAACTGGCAAGTTGTCTGTTCTTGATCAAGTTGCCCTTTCCCTGAAGGAGCAGGTATATAGTTTGAGAGTACTCCTATATCTATCACTGTCTCTGGAAGAGCAGGTGTCCTCAGTGGCTAAGAGTGCTTTCTTCCAGCTGCCCGACCTCCCAGCACCTTCTTCTCATCATTGCATGGCAGGGGTGATTTGCACTGGAAACTGCCTTATTCTGAGTCTGGTCCATTGGTCCATCTCGCCCTGTTTTGTCTACACTGACTGGCAGCAGCTGTCCAGGGTTTCAGCCCTATCTGGAGATGCCAGGGATTGAAAGCAGATGTTCTACTGCTGAGCTATGGACGCTTCTCAACATGCAGAGCAAGCCTATGCAGGTTTACACAGAAGTGTGTTTAAGATTACAGCCTTAGTTATCCAGGGGGTTCAGAGTGCTGTATGTATTTGGATAACACTTAAACTGTTGCAGATCCTCTCTTTATTTCAAGTGTAGTGCTTTGCTTTTTTAATTCCAGGATCCTTGCACAGTTTTTGGACCAGTTGCCCCTTGTTTATATTCTCTTTCTTTCTCACACATTCCTGCTGCGTAACCGGAATGGGAAGCAAAGTGAACTTTGGAAACGCTACAGAAGTTCCAGTCCACAACCTTCTGCTTCTGAGGGAGTCCTATGGAAGTGAGTGGGGCTTCTTCGGAGTAAGACATTTCAGTGGCTAGCCAGGTAAGTAGTTATCTGCTGATCATAGAGCTAATTGTAACACAGGAAACAAGGTACCTACCGCAGCACAAGCACGAAGTCACAAACCATGACATTATGCCGGTTTTACTCACAAGGGTTTTTATTATGCCAGGGTCACGTGTGTTGACGCTGGCAGAAGTGCTCAGAATGGGGAATATTAGAAGTACTCTAGAGAAGCATATAAATTGCAGTTTATCTAGGATGAAAAAAAAGGTTTATTGCAAAATATGAAAACTTGGAGAGTCCCTTAGATGCTCTTCAAGTTTACATACCTGACATTATTTACTATATAAACCTGCTGTGGAAGCATCTACATTCTCAACTGTGACAAGCAACAAACAAAAATAGAAAGAAAATACTGTAATGATGGGGACAACAACCCCATCCTGTCCTGCCACAATATTTTCGGTTTTAGTTAGAATTGATGCAAATTTTGCTTAATATAGTGAAATGATCCATAAAATGATTAAATGTGTTTACACACCCTCAAATAAATGAAGGTCTGTTTTCAGTAATTGTTAAATTATATCTTAACCAGTTATTCAGCAATGTGGGGAAGAACACTCAGCACAATCTAATACTGTATTCCAGTGAGGGAAGATGCACCAGCTGAGAATAGTATTCTGTATCCTAGAATCATTTAATACTTTTGCTAATGCCTGATATTCCCTGAGGCGAGAAGTTAAGTGGTTTACTATCGAGTCATCACAACTACAGTTAATAGTCAAAGTTTATTTTTATTTTTTATAAAAAATCTGATTGTACTGTTTGCTTTTCAGATGAGCCAACAAGGTCTAACTGTTTGACAAGATTATATTTGTGGGGGGAAAGTTTCTTTCTTGAGAATAAAGTGGAACAAAAACTTGACAAATTTATTGTTTTTTATATATAGTTCAGACTGACCTGCAGTCATTCCTTTTAATCTTCAGCGGGGATGAATCATTTAAAAATTTAGTCCGTATTCGTCCCCGCAGTGTTACAGAAACTACTGACTTTATGCAATCTGCAACAATTAAGGCTGCCTGCTGTTAAGAGCCCTGTAGTGAGAAAGTCAAAGAATGTACTCACCAGTCATCAGTGTGTAATAGTTTGGATAGGAAAGACTGGGGAAGTCTGGTGTCAGGTAATCCACTTTCACCCCCCTGTTCACAATCTCTCTGAAGCCAGGCAAGGATTCCAGCGCTTCATCGCTGATATAATCGTGGCGAAGCCCATCAATCAAGAACAGCAGGAGCTTTTTCCGATGTGCAAGGGATGAGCTTGCCAGGGTGAGGACAAGCAGGAGAAAGGGGGCCATGTGCTTTGCCATGTTGCTGGGTGGAGAGGAGTTTTGGCAGAGCCCTGTCAGCACCGCCTGTCCCTGTGCAATAACTCTCAATGAGGCATCTGAAGCTGCTCTGAAGGGCTGGACCTCACACTGCTTGCTCTCATTTTGCTGGTTTGATTCCAGAGTTTAAAGGTACAGCAGCAGTAACTGGAATTGCCAGACTTAAAAAGTTACAGGATAACTGCTATAACACGGTGGACTTTGCATTCTGATGTAGTGTAGCAGGATGCTGTGGGCTGCATTCTGGTACCGTGCTCTGACTATAGAAAGAAACATTGCATTGAAGCAACAAAAATCTAGTTCTCGGTGTTAACTCTAGTGGCGCTTCCACGACACTCAAAAGGTTAACACAGGAACAATGCAACTGCTCAGTTCCCACATGTCAGGCTTTTCAGGGCACTCAAAACAAACTGGATAAATCTGAGAACAAAAACATAATGAATTTTTCAGATCTTAAACCTTTTCTTTAAAGCCAGTGAGTCAATATAATTTTAAAGTATGAGGAGTGCACTTTTTATTTCTGTTTTTGACTCCTGCATTAGCTTCACCAGATTTTGGCACGGTATTGGATATTTGCAAATTTACAGAGGCATCTGACATCCAGGCTTGAAATTTTTCACGTATGTTAGTGACTTTCGATATTTATAGTCTATTTATAGTCTAGGTAAGTTGGTCCCTTACCTTTCCCACCCCGATCTGGCGACAGTGATCCATGCAACAGTCACCTCCAGGCTTGACTACTGTAATTCGCTCTATGCAGGGCTGCCCTTGAAACTGTCCCAAAAACTCCAGAGGGTGCAGAATGCTGCAGCGAGGCTCCTCACAGGGTCCCTGTCATGGGAGCATATTCACCCAGTGCTTTACCAGTTGCACTGGCTCCCGGTGGAGTATAGGGTCAGGTTCAAGGTGCTGGTTATGACGTTTAAAGCCCTTTGTGGCTTAGGGCCCTCGTATTTACAGGACCACCTCTCCTGGTATGCCCCGCAGAGGACCTTAAGGTCCATGAATAACCATGGTCCCGGGGCCTAAGAAAGTCAGACTATCCTCTGCAGGGCCAGGGCCTTTTCAGTGATGGCTCCAACCGGGTGGAATGCTCTGTCCCATGAGACTTGGGCCCTACAGGATTTAACCTCCTTTTGCCAGGCCAGTAAGACAGAGCTATTCCGCCTGGCCTTTAATTTGAATTCAGCCTGATCTTTTATTTCCCTTCTCTTCCTTTCCCCTTCCCTTTTATGAAGATTACCCGCTCTGAGATCCCACAGCTAATTCTCCCCTGGCCTCCTCACTGGCCCAAGTAGGACTAATTCAGCCAGCTAGCCCTGGTGACTATCTAATGTTTATTAGATAGATTTTCCTCAAATTGATTTCTGAACTTTGAATTTTATTGTTATTCATGTTTTTATACTGTATTTTATGCTGCGTCTACAATTAAGTATTTTAAATTTGTTGTTAGCCACCCTGAGCCTGGTTTTCTGAACCGGGAAGGGCGGGGTATAAATAATTATTATTACAGTGGTACCTCAGGTTAAGTACTTAATTCGTTCCGGAGGTCCGTACTTAACCTGAAACTGTTCTTAACCTGAAGCACCACTTTAGCTAATGGAGCCTCCTGCTGCTGCCGTGCCGCCGGAGCATGATTTTGTTCTCATCCTGAAGCAAAGTTCTTAACCTGAAGCACTATTTCTGGGTTAGCAGAGTGTGTAACCTGAAGTGTATGTAACCTGAAGCGTATGTAACCTGAGGTACCACTGTAGTATTATGTGAGGAAAGTTGGTGCCAAACTTCTGACATACCTCTTTGCATTTTACTGTTCTCTTCCTGCTGTGCTGTCACGCACATCAATTATACGTTAAATGTAAACAGAAAGGCAACTTGTGAGGAGGAATGTAGGCAACAGTTCAAGGGAGCAACAGGGCACTGATCGTCTAGGATGTGATGCTTGTTTTGACTCCTTTGTTTTGGCTGAGTATATACTGTATGGCCCTGTAACTAAAGATGTGTGCAGATGTCACACATTTTGGGGTGAGGACTCCTGTAATCCTTTGCTGATTGGAAGGGGGGCGTTTTCTATCAAGTTGTGCCTTTGTTGTTACAGAAAAAAACTATTGTACAAGCATGCAAGCCACAGATTGTGTCCCCTGGCGAAACTCAATTTCCCCTCTGCATTAGTGCTGACACAACACAGTGTATAATTGTACTAATGAATAATGCCTGTAACATCAGTGTTGAATAACTTGTACCACTCCTCATACGACTAGCAAGTTTTGAAACCGTTCTCTGTTTTTAAAATCATGTTAAGACATAGAGTTAGACTTGCCTGGGTTCTAATAGCTGCAAGACAGAGGGGGGTTTAGCCTGTGCATTTTTCCTTGGCACTGCAGCACTATGATGGAAGAAGTCGTGCCTGCTTGTGATCTTTCTTTGAAAAGGAGCTGGCATCCTTATGGATGGGTTTGCACAACTTTGTTTCTTCTACAGTAAAATGACTTTGAAAGTCACCTCTGTTTGATTTATAGTGCTAAGCTCCGTATCACTCTATCCCATCAGCTTGATAAAAAACATGCCACCTCAGAAAGCCACCCTGTTGCAGATGTTGATAATGCAATAGACTCTAGAGATCCAGAGGGCAGCAACATGAGAACAGGCCTTTTCTGTGGTGGCTCTCCATTTGTGAAATGCTCTCCCCAGGGAGGCTCGCCTGGTTCCTTCATTACATATCTTTAGGTGCCAGGCAGAAGCATAGATCTGTAACAAGGCCTTTGGCTGATTGAACATTCTGTGGCCTTTTAAATGTGTTTGTGGGACAGGAGTTATTGGTATGCTTTGGTTCTTGTTTTATTAAGTAATTTGTGTTCTGTTTTTTTATTTTTGTGTTTATGTGAACCACCCTGTGATCTTCAGATGAAGGGTGGTATAGAAATAATAATAATAATTAATAATAATTTATTGTGTCACGAAATAAATAATGTATGTGAAACACTTTGAGCACTTGAGAAAAAGAGCTATATAAGTACCATGCATATTATTATTATTATTATTATTATTATTATTATTATTATTCTGATTTTGTTTCAGTCTGGCTGAGTTAAGAAATCCTCTTGGTAAAAAGCAGCTCTTTATTTCTTGAACGGTCTTTGAGCCAAGTGAAAGGCCAGAACATATTGAATGTGGTTGGAGACTGGCCAATGCAAAGTCCCAGAATCCAGAAAAGAGACAAAACTAAGAATCTTGCAGCCAAGAAGTTAGATTTGGCAGAAATAAAGTTTGGGAAAATAAAACTGTTGAAGCCAGCACAGCAAATAGCAGGCCGGTGGGGTCAGAGCGGCACCACCATTCAAGTATGGGGTTAGGGCAACTTGTAATGAAAAACAGGAGCAAGGTCAGGTGCCAGAATGGCTGATTTCCTGGGATGCTCATGTGTTTTATTGGCAGCGTCCTGCTTTCTCAAATGCTTAAAACAGCATTCTTGGGCTGATGAAGGCGGTCCAAGCCTTCGGCAGCCACCTGCAGTCTCCAATCACCACACAGATTCAGTGAGTGGCATCTGCAAGCTGTGCTCAGACTTTTGTTTTTGTGGAGTGATGCAAGTGATTCTCCCCATTGCAACAGCACCGATACAACCTGGATAGCTTGATAATGGTGCAAGGAGAATGGAGAAGGAGTGCATGTCCATCACTCTGTGTGAGGGCGGGGAGAAGCCTGATAATACACAGTGCCCCAAATTCACTCCTATGATGAAGCCCATGGAATTCAAATTGTAAATGGCACAAGGTCGAACAATAATAAATGGCTTGCCTGAGGAAATTTTTCAAGAGAGCTTTGTGTCCGTTCCTTCCATTTAAAAGCAATGAGATGTGAACCCAGTGGGTTTTTTCCTGGGGGTATTCTGGCACCTTTTATTCTAGGAAAAAAGCACTGTGTGAACCTTTCTGATTTTTGCCAGTCTCTGTACAAATTACACCCCTCTGTGCCATTTCCCATTTCCAACTCTCAGGAGCATCTGGATAAATGCACATGAGATGGTTTGAATTGTTTAAGCAGAAAGCTTTTCAGCTAAGTCTGGTATCCCAAATGGAGCACCCATGAAAGTCTCCCCTGGCACTTGAGAATCATCCTTGTGCTCTTTCTTCTGTTCTGTCCCTTTGCCTCACAAGTAAGTGTTTCATTTTTTATCAGGGCGAGAACCTTCCTCAGCCATGCCAAACAATTTTAAGTTTCTGTATTACCTGATGCACTGGGGCCACCAGTCTAGTACTCAAAGCAAGTGTCTTCATCAGTTTCACCCTCACAATGTTCGCTTTCAAAGCCGTAACTTTTATTTGTTAGTAGTACTATGCAAAGGCAAAACTTTGCTAATTATTGAAGGAGCTGAATCAAGCTAACACCCAACCACAGACATCCCTCCCCTGGAAAAAATGAAACTTCATATCTCACACACACACACACACACACACACACCCCTGCCCCTGCAGACACAATAACGTGAAATAAACAGATCCCAAGGCAGGATAGATAAACACAAACATCAGAGAGGGGGGAAACTAAGCCAAACACTTACTTCAGAGAGTAGAAGTAAAAACTAAACCCATCTTTTCCCTTTTTTTTTACTCCAAAAGTTTTTCAAAATGCTTCCTTTCCCTCCCTCCTAATATCCTATCCGCTCAGTCTGGAAAACCAGGGAATTGAAGGAGGAAGTGGAAATGAGTGAAACTCTTACCACTTCCTCTCTCAATTTGCTTTAGCTTTCAGGCTGAGGCTGTTCTTTTCCCATTTCTAAGGAAAGCCCCTAAACTGCCAAAATGTCCCGTTTCACTCTTCCCATCGCTGACCTTTTGTTTCTTAATGAATTGCATGGTTTGCACATGATTTTAATTGCTGGATAATTAGAAAAACGCTGACTGAGAGCCAACAAACTAACTGCCATGCCAAATCAGTTAAAACAGTAGGCTGAACATTTTGACCTAAAGGAAAACTGAAGCCGTTTGGAAGTTTCTTCCAGCACAGAAATTATAGAAAAAATGATAGCAAAGAACACTACTTACATTTCAAATCCTCGTTGTTCATAGTGTTGAATAACAAAATCTTGCTTTGGATTAGCCTGTGTAATAGCACTGTTAAATATATGCCATTTGGGTGCAAGCTAAGTAAGTAAGTAAGTAAGTAAGTAAACAAGTATGTAAGAAAGAAAGTAAATGGTTATTCCAAAAATCCAAAGGAATAAGTTCCTGAAGTTTGATTGTTTCCTTACAGAATGCTTTTCCTGCTATAAGCCTGTCCATGCCCTGTGATCATCATCAGATATCCTTCTCCAGCAGCCGTCCAGAGGGCCATGTGGGAACAGGCCTTGTCAGCAGTGGCCCCCTGACATGGAATGCTCTGCCTGGTGCAGACATTGCTATCTTTTTGGCACAAGGCAAAGATGTTTCTTTTCTCAAAGGTATTTTGGTGTTTTTTCTTTGCAACAGTTGATTGTACAGTCATACCTTGGGTTGAATGCGCTTCGGGTTGAGCGCATTCGAGTTGTGCTCCTTGGCAACCCGGAAGTAACGGAAAGCGTTACTTCCGGGTTTCGCCACTTGCGCATGCGCAGACACTCAAAATGACGTCACGAGCATGCGCAGAAGCGGCGAAAAGGGACACACACGTGCGCAGACGTGCTGTCGCTAGTTACGTTTGCTTCTAGATGCGAACGGGGCTCTGGAACGGATCCCGTTCATATCCAGAGGTACCACTGTATTCCTACTTCATTTTGAAGGGTGTCTGTGGTATTTTGGCCTGTGTTTGAGGATGGAGGAATTGTTTTTACACTTTGATTACCTCGCATTGCACTTCATTTTAGTTGTTTTGTTTTTCATGTATTGATTTTACTATTACTTGCAAGTCCCATTAAGATGCTTCTGTAAAACAGTCAATAAGCTTAATAAATCACTGGGCTGGCCTGCCCATGAGGCTTCGTGAGGCAGTCACCTTGAGCAGCTGGCTAATTTGACAGCTAGGAAGGGCAGCAGATCTGGGTCCCAGCCGGGGCTGCCTTTTGTTGCCTCAGCTGACAGAACAGCAGGAAGGGGCTTTGGCAGGGGGCAGGAAGAGGAGGAGGGGTAGGCACCATTTTCTGTTTTGCCTCAAGTGGCAACATGTCCCAGGCCAGCCCTGATAAATCATGGTGGTGATAATAATAATATGCTAATGTTAACAACCATGAACTATTACTGTGATTCGAGCTTAGCCAGACAATCACAGACAGTAGATTTGTGTGTTGGGGTATAGCCCCGCAAAGTAGAGAAAAACTGTAATTTATCTTACCCATATAGAATGAATGTAGAGGTGGTAGCCTTGCCAAGAAGTGTTAGCATTTGCCCTTTGGGCACAAGTGTAATTGAGAGGCAGTGAGATTCAAGCCTGAAGAAGGGAGTAAGGAAATTTTAAAGAGAAAGGAAGAAAGAAAGAAAGAAAGAAAGAAAGAAAGAAAGAGAAAAACAGATAAGGGTTTACTGAATTCACTCCCCAGGAAATCAGTGGATGTCTGGAATGGATAAGCCTAAATAAGATATCTGTCAGTTTGTGGTTATGTACAGTATCTGCAGTCTAGTTTATTGTTAGGTCCAGATAGGTTGGAGGAACTGGACCATGGAGGAAGGGGTTACTTTCCTTCGTGAGCACAAATCGCCCCGTGGAGGAACGAATCACAGGTGCAAGGTCACTGCAAGCCAGTTGCCCTGGTCATGGCTAGGACAGGGAAAGGGAAGGAAATCCCAACTTGTAAATAGGGAGTCCTGTCAGTAAAAAAAAGGGGGGGTGAGCTACAAATATACTAATACAGTGGTACCTCTGGTTACAGACGCTTCAGGTTACAGACGCCTCAGGTTACAGACTCCACTAACCCAGAAATATTACCTCAGGTTAAGAACTTTCCTTCAGGATGAGAACAGAAATCGTGCTCCAGCAGCGTGGCGGCAGCGGGAGGCCCCATTAGCTAAAGTGGTGCTTCAGGTTAAGAACAGTTTCAGGTTAAGAACGGATCTCCAGAACGAATTAAGTTCTTAACCCAAGGTACCACTGTAAATGAATGAAGATCTATTTTCTTAAATAAAAGAAAACAGACAGAACCTCTATGTTCAAGATGCAGGCCAATGGAAAGGTCATCATCTTTATTTTGTGCTCCTTCTAGACGCACCTCCCTGGCAGGCTGTTGTTGGAAACCAGAGGGCTTAGGCTTTCTGCTGATCCTGCAAGGCACTTCTTGAAATTGACTGAGTTGTGTGTGACCACTAGGTGTCAGCATTGTTTAAACCTAAGTTCAAAAAAAGGACACTTGTCTGCATATCCATTGATAAATTGATCAGCCCCCATGCTCCCTCCTCCGTGTTTTGCTATCTTGATCTTAAAAGAGAAGTGATATCCTATCCAAATCTTTAATGTTGTGAAACTAGGCAAGAAATTAAACAAACAAACCTTCTCCAACCACACCTTTTTTGTGAAATTGCTTTCATTCTAAGCTACTTGGTTTGATTTATATCCCAATGACAGAAGAACTGGTACTTTCAGAATGTAAAGAAATAAATGGCTGCGTGTGAATGACTAATTATTTAAAAATATATAATTTATATATTTAAAATCAATAATATATGATAAATTTAATAATATATTTAAAATAAAGCCCAGCCATAACAACCAACTCACTCAGACCAGAATAGTAAATTCTGTTTAAAACCAGCTAAAACCTTATAGATACTACACAGCCAGCTGAAACCCTGAAGGGCCAAAGCATCTTTGCCCAAAGGCCATCTGAAACACATGATTTCTCTCTCTCTCTCTCTCTCTCTCTCTCTCTCTCTCTCTCTCTGTGTGTGTGTGTGTGTGAGAGAGAGAGAGAGAGAGAGAGAGAGAAAGCCTTGCAAAGAATAATGGATGGCATATGTGCCATAAGTAGTTATTTCGCCTGCCCCCCACCCCACTTTTGACATGGTGACAACCCTGTGGATGAGGTCAGACTAGGCAATAGTGGTCAATTACACCCAGTGAGCTTCACACTGGTTTTCTTTTTCCTTTAAAAATTATGTGAAATTTCATTTTAAAGAACGCTCGTGAGATTACTGGACATTTTAAATTTAGGTCTTTCTTGCATTTAAATGAAATATTATTGGTATTCTCTCTGTTCCCTCCCTTCCAAGTGGCATCCTAGCAACTGTTTATACGTGAATGACTGTTGTCATGGCTGCTGCAGGGGAAGCAGGAAATAACCCTCAGGGCAGTGTTTACAATGAGCAGAGTTTCCTTAAATTTCAGGAGACTCCCTCCTCCGTCAACAGCTCTTGTGCATTCAGATGCAAAACAATTGTGTCCTAGACTAGAGGATAAACAGACCTGGGAAGGAAAACACACACAAAAACTCCCGTGAACTCCTTAAAATCTTTATACATAATTGAAGTTATTCTGATTATATATGAGGTTCTGCTTGCTTGTTTTTGAAGGAAGGTACCTGATTTGACGCGGGTGGTGCTGTGGGTTAAACCGCAGGGCCTAGGACTTGCCGATCAGAAGGTCAGCGGTTCGAATCCCCGTGACGGAGTGAGCTCCCATTGCTCGGTCCCTGCTCCTGCCAACCTAGCAGTTCAAAAGCATGCCAAAGTGCAAGTAGATAAATAGGTACCGCTCTGGCGGGAAGGTAAACGGGGTTTCCGTGCGCTGCTCTGGTTCGCCAGAAGTGGCTTAGTCATGCTGGCCACATGACCCGGAAGCTGTACGCCAGCTCCCTTGGCCAATAAAGCGAGATGAGCGCTGCAACCCCAGAGTCGGTCACGACCGGAGCTAATGGTCAGGGGTCCCTTTACATTTTACCTGATTCTTCAAAAGTACTCATGGATTATGCACAGTGGGAATAGTTTGAGCATCGCTGTGGATTATTCCTTCCGAATGACATATTGCAGTGTAGGAGATGGTCAGTGGAATGGAATGTGTTAGGGCTATCAACAAGTCTGCTGCCTAACTTTTAATTAATTTGTCAAAATGTAAATCTGTATACTGAAAAAGCTCAACACACGCAAATCATATTACAAAAGTAATCAATATAGGGGACTATTAGAACCAGATATCCCTACTCAAGGTGGTGGGTGGGGGAGGGGGGACAGGTATTACCTGGGTGTCGGATTTAAGGAATTTTCCTTTCTGCTAGAGTAAGTGGAACAGGACCTTGTTCCATATTCTGTTCTATTTAGCAGAATCACTAGTGGAATCTAAGTCATGTACCTATGTTACTTTGAGGCTATCTAGTGTACCTGTCCTAAAAAATAATAATTCTAGAGCTGTCATCTGTCTGTCTGTCTAATAACAAAACCAAACAATTGAAAATGCTATGTAATAATTGGGTGGACAAATGGTATCAACAAATCTGCTTTAATGGAAAAGCTGCCTAAGAAGTTGAAGCAAGAAGAAATCTAATGATGATGAAAGGCACTTTTTATGAAAGTTGGTTTAATTGCTTATATTGCACATCAGGAACATGACTAGCAGCCTCTGTTGACACACAGAGTGCTTTGTTGTGTGTTGTTGTTTTATTTATTTTATTAAAAAGAAATGATACAACATAGCAAAATACACAGGTAGCATTCACTTTGCCAAAAAGAAAACAAACGCTTTCTCGATAAAACCTGAAACATTTTGAAAGGATAATAATGATAATCAGAAATAGCATGCAATCAAAATTTTGTTGTGCTTTATAATGCAGTGAACTGTATTTTGCTGGTCATGAAATGGTTTTGCTTGTTCTGTTGTTTTGTTTTTCATTTTGCTTGATAACTGTTATTATCTAAAAGCTCAATATGTGCCTTTTTGAGGACACTGAAGAAATCCTGAAAGAGGTTCCATTTAATAAACAAAAGTTCCATGGCTTTTCCTTAATATGTTCTTCTTTCTCGGTTACAGTAACACATAGGAGCCAAAATGGCTTCAGTAATTAAGTGTGCTCTTCAAACTTAGCCCCACTGATTAAAATTTCATCTCACCAATTACCCAATTAAAAGTTCTGTCAAATGAGGCCTGTATGTAGAATTCATGCAATGCATGAATCAGCCCAAATAGCAAAAATTAAATACTGATTTGCCCATTCCGTTTAACAGAGCTCTTTAACCAGCAATAACCTCCAATAAAAACACATATCTAATTATATGGAAGCAAGAGTCAGCTTTAAAACTGTCAGAAGCTCCTGCGCCTTCCATAATTCTTTTGCACAGATATTTCCCATGACTTGGCCTCCTTCTCTTTCTATGTTTGGTTCTGTCTGTTTATAAACAGTGCAAGTGAAAGTGAGAATAAAATTGTATTTACAACTGAAATGATTGTTAGGATCAAATGCTGAAAATAAAATAAATAATCAAACATAATAAAAAAATTAAATAGACAGACAGATGTACTGTGCTGGCATGGAAGGAAGTTAAATACAGCTACTCTGAGTAACATGTTAGATTTGGCCAGTCCTGGGGATGGAGAGCAGAAGTGATACAGGATTGTGTTTCTTGAAATAATATGAAATTTGAAAACTGCATCCCCATGTATGTGGGCAGTCATGTCCTCTCAGAAACACTCTGAGGTAGATTAGCCGAGAGAATTATACATTTAAAGCACAGGACTTACCACCACCCCCCAAAGAATTCTGGGAACTGTAGTTTACGCCTCACAGAGCTACAATTCCCCACACCCTTGACAAACTACAGTTCCCATGATTCTTTGGAGAGCGCCATGTGCTTTAAACATATGGTGTGTATGCAGCCTCAAGTGTTCAAGGCTAGTCAGCACAGGGATTTGAGTCCTTGTCTCTGTGGAACAATACCTAATGCTCTTTTCCCATTACCACAGATAGAGATAAATCAGGTTGGTTTGGTTTGCTTCGAAGTCAGCATTATAATAAAAAGGAAATCTGTTACAATGGATAATGTCGCCTTAGCATGCTAATGCAGTTGCCCCCTTTTACCAGCAGGGCTCCTGAGCTCTTACATTCAACACATCAGGGCAGGAAGGGGACAACTGCAACCTTCCCTTTCACAGTGATGTAATGATTGATGGGGAAAGGTACAGTACACTTGTTGATGTTTTTGACAAAGACATGGCTTTTAAGAACAAAGGAGCCCAGCCCAGGAAACAAAAGGGAGAAACCTCTTTGCATCAAACTCTTTTAAGTTCATGTAGATCAAAAAGATTATCATTGACTTGGTGGTTGATTTCATTCCTTTGTTTCCTGACGACGGCAAGTGCTCTAACATTAGTTATAGCTGGGTGTGCATGAAACAATCTGCTGTAACCTTTGGACTGATTTAGTGCAAGTATTTTGTGTTTTTTTATATATAAAATTTGGCATATTTCCATAATGCAATGTTTGATGAAGTTGCATCATAGTTGCTGTTTGTTTGCTCAAAGGGCCAGAGTTATAAAAAGGAAAGAGGTAAACACTGGAAGTCTGGGTTTGTTAATTTGTCACTATAAAGAATGCTGCAATCTCTGGCTAGCATTGATAAACCCTTTTCAACTTTACTACTACCCAAGAGCCTCAGTAACTGCTAGCAATGAAGGCAGGAGGAAGATAGTTAACTGATTGCACTAATATACGGAAACTTTATTATTTTGTTATCTCTAAACTGCTGCATAACTGTCGCATCATGTGATGCTCATATTGCAGTACAATGTGTACATATTCTGGTAATGACTTCAAGCCTGGAGCCAATGGCTAGGTTCAGATGTAACATGAAACCATGGTTTGTTTAACCATTTTTGTAACACCCCTTTTTATATGTCTGGTGCCTCTGTGTAGAAAACTTTCTGCAACATCCAGCAGCAAAAGGGCACTTATTGAAATGACAAGAAGCAAGAACAGGGGTCCCTAACCTTTTTGAACCTGTAGGCACATTTCCTCTATCACTTTAAAGGGGGGTGCTGTTCTTTTTGTCTTTCCCTTGTGTGTGTGGCACTCCCTACTTCCATTTAAGTGAATGGAGAGTCTGACATGAGTACCTGCAAGAAATTGCTGCAGGGGTACATATAAGTATACGATGTCCATACGTGAAACAGTTGTCTACCTTTTCTTGTTCTGTAGCTCAAAGGTCATTCAGGTACTAGGAAATAATATGCAGTTTCCATGGCAAGGCAGCCAAGTGAATGGTTACTATGGGAACTTGGAGCAGCAACTAGCCAAGCAGGTTGTTGTGTAAACTGAAAGTGCAAACACATTGTCAAAGTCAGTTATTGAGGAGCTGGAGTTTTGATTATACAAACATAGCTCTGTTTGAAGGAGTTTTGAAATGTATTTAATTAGTCATTCTTGGGCCGCTGTTTCATTTTAGCAGCTTAGCACTTTTTAAAAAAACCAACACAGCTTTAAGAATATAAGCTACAAATGGTTTGCACTGTATGTACTGTACTTTCAAAAGGTTTGCCTTGAAATCTGTCAAATCCATATACCGGTAACAACATGTACATTTTAAACTAGGGTTGTCACTCTCTTTAACTAGGGTTGTCACATGTCCAAAATTTCCCTGGAATACTGCAGTCGGAAGTAGTGTCTGGGCAGAAATCACAAAAATGTCTGGGAAAATCCGGACGCATGGCAACCCATGTCGGCAGTGCTCAACAACTTTGGGCAAAACTAAAAGCAGCTCCACACCTTTGGCCAAAACAACAACCACCACCACTTTTCTGTCTGGATTTTTACTGTTTCAAATATGACAACTCTATTTTAACTAATCCTGCTCTTGTGACTTTCGCTATCACTTCTTAGTTATCTAATCACCGTGCCCTGTGGTTGGACTTTTGGAAAGTTGTTCTACCTGCCGCACTTTTATCTCAAGGCCTTTGAGGTCATCCTTCCCACCTTTGGGTCTCCAGCTTCAGTAGCAGTGGTGAGATCTTTGGAACAGAGGAGGTAAGTGGAAAGGAAGCCTGTGATGTGGTATCGGGGCTTAACAAAACTAAAAGACCCTACCATGAAGTGTGGCAGTGCTGGCAGAACAACGTTATAAGGCCACTCGTAACCAATGCACTCTGAGGTTTAGCTTTTGGAAAGACGCAGAGCACAGACAGAGTAGGACCAGGGAAGGATCAGGGCCTGGGTGGAGCTGTGCAGTCGGCTGGAGGTTCCCAACCCCCATCACCTCAGTTTCAGGATAAGCTTCCGCTGATGAATTTCTGTCTCAACAGAACAGGGCTGCTTGAAGGATGCAGTCGGTGTGTGGGGTTTGGCAGTCCCAATTATTTAAAATTAAGGCCTATTTAAGTACAACTCAGAGTACTCTCAGAATTATCATATACCTGAAAATTAATACCTAAGTACTTAAATTAACAGCATAAAAAATGAACGTTCCTAATAGCCACTGGTGCCTCAAAAATATTGGGCTTGAGTGTTGGAATGAAGGTTGCTGCAGAAGTAATGACGCCATTCTCTGCTCCTATCTGACTACTATAAAATTTCACTGGCTCGTAAATTTTTGTATTTGTTTTTTAAAAAATATGATTACATGACTGTTGATAATTATTTGAATTTGCATAGAATCCTATCGGGAAAAGAGCATGGCTCAGAATATATTATTTGCAAATAAGAAGTTTTTGGTTTCAGTACTCATAATCTCCAGCTTTAAAAACTTGGAGAACAGAGCCATCAAATGCCCATCCATCTGTGGTCATGAAATCCTACAGAAGTGCTGCTGGCAACTAATATTAGCCAGTTGTTGGGGTAGGTAGACTATTGCTTTGATTCAGGGCAAGACTGTTCATTCACATATGCTGGGATTTGCTACAAAGCTTCCAGAGCTTATCAGTATTGCTGTGTCAGGGCAGCAAGGCCATAGTATAGAACCTAGAGCTGCACATAGCCCCCTCCACCCCCTCTGCAAGCCTGGCCGACCCAGGGACCACCCACCTTGCCCTGGGTCCAGCCAACAATTTGGGGTGGGGCTAACGTTTAATTAGGGTTCTGACAACTGCAACTGAGATACTGTCAGGAGGGGTCAGGGGGAAGAAACACTGCATCTCCTCTCCCAACCAAGAGCAAGAGGGTTCAGTCCTGCTAGGTGCTACTTCGCAAGCTTCAAAAAAGCATCCTGCAGGCCACAGGATTGAATCCTGATGCGTGGAGGATTCCATCCTGCTAAGGTTTGCTTCCCCAGCACATTCTCTGGGGAACATGCTGGCAAAGCAGACTCCTGCAGCCTTTCCACCCAATGCCCTGTCCCTGATGGCTGCAGATCACCCCAGATGGCCTAACCAGGGCTGCCCCAACCCAACTCAGCCCAAGCCCAGATCCCCTCTAATCAGCCCAATTTAGCCTGCAATTTGGCTGAATCTGGTGCACAGCCACAACAGAAACCCTAAGGGGTTTTCTTACTATGTTTCGGAGTTGGCGAATCCCTGAGGTATAAAGCAAGACCATATCCTTTTGTTCTAGGAGCGCACACACTCCCTGTGAAACCTGGGATTGGTCTGCCGTATAGAACTCTAATAAAAGAATCTCCAAATGCAGTTGTATCCTGAACCAAAAGAGCAATTGCAGCCGTGCCAAAGAAGGAGCTGTATAAACTTTCTGAAAGTACAAGCATTCGGACCTGTTATTGTAAGTAAGTGATTGGAACTACTGGTAGTTAAAATGCTGCACTGCAATGACGTTACAGCTAAAATATGAACAAAAGAGCACAATACTTGGGAAACTTCATTATCAGTAGCAGCCGTGAGTTGTGAGGCTTGTGTGCACTTTACTTGTGGTTTCCTAGTTGCACTCTGAAATGTCACTGTGTGATAAATTACCAACATTTAAGTTCATTTCAAAATGACAGGATAAATGTGTGCTACTTGAACACTTTCTCAAGGCCCTTTTTTGTGTGTGCATAAACTAGTACTGAAGCAGTAGAGCCATGGCTGGTGTGTGTGTGTGTGTGTGTGTGTGTATACATGCACTTTTAACAAATAAAAATACATTATAGAAGCAAAATATATATTTTCTACCCATACTGACATAGTTCAACTAAAGAGAATTCTCTGTGATATAATTACAGTACATACATTTTACAATTTCAATTTAGATTTGTATCCAAGCAGAAAAAGTAAAGATGGAATTCGCCCTAAGGCTCTGAAGCTCAATG
The DNA here is from genome assembly GCF_027172205.1 of Podarcis raffonei. Classification (NCBI taxonomy): domain Eukaryota; kingdom Metazoa; phylum Chordata; class Lepidosauria; order Squamata; family Lacertidae; genus Podarcis; species Podarcis raffonei. Next base: position 30,295,743 of record NC_070610.1, on the reverse strand, counting down.
AATAGCCTTGGGCTATCAGCCTAATTTACCTTGCTGCTCTGTCCTCATTTGGGTTGGGCAGAAATGTAACAAGCACATAGATTGATTTAGGCATAATTTGGCTGTGTTGCTAAGAAATTATCTGGGCCAAGTGGCTGATCTCACAATCTTTGTTGTTTCGCTTGTGCCACAACCAGCATCGCAGCTGCAACAGGTCCAGTGCAAAGATTGAACAAATGATATTGCAAGCAAATAAGCATTCTGATTGATGATAGGTTTTATTTTTGGAGGGTGGGGGGAACATCATGTAGCACAAAAATGCTTTCCGCTTCATGTGTGAAAACTTTGGGTTATGCTGCAGATTAATCTATACCTCAAGCAACTGACATTTTAGGGAATGCTTCATATATTATATAAACCATAAATGAATGTGGGTCTAACCTGTCCCTGTGCTGAATGCCTTTAAGTAAGGTGGCTGCTTCGTCATGTGTGAGAACTGCAGCCAGATTCATAATAATTTATGTATTGGTTTCATGGTTAAAGGTAAAGGTAAAGGTACCCCTAACCATTAGGTCCAGTCGTGACCGACTCTGGGGTTGTGCACTCATCTCACTCTATAGGCCGAGGGAGCCGGCGTTTGTCCGCAAACAGCTTCCGGGTCATGTGGCCAGCATGACTAAGCCGCTTCTGGCGAACCAGAGCAGCGCATGGAAATGCCGTTTACCTTCCTGCCGGAGCGGTACCTATTTATCTACTTGCACTTTGACGTGCTTTCAAACTGCTAGGTTGGCAGGAGCTGGGACCGAGCAATGCGAGCTTGCCCCGTGGCGGGGATTCAAACCGCCGACCTTCTGATCGGCAAGTCCTAGGTTCTGTGGTTTAACCCACAGCGCCACCCGCATCCCGGTTTCATGGTTAGTGATGATTGTCATAAGCCACCTTGAGAATTGCCTGAGAGTCAGATTCTGTACTTGAGTATAAATACGTTTTACATATATAGGACAAGCCTTGACTCACTGCCTAGAATCTCTTCATTGATATTATCCACAGTTAACACTAACTGGGATTCTCTGTTCCAGGGCTTTTCTTTCGGTGGGAACCTGCCAGAACTCAGTCCCAGCACCTCTCAGGTAGGCACCATTGCTGTTCTAAGAGAATGAAGGAGGCATTCATGGTGAGTTCCATCACCTTTTCTTCTTGAAAAATAGCACTGCTGTGTTCACCCATGTTTCTAAAGTGGTTAAGAAAGCCAGATCTTAAGAAGTATCCCAGTTATGGGATACCAAAACAGAAAGCCTAAGCAGTAGGATTTCCAGCAGAAATTATTACAGCTTTTATTGCCTCACTGCAAAATTAAACTACAATGCTGGTTTTTGGAAACAAGAGTTACCCATCTCCTTATAGATGTGCACCTTATAGCTCTTTAGCATTCAATTTGTTCTAACTGTATGTCTCAAGCAAATCTTCTGTCTCAAATTAGTAAAACTGGTCTGTGTGCAGGATTTCTTTGTAAGCATTCTGTGCACTGTAAATAACTTTTGACACCGAATGTACCAAGAAATTCCACTTAACCTAATCTAAAAAACAACAGCTATAATCCAGCAAAAGTTATCATTTATTCCTCCTGCCTCTGCTATAGCCTGGAACGTGCCCCAAAGCGCCTCTCAATCAATGGAACACACATCATATATTTTGGCATCTTTTGTTTTCAGAACATGAAAGTAATTGCCCCCTTAACTTTTTTACACGATCCCTTTATATATATATATATATATATATTAAATCCCACACACCAAAGAAAACGTGTTTATTTAAAAACTTATTTATATATAATATTTATTATCAATCCACAGGATAGTTTGATTGCTACATAAAATTCATTAAAAGCTATTTCACCTTTACAAATTGTAAAAAAGAAAAGAAAAAAGAAAAAAAAAAGAAAAAAAGAAAATGTGCCACAAAGATGCAATGGTTGCTGACAACCAAGTCACTGAATTGTAAAATTATAAATTTGCTGTAGAAAAGATAAAAAAAGTAAAACAATATTCACTTTAGAATTTTACTTTGAATAAAATATCCCACTGTATAAAAAAATAAAAAAGCTTACTCTGGTTAGAATTAGAGTATTTCTCTCTCTCTTTAAAACCTGGGAATTTGCATAATATATCTGTAATAGATTTTCTTCTATTGTACCACACAGCTTTCAAGCATAGCAGATTAGACAAGTATAAGGTAAGCACTCTTAAAAACAACCTGCGAAATGTACAGGAGGAGGTTTTACTTTCCTATTTGATTCTTTTTCCATACTCCAAGGCGACGTTAGCCAGAAGAGCCCTGGGAAAGAGCGGAGTTGAGGGTGGGGAAGAAGGGGCTTTAAGTGTGCCATTAATAAGAGCAAGATAATGAAAGGCCTTTTTTGCAAGTGCTTTTTCTTTTTTTCAATAAGGTGCGAAAGCAGTCTGCAGTATTGCTAGGACAGCACTGCATTATGTACATATTCACAACTGATTCTAGAAAAAAACAAAAATCAAGCAAGTTCACATTTTTCTTTCCATTCCGAGGTTTTCAGTTCCATTGTGGCCTGAACTGCAAGAAATGGAGGAACTTCATTAGGGGGCTCTTGGTCCTCTTGTTTCAGCCTTGGAATCTACCAGGGTGGCTTTCCTGTCCCTGGGCTGTAACCTTGGACCTCTGTCCAGCTTCACGTCTACATTCTGTTGGTTGGAGTCCTGAGTTTAAAATGCTCCAGTGCTGGAGGTGGACACGGTCGTGTTCCGCACTGTCAAGGCTCTTCTCTCTTCGGTTTGCTGAATGTACATTAGATGTGCTCCTCAAAGCCACAACAGAGAATCCGCCAAGAACGTGCCAGTTTATGTGGCTTAGCTGCTCTTGACTCTTGACTGAGTAATATCTGACGTTTTCTTGATGACGCTGGCCCGGTTCTCGTGATCCGGTGGCCTGTTGCTGTTGCTGTAGCTGGTGGAAGCCGAGCACACGATTTGTTGCAGAGGGAGCTCTGGGAAAGGCCACGAGCTGTTGTAAGGCAAGGGACAGGCTTCTTCCTTAATGGTGACCTGGAGGTCAGGCTTGTTGGAAGTCACAAAAGTAGCCATCCCAGGAAGCGGGTAAGGGGAGTTCCTGGTCCCCAAGTTGCTGTAGTATTGTTTGCCGCCAACGTTTTCCTTTTGCCAGTGAAGATGACCCTGCAGAGAAGAGACGAGGGTTTTATTCATCCCACATACAGCATAATCAGGACACCTCTTGCAATTGGAAAAGTCATTTGTTGTAGAGGAGGCAATAACCACACTTGTAGGATGACTGTTGTCATAGTGTTGAGGGTACAGAAAGGGACTCTTCACCACAGGATCTAGAATGCAAGGCAGTTTCCCCTCTCCCTCAACTGTGCTCCATATTGCAACCTGTTTGTTTTGGGCCTTACTGACTCCCTTCCTTGCACAATTGGCCCTAGGCTCCTTTGCTTGGCCATGCCAAGTGAGGTGCGATAAAAGGTCCTCCAGCTCCCAACTTAGCATGTGGCAGAAGTGCTCCTACACTGCCACATGCACTCTCTTATCATCCTGACTTTCATACATCTGGGGAAAGTCTGGGTGTGTGTTTGTAGCTTCTTTATGGCAACTGGGAACCCCCAATTGCCCAGGGTTCCTGACTGCCTAGGCACCCCATTCGAACCTGTCACTGGCTACACCCAGCGGTCAGGGAGCTGGTGCACATGCCAATGTCAGGGGTGGAGCAATGGTACACTCCCTCTCCTTGACCATCCAGCTTCTGTGTGGTGAAGGAGGAAAGTCTACAGAGTTTCACTGACGCAGTACACATTGTAAGCATACATAAACATACACACTTAAGACTTAACCTGCCCAGTTGCAGGGTTGACAACAAAAATCAGCTACAGAAGCTATAGTGAAGAATGTTCTTTCTCTCATACAAGAAGTGACTGTGAGGCTGGACAGAAATACTTTTGGTATTTGCAGGTACCACATGTGTAAGAAAGCTTTCCATCATGGCTAGGAGAACTTCCTGCCATTGTGTTCAACCACATGTGAGCTCAGGAAATCCAAAAGTGGCAGCTTGCAACCAAGATACGACAAACAAGCAAGCTGCAACTAGCTTTCATAGTCGGAAAATGTTATGCACAGTTGCTTGTTTGTAGCAGTACCCAACTGAAAGACTTCACTGCTCATTTTGAAGGAGAAAAAAGTGTCCTATTACAGATTGCTGCAGCAGTGCATTAACTTGCAAACACCATGACTCCTGAAGTGTGAAGGTAAGCAAAAAGACATGCAGTTTTCAATGATAATTAGCTACGCCTGGTGCAGATACACACCAGCCCCAATGGCTGTTCTGGGTTAAAAAAAGCACCCCAGAACACTACGTAAGGAAGCTTTGGCCTCTTCCAGCTTCTGCTGACATAGCACAGCAGTTGTGCAGCACAACTGTGTTGTGCGGGTGCTAGAGAGGAGGCCCCTATCCAGCAATGCTGGCACCCGTAGATTAATGCAAGGGCTCGCTCTTTGCATTGATACCAGGGCACCTTGAACTTCTACCACAACTTGGCCGAATTTGCAAGCCCAGCTGAGCTAGAATGCTTGGAAAATGCTGCCTTTGGAGTAATTCTAAGGTTTCTGCAGCAACAGGGTTGCTACTGAGAACCGCTTGTGTGCAGCTGGCGCTCCAGAGAAGTTGTGCTAACTTTGAGATTCCACTTCCCTCATGGAGAAGGAGCAGCTGCAACAGCAAAGTCCCCCAGGGACTTTGCGTGTAGAAATACCGTCTGCTGTGCTAGGGCCGAAATATGAAAACGCCTCGTCATGGCTGTATTTTTAGTACTGCTTCGGCAGTTCAGCATCATAAGCTGAAGCAAAGTGGTTATAGCCACTGGCTGAAACAGAGCGTTTATTTATTTACCACGTGGGTGAGCAACATGGCATGGTCGCCTCTGCTAGCAGCATACATCCCTGGGGGCTTTTGAGTAGAAAGCGAATGGCTCTTAAGTTAAAATCCTTAAATTTTACACCCCAAAACCATCTCAGTTATTTCAGTGGCCCTGCTCTGAAGTAGGTTCTGGGACAGCAGTCTGTGGAACTCCCTCCCCCTTAAGAGGCCTAGTTGGCTCCCACCATTTCAGACTTTAGGTGAATGCTGAATACTTTTATTTTTATTTTTGGCCAGGCATTTGGATTATTTTAATGGTTGGGTTTCTCTCTGCTATGCTAATGCCACACCAGTGTTTTAATCTTATGGATATGGCTTTAATTTTATTGTATATTTTTATTCAGGGCCTTTGTAGATGGAAGGAGGGGCAGAAATTCCTAAACCAGCAAACGAACACCTCTACCTTGCTACCATTCAATTCACAGAAGAAATGGACTGAAGCATATTAGGGAAGGGGGCGGGAAAAGGAATAAAAGACTTATGAAATATATTCTATTCCTTTGCTTACCTGTGCACTTTCTTCGTCACTCGGTATGCTGTCTGTTGTCTCACTTTCTGTGGATAAAAATATGCATACTGAAAACATGTGACATATTGATTGTCAATAAACCATGTAACAGGATGTTTCCTCTTATTCAACCATGGAGTCCATGTCAGCATTATGAGGTTTCTCCAGAACCAGCGACTCCATGTGGGGAAGGGCTGGGAGCATCAGATACCCCAACGTCCAATCCCTTGTATCTCCAGTTAGGGCAGGGAGAGGACCCCCCCCCCCCGATACCCTGGAAACTTGCAGCCAATTAGATTGGCAAATACGGAGGTTGATGGTCTCAGTGTGAGGCAGCTATACCTCTGAAACGCCACAACAGTGCCAGGCAAAAAAAGTCACGTTACTAGGACAAGATTATACTAGAATCAGAAGTTGGTAAAGAAGATGCAAAACTTTCTATTTGAGGGTCAAAAGGGGGACACTGCTAGAACTCAGCCTGCTGCATGGTCAAGTTCCCCTTCTCAACCACCTCTGGAGCTACAGACATACACGTACATCAGAGTCTTTGCACATTCCTCTGGCTGACCTCCAAGCAGCGCTATCGGCACCCACACCCAAGAAGCAACGAAACTTCTTTCACTTGATAATGTTTATCTAGAACATGCAGCCTCAAGGCCTTTTGAAAACACACACAAACTGGTAGTGTATTAGGTTTCCTGCTCCATTGTGTCCCCCAGAACCAAGCCTTTGCCTGTGGTATAGCTTATACACCCCACAATTTTCTCTGTCACATAACAGGATTTCATGTACAAGAACATGTATCAGCCTCTAATTCCTAGATGCAGCAGCACAGAGACAATTCAGGCAAACAATGTTCTCTTGAACCCTGTGTAAGAAAGCCTCTTGCCCTTCGGTTCCCATTTCTCACATCTCAAGTTATTTTATTTATACATGAAATGTATACTCCACTTTTCTAAGTGAAAGCCAAAATGGAGCTTTTCTTAAGAAGCCACATTTGCAATCATCTTGGTTGTGACACTATGCACACTTGTGTATTATTATTATTATTATTATTATTATTATTATTATTATTATTATTATTATATACTTGTTTATACCCTGCCTTTCCCCATGAGAGGGACTCATGGCGGCTTACAGATAAAAACAAGAACCGCTAAAAAGATAATTTTTGCACACAGAGTGCGGTTTACTGAACATATTTGTAAAGGGTAATTTTAATAGGTATTTCGTTTCTGTGTATTACAGCAGGTTTAGGTCTTTTGTTTCTCAGAAGAAATAATACCTGTGTTTAGCAGAACCCAAGCATTAAAAGAATCTGACAACTATTCTAAAATAGAATAGAAAAGCACCTACCTACCAAAAGTTAAAACATGGCACTGACTGAAACCAAGACCCCAAGTTCTTTTGCGAGTGCAATGTTTCTTACCTGCATAGGAGGAGACTGGGGAGATCTGTAGTGGATACAACTGACTCACACTGCTGGGTTGGTCATCACATTCTGTTGTCACTTCCACTACTTGGCAAACATCAGGTGGATTGGGAACTATCATATGATCCTCAGAACCACACTCAAAATGCGAATCTCCTACAACTTTGCATGATAACAAGAGAGAATTGTGATGATTACTCGTGCCTGCATTAATAAAGAGCTTACATTACAGTCAAGCAAAAAGCAGTGTTATGGACCGTAACTTCATAATGGCTGGAGATCCAGCCCTAAGATTAGTACACTATGTAAAGGCTTAAACTTAAGTTCCATCTCAACCGACATGTGAAACCAGGGTTTGAAGACATGGTTAAGAGGGGACTTGGTTAGGAATCAGATGGAAGGTTTGACTATGAGGAAGAGGGGGGAGCAAATTCCTGATTTGCAAACCTTGGTTTGCTGGGGCCAGCATCATGTATATACCAGAACATTCAAATAAGTGCATCAGTTTTAATTAGCCAGGGTGTGTGTGTGGAATCTTCCCTTGATATGAAGTATAATATAATTAAATTGAACTTTCATTCATGATGAAAAGTATTACCTGTTTCTTAGTTTAACATGGAAAATGACTGTCTAGCCACAAAAATTCTTCTATTTCATCTCCTTCCCTGTCACCTTGTTAGGGTGGTACGATGCTGGATTCCTACTTTAGCTGAAAAGTACTGTCAAAGTTCCTGTAGTGTTTTTTCACTGGTGACAAGGATTACTACTGAGACCCACTCGAGCTAAACAAACCATTAAATTTCATGTCCACGTTTGTTCTTAAGCGTTCTCAACTAAAGCAAAATATTATTAGGCCACATCAAAATACGAACTCCTGTTGCTGTAATTCTGCTGTGTTACCAACCATATAGTGAAACTGAACTTTAAAGGCCACAGTTAGTGCAGTAAGAGTTTACCAGATACAAAAAGGAATGTGCTGGGGCGACTTACCTACAATGTTTATTGTGCTGTCAACTTCAGCTTTTATTGCTGGAGATAAGCAGTAATCAGAAAACCCCTGGCATGTTCCATTACTCAGTTCATACGACGATTCCTCTGGTTCTTGCTGAAAAAAATAAAATATGGACATGTGTTAAGATTGTTGAGTATACGGAAGAGCTATCTCCTGACTATCCTTCGTTAACCTTTCCCTACCCTTTGTCCCTGACACACCCTTCTCAGCCATGATGGTAGGCCTAAATGAAAGCCAAATGGCCGTTTAACCTTCCCAAAATCAGACTGAAACAGCAACCTTTCCAAGCCCTTTTCATACATAAAAGCAAAGTGTGAAATTCACAAGGTGCCTTCTAAGAAATGTTAATGCATGGTTTGTAATGAAAAATTCAACATTACAGAGTTGCAAGGGTGAGGCGCTGCCTGAAACATTTATTCCTATTAAATATTCATTGTAGCTTTCCAAGTGCATTTTAGTGCTATGAGCAGAGATAATCGTGAGAGCCAGTCACTAAGTAAACACATCCTCTTAGTTCCTTAGAAAAGCACCTGAACTTTGCATCCACAAAATGTGTTTCAGCAGCACGTGTTCTCTGTTTGGAAAATCCATGCTCCCAGAGAGCAAGAGACAGAAAGCAGGCAAGGAAATGCCTTCTACAAGACCTGCTTCTGCTGGTACAAATGTATAAGGATTGGAGGCCCAATTCAGACAGAAACATTTGCGTTTTGTTTTGTTTCAGTGTAAGATTTGGACAGCTCTTCTGTTCCATATTTGGATGGAGAAGGGTAAGAATAAAATTAAATGCCCATCAACTGAGGGGAATCTCTCATTCCTAGTAGGTGATATAAAGGCTTTGTTTCAGCATGATTACATGGGAATACAAAAAAGTGCAGTAATGGTAGTCTGCACAAAATTTTTCAGCTTTCCTTTCTTTTTAAAGCAATTGTCTATCCCTTAAGCCTGTGTGTGAACATAGGCTTGAAAGAGTAGGGGCAATGCTTGCTGGAATCTCAGTTAACCCCATAAACCCACATGGACCAACCAGTAAAGCCCAATTTCTTCACAGGTTGGCAGACACTGTGTCATGAATCTCCATTCATCTTCCAATCATCAACCGTAATTTGTCTATGAAATGATGAGATATTTACCTTAATTTGTTTCATTTTGTCTTCCTTGGGTTTCTTTCCTGTAGAAATGTAAGGATTCATTTATTGTTTTACAATCATTTCCTGGTAAGACTGGACAATTCTGCCTAGCCCCAACATACTCCAACTTGGGGAGTCACTGGACTCAATGTTGATCATAATTATAATTTACGTGGTACTTGAAATGGCCTAGACTACCTATTCGAACCGTAATGAAATTAAGGAAACTTGGACAGCAGTACTGCCTGCAGCTTACCCTGCAAAACCGTCAACTGGGGTTAGGAGCAAGATGCCCCACTAAATTTGGAATTCAAGGAAAAACTGGTTGCTCCTAAAACCATGGAGCTACTGCTACATCTTTTGTCTTCTCATCCCTGTGAGTATCTTGCCTGACCTGACACATGACAGGCAGATATACACAGTCTTGTGCCAACCAGGTAATCTTGCCAAGTGTGTATTTATTTTGTATATATATTTCTCTTGTATTAAGAAGCGTTTTTATTTGTTAATGTTTTGCTCTTTTTGTGAGGCACAGAAGTGAAGACGTTGCACAATTTATTATTATTAGCGAGGATGTTAAAGACCAAGTGTGCCTGCTATAAAGGAGACAATCTGACTAATGTAGGAAGCAGCCCACTATCAGCATGGCTCTCTCGAGCTCCAGAATATCCGCAATGTTCCTCTCATTTACCTTTCTTTGAAGGCCTCTCAGATAATGGCAGCATCCGGTATACCCGGAAGGCATTATTTCCTTTCTTTATGCTTTTGTCCTTCACTTCTTCAATATCGGGTAAGGAGTTCATAGCACATCGAAAGTTTGCCTTCCATGTCTTTGGGTCTGGTTTATCAACTCCTGGCTGGAACTTCCCTAACAAAGAAAGAAAAACGGGATTCGTGGTATGACACACCTTATGCTAATAAATACAGTGGTACCTCAGGTTAAGTACTTAATTCATTCCGGAGGTCCGTTCTTAACCTGAAACTGTTCTTAACCTGAAGCACCACTTTAGCTAATGGGGCCTCCTGCTGCTGCCGCACCGCCAGAGCACAATTTCTGTTCTCATCCTGAAGCAAAGTTCTTAACCTGAAGCACTATTTCTGGGTTAGTGGAGTCTGTAACCTGAAGCGTATGTAACCCGAGGCACCACTGTAATAATAATGTTGATGATTATAATAATATCAATATTATTAATAATATTAATAATAATGTTATTTATACCCCGCCCTCCCTGGCCAAGACCGGGCTCAGGGCGGCTAACATCAGGTATAAAAACAATTGATTAAAATACAACTTAAAAACAGGATTAAAATACAACTTAAAATGCAGCCTCATTTCAGTGGAAGCCCAGATCAAAAACTGTTTGGGGGGGAGAAAACGTCAAATCTTCACCAAGACCAACCATCCAGACTGGTCCTACGTGGGCCAGAAAAAAGCCAGGGAAGTCCCCAAATAGGGGTCCCATCACAGAAGGAAAAGGAAAGAGGGGGAGGGGATCAGGCTGATTCCAAGCCAAAGGCCAGGAGGAACAACTCTGTCTTGCAGGCCCTGCGGGAACTGATTTCTTTCCGCATGAGACAGAGCGTTCCACCAGGCCGGAGCCAGTGTTGAAAAGGCCCTGGCCCTGGTTGAGGCTAATCTGACTTCCTTAGGGCCCAGGACCTCTAGAGTGTTGCTTTTTATGAATTAGGGACCCTTCATATTCAGGGATCCTTACAATCAGACCGAGAAGTTCTGGACAGCCTGTAAGACACACACAGCAGCTACTTGCTCAAGTATACTCCAAACCTCTCCGCATTTGGCCCATCAAATCAGCAATGAGCTGCCAGGCACAGAGGCCTCTGATAGATATTATGACCCTGCCACATATACAGGAATGGAGGGGGCAGCTCTGAAGAGGCAAAGGGATGCATGTGTGGATCTGTTTCCCCCAGATGATTAAATAGCTGCAGCTATATCCTTGTAGCTGCAAGAGCCCCACCTGCTCACTGCACTACAGCTGGGACACTGGGTAAAGGTGAAAATGTGGAAAAGCAAAACAGAACACTACAACGCTGAAAGAAGAGATAGAACCTCCACAATAAACCTGCCCCAATAAACCTGAGCTCCTCTTACCTGTGTGAATAGCCCAGTTCCTAAATAAAGGAGCATCTTTTTCAACATCCCACCCATGGCGTGCTGCGTGCATCCAGGGAATCTGAAAAATCATTTTTTCCTGGAACAGAAAAACAAGTAGGAAACAACCACAATTAACAACTTGCAGATACAGAAGTCTTAAAGTTTCTTACTTTATAAAACAGGTAGCATTTGTACAACCTGAACCTATTTTTCACTGCTTTCTCACTTTCTGGCTCAATAATGTTCTGCATGGAATGAAAGTCAAAGCTGTTGATTTTACTGAGATTAAGCAAAATTACTAAATGCTGCAAAATATTCAGGTGCCTCCTTTTGACTTAAAGCTGTGAACTAATTGAGGTACTATTGGATGTGCATTACTGTGATTTCAGGCAAACATTTCTAATTTCACTGGCCTCTTATCCTAAGCCTTTTGATTACTTGAATTACTTAACAGTGTGGACCCCTGGGAACAGAAAATGACTAAAACTGGCTCAGAGTTCATAGAATAAGGCAGGCTATAACACTTCCCAGAAAACCATGAATATGGAAACCAAAATAGTATGGGTTGCTTCACATGTCATATGGCAGGCATGTCCAACTTCCATTAGGCTGCGTTCTAGTATCCAATATCAAAAACTAACAGTGATCTACCACACTCTCCCATTGTCATTCTTCAACTTAAATGTATTATATTTGGCTGAGGAAACCCAGCCAGATGGGCGGGGTATAAATAATAAATCATGATGATGATAAAAATAATAACAAATTATTGCCCTCACACCAGCCCCCTCCTCTACCAGGGCTCTTGGTGCACGTGGGAAGTCAACATGCCCCAAAATGTCCAATTCCCCCTTTACCAGAGGAAGAGCTCTGTGGGGAGCGGGGCCAGCAGCTTACTTTCGAGTAAATGCAGCTAGGCTGGAGCTGAAAAAGTGAGGAAAGTTCAGCATCCCACTAGGAGGGAGAGGGCGTTTTCTTTCCACAGGAACCAGGGGGAGGGGGGAGAGGGAGGAGGGATACCATTGTCTCTCTCTCACACGGCCCTTCCTGTGGCTCCCTCTGCAGCACTGCAGTCTGTGCGGAGCCTGCACACCTTGTCTTTGCCTTCCTGCCTGGGGCTGCAGCTTGCAGGGGGCAGAGGCAGGCCTCACACCTTTCCAGGCCGGCCAGCTGAATTGGCGGGGTGCTTGAGGCAGCTGCGAGGCGGAGGTGATGCCAGCGCCAGCCAGAGTGCTTGCTGCGGCAGCAGTGAGCAAGCCTGGCTAAGCGGAGCCTCAGTCGCTCCAGCTGCAGCTGAGCGCATGCTGAGGGCACCCGGTGGCCATGGGAGAGGGTGGCGGGTCGTGATCTACAAAAATCCATCGCGCAATCGACACGTTGGAGATGTCTGTCATATGGCATTGAGCCCTGTCCTAACATGCTCACTCCTTTTCACTTGCATATGCCACATAATTATTTACTTCCCAGTTTACAGCTAACCAGGGTGGATAAAAATCAATATTTTTTTTAAAATAATAATAATAAAAAGTTTCTTTTATTTAAATTGGATTGTTTTGATTTAAATCGGATTTTTAAAATAAAATGCTTTTGGAGGAAAAACCTTTCTAAAGATAATTTTCTATCTAAGTTACATTATAGTCCAAAGGCTATTTATCAGGAAATAAGAATTTGTTTTAAGTTTTTCATGTGTGCTAAAACTCAGTCTAAGTTTTGTTTATACACATCAGTTAACAAACATGGATACATATGCTATAATGTTATTATTTTAGTTAAATAAATTGTTTAAATTGTTACTTATGATTATTTTTCTCCTTCCAATAAAGTACAGCAGAAACGTTGTCCAAATATAAAGAGTTAACTTATTAAACCTCACAAATCAAATCAAAAAATCCATTTATTGTGAGGACCATGCCTGTGCACAAACATCAACACTACAATAGTTAAAAATATTAAAATTCATTGCATACTATGCCAACAAAACCTTCTTCCCACAGAATAGAAAAGGAGGGAAAACGAGCAACGAGTTAAACAGACGATGAAGGGGTCTTTACATTGTCGTCCATAAATCTTTCCCTGGCTTTCATGGCCTTCATCACAAAAACCGCTACCACATGGGTAATGCGAAACCTCACAATAATTTCATAATTATCTGTCTATGTATTTCTAATAGTATAACCAAGTCAGTAATTTTTGATAACTGTAAAAACTACTCTGAAAATTTATGCAATAATGGGTCTTTCTGTAAAAATAATAATGATTTAAATCAAGTCTTGCTGACTAGTGATTTAAATCGATTCAATTTAAATCAAATCCACCCTGCAGCAAACCACAGTTTTGGGTTACACTCATTCCAATTTTGGTTACACTCAAATTAGAGTTTGATGAATGCTAATGCTGGACTAATTCCTCTAGCATCAAATCACTCTGTGGCATTATGAATGTACCATGTATCAACTGTCTACTTTATTGATCAGATTGGTTCTCCCTTTGCTTAGATTCATGCAGGCTATAAAAATGTTTTATTTCACCTGGCTTTTGATGGGTTTTTAATTCCATTCCTTAGTTTTGTTTAAACAATAGTTTGGTTTTAACTGGTGCTTTCCTTGTTTTTGTATCACCTCATGGGCCCATAATAATGTTTAAAAACACAGGCATGCCTTACCTCGTTTAGCCATTTCAAACCCGGTATTTTGTTTGAATTTATTTGTTCCTCCAGCCACGGCCGCATTCGCATTCTTTCCACTGGCATTGTTACCTTTGCAAGAAGAGAAAGCGGAGCTCAATTATTTGACAAGCCAGGTGTGTTTCCTTTACATCAGTAGCAGGGAAACTCTGGTGCATGGACCTTATTAGGTCTCACTGGTTGGGCTGCCATGTTGTTTTCAGCAAGACACGCACACCCTCCTTTCCTATTTCATATATGACATCAAGTCCAGAAAAGTTCAAGCTGCACTTTGAATGTCTAGACGTAGTTAAAGGGAAGAATTAGAAGCACACTTAAGAGTGAACTTCCAATTTCTTCCTTTGCAGTTGAGTCACATTATAATAATAATTATTAGTATTATTCTTATTATCCAACAGAATTAATGATAATGATGATGATAAAGTGATAGAACACCAGGCATTGAAAACTTCCCTAAAGAGGGCTGCCTTCAGAGCTCAGGATCCAGCCCACTCACCAAATCTTGATTCCCACCACTACTTTACATTATACACAGAAGTGAAATTAACTATAATGCTAATGTAAAAAATATCTATCTATAAACTTTATGGTAATATTCAACATGACACTTGGGAACAAAGGCTCTGCCTACAGCGCAGGCCCAAGACGGTCAGCAATGCATGGCTTCCCACTTTGCTGACCTCAAGAGAACCAGTCTCTAGGACTGCCTTGGAAGGCTTTAATCACAGTTTACTTCTTTGGAGGGCATTCTTGATAAGACCTTCCCGACAATTTATCTTACAAGCAATTGTTCTACGCTATATTGTATTTCATAACAGTTCATTGGAGATGATTTTCACTGCAACAACATGTACCTACGCTGAAGTTTAAAAATGAAGTACAGTGGTACCTCGGGTTACAGACGCTTCAGGTTACAGTCTCCGCTAACCCAGAAATAGTACCTCGGGAAAAGAACTTTGCTTCAGGATGAGAACAGAAACTGCGCAGCAGCAGCAGCGGGAAGCCCCATTAGCTAAAGTGGTACCTCGCGTTAAGAACAGTTTCAGGTTAAAAATGGACCTCCGGAACGAATTGAGGTACCTCTTGAGTCTCACAAGTTTTACTGAAAGACTTAAGCATCTGCTAAACTTTTCCCAACAGAAGTTGATGACACTTTGCCTGTAATCCTCTGCATGTCTACTCAAAACAAAGCCTGTCATGTTCAATGGCCACATGTGTAGGATTGGGGCATTACATTACCTGGGTGTAATGAGTCTTCTAAGTAAACATGCCTTGGATTGTGCTGTGAGTCGCTTTAAATTCAGGGGGATTTCTGAGTAAGCATGTAATCCTATGCACTCTTAATTTGAGAACTCGGCATGAGTCAATGGGACTCACTTCTCAGTAAACATGGAGTATCAGGTTGTTGTGCACTTTACACTTTGGATGAAATACACTCATCTATTTTTATTTGCTTTAAACTTTATGGAAGGCTGCAGTCATAGATTCAATATCATATTCTGTAACAGTGACTGATGAGCAAGTAATACCATAGAATAAATGATGAACCTGCAATGTAATATGTCAGTAAAATGAAGCCAATGTAATTTTAGACATCATATATTTCATGAATTAGGAATGTGTTCTGCCTCTAAATGGGTAGTAAGTCATACTGTAAGAAAGCAGGATAGTATGCTGTACTGGAGAGATCATGGCTAAATATAGAAGTGAATTCAGGCCTGATCAACAAATACAGGTGGGATTCAGTAGGTAGGATTGCAAGAGCCAGAAAAGCCTTTCGAGAAGAAATCAAATGTGCTTTCTTTGCTTACTCAAAGATGGAACTTAAGCAATTATTAAAACATTTCCCTATATATAGATATAACTGTTCTCTATGACCAAATCCTGATGGCTTCTGGAGGGGCTTGATTTCCACAAGAAATTAGTACCACAGCTGCTACAAAAAAATCCATCAAACATCATTTGAAATTGTGGGGAGGAAAATAGCAAAGAGGGGAAAGATCACTGTGCAGGTACAGGCCACTAAGAAATTAACTGCTTCATTTGCCTAAGAGAAGGAAGATATTTCTCTTTGACAGAATACTCAATCTTTTTTCAGTAGACATTTATTTTGGTTATAGAGTATGCAAATCATACATCAGGAATTAAAACCCAAGCAATATAGTTGTTGCGTCAACAATGGAAAGCAGAGGTACAGTGGTACCTCGGGTGAAGAACTCACCGTATTTTTTGCTCTATAAGACGCACTAGACTACAAGACGCACCTAGTTTTTGGAGGAGGAAAACAAGAAAAAAATATTCTGAATCTCAGAACCAGAACAGCAAGAGGGATCGCTGCGCAATGAAAGCAGCAATCCCTCTTGCTGTTCTGGCTTCTGGGATAGCTGCGCAGCCTGCAATCGCTCCATAAGACGCACACACATTTCCCCTTACTTTTTAGGAGGGAAAAAGTGAGTCTTATAGAGCAATAAATACGGTAATTCGTTCTGGAAGTCCGTTCTTAACCTGAGGTACCACTTTAGCTAATGGGGCCTCCCACTGCTGCTGCACCACCGGAGTACGATTTCTGTTCTCATCCTGAAGCAAAGTTCTTAACTCAAGGTACTATTCTGTAACCTGAGGCGTCTGTAACCCAAGGTACCACTGTACTCAGAAAGTGGGATCTACTGGTAGAGATCTGCATGAAGTAGATCAGCAAGCATTTCTGAGTCTTGATTATGGCGACAACAAAGAAAGTCCTCACTCCCAAACTATACTGCTGAAAATGAAAGATACCTAGGATTGAGGGAGGAGAGTTAACCAGGAGTGGTTTTGTGAGGACAAACAGTGAGCTCAGTTGAAGTTTGGCTAATTAAAACTAATTCCTGGGCTGCAGCATTCTTTAATTACACGTGTATGTCTTTTGCACCTGGCTCTGGTTGGTAGATCTCAGGGTGCTAGTAAAAAACAAACAAACAGCAGAACCTACAAGTCTGAAGCATGTCCTCTCTTGGCGTAAATGACTATGTAATTGCCTAGGCCTTCGCAGTTTCATTCACCAGCAGCCTCCAACAAACTCTTTGCATTGCAGTCGAAGGCAACAAGAAGCCAGAGCTTCACCTGCACTTACTTCCAGCCTCCAAACTTCACCACAAGCCATCTGGTTTCTAGCATTTACTACCAACCCCTTCCTCTAATACTCTGGCATTTTCTCCCATTTGTGCTGCCATGAAGAAGGCAAGGTGGTGCGGAGAAATAATTTTCTGTCTCCATAAATCAAACGAAGACACAGATCAGAATGGTCATTCTGAATCTCACTCACAACATTAATTATATGAATGGGTTAACTACCAACCGCCTATCAACCTATAAATGCAAGGTGGCAAGCCTTGCAGCAGGTCCTTCCTGCTCATGCCTGACCAGTTTAGGGTTACATGCAACCTCAGCAACTGTGGCTTGTGTACAAACACAAAAGAAAAAGAAAGAGCAGGACTCCAAAAGTTCAACAGCATGCTATGATGTGTGTGGAAAAGTGCCCTACACTGGGAAGAAACAGGATTGCCCCTTTTACCTGGCAACAGGGATGGTCACCACAACATGTTAGCCTCCTATATCGTAGCAAGATTTGTTAGTATTATTGAGCCAATCAAGAACCACCTGACTACAGTCTTTGAGCAGCATACTTCATAGTAGGCTGGGCACTATCTGGTTTTCAACATCGTGATATATCATCAGCTAAACATCACAGTATACCAATATATCATGATGTCTGAAATAAGGATGGAACTATGTAGAGGCACTGGCTGGCTTCACAGTTTTTCCTGCATCATAATCGGCACCTGCTCTTTTGATTTGCTGTCCTCTGCATGAAGCAGGGGAGAGCCGAGCTGGCAGAGTTAACAGGGGCTGCAGGAAACGAGAGATGCACTGACTGGCTTCACTGTTTCTCCCACATTGTGATTTTGGCATAGTGCACGCACGCACGATGATTTGCACTACACTGCCAGGTCAAAAATTATGAAACCAATCTCTTGATGTGGACTTCAGACAGATTTTGGATGATATATTGCCCAGCCCTAAGTCATACAGAGGAACTGCTCGGTGGCAAGAAGCCATACTGGAATTTAGAGGCTCTACAATTTGAGACGGATCCTTTATACTCAAGCATCCATTGCTTTTTTGAGCACCTTTAGGACCGTATACCTGTAACTTGGGAAACAGCCCGCATACATGCAAATATATTAGCAAGAGGATTAAGTGAGTTGTGTAAAGAAAGAAAGAGATGCAATCGTTATCCTCTACAGCCAGGAGCCATTCAGTTTCTTCCTGTTGAACAAAGGAAGCAACATGGAATTATATACAAAAGCCTTTTGGCACCTTCATGGGTGAATTCTTGTCACAAAATAAACAACGTGCTGACGTAAGTGAACAAAACGGACTAGCCTTCTATGAGCAGGTGCTTTCAAGTAAGCCAGGGATCATCAACATTTTTAGGACTCTGGGCACATCTGGATTTTTGAACAAGTGTTGTGGGTGCTCAACCCCCTCCTCCCCTGGATCAGCCCCACACAACAGAAAGACACACACAGAGAGAAAGTGTGTGCAAGCAAATGTTGCTTTCCCAAGTGATCCGAGTTTGTGTTTTTTTAAAGTCAGATCCTTTAGAATTAATCTGAGCTTTGAAAAACACATAGGGCAAAAAGAGGAAGCGGGAAAGACCATCCATCTTCTAAACCCCTCCTTCAGCTCTATATACTTTTCAAGGGAGAAAATGGCAACCATCCTTATGACCAAGGGACCAGTGGGTGGGTGGGTTCAGAGGCCACCAAGGAAAGACCTCAAGGGTACCAAGTGTAAACCCATGTGCTGCACTGGCATGGGTGCCACCGTTGCACCCCCCAAAAGGAGAGAAAGCCCTTATGTTAGACACTGTACCCTCCTCCAAATTCCAGGATCCTACAGCCGCCGGATCTGTCTCCCTCCACAGGAGCCTACCAGCTGTGGCACAACACTGCGGCCACCACCTTCTCTATGCTTTGGCAAGATTCCTTCCATTATCATGGCACACACCTGACGATGTGCGAGGATCTCTGCACATTCACCCCCAGAACAGATGGTGTGGTGGGCAGAAGATATAGTTAGGTTCAGGGAGGGAGGTCGAGCTCAAAAGGTCTGTGTTGGGCATATAGATATCCTCTCAAACCCTGGCCAAACAAACAAAACAAAGGCAAAGGTGAGAATTTCAAACAACTAGCTCTGATTTAGCCACCTTGCAAGCAATTGCAAGTTAGTGGGTGTGGCATAAATGCAACTGAGGTGCTATCAGGCTACAGCTCAGTCCCACACAGTTGTTTTTTTAAACAAAAGGATGCCCATGTATCCAGCTGGCCAAGAGCAGCACACACTGCCTGGTACACCTCTTCAAGGAGCATGGAGACGGAGACAAGGACAAGCTGGTGCCTCACCTGCAGCTGCCGCCCCATGTGGGTGTTTCCGCCCCTTTGCCCTCCTGCTCCCCGGAGGTGAAGGTTGCCACCTGGGCTACTTCACTGCCAGCCTCATCACCCTCCACCATCACGTCGGCCGGCAATGGGAGTGCAGCGGTGGTGGCCCTGCCATGCCCTAGCCTGGGCCAGCTGTCCTCCTCCAGAAATGCCACAGGAGCACCAGGGCGGCAGCGGCTCTGCCAATCAAACACCGCATCTGGTTTACCTTAGCGTGGCGCAGTCTCTGCCAATCAAACACCACACCTGTTTTACATCAGCGCGGCGCAGCGTTTGATTGGCAGAGCCTCTGCCACTCGGCCTCTTCCTCCCGTCACCATTGCCAGGAGTCTCAGCTTTGCAGTGGGTTCTTAAATGGCTGGGCGGGCTGGATTTAGAACCCTGGTGGGCCTGATCCGGCCCGGGGCCCGTAGTTTGCCGACCCCTGGATTAGATTCTTTTTGCCCACATGGATCTCCCAACTGTTTCCCCTACAGGTCCCAAAGCATTCAGATGTCTTCTGCTCCAATTGTCTGCACGCTCAATGAATGTAAGCGCCAATAGCTCGCCCAATTATTGCATCAGTCAATTGCCAGCAGACCTTGACACACCCACCATCACCCGCTAAAACACCGCTGACAATCACACGCCACACCCTAGAGAATACAGTATGAAAACAGACCTCCATTAACTTACGTATCTCGTCCAATCTGTAGTTTACATAGGAGCCTTTCCTTCAATGACTTAGCAAACAAACTTCACCAAACAAACAAAAGCACATGAATGAAACAACAGAGGACACATATATAAGCACATAAGGGAGTGTGGCTTTGAAATAAATTGTTCACAATTGTACAGTCTGAGATAGTACTTCTCCTAAACGGAGCATATCTATATGGCAAAACCTAAGTATCATGTTTATTTCTTCTAATCTCTATGAAGCAACACCCACACATTTTGTTTATTCTTGTACCTCTCCACAGGATCAAACAGTCCATGCTTCAGAAAGTCTGGCTCTAGCATAAAGATTATTTGTACAAATCAGCAGAATCAAATGGCAAGAGGATAGCTGCATTGCAGCATAAAGTCATGCTGGAGTACCTTAAAAACTGGAAGCTTTTCTGGACCTGAGCATACTTTGCCAGACAGAGTAAGTGCTATGCTCTTTTAACAAATGTATATTAGGGGTGTGCACTGGCTTGGGTCGAGGCCTAAGCTGAAGTGGGCATATTTGGAGGGCCTTGGACAGGTTGGGTACACACCAGGGCTGGGCAATATCTGGTTTTCAACATCGTGATACAGCAGCAGCTAAATGCCACGATATGATGATATATCACAATGTCTGGAATGTATCTCGGCTGCTTCTTTCTCCCCTCAGCTGAGTGGAGCCGCTCCGGCTCAGGTGAGCTAGAGCTGGAGGGTCAGGGGGCTTCCTCAAAGGCGCAGGCAGGCTCCATCTGCTTGCCTGCCTCCACCTCTGCTGTCTACAGGCAATTTGAACTGGAATACATCATGGCTCCCTGGCCACCACAATGTATTGCCAGCTCAAAATGTCTGAAACCGGTATTGCGATCTGAATGCCATACAGCAGGAGTCAGCAAACTTTTTCAGCAGGGGGCCGGCCCATTGTCCCTCAGACCTTGTGGGGGGGCCGGACTATATTTTGAAGGGGGGGGAATGAATGAATTCCTATGCCCCACAAATAATCCAGAGATGTATTTTAAATAAAAGCACACATTCTACTCATGTAAAGGGACGTGGGTGGCGCTGTGGGTTAAGCCACAGAGCCTAGGACTTGCCGATCAGAAGGTCGGCGGTTCAAATCCCCACGACGGGGTGAGCTCACGTTGCTCAGTCCCTGCTCCTGCCAACCTAGCAATTCGAAAGCATGTCAAAGTGCAAGTAGATAAATAGGTACCGCTCCAGCGGGAAGGTAAACGGCGTTTCCATGTGCTGCTCTAGTTCGCCACGAGTGGCTTAGTCATGCTAGCCACAAGACCCAGAAGCTGTATGCCAGCTCCCTCGGCCAGTAAAGCGAGATGAGCGCCGCAACCCCAGAGTCGGCTACAAGTGGACCTAATGGTCTGGGGTCCCTTTACCTTTACCTTACTCGTGTAAAAACACCAGGCAGGCCCCACAAATAACCCAAAGATGCATTTTAAATAAAATGACACATTCTACTCATGTAAAAACATGTTGATTTCCAGAGCGTCAGCGGGCCAGATTTAGAAGGTGACTGGGCCAGATCCAGCCCTCGGGCCTTAGTTTGCCTACCCATGCCATACAGGTTTCAGACAATTTACTGATATATCGCCAGGCTATAGTACCCAGACACGTTATCACTGGAAGTCAAATTGGATCGGCCTTGAGCAACAGGAGGCTGCTAGGGAGTCAGGCATTGGGAAGGAAGGAGGAGGAGCAAGCAATGTGTGAAAAAGGCCAAGTCTTACCAGACAGGCACTGGCATCTTTCTGGCAGAAGGCAGGCCCAAGACACGACTCTCCTCCCTGCCAGATGCCCTGCCCCACAGGATCCTTGTCCCCACTCAACAGTGGAAGGATCAGTCTTGCAGGGTGCTGCTGCTGCTGCTTCACAAACCACTTTCCTGCAGGAGAGCATTTGATGTTGGATAGATATTATAAGTTGGAGAAAGGATATTACCTTCTAGCAGATCTGCGCCCATTCATGCGCTATAAAAGACTGTAAAATCAGTTGGGACTGATTTTATATCTGGAATTGCTCTATCCCTGTGGCATCCACAAAGTTTTCATCAAACTGCTCTGAACAATTCAAGTAAACCTTAAGGTCAACTTTGCTGGCTAGCAACTCTTATGACATACAGAAAGTGCAACTTCTGGGGCTGAGCATGTTGTCAGAAATGGAAACAACACAGAAATTGAAACTGGTGTAGAGAAGAAATTAGAAATGAAACTGGACCTGGTATTTCGCTTATGTTAGTTTCAATTTTTGTCAGCAGCTGGAAAAATGTTATAAGTAGAAACACTGCAGTAACGACATCTATCTATATCCACCCTCCATGATAACGTAGTAAGTTTTGCCATCTTACGAGCTAGCCTCTAAGTTTTGTAGCCATTTTCACGCCATATGCCCTTACCTTAAAGCACCTGATATCTTCAGGTAGATGGCCAAACTGTAAAACTATGCTAGTGTGTAAGAGTTACAACTGGTAAAATATACACTAGGCCAGATGAGGCCCTTTAAAGCAAGGATTTGTGGGACTGGCACCACACTTTAAGCCAGTGGTGATGGCCAAACCTGGCCCTCCAGCAGTTTTGGGACTACAATTCCCATCACCCCTGACCACTGGTCCTGTTAGCTAGGGATGATGGGAGCTGTAGTCCCAAAACAGCTGGAGGGCCAAGTTTGGCCATCACTGCTTTGAGCTAATTGGTGCAGCATAGTAGCACATACTTATATCAGGTTCTTGCATTGCAAAAGGGTTCCAAGCCACATGCCTCTATTGCCCCTGTAAACACATTGCCATGGAAGGCAGTGTGCAATGAAAGCCCTCTGTAGCTTCCTGGTAAGAACTCACACCCATGACTGTGGCAGCAAAATCTTCAGCATCCCAGTAACAGGAATCGCTGTCAGGGCAGAAGCAGCAGCTTATACAAAGAAGGATCAGTTTACACAATGCAGTGTTTCTGTATTAACCTGTAGTATCCTCTCTCCCTGAACAGGCAGGTGCTGTTCTGTAAAGAGCTCTGCCGCACAAGAGTTTCCTTCACAGGAATCAAATGAAGCAGATAAGCTTTCTGTTCCTCAACCCCAAGCAGGGAAAACCCCACTTCCTCCTGGAGAAGACTTCCATAAGCTACTTTTAAGTGGGCCCCAATGAGCCTTGCCAGACTACAGGGCCGGCCCAGTTTCCTCTGGCTTTGCCTGCGATCATGCTGGATTCGTGAAACCTAATCTGCCCTGCAGTATACGAACAGAAATTCAGCAGCCAGCAAGCCTTTTACCAGTTCTTCTCTTGGGTTCCGTTTCAAGGTTGGAGCTGTTATATCACAAGATCCCCACCCATCCACTTGCTCCTGCTTAATGTTCCCCATTTGATTTTGCCTGGCCAATATCCTAGTTTAGACAGCTGACTCTAGTTGACATGACGAAGGGGCAGGTGCTGGGCCAAAGACCACAGGTGTTGCCAGAAGTCAGGTGAAATAGGAGCTCAGAAACCTGTTTCCACTGCTTTCCCTTGCCTCCACATCTGGGGTACAACTTTCTGCTTAACAGAAAACACTAAATCTACAGCTGTGAAACGTGATTTTCAAAATTAAGCAGCAGCAACAAACTCAGCCTTCCTCTCCAGATTCACAACCATTTCATAAGTCTGGATATTATCTTGTGTGACCAGATAGAATTGCTCAGATGAATCTGTACTCTAATTATAGGATTCAGGGAACTTGGATCTGTTCAGAAGCTGGAGCTATTCCAGGATGTAAAGCAGCACCAGCCCTATTTTAAGGAACACCAAATACAAGGAAGTTCTGGCCGCTGGATGTACGCTTGACCACGACTCTCCATTACATCCAAAATAAAGCGCACAGTTAAAATATATTGTATAGAAATTTGCAATGTTTATCCTAATTGCACACTAAAGAGTATGGGTTTCCAGGTTGAGGAAAGTTACGCCAAGATCTGAATATATGCTTTATGAAGCATATTTCCCACACAATGAGCCACTTGCCTAGGCCCCAGAGCAGGAGAGGGGAACCTTTGACCCTCCAGGTGTCACTGAACTACAGCTCCCATCAGCCTTAGCAAAATGGTCAATAGTGCCCATGGTGGGGCTGTAATTCAGGAACGTCTACAGGGCCAATGGTTCCCCAAACCTACCCTAGGGCAAGACGCTTCTGGGATCCTCATGGTGGTCATTGTGGCCAAAAGTGCCTCATACCTACTCAGGGTGGTTCTTTAGTTATGGTCACTCCTAGAATATGATGATCCGGGCACTATTGTAAATTCTATGGTAACCACTAGGTTGCCAAAACTGTGCAGAAATGTTAAGTATGTAGTTCAAAATGCAGCCAGTTGTTTAATTATGCAAGTGAGCTGGAGGATGGGGGTCATACCATCCCTTGATAAGATGTGTGCTTTGGATCCCAACTCATTTCCTGGTGCAGTTACTTCATTAACGCTGTGATCTTGCAAGCTGTCCTAGCAGCCCAGTCTGTTCAGATTACAGATACAGCAAATAAACCTCCAAAGCTGAGCTCTGCACTTACCTGTCTGTCTCCTGCTTTTGTCCTATCTACGTGATACGTCTCACAGGCCATTTAAGGCTAGAAGGGAGAGATGGAGAAAGAAGCATCTGGGGAGAC
This sequence comes from Podarcis raffonei, assembly GCF_027172205.1. Lineage (NCBI taxonomy): Eukaryota > Metazoa > Chordata > Lepidosauria > Squamata > Lacertidae > Podarcis > Podarcis raffonei. The sequence continues at coordinate 30,271,129 of NC_070610.1, read as the reverse complement.
AATAGAAGTTGGATTATGGTCCACCCCATCCCACTTACATGAGAGTGACCAGTGACAAATGTCGCAGGAAGGCAGGCCACCCCCCTGAACACTTATTTTAGCTGCTAGACTACATTTCTCACCACTTAAAAACTTAGCTAGCAGAGGCATTTAAGCATACTGAGATAACACCCTTGCAGCCTTCATTGTCTTAAGACTTGAAAAAACTGCCTATAAATCTTCTGAGTATATTTTATGGCTGGCTGGCTGGATGCATGCTTCTGAGCTCAGTTGTTCCACACATGGAAAATGCCCCAGTCAGCTGCTTTGAAGCACATTTTGACATTTCCCCCAATGTGGCCTTCATCTAACTTGACGCAGCTGGTGAAGATTGGGGGTGGTGGGAGGAACGGCAACACCCAAGGAAGAGGTCAAAGTGTGCAGAGAGATAAAATATACAACATTTCATATGTTTTCCTAATTCAGACAAGCCTCCAGAGCGCAATTTCCTCATTAAAAGTGGATCACTTTTCTTGCTCTGGCACTCGCATTAGTACTACAGAGAAGCTAGGCAGCTAAACGGCACTGTGTTCCTTCATGCTCATGCTCTTGGCGCATAAAATAAATTCTAAGTCAGTGCCTGTGTGCATTGTCAAGGAAAGAGAGACTACATGCACTCATTGATTCAAGGTCTTTCTCCAACCCTTCCTTTCTCATTTGAACAAAAATGAAGAGCAGCCTTCTACCACAAACAAAAGAAGACTTCCATCCCACCAAAAAACCTAGCAGATAATAAAGAAAAATTCTACGTATGTGAAGACCTGACCTTTTTTTGATTTCAGGGGGTACTCAAGGGTACACAGTACTGGCACCTCTCTTTTCTTGTTGTTTAAAAGTGTGGCACTCAGTGTTTTTTAGGGGTACGCATACCCCTAAACATTTTGTGAATCTAAGTCTGGCCTCATTGAGGGGCAGTATTTGAATATGAGTAGGAAAATGAGAGTACCCCTAAACATTTTTTTTAGAAAAAAAAAGCACTGGTGACACTTACTGCAACAACTTCACGGGCCCCTGGCCAATGAACTTTGGGCCTTCAAAGTGACATGTAAGAAGGATGGGCTAAACCACGTCTCTTGTGCATTATTGCCTGACCAGTACAGTCTATGAGGGAGGAGACTAAAAGCAGCAGAATGCAAACCAGCAGTTGCCTATCTATCACCTAGACACTGCAGTGGGGAATCTGTGGTCCTCCAGATAGTGTTAGACTGAGCCTCAGTCAGGACGGTGAATGGTAAGGGATGATAAGAGCTGTAGTCAAGCAACATCTGGAGGGCCACAAGTTCCGCTCCCTCATCTAACCCCTTTCTTATTGCTTCCAAAGGTAGCAAAAGGAATTTGTACTTGAAGACATAAATGAACCCACCAAGAATACATCTAACTATGACTGAGAAAGTAGACAATAAGGTCATAGGCAGTTACTAGGAAACTTTAGCTAATCCTCTAGTGAATGGCAGGCTATATTTCACATTAATTCTGTGACAAGATGCATGAAAGAAATGAGAGCTCCCTAAACCAAACAAATTACATTACACCTATTACTGCATTTGGGGACTGTGTCCCTGCTCCCTCTGTTCACCAACCACTCAGCCATTCCCTCATTAACCCCTTTGAACTTCCCTTCCCACCTCATGCGACTACAGTGGTACCTCGGGCTACATACGCTTCAGGTTACAGACAATTCAGGTTACACACTCCGCTAACCCAGAAACAGTACCTCAGGTTAAGAACTTTGCTTCAGGATGAGAACAGAAATCGTGCTACGGCGGCACGGTGTCAGCAGGAGGCCCCATTAGCTAAAGTGGTTCTTCAGGTTAAGAACAGTTTCAGGTTAAGAACAGACCTCCGGAACGAATTAGGTTCTTAACCTGAGGTACCACTGTACTAAGATCACTTTTCACCTTCCTAAGCCCATTTCTGAAGCCATGTTTCTCTTTTCTGCAGCCCCACTTGCACCCAAACCAACTCACAGTAACCTTCTGCATCTTCCTCCTCCCGCAAACTGCAACTTCTAAGCTCCCTGTGTCCCTCCATCCTTGCTGTATTCAAACCTCGGCTGTTGTTTAAAACTGTCTCTGTGTTCCTCCATCCCTGGTGCCGCTGTTCTAAAGCACCACTTCCTCCCTCTCAGTGTCTCCCCTTTCTCACTCCCATGCCATGACCCTGTTGTTGTGCACCCTGCCTTCTCTTCTGCTCACTTCCCCAGCCCTGACTTCATGCAAATCCAGGATTGTGATGAGGCACTACAAATCCTTCAGTGAAAAGAACTGTGTGATGACAGCCTTATGTTTATATGTATATAGGAGATCAGAGTGCTCCTTTCTTTTATCAACTCCTGCAAGGCCCTGGGGTATTGGGGAAATTTGGAAGCCAAAACTGCACAGAGGAAAAATTGCTGCTTACACTTACAACAGAATTAAATATTAATTCTTGTATTAGAAGTTTATATCACAAAGGATACTTTTAATAGGTATCACTTAAATCGTGTGTACTGAAAGCAGGGAGAATTAAAATAAATGGGCCCAATTCTGTAAAAGCACGTGATGGTTTTCAGAGATTTATTTGGTAGCACATTCATTTTTTTCAGGAGACTGTCATACTGACTCTCTCACCTTCAACAAACAAGAGCAGTATTCAAGCCAGTCCAAAATTCAAAGCAACACATTTGAATTTTGCAATTTGCAGTCATGGCAAAAGAAAAAACAAAACAAAACACTGATACTTTTATTGTTTATGGGCTCTTTTCTGATAGCTGCATGTTACAAAACGATTTGTTCTTGGGTTACAGAATGCACTCATATGTCAATTAGGAAAAGTATGCTAATATTTCAAGCACAGCTTCTCCCTTTAGAATACACAGAAGTTGAGGCTAAGAACAAATCGGTTCTTAAAAGACCATTTCATTAACCCCCTTTTATGTGGTATTATAAAAGGACAGGGAGTATGTTTTAATTTCTGAGTAGAAATCAGAAAAAAGGCACCAAATGTTTTAGTGTGGAACGTGCCTGAGCACAAGATTTCAAGTATCTGGGGTACAAGCTTCACAATCACAAGGTGTACTTGCTATTCATAGTAATATTTGTTTTTGTAAAACTGTTCTTTGTAATCATGAGCAACGTCTATTTGCTCAGTGCAATAAAGGTATGTGATATTTGATTAAAGAGTTTGTTTTATTACCTGGGCGGGGTTGTTCTAGCTGTTCATAAAAAACCTCTCCTATTTTGTAACCCTCCAGTTCTCAGCATGATTAACCCATGGCTTTGGGGTACAGACATTCCCACCTACAGATCACCTGTGCCTAGACAGATGACTGGAAATAAAGATGATCTCTTTAGAAAGTGAAGTTCCCCACCCCTATCCCTCTCTTCACCTTTAAGGACTTGGAAATTTCCCAAGCACAAGACTTTCCAAATTGGGCATTTTGACATTTGCTTGTACTTGCTCATTTGTGCTTTGTTTCTGTCACTCAAGCCCTGCTGTAATGTTGAGTTGCAAAGGTGAACACTCTGAACCACATCCAAAGGATAATGAAAGCATTTTTTTTGCAATTGCAAATAATAACAACAACAATAACATAATTAGCAGGAAATTACCATTACTTGGCTATTGCAAAAGCAGTGCCTGCCACTGTAGTATTGAACCCCACAGCCCCTGGCTGTTTGTGCAAACTTTCTTATGAGTTTTATTTTCTGTTTGCCGTGTGTGAATTACTTTTTTGTTGCTGGTTTTAGGTTTACATAAATGAAGTAGTAATACTCGGTCACATGTGCCAGGGGATATGTATGCTATTCAGTGCCTTTAACTATTACAGAATGAGGCTATTCCCCCCCCCCTAAAGATGCTCAAAAATTTACACGGCATGCCACAAACCAGGTATGGGGAACCTTTTGTCCTCCAGATGTTGAACTACTATCCCCACCTGCCCCAGCAAGAAAGGCCAAGGATTATGGAAATTGTAGTTTAGGAACATCAGGAAGGCCAAAGGTTTCCCGCACCTGCTATAAATGATTTAGTTTGGAGTTCTTGCACACATATAGTAATTTATAGTCAATGCTAAATATATTAATGTACCAGAGAGCTATGGCTTAATTTCTGTTGGAGCATGATTATACAGCTTCATCTACCAGTGCATCTCCCTGTAACACCAGGGTAATAGCCCCACAGTGTTTATACTAGTTACACATGATAACATAAGAACATAAGAGCCTGCTGGATCAGAGCAATGGCCCATCTTACAGTGTTCGAAATTAGTTGGGTGCCAGGCGCATTCTGCAACAGACAACTAGCCTTTTGCAAGGAAGCTTAGCATCTCCATCTGGCTGGCATGCATGGCTGTTATCAAGTCAGCTGGCACATGGAGTTATACTAGAGTAGGCTGCTTGCGATTACAGACTGGTGATTTTAATTTTAAGTATTACAATGAAGAACTTAACTGCACAACTGTCACACATATGGCAGGGAAAAGGGAAAAGTTCAGTCTCATACATTACAAAATTAATCCTTTTTGCAACCTGCCAAGGGGGATTTTGCCTGACAAGGTGTGCTGGACTTCCCCATGACTAAGCAGCTTTTCTATGAATGCAGCTTGTTCTACTGTTACAAACATTTGATGTTTGGGTTTCATCAGTGGAGATTTCTGCATGGGCTGACTGTGGGAATCAGGAGCTATGCTACAGTGTCACTTGGTGTTGAGTAGGCGTGTGACTGGTAGCCACACACTCTTTGAGATCTGTTGCCCTTAGACGTAATACCCACCCTTCTGAGTACTGTTAATCACAAATGTAGCATTCTGAGAAGGCAGAATGCCTTGCAATCTTCATTTCTTTAAAATGCCAATTCAACTTTATGAGACAGACCAGTTGTAACACCAACCCGATGGGTGAGAAAACAAAACAAAAGGAACTACTTGCTCCCCATTGTGATCTTAGAACCATACAAACGTGTGAGTAAAACAATTTTTTTAACTAGGGGTGGCAAGCCCTGGAAAAGCTTCCCCGTGCAATTCTTTCTGCCCCACCAGGAGGCCACCAATTTTACAACTGGCAGTAGAAAAAAGTAAAGTACAGCAGACATAGCGCAGGGTCTTTTTCTATTCCCCCCCATTTATTTATTAAACTTGTATACCGCCCTTCACCTGTAAATTTCAGGGCAGTTCTTTACCTAGCTCAGCACTCTGATGAGGATGCCAATTGCTCCCGTATTTGATGCACAGATATTTGTGGAGGGGCTATGTGTCCTATGTATGTGTAGACATGTCATAAATTTGGAAGTAGAATAAACTAACAGTGTTTCTCAAAATCCCTGCCGCCGCCTCCACCTTCAAATATCACTTGAAAAATTACTGGGGTCTCAGTGGACCACTTAGTAAACTTTTTTCCCTTCTAAAAATCAAAGCACATGCCTAATTTATGTTTTAGTAACCACACCTTTACCTTTCTAATGCAATGGATGCATCTGCTTTTGTGAGCAAAGCTCTGTGAAGTCACTCAGTCATCTCACTTTCAAGTTTGGTCACTGGAGTCATCGCTGTCACTGTCTTCATTATCTTTAGTACTGTTTATTTTAAGAGTTTTATAGGTTGGACATTTGATTTAAATATATATATATAAATATTTGCTCTTTATTTATATTATCAGTATATATGTTTTGTTTTGGGGCCCTTGGCTCTTTGTTGATTTAAGAATCTTTGGCTTCTTATTTTTATAAACCACTTTTGGATATTTTATATAAAGAAAGTGGTCCATACATGATTAAATAAACTTCTTGGATTTCTTTCAACATTCTGTTTTCAACCACCAATTTGGTCGATGACTATCCTGCCTACTGCTCTGACAACTAGGCCTCATCTGCACTACGTGTTTAAGGCGGTCATCTGCATCTCTCTGCCTCAAGAGACAATGGAGTGTGCCTCTGAGGGTGAAGTCAAACTGCTGCACTGGCAGCAGCCAAATGACATTCCTGGGACGCAAGCCTGGACAGTGTGTATGGAGGTCCTGGGCTACCCAGATAAGAAGACCTCCTCTCTGCCTCAGAGCAATACATTAGACACCAGTTTAGCAGCAGGAGTTTCCTCATCTGCACTATATGTTTAAGATGACATCATACCACTTTTAACAGTCATGGCTTTCCCCAAAGAACTGCAGTTTGTTAGGAACCCCCTATTCCTGTCACAGAGCTACAATTCTCAGAGTTCCCTGGGAAGAGAGACTGGCTGCTAAACCACATTGGGTTTACTTCCTTGAGGGGAATTGGGGTCTCGCCATAACTCTCAGCACTTTTAATAAAGATTTTTTGGGGTGGAAGCCATGACTGTTTAAAGTGATATCATACAGCTTTAAATGTATAGTGCAGATGGGACCCTAGTCTAGACCACTATTTCAGAAAATACTTAGAGGGAAATTAGTAGACTGCACCAGCATCTTACTATTTTATATATCTTATATATATACTATATATCTATATATATATACTATAAATATATATTAGATATATATAGATATATATATATATATACTATATATCTTACTATTGCAATTTCATTGTCCTGCATGGGACAATGACAATAAAGATATATCTATCTATCTATCTATGAATGAAAATCACAGCTCCTAGGCCAGAATCTTGTTAGCCTATTTGATAATCCAGCCCTGGTTCAAAAGGCCTCCATTATCATAAAAAATAAAACACAGGCACAGCCAAGAACAGTTATTCTTGACTGTACAACCTTTTCGCAGACCACAGAACAAAGTTCACAGACCACAGTTTGAACATCCATCTCTGTATTTTTTTTTTAAACTTCATAATCTGAGATATCTTTGCAAAGAAAAAGGTCAGTATGCAAATAATTGTACAAATAGTATTCTATAGTCTGGCTGGGGACAGGCTTTGAACTTGCAGACTTCTTTTACCTAAGTGGCGCATTTCATATGGCTACTCTTAAAATGTAGGGGGGGGGACTTTCCAAAGTAGTTTGTGACATGGCATGGAAATCTAACGTTGATACAAAAACACAAGTTTGTTTTTCTAAACCCACTGGCTACGTACAAAACCCTGGACACGCCACAAGTATCTTTTCAGCCGCCCAGCCTATTAGTTTCCCCTTTGCACAGAGATCACACATTCAGAATTGTATTGGTAGCCCTGTACCTCCTCCCCATTCATAAGCAGCATGGCAAAAGTGCCCTTAAACAGAAAACAAAACTCATAAGAAGCATTCAGCATTACAGCAGTAGGCAGTGTTTTAACAAATCATTGATGCTAAGAGTACCTTACTGTAAAGAACATCATGTTGAGAGCACATTTTGTTCTTGTTTAACACTGGAAGAATGACTCATGCTTATGAAGTAACAAACTCAGGCTGTGCTCCGAAAGGCACTTGTGCCAGTAAAGCAGAGCAGGCATCAATGCAGTTTGGAAGCTGCAATAGTTTCTAAAACTGCAGCCCAGCAGGAATAATGTACAATATGCCCCAACAAGAGAAGTATTTCTGGATGGAATGAGGCTTCTGCAGCTGGAGACTTTTGAGAATCAGTGCTCCTCTGGGTAAACCCATTGTGACTAGAATCAAGACCCTCTATGGGTGGCAATCTTATGCACATCTACTTGACAGTAAATGCTGCCAAATTAAACAAAAGTCACTTCTCTGTCTACACCGTGGGTAGGCAAACTAAGGCCCGGGGGCCGGATCCGGCCCAATCGCCTTCTCAATCCGGCCCGCGGACAGTCCCAGAATTAGCGTGTTTTTACATGAGTAGAATGTGTCCTTTTATTTAAAACGCATCTCTGGGTTATTTGTGGGGCATAGGAATTCGTTCATTCCCTCCCCCCCCCATATAGTCTGGCCCCCCACAAGGTCTGAGGGACAGTGGACTGGCCCCCTGCTGAAAAAGTTTGCTGACCCCTGGTCTACATGCAAGTAACACAAACCCGTTTCTAAAATCTGACCATAGTTCTACATGCAAGTGAAAACAACAGCCATAGTTTTTAATCTATATCCAACTCCATGCTACTTTGTGGCACAAACGATCCGAGTTTTCGAAGGGTGTCTCGCAACACCCTTATGTCCTAAAGGGAATTCTCAATTTGGTGTGACTTTCAGATGCAGGTGTATCCTTCTGATTCTCCCTCACTGTAAAGCAGGGGTGACTAACCTGTGGCTCTCCAGATGTTGCTCTCCAGGCTATAACTCTCATCATCCCTGACCATTAATGGGCCATGCTGGGTGAGGCTGATGGGAATTGGTTGGGAGTCCAACAACATCTGGAGGGCCGCAGGTTCCCCACTACTGCTTCCGAAAGTAGCAAATTACCTGAGATGTGACTATATGATCTATCGCCAGGAAGGAAGGGGTTTTTAACCAGGTGGCCAGAGAGATTGCATGTTAAAATAACATCCTTCTTTCTCCCCATAGAGCAGTGTCTGGAGGCACCAGATAAGGGGTCCACACATTTTTGCTGGCTTCGGTAGCTGCCTACCAACTGTACTGTTTTTAATGGTGTTTTGTGTTTTATTGTACTGTACACCACACTGATATTTTACGAGATGGCAGCTAGAGCTGAGCAATGTGTGGTTTTCAACAAATTAATCAGGACTATTATTAAATTGAGATGGGAAGGGGAGACACAATACATCCCTAAGTAATGCTCTTGAACATAGCCCACGGTGTTATTTTTAAATGGCCATTCTTCAGTACAAGCACAATTTCTGCCCCAAGAAATGTTGCGCCATTACCGGCGTCAGTGCTACAATATAGGAAGTTTAATTAACTGAAACTTGTCCCAGTGCCCACATTTATTTTGAGAATGTGGGAAGAGCCCTGTCCGACCAGGCCAAAGAGCCATCAGGTCCAGCATTCTCTTCCCCCAGTGGCCAAACAGACACCCACAAGAAAGCCACAGCAGAACAGTGCAGTAACAGCACCTGGGGCATCCTGACTGATACTGGTGGTAATATATAGTAATCATGACTGAGAGCCATCAATATGCCTTATCTTCCATGAATTTGCTCAATCCCGCTTTAAAGCTATCTATGGTAGCGGTGATCACAATATCTTGTGGTAGCGAATGTTTGCCCTGAATCTCCCATCATTCAGCATCACTGGATGACCTGGGTTTTTAGAGGAGAAAATGCTCTCCACATCACATATTTTATAAACCTCTATTATGTCCCCTGTTACTCATCTTTTTTTCAAAACCAGAAAGAACCAAGCATTGTAAGCTTTCCTTAGAGGGGAGTTCTGCTCTGCTGGTTGGAGGCAGTATGCTTCTGAATACAGTGGTACCTCTGGATGCGAACAGGATCTGTTCTGGAGCCCCGTTTGCATCCTGAAGCAAACGCAAGATGCGACTGCGCATCTGGTTTCGCCACTTCCGTGCATGCGCGTGACGTCATTTTGAGCGTCTGCGCATGCAGCGAAACCCGGAAGTAACGCATTCCGTTACTGCCGGGTCTCCACGGAGCGCAACCTGGAAATATTTAAGCTGAAGCGTATTTATCCCGAGGTATGACTGTACTGGAAAATACAGGAGGGGAGAGTGCTATTGAGCTCAGGTTCTGCTTGCAGGATTCCCATAGCCAACTTGTTGGCCATAGTGAGAACAGGATGCTAGCCTAGATGTTCTTAGGAGTTGGTCTAGCCCCTTGATTGTTTTTGACTGCCCTTTTCTGGCTCAATCTTGTGAGGTGAGATCAGAACTGCGGACAGTATGCTAAGTTTGGTCACACCAAAAGTCTGTAAATAGGCACTATAATATTGACAGTTCTATTTTCAAACAATTTCCAAAAAAGGAATTTGCCGCAACACACGGCATCAACATTTTCACCAACCTATGCACCACTGCTAGTTCACATTCAATCAGTGTATATGTGAAGTTTTTTTTACCCCAGTATCACTTCATACTAAACTGCATTTGCCATTTTAATACCCATTCCCCAGTTTGGAGAGATCCTTTCTGGGGTCCTCACAATTGCTTTTTGTCTTTTAATCCCCTGAATAATTTGAAGTCTTTAGCAAACTTGGCTGCCTCACTACTCACCCTACCTCTAGATAATTTGTGAACAAGTTAAAAAGTACTTGTCCCAAGACTCTGGCCATGTTTATATTTGCATACTAACTGAGCTGGTATGAATATCTGAATCTTAAGAGTTAATGATAGGCCCTTTTCCTATGCGATCTCTGGGATCCAAGAGAACCAGATTGAGATTTTCAAAAATGGTAGTATTTCCTCAAATTAGGAATTCTAGACTGCCCAACGCAAAGGATGCCACTCTTTTGAAGGGAATTTGCTACAATTTAGGGATAGGAAAAATCAAACCTGGACCAAACAAAGACTTAGAACACCAAAAATCCCCTTGTTCCAAATAACCTTTAGACCAGGACTTCCTTACACTCAGTAAAAGTCAGTTGCACTTAAGTCCATTTGAAATTAATGGGGCTTAAGTTTGCTGTTTAAAAACTTGTTTCATTGATTTCAATGAGTGACTCTCACTGGAATTGAGTTGTTGTGTTCCTCATAATAATAATAATAATTTATTATTTCTACCCCGCCCATTTGACTGCATTGCCCCAACCACTTTGGGTGGTTTCCAGCATATATAAAAACATAATAAAACAAAAACAAAGCCTTAAAAAGCTTCCCTATACAGGGCTGCCTTCAGATGGTTATATAGTTACTCATCTCTTTGACATCTGATGGGAGGGCATTCCAAAGGTGGGTGGGTGCCACTACTGAGAAGCCCCCCCCCCCTTACTTCTCACATAGCCTAGTCTTCATGCTGGGCAATTTTTGCAGACAAAGTACATTTTGATATTACAGGCACACAACATTGCAACATTCATAGCCAATATACTTTTATGCCCCTCACTTCAATGGCTCTTTTGTATTCAGTGTCATGATTCAGCGAAAAGTGGAAATGCAGGTTTACAGACTATCAAATTTTAATTCATGTAAAATTCTAGCGGCTTCTTTAAGTGTGGCAACCACTGCTGACTTCTAGCTGTCTCCTTAGAGACAGTCACATACAAGACATGCACAGAACTCTGTGCACACCGGGTTTTCACAAAAGACCTGCTCTGCACTGGTATGCCTGCTGCCTCTGCACATGACATTTACGGCTAAATCCCAGTGAGCAAAGAAGGGGCTGCCATGCCACAATCTAAGGTTGTTAGAACAAATCCTTTAAAAGTGGCAAAGCATAAACTGGGGCGGTAATGATTTTAGATTAATTAAACCAGAGTAAATCGACCATGTGGCACCATGAATTTGCTAACTAGAGCTTCTGTTCTAAGGTACACTTTCCTAAGTAAGGTAAAGGGACCCCTGACCATTAGGTCCAGTCATGACCGACTGGGGTTGCGGCGCTAATCTCGCTTTATTGGCCGAGGGAGCTGGCGTACAGCTTCCGGGTCATGTGGCCAGCATGACTGAGCTGCTTCTGGCGAACCAGAGCAGTGCATGGAAATGCGGTTTACCTTCCCACCGTAGTGGTACCTATTTATCTACTTGCACTTTGACGTGCCTTCGAACTGCTAGGTTGGCAGGAGCGGGGACCCCGTTGCGGGGATTCGAACTGCCAACCTTCTAATTGGCAAGCCCTACACTCTGTGGTTTAACCCACAGTGCCACCCGCGTCCCCAAGTGCATGTACCTAAACACAATGACCAACAAAGAAGGCCAACATAGGCAGCTGTGACATTCTAGAACCGCCTTTCTCAACCTTGTGTTCCTGAACCCCAACTCCCATCATCCCTGACCACTGGCCATGCTGGCTGGGGGGCTGATGGCAGTTGCCGTTTAGCAGCACCTAGAGGCCCACAGGTTCCCCAAACCCTGCCCTAGAATAATAACCATCCCTCGGCAAAAACAAAAAACGTCGGGTTCCAACCTATTCGGCCTGACTTCAAGCAAAAACGGGTAAGGCTAGCGCGCGAAAGGGGGTATATCTGCTAGCCCTTGCACCAGATAAGCCGAGCTTCCTGGAACAAAATGCACCTAGTCTCGCCTTTCTCCTCCCACGCCTCGAGCCGCAGAAGTATCCAGTGCCGCGTTCTATTGCCTCGAAGCCGGCTCCCCATTGGCCAAGCGGAGCATACACGTCACGGCTTGACCCGGCCGCTGAGGCGGAGGAGAAAAGGAAGTGGCCGAGCCAGGCTTGTGTAACCAACAACCTACTTCGCGGGGGGGGGGGGGAGAAGGGTCACGCTTGTATTTGGGGGAGGCGGGGGCTTCCCCCGCCGCCGCGGGCAGAGTGGCACCTCCAGGTGTGTCTCCCCCCCCCCCCCGCACAAGCGCCAGTTGCTAGTTAAGGGCGGGAAGTGGCCATTTCCTCCCTTTCTCTCCGGCTCCAGCCCAAGGCCGCCTCCCTGCCTGGTTCTTCCTCTTACATACAGCCTCTCGGGGAGGGGCAGGGGAGAGCGGAGATGGCAGCCGCAAGGCCTCTGCGGGGAAAAGCAAAAAAAGAGCACACGGCGCCCTTCGGTACCAAGCACACGTTACGAAACCACCCAGCCCAATTCCCCCCTCCCCGACCTCATTTCACAGCACCGAGTGGGAAAGGAAAAGCACATAGGAAGCGGCAGCCGCAGGGCCCCGGGAACCGCCCGGGTCTCCTCTCTCGGCAAAGCGATTTCTACCGGAACGGGCCTTGCCCCGCCATGGCTGGGTTCAAAGTCCCCGAGGTGGGAAGAGAAATCCTTCCCCCGCCCGCCCCTCGGCTTTATGCACAGCTCCCCTTCGTGCATTGCAGGGTTGGGGGCCCTGGCTCGCTCACCTAGCTTCCACGCCCGCGAAGAGGCTGGTCAGCTGCCAGAAATAATATCCGCATGGGCAACGTATCCCGGGATCGAAAACAACAAGTGTCCACCAGCTCAGCAGCTCCATTAGCTTCTTTCGTCAACCTCCGCGGGAGTGAAAATAAAAAGTTGCTTCCTCCGCGTCCCCCAAGCAAGGTGCTCCTGGGCTCGGTTCAAATTCTGTGCTCCTAAATCCAGATTATTTTCTCCCTTCCGCCCCGTCGCAATCGCTCCTCGCCTTTGTTTCTGCCGCTGCTATTTCTCGCCATCCGGCAACCCCCTAAGCAAACCGCCTGTTTCAGAGCCCCACAACCAGCGAGAGAAACGCGTCCTTCCAGCCGATCCCTTCCCAGCCTCTGCAAATCCAAAAGTGAAATTAAAAGCCCTGCATTCTCTTACCAGTAGCTGCACCTAAAATCATATGACCCGCAACGGCGCTGGCCTTTTATTTTTGTTTTCAATCAAGATCAATAGCAACATTTCTGGAAGCAAACGTCTCAAGCATGTGGGGGGCGGGGAGAGAAACGCCTAATCTGCAAAGGATTAATATTTGGGTTTTGGTTTTTGTTTAGAGAAAAATGCCTTACCAATAAGTTTGTTTCGCGTTATTTATGGCAGTTCCCTTCAAGGTTATCGCGGTTGCCAAGAGACGCAAAATGGAAAGGAAAACAGGCGGCTGCATAAATCGCGGGAGCAAAACTAAAAGTTATTCCCTCCTCCTCTGCTTTTGGCGGAGATCAGCCCAGATCGAAAGCAAAACAAGGGGAGGAAGCCGCGAGGAGCTGAGTCTTGGAAATCCCCCCCTCCCTTCCTCCTCCTCCTGCTCCTCTTCCAGGCCTGTTTGTGCAGAGAGCGAGAGAAGGGGAGGTGGGGGCTGGAAGGAGAGAAAGGGGTGCGGAAGTTTGCCGCAGCCGTTCATTGGCAGGCTCCGCTGCTTTCATCAGTTCTCAGAAAAGTCGATTTCATTTTCACTTCCCTCCAGCAACAGCGACATCAGCCCACGGCGAGCGGGTGGAAAGTGGCTGGTGGGGGAGGGGGAGGCGGAAATAGAGGTTTCGGTTCCTCGGTAAGGGAAACCAGGGCTTACAAGCAGCTACTGCTTCCCCCCTCCTCCTCCTCGTCTTCGCCTCCTTTTTCTGTGGTCGGATGCTGTATGCTGGGGACGGAATGGCGCCCGAGCATCTTCCAGAGCCTTGTGCGAAGAGACCCAGGGGGACGGAGAGATGCTGGATCCGACCTTGGGCGTTGCACGCCGTGTGTGTACGTGTGTGTGTGTGTGTGTGCGCGCGCGCTGTGGAACCGGCGGCCTCTGGCAGAACCGGGAGATTCGGCTTGTTTTGTTGCTAAAAAAAAAGAGAGCCAAGTTTCTAGTTGTCATTGTGAAACAAACAATAACAGCCTAAGAGGCAGTGGCTGCTTATCTAAGCGAGGATTTGAGAAGTCAGGGCATACAGTGCCGTGCCACATGTATAATTTTCTTTTCTTTCTTCTGAATTTTTATTTATAATGAGGTTGGGGAAATAACCAGTGGGATTGTTTTTTTAAGCAGCCAACCACTGTGAAACTCCTCCCTTTCCGAAAAGTCACTTCCTGTATAGCATGTGCTGTTGTTGAAAAAAACACAGGTCCAAATCCTTCTCTTGGGTGTAGAATTAGCTGCATGGTCCTTTGGTTCCAAGCCCACGCCTTGTGTTTCTTTTGGTGGTGGCATCCTGCCTATGGAATGCAATACCCAGGGAGGCTTACCTAGTATCTACTCTCTCCTCATTTTGATTCCCGGCAAAGATCCATCTATTTTCCATGGCTTTTTAACATTTATTGAGTCTTTAATCCTCTTTCATTGATTATTGAGGGCTTTATTGTTTTTACTATTTCATTGCTGTCATATTCCTTTTCATGGTTACTTATTAATACATAAATTCATAAATAACAATAATAACCTGCCCTGAAAATATTTATTGAAAGCCTGGGGAAGAAAGTGAAACAAACATGTCTCAAGATGGCTTAAAAGAATTAGAGAAATTATCTAGCCAACTTAATTATTAAATTAGTCTTCCTTGCCTACAAAACTTAAAACGTGTCTTTCAAAAGACTGGCGTCAGTCATAGAATAAAGCAGATACATCTCCCAAGTCAGCAGAACTTCCTGGCTGATGGTTTTTTGTTTGTTTTGTAGCCCACTCCTTTTCTGAGATGATTCAATGACATGGTGTATGATTTCTGGCAAAGATGAACTGGAATTCAGACATTAATGACTCATTGTCTTCGCTTCTTCTTTTTCAGATGTCACTTGTAACTTCCACCTTTTAATCTTTGTTCAAAACGCATACCAAAAGCAAAACTTTGTCTCACACACCAGAGAAAATAAAATTATTGGCAACCAGCACTGCAGCCTTTAAAGGTGGGATATTGCTGGACAAATACCAAAGT
Source organism: Podarcis raffonei (assembly GCF_027172205.1). Classification (NCBI taxonomy): domain Eukaryota; kingdom Metazoa; phylum Chordata; class Lepidosauria; order Squamata; family Lacertidae; genus Podarcis; species Podarcis raffonei. Next base: position 30,255,874 of record NC_070610.1, on the reverse strand, counting down.
TAATTCCAGTCCACCTGTTGCTAGAATTCCCTTTTACATATACACATTGACACATATATTACACTTTCAATTTATCGAGTTAGCCGAATTTAATGGAGGTGTTTGGAGTCATAGCTCAGTGGTGGAGCATCTCTAAGTATAGCTGGAAAATATCCTGTGAAACCCAGGAGAGGTGCTGCTGGTCAGTATTGCTAAATAGTACTGAGCTAGAAAGACCAATGGGCCTGACTCATCATAAGACATCTTCCTGTGTTCCTAAATAAAGGGAAATTAGGGAATTAACCAGCTTTGGTTCATTTAGGGTGCCGGCTGAAGACACCTTTTCTGCCAGGCCCAATAGATGCTTGGCTATGTACTGAGTGATATACTAAATAGATGGAGATGGGTATATTTCAAATAATGTTATAGTTCTTATTCTTTATTGGGTTTTACATTACTGTGTCATGCCCCCTGGTCATGTGTGATGAAGCGAGAGGGAATGCAAAATCCGTAAGTTAGAAATACACATTCAAAACAAACAACAAAACATGCAACTCACAGTTCAAAAACAACCTCTCCTGGATCTGAAGGTAAGAAGTAAAGCTGTGTGGTACCAGCATACTGATGAACACTGCAGCCCAAACCTCCAACTTCTGCCAGTGGTTTCATGTAGCTGTTAAAGAGCATAAGGGACAGTATTGAACCCTGGGATACACCAGACAGCAATAGCCATGAAGTGAAACAATTGTCTCCCAGTATCACCTTCTAGAAAGGTTTCTCAGGAACATAAGGAGCCACCACAGGACCAGGTCTTGTAAAAACAACCTAGATAAGCAGTCCAGAAGGACACCATGGCCAATGAAAGGTCCAGGAGAACTAAGAACATGGCACTTCTTCAATCAATTCTCTGGCATAAATCTTCCATTGGGGGCTCAGGCTGTTCCTGTGCCAAAAGCTGGATTGGAACAGATCCAAATAATTCATCATCCAAGACCATCTGGAGCTGAGAGGTCCTACCACCTGGCCCATTCACCTTGCAGTGAAGCTTATTTTGGAAGCTTACAAAACCACCACAGTTAACGTCAGTGTCCTTTATTGGTAATGTCAGCATGTCCTGGCACTTCTCTCAGGCCTCTAAAATCTTAACAGATAATTTTTTACCATTCATCAAGTGTCTCATACTTATCATAACAATATTTTTTACCTCAGTCTAGCACCTTTCATGTGTCTTCCTCTGTCTTAGTTCACATAAATACTAACGTACATAATTACAGTGGTACCTCGGGTTACATACGCTTCAGGTTACATATGCTTCAGGTTACAGACTCCGCTAACCCAGAAATGTTACCTCAGGTTAAGAACTTTGCTTCAGGATGAGAACAGAAATCATGCTCCGGTGGCACGGCGGCAGCAGGAGGCCCCATTAGCTAAAGTGGTGCTTCAGGTTAAGAACAGTTTCAGGTTAAGTACGGACCTTCGGAACGAATTAAGTACTTAACCTGAGATACCACTGTACCGGGGAATCCCTTTATAGGTTACATACATTCTGCAAGCTTCTATTTCAAAGACTGTTTCACATCAGAAAATAATGCGCTGTGGCTTTGAGGAAGCTGCCAGAAAAAGTGGTTCTTCAAAACAGGAACCTATAAATTTGCCCTCTAGGCAAATTAAAAAACAAAACAAAACAAAACACGCACAGCTGGAACGGGGAACTTGTGGGCCTGCAGATTGGCAGTGCAGGGATGGGAGAAATTGTTAATAAATTCTGTTCTGACACAAATATATCTATATTTTAAAACCCTGATAACTTCAAGAATAATGGCAGTATCCTGGTGCCATCTTCAAAACCTGGAAACAAGAAAATATGCAGGCCATGCTTTTAACAACAGATCACATGTACAGATCCTGAAAAGAAACAATACAGTGGTACCTCAGGTTACATACGCTTCAGGTTACATACGCTTCAGGCTACAGACTCCGCTAACCCAGAAATAGTGCTTCAGGTTAAAAACTTTGCTTCAGGATGAGAACAGAAATCGGGCTCCGGCGGCACAGCGGCAGCAGGAGGCCCCATTAGCTAAAGTGGTACCTCAGGTTAAGAACAGTTTCAGGTTAAGAACGGACCTCCGGAACAAATTAAGTACTTAACCTGAGGTACCACTTTAGGTATTTTGATGCCTAAATGTAGTAAATGGAGGCAGCAGTAGATTTCATTATATTTTTCCTCATAACCAGGGAACCACTTTATTGGGTAAGGAATTAAAAAGCGGTACTCGTTTGTGATACAAATATGCTACATTAAGGTATTTAACTTTGGTATAAATGACAGGCCATTAGGAACTTAACAACTGAGTGCTAAGTATGTTGCCTTGGAAGCAATTCAGACTGTGTTCAGTGGGACTTACCTCATGGCAGAAAAAGAGTGAGGCCTCTGAGGAGAAGCTGTGTGCCCAGGAGGTCTATGCCGATTCATAGATGTCTGTCTCCCCACTTCCATGGGAACCTACTGTTTTAGCTTGTCTGTGTTGTAAGCCCTAAAAAGCCTGAAACACTTCTTGTCAGACTACAGTGGTACCTCGGGTTACATAAGCTTCAGGTTACAGACTCCGCTAACCCAGAAATGTTACCTCGGGTTAAGAACTTTGCTTCAGGATGAGAACAGAAATCATGCTCCGGTGGCACGGCGGCAGCGGGAGGCCCCATTAGCTAAAGGGGTGCTGAAGGTTAAGAACAGTTTCAGGTTAAGAACGGACCTCCGGAACAAATTAAGTACGTAACCAGAGGTACCACTGTAATAGATCCCCCCCCCACTTGGCAAATAGTTACATGGATCAGTACATAGAATACCACTCTAGCATTTGTCAAATGAAACTAAGAATACCACTTTTATTAGATGAAGACATCCCAGGAAAAAATGGTATAAGTTAGTATGGTGTAATGGTTACAGTGATGGGCTGGGACTTGGGAGGCCGAGGTTCAAACTGACTGTTAGGCGTGAAACAACTTGGATGATTGTGACTAAATATTCACAACAGATGAGAAGTATAGAAACAATATATTTAAAAGTTATGAAGATTACTGAAATAAGGAGAAAAAATATTTAAGAAAATATAAAACACAGGTTGAATCAAGTTAAGCTTGGGGAAATAAAAGAGGCTTGGAAATGATAGAACTCCCATATGACTGGTGGCTTTTGATCTGGTCTGTGATTGGTTCAGTTTGTGGGTGAAAGGCCTGATTGGACACTGAGTGAGGTTCTTAAATCAATTTGGCAGTTAGAAGCAATCTAAGTGGCTCTATAAATCAAACTGCACCCCAGCAAAATTGCTGCCAAGAATACTGGAGTTCTATAGTAGCCTGAACCAATAAGAATGGAATGTTTTCAATCTCTGCTCCCTCCTGCTTAATTTTATCCAATCTGTATTTTCTTTACATGAATTTTAATAGATTATTTAATTAACTAAATATATATTTTTATTCTGTTCTTCAGCCAAAAGAGGCTTCCACAGCCACTAATAGATCAAGACAAAGACAGTACCTGCCTTCAGTCTTAGAATCTGGAGAAACACAGCACAGAAGGATAATGGATCTAATGTTTGTCTAGGGATTAATTTTTTTTATATTCAGCTTTCATTTAAAGGTCACACCTAAGTCACACTTCGCAAAATAATATGCAAACCAAAACACAAGTATCCTTCAATATTCACACCTCTGAATTTCGCAGTGTAGTTTTCTAGTCAAGTAATATGTAAAAAATAAATAAATGTGTATACATCAGAAAAAATGAGAGGAAGGAGGAAGGATGGGGAAGAAATTAATTTCAGGTTGCATTTAAAGACAAACCTGCCAAATCTATGTTTTCTGAAACAAATACGCAAACATCCTTTGAAATTCACACTTCTCTGAATTTTGCAATGCAGTTCTCTAGCCAAGCAGTGTGTACAAAAATAAATGTGATGCATAAATTAGTGAATATAGCACAGATAAATCCATTAGATTATGGAAAACTGTTCTCCAAAACTGTGTACATTAGAAGAAACCCACACTAAAATGCAGATAAATTTTCATGAGGAATAGTTTTTTTGAAAATTGCCAGCTGATGTGGAAATATAGAGAACTGAACTTAAGAATGAGAAACTGAGAGGAACCAAAAAATGGCAAGATTTGTCTACCCCAGGAGGGAGAACTATGTATGACGATTAATATAATGCAATATAATAACAAAGAATTTATAAGAAAAACAACATCCTGCCTGCGGTCTAAATAAACATACCTCTTTAACCTCTCCTTTTCTTCCTTTGTAAGGGAATACAATGGAGTAAGAGAGACTGAATTAAAATACTTCATTTGGAAAAGATATGTGAAAATAAATATGTGAAGGCCCCTCTTAAAGAGTAGGAAGGACTAGATGGCAGAAATAGCTGCAGGCGGTGACTTATAAAAGTATAACAAAATAAGGAAAATGGAAATGTAAGAACAAGAAGCACTCAGGGGTCTAGAAAGAACGTACAGGGGAAACTAATAATCTGGAGCAACAGAATGCAAACATTTCAAAGTTAGATTTTAAAATCAATGCAATGAAGAGAGGAAGCCAATGTAAAGAGGTTTAAAAAAAGCAATATGAGAACGAGCCTTTTCAGTGGTGGCTCCCCATTTGTTGCTCTCCCTCGGGAGACTCACCTGGCTCCATTGTTACATATCTTCAGGCACCAGGCAAAAACATTATTTATTAGCCAGGCCTTTGGCTTTTAACTATCTGTGGCCTTTTAGAGTGAGTGGGATGCTTTTAATGTATTTCTTCCCTACTTTTAATGTATGTATTTGTGAGTTGCTTTGTAAGTTGCTTTGAGTTGTTATGGCAAAAAAGGGACTAACAAATTAAATAAGTAGAAATAAATAAAAAGGGGGAAATACTGTCATATTTATAAGCCAGATAAATGAAATAAGCTGCAGAGTAAATAGAACAGAGCAAGGCCACATCCACACCATACTGTACATTCTAAATGAATTTAAATCACTTGGCTTCACCCAAAGAATCCTGGGAACTGTAGTTTATCTCTCAGAGAGCTACTATCCATCTGTCTCGAGAGACAATGGAGTGCACCTCCGTGGGTGAAGTCAAACTGCTGTGTCATCAGCACCAAAGGGAACTCCCCAGAGGTCCTGGGCTGCTCAGACAACAATGCCACAAATAAATAAAAATGCAAGTATTTATGCTTTCTTTGCTGCAATTAAGTAAATTTGCATAAATCCTGAAAAGACACTGGACCAGGAAACATTTCTTAACTAACTTTTACTCTGTAGCACTGTTGTGGAAATATTAACTCTATGTGGGAGACCAAGGCTATAACTCCTGATTTCTCTGAAGATGTGGGTGGGAATTATAAGCAGTTCAACCATCTATTTATTAAATGTGAATTTGCAATATTATTGAACAGTTTTAGATTATTTACCTAGATATTAAGGCTACATACACACCATGCATTTACTGGGAACTTCAGTTTACTCCTCACACAGCTACAATTTATGGCACTCTCGACATTCTAAGATCCCATGATTCTTTGAGAGAAACATGCTTATAATGTATGGTGTGTACACAGATTGCAGCACAGTCCTTTGTATGTTTATTCAGAAATAAATCCCTCTGTGGGACTTATTCCCAAGCAAATATATATTCTAGATGATACTTCAATCAGGATTTGTTGGGTTCTTCTGGTTTTACATCAGATACTCCTGAGCAGCTTTCAGCCTTGGCAAATTATTTCATTATCTCTAGTGACACCCTGTGGCAATGATCTCATGCCCACATAGCACATTATAATACAGTGGTACCTCCGGTTGTGGATGGGATCCTTTCCGGAGTTCTGGTCGGATCCTGAGGTTTCCACAACCGGAGGGACCACTTCTGCGCATGTGCGCAGCATGGTAGAGTGCTTCTGCGCATGCGGCGAAACCCGCTTACGTATCCCAAAGGAGATGTAACTGGAGGTGAATGTAAGTAGAGGTACCACTGTAGTCTGGATTGAGATGATCTAGTACTGTACAGTGAAATTCCTTTAGACTATTGCTGGTGTTATTTCTATAAAACCATCAGTCTATAGGGAGTTTTACAGCATAACCCAGGAAAGAAGAGACCCCTGTCCCAGGTATACATAATATTTTTATCAAAGCCATGTAAATTCCAGTCGTTGGACTAGCAAAAGTAAATGAAAGTATTTTAGTTGGGTTTACCTTCACTTACATCTGGATTCCAGGATTAAGTCACACATCAAGTAAATAAATGCATCTGGTGGGCCCTATAGCCAACGTTGCTGCAGCCTTGCAGCATGTACCATTAATATGGGCAGTATTGTGTGAAATCAGCTTTCATACACAATTCTAGCCTGCAGTCCTCAGCACACATACTGGCAGGGAATAAACATCTAACATGGTGGGACTTCAGAATTCATAGGATTGCACTGCAAAGAGACCAGATTAAGAAGTAAAATCAAAGTTGCCATTATACTTAAAATGGATACTGTGTAAAATCTTGGTTGATTCTTCAGGACATAAGGACACTTAGAAGACTCCTTGGAGAAGTCATTTGGGGATCTGTACTGAAGGGAGGTTGTTAAAAGGTAAAGGGACCCCTGACCATTAGGTCCAGTCGTGACCGACTCTGGGGTTGCGGCACTCATCTCGCTTTATTGGCCGAGGGACCCGGCGTACAGCTTCCGGGTCATGTGGCCAGCAGGACTAAGCTGCTTCTGGCAAACCAGAGCAGCGCACAGAAACGCCGTTTACCTTCCCGCTGGAGCGGTACCTATTTATCTACTTGCACTTTGACGTGCTTTTGAACTGCTAGGTGGGCAGGAGCTGGGACCAAGCAATGGGAGCTCACCCCGTCACGGGGATTCGAACCACCAACCTTCTGATCGGAAAGTCCTAGGCTCTGTGGTTTAACCCAGAACTCCTTAATTGGTGTCTGGAGGCAATTTTTGGATGGATGAGGTAGACTTTGCCTTTGATACTTGAGAACTATATTTTAGGACACACCCTGTTGTTGTGACTATTTGTTTTGAGCAGTTTTTTTTTTTTATATTAGATTGTCTTCAGCATAGTGCTAAAGTGAACATTCCATCAACATATGGGTGGCGCTGTGGGTTAAACCACAGAGCCTAGGACTTGCCGATCAGAATTTAACAAAATTTAAAATTTGACTTTGTAATTCAGAATTTATGTGATGTGATTTAATCTGATGTGATTGGCCAGTTAATAAAAATTATTTTTTTTAAAAAAGGATGCATGTGAAGAAAGAAGGGGGGGGGGGAAATCCTGTTTCTTGCACAAGCACTAATCCTTGAGTTAGTACAAATATTTTGTTGAGTTCCACTCGTTGGTCCTGTCATGGCCACAAGTGGGGAAGAAGCAAAGTTGAGAATTTACTGCATGCTGCATGTTTGTCTTAACCACTGTTTAAGCTATGGTTTAACATGACACGTGAACAATGTCTCTTTTGCCACACTAAATTATAGGCAGAGTGACATTAAAGAGGAACAATACTTTTGAGGCCAACTCATTGCCTGAAATGGAGGTTGCATTGCTGTTAATAGTTCACATCTGTATTTGGCAAGTGTTCTTTAAACTTTACCTGTAGAATATTTTTTTTTCTATGTGGGTTAATATGATTATCTATACACTTTAAACAGGACCGAGAAACTGGAACTTGTAAGACGTTCTAAATGTCTAGGTTTTTTTAAATAAAAAAGTAACCAAAGCTAGTTAAACAATGCACATGGTTTATTAGGTTTTCATACAGGAGTTAAGATAGTCACAGTCACACGCATAAATTAATCATATCTAATAATTTAAACCTTTGCCAAAAATCTTGTTTGCAATGATGGGTGGTTTCAGATATTGCTCTGTATTATTCTTTTTAAAAGATTCATGCCTCTAAGCAAGAGACATAGTCAACTCTTCTGAATAAATTAACTGATTTATTTAGCTGACCATAAGTTCAAATGTATAGAAACTATTGCATATTATGCCATTCGAAGCACACTGCTGTGCTTGCTTCTCAAAGTTCAGAGTTATTTAGCAGGTGGTGAGTAGGTGGATGGATCAAATCCAGGAGCCCCCATGGCTGAATAAGGACACCAAAACTTCAAGAAACATTGAAGTGTGGATCTGCGACTCTATTCCAAAGAGCCATGATATGCACATACACCAGCGAATGCTGTATTCTGTCCCACTTGCTCCCATTTCCTATTTTGCTGTTGGCAAATCTTACATGCATGCAGAACCTATTTCTGCACATTTATCTCCCATCTGGATCAAGACGAAAGGTCTCAACCCGAAACATGCACAGCTATCTCAGTTACACTCACAATAATTTCTCCGAGTATTGCAAGCATCACAAGTTCACTAACACAAGCTTTTATCCATGCCTGAAGACATTCACTATCATGTTAATATTGAGCACAACATGCACAGGCACAGCAAGCCTTGGCTCATATCCTCCCTGCATGGCAGAGGAGCTCAGATGCTTTTTCTTCCACTTTTAGTTAGCTGCAGTTTGCTGTGCCATCTAGACCTAGAATTGTGTTTGACACGAACTACGAATAGTATAGTGCAAGCTAACTTTGTAACCCATGGTTTGAAAGTTGCCATAAGTAACATTAGCTACAGGTTGCCAATTCAGTGATGCAACAAACCCATTAACCGAAAATGGAAGCAAAAGCTTCTAAACTCTTCCTCCTGACCATGTGTGAAGAGGGCAAAGGGAGTGCTTGCAAAAACAAGGTTCACTGAACCTGCTTGTGCGTGTTGTGCAAAACCATGGTTTAGCATAAATTATTAACTACCATGTTGCCTGTACTTACTTATTTGTAAGCCCACTTGAAATCTACAGAAGTTCATATTGAGTGAAGGAAGGTGAATAGCATTACCTATCAAATGTGCACACCTAGAAAGTAATCCCAGATAGTGATCATGATAGTCCCTGTGGGAAGCCCTGGGTAAAAATAAGAGAAGCAAAACATCATGGTTGGAGTATACTACAGACTGCAATACCAAGGAAGATTGGGGAAACATGTCCTGAAACAAATTACAGATGTTTCAAAGAAGTAATAACGCTTCAAATGCCCTGGTATCTGTGGGAATACAAACTCTGCTAAGCACAGATCATGCAACAAATTTCTGACATACCTTGCTGAAAACCATCTCTTTCACAATGTGGAGGAAGCAGCAAGGGGTTGGCTATTCTTGACTAGATCTTAACCAGCAGGGAAGTGGTGAGAACTTCAGGGGGGAAAGTAACTACTGTACGTAATGATGACATTACATATGGAAAGGTGGAAGAAAGTGTAGCAAAACTTGAACCTTTCATTTCAGGAAAGATTTTTTCATGGTATCAGAGAAATACTAGGTGAGATTCCATAGCTATAGTACTGGGGGAAAGAGCCCCAGACAGGCACAAGTTGGGTTGTTGTTGTTTTTAAAAAAGGAGTTACTAAGGACACAATCACTAACGATTCCAGATGAGAAAGAAAAATGACAGATGTCTTAAAAAATAATAAAGACAATGTAGCTGCACAAAAAGCTGAGTAATAAGCTGAAAATAGAAGCAACCTTCAAAAAAAGGGATAAGGAAGGACAGGTCACCAGGGACACGTAGCCCAGACTTGTAAGAGCCATGTCAAGAAAGCTAAGAATGAGCCAATGCGGGCAGGACACAAAGTTGTATGAAGAAAGTAGTTAAGAATCTGCATGCTAGAAAGGGCCGAAGAAATATTTTAATTCGAGCTGAAGATGACCTTCTATTTTACATACTTGCTTCTAAGTCTTAGTATTTTAAAACATGCTGCTTTTTAAAAAAGGAATCAGAATCAGGATTGGGAAATGGGACATGCATTTTTCATATACTTCTTATCATCAAACAGAATATATAAATAAAACTAAGAACCACAAAAATGTGTTTAGGAACAGGCTGAATTTATACTCTTCACAAACTACCACTTGCACAACACTCCTGCCTAAACTGAAATGTGAATGTAAGCATGCAAAACTGCTTTAAGGCCTGGATCCAGTAAGGATCAGCGTTCCAAGAACCATTTGCCATCTATTAGAAAAGAAGCACCTCCTTTTTTAAAAAAAAATCTTAAGGTATTCTATAGTGGTCAAAAAGCTTTGAAAAGGCTCAAAAAGCATTTCATATAGCCATTTCTAAAAGGCTGAAGAACTACCTCACAAGTTTGATTGTGCTACATGATTGTATATGAAAGATAATAGTTTAGTCCTTACGCCATATTGAAAAACTGCACTCGTGTCATGACATTAATTTCTCCAATTCTAATGGTATTGACTTGGGGGGGGGGAATACCATTTCTATCAACAGTTTGCTTTCAGGTAAATAACCCCAGGATTGGGCTGCAACAGTTACCAACGTTAACTAAAAGTAACCTTTTACTGCTCTTCAGTCTGCGGTAACTGATACTTTATTTTGACAGTAATTGTTGATCTCTTCCTTCAATCTATTTTAGCAATGAGGTTAGAGCATAACTGCAAATCTACATATATTTTCATTTTCCAAACTAGAATTTCTGAACTAGCAAGTGATCCCACTATTCTAGTGATTGTAGTAATCCACTCCATAGGTCATAACATTTCAATACAACCTATGTATTAGAGACTGGACATCGGGTCAAGAGTTAAAAATAATATAAAACGCTAGTGCTCTTCTGCTAGCTTTCACATCACAGTGTAGGAAGCTAGTGAGGAAAATAAAAATCTTTTGTGAGCATAGACACAATACAAGGGATCTGCTTCTTTCCGTGGAAGTCTGGTCTGTTTGAATAAGAACTGAATTCTGCAACCTTGCGATTTACACGTGTCAGAATTTGCATAAGTTCAAGTTTTGTAGCATGCTGTTTCAGCATCCCGCACAGTGATTGTATAAACCAGGAGCCATCTGATGAGTTCCTCCAAGAGTAGTAGCCTATAAGGAAAAAAATGAATTGAATAAAATATAATGTTCTTCAAAATGAGACTACAAAAGCTAATCATGTTTGAGAATCAGAATTGAGAGGGACCCCAGGATCATCTAGTCCATGCAATGCAGGAATCTTACTTTTATTAAACTGATTAAGGTCACAATAACCCCACCACAACTAGATAACTTTGCCCCAGAACAAGGGTGTTCATTCAGTTTAGTAAAGGGCTTCACATTAATCTCATTCAACTTTTATTTGTCCTGCTGTTAAGCCTACCGCCCCTTAGTCTCAAATATTCCCCAAGAGAAGTGTTGAGATTAAAAAACCATCTTCATACATGGCCGTGTTGATTTGGAGATATTTTCCATTTAGGCTATCTAGCTAGTGCATGCGGGTTGATGGGCCAGTAACATTTTTGTACATGAAATGGTTTTACAAAAGGAGGGAGAAGTATTCAGGCACCTTTATTGGACTAGGACATGGGTCAACAAACTAAGGCCCGTGGGCCGGATCAGGCCCCATTGCCTTCTGGATCCGGCCCGTGGAGGGTCCGGGAATCGCCGTGTGGATCGCCAGCGCGCGTGTTCTTTCCCTCTCCCTCACACGGTGCCGCCGCCTCCTCCCGCCCTCCTGCTGGCTTCTCCCCACCCTGCCTAGAGGAGGAAGGGGGCTGGGCTTTATTGATGCCAGCAGCAGCAGTGCTCAAGCGGCCCACCATTTTAAGCAGCCCCTCTCCAGACCCCTTTCGTGCACCACTCATCGTCCCTCCACCGCCGCCAGGCCCTGCCGCTCACAAGACACAGGTAAGCAGCCACAAGGCGCTCGTCCGGTGCTGTGGAGAAGGGAGGGGAGAGTCGTGGGGGGGATGTCTTATAGTCCGGCACCCCACAAGGTCTGAGGGACAGTGGACCAGCCCCCTGGTGAAAAAGCTTGCTGACCCCTGGACTAGGAGATGCATTAAATAAAAAGTTATAAAGCCAACAAGCCATCGATTTATTTTGACCACAAGGCTGCATCTTTTATTCATTTATCTTACCAGGAGCAGTTGAATAGGCATATAAGAAGTCGGCTTCTACAGGTATTTTCTGACATGTGCTTTCATCTGTGCCACTGTCTGTTTCAATACCAGAATCAAGATCTGTTCCTCTACAAGCCTACGCAAAGGAAGACAGAAGAGTAAATGCTAGCCAGAAATATTACCATTATTGGCTCACTGAAAATGGCAACAGTCGGATACAAATGAACACAAACAAGGAATAAGAGGACTCGTTTATGCACACCTTGAAAGGGGAGGCATGCTAATCTTGATGAGGTATGAGTTTCAAGTTGAACTTTGCAGTTTTGTGACATGGAAAAGCCGTTCTGAGTCAGAGAAGAAGTTCACAGCACTTTTAGAGCACTCTGCTAAAACTGTGGTCACAGGTGAGAAAACCACCAACCTAAACTGAAACAGTAAGAAATGCTTTTCTGAATTGGTTATGGTTTAGAGGCATTGGTCAAATGCTTAGTTTTGGCCATTTTAGTTTCTCAGTGAAAGCCCTGACTAATGTTTCTGAAGGATGTCCAAGTAGACAAGCTTTTACTAATTAGTATAAAGCAGGCTTCCTCAACCTGGAGGGCTGAGGTTGAGGAAGCCTGGCATAAAGTAATGTGTTCTCATTATTAATGCATTATTCTGTAGGAGACCTAAAATTAAATGACAAATACAAAATCATCATACTGATTTCATTTCCTAATGAAAATAAACAGGGATCATGGCATTTGGGGCAGTTCTCTTGTTTTCCATCTGTTTACCATAGTCAAAAAAAGCAGGAAACTTAAAGAATAATCCTTAGCAGCTGCCCCACAACTATGATCCTAGTGTCTAAGCTTGTGCATTTTCTAAAATCACTGTTAAGATTTTCCTTTTGGGTTTCAATGGCCAGTGTTAAGGAAGAGAATTTTTAGTTTGGTTTTTTTTTATATTGCTGCTATCCTCTCTGAGCAGTAGGAATGGTATGGAAACTGAAATATTAACACTGCTAGAAAGCAAAAAATTAACACTACCAGACACACTGGATATATTTTATATTCCCAGAAATGTAACGATAGATATTATGCTTATAGTATAACGCAGACATAACATTTCCTTTTATCTTTGAGAAACTTTTTTTGTTTTTTTAAATGAAAGTCTTCACAGTATTGTCATCTGTTCAATTTTGCACAATTACCTGAATAAAGAAGAGCTTTGGCTTTCCTGCCAAGGACTTGCATCTGTCTCCTCTGAAGAGACTTGTTAACATTTTTAGCTCCAGAGGACCATCTGTACCATAGATGAGTCCATCCTCTCCATGGCTTAACAAGACACAAACAAAACTGCTTCTCTTGTTGTGATCATCCTTGGCAGCTTCAAAAAACCCAGGTGGAGGGAAAACATAAAGTATTCAGAAATTCCAAATACTCATTTGACATTTTTTCAACAAGAAACTTTTAGGCAATAGCAAAACTTCAAGCACAATAATGCTTCTCTCAAACGAACAAATAGACAAAGTGAGACAAGCATTGTCGATCATATAGCTTCTTTGGGATAAGCAACATAGTAACAGGATAATTTAACGTTCCTATGAATTTGTGGCAACTATAAGGCTACCTTAGGCTTGAATGCAGTTACATTCTCCCCAACGTTGCCCTGCTCTTGCCATACTAATATCTGAAGGATAAATCCTGCTGATAATAATAATAATAATAATAATAATAATAATAATAATAATTTATTATTTATACCCCGCCCATCTGGCTGAGTTTCCCCAGCCACTCTGGGCGGCTCCCAATCAGTGTTAAAAACAGTACAGCGTTACATATTAAAAACTTCCCTGAACAGGGCTGCCTTAAGATGTCTTTGAATGTCAGGTAATTATTTATCTCTTTGACATCTGATGGGAGGGCGTTCCACAGGGCGGGCGCCACTACCGAGAAGGCCCTCTGTCTGGTTCCCTGTAGCCTCACTTCTCGCAATGAGGGAACCGCCAGAAGGCCCTCGGCGCTGGATCTCAGTGTCCGGGCTGAACGATGGGGGTGGAGACGCTCCTTCAGGTATACAGGACCGAGGCCGTTTAGGGCTTTAAAGGTCAGCACCAACGCTTTGAATCGTGCTCGGAAACGTACTGGGAGCCAATGCAGATCTCTCAGAACCGGTGTTATGTGGTCCCGGCGGCCACTCCCAGTCACCAGTCTAGCTGCCGCATTCTGGATTAATTGCAGTTTCCGGGTCACCTTCAAAGGTAGCCCCACGTAGAGCGCGTTGCAGTAGTCCAAGCGTGAGATAACTAGAGCATGCACCACTCTGGCGAGACAGTTCGCGGGCAGGTAGGGTCTTAGCCTGCGTACCAGGTGGAGCTGGTAGACAGCTGCCCTGGACACAGAGTTAACCTGCGCCTCCATGGACAGCTGTGAGTCCAAAATGACTCCCAGGCTGCGCACCTGGTCCTTCAGGGGCACAGTTACCCCATTCAAGACCAGGGAATCCCCCACACCAACCCGCTCCCTGTCCCCCCAAAACAGTACTTCTGTCTTGTCAGGATTCAACCTCAATCTGTTAGCCGCCATCCATCCTCCAACCGCGTCCAGGCACTCACACAGGACCTTCACCGCCTTCACTGGTTCTGATTTAAAGGAGAGGTAGAGCTGGGTGTCATCTGCATACTGATGAACACCCAGTCCAAACCCCCTGATTATCTCTCCCAGCAGCTTCATATAGATATTAAAAAGCATGGGGGAGAGGACAGAACCCTGAGGCACCCCACAAGTGAGAGCCCAGGGGTCTGAACACTCATCCCCCACCACCACTTTCGGGACACGGCCCAGGAGGAAGGAGCGGAACCACTGTATGACAGTGCCCCCAGCTCCCAGCCCCTCTAGACGCTCCAGAAGGATGTTATGGTCGATGGTGTCAAAGGCCGCTGAGAGATCCAGCAGAACTAGGAAACAGCTCTCACCTTTGTCCCTAGCCCGCCGGAGATCATCAACCAGCGCGACCAAGGCAGTTTCAGTCCCATGGTGAGGCCTGAATCCTGATTGGAAGGGATCCAAATGGTCCGTTTCCTCCAGGCGTGCTTGGAGTTGTTCAGCAACCACCCGCTCAATCACCTTGCCCAAGAATGGCAGATTTGAGACTGGGCGATAGTTGGCCAAATTGGCCGGATCTAAAGATGTTTTTTTAAGAAGCGGTTTAATGACCGCCTCTTTCAGCGGGCCTGGGAAGGCTCCCTCACAGAGGGAAGCATTCACCACCCCGCAGAGCCCATCGCCCAGCCCTTCCCGGCTTGCTTTTATCAGCCAGGATGGGCAAGGATCAAGGAGACAGGTGGTCGGTTTCACTTGTCCAAGCAGCCTGTCCACATCCTCGGAGGTAACAGATTGGAATTGATCCCATGTAACAGGACCAGACAGAACTCTAGCACTCTCCCGCCCTGGCCCTGCTCCCACGGTGGAGTCTACCTCCTTCTGAATCTGAGCGATTTTATCTGCAAAAAACTTTGCAAAAGCATTGCAGGAGATCTTGGGGTCCCTACCAGGCCCCGGTGGTACAGGTGGTTCCGATAGATTGCGAACCACTTGAAAAAGTCTCCTGCTGCTGTTTTCTGCAGATGCAATGGAGGCGGCGAAGAAGGCCCTCTTCGCCGTCGCCATTGCCACTTGGTAGGCTCGACGTTGAGCTCTAACCCGTGTCCGGTCTGATTCAGAATGAGTTTTCCATAGAATCCTTTTTATAGGTAGGAGGCAGTGACAGCAGTTATTAGCAGGCTTATTATATAAATGAGTATTGAAAAGAATCTTATTAAAGCAAATAGTAGTGTGGGAGAGCATTATAAGTGGAAATATTTAAAGAAAGTTGGGTCTGACAAATGAAAGGGTAACAAAATCAGGACTGAAAGTGGCTTCTATTCTAGAATGAGCTTAGTGTCTAGACTGAAATATTTTCCTGAGTGAAGAATATATATCTTGACATTCCTAATCAGGAAGGAATATTTTTAGTTGCCAGTTCAGACTCTGAAGTTATCCAAGTTAGAAATACCAATTACACTGCTTAAGGCTTAAGCAAAATTAAAATATAATTTTAAAATCTTAACCTAAGGAGAGTTCATGAAAGCAGACACGGAGGTGGGGCACAACTTCCAAACCTTGTTGCTGGGCCTGCAAACACATTGTTCCATGATGGACCTGGTCCACATATGCATTCCCTCAAGGTGGTCAATTCTGATCTCCAGCTGTTGAGGGGACTGTATCTAGACTTGCCCATTTCCAACAGATGACTTAAGACTGTCAGAGCAGACTTTTTGATGGTAATCTATGCTTTCAGATCCTCCTACTCAGTGGTGCGCATGTAGCCTGCTGCTACACAAAGGGACCCTTAACCCTTCTGCCACACCAGGTGTTCTAATTATTATTTAATATCAAAGTTCCTCATTGCTAAGAAGAGTGGACAACACAAAAACCCAAGAGTTTATATTTTATATTTTGGCACAACAGGCAATACATCATCCACCAAATCACTACTTACCATTATGCAAAACTTCAATAATCTCCTTACATGTAAGATCATTATAAGGCTTGACTGTGTACCCCAAGGTCCTGAATGTGTCTACAACATGTGCAGCATCTGCATCTGTACCAGATCGATATGCCATCCCTTTAGATAAAAAAGAAAATAAGTTGCATTGACTTAATTTTTGAAAACAGTGTATGCCACAGGCAAATTCTGCTCAGTTATATGAAAATAAAATATGGGAAAGCACAGCTGGAGCCTGAAGACTTGTGCCTATATGAAATATATCAGGATTTATGGAAGACATTCCACCCTGTAAACACAGAAAGAATGGAAACAATGGGTGCACTGGTTTTATTGCAGATGAACAATTAAACTTGGCATCACCCGCTGATCCATGGAAGGACCAACCTTGTATATAAATAAAACATGTATAGAAAAAACCTTGTGGAGTTGTACCTCGGAAGCTGAACAGAATCCCTTCTGGAAGTCCATTCGACTTTCAAAACATTCGGAAACCAAAGCACGGCTTCTGATTGGCTCCAGGAAGCTCCTGCAGCCAATCAGAAGCCACGGAAGCCCCATCAGACATTCGGGTTCCAAAGAACATTCGCAAACTGGAACATTCACTTCCGGGTTTGCGGCATTCGGGAGCCAAAACATTAGACCCGCAGGGCGTTCGGGATCTAAGGTACGATTGTATCGAGCTTGGAAGTAAAAGGAACAATATTGTCAGGCTTCATTTAGGTGTAATGAAGTCACCTAACTGTGTGCTTAAAGCACAGCGTTGCTATTTAAAAGGGGTGTTGGAAATCTGTGGTCCTCCACATGTTTTGAGACTAGAACTCCCATCGTCTCTGACAAATGGTCATGCTGCCTGGGGCTGATGGAAGTTGGGAGACCAATGTCTGGGAGGCCGCAAGTTCCTCTCTCCTGATATTAAGACCAACAGCTCTCTCCTAGGCAGATCTAGGCATGTTTGAACTTACAGACTTCCTTAAGCATACAACAGCCAACTTTGAAAAAGACTAAGCAGTAGATATATTTCACTTTTGACAGTTTAAAGCAGGTTACAGGGAGGGAAGCCTTACCAGTAGCTGGATGGAAGTTTTTATTGTTGACTAAAAGACACATTCCCATTTCAGGGTGATCCATTCTGTAACTCTCATCTGCCGGTATCACAGAGTCCACAGATTTGCTAATAGGTATGCTCTTCCTAAGGAAAAAATAAAACACAATGTAAAACTAAACTCTCTCTCTCAAATTTTCAATTTTCTGATCCTGAATTTAAAAAGCAGACTGAGGCTACAATTCTACACACATTTGCCTACAAATAAGTCCAAATGAATTCAAAAGGACTTCTGAGTTTGCATGTATACAATTATACTGCAAATTTGATATCTTTTGGATTTTGCACAAGTTCAGAACAGCATGAATGTTAATGCTGAATGAGAAATTGCTAGCAAAACAACAACAACCTAGTTATAAACAGTTCCCTCAAATATCCACTATTAAATAAATACAATGGAACAAAGAAAATATTTCATGTTTTTATTACAGTGGTACCTCGGGTTACATACGCTTCAGGTTACATACGCTTCAGGTTACACACTCCGCTAACCCAGAAATAGTGCTTCAGGTTAAGAACTTTGCTTCAGGATAAGAACAGAGATCGTGCTCTGGCGGCACGGCGGCAGCAGGAGGCCCCATTAGCTAAAGTGGTCTTCATGTTAAGAACAGTTTCAGGTTAAGAACAGACCTCCGGAACGAATTAAGTACTTAACCCGAGGTACCACTGTAGTATTAGATAGACTGGATAATTGAGAACAGATCTGATCCTTTGAGCACATGAAATAGATTAATGAGATGTAAACTCTCCCCTGCACTGCTGAGCTGCATTCAAGATGTTTGGGATGAAATAAATATGACAGAACCATAGTAGGAAGAATGAGAGAAATGTGCAAAGATTTTTCACACAAGAAGCTCAAAAGAGGTTTTATGACTGCAAGACCTCCATTGAGCATTTTGTATTCACCTTCTATACAGCAATACCGCTATTATCATTATTATTAGTTAATGTGTTAACTGCCCTTCAACAACATATCCCTGGGCAGGTTACAGCAATTTAAGATTCAGAATTAAAACAGATTATAGTCACAGGAATAGGGTCTAACATCATAGCTATGCAATATAAACCACGTTTTTGTATTAAATCTGAGAGGAACAACAGTAGTCCTTGAAAAGTACAAGTGAATTTTAAAAATAAGCTTTTGAGTGCTTTTTAAAAGTGGGATGGTGAAGAAACTAGTATACACCAAGTGAGGATCCTATGAACAGATCTCAAAATGACTAAAGTTACAAGAGTTTTTAGCCTTAATTCTGTGAATTTATTCGCATAGTCTCTCTTACAGACCTCATTATGCATGGATTTTACAATAAAATATGAAGCACAACAATACAAAAGGGCAGGCAAGGTCTCTGAAAACAAGTTGTTTTGGCACATAGCTGATTATAGTCGTACCTTGGTTGTTAAACGCCTTGGTACTCGGACGTTTTGGCTCCCGAACGCCACAAACCCAGAAGTGAGTGTTCTGGTTTGCGAACGTTTTTCTGAAGCCGAATGTCCAACACAGCTTCTGACTGAGTGCAAGAAGGTCCTGCAGCCAATCAGAAGCCATGCCTTGGTTTTCGAACACTTTCAGGAGTTGAATGGACTCTGTGAACAGATTAAGTTTGTCAACCAAGGTACAACTGTACATGAGCACATCTCCTGTGTATGCTTTTTCTTTGGAGCAATCTTCTAGTTACAAGAGCAACTAATAGTCCTAACACCAAAACATACTGGGACATATTCAGCTAATAAGCTGTGATTCCTGAATTGCAAAGGTTTGAACTAGATTACCCTTGGGGTCCCTTCCGATTCTACAATTCTATGATGCTATGACATGGCTGTGCAAGCAGAAGCCAACACAACAGGACTTCCCTTTCTCCTTCTGCAAATATGCTCTGAGATAGGGGACAACCTCCAGAACAGCATGTGTGGGAGATGAGGGGAGAATGTGATGTAGGAGAAGAGGAACTGGAATGGTCTCATTAGTGCTACACTGAATAAAATCCACTGATTATTTGCGATTACAGTGGTACCTCGGGTTAAGTACTTAATTTGTTCCGGAGGTCTGTACTTTACCTGAAACTGTTCTTAACCTGAAGCACCACTTTAGCTAATGGGGCCTCCTGCTGCTGCAACACCACCGGAGCACGATTTCTGTTCTCATCCTGAAGCAAAGTTCTTAACCTGAAGCACTATTTCTAGGTTAGCGGAGTCTGTAACCTGAATTGTATGTAACCCGAGGTACCACTGTAATTGAGAGCTCGTCTGCATTTCCCTCAATGATTACTCCATCAATGCATTATGAATTAAAAATCGGAGTCCTAGTTGTTTAATACACTTGTTTTCTTGATTACTTGCCTTTCTCAACTTATTCAAGTGGCATTCCTAAGATTGGTACCCTTCTTGTATTTTCCTCTCATTTTTACATAAGATTAAGTCCAGGGAGTTGCTGCATTTTCACTGCTGTTTGCTTGCCTTGTCTTTCCATGTAGGATAATGGCTAATGGCAAGGAGGAGTCACAACTCACCATCAGTTGGTGCCAGGCCCATGGGAGGAATGGGTATATTATGGGGTGGACACTCCATATATTTTGAGGGAGATCTAAACTAAAGCCGAAGCCTACAGTGGCTAGAAGAGAAGAAAAAGACCACCACAAAGAACCAACCAACACCAATAGCCAAAATCCCCACTTACCCTTCAGAACCAGGGATTTTTTTTGCATCTGTCACAGTTTGTGAGGATTTCATAATATGGTTTATGTCTGCCATAGTTGTTTCTGTAAACAAAGGATAAAGTGTTATCATCAGAATTTTTTAATGCCAATCAATGCAAGGAGAAAGCAAAGCTTCTGGAAAATAAAATTGTGGCCTCCCATGTATCAAGAGAACAGATAAAGAAAAATTAAAAATGAGCTGCCCCCAACTTCCCTCAGACAAGGAGAATACAACCCTGAGGCATAATTATTCTGAAGGAGCATAAATTTAGCTGAAAGCTAGGCATTTTTAATAAACCCACTAAGGGGAAATGCAAACGGGTAGTTTATAGCAATTTACAACACTTGGCTACTTGTTCAGGTTTAAAGTCAAATACAGGGTAAAAAAAATACTGCTTCAAAAATAACTTTATACAGTGGTACCTCGGGTTACATACGCTTCAGGTTACACACTCCGCTAACCCATAAATAGTGCTTCAGGTTAAGAACTTTGCTTCAGGATAAGAACAGAAATTGGGCTCCGGTGGTGTGGCAGCAGCAGGAGGCCCCATTAGCTAAAGTGGTGCTTCAGGTTAAGAACAGTTTCAGGTTAAGTACGGACCTCCGGAACAAATTAAGTACTTAACCCAAGGTACCACCGTACCTGAAAATCAACAGTCTGTTAAAATTAAGCAACTTGGCCACAAAAAGACCCATCCATCAGCAGACATCTGTTTTGATTTTGTGCAGTCAGACATATGCTCTGTCACTGACGGTTTGTTTCTTTTCCACAACACCAATGCTAACGTACTGAAGCATCGAAGCTCTTGGGAGGACAACACAGTTACTAGCTAGCTTCACCGGAGTACTAAAGCATTACCTCATCTTGGTTAGCTAATGCATTGATGTCATATTCTGTCAAGCAGAATATACATCTCTCTGGGGAGGATGATCTCATTCTACAAAGGATGAAAGGAAGGCTTCTAGGAAAGTTAACAGATATTCTGCTTTGAAGTTCCTCCTCCCTTAGGTAAGAAACATTTTAAAGGGCACATAAAGTTCTGAGGCTTCTAGGAAAAGTCAGTAACAATACAGCTGACATGACTGGTCTTTTTACCCATTATATGTGGGGTCATTATAGCATCATGGAATTCTACAGTTGGAAGAGACCATGAGGATCATCTAGCCCAGCTGCATGCAATGCAGGAATCTTTTGCCCAACGTGGGGCTCAAACCCAGCCTATAGGTGTGTGTATACACACCTTTCTGACTTTAATGTGGCTGGAATGAAGCCAATCGTGCAAAGATAAGAGTCACTTTCATTGCTCCATCTATTTTTTGCCTCTGGTCCTGCTCACCACTGACATGGTAGGCTCACAAGACATTCCCGTAATGTTGTTGCAATGGGATCTGCTCAAGATGTGTTGCTGTGAAAGCCTATGATAAAAGTGGCTACTATGCATCACATAAAAGCCCTTTCACTAGTTGTTGGCTATGGTGCCTTTTCTACCATTTGCTACTTGATGCAATAATCACAAAAGGAAACTGCCATCTAGATGCAACCTAAATTGATCTGCA
The DNA here is from genome assembly GCF_027172205.1 of Podarcis raffonei. NCBI lineage: Eukaryota > Metazoa > Chordata > Lepidosauria > Squamata > Lacertidae > Podarcis > Podarcis raffonei. The sequence continues at coordinate 30,234,019 of NC_070610.1, read as the reverse complement.
CGTTTTCACATGTCAATTGCTCCTAACGAGCTTTATTTCTACATATATCTGTTTATGTTGACTTAGCCACAAACATTATAAATATGGAAAATGTTTTCTGGAGCTCTTGACACTAGTGACAAATTTCATAGACTTGACTGAGAACATAGATAAGCAAAACTAGCTAGCCTATTATTGTGAAAACTGTACTTCTCCTCTTTAACCTTGTTTATCAATCCATACACTCTTATTTTCACTTTTAACAGGAAGATACAATGAACTGCACAAGGCTGAAAAGATCAAGGCGCCTATCTGCAACTGTCAGTATAGTGCCATAGTGTGTCATTCCTCCTTGGAAAACTGACAAGGTTAATTCCGAATAAAGTTTAGTTTCTAGTACAGAGCGGTTAGTGCTGATGACATTAAGACAACAATGTTTTCCTTTGTTGGAAAATAATCATTTGACTCTCATGGACTTTGTTTTCCTCCTTTTTTGAGAAAAAAGGTGCTGCTGCTTTATGATTGTGAGAGTTCACATTAATATTCAACTGCTTTAGTCTCAAGCTTTCCAATTTCTCCATCCACAGGCCAACTGACTAATTCTTAAGTTACCAATGAAATTTTACATAAAGCCAAAATCATATTGATTTTGGTAGTTCTTCCTTGGGTAATAATTATCACCAGATTTTGTTCAAAATGAAATTCAAAAATTCCTCCTCAGGCAAAACACCAATTTCAAGGGAAATCTAAAGCATTCCTGCAAGACTGGCAACGTTTTCCAGATACTGTTGTAGTAATTTTTTGTTAAGACTGACAGCATAATTTCATATATTAATCTAAGCCATTTGAGTGAGGATTAGTTCATGGGTAATGCTGCCATGAAGTCTTTGGTGGAAGGGTGATAAATTACTATGTTCCCATCTTGGTCTCCAAGCAAAACCTATGACAGGAAAAACTCAGGTTTTAAAACTGGCAAGATTGCTAACTACAGAAACAGACAAGATGGCATTATTAAGCAACCCTTTCGATATGCCAAGTACTCCCATTGGGCTATTGATCAATCCAAGTGCAGCATACACAATCATCACAAATTTTAATTGTGATTCAAATTAAACCAAAGTAGTTTAGCTACCATCCCCTGCTTTGGTACTCACAAACAAGATTATATCCCTTCCCTTCTGCAGAAACTAGCATACTAATGGGTGTTTGGGGAGTGGTGTTTGTTTTTTTTAAGCACTACTTCACTAATTCTTTCATATCCAGTCACAGAAGGATGCCACATGTCTGATGAGCTGAAAGAATATTAGAACACAAACAACAGACAGTGAAGGGGAGATTTCTCAACTCTACCACCAAGCCACATGTATGGGGGGTGGGTTCAGAGAAAACTTGCTGCACGCTGCTGAAGTAAGATCTCTCGGTCTGCTTCCGCCCTGTAAAAAAAAGAGAGAGCGGGTCTCCTCTTGTTTGCACCTCAGCGAACACTGGGCTGGATTCAGACCTGCCAGCTCCTCGCCTGGTTCCTAAATAAAAGGCTCGAGGGCATCCGTGATCCGCGCCTCAGATGCGCCGGGACGGAAAGAAGTGGGAACAATAAGCAACTATGGCGCCGAGCAGCTGCAACAGCAGCAGGGGCTGCCGGGGGAAGGGGAAAAGCCGAGCAGGAGAGAGGTTGGGGGGTGGGCGTGGGAAGGCGGGCGGGGACCGGGCTTCCCACGCGGGTGGGGCTCGGCTGGGGAAGCAACAGTTTCCCGCAGAGAAACTTTTCTTTGTTTTACCTTTGCCGTCTGCTTTCCCCGCGCGCTTCCTGCTATCAAAACAAGGAGCGCCACGCCGGGCGGGGAGGGCGCCTGCAGGCAGGCTGGCTTCCCTGAGGGGGAAGAAAAAACAAGCCTGGGCGATCCGCGGGCTACTGACCTCGGACGCCTCCTCCGCCTCCTTCTTCGGTGCTGCTGCGGTTGCCCGTTTCCCTCTTTGGACCCAAGTGCCTGGTGGAGCGCGCTCCCTCTTTCCGCCGCACTTTGCTCCTCCGCTCCGTCTCCCACCCCTCAGCCCCGCCCCAAGAGGAGGAGGAGGAGGAGGAGGAAAGGAAGAAGGCGAGGAAGCTGCCCTAGCAACGGCGACGGCCCCAGCAACAAGGAAGTTTGTCCAATGGAAAGCGCGGGAAACCGCCCGTCGGCTCCCTCTTTTGCGCGCGCAAAGCCACTCCTCTTCGGAAGCGGCTGCGGGGCTGCAGCTGCTCTCCTCCCCACGCTCTCTTCTTAGAGGTAGGTAGGGGGGCAGCTGCGATGCGGTTCACTCCCCATCAGTGCCGGATTGACGTATAAGCTAAACAAGCTATAGCTTAGGGCCCCACTCTCTTGCCCCCCCTTTCACTTCTTAATTGTATTTCAGTTCAACAATTACTTTGATATAATACATATTTTGTTATGTGCAAATGGCTTTAGATACCTATTAGTAGGTATGTAAAAACACCAGGCAGGCCCCACAAATAACCCAGAGATGTATTTTAAATAAAAGGACACATTCCACTCATGTGAAACCACGCTGATTCCCGGACCGTCTCTGGGCTGGATTTAGAAGGCGATTGGGCCAGATCCAGCCCCCGGGCCTTAGGTTGCCTACCCATGCATTAGTGTGTTGGCTGCAGTGTGTCGTGCGAACGCTCCGCACGCTCCTCCCGGGGCTGGAAAGGGGTTAGTTTAACCTCCGGTTTGCTAGTAAAACTGAATTACTGTGTCACGAAATGATGCATGTCTAAACAGAGTGTCACCAACATGAAAAGTTTGGAAAGATCTGGCTTATAGGAACCTGAAACCCTTTGTGTGTGTGTGTGTGTGTGCGCGCGCGCTGGAAGGCCTATTTGCATTTCCTTTGCATATGGTCTGGGTGCCAAGTGGATTTTGGGCCCCGTTGCACAACGTATGTGTACCGTGTACTATATGTGCACTATACAAATGAGTACTACTGTATACAAATACTTTGTATTTGTATAGTACACATTGCTCTAAATAAGTCCAGCACTGGACAACTAACAGACTTTACTACTGAGCTGATGTGTCAATCACAGATATAGTTGGGGCACTGGGTCTTTACCATAGCAACTGGCTTGGCTGTTTTTGCACCTGCAGTTAGCTCAACCATGGGGTGATTTACACTTATGAAGGAAATTAACCATTTCTCATATTCAGCATATTAATAGTCTACGTTTTTACAGGTATTTTCCCCTCAGTGTGTTTGCTGTCTCAAAGTAGGATAAAGACTGATTACTTCTCTGCAAGAAAGGTATCATGAGCACCAGTAAGTCCACTATTCCAAGTTCTGAAAATATTTACATTAAACTTAGCAGTATTAAGCATGATTAAAACTTCTTGCAGATAAAATCGCTGCTGATTCAGAATAATTTATTTGATTCAGTTGACATTAGTGGTTCGTTCCAGAATTCTGTGAGGAGACATCACACGGAATTAGGTGGTCTTGGTGCCTCATTTTTCCTGTGCCCCTTGAAAATCTGCTTCAGAGGGTTGGAGGACTTTCTGGGACAGGATGTTAGGGCTGCAAGTAGAGGAAATCAGCAAAAGTCCCTTCTGTTTGTGGAAGAGCTGCTGGGTCCAAATTCTTTGGATCCAACCCAGTAAATATATGTGTATATTCTGAAATATAAGGTGGGAAATGCAAATTGAGAACATAGGATACTGGACTGAATATATGATGAGAATGACATGATCCATATATATACACAGACATATTTGCATCATATCTGCATCACTGGACTAATGTCCTGTTTCATGATCACGTGTATTAATACTTCCACCTTTAAAACTGATTTTCTGGTGGAACATGACATGCTTGCTGAAGGATGTAATGGCTTGACATTAAAATATGTACTTTGAACAATTTAGTGTTAAGAGTGGTGTGTCAAATGCAGCCCTATTTTTAAGAAGTGCATGTTTATATACACCAGCTTTCTGTCTTATACATGAGCAGCAACCAGCAAAGGACTGAATCCCTGCTTAATGTATATTTTAAAGTAGAAAGTGTGGTCTATGTGCACCTTTCCCAATATGTTTGAGCTTTCTAATAATATCAATACCCAGTAGCTAAATAAATTGTAAGAAGTGGGTTGTGTCCTCTGTTGAATGTACTGCTGATGCTAGACATATCGTTTGCATGTCCACCAACCCAGTTAGCCTGTGAAATATCTATCTATGCACTTCCCAAGTGTCTCTTAAGATACAGGATAAGCTGAAACTTCAAAATAAGCAAGCACCTTGTCTTACTGGTCAATGGTTTCAATTGATTCTGGAAGTGGTTAAGTCTGTACAGTGGTGCCTCAGGTTACATACGCTTCAGGTTAATGACTCCGCTAACACAGAAATCGTGCTTCAGGTTAAGAACTTTGCTTCAGGATGAGAACAGAAATTGTGCAGCAGCGGCACGGCGGCAGCGGGAGGCCCCATTAGCTAAAGTGGTGCTTCAGGTTAAGAACAGTTTCAGGTTAAGAACGGACCTCCGGAACGAATTAAGTACTTAACCCGAGGTACCACTGTACTTGCATGCTTCTTTGCTTATTTGCACCACCCATTTACCAATGCCACAATTTCATCTCTGGTCAAGAAGACAGTAAGAGTCAATCCTGCATCCAACCTCTGGGCTATGTTGTATAATAACTATCTGAAAATGATCATGAGCTTCGCTTGTTTATAAATGGTAAATTTATAAATGGTAAATTATTTATAAATGGAACTCTTGGTTGAATACAAACTTGATATTTTGATTGCTTTAGAACAGACAAAGAGAAAATGGGAAGAAAGGCTAAAGGATATTGAGGAGCTAGCATCTTCGTATAAACGACGGCCTCTCTGTCCACGTTACAAACCGCAGTTGTCCAAACCATGGCAAGCAACCCCAGTTTGGAAGCTATTTCATCGGCAAACTCAAGCATTTAACTTTGCCAAAACTTGTAAACAGGTATGATGGTTAATGATTAGAATGTGGCTTTGCCAGCAATGTGCCTTGCACATGTTAAGTTTTTGTTATAGCACATTTATAATTGAGAAATGACTTGGCTTTGGGTACTTTGATTTGTTGATTGAGTTTTTTTTTAATTTTTAAAGGATGTTCATGTATTTGCTTTGGAAAAGAATGCAGAAAACAAGCAAAGGATTTATCTTGTGACAACATACACAGAGCTTTGGTTTTATTATAGGCAAGTATCTGAAAAACAAATACTGTACTCAGAACGATTTATGTTCCTATATTGATGTAACCCAAACCTTTGTGTGTTTACTTTGAATAAGTTCCCCTACGTTCAATGGCACTTACCCCCATGTAGATGTGTGTATGGTTGCAGCCATTGCAGTTTAGAAGTTGAATCCAGACTTTGCCTTTGGGAGATGGAAGGGCTCCTACCTTACACCTTTGATCCAGCAGTGGGATCACACTGAGAGAAGACAAGGTGAGGGGGAACTTTTGCTGAGTTCCCCAGAAGCCCCTAGCATCACTTTTCACAGTGTTCCAGTAGGTCCCCCAATCATGTGAAGCAGATTTTTGGAGAGCACTAAGGATTGGAAGGGGAAATGGGATTCTGTAATAGTCTGCTTTCCTTCCTCTGCTGACTAGAGCACCTCCTGAGTGGAATTCTGCTTGGGATGCTCCTGGAACCAAGCCTATGCAGTGGAACCTTGGTTCTCAAACGCCTTGGTACTTGAACATTTCGGCACCTGGAAGTGTTCCGGTTTTCGAACGTTTTTTGGAAGCCAAACGTCCGATGCAGTTGTCGGCTATTGTTTCCGGGGTGCCTGGCCAATCGGAAGCCACGCCTTTTTTTTAACGTTTCGGAAGTCGAACTGACTTCTGGAACGAATTACGTTCAAGAACCAAGGTACCACTGTATATTCATTTGTGTTTCCCCCCCAGTGTGACAGAACATTCAACTTTTCATTAGATTTTTATTAGATTGAGGGTATATTTTCTTTTTCTTCCAAAAAGGAAACTAAAAATAAATAAATAAATATGTGGGCGCATCTTTTGCACCTTTGACCTCACTCAACAACATGAGTGCTGGTGTAGCGCCTGACATCTGTTGCCACATTAGTTCACTTCTGGTATAAGCTCCTTGCAACAGTTATGCAGCTTTACTTAGATAGGCTCACTCAGCCAGCACATCTTTGTGCTTTTGTGTTCTTCAACTGTGTAGTGGCTTTCTGTAAAACCATACACATAAAGAACTGGGACATATTTTTGGAGCAGGGGAAAACTCAGAGTGTTTCCAAACTATATATTTTTTTATAGTTTAGAGTTCCTCGTTCCAAATTTGATGATAAACAGCTGTGTTCATCAATAGGATGCTATGGGTTTTTCCAGACAATAAGGGTTCTTTTCTGTTTGGCCTTTCAGAAGGTTCCATTTGCATTTCACAGAGGTTATCTCCTGCATGCAAGGCAATAGCAATGTAAAGTAACCACAATTTTATTTAAAATAATTTGGAGTTTTTGGTGTAATCTGAGAATTGTACTTGCAATGAATATAAATTATTGTGATCCTCCCTTTAATCTAGAACATATAATGAAACAAGCCTTATGCATTGTTATGAGGTTATTCCAGAAGAAGCTGTTTGCAAACTTTACTTTGATTTGGAATTCTACATACCAGCTAATCAAGAAGCTGATGGGAAACAGATGGTAGCAGACTTGATAGAGGTAATATTAAAGTAATAAGGAATATAGATTTAGGCAAAACATTCGGGGAATATGCTCGGTATAATGGAATTTTAACAATGAAATAAGCCACTAAGGGAGGCAGTAGAATCTTGTTCTTTGGTGATTCAAACAAATGCTACACCATCATCTGTTAGTTTAAAATCTAATCCTGCAAGGTATTGGGCAAGACATGCCATGACCTTTATATCTAGTCTTAAGCACTTGAGAAGTAGTAGTATCAATTGTGAGGGAATTTAGTGTGAGCAGACTTTGGTGTTGGTACTTCGAAATTTCAAGTAACATATAATACTTTTATTTTACCAAAGAAGAGTGCCTAGTCTTAAAGTTTCAAAAAAAGAAGTTTAGTGGACGGTATGAAAGTTGGAGCACACTGGGGGAAATAGCAGCCGTCTCTGTTTCAGTACGTAGTCATAAGATGTGCCCTTTTGACAGAAGTGGAAAGTCTGAGTCTTTCTGAGGCTGGGTGAAGAGGGACAGTGTGGTTGATTTCCCATGCGCTGTGTAAAAGAGGAAGGTCTGGAGATGAGGCCTAAAACCTTTGAAGTGTTGCTTGACCAAAAAGGCATTTTTTGGCCACAGTATAAGGGACTATCAATCCATCTGAACTGGACTGGCCAACAATCAAAGGGCTATGTGTAATGTACTACATATGCCCAGGGCCTTTTCGGCTCCCACTCACCTGCTTGCTGTACCCCTTGCAAACTCGCTCCCAAAGCCCAGGGGTTTCTCAAGAGCAGCATTCCATGAAACAGAAAGGGCTGTGGCTTAAAGGGAAAACTGACCACTGTCTCTCTCCCCATGACCAACACATAGAAGTAAGTACCCCTGAGTTGGAGGAGGGCTTTTTCTACCAGATGTCTTGGATGGGACTATTTATTTGGCTTTTCATCATCTTTGTAATCAATGAAAACATAAAATAACTATATTTTTAAATACTGTTACTGCAATAGGATACTGTTACAGAGTACAGTCGTACCTTGGTTTTCGAACAGCTTAGTTATCAAACGTTTTGGCTCCTGAACGCCACAAACACAGAAGTGAGTGTTCCGGTTTGCAAAATATTTTTGGAAGCCAAATGTCCGACGGACCTTCCTGCAGGAGCACAAAGTATTGTGGCTTAAGAATGCCCAATTTCAGTGGAGTCAATGAGCTTAAAGTCATATACCAAGTTAAATCTTAAGTCATAAACATACTTACTTGTATTTTGCTGTATTTGAAATTTTCTGTGTTAGTTTTTCTAAAAGCTATGAAATGAAGCCATTTTTTGTGCCGGTTAATTTGGCATATCAGGTCTTTTAAATATGTTTATATTATCTTATGTTTTTACTTATGGCAATGTTTAAAATATGTTGTAAGTAGTGTGGATACTTATTGGGTAATAAGGCATTAACAAGTTTAATAATTAATAGGAGACAAAATGATAAAGGGAGAATTTCACTGTGTCTTTCAGTTCATTTGTAAAAAAATTGATGAACACTATGGAATAAAATGTTCAGTTGAAGATGTTTTGAATCTGGATTCCAGCACCAAAGAAAAATTTAGTTGCCACTTAATATTTTTGCTCCACAATGCTGCATTTAAGAATAATATTCATATAGGTAAGCACAATTTATTTCAAATGCATGCAAAATTGATTTGCAACCATTTTAAGGTAGTGGATATGAATTTATATTATCAATTTTTTATATCTAACAAGTTGGGCTGTATATACAGCCAGTTGGCAAGTGTGGCTCACATGCTTCATTGGTTAAAGTGTCTGACTAGGAGCAGGAAGACAGGTTCAAATCCTCACTCAGCCATGAAGTTGACTGAACTTGGACCAGACTGTCTCTCAGTCTAACCAACCTCAAGGGATCGTTAAGAGGATAAAATGTTCTGGAAGAACCTTGAGCTCCTTGGACAAAGAGTGTAAATAATAGTAACACGCAGACTCAGTACTTCCAGCTTACAGAGGTTCATTGTGCAAGTTATTCAACTCTGCACTGGTGCCCTTGCCCTCATGGCTGGTTTGGTGTGGGTTGTGTATTGCTAGCTTCCTGCAGCATGCCAGCTAATGTCATAGGGTTATTTCTATACTTTTGTTTGTATTCTAACCACCAGCTAACTGGATAAGCTGTTAGTAAAATCTTGGAAAAGGGAATTCGTACAGTGCATGCTGTCCCCCCCCCCCATTTATAAAGATTCAGTATTTCCTATTAGGCAAGCAATTGCATGTTGATTCTTAGATTGTTTAACTTTCCTATTGTTGATCTCTCAAATTTCCCCATTCTATTTTTTTAGGTAACTTTTTAAGAAAAATTTTGCAACCTGCTGTTCTTTTAACTAGGAAAAGAGACACAATGGTTCCAGAGAAACAGGTGGTTTCTCATTCTCAGAGTTGCAAAGCTGCCACTGATTTGCCCAGCTCTCTTGAAAACCAGACTGTCACCAAGGATGTGTCTCATAGTAGGCAACTTAGCGCAAACGGTTCTTTGGGAAATGGTGCATCTCAATGGAAAGAAAATCCAGATCTTTCTTTTCTAATAGTGAATGGTAAACATGGAGAAAAGCAGTTGTTCGTAGATCTTGGTAAATATAAATGCACATTTAATACACAGCTCTATGGTAATATTTTTGCATATGTGAAGAACCTGGGAACATTTTATTTATGCCTTAACAGGAGAGCTGGCAGGTTTTTCTGAAAATCTGCAGTAGCTGGGGCCCTTTAGGTATTGTCAGGCTACAACTTCCAGGAGCCCCAGCCAGTATAGCTATGGATGGGGATGGTAGATGCTGTACTCAGACAATGAAAGGATGGCGCCATGTTGACCACCCCTGCTGTAGCCTTTGTATGTATTTCAAGGTTGACAGCATAGGGTAGATGGGTAATGCTTTAAGAAGCTTATTGCCAATTGGTTATTTCAGTACGGAGATAATTTCAAAATTACTCATTGTGAATTTGACCACTGTGTGCTGATTAACGCTGATATTAAAAATGGTGGGCCTGATCTGGTCCTGTTGTATGTATGACTTTGGGTATGGGCAATTCTCCGCCCATGTGAAGAGTGCCAAAAGGGAAGATGAAGAACAGCTGTCAGGGACTTCACATATGGGGAGGGAGGATGCAGTAAGAACACAGTCATTCTTTATTTATAGATGTGATATGCAGGGACATGGGCAAACATTTGCTGCATAAAGTCTACCTTCTCTTGATAAGTGTTTTCTGGCTCAGGGTGTTTGCGTATTTTCAAGCATACTTCATCTGACAGCACAAACACAAGTATTGTCAGGACTCTACATTCTAATCCCCTCATATGTTGGAAATCTCATTTGAGATACAAAAACACCCCAAAAAACCCGTTAGTGAGATCCCAGCTGTTGTTAAAAAGGTATTTAGTGATAAATTAAGAGCTTCATTCCAAGAGAGTTTATGGATTGAAATTGGTGGCCTTAAACACATTTAATTGTTGATTTTTTTTTATTCCAAAAAGCATAAGCAATTGTAGATACAGCCAATAACCTTTTTTCTCTAGGAGTATATACAAAGAACAGAAACTTTCGCTTATACAAGTCTTCAAAAGCAGGAAACTCTGTTGTTTTGGACATTGCTGAAGATAACAGATTTGTTCCTGAACCAGTAAAGAATTCTTGCATAGAAGAGCAGTATTTCCTTTCCTCTTTGATCTGTAATGTAAGGTAACAATATCACTTTATTGAAATGTTAATTTCCCTAATACTTTTTAGTGATTATTGAGGATGTTCATTATTTCACTTGCAATAGCAATGGCTGATTATTATGTATGCTAGTCCCCCTCTGCTTGGAATCCTGGAGGATTTGGAGCAATGTTGCCTTATAGAGTCATGATAGACTGAGGTGTGTTTAAGCCTCTTGGCTTGAGGAGCTGCCCTCTCATCTGGCTATCAATCTTGGAAGGTGGTTGGTATAAAGCAGAATTTTTCCTGTTGTCTTGTTCTATTTCTATCTGTCATTTTATCCATGATTTTTGATTGCTTCTCCAAGCACTGATATAGCCAAGTAAGTGAAAATAATGAGCTTTTTTTTTAACATGGTTTAAAGCGTGGCTATAGATGTGTGGCTGTGGAAAATATGCTTGTATCCTGCAAGTATTAAGATTCTTCCCTCTGTGTTTCTTCTCAGATATTCAGACAGTTTAAAAATTTTGTCCAGTGACAACCCAAAGGAGACAAAAGAAAAATCTACGGATTTAGATGGCAGTGTTTCTAATGGCTGTCTGGGTAATTGTGTTAAAATAAATTTTAATTCATGTTATGGAAATGATGCTATGGCATTTAAAATTTCAAAATGTTTTTATTTCATCATGTGGCTGTGAAAATGAGTATGTCTGAATTGTGAAATTTATGTCTAGCTGTGCTCCTGAAGAAGTTTATCCTGAAACATTATTATGCATAGTAAATACTTCAAATATTTACAAAAATTTTGTAAGCTGCTGACAAGTATTTGATTAAACCGCTCTGTCGGTGGTCATTGCAGTGTATTACACACACACAAAAAAGGTAATCCAAAAATTTTCAGAAGTGTTACGTTATTAGAAATTTTAAAAATGGAGGAATGTGAAGCAGGATTAATTTGTACTGCTGCTGACTAGGCTAGATATGAAAAGCATGTTAGATTTTATTACTTTCTCAGTGCAGACTTGAGGAAAGGAGACTCGGAATTCAGCTTTCTTAGGTGAAGTTCATACCATTTCAGGCTCCATTCCTCTAATATGCGAAGCTGGCGGCTGCATTATTCCATCCGGCCCAGAGCAGCTCCACTGGAATCAGCTGGTGGAGTGGTGCTAGCATTATTCCAGCCTCTGGCAGTAGCCTGCTGAAAGCCCAAACCAGGGGTGGGTGGCCATTGCTATGCCAATGCTAGAATGCTGTAGCCTCGAACAGGTTTTTGCCTGCTGCCTCAACTGACATAAGCGACGTGGATGCAACAGTGGCTATGTTTCTGTTATGCCCTGCTCCTGCCTGGCCAAGTTTTAGCATCATCTGTCAATGATTGCTTGTGTACTATGACAGGCAAGCTAGAAATGGTTTTGGTATGGAGCTTTTTGCTTTTTTTTACCATGGCAATGAGGTCCTAATTCTGTTCCTAACAGTGTTCATATTTTATTTCTTAGTATGTGCTATGGAAGAATAAGTAATTAACATTTGTAATTTTTTTTATAGACCCCATAGGAGGATATCAGTGCTCACCTTATCCAGAAATTGATAACTTCGTTCTCTCTTTGGTCAATAAAGATAATGTTCAAGGAGGTAAGGAATATTTTTGGGCCAAGCAGAGGTGGTATTTCTAAAGATAATGAAGTTGTTTACAAAGTGGAACATCTCTTTTTTTCAGGGATAAGAAGATGGAACTATTTTTCTCTTGAGCAACTTCTTGTATATGACATCTCCAAGTATCGCTGGTGCATGAATATTGGCAGAGCTCACAAAAGTAACAATATAATGTATGTATACTTTGGTATTTTCCTAATAATAATTTGTTCAATAGGTTAATAAAACTAGGATTACCTTTTCTGCAAAGCATTTATCTGTAGCAAGGCTATAAAATAAAGCAATTAAGATCACTCTCATTGACTGAAACTTACATAAACTATTAAATCTATTATTTCAAGGATTGTAATAGATTTGAAAAGTGAGAATTGGTATCAAAAATGCCATGACCCTGTTTGCAGAGCAGAAAACTTCAAGTCAGAATGTGAGTACTTTTTTGTATTACCTACAATATTATAGCTACTAATGTTAAATGGTTATAATTCAATATAAACTCTCTTTGTATTTAACAGGTTTTCCACTACCAGCTGAGGTATGCCTCCCATTTCTTTTCAAAGAGGTATGCTTTTCTCACAGTGCAATATTGAAATGTTTTGGTTATATCCTGGCAAGACCTATTTCTGTAGCAAACAATAGTTTAGAAAGTGAGTTGTGTAGGTGAAAAATGAGCAAACATAAGAGAGAGAAAATTCCAGGCCTACTTTTAAAAATAAAACCAGTATTTCATTAGCACAGTCTTGATGTTGTCATAGGCTTGCATTATTGAGGTTGTGCAAGTGCATAACTCCTCTCAATTTGTGTACAATATGCCCATAGAATTGAAAATTACTCATTGTGAGTTGGGGTTGTGAATACTGTAGTACTGCTTGTGTTTCTCTCATTAAAGTCATGCAAGCCCACCCCTGATCTAACTGTGAATTCCTTTAGTCTGCACAGTTGTGCAACTGCTAGGAAGCACATCCCACTAAAGCCAGAACTTCATAATAAGACCTTCTCCATGTGTTATTTTGGCAGAAGTATTGTTAATGAAAATGCAAGTAGACTGCTCCTGCTCTATCATGAGCTAGGTTAGAAAGTACAGTGGGATCTTGGTTTACGAACTTAATCCGTTCCAGAAGTCTGTTCTTACACCAAAGCATTGTTAAACCAAGGTGTGCTTTCCCAGAGCAGCAGGGGACTCAATTTACAAATGGAACACACTCAACAGGAAGCGGAACATGTTCTGCTTCCAAGGCAAAGTTCACAAACCAAAACACCTACTTCTGGGTTTGCAGCATTCTTAATCCAAGATGTTAAAAAACTAAGCTGTTCTTAAACCAAGGTGCCACTGTATGGTGCCAAAATATTGTTGTCTAATTAGTAAAGTCTGAGCAGAGTTGTGTGTCTTAACTTTTTTCTTACCAGCAATAACAGATGACTAAATGTGCAATATAGGGTCATGTTGCTGGGACAGAAATCGCAAGAGTGCCCTCTATTAACCTCCTAATAAAGGAATTCCTAGCTTTTCATCTACCACTTTGAAAATATATCTGAGCTACACTACAGCTCTTTGACCATGTGGAATAGCACCCTTTCCACTTGAATTGGTGGCTTTTTTTCTAAAAAAATGTTTAGGGCTACTCTCATTTTCCTACTCTTATTGAAATACTGCCCCTCCATGAGACCAAACTTAGATTCACAAAATGTTTAGGGGTATGTGTACCCCCAGAAAAAGCACTGGCGGCAACCACCTCTTCATAACAATTTTTGAACATATAGATTAACTATCTGAACAAAAAGTAGGCCTCTGAGCTGCTGCACATATGTGACATCATTTAATCTGTGAACACTCAATCTGGTAACTAATTTGCAAGTGAACTTGCATGTGTGGCCTCTTAGCTTTGTGCATTCAGGATCTTTAAAAGACTAACCTGTTAGAAAGTCTCCCACTGAGGCTTAGCTCTTTCCTATTGAAGGAAAGCTTCTTCAACAGCCATGAGATGTTGTGTTGGGCAGCTGCAGACAGTTATTGGCTTATGCCTCTAAACACCAAAGCAGGCAGTATTTAAGAGTGTTTGCATCTACTGTATATGAATACTTGTTGGAGCACATGGTGCTCTACTGAATTTATAAAAATCACCAACTTTGATTGGTGCATGACTTAAGGCCCTATAACAGCTCAGGACCGGGTTACTTATCAGACTGCCCTGTCACCCAGTAGATTGCTGCCACCTGAGGGAGAGTTTTTCCTGCAAGTTCCAGAGATCTCAGAAGCCCATTCCACAATAATTCGGATCAGAGTTGTTAGTGGGGCCCTGCTCTGTGGAATAGCATTTCTTTCACAATACAACAGGCACCCAGTGTCTGCACTTTCTGAAAACAATGTTTTAGATTCATTTTTTTGTTTTTCATGTTTAACTGTTTTTCATTATTTGTAAATTGCCTTGAGACAATGGTTTAGAAGGCAGGCAAGCAATCAATGGTAGTAACAATAACAAAAAAATAAACTTGTATCTGGTTGTATGAAATATATAAATATTTTAAAACCTGGTTAAAAGTTATAATCCTCAAATAACTATTTCTTTTGAAATCACTTGTTTACTTTAAAAGGATGAAGAATATGTGTATATAATGGATGAAAATGGAAATATTGAGGAAAAAGCAAACACACACCACAACCTTACAGAAAGAAAATCTTTAACGACAACACATGAAAATAGAGAGCTGAACACCAAGAAAAGCTCAAGTATCACAGGAGATAATGAAAATGACATCCGCTTTTTGGAAGCTGCTGAGGATATAGAACTAGCTGAAGCTGCTGAAACATTTCAGCCTTGGAGTACAGATGAAATACCTGATGAACTCCTAATAGAGGTTTCAAGAAAACACAAAGGAGATGAAACAAAAAAGTAACTCTACTTTAATAAATTAGGTATGGCTGAATAAAAAGCATTCACTAGGGTAGTTATGTTGGCAATAGCCAGACAAGCTAGCCAACAATGTGCTTTTACTTGAGAAATCATGATGGTTTCAGCTAGCTAGTCCCAAGAGTTCAAACACCAAAAAACATTAGTACCCCTTACAGGGCTGAAACAACTTAGCAACCACCAAGATGCCAGTTACTGAAATATGCTCTCTCTTAATTCTAGAAATGGATTAGTACAGCTAAATAGTCAAATGAATAAAGTTATAGTGTAGAAAGTGATTTGTGTAATTCACATACATGTCCAACTACACATATATTAATTGTTTCGCACAGAGTGTGAGATTGGCAGAAGAGGGGACAAGCCACCTGCTTCATTTTAGAATGTTTTTCTTTGGTATGTTTTAATTATGTTAGTGATGGAAAACAAAGTAGCTTAATGTAAATTATACTACCCCGTGGGCCACAGGTAGCCAACATGCTGCTGTTCAGATGTTCTTAGGGCTTGACAGCAAGCAGTGAGGTCACTTCTCAAGCTTGCCATAAAAAACTATCAAGGCTTATCTTGTTTATATTCAGCTTTCTGTCCTATTCCACTACTTCCTATTTGCCTCCAACTTAACTGGCAATTTAAAAAAGCATTTATTGCTTTTTATGCTGAGTTCAGATAGCAACACTAAAAGTATGAATAGTTCAGCCACTTGAGAAAAATCTCTTCAAAAAAGGACTAATCTTCCAATTTCCTGCTTCAACTACAATTCTATTAGAGGTGTCAGTGGGGTGGCATTCAACTGTGTTTTACTCCAATTAGACCTAGTGAAATTAATTGACATAACTTAGTAATGTTCATTAATTTCAATTGGTCTCTGCTGTGTAGTTGTATTTAAAATATGGCAGGGTATTCGTTAGGCAGTAAAGTGTAAATTATATGTATATATGTCTAGTCCTCCGTTTGTGAATCTAAAACCTGTTGTAATTTTGAGTTGATACGGCGAACATGGCTTTCAGCTCCTAAAATTCTTCGTGATTCCACCAGGAGTGCAGGAAGGCTAGAGGCACCATACTATGAAAGAAGAAAACGGGGGGGGGGGGGGGGGACAATGTTTCTAAGAAAGGCAGTATTAAAACACTTTGTGAAATAATCCAGTCACAGCCCCACCCACCCATGCAGTTGCACCCAGATCAACACTAACCACTCACTGTAGTTTGGGGACTATTCAGAACCAGGTTTGTCAAATCGAGTGGAAGCCTGGCAAGGCATTCCAGGGGCCATAGGATATACTGGATCTCCCTCTAGGTGGGCAGTGTCACTTTTGTATGCCCCAAAAGTAATAGCACCAAGGGTGGATCAGGTGCCTTTGGATCTGCTGGATCCAAACCCCTTCTTTCCCTCGGCATGCCACTGGGACTGCTGAGAGATGATTGAATACACTACCCCTGGAGCTGGTATACCAATTTTTCCCTCCCACTGGATGGGAGGCAACTACAAAAGAAAAGGCTGGAGCAGCACAGAATTTGGGGCGGGGGGAGGTTAAATGTTACCACCACAATAAGCCCTTTCAGAATGAGCACAACAGGGTTTGGGTGGTTTCTCTGCCATGGATTCTCCCACCCACCCAGCTGCCCAAAACAACAGTAGCAACAATGAGGATTTCTCTACCAAAGTAATGAAATACTGCATATGGCATCAAACTATTAAACATATACTTACTACTGTTTTTTCTTGTGGGTTTTCCTTTCTGACATTGACATATTTTTGTTTAAGATCCTTTAAATCAGTCACCAGCTGAACTGCATTCCTGAGAGTGGATAGTTCTCCTTTTAGTTCAGCATATTCTCTTTCCAGTTTCTTTAGCTGTGGTTCAGTTCTGCAAAACACAAATGTGTAAGCGTTGTGCCTTGATGAGCTACTTGGTTCTGCTAAAAAGTAGTTAACTGTAGCTAACATTCAAGTGATCTTCTGTTCAGTCACACATGGGTTCTTCACTTCCACAGAACAATTTTTTAAAGAAGCTCCTGAGCCAAAGATTACTGATTGATTGAATTTCTAAACAGCCCTTCAGCCGAGGCTACCTTAGTGCATTAAACAAAAAGTAATAAATACAATAGAATGGGAGCTAGGACTTGTCCTTCCCTTCAAAGGTGCAGAGCCCACTCTGTTTGCATGCCTCAGTGCTTTTCCATCTATCTCCTCAAGATGAGCTTCTAAGAGCCTACAGCAAGAAAGAGATGTGTGACTGTACAGAAGATCACTTGAAGAACATCAGTTTAAAGTAAGCAACCTGACTTCCTTCATGCTATGTGTGTAGATGCAGAAATGGAAGTTTACCAAGCTGGCCTCCCTGGAGGACACAATCCTGCAGGATGGTTCCCCCAAAGATTTCCTGGCTCTAAGATCTAAAGCATAGTGACTAATGATGGCACAGCATAGGCTAGATGGTTACCTAGCGAAAGTCTGTTAGCAACACACATTGAAACAGTTCAAATCCATAAGACGGCCTCAGTGACAAATTATCAGCAACAATGGACTAACATATGTGTAAGTTTTAACTACTAAGACAAACTTCTAGCAAAAAGCTAATGGAAAAGGTTGACTGAATAACATGTATCCAACACTGCTGCTCAGCTGTCAGTTGAAAAAGACCTGGGCAGGAAGGCACTTGCTTCCACTCATTTGAGAGGAGGCTCTAGAATTTTCCAAAATGTTGCTTTTGCACAAAACCCACATGTGACTCCACAGAGACCACGAAGAATCATCTTTAAAAAAACACCTTGAAAACAGGTTGTCGCAAATTGTGTTTATGAAGCTTCTCGGTGTTTAGAAATGCATGTTAACAAAGAAGAGAACAGTGCTCTAACAATAAAATTATTCTCTGTCAACATTGATAATTGCACCAAACAAGTGGAATTTATGATTCACGATAAAATACAAAATACAGTGGTACCTCGGGTTAAGTACTTAATTCATTCCGGAGCTCCGTTCTTAACCTGAAACTGTTCTTAAGCTGAAGCACCACTTTAGCTAATGGGGCCTCCTGCTGCTGCTGCGCCGCTGGAGCCCGATTTCTGTTCTCATCCTGAAGCAAAGATCTTAACCTGAACCTTTCTGGGTTAGCAGAGTCTGTAACCTGAAGCGTATGTAACCTGAGGTACCACTGTACTACAGAATATAAAAAAACATGCACAAATGAGCTTATGAGAGGTATATCATAAGAAAGCATTTTAAACTTTAAATATAAGAAGTGTTCTGGACTATGTCTAAAACTTAAACAAATTTAAAATGTATTTCAAGTTATTTCATGAAACATTTTAACTGATGAGAACATACTTAAGTAGTTCTCCTTTGACCTCTGTCAAACGCTGCCTTTTCTTATTTGTTGCTCTCACCATCTGTAACGACAATAAATATATTTTAAGACTGAAAAGCAAAACATACAAAGGGTGATATCTAGCTAAGTCATACCTTGAGCAGACCCACTGAAATCAATGACCTTAACTAACATGCCCATTGATTTCAGTGGACCTACTCAGCATATAACATTGGATATCACTTCAGTCAGTCCTTAATCATTTGTACACCTGCACTCTACAAAATATAAAGTGCACATCATTTGTACACATGATCCTGCTATAATAAGTACAATGAGTGACAGTATAAATACAATTAATGTACAGGGGGACAAGTGATGTTTACTGAAAGGAAATCCAATTGATTAATTGGTATAAGAGGACAGAACATTCATTATATAAAATCAATACCTGCCAATATGAATACAATGGCATTAATGCCAGTGGTTTTATTTTTAAAAAAATGTCCACCAAAACTAATGTCTGCTTTTAGAAAAGCTATAGCAAGAGAACAAAACAGTTGTAATAAATTCATTTTCTCATATAAGGCATACCAATCTATTTGGGCTCTTTATCACATAATATAGTGAATATAATGCTCCTTAACATCCAAAATGGCAGGAAGAGAGCCAGGAGTTGTATGAAAGCTACACATTTTGGTCTAAGACACACACACCTTTCATAAACTGTCTCCAGCAATGAGTACTGAATGCAGATTTGCTTCTTATCCTGGGGAATGTTCAGTTGCAGACGGCAGTACACAAGCACTACACCTGATCAGGTTGATTATATATGTTAACTGAACACATTTCAATCAATACAATTAGCCACAGAGACAACATGCCCTCTGGTGTCCTGTCTCATGATTCCAAACATTCTCCCTCTAACAGCCACCTCGGAAGCAGAAACCTAGCCTTCCCATTCACTCCAAAGCAATCATGGATGAAAAACGTGGGCTTCAAAGCAGCACACCTCTAAAACTAGCATGTCTCAGAGCCAAAATCAACACGAGGGCATAAATTCTTGCCACAACAGTTGGATTTAATCATTATTGGAAGGAGAGCTTCTCCCTCTGGTGAAATTCACAGGGCACACTGCGAACTCCAGCTCTTAATTCACTGAAATGTCCTAATCCAACATGCATACTCACTTCTGTAGTTAGACAGAACCCATACAATTAATGAAGATTCATGAAATTGTTTACCTTTGCATTTTTCAGTTTTGTTGTTCTAAGTTCCTCAGCACCTGCAACCTAATGAAAATGTGCAGGTTTTAGTAATACAGCATAGCTTCTTAATTTACTCTTTTATTCAGTTGTTTTATTATGACACAGCTTTTATGTGTCACTGTATGGGTTACAATTCATTGGTTTCACATTTTCTAGCCATGGGGTTTCTGGAAGTAAATATCCAATTACAAGTAATCTGAGAGGTTTTTTTTAAGTTGAGGTCTCTGACATCACCATGCCAACAAAGGTCTGTATAGTTAAAGCTATGGTTTTCCCAGTAGTAATGTATGGAAGTGAGAGCTGGACCATAAAGAAGGCTGATCGCCAAAGAATTGATGCTTCTGGAGGATGGCGCTGGAGGAGACTCTTGAGAGTTCCATGGACTGCAAGAAGATCAAACCTATCCATTCTTAAGGAAATCAGCCCTGAGTGCTCACTGGAAGGACAGATCGTGAAGCTGAGGCTCCAATACTTTGGCCACCTCATGAGAAGAGAAGACTCCCTGGAAAAGACCCTGATGATGGGAAAGATGGAGGGCACAAGGAGAAGGGGATGACAGAGGACGAGATGGTTGGACAGTGTTCTCGAAGCTACCAGCATGAGTTTGATCAAACTGCGGGAGGCAGTGGAAGACAGGAGTGCCTGGCGTGCTCTGGTCCATGGGATCACGAAGAGTCGGACACGACTAAACGACTAAACAACAATTCTTTTAGAGTTCTGTGATTTCCAGATTTCTCCCTTTAGCATATGTCTGTTGCAGCTTTGGGATCAAGATGGCTGGCTAGAAGGCAGGAGTTGGCTAACCATAACATAGAGTCAACAAGGGAAGCTCAAAAGGCATGGTTACTCATATGAGAGACAACCAAAACTGTGACCATTACTTTTTGATTTCTTCTCCTTTCTGTGCTCTTTCCAAGGCTCTAGCTACACTATCCTACTGTAGCCAACTAGGATGCAGCTCCTACAACTTTTAAGTCCATGAGTAAGTCCATGTCAGAATCCCAGGTGAATGCCAACTGTTGGGACATTGTCTTGGCTCAGTCCAACATTAGGGCCTAAGCAGGTAAGTTACAAAGATTCTGTAATTTGTGGAAAGTTACTTAGTTTTCATAGTTCTGACTTTGTATTTATTATCCTAAGCCAAGAATCTTAAAGGATCAGTGCTCACCTGGGGAAAATATGATTCAAAGTTTTATTTAAAAGATTTATCCCACCCTTCATCTTTCTTTCCTGGTTGTTTTACAATACCTCTTCCATTTGAGAAACATGGCTGGAGTCCTTTAAAAATGTTAAATCATTAATTGCCACAAACATTTTTCATACTAAGTATTATTTTAATTTTGCTGTGGGCACTTTGTTAACACTATCGTTTCCAAGTTTCAGAATTAAATAATACAACAGGTTTCAGTTCAGTTTTCAAACATTCTCTGTCATTTGAAAAACATGTTTTCAAGTCTGCAGTTGGGAAAACAGCAGAGGAAAAATCATGTCAGATAAAACAAAGCCTTTGTATGTATAACAGTAGAAGGGAACCTTTTTTTGATGCGGGTCACATTCTCTCAGGTGCAATTTGTTGAGAACCACATGGTGAACCATCCCCTTATCCTCCTTGTGAAGAACAGATCACTCTTGCTACAGCTCTGAACAGATAATTTTCAGAGGGCTTTCCCCCTTCCACCACTCCATCCATTTGAGCCCCTCATTTCCCTCACTGGTCTAACAAATGCAAGTCTGTTTGCATTTTGGCAGCGCTGCACCCTCATTTCCATTTGTCAGCCTTATTCACGCAGAGCATTTCATTAGCTGGCATGCCATAGCCAATAAGCAAATTTTATCATTGTAGGCTGTTTTCGGGCTTTCCCTTTCCGAGGGTTCCCCCCCCCTTTTTTAATGCTTCTGCAAACTCCAGTACCTCCCTCTTGTGCATGGATGGTGCCGTTTTGGTAACATAAGCAATGGCACTTACATCTGAACAGCAGAAATAAGGGAACAACTGTACTTACATTATTGGTGAGTTGCTCTCTGAACGCAAAAGAAAAGCTATCAATAGCTTTCCTACAATAGCTTTTCAGCTCCACTCCTTGTCTGAATAGGGAAGAATGCATATAAATCAGTATATTAAACCTAAAGAGAAATGCTGAACTGATCAGTATATTGAAAAACATTCTAGGTATTGAACTTGATACTTTGAGTGGACAAAAACTGGAAAATGCCATCAACTATCTAAATTTCTCCTACTGAATAACACGTGGAATTATAACTTCAAACACTGAAAGCTTAATTTAGTTGCATTACATTTAGTTAGTTCATCCTCATTATGGTTTAAACTTGAGGGATGGGAATTGTTTTAGATAAGCACCCATTTGTTTTGTTCTAGTGTTCTTTCTTCCTATATACATAAAAATGTAAGGTTGCCATTGCACAGCGCCCATTGGAGACTTGTAGTGCGTCATCACAATACTGGATTTGCATGAAGTCAGGACGGGGCAGAGGAACAGAAGAGAAGGCAGGCTGCACAACAACAGCAGTCATGACATGGGAGTGAGCACAGAGGGACACTGAGGGAAACTGCTGCTTTAAACAACATCAGAGGATGCGAAGCCCTCAGATATTCCACAGAATCTTCCCACAATCATATATTTCATTCATGGTACCATTTGTTGTCTTTGACAAAATGTCTCAGATTGAATGTAGTACTTTATAAGATGTATTTAATTAACAAGCAACTACTCATATTTGTACAATATTCATCAACTGAACTTAAACTGACAAATTTGCTCTTAAGATTCTACTGCTCTTAATCTGCCGTAAGATTACTGTATCTCTTCAGATTCTACTAATCTTAAGAGATACAGTAACATATCAGCATGGGGTGTTTGTGCAAAGAAGGCTGCAGAGGAAGAAACATGACTATGGGGGTGCCCTAGGGTAGTAATGTGTGGGGAGGGGAATGGCAATGGCTTGGCGAGTTGAGTGAGCAGGGGCAGAGTTCCTAGGAAGTAGTATCAGGGGAAAATAATTTCATAACAGAGTAAAAATGGCTTGGCCTTTTGGTTACAATCATATGACAACATTCACTATGTTTAAACAGCACAGCTGCAGCAAACCAATCTGTAACAGAGAGAGCACATAGTATTGTGGCTTAAGAATGCCCAATTTCAGTGTAGTCAATGAGCTTAAAGTCATATACCAAGTTAAATCTTAGTCATAAAGATACTTACTTGTATTTTGCTGTTATTTTCTCAAATGCATCCAGAATAACATCAGTTTCTTTGACACGGCTGGCAGCCTTTTTCATGTCTTTGGAACCCCAAACCTTTATCAAATCTGGCTCAGCATCTGAATCTAAATAAATGGTGTTTTTGAAGCAGCTTTTGAGATTATAGGTCTCAGCCAACCCTCAAAATTTATGATTTAAAATGCCTCAAAATTGCACCAACTTTTAATAGAAGAAATAAAATCCCTAAATGATGGCATTATAAAACATTGTCTTTCAGTTGTGAAATTGAAGACAGCACTGCACGGTAGCACTAAAAAACAATGCTAACACTTATTGTTTCATATATTGGCAGGCAAAATAGTGACCATTAGGTCACCTAATAGGCAATGGTCTGATAATATGATGAGCCAATGTGGCATAGCGGTTAGAGCGTCTGTAGTAAAGTTAGGAATTCAATCCCAACACGCTGCCACCATGTAGAAATGTTAGGGGGCACAGCATCCCGCCACTACCCCCTTGTAGTAATGTTACGGACACATGCCCCTTCCTCACCTGTCCTACAATCCAGAGGGACCAGGCTAAGAGAGGGAAGGTGGTGCCGCAATATATACTTTTTACAGGACCAAACACATTAAAAGGGTAGATGCGGCCACCACTCCCTTGTAACCCAGGATAGCCATGAAGATTAACCCAAGGGAGAAGGTTGCTCTTCCCAGTTACCGGCTGTCCCACCCTGCAAATTGCTTCCACAAAATACAGGCAGCAATTCAACAGGTTCCACAATTACAGGCAGAAATTCACAGGTACAGTAGGGGCTAAATGGTCAGGCTCTGGTTTCAGACTTCCCCAGAATGGCATACAGAACAACAAGGAAATCCTCTTTTCTTTAAAATTTATTTAAAAAACAAGGTTAAACATACTTAAAAGTAGGCACATCTCTCATAACGTTTTAGACAGAAAAACAACAACATTGTAAAGCATTGCTAGCTAAACATAGTTACAAAAAAACGAGAACATAAGAAAGGTTAGAGCAATTCAAAAAGTCCTCGGTTGCATCCGCATCTCAAGAAGACAATAGGAATCTTCATCACAAAGGACACGCATATGAATGTAGCAAGTTGGAATGTCAGCATGGTGGTATCTGACAGAAGGGCGGATGAGGTGCGCGCACAAAACCCCTTTCCTAGGCTTTTTTTTCTGTAAAACCCCACGTGGAATCGGACCACAAAACCAATAAGAACTCTTGATTAATTTAAAATTTACCAATGTTCAGCTAGTTGGATAATAACTCAGCTTGTGACAGCTGAGGCTTGTTGGTTCTCAAGACCTTGGATCAAAAGTTTCCTCCCCAAATTTCTCAGAGACACACCAGGTCCTCCTTCTCCTGTAATGAGGCTTGATAACCCATGTTCACACCGGGAGGACACTTAGTAACCAGGAGTTAAATCACTACTAATCAACTAGAGGTTTTTCCTTCCTGCAGATGCCTGAGATAAGCATTCACACTCCCAGAGACAGCTAGTCTGCAGCTTAAGGACACATTTCCCATAAATCCTTTGGCCTTTGGTCTTCCCACAGTGCTTTTCTTCAGCTTGACCAAAGTTTGTCTATTGAAATTTCCTAACTTCACTACACCCTCCCCTCCAAGATGAAATTACAGGGTTAAGTCCCTAAATTTCATCAAAACAAAATATTTACACATTTTGGAAATACTCAAGTGGAACATCATTCACACGTCAACAATTCACTTTACAGACTGGTACATACGTGACAAGAGTATCAGCAACCACATTCTCCTTTCCAGGGATATGAGTGATCTTAAATGGATAATCCTGTAAGGTTAAGCTTCACCTGAGCAGTTTTTGGTTAGAGTTTTTACTCTTTCCACCCAGGAAAGGGGGGGGGAGTGATCGGTCTGGACTTCAAAGGTGTTACCCCACAGATAGGGACGGAGTTTAGTTAGAGCCCAGACCAGAGCAAGACACTCCTTTTCAACAGTAAAATAATTTTGCTCCCGGGGTAGCAATTTCTTGCTCAGATACACCACCGGTCGCCAACTCCCCTCATTGTCTTGTTGGAGCAAAACCCCTCCCAATCCTGTTTGACTGCCATCGGTTTGCACCACAAGGGACGCCACTGATCAGGGGCTAGCATCACCTGCGAACTCACAAGAGCCTGTTTTAACAACTCAAAGGTTCGCTGACAATCATCAGTCCAATCCACTTTGATTGGCAGAGCTTTCTTACACAGGTTGGTCAAGGGAGTAGCTAGAGTAGCAAAATGATTAACAAACCTCTGATAATAATTGACCAATCCTAGAAAAGATTGTACACCCTTCTTGGTTTGTGGTTGGGGCCATTCCTGCACACACTGGATTTTGGCTTCCAGGGATTTGATGTTTCCCGACCCCACTCTAAATCCCAAGTAAATCACTTCTCCTTGAGCAAACTTACATTTAGACACTTCTCTCGCAATCGTGCCAAAACCCTCTGCACATGCTTAAGGCGTTCTGGCCACGAATTGAGAAAAATTAACTCAATCTCCTCCCATCTCCCTCTGAGCATGGACAAAGGATTATCTAGGAGCTTGGCAAAACCTGACTGGTTTGACACAAACTCTGAGCTCCTTTGGTAAAGCTCAACCAAAGTTTTCAGCAGATTTTGAACAAAGGGGTTGGGCAGGCTGATGATCCCACCAGACGTGAAAACAATTTTACTCATAACACAACCATGCTGTTTCCCAGGACTGAAATGTTGTAAAGGACCCACCAATTTCATTCTCTTTTTAACAAAACCACTTACATTACAAAACATATTTTGAAAAACATTAAACATATCGACTGGGTCTTTAAAGTCCTTGAGCTGTGGATAGAAAAATTCTTTTTTAGACACAAAAAAAGACAGAGTCAGTCTCGCAAGGAGGGCTTTCCGCAGCTTCTAGGCAACCTAGGAGAAACTGACCAAATCTCTGCTTTACTTCAAACAACAGAGAATCCCCCGTCATGGCAAGAGTCTCACAACTCTCGAAGGGTTTGGCTAGGCTGAGGTGGCCCCCTTCCTCTTCTTGACTCTCAGCTATCAGGACACGCTTGCATCTTTCTCAGTCTGCGTTGCAAGGGGGCTTGCTGCAAGCTGCTGGAAAGGAACTGTAGATTTCAAAACACTTTCCCCCAAAGTAGGGTTTGCACAAACTTGGGGTTCGGGGACTGGAACAAAATGATCCCCCTTAAAATCCTTGGAGGGAACTGGATCAATGGCTGCAGGTTGGGGGATTAATTTTCCACCACTAGAATTACTTTTCCGAAAATCGGACTGAATCAGCTGGGACAAAAACTAAGTCATTTGGTACAGTCACAGTATCAGAGTTTTTGCCTCGAAAGGAAGGCACAGCAATTCGACGAATGTGAGCACTGGGGGGTGCATTAGACGCTGAGTTGGACCAATGAACGCAAGGAGTGGCGGTACTTATTAAGCCAACTCTCTTCCCCAACCGGGTTCTCAGGAACAGCAGTCTTAGCAGTCCCCGTGGTTGCGGGAATTGTAGCACCAGGCGCCAAACCTCCACCCATCCCATCTGGGACAAGGCTTCCCTCAGCCCTCAAAGCTTGAGGTGTCATTCCCCAGTTTTCCATCACCTGTGCCTGGGTGGGTGAGACCTTAATTGACAAAGAGTTCACCGATATTTGCTGTGGGTGAACCTTAAATCCCAAATCATTTCCCACCAGAACAGGGCTTTTACACACTTCAGGATCATGAACTATAACAAGTTGATTTCCAGTGTAGCCTTTATAGGACACTGGAACAATGGCGGTAGGTTGGAAAATCTCATCTACGCCATATGGGCTGATCTTCAAGGGGTCAGGCTGCATCTGTATGGGCAAAACCAGATCTCTAGACACGCTGGTGATATCAGAACCCGTGTCTCGGAAAGAGTTCACAGCAATTCCATTGATCTCAATGGGTGCTGTAAATTTTAAATTAGCCCAATTAACATGTGGCACCCTCGGTCCTGCCCCTGTACTCAGTGGCCCCACTGTAACAGCATTAGAAGTGGTTCCAGCAGTCTTGGGAATTATAGCATCAGGCGCTGCCCCACCCCTCCCATCTGGGACTGGTTTTTCTTCAGTTCCTGAACTTTGCTGCTCAGCCTCCCAGTCCTCCGCCGGTCGCTGAATCATACGCACTGCAGGGGTCGATGTCAAGGCTGGGGGCTTTTTACCATTCAACTGAGGGCAAGCTGCCTTCACATGGCCAGGCTTTTTACAATAAAAGCACAGTCCCGAACTAGGAGCAAGTTTCGAGCGGTCACCCCCCGCTATGGAAGAGTCTTTTGTAGGCATGGGGGTGGCTTTACTTTGTTCCTTAGCTGGGGGAGCAGATCTTCCGGCTGGAGCCGACGCCGCTGGTCTGTTCCCTCCCGGCTGTCCCCTGTTCGTCAGATGGGACCGCTTCAATTTAAACGATTCTGCAAGCTGGGTCGCTTGCTCCAAAGTAGCTGGATGCTGATTTGCGACTAGGCTTGCAATCTCAGGGGGCAATTGTTGCATAAATTGTTCTTTTAACAGCAATTGCCTTAGTCCTTCAAAAGTATCAACGCCTTCAGCCAAAAGCCATAATTCAAAATTTTGAGCCATTTTCGAAGAATACACAGAAATACTGTCTGAGGGGTTGCATTTATCCACCTTCCGGAAAGCTCGTCTATAATTTTCAGCATGAAACCCAGGCCTCTGCATCACCAGCCTTTTAAAACGCTCATAGTCATTTGCCTGGGACAAAGGGAGATGGGCCATCAGCTCAACTAGCTCCCCACAAATTAAGGAGCGCAAAATAGTCATGTACATTCTCAAGGGCACCCCCATATGCCGACAGGTCACTTCAAAGAGAGTTAAATAACTAAAAACGTCTGTGGGGGGCTGGTATGTAGGAAACAAACGCAAGTCAAAGTTGCTCAAAGGAAACCCTTGAGGAGCCTGTCTTGGAATTGCTCCCTGCAGTTCTGGGCTACAGTCATATCTTGAGGCATAACGATAACAGGGCACCTGTCCATCCGGATGCTGAAGTCCCTCCTCTGCGTATCCACGCGAGGGTTGGGGGTATGGTTCTACCTCCTCCTCCTCGTACCGTCGCGCCGACCCACAGGTTTCCCAAGCTCTTACTGGCGAGTAGACCCGGACTGGACTAGGCGAACGACGTCTCACTGGTCTGCGACTTTCACGGGACGGACGCTCCAGGTCGTCGTCCTCCACAGATGCTTCCCGCATTTGTCGTGGCAAGTCTTGATACTCATACGCCATCCGGCTGGTTCTTGGGGCAGTAATGATGGACTGGCCCACTCCGGGAAATTTTTCCTGGCACCGAAATCCTCCCTGGACGGGATCTGGCACCCGTTTGACAGCTTCGCCGGCTGAAAACTCCATTTCTCTCGGTTCTGCATAAACAAGATAGCTTCCTCTAGGAGGTGTAGAGGCAATCACAGCTTTCACTTCCTCGCGAGGTGATAGCTGTTGGTTAAACGACGCACCAATTGTGCTCTGAGAGTTGCACGACTCTCTTCCACCCCTCCGAGAAGTTCTTAGTTCTTAATTGGTTGGCGTTCTCTTCTCCCTCAGAATGCTCCAAGAACAAGGGGGAGGAGTCTGCTTTAGAAATTGGTTGTTGGGGGGGGGGGTTCTGCTGCAGTAGGAAGGGAGCTACTCTCTCCACCCGGCCCCCATTCACCCACCGTTCACATTGTATTCTTATGGGGGACTCTGCCTTCCATGATTCCTAACTATCCATCAGATAAAAATAAAATGTCTGCAACTTATAAGAGATACGTGCTCAAATTAAAATCAAAGTGCCTTTCTGTAGGGAAGTTCGATCCCGCCACGCTGCCACCATGTAGTAATGTTACGGCCACTCACCCCTTCCCCACCCATCCTACCGTCCAGCAAGACCAAACTAAGAGGGAAGGTGGTGCCGCAACATATACTTTTTACAGGGCAAAACACATCAAAAGGGTAGATGCGGCCACCACTCCCTTGTATCCAGGGCTAGCCAGAAGATTACCCAAGGGAGAAGGTTACTCCTCCCAGTTACCGGCTGCCCCACCCTGCAATTGCTTTCCACAAAATGCAGGCAGAAATTCAACAGGTTCTGCAAATTACAGGCAGTAATTCACAAATTCAGTAGGAGGCTAAATGGTTAGGCCTGGATTCAGACTTCCCCAGAAAGGCACGCAGAACCAATAGGAAATCCTCTTTTTAAAATTTATTTAAAAAACAAAATTAAACATACTTAAAAGTAGGCACATCTCTTATAGCGTTTCAGACAGAAAAACAACATTGTAAAGCATTGCTAGCTAAACGTACTTACAAAAACGAGAACATAAGAAAGGTTAGAGCAATTCAAAAAGTCCTCGGTTGCATCCGCATCTCAAGAAGACAATAGGAATCTTCATCACAAAGGACACGCATATGAATGTAGCAAGTTGACTGTCAGCATGATGGCACCTGACAGAAGGGCAGATAGCTGCACCCACAAACTCCTTTCCTAAGATTTTTATTCTGTAAAACCCCACGTGGAATCGGACCTCAAGACCAATCAGAATTCTTGTTTTATTTTAAATTTACCAATGGTCAGCTAGTTGGATAATAACTCAGATTGTGACAACTGAGGCTTGTTTGTTCTCAAGACCTTGGGATCAAAAGTTTCCTCCCCAAATTTCTCAGAGACATACCAGGTCCTCCTTCTCCTGTAATGAGGCTTGATAACCCATGTTCACACCGGGACTACACTTAGTAACCAGGAGTTAAATCACCAGTAATCAGCTAGAGGTTTTTCCTTCCTGCAGATGCCAGAGATAAGCATTCACACTCCCAGAGACAGCTAGCTAGTCTGCAGCTTAAGGACACATTTCCCATAAATCCTTTGGCCTTTGGTCTTCCCACAGTGCTTTTCTTCAGCTTGACCAAAGTTTGTCTATTGAAATTTCCTAACTTCACTACAGCGTCAGACTAGGATCTGGGCGACTCTCAGCCAAACCTACCTCACACGGTTGTTGTGGGGATGAAATTATGAGTTGGTGGGGAACCATGAATACCACCTTGAGCTACCACTATCAGGGTAAGTGCCCCAATTTTAAAATTCCTGTGCAGTGGAGTGAGTGACAAGCTATCCATGGATCCCCTCCACTGTAAACAAAACAACACCACACAACCTCTTTCTCACCTGAGTAATCTGTCTCCATCTCTGGTGAACAAGCCTCTTTCTGATTCTTGTGGCATTCAGCACTCATAATAGGCATCTGTCAAATAAATATACATACATTTAAATGCTTTTATTTTGAAATTTTAGATCACATTAGGCAGGAGCAGCAGCTATGAAGTTTGTCTGAACTCACACTTTTTCAACAAGTGTTTCTGGCTAGTTCTGACCAAGGCATGTTGAGGAAATACAAGGAAACGGTGTCAAGAGGACACTTGCCCATTTTCACCAGCCCCTAACTAATTTACACACACATAAACTGCACCAGTGAAAGAACCACTGTGGAAAAAATACCAGAAACTAAAATATAGGAAGCACTGTGTTTTTTCACTAATGCTTTCTGAACACATTTTTAAAAAGAACAAGACCCAGATATGTGCCAAAAGGCATCATTCTTAGGACAAAGGTTCTCACAGCTATGGTGCATAGCAAAGTTTATAGTTAACCTTATCAGTATTCAAGTCCTCCACAAGATCTGGAATGTTATCTGATATTCTGCATTCTGAAGAGCTGCATCTTACTGGCAGCGGAGATGTTAATCTATAGTCCTCTGTGCTGGATGTAGACTCTGTGGCTCTCTAAATGAAAACAGTCAGGCGATTATTCTCAGATTAAAGAGAATACAAATGCAGTGCCTTTCATTTTATAGGAACGGATGCAAACTTTCCCCCCAGTATAAAAACAGCTTTACATATTATGGAAACATCACTTATAAATCTTTATGTAACATGCATCTGCAATGATTTCTGCAGTCTGTGAGAAACATATGAATACTTGCTGCAGGGAGCCACAATTTACCTTGCTTTCCCACAGCAAACATAATTAAAAACTAAATGAAAGTAGGTTACATCCAATAAAGGTACCATGAAAATTTTGTAAAACAGGTAGCCATGAGGCACTTGCAGCCTCAATAAAACAGCCTCAAGTTGTTACCATATATGACAACTGTGATCACAACTGGACCAATATAAGCAGCTATTTATAGTGAGCACATGGGAAGCAGCTGAGCTGTACTGTAGAAATATTAGACTAAGAGCACCACTATTTAAAAGCCTAAGTGTCAACTTCCATTAAAATAAGTTTCTAACATTCATAATTTCTGTGTAGTCTGAAGACATGCAGACAATTACCTCAACACAGAAAACAAGAGTCTGCAAAAGCCTATATACATAATGTGCCTGCAAAGATACAATGCTTTGTGCACCAAACATACAATTCCTGGTATATCTGCCATTCCTCAACTATCATACTTGTGCTAATCTTCTTTTCTGAGCACTCAAAAGCTGCATTTGCTAGATTGGGGTAAATGCATTTAAGAGCTTCAGCTCCTAGAAGGGAAATTATAATATAAAAGGGAATTTGTGTATGTATATATATATATATATATATATATATATGTGTGTGTGTGTGTGTGTGTGTATGTATATGATTTCTAAGGCCAAGTCATGACTTTAAGAGCCATGCCATGTGAAGATAATATTACCGATATTCATTCTTCATTACCTTAGCTAGCATGAGATTTCAGCTAGTAGTAAATAAATCATACTTGCTTGAAATCTGGAGAATTAATTACCCAGTTATAATAATATATATTTAAAACATAGATATCCAATTATTTATTTCCAATATATTGGAAATATATTGGAATTTTCAATATATTGTTGTCTGTTTTCCTGAAGTAAAAGTAGGACACACAATCTTAACTTCATTTCTTTACCATATTCTCTTGCACAGGTTCCTCTTCAGAAACTTCTCTCTCTGATCTTGATTTCAAGATATGCTGACATTTGCTAGAAAAAGATACAAAATAATGCAATACAGTATATTCTGGCATGTAGCTTTAAAAATCAAAAGGTCACTTCTTTTCTTGCTAAGAAGTTTCATTGTTGGCACACAGGATTTGTCCAATGCTGACAGTAAGAATCAAAGAGCCAGCAAGAATATAGTGGGGATCAAAAGGGTATGTGAATTGAATGGTATGTAGATGTGTTCATGCAAGGAAAACAATAAGGATGCGACTGTTGTGTATATCTGAGTTACTCAAAAAGCTATATGGCTTGTGTTGCATAGTGTCGTGTTGCATAGTGGTTAAGAGCTGAAGGAGCCGATACTGCACAACAGTATGTGCTGATAGGAATTGAAGCTTAATTCACTGAGACAACTTACAAATCTCTAATATCTCTTACAATGTGTTCCTAGGAGTCACACAGATGTGCCACTCAGAAAGGTACTGCAAGAGCTAACGGTTCAGTCTTGATGACACAGTAGAGTACAAAGAGCCAAAGAAAAATAATGCAGTATATTTATACACTTTTGCTACATAATGTATTGATTGCAAATAATAATCCTGTTTAGACCTTAAAGTTAGGAATACTCCTACAGTCATATTTTTGAAACATACAAGTTGGTTTAGAACACACGTGGGGAAACGTTTTGGCTTCACAGGCCAGATCCTTTGCATCATAGGCCTCGCAGGGTGGATGGGGCTGCCCACCTATCAAAACCCCATCTGTGGCTTTGCAATGTGCCCACTGAAACATTCACTCCTCTCCTCTCATTTCAAACAGTGCTTTGCCCTGCCTCCCCTTTAAGCAAAGGGACATTGTTAAACCCATGTTTAGTGCTTTGGGAAGTTCTGAGCTTGTTTCTCCCCTCTCCACCATTGACAGGCATGAGAGAAACAAGGCTGAAGTTTGCTGGCAACAGCAGCAAGCTGGCAAACACTTGGAACAAGCCCTCTTGTACACCAAGCCCAGTGCTTAGGAGGATTGCTCTCCCTTCCCATCAGCTGGTATGATCGGGGTGTGATCCTGCTTCGTGCTGGGTTCCAAAAGCACTGTTTGAAGCAGCTTGTGCGTTTCTCTTGAAAGCAGATGGCACACAAGCTGCTTCACATAGCGCTTTTGAGCAGGATTTAATCTCTGCTTATCACCAGTGATGTCAGCTGATGGGCAGGTGGGCATGGTTTGGGGATAATGGCTTCGTGGGCGAAAGTGGACTCCTAACAGACCAGATTGGCCTGCAGTTCCGCACCCTATATTTCAAATAAAAAGGAAGGATCATGCTTGTGTTCACTCCTCCATATCCTTAGTTAAAAGTTTAAAAAGGAACAATCAAACCATCCAAGCATTTCACATAGTTTGGATGCTATCTTCTCAATTGCATGAAAAGGCACCTGAAAATTAGATGGGAGTTCTGTAGTGTGCTGAATGAATGGCCAATGTTAGTATGCCTAGCATATTTTAGTCAAGCTAACAGGTGTGTGAGTGAATGAGGAATGGGTACATGATGTTTTACAAGGATAAACATGTTTTCAAATTTACATCTGTAGTACCTTCCTCTAGTATCTTTCTTTTTTGGCTCAGAATCTGATGAACTGCTTGTTGACCCATCTGAATACTGATCTTCTTCCTCATAAGCAGACACAGCGGTGCTATGTAAAGGTTCTTGTGAAGGTTCACCTAGATAACATAGACAAATCTAGCATTAATGAACTGCACCATCGTGTTTGTGGTGAGCAATAAAAACACAGGTCAGTCTTGGGCATTCAGACATTTGGCCACCTCGAATGTAAACATATACATGAAGGGGAGCAAGGGCACACTATCAGTGACAACTGTCCCTTCCAGCACAACCACTTTATTAAATTAACAGTCGTCCTATTTCAGAACTTCACCTTCAAAACTCATGGAGGGCTAGTAACATGATAACAGTAATGTGTCAGAAGAGGTGGGCTTGACAGCACATTCATTTCTCCTCATGGGCTTGTTTACATGTGAGGAGAACATATTTTTATATTTCTCACTTCAATTCCTTGTAATTTTGGACTACTCTGATGCCTCAGCCCTGAAACTGTTCACAGGATTCGGGGCACGACTTTCACCGCTGAAGCAGATTCTATTTTATGTTCTGTAACTATTAGTGTCAATTTAAAAAGGCAAAATGCGATCACTAACCAAATAATTCATCAGGTTCCTCTGCTTGGTCAGTTTGGAGAACTTTCAAAATACCTGATACATCTGGTTCCTAAGGAGAAAGCAGTTTAAAATGAAAGTGCAACTTGACATGGTATCCCTGGGGAGGACCCTCAAAAAACAGAATCTGTAACAAATAGCTGAAAATTGAGATTTATTTCTTTCAGCGTAAGAAATAGAATTCAAACAAATTCATATACTGGATTAGAACAAGAAAGAAATGTTCTATCAAAATACTATTTCCTATAATAAAAAACCCGCAGAAAGCAAAACAAGACAAGAAACCAGGGGTTATGTATGTATTTTTTTTTAGGGGGGGGGAAGGGATTGGCCTTTGGGGTAGGGTGAGATAGATAGGGGTTTATGTTTGTGTGAATGACAGACACTTATTTCATCTGTGGAGTGGATTTTCTGGATCTGTGCATGCTGTCTGTGTGATTGATAAACAGTTGGACATAGAAAGAGGAATAGTGGTGTGATGGGGGGAGAGGGAGAGGCGGGCAGGCAAGGTATGTATGTATGATCTGTCAGAGAGGGTGAAATGTATGCAATGTGTGTGAGGGAAGGTACGCTAGTATGTGAGTGGTCTGCTTGTATATGTGGTCTGTGAGAGAGAGAGAGAGAGAGAGAGAGAGAGAGAGAGAGAGAGAGAGATTTGTGTAGCTGTGTATATGTAGTGTATGACATACATATATACATACAACATTTTACTTGCATGCTGGCTTTCCAAAGTTAAAACCATGCTCAAGGCAGCTTACAACGTGAAAAAAATACAAATACATAATTACAAAGCCAAAATTAGCCATTAACAA
The DNA here is from genome assembly GCF_027172205.1 of Podarcis raffonei. Taxonomy (NCBI): domain Eukaryota; kingdom Metazoa; phylum Chordata; class Lepidosauria; order Squamata; family Lacertidae; genus Podarcis; species Podarcis raffonei. The sequence goes on along the minus strand of NC_070610.1, from coordinate 30,199,304 downwards.
TAAATAAGACGCCAAAAAGTACACAACCAAATTGAACAATTTCCACATATATCTTAAGATCTAAAATAAAGATCCTTTTTTTAATTAATAACAGAAACACCCAGCCAAACAAAACTTCCTAAACAATAGTCCAGCCCAAGAGTCTTTTCAGCAGCCTCAGCTTTCATAGCTGGAGTCAGTCAGGGCCCTCCCCTCCCAGGCCAGGTGGGAAAAGGCCTGCAAGGCAGGGAACAAGTCTTCCAAGACTCACAGCCAAGCTGTATGAGTGTGTATGTGTGAGAGATGTGTGTGTCAGTGAGCAGGATGTAACCATTTTGTATATTTTTTTCTGGTACTGGGGAATTCTCTATGATTTGACAGCAACAGCACCATTGTGTGCATTTGAGGAATCAATACTGTGTTATCTCCAATCCAAAAGTGGCAAGCAGCAGATTTTCTGGGTAAGGGGAGGAGAGCAGCAGTGACTGTACTAATTTTGTGTCATGCCATGCCACTGAATGTCAGCCATTCATTATCCCATTCTCTGTACACACGTATTTTACATATTCTGTATACTTATAGTGCCCCTAACGGAGGATGATTCTGTAGTGCATCATGCTCTTTAAGCACTTGGGATATCATGTGTCACCTCTATAGTTGGAAGAGCGAAAGGCTTTTTTAAAAAAAGTTTAAGTTCAAAATTCCCCATAGAATTCCAGTATGGATTATCTCAAGGCTGTGAATCAAATAAAACTAAACAGAAGTGGAAAATGTCTCATTTGTGTTTGAATGAAAAAGATATGTGCCACTTACTCCCAGTTTCTTTCTGAAGTCCCTCCTTGATTTTCTCTTTGGCATCTTTTTACTAACAAAATAGGGGGAAAGAAACATTACCATAAAGGGGTATATTATATTTTACATTTATGATTTTTTTTCAGCAGGACCTTTATCAACTCTTCATTGCACTTGTATCTGTGAGTTTCCTAAAACAGAATCACACAGTCCTAGGTAGTCTCCCATTCAAGTACAGAACAAGCTCAGTCCTATACAGCTTGAGTATTTCAGGTGCTTGCAGAACATCTCTGGAGTTCAATCAGTCAGTATATTTATCTTGCTGTTCCTTATACAAACACATTCCATCACTGTTCTGTCCATATGTGTATTGCATATTAATGAAATTATTATTTTGTGGAATGCCATTGTGAAAGTTAAAAGATATGGTGGGAGATGAGAACTGGAAGGCACAGAGGGGCTTAGATGCTATGTCTGCTGAGAGAAATTTAACAGCAGATCTGTCATTGCTGCTTACTGTAAAATAGTATTTTTTTGAAAAGCACCTATCTCAACAGTAGACATACAGACTCAGCCAGATGATATTTATTGTATTACTCCTTTCAATTAAGAAGCCAGTATGATCTTGCAAAAAATGTAATTTCCATATAATAGGTCAAAATTCTAGAAACTTCTAGAAGCAAGTTCTTCAGTTATATGCACACCTTCATATTCTTATAGCTGACTAACACTCCCTTGTAATCTATACACTCTTTTACCAGCACAGATGTTGTGATTTACACTTGCTTAGGACAAATTAATCTATTAAAAAAATGCCAAGGACAAGACTGATGTAAATTTTGTTGAGAAAAGTGGAAATGAACTTATACTTTTTTTCATAGTTACTAACCGAACACCGTTTTCCATATTTTGCTCGTCTTGTCTGTACTGCTAATTTAAGATGAATTTATTTCTTCTGAAAAGAGAAAAACACACACACACACACACTTCATAATCACATTCAGGTGGAACAATAAGACATACACTTTCCACTTTTTATGAAGATGAGTAAATCCACGAACAAGTGTGGCTACCAAAATCGTGTCTGGTTTGTTTCCCACTATTCCTCCCTACTTCCACCTTGTGGATGACAGAGATACAGGAATGCTATCTGCCTGTCTTACAGGGATGTAAGATTAAAGCATGTAAAGTAACCGGCCGCCCCCCAAGCTAGTCAACCTGGCGAGAAAGCTAGAGGTGTTTTCTCTCTCTTTTTTGGCTGCTAAGACTAAAAGCGGATTATCTTCAACTCTTGAGCCAGCAAAGATTGGCACTACAAATGATGTAAGGAGCGAGCTGCAGCCCATGATAGGAAAAGTAGTAAGGGAACACCTAGCTACTTTAAATGAATTCAAATCTCCAGGGCCTGATGAGCTGCATCCAAAGGGTACTAAAGGAGCTTGCGGATGTAATTTCAGAGCCTTTGTCTATTATTTTTGAGAATTCTTGGAGAACAGGTGCAGTCCCTACATACTGGAGGAGGGCAAATGTCCCCATCTTCAAAAAGGGGGAAAGGAAGGTCCAGGTAACTACCAACCAGCGAGCTTGACATTGATACCAGAGAAGACCATAGAGAAGACCCTAGAACAGTTAATTCAACAGTCGGTCTGTGAGCATTTAGAAAAGGATGCTGTGATTATTAAGAACCAGCATGGGTTTCTTAAAAATAAGTAATGCCAGACCAACCTGATTTCTTTCTTCTTCTTTTTTTGATGGAATTACAGACTTGGTGGATCAGGGAAATGCTGTGGAGATAGTGTATCTTTATTTCAATAAGGCTTTTGACAAAGTTCCCTATTATATTCTTGTGAGGAAGCTGTTAAAATTTGGGTTGAACGAGGTAACTGTTAGGTGGATTTGTAGCTGGTTGACTGACCGAACCCAAAGAGTACTCATTAATGGTTCCTCGTTCCTGGAAAAAAGTTCCTGGAAAAAAGTTCCTGGAAAAAAGTGAAAAGTGGGGTGCTGCAGGGTTCTGTCCTGGTCCCATTGTTAACGTCTATATAAATGACTTGGATAAAAGAATTGAGAGGATGCTCATCCAATTTGCAGGTGGCACCCCTACCGGGAGGAGTAGCTAATGCCACAGAAGACAGAATCAGAATTCAAAATGACCTTAACAGATTGGAGAACTGGGCGCAAGCTAACAAAATGAATTTCAATAGGGACAAATATAAGGTTCTGCACTTAAGACAGGAAGAACCACATGCACAAATATAGGATGGTGGACACCTGGCTTACTAGCAGTACAAGTGAAAAGGATCTAGGGGTCCACAAGCTTAACATAAGTTAACAGTGTGATGCAGCAACAAAAAAAGCCAATGCTGTTCTAGGCTGCATCAACAGTAGTGTCCAGATCAAGGGAAGTAATAGTACTGGTCTATTCTGCCTTAGACCACACTTGAAATACTGTGTCCAATTTTGGACACCACAAATTAAGAAGGATGTTGACAAGCTGGAAGGTGTGCAGAGGAGGGCAACCAAGATGATCAAAGGTCTGGAAACTAAGCCTTATGAGGAGTGCTTGAAATATATGTTTAGTCTGGAAAAGAGGAGACTGAGAGGAGACATGACAGCCATCTTTAAATATCTTAAGGGCTGTCACGTGGAGGAGGGAGAATGCTTATTTTCTCCTGCTCTGGAGGGTAGGACTCGAACCCATGGCTTCAAGTTGCAAGAAAGATTTCGATTAAACATTGGAAAAGACTTTCTGACAGTAAGAGCTGTTCAGCAGTGGGCTCCCACCCGAGGTGGTGGACTCTCCTTTCTTGGAGGTTTCTAAACAGAGGTTGGTCAGCCACCTGTCATGGATGCTTTAGCTCAGATTCCTGCATTGAAGAGGGTTGGACTAGAGGACCTTCGGGGTTCCTTCCAAGATTCTATGATTAGCTTCTGGCTAAAATAAAATAAAATGCCAGAGCCGCTCCCAAGAGCTCCCTCGCTGAGCTACAGCGAATTCAAACCGGAAGAGCAGCCGCCCCTCAGAACTCTTTTCTTTGCCTCAACGTTCACGCGGCGCGTCCGCTGGCACCGTTGACAACCCGCGCGCGCTTAACAACGGCTCCCATGCCCCGCCCCCGGCACGCAGCCTGGGGCCACGGCCTTCCTCTGTTGCGCTCTACCTTAACGTCCGATAAGCCCCACTCCTTCTGGCCACGCCCCCTCATAACTCCTCTCGAGCCCACGGCTCCCCCTCCCTGACTAGGGCCCCTGGGCCTCTGCACCTAGCGCCCCCCCCCGCCCAAAGTGCCCCCTTGAGCTGAACTATTCGGCTGTGGCGCGCGCCCCCCTCAGTCGCCAGGCCCGACAGCTTCCGCGAGAGAAGCGAACTCACCGCGAGCTCCCTTCGGCTGTTTCTTTCCCGCCGTTGTAACTCAAATGGCCGCGCCGGAACTGTCCCACCGAGCACCCGGAAATGGGGGGAGACGCAACTATTAGGACTTCCCTCAGGGTACAAGGAACAAGGCTTTTGAGGGAGCCCCTGTTTCTATCTCGGCAGTTGGTTTGGTCCGTCGGCTCAGAGCTAAGAGGCGAAAGAGTATGCAAAGAGCTTTAGGAGACGAGCGGCGTTAGCTGCTGGTAGCTGTGAGAACAGAGGAGCAGCGCCATCTAGTGGTTGGAAGGGAGTAGGTAACCCTTATTTTTCCTCAATTCTGCACAGTTCATTACCGTACTGGCGTTCTTCAACCTTTAGTTGCCAGATGTTGCTGCGCTACAACCCCAATTACCGCTGGCAGTTGACTAGGGAGTTGTGGGCCAACAACGTCTGTGCGAAACCTTACGCCCAGAAGACAGAACGGAGTGGCTGGTTAGGAGTAGTGCAGCTAGGGCTTCTTGGCATCCATCCATTCATAGATGGCTCTTTGATCTTCAGTTAATGTATAATAATAATAATAATAATAATAATAATAATAATAATAATAATAATAATATATTATCTATACCCCGCCCATATGGCTGAGTTTCCCCAGCCACTCTGGGCGGCTCCCAATCGAGTGTTAAAAACAACACAGCATTAAATATTAAAAACTTCCCTAAACAGGGCTGCCTTCAGATGACTTTTAAAGATAGGATAGCTGCTTATTTCCTTCACTTCTGAAGGGAGGGTGTTCCACAGGGTGGGAGCCACTACCAAGAAGGCTCTCTGTCTGGTTCCCTGTAACCTCATTTCTCACAATGAGGGAACCGCCAGATGTAAAGGAGGAGAGGGTTTTATTTTTATTTTTTAAGAAAGTCATGGGAATGCATTGCAAACAGTTTCAAATAGAAACATGTTCTCTGCTCCATCAATAACATTGATTCCAACTCAATGTTGGATTTCAATGTCCCACCTCAGAGCTTGTTGTCATCTGTATGTTGCTTCTTTTACCCATTGGCTTAATGTGGCCGTTAGATAGATAGCTCTGGGATAAAATAGAACTCTAGAGCAGAAAACCTGTGAGGCAGAGCAATAGCTCGTCATCTAAGGTCTGTCCATCAGCAGAGCCACTGAAGCATGGTGCATCCCACGTTCATTCTAGACAGGTGATCCTGAATGATATTGTGGTCAATCTCTGAAGGCCACTGAAAGATCTAGTAAGAAGCAACAGGGATACGTCCCCCCCCCCCAGAGCTTTGTGGCAACCAAGATTAAGACAGTTTCAATTCCAAACCTAGGCTTGAAACCACATTGAAATTGATACAAATGGCTGCCCCTTATGTTTCTGGATCTTACCAGCCACAGCCTTGACTCTAGGGACAAATAAGATACAGCACAAGTCAATAGTGTGACAAACCATCCTGGAGCTCCAAGGAGGCACTCAACACTTGCAGTCACACACTCTTCCAATGGTAGCTGTTAATTGTCATCATGGGCAAGGATCAAGTATACAGGTGATAGGCCACATGTCTTGGATCAACCTGCCCATAACGTCAGGCTGTCTCAATAGAAAGCCATCCAAATAAAAAGGACCAAATGACATTAAGGAGATGCCCAGCATTTGCAGTGCAGTCAGCTTGGACTTCCAAGTGAGACACAAGTGATTTTATCCGCAAAGTACTTGGCAACAATATCAATGGACACCTGAGGGTTCATTGTACATCCTGCAAGAAGTGCCTCGGGACAATACTGTACAGTGGTACCTCGGGTTACATATGCTTCAGGTTACAGACGCTTCAGGTTACAGACTCCACTAACCCAGAAATAGTACCTTGGGTTAAGAACTTTGCTTCAGAATGAGAACAGAAATCGTGCTCCGGTGGCGCAGCGGCAGCGGGAGGCCCCATTAGCTAAAGTGGTGCTTCAGGTTAAGAGCAGTTTCAGCTTAAGAACGGACCTCCGGAACAAATTAAGTTCTTAACCCAAGGTACCACTGTACTGACAAAGGCTTCTGTTAATGGAAAGGGAGTAAGGTATTTTTTGCTGACTTTTCCTTCCCTGTCTAGCAGGCATGGGGAACCTTTGGCCATCCAGATGCTGTTGAACAACAACTATCATCCCTGGCCATTGGCCATGCTTGCTGGGGCTTATGGGAGATGTAGTTCAGCAACAACTGGAAGGCTAAGGATTACCTCACACCTGCTTTACAGCCTCCTAAATCTGTTGCAGAAAGATTGGGGGCCCCAGAACAACAGGAGATTGTAAAAGAGGTGAATTTGCAAAAATTGTCTCCCTTTTTTATTCATGGAAGCCTTCACTGGCTCAGAGACTCTTCCACTAATGGAAGGACACAGATATGACTCAAGGTAATTCTTTGTCAGATCAAAGAACTTTCTATGAATGGAAGAATACAGTTCAGTACTACCATCACAGCCATGCTAGGGCACTTCAGTTCAGCCTTAATCTGTATTCTTTTCACTGAATTTGGCATATTATGTGCTGCCTTTCATGTTCTGCTTCCATCAGGGTTACTGAATGTCCTGCTCAGTACAGCTGAGGCTAATAAGAAGATAAAATATCCACATTTAAATAAGAGTGGTGTGTTACTACATCTTCAAAAGTGTGAAACACTGATGCATAGTGCAGTATATTAGACTAACTGGAGCTTATTGTGAACAAGTCTTGACTTGATATTGCAATGTACCTGACAGTGCAATTAGTCTAAGATACTTCTCTAGCTTTACTACAGCAGTAAGAAAGATATCTATGCAAATGGAGAAAGAGCTCAATTTAAATTCCTGCAGTCCAGACTTCATGTGTTGACCATTTGCTGAACTATTCTTCTAGACTCAACCACCAAGCTTATAATTGAAGCTGTCCCAGAAACTCCAGCGGGTACAGAATGCTGCAGCGAGGCTCCTCACGGGGTCTCTGCCATGGGAGCATATTCACCCAGTGCTTTTCAAGCTGCACTGGCTCCCGGTGGAGTACAGAGTCAGATTTAAGGTGCTGCTTTTGACCTTTAAAGCCCTTCACGACCTAGGACCCTCGTACCTACAGGACCGCCTCTCCTGGTATGCCCCACGGAGAGCCTCAAGGTCCATAAATAGCAACACCCTAGTGGTCCCGGGCCCTAAGGAAGTTAGATTGGCCTCAACCAGAGCCAGGGCCTTTTCAACTCTGGCTCCGGCCTGGTGGAACGCCCTGCCTCATGAGACCAGGGCCCTGCAGGATCTGATTTCTTTCCGCAGGGCCTGTAAGACAGAGTTGTTCCGCCTGGCCTTTGGCTTGGAGCCAATTTGATTCCCTCCCTCTCTTTCTTTTTTCTTTTCCTTCTCCTCCTGCGATGAGGCTACATTTTAATATTTTAATGTTCCATTATTTTAATGTTGTATTTTATTTTTGTTTTTAAGTTGTAATCATTCATCTTGTTTTTATTATTGCTTGTAAGCCGCTCTGAGCCCGGCCTTGGCTGGGGAGGGCGGGGTATAAATAAAAAATTATACCCCGCCCTCCCCAGTATGTTCCAGGTGCTACTGAGAACATACAGGTTGGCACACCCACCTTGGACACACAGATTATGAAAGAGAAAAGGGCATGGGAGAGAGCTCCAGCCTTTAATTTGAGCTGGCACCGACTTGTTGACATGTTCACCGGGAAGCCCTAGCACACATACACCGTGTGTAGTGAAACAAAATAAAAAAATTCCTTCAAGTAGTACTTTAAAGACCAACTAAGTTTGTTATTGGTATGAGCTTTTGTGTGAATGCACACTTCTTCAGACTTCAACAAACTTAGTTGGTCTCTAAGGTGCTACTGGAAGGAATTTTTTTATTTTATTTCGACTACGGCAGACCAACACGGCTACCTACGTGTGTGTAGTGAGAAATGAGGAGGAGCTATGAAGCTAAAGGACAGCCTCTGCATCCTTTGTAAAGGTGATTGATTTGTCTTACTTCATCCATGCAGACAGGAGGGGAATTGGAAGGTGTTTGTTTATTGGTGGAAGACACTGGGCAGAAACTGAAAGAAACAGGTGGATGAGGAGGTCTAAGAGTGAAGTCTTGCTCCTGTCCATCATAATACTGGACAGATTACTACAGGGTGTTGAGAGGGGTTATTTTTAACTATTAAGTGAGAAACAGCGGCCGTAGTCTAGGCTAGAAGTGTTTCCCTTGGTGACCCCACCATGCTGAAAAGTGTGTGTGTTTGTGTGGTGTTTCCTGTCCTTTCCAGAAAATCACTGTGCTGCATGAAAAGGGGTCTAGAACTTTTAAAAATAAATTAAATAAAGCCACTTAACTCACTACAAGATTTTTTTTAAAAAAAAAGAATATTAAGGGGAGTCATGCCCATAGTTAAGCAAGGTAGCTAAAGCAACGGTGTCATGTCCTTGGTTGTGACACGTCCCCCTGCTGAGTGACTTGGCTGAGGACTTTGGGAGAAGCAACTATTTGAAGATAGCTGAGGTGAGCAAAGGTGGTGGCTAGTTTGTGGTGGTCGTTTTTGAGAAAGCAATTATGTTTTGAGAAAGCAAGAAAGTTTCTTCATCTAAAGTGTAAGTAGGATTCCTAATTCTTTCTGCATTCTGCTTCTTTTGCTATCCCTCAAGATTTAGAAACATAGGGAACCCATGTCAAGGTTAGATTAATTTTAAAGAATTGTCCTCAGGGCCCCCTTAGATGTTTTGAGGGAAATGGCTCGCCTTCTCTCTTGTGGGCATCATCACAAGAAGGGCATCTCCCAATTTTGGAGGGTCTTTTGACAAGATGCCCTCCTCAGTGGGTTCAACTGCTTGCTGCATTCTCCATGAGATGTTTCTGAAGTTCATCTGCCAGGTGCCCCAAATTCAGTGCAGAGTATTTGCTAACAATAGTACTACCACCTACAGAGTTGCCAGGCTGCTTATCTGAAAGCAACTACAACACACTCTAAACTACAACAAGCTCTTTTGCTAAAGTTTTACTGCATGCTGTGGGCATGTTTCTGCAAGCATCTGAGATGTCAAGATAAAGCGAGATTGCATATTTCTGTCTCTTGCCAAACTAGGTGAAAGGGCAGCAGTAGACACTTACTTATGGTGGTTGAATTGCAGAAGCAATTACAGAGGGGTGGGGTGAGGTAGAACTTGGTGTAATCTGTAGGGTGGACCAAGAGCCAACAGATGTGTTTCTGAAGCGTGAAGATAAGGCATAAGCAGCACAACTAATCTTAGATTAGCAGAGTACTGCTCTATTCTTTTCACTTTAATGGGGAAAGGAGGGATCCTGGCACTTCTTAGCCTGTAACACCTCATGTCACTGTTTTTCAAGTTAATCAGACAAACAATTTGTTAGAGAAGACATCCATTCCACCATTTGAACTAGAAAGAATCAGGAGTATGCTTTTAAAGGTGATCTAATTTTCAGTTCCACACACACCCAATATTGTAATAAAGGCCGTGTTCTTCTAAGCGCTTTTGGTCAAACAAGAAGCAGAAATGTTTGTAAATTTTACATAATTTACAGTAAGCAGGACTATAATATAGATGGCGCTTCCTCAAAGCAAGCGAGTATCAAAAGACTGTTAAGGTATCAGAATATTACAGAGCAATTTACAGCTTCCAAATACAGAGTACATACATTAAAAACTTACAAAACAAGACACCAGAGTTAACAGTTTTGATTCAAATAGGGAAAGAGTTGAGGATACATCCTGCGTTTTCTAAATCCATGTCCAATAGGGATATAAAGCTGCAGCCTGAGTGAAGTAGGGATCTTATTTCTTTAAATCAGGGGTGGGGAGCTGGTGGCTTCACAACTGTTGCTGGACTTCCAGGTCCCATCGGAATGGCCAGGTAATGGGAGTTTTAGTCCAACATATGGAGGGGCATAAGTTCCCCATCCCTGCTTTAAATTGTGGAGCCAAACTTTTTGCAGATATAAGAGCTACAAACAAACAAACAAACAAACAAACACCCCACGCTAGTCAAAGGGTTTTGGTAATGGAGCAGCAATGGGGAAGGAGAAAGCCATTGTATGACCTCAGGTTATTTTTGTAGGAGCAGTCTTTTGAATAAGGCAGTTGCTGGGAAGCTCAAATGCATGGTTGCCTATGGGAAACTGAAAGCAGGACCTGAGTGCATCTGGGTGGTTACTGAAAACAGGACACTGGATTAGATGAGACGCTTTGGTCTGATCCAGCAGCGCTCTTCTTAAGTTCTTAACAAGCTTTTTTCAGACCACTGCAGATGTTAACTGTACCACAAGCTCCTCTTATGAGCTACTGGTTTCCTCTTGCTCATGTAGTAAGCTATAGCCCATGATTATTAACAGGCTGAGCACTCTGAATTTGCAAAGAGCTCTCTGCAATAGGTGTACACAGAGTTGTGTGTTTATTGTTTCACCATAATTGCAGAGAACTCCTGCGAGAGAAAGCAAGAGTTGAAAATCCAGCAGAGCAACTTTAAGGATCCTACAATTTCTTTTTCTTTGGCTTCATTTGGAACATGATTAAGTACTTCAAGTAACTCCCCTCACCCCATAAATAAATTAGTAATACTCAGTTTCTTTTAAACTACATTTTACCATGCCACACTTTTCAGACAGTGGTTCCCATTGTTATGAACATTTGATGCAATTTCTTAAAAAGGTTTACTCAAATTAAATGCAGAAATATTTATTTTGGTTTCCTTCATTGGTTTTTTGGAAATTTTGGTTTATAAAATATAGAAATAGCCAACACTAAGCAAACATTCGAACTCCAATGTAACAAGTGACTTAATACTCTATGAGTATTGGCTTGGCTGTGCAATTAGGGTACATATGTATGAAATTATACAACTGAGTAGTGCATTACAGTTACACAATCTTTAGTGCAAACTTCATTGTGCTTGTTTACATATACTTAAACAGGAATTTATGACTTGCTATGTGGAAAAACCCTCAAGCATGGATTATTACAAGGCATCTCAATTTCATTCCCCCCACCCAATGAAATACAGGTGCAGATACATGGTAACTGAAATATCTTTCCCCACTTCATGCCTAATGAAAGAATGTCCCATGTTAAACCACATCCCAGTTTCTGGCTTTTTTGTATACTGGAGATCAGAAAGTGAGAATAGTGTGAAGCAGAAGCCAACTTTGCACAAAGATAATCAAGTTAAAAGTGGCCAAGGTTAAGCCTGCTCTGGCAATCTAGTGGCCAACAATGAATGAGCATGACAGTTAGCCCCAGCACTGGAATTCCATCCACATGCATGCTACAGCATGATGTTGCAATGGCCCAACCATCTCTGGAGCTCATGAAGTCAACATGTATTGCATTGGTAGTTTCATCTAGATTCCTAGGGCATAAGACACACCCAGAAAAGCTTCAAAGGAGTCAACAGGAAACCAAAGTAGCCAAGTTTCTGCCAGCGTCCTAAGGGACCTGCCTTTCTCAATGTGCACTAAAAATCTCCATGGGGCAGAAACCACCAGCTGCACAATATACTAAAGACAATAAAATGTGCTAGCAACACACACACACATCCCTTTACATGCCTTGGAGAGAGTCACATTTTTGGCTGAGGAAGTCTTAAATAACTTACAAATCACATAGATACCATTTACAGTTTTAAGGCGCATTGAAGAAGTTGTATGTCACCATAAAAAATGGTCTGCAACACAAGTGGACAGTAAGGCAGTGTTCCATTTTCTTCAGTTTTCCTATGTCGAGTACCCTTTGCGTACAAGTTAATGATTGCACTGTTTCCTTCCCTATATTTGCTGTAGTCAATTTAGAGATATGAAGGTCAATAGCAAATGCCATTCTCTCCAACAGTTTCCCTCAGTTACATCTGTATATTGGCATAGAGTTCTTCTATCTGGGACTTGAAGTATTTGCGTAGCTCTGGTCTCTTTGCCTTTAATGTTGGTGTTAGCAGGCCATTCTCGACAGAGAACATTTCAGGGTGAAGGGTAATGCCTTTGACCTGGAAAGATAAGACAGGAAGTCAGATTTTGCATACTTCTTTCATTAACTAGTATTAACAACAAAATTGGCATTTTGAAATATATGAGATAATGTTCAGAACAGTTTGTTCTAAGTGATTTATGTTAGGAATACTCAGCAGTACAACTCTGCAAAGTAGGATTTAACAATGAAAACTAAAGGAAAAGTTAGAAAATAAAAAATAAACCAATAAAATATGCCTAGCAGATTATTTTATATTGTTCACAAGCATGCTGGTTGATGAGGCTGAAATTTTTGTAATATTTTGTGGTACCACTGAAGATGATCACTTGGGTTGAAACACATCCAGTTATTATAGCATTTTCTTTGAATTTATTACTATTTGTACATTACAGCATTTGGCTTATTATTGATACACAAACACAGTGCTAGGCATATTCTATTGGTTATATTTTGTCAATTTATATTTTAAACTTTTGATCTTAAAACTGCTTTCATTACTTGTTTGCAGCATTAGGTTTATTTTGTCTTCGTGATAAAATTACATAACTGACACTCAAGAGGGAAAGAGAAAGACACCTCTATTCTATTCCCTATTGCAGTAGAAGTGGGAAGAAATTAAGATGTATTCTCAAAAATCAGCCCCACAGATTCAAGTTTGTTCTAAAAATAGAGCTTTGATTTAATAATGAACCAGTTAAAGTTTCCAGCTGCAAAACTATGCAAATAAAGCAGTTTAATATGAAATCAAAGTATTATAGTTGAAACTTCAAAGAGATACTCACCTGTTCAAAGGACTTCAAGCCAAACTCTTTCCCAACTTTCAACAGGTCTTCCAGAATATATTTTTTAATGTCCTATTGGGATTCAGAATAATAAGAGTTATAGAACAATACTGAGAAAAGTATTTCTGAACTATTTGTGGACCAGCTATCAAAAGTGCACGTTTTATTGTGGATAGTTAACCACCTTTATCCACCCCTCACCTGTATGTGTTCATTGAAGATCTAAAAGGGAGGAGCTAGCTGTACATGCATAGGCTCCCCCATGAGACTGAATGTTTCAGTAATCCAGGACTCTCAGTTGCTTGAGGGAAACATATGAGTAGAGTCACCACATCCTTTAGACCAGAGGTTGCTAAGCTTTTGTGGACTGAGGGCCACATTGACCCCTAGTCAACCCTCTAGGCAATGCTAGCCAGAGCACAAAAGCAGACTGCGATGATGTGTAGACATTGTGATGAAGCTAGCAGGTGTAACCCCCGTTCACCTGCCACGCTGTGGTCTCAGGAGCAGAATGGATGCCTGGATGAAGCTTATGAAAAGGGTGGGAAGAATAGACTTCTCTAAATCACAGATCCAATCCCTTACCTTGCTCCTGCATAGTTCTTCATAGGTGCCTCCCAGTCCTTTTTTCTTGGCCCAGCTACACAAAACATCTGGATCTGGTACTACAATTCCTATTAGGAAAGCCTAAGTAGAAGTAAGGGAGCATGTTAGAAGCTGCCCACTGACAATTCATTTTAGAAGTTTCTCTGAGAACCCCCCACCCCACCCCGCAAAGTACAGTCAGGTAGCAAGCTATGCTATTGTCAATGCTATTGAGGGGTTTGTTGCATCACTGCAGGTAGGAGAAGACACTATGAAGAGATTCGAATGGCCTTTCAATGACAAAACATAATATTTTTATTCCAGCAGGTTTAAATCTTGGTGCTGAGTTATTAGGTTTGGGTCATCATTTTTAGCTCATTATGATGGTCTCAAATTAGGTTGCCCTTCTTAAAGGTCTCATTGCAGGTTTGAAAATGGGATGTAAATATTTAAATAAATCTGCCCTAAAATTCTAAGGACTTCACATTTAAGACTCAACATTTATGGAAGAATGTTTCCTGGCATAGATTAGACATTCATCAAGTCTGGCTTGTATCAGGTAGCCTAAATATACACATTAGTACTACCACAGAAATAAATATCTTTTAAAAAATAGGCTTTTCCCAAATAAGCAATATAAGGTAAACATACCTGCAAACTTTCACCATAGACAAATATCTGGGCAACAGGCTCACTCCTCATATAAACATTCTCTATTTTTTCTGGTGCAATATATTCTCCTTGTGCAAGTTTGAATATATGTTTTTTCCTATCAATTATCTTCAGTGTACCATTCTGTAACACAATAATAATAGTTAGCTTACTCCTAAGAACTGTTCACGTAATGAATTCAGGACCACATTGCTCCATGAACAATAACACAAGTGCTAGCAGAAAACTCAATAGAAGGAATAGTTCACAGTAGCATTTGACCTTGCTCATTATCTCTGAATCATCTGGAACAACTATCTCTCTCTCTCTCTCTCTCTCTCTCTCTCTCTCTCTCTCTCTCTCTCTGATTTATGCCTACATTAGAACAAGCAGTTCTAATGTATCAGTTATGAGCATGTTACAAGCAAGTGTCAAATAAATCAAAGATTCGTTCATTTACATTCATTGCATAATACACTGTCCCAACTTTGTCAATGGTGATGGGATGAATGCCTCAGACTACTTAGAATGCATCCCCAAGTTCTCCTAGTAAAGAGGCCTCAGCTGCTACAGTGGTATATTGTCGCCCTCCTCCATTCGTTGGCTGGGTACTAAATGTTCTGGGCTGCTTAATCATCTGTCTTGGGGAAGAGTCTGAAATGCCTGGCATTCTATGTATTAAGGTTGGTATCCCAGGAGAGATACTATGCAACTTAGCTTTGCAGTTTGAACCCTATCAGGTATACTGTGCAGCTGTGTTCTGGTGGCAGCACACTCTATTACAGCAATTTGCTGCAGTTTATCCACTGTAGCAATCGGGAACTCCTGGAGGTGCAGTTGCTGTGACTGATCCACCTCTTCCTGCCCCTACAGGTCGCAGGTAATCAGAGGGTTGCACTGCTAAATCCCTGGACATATTCATCCATTCCTCATGTTGTTGATATATCGATCCACAGCTGGGCCTTTCTACTAGTTGTCTAACAGTTGCAGATGGCATGTCAACATAAAGAAATGTAGTAATTGTGGTAATATGAATTTTGCATTGTCTTAACTCCACTGAAAGGCCAGCTTCTACATCACAATCCTGATGGTGGTGTTGACTGACCCTTAAGTATAGTAGCTGGAAGAAACGGTCTGTGTAAGTCAGAATGAAACTGGTTCAGTATTTAAAAAGGGACATAGTCTCTAGAATGTACATTGCTGTCTCCAGTGTTGTTTATTCTCAGATTCCTCTTGTCTAATTAGAAGCTTCACATTTCTGGCATCTGTTGCTGTTCCCTTATTATTTGACTATTTCCCTCTTTTCCATCCCTTGTAGGATTAAACCAAGTAGTCACCCCTCCAGTCTGAATGCTGTTTCTGTCATTAACTTGGGTTGTTGTTTTTTGTAATTAACTGCATATTATTCAGTACTTTGGCTTGCCATCTTGATGACACTTGTACAACAGGCAATTTGATCTACACATGCAGACAAGGACATGCTTAAGTTACTTCTAAAGGCTTAGCAGTATGATGCTGCATCAAATCACAGACTTTTTCTGTGAGTGAAGCTTAAGAGAACATTGGGTTGTTTTCCACTAAGTCCTACTTGGAACAGACCCATAAAAATCAATGGATTACATTGTGTTGTTGTTTAGTCATGTCCGACTCTTCGTGACCCCATGGACCAGAGCACGCCAGGCACTCCTGTCTTCCACTGGCTCCCCCAGTTTGGTCAAACTCATGCTGGTAGCTACGAGAACACTGTCCAACCATCTCGTCCTCTGTCATCCCCTTCTCCTTGTGCCCTCCATCTTTCCCAACATCAGGATCTTTTCCAGGGAGTCTTCTCTTCTCATAAGGTGGCCAAAGTACTGGAGTCTCAGCTTCAGGATCTGTCCTTCCAGTGAGCACTCAGGGCTGATTTCCTTAAGAATGGATAGGTTTGATCTTCTTGCAGTCCATTGGACTCTCAAGAGTCTCCTCCAGTACCATAATTCAAAAGCATCAATGGACTACATTAATTGTATCCATTAACTTCAATGGGTCTACTCTGAGTAGGATTAGCAATCCATCGTTCTTACTAACTTGCATTAATTTTTGCATTTTAATTAGTTTCTGATTAAAGGACTGAAGCAGACCTCTGGTACCTTTCTTTCCCATTCTAACCTGAAACACTCTTAAAGGAGGATAAAGTATGTTTGTGAAGTTCAAAAAGAATGCAAAGAGGAAAGAAGATATGTAGGGCAATGGAAAGACTGGACTTCTCTATCTGTGGAATTAAAGCAATGGCAAGCCATCTTGATATTTGTTCTTATGTCTCAAAATGCTCGATTTACAGGTTTACTTACTGGTAACCATTTCCCGATATCTCCGGTGTGTACCCAGCCATCTTTGTCAAGAACTTCTGCAGTCTTTTCGGGTTCCTTCAGATAGCCTAGGAACACATTTGGCCCTTTTATGCAAACCTGAAATAGAATGGAACACACGCTCTGTAAAAAAATCTGCAGGACAGGTTTCTCCTATTAAGTGTTTCAGTGTTAGGATGGAGTGGGAATAAAGCTCATTTACTGTAGCCAGTGCATCTCACTCAAGAGCGATTCTCTCTAATCTCATGCTTTAGTGACATTACCAGAGCATTTGTCTCTGTATGACAAACTGCATTGATCAAGATCACAATCCGAGGTCATTAAACTGAATGAGGTTTTTTAATGGTTTCTTTGGATATACCGTATTTTTCGCACCATTGGACACATTTTTTTACTCTTAAAAGTAAGGGGAAATGTCTGTGCGTCCTATGGAGCGAATGTGTGGTCCCTGGAACCAAATTGCCGGAGTGCAGCACACTCTTGGACTGGTCTTTGGTAGTGGTGGTGGAGCCGCGCTCCCCTGCCGGCAGCCTCGGCTTCCCCCTGCAGCCCCGGGAAGCTTTGGAGCATCGGGAGGGCTGTGCGCCCATCCCCTGCGCTTCTGGGCTGTTGAATGGGGGAGGTGGGGAGAGCCTCGCTCGTCTGCCGGCAGCCTCGGCTTCCCTCTGCAGCCCTGGGAAGCTTTGGAGCAACGGGAAGGCTGTGCGCCCATGCCCCATGCTCCAGGGCTGCTGAACGGGGTTGGGGGGGGTGCTGCTCTGCCAGCAGCCTGCCCTTCCCCTCAAGGTTTGGAGCAGTGGGCAGGCTGTGCGCCCATGCCTCACGCTCCTAGGCTGCTGAATGGGGGTGGGGGTGCTGCTCTGCCAACAGCCTGCCCTTCCCCTCAAGGTTTGGAGCAGCGGGCAGGCTGTTCACTGAGAGAGGGGAGGAAGAGGACGGAGAGGAGGGGGACCAAGAAGCTGGGTGAAGGGAGATAGGTTGCCGTGAGTGGAGAGTCATGGTAGAGAGCAAAGGAGAGGGAGCAGTGAAGGAGAGAAATTGTAGACGTCACCTGAGGAGTTTGGGTGAAAGGGATGGAGAGGAGGAGGCTGGAAAAGGGGACTGTCCTGCTTTGGGGGGGGGGGAGAAAAAAGTGGGGAAAAGGAAAGCCTCCCAAGCCTGCCGCTGAGAAGCTCTGCTTGGCTGTTTCTTGACTGTAATTCAAGTAAAGGGAATGTTTGCGAGCAGCTGGCAGGCTGTTCGCTGAGAGAGGGGAGGAAGAGGATTGAGAGGAAAAATGTGGCATTAGCAATGCTTTGGATGGATACGAAGATGGTATTTTACATGAAGATAGCGAAGAAAGTGATGTCAGTGACTGTGAGCAACTGAGCTTCATAAATTCTGACTTTAGCAGTGATGAGTTCTTGGGGTTCATAGAAGACTAGAAGAGTACTCAAACCTTAAAGTCTCTCTTCATTTGTTAATGACAGTGATGATGGTTCTTAATGCCATTGTTGACTGCTGTTCACTTTACATGGCTGTAATGTGATTCTGATATACCGGTTGTTTATTAAATACAGTAGTTTATACAACATTTGATTCAGAATATTTTTTCCTTGTTTTCCTCCTCTAAAAACTAGATGCGCCCTATGGTCGGGTGCGTCCAATGGAGCGAAAAATACAGTAGATTGTATTTATTTTTAAACAATGGGTACAATTTGAGACGGAGGACTCCTGGCATAGGTCCATTGCTTGGATTTAGAGTGCTACTTACCTCACCCTCTCCTTTGGCAGCAAAATAATTCATTTCTTCAACGTCAACAAGCTTTACAATGTTGCAAGGCATTGGGGCACCAACGTGACCTATTTGTTGGATAAATAACGTCTTTAAGCATGTGGCAATAGTACTCACTTTATAACTGTAGCTCTATATAAGCAGAAGTGGCGTCATTCAGACTGCAGTTTTATTGTTTTCTCATGGTCCCAAGCCTGAGTTTTGAATGTTTCAAAGGGTACTTTGACCTCAGCTTTTTAAAGTTGTATTAAGGCTCCCAGCCATGACACTGATCAAAACAAACTCTTCTAGAGTCAACTCATACATACCAAATTTGCTCATGGTCATTGACTATAGAGAGAGATCCATGTGACCTAAATGTTACACTGGAAACTGCAGTGTATGGTATTGCTTCAGTGATGGCATTGCTGTATCTGTATGTAATGCCCAGTGCTTTTTTACCACAATGCCTTATTGCGTTACACAGGGCTTTCCATGTATGCATTTGCATCCAAGGCTTACTTTCATTAAAGTAGCTAGATCTGTGATTAGCTACTGTGTTCGTCTGGTCTTATCAAAATAACCAGTGGGAACCCGACTTGAGTTCAAGTGCAGCCAGGCAAGCTGGTACTTAGTGCGCAAATTTTATTTTTATTTTGTTTATTAAATTAGCATACTGCACTTCATCCGTAGATCTCAGAGTGGTTAACAACATAAATATATAAGATTTAAAAAACACAAAATACATTGGAAAACAAGGACAAAAACAACAAATAAATAAAACCCCTCCCCTTCCCACAAACATTTAAAAAGGAATAGGATGTTAATCAGCCAAAGGTCTGGGGCCTAAAAGTGTATCATGAAGGCACCAGCCAAACCTCCTTGGGGAGAGCATTCCACTAACAGGGAGTCACTGCAGAAAAGGCCTTTTCTCACATTGCTATCCTCAGGACCTCTCAAGGAGGCGGCATACAAAGAAGGACCTCAGAGGATGATCTCAGGGTCTGGGTAGGTCAGGCTTCCTCAGCCTTGGCCTTCCAGATGTTTTGAGACTACAATTCCCATCAGTCCTGCTAGCTAGGGATCATGGGAGTTGTAGGCCAAAAACATCTGGAGGGCCAAGGTTGAGGAAGCCTGGGTTAGGTTCATATGGAGAGATGTGGTCCTTGAGGTATTGTGGTCCTGAGCCATTTAAGGCTTTATAGATCAAAAACAATACTTTGAACTGGGTCTGGAAACTAATTGGCAGCCAATGTAGTCAAGCAAGGAGCGGTGTAATATGAAGATGGCTGGTTCTGCTATCATGAACTTCCACAGCCGATCTCCACCAGATATATGGAATATACTATCAATTCCAGTCTAATATGGAAATTAAATGCAAATTGAAAAGCTCCACCCTCTGTCGGAATGCACAGAGCAGAACAGCAAGACTCCCTTTATTTCCAGAACACCAGGTATGTGGACCACTACTGGAAGCAAGACAATTTTCCTTTCCTTGCACTAACAATCCATAAACTTCTTTGGAAGGCTCACTTCATGCTTGAGTTACCATGCCATCTTTTTAACAACGTTTCAAGAAAGAACACAGAAGCCCTACCAGCAGTCCAGTCACCAGGTACTGTTAGGGAACATCCAGCTGTGCATTCTGTCTGTCCATAGCCTTCATAAAACTGTTAAACAGAGTATACAAATTAGCCATTGGAGCTTTTATAGCCCCTCTCCTATTCTGTTGTTTCTTTAACACCAAAAAAACAACACCAGAACTATAGGCAATATGCAGGCTAAGCTTTTACAAAAACCCTGTACGAATGTAGGATTCATTTTTGCTAAGCCATCCATGGTCTCTCTACCCTCCTGCACTACCAATATTTTCAGTAAGAATTCCAACATATACAATCATTCCTACAGAACTGTCTTTAGTGAGTAATCACAAGTCTCATAGCTTTTGTTAGAACATTTGAACAAAATCCAATCTGCTTTCAATTTGGAGCGTTTTCTGAAATACATTCTTGCAGTTTTAATAATAAACATTAGCATCCAGCCCCTGGCCTAACATTATACCTAAAGGCCAAACACACTGAATTGTGGAAGCACATCTCTCTCTTTTAAGTGTGCATTGGGAATGGGAGATTTCCACTCATGGGCATAATGCCTTCAGAAGGACAGGCATGTAAGTCTGTTGCAGCAAAATCAATAAGTGGCCTTGTGTCACCTTACGACAGACCAATTTATTATGGCATAAGTTTTCGTGGACCACTGTCCATTTCATGGAAATACCGTGCTATCAAAAAGAGAGCTAGTTTTTGGTAGTGGGGCATCTAATGACATGTTACTAGAAGTGATCCCACCCCCCAAATACATCCTTAGAGTGAGACAACCTGCACATTAGCTTCTCTCCTACTCAGATTCTACTCTTTTTGGTTATACTTTAACACTATGAGGAAAGTATGGCATTTATATTCTTGACATAAAAAAAAAATGCTTTAAGGAAACTTTACGAAATAACAAGTAGAGCACAGTCCAAACTCACCTGACAACCAAGAGCTGCTCGTAGGAAGGTCAGTACATTGGCAGAAACAGGAGCTGCTCCTGTTATCATTAGCCTGACTTTTCCTCCCAGATTTGCCTGAAAAGGGGGGGGGGAGAAGTGTCCACAATTATTTTCATAACAGTAGCATCCAACAGTAGCATCCAGGAAAAAGCTATGGTGGTGGCACTTGGATATACATCTCAATGTGACTCAAATGTGCAAATCCCATTGATTGTTTCTATGTACATGTGAGTTAAGTGAATAAAGAGATTATTCCTTAGAACAGTATTCACTGTACCACTGGCTGCCTTGTTAATTCACCATTTGGAATTGTTCCATGGCACAGCAATGAAGATCAGTGGCCATTCTAAAACCAAGCATGTACAGTAGAAGGCAATTTTCATTTATTTAATTCATTTATTAAAAGTATATCCTGCCCTTCCTTCCAAAGGAGCTGAGGGCAGGATGACTGCATAATAAATTAATGTGTAAGTGGGCCCCATTTGGCAATTCTATGCCAGGAAAAGAGGAAGGCTCTTTATTGGGATTGTTTGAAGCCATCCCCTCTTGAAAGTGGATGTTTCTGCCATGCAGGGTGTACTTGTAACCCAATTGCTTCTGCCCCCTCCAGTGAGCACACTATTTTCATTTTTAAAAATGCAGGGGTATAGTTACCTGTATTTTACGGAAAATCATTTTATCCCACAGGCTGTTATTTCTAATTATGCCACTTCTAAGTTCCGCTTCTTTCCTCTTGGAAGCAAAATCCAATATCCACCGCTTAAATGAAGTATTTGCTTGGCCAAAGATCTGAGAAGAGAGACCATTTTTTATTATGTTTGCAGCAAAAAATTGCACGGGTCATTTACTGGCTTATTGATACCGGTTCACTGAGCAAATCCTAGAGGCAACTTTGCTTGCGATGTCCGTCCTGATGGCTACGGGCAGGTTCACTAAGCTGCAAAGTGTGCTCTTCTGAACTTGTAAGGGGAGTGAGAAGGAAAGCACGGACTGGATTCTATTGCTTGTGGACTTACTTTATCAAACATTCTGTTCAGCAGTCTTGGCACAACTGGAAACACTGTAGGCTGCAAAGTTTTTAAGTCATCCATAAGTAGCCTGATGTCTCCCTGGAAAAATCCTATCCGAGCTCCATGACAGAGAATCACGCACTGTTGAATGAGACCATATAGATTATTAAAACCAAACCCACCTGGCTGGACAAGTAGATTTGCCCAAGTTAAAAATTAGGGACATTCTGCATATTTTCTAAGTGTAGTTTAAAGCATTCTTTACACTCTTTTGGCATATCACAAGTTTAACTGCTTAGCCATAGCTAGACTCTGACCAAATATCTTTACCAAGAAAAACAGTGCTGTCTAAGAAACTTATTTCTATCATTTTTGCCTCACACACCCAACTAAAACAAAAGTTACGGTCCTCAATATGTTCCGCACCCCAATGCCAACGAGCATGCAAATGTTTGACTAGTCTGGTTCGTACTGTGTTTCCTGCCTCACAATCTAGCACCAAGATTGGTAAATCTCATCCTTAACTCAGTCAGCAAGTTCACTGAATTTCTTGCTGGGTAAATGCTGTAGGAATTACACATCTTGCTTGGTGAATTAGCCTGGAGACATATGGCTAAAGAGATCAGCAAGCACACCAACGTTTTTTCACTGGTCTACAGTAGAGCTGTATGTTTCAACTTTTGGAATGCACTGAAGGCATTCAGAAAGCATTAGAGACAGAGGATGAGACAATCTCACTTAAAATACACAGAACAGTGTGGTGCTTCTCAACCCTCCCCCCCGAGGGTTGTGGCTATCAATCTCTGCAATGTAGCCTGTCTCATAATGGCGCATCCTGATTAAAAGCTGTGTCACAGGAGAGCCTTTTATTTTCTTTCCAGATATTTCAAAAAAGAAAGGCTTTAGTTGATATTTTTATTTCCACACAGTTTATTTTCCCATCTCACTTGCTATAGGTTGTATTGACGGTTCTTCTAGGAGGGGGGTTGTTAGGCAGTATCGTAATAAAAAAAGAAAAAGTTTTATCCCCCCCCCTTTCTGTTCCGTTTCAACATACCGGCTTAGATGCTCTTCTTACTTGTTGACAGGCTTACTTACTTGTTGACAGGCTGACAAAAAAATTGCTTCCCCACAAAGAAAGAGTCTTACCTGCATAATTCTTTCAAATGCATGCGCAAGAGGCAAATAGGAAATGTGTGTGTCTCTGGCACTCATTATATAGCCACTCTGCAAAAAGAGGACACTACTCAGTTGTTACATAGAAAATACAGGTTCCTACCTCCACAACTCTCTCAAACATGTGGGCCAGAGGCAAGAAGGATATTAAAATATCTTCTGTAGAAGGAAAAACTGCTTTCTGTCAGTGGAAGCACCATAAGAAGGAAAGAAAGAGAAAAATGTAAGAGTTAAATTTGTTTAGTGCAAGAATAGATACCCGAACACATATTTATCCCAAAGTCCATCTTTTTAATGGTTAACCTTGAATTTTTAAAAAGAGTTGAAACAAAGTTTGGTCTTTTGATTACAGTATTTTTTAAAAGTTGCTGATGTTGAGAAGTTCCAAGTCACCAACTTATTCCCGCCTGTTATTCCATGTCAGTTCCAAGTCACCAACTTATTCCCGCCTGTTATTCTATGTCAGTTAAAACAGAACCAGTACACATGTCCACCAAAGCAACTGGAAAGAATGCAAGCTACAAATTAAACAAAAACCCAAGTTAGCTGATCAAGTTAATCTGGAGACTATTTTTTATACCACATTGCCCTATCAGCTGCAAAATGGGGTTTGAAAGTTGTGTCAATCATTTCCAGTGTGGCTTTCACAGCTAACAGGGTTCTCGCGTCTAAACCTGGGTTATTGATAACAAACATATTAGAAAAGTTTTTTCTTGCCTCAAGTTCACAAGAAAAACTGGATAAGTGAGATGTTCTATCATATGAAAAGCTAGATAGGAACATCAGATATAAAGGGCTGAGTGCGTCATCCAATCATCCCTCGATTGGATCCTCCTTCTTAAACCGACTGATCTACTTGTTATTTTTTTTAAAATCCAGATATCTTTGATACTGTGCTTTATGTGAGAGCTCTTCGAATCAGGCAAGTAGAGAAGCAATAATACAAGTAGCTATAGAGTTAACACTAGGTTACGTTAGCTAGAATTAAAATATGTGGGAAAAACTGGTGGAACATTTGTTATAGAGATAAGCTTCATGTCAGATAGCATCTGGCCCAAATACCATCTCAACCATCAAATGTCAGTGGCCTTAGGAAAGCCACTCAGAGCACTATTCATGTGGGAGCACCGGCCCACTTTATATTATCGCAGTAATTCTTACAACACTGTTCTGAGCACTACAGCACTTAGTGCCATAAGGCAATCTGAAGTATTAAGAAATTTAGTAGACACACCTATGTTCTGGTTCCCCTTACAATTAATTTCAGTGAACCTTCAAGACAGGGTGCATTCTAAACCCAACTATAATTAAGATTAATTCACAAAGCAGCCTTTCCCATCTACTACCCTCCAGGTGTTGTTTGACTACAACTCCCATAATCCCTGCCAACCAGCCATGCATGTTGCAAGTAGGAATCGAAAACATCTGGAAAGTGCCAGGCTGGGGGAGACTGCCACAGTGTCCAAGTATTAAATAATCATTGGGCAGCTTTGTGTTGTTGTTGTTGTTTTAAAAAAGAATGCTAACAAAGTTTTAATTGTGCAATGCAGTTGTCTATCTCCAACAGTTTGGTTATATAATGTTTCAGAAGTTCAAGGGATAGTACATTGTGGAAGGTTTAGCTGCTTCCATTCCAAGTGAGGTACACGCTAAGCTTTTAAAAACTCTACCATCACACTTTACCTCTGTAGCTTTCACAAATGCCGACATATTGCTCACTATATTTTGGTGAGTAATCATTGCTCCCTTGGGGTTTCCTAGAGGAAAAAAGGTGTTAATATATGTAATAGTGAATACATCCAGTTTCTAACTAAGCTGCTGAAAACGCTTGTATACATATGCAAGAGCTTAAGAATGATAGGTTATACAATGAATACACATAATCCATCTTGCTTCCTTAAATGTCCTACCAAATGTGAAGAGAAATCCAGGATATGGGCAAGGCTGGATAATTTCCCCTACCTCCAAAACCTTTGTCTTTCTCAGCAGCCTAGACATACAACTGAAGTTTCTGTGACCCATCAAAAACTAGGGCTCATAGCAGTTTAGTATAGAATCTGCTTTTATAGCACTAAAGTATCTCAAAATTCTAATCTCACTTCCCCAACCAAAGAATGTTGTCTCCCCATTACAGTACTTCTAAGGTGTACCTGTAGTTCCACTGGTGAAACAGATTATGGCTAGATCTTCTGGTTTTGGAAGCTAAGAAGAAGAGTAAGAAATTAGACTATCAGTCTGTCTTTAACAACTGATCACACACACAGTTTGAAAGGTTAAAAAAAATGTAAGCTAGATTTTTATATTAGAATCTGCATGATACTTACTACAGCTTTGTGTTTGTGGACTCTTCCCAGTGCCTTTACGGAAGACAAGAAGGAGAGAGAGAAAGAGATGGCAAGTTAGGAAGCTAATGATGGTTGGGATTTCCATAGCTCTTACTTTAAGCTCTCTCAGGAGCAGCAGTGAAAACTACTTTTCATTCATAGGTTTCTAACCAAGGCTCAACTATTTGGAAGGGAAAGCACAATTATTCACCTAGCACTTAAAACAATGACAGCTTTCCTCATTTACAGGATATACACTTGGACAGGTTTTAAACTCAATTAAGTTTCGGAAAGCTGGCAAGGCTTATGCTCTGTACTCATCAAATGCCTGCAGGTTCTGACCTTTCCCCTCCCTCAGTGAACTAGAATTGGAGCACCTCCAGTGGGAGCTGTTTGATTGCGTGCAGTTGATTCAGGACAGATCTGAACTGGCACAACATACAACTAGTAGTAAATTCCACCTTGGTATATGCATGAGGTAACTTAGAAACACTGCTTGTTGTGGTTTTCAAATTTGTCACTTAAAACTAAATAAATAAAGGAAAGCTCCTTCCGTGAATGAAGAAAGGCTCATGCTGGTAATCAAGCATTTGGAAATCCACACCCTAAACTTCACCTCAGGGCACAAGCCAGAAATTATTAAACTGGTTTAATATTAAGTTTAACAGTGCTGCCTCTGGCCTCTTTAGTTTTCTGAACGTTGCCATTTGGCTGGGGAGCAGAAACGAAACAGATGCATGTGGTATGGCTATGATGAGTGAATTTCTACCAGTAATGAAACAAATAAACCTGGTGATAGTCTGGAGGCAAGAGCTAGGACTCAGCTATACAGCTGCAAATAAAACGTTTTAAGTGTGTTTTAAGTGCAATACACAATGTGACACTAGATGGCGATCGTTATGGAATTCAGTGTATTTTAAAAAACGCTTTTAAAAAAGCATTTTCAGAACTGTTTTTATATGTGTGTAGATTCCACCCTAGTCTGAACAGGTTCCCGTGAAGAATAAACAAGTAGATTAAAAACAAAGCCATCTTTCCCCCAGGAAAACGCTTCAGTGATATTACTTTAGCAGCGTTGAACTCCAAATTATTTATTTAACAAAATCTATAGACAATTTAATAACAACAGCTACAACAACAATAACAAACACTAAGCCAGCTAAATATTTTATGCATCAAAAACTACAGATCAACAGAAATTGAAAACAAGTGTACCTAATGCAATTATGTATTTGAAAAGGCATAAAGAAACAGAAGTTTTGAGAAGGCACTTAAAACAATACAGTAGACACCTTGCCTGATGTTACCAGGCAGGAAGTTTTGCAGCATGGGTACTGCCACAATAAAAGGCGGACTTCCTCATAAATGTGAAATGAACATTATATGGCTTCTGCAAAAATGCAAGTTCCACATATCAAATTGATCAAGTGGGGACATATGGGGCAAGTTGACCCTTTGAATAATCTCATTCCAGGCTATTGAGGATTTTATTTACTAACACCTTGAATTTGCACACATCTTTGAGCACAGGTGTAATATATTGACAAGATTTCATTCTTGTCAGCAGCTGTGCTGCAACGTTCTGCATTAACGGAAGTTTCTGGATCAACTACAAGGGAAGCCCCACATGGAGTTTGCTGCAGTAATCCAGTCTTGAAGTTACCAATGCCTAGTTTAACGGTAGCCAAGGTATCCCAGTCCAGAATAACTGTGGTCAAGGCCCCTAGTGACAAAGTGGGATTCAGAAGCATCCCAAGACTGTGTATCTGTTCTTTCAGAGGGAGTTCAACCCGGTCTTTGGACATGTTGTTGGCAAATTCAGGAATTCTTCTGCAAGTGCAAGCACTTTTTAAACACTTTGGTAACCAAAACATTGGCAATAGGATTCTGAATATGTAGGGTAAAGTCCAGGCAGAAATGGACATCCCTGAGCCTCAGCACAAAATAATATTGCAGATGCTTCAGTAGAAAGCCAGTCACCTAAAGGAGGATTTTGCCCTTGTAAAACAAGAACTCAGGTACATTAAGGATGCGGAATGTTGGGAGATTCAGGACACACAAAAGAAAGTACTTCACACAGCAAATAGTTAAACTCTGCTGTTTGCCTGCATAGGAGGCCATGATGTCCCAACCTGGATGGCTTTACATAAATTCATGGTGGATAAGGCCATCAATGGTTGCTAGCCATGATGGCTACGTTCTACCACTACTGTCAGAACCGTATACTTTTGAATACCAGTTCCTGGGCATCACAGGTGGGGCAAGTGCTGTTGTGCTCAAATTCTGCTTGCAGGACTCCCACAGGCATCCGTCTGGCTATTGTGAGAACAGAAAAACTTGTCTATATGGGCCTTTGCGCTGATCCAGTGAGGTTCGTCTTGTGATAGTCTCAATTGACTTGCCTAATCCTAACTGGGAGCACATAGGCATCAGCGCTAGACACTCGGAAGCTGGATCTTTTTCATGCCATCCAATTAAATGTTCAGGCTCCTCAAAAGTCAGACTTGAAAGCTTACTGGAGAACTACATTACAGAAGCACAAAGTACATTTGGAGTATGGATTTGCGCACAAGACCTCTGATCTTTGTTGCAGTGACACTTTATAAATCAGGACTACAGGTTCTCGTTAACATTTTTCAAGTGTGATTCCCCCCCCCCAATTGACACAACCTTTGAACCAGTTATACTAGGTTGTGTATCTTTAATCTTAGCAAATGTTTAGTGCCATGTTGTGAAATACTAATTTGTAAACTGGCCAGGAAATCCAAGCTTTTACACAACGCAAGTCCAACCTTTATTCTTTACCCTGTTGGTCAAAGATCAGCATTTTGTAACTTGCTAAACTTTGCTTCTTTCTTCCCTTGATTTTGATGTATCATCAAAACTTGTGGCTGTCCCATAAACTACTTTGCTCACCTCAAATTCTTTCATGCTGATTACATCCACTCCACATTTCTTTCCACGAGTGGCAAGATCACTCTCAAAGGGATCCATAATCACAATTGTCTTGAGGACAGATATTTCTCCTTTCTCGATGTTATCCAGCAGAAGCTTCGCCTTTTCAGGCTTATCACAAAAAACCAATGCTAAGTCAGCTAAAATTGGGAAGAAAAGGGGCAAAGTTAATAAAATTTGAATAATTATAATCAGCTTACCCTCACCCTGTCTAGTCTACTTCTGCACAAAAGACTATGTCACCAAGGTTGGGAGTAAATTGCATATTGTACACTTAAGTTTGGCGCTTTCATTTTGCTACAGGGATCTCATTGTATGTAGGCCATTCCAAGAACGCTCTTCAGGCTGCTCCTTCTCCAAAGCCATTATACCCCCAAACAGACTGTCTGAATCGATGGATTCACTTCCTATAGTCAGCAAGTCCCTGTGTCTACTCAGCTATTAAAGGCTACTTCATCTTACCTACTGCAATTCTGTTGCTGTAGCAGCTTTCAAAAACAATTCTGCAAAGAACTCTACAGCTGCAAAGTTAGTTGCATTCTGTGATGTTTAGGTTATGGTGGGTAGACTTTTTAATAGTGATTGTATTACAGACAAGTGTATTCATTTGTTGAGGAATGCAGAATATACCTTTATTTACAATGTAAGTAATAGCTTCAGTTCCAAGGGTGTCGTAGAGGGGTACAGCCACCATAGAGTAAGAGTAGCATCCTTGTTCAATGATAACCCACTGCAAGAGAAGCAGAGTTAATGTAGTGCTTATTTGCCAAGCACAGATGCTACAGCCAGCTGGCCTGGTTTAGGTATTTTCACACTAGCATTCAAACAGTGACTCAAGTATGCCAGTGTCAGCCTTGTTTGTTTGCAAAGCAAGCTGCTGGCATCAACCGAGGTACGCAGCAGTAAGGAGAAAAGTCAACGCTTTTGCAATTCAAGTTTCCTTTATGAATACTGTCATGGAAGCTAAGATGCCATTCACGCAGCTATTTCCAGCTTGTGATCGGTGCTGTTTAGCCAGCCCATGCATGCGAGTGTTTGGCACAGATTTGTTGTTATGATAACTTACAAGCCAGCTTTTGCTGATGCAGTTTGTTGCATTCTGCATGTGCATAATAACCAGTTCAGTCACAAGCTGAGAGTCTGAACAGACACCAAGATAAGGAAGAACTATTACCCCCCGACACACACAAACAGTCCTGGAACAGTCTGTTAATATATCATTGGAGTTGGACGTACATATTCGTGTTGAAATATTTTGAAGTCTGGAGTACTGAAAAAAAGAACATTACAGTGGAACCTCGGGTTGCGGACATAATCTATGATGGAGGCATGTCCGCAACCCACCACGTTCGTAACCTGCAGCGCTGCATCTGCACACACGTGTGACGTGATTTAGCGCTTCTGTGCATGTGCGAGCGGTGAAACCCAGAAGTAACCCTTTCTGGTACTTCTGGGTTTCCCGTGGTCCGCAACCTGAAAACATGTAACCCGAAGCGTTTGTAACCCAAGGTACCACTGTACTTCTGCATCTTGTTTCTCAGGGTTACTTCACATTGCCCCGGTGGGAGGAACTGGACATAGTAAACACAGGTCTGCTGCTGAAAATGATATAAAGAGTTTCCCTCTCCTCTTCTTTGTAATACAGTACTGGAAAAGTGTGGTGAGATCACATCATACATTTGACAGCTGCAAAGGCATGGAGTGGTTAAAGAAGGGATATTGCTCCACAACAGTCGTATCTGCTTCCATCTTATATACATGTGTTGCTATCAAATCCAGTTCCCTGCCACATGAATTTGTTCAATACAAGGATTTAGAAGAACACATTACAATTCCTTATGCATGTAAAAAGCAACCACTTGTACAAAGAGTATTTTAATGCAATGTGCATCAGGAAGTGCCATAGGAGGGCACTTCCATCATTATATGTTGCCATGAACCTAAAGGATAAAGCTGATTTAAGCAAGTAATACTATAATAAGCAAGCTAACCAATGGTTAAAGCTAAGCCATATGCTAATGCTTTCTTAACTAAAGTCCCAGATATTTTCCACACCTATTTCTCTATAATGTGCTGTATTGTATTACTGGATCAATCAGTTCAATGGAACACCTTTCCTAAAGAGTAGCACATTAGATTAAGAGATAATGTTGGAAAAAACAAATGCCAACAAAAACAATGCAGAAAACAAACTCCCTGAACTAGTATTGAACTGAAAGAAACGTTTGGTATCTTAGCTACCACAGTTGTTATGACTCAGTTTTGTGGTCTGTTAGTATCAAGTCTTAGAGGCTTGCATTGTCTGCAGTTCACAATTCAAATTTCCATAAAGGGTGCATATGAAGGAACAGTCTCCCTCTGAAAAACATCTCAGTTATAAAGCTATGTACGTACAAAGGATTGCTGAAAGTTAGCTAATGAGCAATTAGTTCCACCCTGGTATGAGCCTGGTATGAGCTTGGTAGGGCTTGGTATGAATTCTTCTTACACATTGTGCAAGTTTATAGGTGCACTGCATTACAATACTTTTTGTACAAGTTTTTTGTTTTCTTTTACACACATAAGAAACTTCAATGCATTCTTAACAACAGAATTTGTAAGTGCATATCCAGGTGTGTAAGAGTTGATATTGCAATTTAGGGCTCGGCAATATCTGGTTTTCAACATCATGATATATCAGCAGCTAAATATCAGTATATGCTGATATATCACAGTGTCTGAAAAGTATCTTGTCTGCTTCTTCCTCCCCACCTTAGGGGAGGAAGAAGCAGCCAAGATATATCACCCAGCTCCATATTGCTCTGGTGTCTGAAAGTAAGAACAGTATGGGGGCTTGATCAGCTGAGGGGTGGGCAGCTTCCTTGCAAGGGGAGACCAAACCCTTGATTCTGGCTCCCAGGTGAATTGGTTTCCTAGTAAGATGTGATTTTTACGGACGATGGCAACCTCCCAACCATTCACTCTGTACTGGTGCTGCACTGTGTACAGGGCTGGGTGAAATTAGGATCATGGAAGCTCATCTTCCCAGGGACGCAAAGCTATACAACTGGACTACCTTATTCCACAAGCGTTATCAGCCTAATGATGGCCTTTGATTACCTCAGGTCTGTTCTGTGAAAAGATTCCTATGAACTGATCAGGAGATGGTTTGAAGCCTCTGTTCAGAAGTGCTGAGCCAACACATTCTGCTCTTTCTGCAACCTGGGGGAAAACACACGTCTGTGTAAAGGTGCACCACTTACCAATTCTGTGAAAGCATGTAGGAGTTTACTGTTCAATTTTCCATTTTATCCCGCTCAGCCTCTTCAGTGACCTTAGCCACTTTACACATTTCGCACAGGTACTGGCCAATGCTTAAGGGAAGCTATATACCATTAATTAGTAGGATGGAAGCCTGTTTTTTAAAAGCCAGGTATCTGCTCTAAAAAATTATGCCTAGGCAGAGCTAAGAATAATTCCACAACTGCCCTGGCCATTAAATTCACAAGCCACATAGAAGAATCAGATTTTAAATGAGCTGAGACATACTCAGTTTGAATACGTAGGTGGGAATGCTGTTAAGTCTGTTTAGCTAAGAATACAAAAGCTTAGTATATGAAATATTATAGGGATCACACACAGGATCAATATTTCCAACACGTAATATCTCTCTTGTGATATATATTAGCCAAGTTACAATGAAACACGGTGGCTTAGATTCTAAGATAAGCTGACTTGAGAAAGTTAATTGAATAAAGTCCTCCCCCTCAAAAACAAACCAATCAGATGTCTGCTATCGCCCAAAGTTCCCACCCATTCTGGGTAATTTCCCCATTGTGCACAGGGTCTGGAGTCTCTGACCCCTCCAGACAGGCTTTTTAGGGATTGAAAGAGAAAGGAAGGGACAGGAAATATAAGGAAGTTAACAAAAGGAAAAACTGATTAGAATTCAAGTTTTGAAAGATACTTGAAAGTGTCTGTTGAACTATAGATTAGGCAAGTGTGTAACACATAAAGCCTGGATACTAGTGAAACTTAACAACAATTTTGTATTAAATATAAACATAAAGAACATAGGCCACTTAAGTATGCACCCAATAATTGTGGCTGTTGAACTTCCCTCATCCCAACATTTTTGAAAGGAAATAACTTGATTGCTGTAAGCATCAAAAGAACCAAACACCAACCTCATCAACATACACAAAGTTGTGTCCACTTACCTCCTTGTAAGAGATCCATTCATATGGTTGATTTGGTTTCCTTACACCCAAACAAGGGCCATTGTCTACAGTGATAAAAGTTTAAAAAGTTTAAAAATTTTAGCAACTAAAAAGGAAAAGAAAGAAAAACAGGGGAGATTCTACATCACTCCACCACCAGATGGTTCAATCTAGTCCCCCCCCAAAAAAAATGATTCTAAAGTTAAAAATTCATGTGCAAGGCTTAATTACTCACAATGTCAATATTGCAACCATCATGATAGACAGTTCTCACTTTAAACTTCAATCATCAGGTTCTGAAAGTTTAGCTGATTACTATTTGCTATTCCAGCAGACAGTGTTTTACTGCACTATGAAAGCAGTCAGCTACTGTTTCTTTCAGGTGACTAGAGCACTGTTCCAGTTTGCTTTCCCAAAGCATGAATACTCACTTGACACATGCATTCCTCTTTGGAAGACATCATAAACTGTCTTCACATCATCATAGTAGTATGACATTGTCTCATCACTATCAAGTAGTGATGATCTTCGGGCATGGTCTTCACCCTGTATATAAAAGAAGGTTAAATTACACATTTCTTTCTCCAAAGCGTCCTGTGTGACACTTGATGTCAGACAGTAACAGCCAAGTGACTAGGTTGTTGCAACAGTTGATTGAATTAGGAAGCATGTCAATGAAAGAAGCAAAACTCTGGCTAAAATGTGTGACAGATATAAATTCAGATCCTATCTCATTTCATTTCTGCTACAATGCTAGGGCATCACAGATAGTTAAATCTAAGTTCAGCTGTATTTGGTTGATACAGACATAAAAACAAAAATTAGTGCTGATAATGTAGTCTAGTTGCAGTTTGCAGAAAGGAAGTGCATTCTAGAATTAGTCATCCTATGTTTATAAATTTGCTTGAATAGAATAAAATGTTGAACTTAAAAAGGGGCTGCCTGCCTTTTTGCAGTCATGGGCACATCTGCAAACTATTGTGGGCAACACACACACACCACAACCTATTCCATTGCTAAACAAAATGCTTCTTTCAAGCCTAACATCAAAGGGGATGAGGGACCCAGTGGGAACATGTGTGTTTGTGGACATCACATTGGCAACTCCTGCTCTACACACTACAAGGTCAATGAGTCACTGCAAAAGGTTGGTTTCTCGTTTCCACTTAAACTAGACCAAAGTTGAGAAAAGTCTAACATTATGCTGCAATAACTATATCATCTTTTGCAATTGCCTTGTTCCAAGGCAGTGGTAGCCAATGTAATGCCCTCCAGATGATGCTGAACTACAATTCCTATCATCCCTGACTACTGGCCAAGCTTGCTGGGGCTGATGGGAATTGTAGTTCAGCAACATCTAGAGGACCAAAAGTTTCTCACACCTGCTTTAGAACCGCTGACAAAAACTTTCTCAGAAAACAGATTTCTCTTTAGTACATTATTGAAGTATAAGAATTGCACCTGTGCCCTAAACATTTGTACAGCATGTATTTTAACCCCTTTCCACTGTAATACACACTGCTCACCTTGCAAAGAAGGTAATTGTCTGGAAACACCTTTTTGGTGTGTTTACAAACAGCTCGCTCGGGAAAAGAATTTTTCATTGTAAAACTGGTTCAGCTGGTTTCAAACTAGTTCTCACACAGTTTCATATTCAAGAACAGACATCTATATAAAATACTACTTGAGTTTTACATGAAAGTTTCATTGAAACAATTAGTCAGCTGATCAAGTTTTCAAAGTGACATTTTATGAACTAAAAGCTCCTCGTCATCATTACAGAATACTATACGCTTCAGTGAAGGCCTGCTTTGTAAGTGGACGTCTTGTGATCATGATCACTCACTATCCCAGCAACCAAAAAACCCCAAGATAAGAAATGCCTCAAATAAGAAATGCTTTATTTGCATCTTTCCTATCTAACACATATGACTAATTGATGGCAAAGTGCTCTCTAGTCAATGAGAAGCTTACAGGCTTTCTTCCTATGTTCTCATTTACCTTGCTGCTTAGGGCCATTTCACACATTATTGTGAGAAGTGAAGTTACAGGAAACCAGGCAGAGGACCTTCTTGGCAGTGGCACCCTCCCTGTGTAATGCCCTCCTATCAAGATGTCAAGGAGATAAATAACTACACAACTTTTAGAAGACATCTGAAGGCAGTCCTGTATCAGGAAGCTTTTAATGTCTGACATCATATTGTGATTTTATATGTATTGGAAGCTGCCCAGAGTCGCTGGGGAAACCCAGCCAGATGGGCGGGGTATAAATAACAAAATGACGAAGAAGATGAAGCTGCAATAGCAAAACCTGAGTTTGTCCCAAGGTGGTAGAAGTGGTTGTGGTTCCTTGAAAGAGCACTATCTGTATCATACACATGTGCTGTATCCATAATTTTAAGATGTAACTGTACACAGTACCATAAAAAAAATGCCTCAGGTCTGCATGGCTTTTTATCTTAAAATATAAGCAGGATAATCAAAGTTAACCACATCCCATTGTTCTTTAGGCAGAAGCTTGCATCCATACAAGCTAGCTGGAGAATAACTGCCCTACAGACTCTGGTTTATTGCACGAAGCAGTGCTGCTAAGGAAAACTCTCTAGCAAGTGAATACTTGGCATTTAAACTTCCTAAGTCCAGTACTTCATACAGAAATCCTCGCTGCCACCTTTTAAAGGTGTATCGGTAGTATTTCCTGTAGGAGAAATGGGGGTGAGGTGAAGCTCAGAAAGGATGAGCTTTCATAAGACTACCAAGCGTAGTAACATAGGAAGCCACCTTATACAGTGCACACAAGGCTATTTACTCTACATCCAGTGTGCTCCCACTGCTGGGTTTGTGAAGCAGTGTACACACGTTAGCCACAATCCACATCTGTCCTGAAGTTCCTTGAGAGATACTGCGTTTTTCTGTTGTTTCCCCCAAACCAATTTCAATCCAATTTGCAAACGTATGAGGACAACCACTCCCCCTCTCCGCCCACTGGTGTGGGCAGGCAGCACTTGACTTGGAAACACATCCAACTGTACAGATGTGTACAATCATGTGCAGATTTGATTTTAAAGGCAATGGGAGGTGGGGAGTGGACCTTACTGCGTTTTAATGCATACACAACATTAAGTCAGACCCTTGGTCCATTAGTTCAGTACTGTCTACACTTACAGGTAGTGGCTTGCCAGAACTTCAGACAAAGGATCTTATTTGGAGATGCCGGCGATGGAGCCTGAGACCTTCTACACTCAAAGGAGATGCTCTACCACTGAGCTATATACCCTTCCCCTAAAATTCATAGCAAGAGGAAAAATCTAAACTAATTCCCAGCTCAGGCTCTTGAGAGACCACTGCAACTCTCATTGTGCACATGGAATTTTGCATGCTGCTTTACAGCATAATATTCCAGTGCCTAGTTTACTGGCAGTGGAAGGAGGGAGGGGAACTACAGCAGGCATAGGCGGGCCAAGTTTGCCTATGCCTGAACTACAGCAATTGGCCTGCTGTCAGCCAGCGGCTTCACTGAAAGAGGTTGGGAGAAGAATGGCAGAAGTGCCGGTAGTTCTCAAGACTCTTTTGTTGCAGGCACACTTCTCTGGACTGAAAGGATCCTTGGATGGATGCCTGAGGAAGCTATTGTGTTGTCAGCTGTGAGCAAGCTCTTGTTGATTTAAGGAGAGCACACAACCCCAGCCAGCAGTGCCCAGATTGCCAGCCACCCACTAACCATCAGAAACTTGGTATTTTGCAACAGCTATTTGCCAACTACCGGTTTATTAGGTTATGGAAAGAGTGTCAGCATTACCAGCCGCTCTTTTGAAAGAATGCCATGAGGTGGCTCTGTTAAAATCAGCACCCCAGTTGCAAAACCATGACAAGGATGCTGGGAAGAGGAGGTCCAAAGGGACTTCAAACTAGGATTTATAGGAACATTAGAGCACAGAAGGGCAGGCTGTCTTAACAGCAGCAATTGTGAAAAAGGGGGATTTTAGAAGATGTGGCTTTGTTCTCTCTCTTCCATTAGGCTATGTCATGGTTTAAAGTAACAAAATTCTGTGTTGCATTTCAGACATTTTCCCAAAAAAACCCCCAAAGACACCAACTGGTTGCAATAACAAATATTGGTTTGCAGCTTGGAGGACCTAGAAAGGAAGGAAGGAAGGAAGGAAGGAAGGAAGGAAGGAAGGATATAATATCTATGGATATAAGCTAAAGCCTTTAACCCTGC
This sequence comes from Podarcis raffonei, assembly GCF_027172205.1. NCBI lineage: Eukaryota > Metazoa > Chordata > Lepidosauria > Squamata > Lacertidae > Podarcis > Podarcis raffonei. The sequence goes on along the minus strand of NC_070610.1, from coordinate 30,162,639 downwards.
TGCACACATGTCTTTCATATAGAGTAACATTCTGCAAGCAGATCCCTGTCTCTTCCAGCCCAATTGGGGAGAGGGCAATTGGTGGGCAGAAGTGGGAGCTTCTGCAGGAAGCACTGGCTGGTGCTTGAATTGTAAGCAGTGAGAAGGGGAGTAGCAGCTCAGGAGGTGGTTGAGGAGTATGGCTGCACTTTGGAGAGTATGAGGCAGTCCCTAAGGTCCATATGCTTCTCCAGACTTTGGAGCAGAGGATTGTCTCTGACCCTGGACCACAGAGGATGTTGCCTCTGAAGTTCAATGTGGCATTAGATCCTCTGGAGCAGGGTTATGGTATGCACAAGCCGAAATTCACAAGCTCCTGGAGAAAATGGTGAAGCTATTTCTGTTTGGCCATATGTGTGCACTAGCATTAAAAAAAATCAATTTATTTGCAGCTAAGTTCCAAGAATTTTCCAGAAAGAATTGGTAGTTACTCCATGGAAGCAAACACAAATATGCTTCTTGTTTGGCTAGTAGAGTCAAACATTTACATCTGATCACGGTGTAAGGTCAGTACAAGTTGGGCAAGTGAGTGATCCTGATGGGATATAAGGTAATCCTTCCGGCCTGTGATGACTGGTCACCCTGGACCCATTAAGGAAGTGTCACCTAGTAGGAGCAAGAGTTGCAAAAACCAAGAACAGCCAGATTTTCTCCAGGTTTTTCCTTTTGTTTTACATAAACATTGTCTGATAGAAGCTCATTATTTCATTTGATACTACTAGTGATGGCTTTAATGTGCATGCCTTAAAAACAGGATTTCCATCAGATGTGAGCCTTTCTTTTTTAATGACACTAATAGGAAAAGAACGGAACCTGTCAAAATTCATAATTATTAGAAGTGCAAGACCTACAGCCTCATTTATTCCTTGCCATCTACTGAAGTACTTATTCAGATATACTTAACCTAAACTTGAAGGAATTATTGTTGAAGTCTATGAGGACTAGAATCAGAAGCAAGCACATACCCACACCTCAACTCAATTATTTGCCCTGCACTCAGAAATAGTGGTCTTCTCAAGCACAGTGACTTCCAGACCAATCAACTGATAAAGAAAATGAAGTCCCGATCAGAGTTTAATTTCAAGGTACAAAGTGTACTCAAAATCCATAAACCAGATGTACTTTTCCATACACATCAAATTGGTTTTGCAGCAAGTACAATGAAATAGCAACAGATAATAATGGATTTTCATTTGCAAGAATTATTCCCAAGCACGCTGGAAAATATAATGGGCAAGATCTGTTGACTTTTTGAAAAGGACCCTACTAATACCTTATCATACCTAAGTTAGCAGTTCCTATTCAGCAAAAACAGCCCAGTTTATCCAGGATAATAGTTTGCTAGACAAAGCGAAGTATGAGCCAGTTCAGCACAGGTTTGTTTTTTTTATAAACACAATCAGTTTTAATGCCATGAGCCTGAAAAGTATTGCTCCAGTATACTTTGATTGCTGTGGCAAGAGATCAAGCTCATTTCAATTAGGCTGTTTCAGATTTATTTTATTAAAATACTTACAACATTACAAAACATTACAAAATTCCTCTTTGGCTGGTCAGGGTATGGTGTTTAAAAGAATAGTGTAAAAATAAAGATCCACACTACACAGTGACCAATAATTAATGACCAATATCATTAACATGAAAATGAATGAGTGAACCAAAAAATTTAATAGCATATGCAGAAAACAAAGTCATCAACACAATGAAACTGCACATGGATCTAACTAAATGCATATACTGTACAACTAATGACAGGAGAGTGTTTAAAGAAATTCAGTACAGCTAATCAAGTATAATTTTCAGGTGCATTGTCTAATCACAATGTTTTGCATCTCTGTGTTCAAAATGTTTTGGTACCTGTGATCTGGGGATTGCCTGTATCACAGTGTGACAATGCTGGACCCCCCCCCAAAAGCCTGTAGGGCTGGAAGAAATCCCCACAATCCCTGAACATGTACTTAAACAGAAAAGGGAATACCAGAAGGACCCTGTAGATGGAAAATTTCTGTCTATATGGAAAGACGGCCTCCTAATTCACAAATAGCTATGCTTGGCACAAGATGTAGAAAATGCAAAGAAGTTTGCCAAGGGTCATGTCTGGGGCAACTAGGATAGTGAAAGCCTACCCAGGCCCCTTGCTCAAAGCTGCTTGTTAAAGTTGCTCATAGAGGAAATTGCTACTGACCTTTATTTCACACTTGTATTGGACTGTGTGGGATATTTTGACTGCAAGAATGAGCCTGGATTGGAGCCAGGTCAGACAGCCAGGGAAGGAGAAAGCACAAAGAGAAACTATACTCTAAAGCAGGGATGACCAAGTCCCAAAAGACTGTGATCTACTCACAGAGTTCAAAACTGGCATTGATCTACCCCCTTTTGGGGGGGTTCAGGTCAAAGTTCTTGAGCTTTTTTTAAAGAAGGAAAGGCCTGTTTTGGGGGCTGCAGGGCAAAAGTGTTGAGGTTTTTTTAGGGGAGCCAAAGTATAAAGTGATCTACCGGTAGATCACGATCTACCTGTTGGACGTGCCTGCTCTAAAGTATCCAAGTACGACTGTGCATACTTGGTTCCACTCTCTCCAGTGCTGCAAAACCAAAGAACAGTTACAGTCTTGCCAACCTGAGGAGGCCAAATCCATCTTCATTCTCTGTACTAGTGTAAAAGGACTCACCACCTGCCTAGCCCAGAGGGAGAGAACAACACAGAAGAGGCACACTTTGTTTTGCATGTGGTTTTATTAGCAATTTACTATTAATTGTGTTATTATGCAAATGCACTTAAATAAAATGAATAATTCATGAACCTCAGTTACTGAAACTGATTTGGTGAGACCAGCTGAAAGTGAAGTTGTCTGGTGCAACACAGTTGTTTTAACTGTATGGTTGCATTATCTGAATTGCTGATTTATTAATGGTATTAATGGTTTTAATGTGCATGCTGCAAATTGCCCTGGGATCCTGGAAGACGGAGGGAGATTTAGAGATAAATTAAATAAACAGTGCACATTATCCCTGTTCAACTGGAAACTAACCATCTGTGGTTACTGTAGTTGGCCTAAGGAGGGCAACACAGTGCTACAGCAGCACTGTGAAATATCAGAGGGTACATCGACAACAGTACCAATATAAGCCACCTGCCGAACTTTGCCAGCAGGGGTAGGGAGAAATAAGGATCTGGTACACCCAGCCAGAAAGGTTCCTCATCATTGCTTTAGAAAAGTATCTGTTTCAAACCTACATGGCTGCAGAAAAGGTTCTGAGCTGTTTACATCTCAGAAATCAATGGATGCTTTGAACCAAGCCTACTCCAACACGTAGTTTTTCTGCCTTGCATAGCTCCCTAGCCCTCGCTCCTGAGCACATGATGCAGTCATTCCCTTTGCACACTTCCTAGACCTTGCCAGAATAGTCTGCTGCAATCAATATGAGAAAGCTATATAAAATGCTGCAATAGAACTATAAGTTCTGGGGACAAAAGGAATGTGACTGGTATGTACTGTGGGTGGCACGTTGGCACATGCAACCAGATTCAAAGCAATGCCTTAATCCAATAATTGCATCACAGAACAGCTTAAAAAACTCTTTTATGAAACATGCTATGCTAATCTTGCAAGTAAATACGCAAGGGATGAAAGACGGCGATTCCTTACCTCCACCTCCACAGACTGCATTGCTAAATCACATGGTGGCTTCAGAGCTCTGGGTCTTGTGGCGTACCAGTAAGTTGTGAGAGCTGCAAAAGCACCGAATCCCATCAGCGTGTTTGTTGGGAGAGTGCGCACGTACTGCCTTACGTCACCAAGTTCTGGCATTCGCAGATGCCTAAACAATTCATGAGCTTGCATTGTGATCTCTTGTCCTTGCTATTTTTTTTAATGCAGCAATCTGTTGACAAAAAAGAAAAGTTGTGAACCCAACGTGTTATCAAAGAACCCCCTTCCCCCCCCTAGAGAGGGAGATGCAGCTATTCCCATGCTCTACCACCATACAAAGCTGGAAACATCTGCATTCTTGCCACTTGCCCTCTTCCAGAAAGGCAAGAGATTTTGAACAGGCAAAGACACTACATTTAACATTTCTGTTTCTTTGTTAAGGCAGCTGTTGGCAGGCGCCACACTTTGTTAGCCATAGTGCCCAAAGTTTGCAAAATACATTCTTGCTGTATTTTTGTGCTTTTGGAAAATGGAGAATTTGCTGGAAGAGCCAGGCCGTAAGACAAAAAAGCAACAGTAGTTCCTTTCCCTTCTCCTCCATGGCAGCTATTTTTTTAAAAAGAGCCTGTGTGCAATTGTTCCCCCCCCCCCCCCCGTTTTCCTCCAGTGCTTTTAGAGTGCAAGCTAGCCTAAGTTGTGTATAAAAATTCTCTTAACTAAGCTTGTATTGTTATCCTAATGGTCCCTTTAAATCCCCAGCAAACACTGTAGAGTAGGAACAGCCCTTTCTTTCCCCTTTTCCTTTTCCAAAAGCCCTGCTGTGCCTGCTCAGCTGACGCTTCCCTCCACACCAAGGTCCCTCAGGACACGATTCACGTGACTACACTTAATAAGTTTCTGCCCACTAGGGCAAAGGTAACTAGCAGGCACAGTCCATACTTAGCTCTAAGAGAAGGAGGGCCAATGGAAAGAGAGCATAGAGTCACCCCACTGAACACAGAGGGTGGCAGGCTAGGAAGCAAACAATGTTTGCCTCAGAAACTCACAACTGGCAGTGACATTCATTAATGCCCATCACCAGCTCATTCCTATCACCAGAGGAAGGCTGACAAAAAGGCTTTTCAAAGGGGGGGGGGAATGTGTCAGCGTGGAGAGTTTGTTTGCAGAAGCTGGTGGGGTTTTTGGAACAAGGCAGTGAAGATGAAGACAGTTTCACTATACCGGGAAGGAGATACAGTATTAGGAATGCAGTTGTGGGAAAAGGCAACGCAAGGTGGTTTCAAGCCAGGCTCTTAAGACTGAGCTCGTGAATGCTGGACCCATTTGTCATTGCGTATCAATGCCTTTTCCGGCTGTAATAACCAAGGGCAGTTATAGAGTAGCATTGTCAGCTTACCTACTAATATACCAGGGGGGGAAAATCACTCAAATAGGACAGAGCTGCAATTGGGTTTGAAGCTAAAAAAATATCGGGGGGGGGGCAATAGTGGGGAGAGACAGTGGAAAGCTTCCTTCATGCAACAATTTTATCCGGCAGTTTCTCCAGTGTAAGGGCGAAGCCTGCTGATCAGCTCTGCAGCCCTAAGCATGCAGTGGGCAAGTGCCAGGGACGAACTATCAATGTTTATGAGCCATGCTCATTAGCTCATTTAAGGATTTTTGTACTACCTTTTATTTACGGTCCCGTTTACAAAATTTAATATAGGGCACAATAACAATGGTTCTGAAAACAACAAAACAGTACATAAAAGCATCAGTTAGGCTAAGACTTCTGAAGACTGTAAAAGATTCTAAAAGGTCTGGAAGGGTTTATCTGGGTGTCAAAAATATGGCAATGCAGAGGGCCAAGCAAGCCTTGCAAGAGAGAGTTCTCAAAATGGAGCGCCGCAACTGAAAATTTTTGCCACCCACTTCACCTCCAACAAAGGGCACAGTGTATGGGGCAGGCTGATACGGGAATGGCCTGCTCTTTGCACACAATAAAAGAATTTCAGTGTGACCATAGCCAACTTGGTTGCACAACTACTTCACGCAGGTCGTCAAAGAGGCCCCTTTTAAAGGCTTACTTTAACCCTGTCTTGCCACCTAATCTCTCTACTGCACTTGATAGGAGGAAGCAATCAGGTGTTTACATGCTGCCTTAACATTCAAAACCAAGGTCAAAAGGTAAGGGTTGCTCTAAATAGAATTGCCTCAAGGAGGTATTGCTCTTTTGGTTTGCTTCTAGAGTACAGTGGTACCTCGGGTTACAGACGCTTCAGGTTACAGACTCAGCTAACCCAGAAATAGTACCTCGGGTTAAGAACTTTGCTTCAGGATGAGAACAGAAATCGTGCTCCAGCGGCGCAGCAGCAGCGGGAGGCCCCATTAGCTAAAGTGGTACCTCAGGTTAAGAACAGTTTCAGATTAAGAACGGACCTCCGGAACGAATTAAGTTCTTAACCCAAGGTACCACTGTACATGTTTTAAATATCTGAGGGTTGTTTGTGTGTGTGTGTTAGCACTAAGCCAGCCACATTGGGGTGTTTTGGTAAGTAAAGCCGAGTCCAAATAAAATATGCAAAACAATGCTGTTCTTTTTACCACTATTTTGTTGCTTTGTTATTCTTAAGCTAGGGTCGGCAACCTAAGGCCCATATGCCACAAGTGGCCTATGGGGGCTCATTTAACCGGCCCATGGGCCCCCCACTTGGTCGGCTCCTGTGCGCCGCACTAAACCAGCGCAGAGCAGAGCAGGGACCGCCTTCTGCAACACTGGTCAGCTTCCCATTGGCTGCAGGAAGCTCCTGCAGCCAATGGGAAGCTGCGCATGCCTCCTCCGCGCTGGAAGGAGCACCAGAAATAGCGTTTGCACATTCGTGTGTGCGAGTGCACTCCGGCTCACTGCGGGACCGTGAACCGGGCCAAGCCACAAAAACTTTGCCGACCCCTGTTCTTAAGCATGCAGAAAGCTATTTTCCTGTGCATTTGAGCAGCCCAAGCTTCTGCACATAAAAATACCATAGATATGCTTTATCAGCATACATTGGTGGTGAAGTAAGTGTTGATTTGATTAACAGGAGACATTCACTTTTCCTCTTGATTCATCTTTAAATAGTAGCTGAGTTTCCTATCTCAAATTTTAGCATGTATCTAACTTACAAGGCATGGATACCTCAGCAGTTATGTAGTCCAACAAAGCTTATTTGGCACATCACTTTGCACACCTTGACAGCTATTTGTATGCAGTAGACAAAAATATGCTACTGACAGTCTTTCAGCTGAGAGTGTGATAAATTGTACTGTGGGCATTTGATGCAGGCATCTAATCTTTCACTAGGGCAGTCTTTTTCAGACTGCCTTCAGTGAACACTTTCCACATCACTGCTGCCAGACCGCATGCAAATTGCAGAGGATTCTGCTGACTGTTCTAGGCTGCATATTCCAAGTGTTCAAGTGGTGGCTGACTAGACTACTCAGCCTAGCACAGCCTAGAACACACATAACTCTCTTCTGCAGCTGTTCAGTACAGTGGTACCTCTGGTTGCGAACGGGATCCGTAACGGAACCCAATTCGCAACCTGAAAAGAATGCAACCCGCATCTGCGCACGTGGCTCACGATTCGCCGTTTCTGCGCATGTGCGTCATGTCATTTTGCGCGTCTGCATGAGCAGCGAAACCCGGAAGTAACCCTTTCTGGTACTTCCGGGTTGCCGCGGGACGCAACCTGAAAATGTGCAACCTGAAGCAAACATAACATGAGGTATGACTGTAGATCAGAAGATCAATAGTGGTGCACAGTCTTTCAGAAAAACTCATTTGCCACCAATGTTCTCCATAAGAAGGTGCTGGGAAACTTCTGATTAAACTGAGCTTCTCTGGCACAATTTATTGATCTGATGGGAGCAGGGTCCAAAGTGATGTGTACAACTTAAGGTCATCTGCTTGCTGTGCCTTTCAGACTCTGCCTCCACCTACCTCTCCAGTCTATAATGCCTTTCCCCCTTAGTTCAAAGGCTGGCCTAGCAATAATAGTGTCAGCAAAATGAGCAGATTAATTTGAAAGCCTCAGAAGGCCAAGACGGTTTGCATAGTGCAGGAGTTAAGAAGCACAGGCTGTAAGGCAGGATGCTACCAGCTGAAGCCCCCCAGGCTCTTCTCTTCTCTAATAAATAAATATCAAGCCAGTATACTCGAAGTCTCATTGCTGTCCTCTGCAATATGGCAAGAAAACCAGTCTAGCTTGCATCATAGTTGGGAAGGTTTACAGAAACAAAATATGCTTTGATCGCTACATGAATGCCAAGTTATTCTTATACATACTGTAAAGACTTATCACAGTCAATTTACCCCCCCCCCATTCACCAAGCTCTTTGATATTTTGGGTGCGAGGTCTTTTTTCAAAGCCTTCAAATCAAGCCATCATATCCTTCGACTTGCACCCTTTTGTACATGCAACATGCCAAAAATCTACACCAACTTGTTTCCTGAACTGTACATTCCTCATTAAAAGTAAGCCCTAGTTCAACTGGTACTGCTGCTGATTTTGTTTTCGCCCCACCTTTTTGTATGTGGGAGTTGGTGTGCAACAGAACACGCTTGCCAATTTGCCATTAAAATAACACTTAAGACCATATGATAAAGAGCAATGTGACTTTTTAAAAAGAGATTAAATACAGTCAACTTATTTAGCGCCTGTAAAAACCACGCCAATAAGCTAGATGTACCTTATGCAGAGACAGGTCATCTAAGGATACTAGACATGGCAAGAGAAAATTAAGATAAGCAATGAGGTGTTATATACTTCCTTTATTTTGAGAAATATTCTCCTTAGCCTACACTCCATTTGGAAGTATAGCTCATTGAAATTAGCAATTCCTATTTCAGACTTAAGGTTAAGCGTATTATGAAATTATTGGGAAACCTTTTTACATCTAAATTTAGCTCCTGTTGTGTCAAGTTTAGGAGCCAATAAGATTTACTAGCACTTCAGTCAGAAAACACAAAGTCCAACTTGCCGTGGATAAGTCAGTATCCAAAGAGCTTCTGTGATATGCGAACTCTAGATTAGACTGAAGCAGCGTGAGTCCATGCTGAATTGCACTCCCAGGTTTATAGTTTCTACTTGGGGATGATCTTCGGTGGCCTCATGTTGTAGAATTAACGAGTCAAGGGTACATTGTTTAGTATGTTGTATTAGCATTATAATATACAGTACTTGATATATAGCAAACGGGATTATACTTCAGTTCTACACCCAAGAGCTAAGGAAGTAAAGCATTTTTTCAGGCATATGTAATATTGAAGTCCATTGAGGATAAGGACAATATCCTAGATATTACATCCAGGTAACACACACTTTATATGTGGGACAGGACATCTTGTGTATATGGTAGAATTCAACTCTCCCTTTAAATATAATATGGTCGTTACTTAGAGAGTAAAGGGTGCTATCTAACCTAGTCAGTTATGACTAACTTAAGTTCACTGATCTCAATAGGTCTCCTCCGAGTACTAATTAGTCAAATGCCACCCAAAATGTTTAGCTTTAGAAGAGAGTGCTCAGTGAGGGAGCTGTGCATGCAGGTTTCTGTCCTTGTCTTATAACATGCTCAGTTAATAAATGCTAAGCTTCAAGCCAGCCAAAAGCTCCTTGACACATGAATAAGGAAAATACTGAATCAGCCAAGATGTGGTCTTTCCAGCTGAACTCAGCTTTGTGGAAGTCAGCCAAGTTGGCTGAATGCAGCCATTCCTAGCTCCTCCTCCTCTACCAGCAAGTACAATAATCTATTTACAGAAGGCAGAATGTTCTCCTTTTGTCTGCCAATAGGCAGACATCGTTCGAGGGCAACTGTCAACTTCTTCATTATAGCGTTAGAACCCAGGAGCCAATAGCCTCTCTCCCTCCCACTCTGCTGTTTGATTGAGGGGAAAAATAATCGCATGAGTTGCTTAATCAGAGGCATTGCTCTGTTACTGGAGTCAGTTCTACCTACATGGGGCTACTAGAAGCTGTGCAAGTCCCCCATTTAAAGTTCCAATTTAGCCCATCTTATCTTTGGGGTGAAGAAATGCTTAATCAACATGAATCTACTGATTGAAATGGAAACTTTTGCTCATGTTTTGGTTCCCTTCTTAATCTTTTTAAAAAACAAATGCAGGTGGTCATATCTGAGAAATCTGCTCTAAGCCACATTAAGACACTGGTGTGTCTTAAGACAGGCATCAAGCTAGCTAAAACAATTCTCAGTATAAATGAAATAGTTTTTCTATTACTTCTGCAGAATGTAAGTCAGGAAAAAAACATCCCAATAGTCTGGCAGAAGTCCATTTATTGCTTAAAAGCACAATAGGGAAACGGAAAATGAAACAGATAAGACATTATTTTGACAGTGATTAATGAATCAGTCAGTGGTACTCAATTTAAGTTAACACTCAACAAAGAGCAGCAGCCAAGCATTCAGGTCCATGGTCTGGAAGGCTGGTAAAAGAGCAGTTTCAAGTAGCCATTTATGGTTTGGTCTACACAGGCATTTTTTCAGTTGGTACCAAGGCATTTGGGTAGCAACAGTGGAGTTCGTATCTGTGGAAATTTAAGTGATATTTAAATAACATATATAGATGTTCCAGCATTCACAAGATGGAGCAAGAAAGTTAGGATTGACTGTGGTCAAGTTCTGCCTTGAGCAGGGAAAAAATCCACTGCCCTAAAATTCAATGAAGACTTAGCAATGGAGCTTATGAAACAATGCATTGCTAAACACTGAGCATCATCCTAGCTCATGCAGATAGTCTTAAAATAGTTTCACTGGAATGCGTAATCTACCCGAGCATTTTCAAGAAACATAAAGTCTAGCTTTCTGAAGCAGAGATCATTCTCAAAAAAATACGAAGATTTCTGTATTCCATGTAACTTTTCTGACACTTTTCTTTCTTTGCCAGGAGAAAAGTGTGATAAGCACACCCTTGCGCTATGCAGAGGGTTTGTATTAATAAGCTACAAATGCCCCAACCCTCAATAAGGTTCAAAAAGTCTGCTGTTCAACATTGATATACTTGTTCTCAGAAGAGCCCCGGGTTGTCCCTGTGTGATTTCTTTCTTTCTAGTTTTGTTACCATGTGCAACATCTATAGAAACATCTATAACCAAGCAGAGATCTTAGCCACAAGGTTTCTTTTTGCTTGCCTGAAAGCAAGTATAATCACTATTGCTGTTGAAACAAAGTTTGGAGAGCACTTTAAACCTTAGTTTGAGGATGAATACATAAGTTAACTTGTTTTAGTGTCTTACAGATTCATAACCTAGATACAACCTAACTCATTTCTTCATAGTTCCCAACAATTTAAAATGGCAGTAAGTCTTGTGTATCTTTACAGTGACTACAAGTGTTTCAGCAAACAGCACAATCAGACCCTGGCTGTGCGTTGCTTCAGACTTCCAGGTTACTGAGCTGCAAATTATGTTCTCTCAAGCCAGCATCTGGACAACACCTCATTAGGCACAAGCAAACATGACTTCTAGAGAATTAATGTCATAACCTTGAGAAATAGGTACTTCAGAGTCAACATCATCGTAACAAAAAAGGCATTACTTGTGAATGAACTACCTGCCCAAATGCTACTCCACTCATCTTAACATTCTGCACATTTTCTACAAAGAGATCAACTGGTGCCCAGTTACACAGTTAGGACCTTTTGCTCTGCATGTTAGCTTGCTAAATGTAGGTTTATACCCTACCTGCAGTCTTAAGCGGTATAGTCATGCAACAAACACATAGTTAAGGCCACAAGTCCTAACCCTCTTACCTGGGAGAAGCTCCATTGAATTCAACAGGTCTTAAATAGGGAATTCAATAGGGTGGGATTGCACTGTTATTTTCATGATACATTTTGTTTTAGTGTATTCCTACTTTTAAATGTTTTTTCTCAAGTAATCTATTTGTAACTTAGCTGTGGATATATTTGAGCACCTATATTGCTACAAAAAGGCTATGAGTATACAGTTCTTGATGGGCAAATCTTGGTCTCCTGGGGCACATTTATATAGCACAACAATTTAACAGCTAGTATAATTTTGGTTTTCACCAAAATTTTGGTGGTCACTGGACCTGGCAGGGCATCTAGGAGGTCACTGATTTCTCCCCATCCTCCTCCCTTGCAAATCCTTGAAGTTTTACAAACACCTAGGGTAACTAAACTGAAAAATGTCTTTCTTTGGTTCAGAAGAGGTCCTTTCTGTCGCAGTTGCTTCTCTAATGGGAGAAAAAAGCCGCGTGTCCATTAACTGTTCTGGCCCTCTCTTTTATCCTCCTTTTCAAGGAAAACTAGACGCTCAAACACCACAGTTATATAAATACTGAGCACCTAACCAAGCAGCTTAACTTGGTTCAGAATTGTTTGTGCAGATTCATGCCACAGTAACTGTATGTTACTCAGAATCCCATAGGGTTTGCTTCCTGATAGGTGTTTGCAGGATTGCAGTCTGAATTGGTTAGAAATGAAGGCTGGAATTGGTGATCCACACAGGACTGCTAAAAAAGGGACCCCATAAGTTTCCAAACCTATGGAAATATATTATTCTCCTTTCCCAGCTTATTCATTTATATGTTCCACATTCTTTCCAGAATGTGGAATAAAGTAGAAGGATATTAAATGGACTAAGACCTGGGAGATCAGGGTAAAAGTCACCCACTCAGGCACAAAGGTTCCTGTGTGACCTTGGGTCATTCACAGTCTCTCAATCTAACATACCTCACAGGGTGGTTGCAAGAATAACATGGGGGAAAGTGGGTGCGTGAGTGCCACCTTGAGTTCCTTGAATGAAAGGTGGAATGGATATAAATGTAAAACTGATAAATAAGGAACAAGCAAAATAAAATGTGTCTCCCACCTGCTTACTCCCAATTTTTGAATTGAGAAAGGGGTGGCCAAGTTTGGAATCTTGGAAAAAGTCTATCTGAAAATCAAAGAGAAAAGCATTGGGAACACAATCAGCATATTCAGACCTACAAAAATCAGACTTTACATGTGGGTCCTCAGCAAATGCAGTATGTGGCTATCTGCTAGGACAGGTTTGCCTGGGTGGAGGGTACAGGCAGGGTGCTATCAATGACCCTAAGTATACTACATATAGGCTCTGCACACTGAGTTCTCATCTGGACCATTCTCTGCACCATTCTACTTGTTTTAATAGCATTTTAAGTTTGGCAAAGTGTTTGATAGTTGCTTTATCCTCACAGCAATCCTGTAAAGTAGACCACAGTATGATTTTATCAGAACAACCAAAAACAAACATTAAGGATCAGAGGTGAAGCGTGGGAGGGTGTGTATGTGCTGTGGCCCCAAACGCAAAGAGGTGCCCCCAGAGTAGGCTCCTTCATCGGATCCTGGCCGGAAGGAGCTGCACCGAGGCTGCAGCGCTTGGGCCTGGCACAACTCCAGCCCCGGGTCAGGCCTGACCTGACAGTGGAGAGAAAGAAGAGAGTGGGCAGCAGCTTCCTCACCCCTCTCCTAACTCTGAACTGTGGCACGCGCCCCCCCCCCTCAGGGGCACGTCCCATACGCCCACCCATACGTTCTGCCACTGTTAAAGACCAATTTATTAGGGAATGAGCTTTCTGGGACTACAGTCCTTCATTCTTGGTGACTGATGAAAATTTGTGGAACCACATATTTGTTAGCCTCTAAAGTTTTATTTCTGCTGTAAGTGATGGCTAAGCTGGCTATCCTTTCAACTGAAAGTGTATCACAACACCCATCATCCCTGGCTGTTTGCCTTGCTGGCTGAGGCTGATAGGAGTTGAAGCCCAACAACATCTGGAAGGCCACAACTGTAGTCCTATGGCAAGCAAACAAGTAGAAACAGTACCAGAACTTCTGGCACCATAAGAGCATTTAAAAGCGAGGAACCCAAGGGGCATAAGGCCCTCTAGCACAACACGACTCTTAGTAATGATAGTAAATGTTAGTTCGAAAAGCATTCCACTAAGAGATCAAAGACTAATTTTACCTTACTAAAAGTATAGTATATTTTGGATTATCACTACCTTTTTAGTGTGTAGTTAAGAGCTACCTAGAAAAAACCCCCAGCAAGAGTCTCATTAAGCTGCTTTTGGAGCCACTTTGCACTAAGCAATACGACTCAAGCAAACATCCACTCAGAAGGTATCTACTCCATCTTTTACTCTTAGGCAAATTTGTGATGCTACAGGGGTTACGTCTGCCTATTCCTTTATCATACTCCCTCCTTTTCCCCTCTTCTACCCGCCAAAGTGTCCTCTCTTCTGCTTTCTACATACCTGTGAGAAGCTATCCAAGCACCCAAAATAGAGGACATTATTATTATTTTTTTATAAGATATTTATTAAGATTTTTTAAAGTATTACAATAAAATGAAAAAAAATAAGTAACAAAAATACAAAATAAAAATAATTAAAAACACACAAATTTTCCATTGCTTATTTTCCTTTAGCTTGTTTCCCAGACCTCCTCATGCCTCCCTTTTTTGTATTCCACTTCAAATTGTTGGTTCAGCAAATCCTTACCAAACTAGAGGACATTAAACCACCACAGCAATAATCTGACCATCAACCAAAGCTGACACATATCCAACAGTAAAACACCATGAATATGCTTCCAAATGAGCTCTGGTTAGCCTGATCACCATTGTTCAAATATTGAAATGAAGCCACAGCCTTTTATGCTCAAGGAAGAAGATTCCTACTTCAGTTGCTAAACCTGTTGAATATTCTGCACCTATCTGTCACAGCATTTCAGTGGCTTCCTAAAAAAAAACCAAAAAAAAGCTTGACAACTTTCGGGGTGTCCTGGTTTTTTACTTTTTGAAATATGGGAACCCTAAATGGGAACAGAATGGCCTGGTCCATAATAAATTACTATTTCTGCAGCAATGCTACCATTAGACGCTTTTACCTAAAAGCATTTCATGCCTATCCCAACTGCTTGGGCAGCTGTCCAAGGACCGCTGCAAGGCAGATCCCACCTCCAAATAACAGTATCGTTATACTGAGCTGTTCTACCAAACCCTGATGGTGCTTGAGCAAGCCAGGAAAGTTCCATCATGTGATAAGAAGCCAGCCCAAGGGAGAGCAAGTTAGTGGTAAAATGGGCAGCACTGTTGACCTCACTAGCTGCACCTTTTTACAGGCCCATATGCAAAAGCTCTCCTAGTTTTAGCGGGGTGGCAAATAATAATAATAATAATAATAATAATAAAATGACACACATTCCAAGTGCGGTGGAGAAAAATGGATACCTCTCCCCTTTCCTTTCCCTGCACTGACATTCAGTGCCTCGGAATGCAGCAAACGCTTGTCCAAAAGACAAACCACTTCCCCGTCACCATAATGAGAAAATCTGCGTCCATCTGCGCCTTCAGACTCGCCGGGGGCGGCATGCGGAGGAGCCCAGTGCCAGCCATCTCCAGAGCCCTAGACAACCTGGAACATCATCTCCCCCAAACCACCTCCCGCCTTTGCCTCCCCCTCCCCCCCAAGATGCTGCGACCGACCTCGGCTCGATGGCAAGGCTCGTCTGGTCCCCGCAAACCGTGGCGGCGGCGCCTCTCCAGTCGGCCTATGTATGGCGAGGAGGCCCCTTGCTGAAAGCTTCAGCTTCCTGACGTGCGGCTCTCGAGCCAGGGCGACCCCCTCTTCCCCGCCCCCTTTCCCGGCAGCAGCCACAGAGGCGGCGGCGGCGGCGGCCGGGAAGGAAAGGTCCGCCTGGAGGAAAGCGGCTCTAGGCGGAGGAAGAAGCGGGAAAGTCCCCGCGGGCCGCGGAAGCTTCTCCCGCCGCGCGCCGGGCTCAACCCTCTCCTTGCGGGATGACAGGCGCCGGTCTTGGCGGGCTGACTCACCCACCTGCTTTCGTCTCGCCCCTGGCCAAGTGGCGACGGCTGCGGCGACGGCTACGACGACGAGACGCTCTGCAGCTGGAGCGCCCGGCCCGTCCTATTTAAGCGGCCCGCAAAAAAGAAAAAAAGGAAACAAAACAAAACACCCCCGGCCGGAGCTGTGGCGGCAGCGGCAGCAGAGCGTGTGGCTACGTCGCGTCGGGCCCGCCTTTCCTGCAAGCGCAACGAGAGCTGGGGCACTAGGACCCTCAGGAGGCTGGCCAGCCAACCAGACGGCGTCCTCTCCTTTGCGCCCACAGCCAATCGGAATTTGGGAGGACGAGGACGAGGAGGAATGCCGGGCGCAGTCAGTCACAGGGCGCCACGGGGCAGAGCCAGTGGTTCGGGGTTGGCCTGGAACTCGGAGTTGCAGAGGAGGGAGGGACTGCGCGCGGGCGGAAGGGCTGCGCTCTGCGCATTCTCAAGGGACCCACGGCGTGCGCTCGCCTGCCCGCCACCTACCGCAGCTCGCGCCACCTAGCTGTGGATGGGCATTAAGGATCGAGGGTCTGGTCCGCGAAAGCTGACGTCGCCATAAAGCGGCTAATAATTAAAAGGCGGCGTAAGACTCAGCTGCGCGCCCCCTCGCTGCTTGTTGTTGTTGTTGTTGTTGTTGTTGTAGTAAGGAAGGGATTAGTTCAGCGCAACTGCCCCCTGGAAACTGATTTATTGCATCACATGTTCTGTGGAATGAGACCGGCTCAGGGGAGAAAACAGGTTCTCTGGAAGAACCAAGCATCCATCAAAATTAAGCCCTTTAAGAAGCAAGAGCAAGCCAAAACAAACAAAAACAAAAACGTGCGCACACCCCTTACACCGTCAAGCACCCGGCTTAACAGGGCAGTTCTACACGGGTCTACTCAGAAGCATGTCTCCATGAGTTCCATGGGATCTGTGGCCTGGGAGAACAAATCCTAGGAAGCAGCATCACTTCAGTGCTTACCCCCCCCCCCCCAAAAATGAAACAAACCTACCGCCCTTTTTATATGGGGGAAAAGAGAGTGTTCTTTGACTGCACATTTGCCGCTTAATTACTTCTCAGTAAACCTCCCAATTCTTAAGGAAATCAGCCCTGAGTGCTCACTGGAAGGTCAGATCCTGAAGCTGAGGCTCTAATACTTTGGCCACCTCATGAGAAGAAAAGACTCCCTGGAAAAGACCCTGATGTTGGGAAAGATGGAGGGCACAAGGAGAAGGGGACGACAGAGGATGAGATGGTTGGACACTGTTCTCGAAGCTACCAGCATGAGTTTGACCAAACTGCGGGAGGCAGTGGAAGACAGGAGTGCCTGGCGTGCTCTGGTCCATGGGGTCACAAAGAATTGGACACGACTAAATGACTAAACAACAACAAACATGATTAGTTGCCCACAGAGGTAACTCATAGAGCTTGCCAAAGTTTACATCCCTCCCCCCTCCTTATGGTAAATACCTGTGAGAATGGGACTTGCACAAGGTGCCAAGATGTATCTCCAGGTAGGGCAGAGAATGTCCCATCTGAATACTCCACTAGATGGACCAATGGTCTTAACTAATGCAGCTGCCTGTGTTCCTCTCAGAGGAACTGGAGAAGGGAGAGTCTTTACCAGACTCTCTTCCTTGTTAAGTCCCTCAGTCACAGCACGGACTCCTACTGCAACTTGCAAAGTCCTCCCCAGTACTCACTGACAAAAAACTAAAGTGCTTCTCACCATGAATTAACAATTACATAAAAATATTATGCAGTATTAACAAGAACATCATAAATAGTACATTGGAAATCGGTAAGGAATCAAAAGTATTGCTGCTCAAAGCCCCTCCCCCCCCAAACATGAAATAACCTACTGAGGGAAATCAAGTTGCTTTGAGGTAAATTATTTGAGAATAACGGCTCAAGTTATAGGAAAATTTGGGGTGCGGCCTACAAACATCCCTACAAACAGGTTAGTGCAGTGGCGGCTGGTGCATATTGGGAATGGGAGAGGCATGGAGACCAACAGTAGGTGGGGTTAGGGCCAATGAGAGGCAAGGCCACCTGTTTATAGTTTTGTCCCCATCCTCTTCCCTGCTGGAGTGTACAAGGGCAACATAGGGATGTCATACTCACCAAAGTGAAAATCTGGAGAAAGTTGTTGACCTTTTTTGTGGGGGGGGGGGTTTGAAGTTTTTTAGGGTATTTTTTTTGCATTTTAAAAGCATGTTTCTTTTTTAAAAAATCGCCCTAGTTGCAATTTTGACAGTCTGATTCCAGGCGTGTCCAAGAAAACTCAGACATATGGCAGCCCTAACATAGACAGAGGAAGCAGACAATCAACATCACCCTCCAGATTGGGAGTAAGAAGAAAGCAGGCAGGTGGAGACTGTCTGAGGGAGCCTGAGGTTGGTGAGAGCAGAGCCTCCACCCTGCCCTTATGGGCCAGCTTCCACTGGGTTGGTGTATATTTCTGCCACTGGTTAGCTTGTCTCTCCTTTATTCCACAAGTGATAAATGTGCTTGTCTGCAGATCCAACGCTGACTTCTTTGGTGCTCCCTAATGCTTCAGGGAGACTATGACTTTCCATTCTGCATGCCTTGTGGGTTTATCCAACTAGAGATTCGTTCAGGGTGTTAAAAGAAACCAAACCAAAATAGATAGGTTCCTTTTTTATTATTGGAAAAAGAAAACCTTGAAGAACGGCTCTAGCAACAGGAGTGACTTATGATTGTCACAAGGACTGGCAAATCAAGCACTGTGCAGAGTCCCTTCACTTATAAAATGTGTTTTTCCTGAGGTGGATGCTTAGGAGAAGGCTATACATCTAACCAAAATGGGATAAGTGATCCTTAGTTTTCTGCAGCAGGAGCCTCAGACAGGTTATAGTCATCTGGGGAAAGGCATAAACACACTTGAAGGGTGCAACGCAAGAGAAGTTCTCTATGAGTTTTGACTAATATGGCTGTGGCTTTCAAAAGCTGGCCATAATAATTTCTGATGCCACCTTTCCCAAGCCTAAAGGTAAAGGGACCCCTGACCATTAGGTCCAGTAGTGGACGACTCTGGGGTTGGGGCGCTCATCTCACTTTATTGGCTGAGGGAGCCAGCGTACAGCTTCCAGGTCATGTGGCTAAGCTGCTTCTGGCGAACCAGAGCAGTGCACGGAAACGCCGTTTACCTGTTTATCTACTTGCACTTTGACGTGCTTTTGAACTGCTAGGTGGGCAGGAGCTGGGACCGAGCAATGGGAGCTCACCCCGTCGCGGGGATTCGAACCACCGACCTTCTGATCGGCAAGCCCTAGGCTCTGTGGTTTAACCCACAGCACCACCCGCGTCCTAGTTCCCACCAAATGTTCATGGATTATAACTCCCATCAGCTGTAGTCAGCATGGCCATTGGTCATGGATGAGGGAAGTTATTGCCCAACAGTACCTGGAGGGCAGCAGGCTGGAGAAAGCTGCATTAAGCTCTCATTGTCTAATATACACTTGTTTCAAACCCTAAATCCACAAACCCCAAATATATATAACATAATGCTATTGAGACAGGTGCAGCCAGTTGCAGGACATGGTTCCCTGTTGAAATTGCATTCAGTGAAACTGAATGAATTGTGAGCTGAAAGGCCTCTTCACCAGGGAAATGCCGATTTAAATGCCTGGCTTGAGAACACCGCTCACAAAAGGGGGGTGGGGAGAGAGAGTTCATTTTGCAACACGTGAAATAGGCCTGCATAATGCAAGGCCAGTGAGCTACTTGCAGACTCCATCCTATTTGTCGCTCCTGCAGGAGTTACCGTAAAACACTCCCTGCTTGTGTCCCACCCCTGACTCTGTAGAAATACCTTCTGATCTGCATTAGGCATACTCTCCACTGCTTCTCCCTGCATTCAGAAGATCTGTCAACCTGTTTCCCAGCCTGTTGCAACAATCCAGCTATGCCAAACAACCTGATTGCTATCAAGTTCCTCTCAAAATCAATTCATACAGTACATTACATTTTAAAGTGTGCACTTAAACATCCTTTAGTTTTGATTTTGTTTTTAAAAAGAATGGCATTGGATTTCACTTAATGCTGTCGCAGTAAATAACTACTTCCTTGATCTGATTAATAGCCTTCTATCCTACCGTATTTGAATTGGTGGGGTCAGTGCTTCCCCCCCCTAAAATAATATGTTTAGGGATACTTTCATTTTGACTGAAGAAAACCACCATTTTATATAGTTCAAATCAGGAAAAATAAATACAGTAAATGGACAAAAGTACAAAGATTCACAAAATGTTCATGGGTATGCATACCCCTGGAAAAAAAGCACTGGGTGGGGCTATCCTTTTCAGTTGCAATGTGAATTTTATTATTTATGCGTGCTGACTTGGGTCGCTTGCAGGTGCATGCATCACATGTAGTTCAGCCCCACACAAGTGATTGTATTTTTCCCTCCCTTTTGCCATTTCCCTTACAGAATTACCAAAAAGCATGCTTTCTATCTCAATATCTAACAAAGAGCAGCACCGTATTTAGGGTGGTGCAGGCAGTTCATCCGCACAGGGTGCTGAGCTGGGGGGGGGGCACAAATAATAATAAATAATAAAGGAATTATTGTGAAAATAAGAAATATTGAAGGGGAGGCCACCAAATTTTCTGCTTGCTCAGGACGCCATATTACCAAAGTCCATCCCTGCAAAGAGAGTCCCTTTTCCTAACCTCGGGGTGACATTAGGGCCTCCCTTCACCTGAATAGTTACGACATGCCTTTTCAAAGCCTACATCTCCTTGCCAAACCAAACAGGAAAGTAGTTTCTGAAATACTGATCACAAAGAGTTCAGAAAAAAGGAGTCATATGCCAGAAAGAAAGCAAACATTCTGGGCACAACCTAATGTTTGTAAATGCTGTTTCTAAAGAGAAGGAATGGATGTCTGTTGATGCTCATTAGCTCTCAAAAGGTTCCCTTTTTCAAAAGCTCAGTTAATAGTGTTTGAGCACAGTAATCTGTTGGGCTATATCACAACTGCTATATTCAATGGGACTTCCTCCTAAGTCTGCACAAACCAAGGGGATATAAGTGGTTCCCTTTCCTGTCTTACCCTCAGAGCAACTCTGTGAGGTAGGTTAGGCAGAGAGTAACTCTGACCCACCTGGTTACCCAATGAAAGCTTCATGGCTGTGTGGTCATTTCATACTTGGTCTCCCTTGTCCTACTGTGGCAACTACATCACACTGGCAATTAATACTACAGTGGTACCTCAGGTTAAGAACTTAATTAATTCTGGAGGTCTGTTCTTAACCTGAAACTGTTCTTAACCTGAGGTACCACTTTAGCTAATGGGGTTCTCCCGCTGCCGCCGCGCGAATTTCTGTTCTTATCCTGAAGCAAAGTTCTTAACCCGAGGTACTATTTCTGGGTTAGTGGAGTCTGTAACCTGAGGCATCTTTAACCTGAAGCATCTGTAACCACTGTAACCCGAGGTACCACTGTACAATAGATATTCAACAGAAGAACTGTTAATACATACATGAATATAAATAAGGATGACAGCTTACTATCTCTTCCTGATTTAAAGATGCCCTCATCTATTTTGTAAGAATCTGATTGTACGACGACTTTAATCACTGAAAATAATAATAATAATAATAATAATAATAATAATAATAATAATAATAATAAATTTTATTTATATCCCGCCCTCCCCAGCCGAAGCCGGGCTCAGGGCGGCTAACAACACTAAAACAGTGCAACATTATAAAACCATTATAAAAATTAATTAAAATCAAAATTGATGGCAACAATAAACCAAAGTTTTGTAAAGATTGCCAAAGGAGGGAGTCAGGCTGCGCCCTGACCAAAGGCCTGGTGGAACAGCTCTGTCTTGCAGGCCCTGCAGAAAGATGTCAAGTCCTGTAGGGCCCTTGTCTCTTGTGAGAGCGTTCCACCAGGTTGGAGCCGCAGCCGAAAAAGCCCTGGCTCTGGTTGAGGCCAGCCTAACCTCTCTGTGGCCTGGGACACAAGATGTTTTTATTTGAAGACCGTAAGTTCCTCTGTGGGGCATACCAGGAGAGGCGGTCCCATAGGTACGAGGGTCCTAGGCCGTATAGGGCTTTGAAGGTTAAAACCAGCACCTTAAACCTGATCCTGTACTCCACCGGGAGCCAGTGCAGCTGGTATAGCACCGGATGAATGTGATCTCGCAGCAAAGACCCCGTAAGGAGTCTCGCTGCGGCATTCTGCACCCGCTGGAGTTTCTGGGTCAGTCTCAAGGGCAGCTCCACGTAGAGCGAGTTACAATAATCCAGTCTGGAGGTGACCGTCGCGTGGATCACAGTGGCTAGGTCAGGGCGAGAGAGGTAAGGAGCCAACTGCTTAGCTTGGCGGAGATGAAAAAAATGCCACCTTTGTTATAGCTGCAATCTGCGCCTCCATGGAGAGGGAGGTATCGAAGATTACACCCAAACTCTTAACGGATGGTGCTGGCACGAATTGCACCCCCGCAAGAGATGGGAGTTGCCCCCTCAATCTCATATCGTCCCGTCCCAGCCAGAGGACCTCTGTCTTCGAAGGATTTAACTTCAACCGGCTCCCACGTAACCATCCAGCCAAAAGTGTTTTGAGTACAAGTTTTTCTTCTTCTTTGGCAATCACTCGTAGCCGAATAAGATTGTCTTCCATGGTCTTAACAGTGAGTCCGTAAGTGACTGTGGAGGCCAATTCTGGATCCACACATCCTTCCACAGTGGGGACATAGGTTTCTGGGCAGGAGCTGATCACAATGAGGGTTTGCCAAGTGTGCCTTCTTCTTAGCTTGTTTCTCCCTTTTGTCCTGTGTTCGAGTGCCTTCAAAGCCCATGACACTCTACTTGTGCACAATCAACTTGTATATGTGTGGCACTGGAAAATAATTTAATAATTTGATTCATACCAGGAAATGAAGGGAGAGAGCTGGAGACCCTCAGAGCCTGGCAAGGACTTCAGTGAGGGCAGATAAGAGACTGGAGGCACAGCGGGGCTTTGTTTAGGCTGCTCAGCCTCCCCACCTAACAGCTACTGTGCGTAGTAGCGTAGCAGAAGCAGCTGCTTTTCCACGTGTCCTCCAGCTCGCCCCATTGCTTCAATTCCAGATGTGGATATTCTTTGTACAGTAGTTTTGATCTGGGTTGGAGAGGGAGTGGCAGAGAGGGCATTTAAAGGTTGTTTTTAGAGGGTGCTCTTCACTTACGCGATTTTCATTTATGCATGCAGGGCACTGGAACATAGCCCGGTAGGTGGGGAGTCACCTGTGTTTCAGAAAAGGGTTTTCCTATTGGCTCTGGCAATTGAGGTGATGAAGACCTAGCCTCACGGCATTCCATGAACTGGATGGATGGGAGTTTGCATACCCTTAATGGAGTTGCACTCTTAATTGGATTTACTTCTGAGTAGAGATGGTGCTGGAGGAGACTCTTGAGAGTCCCATGGACTGCAAGAAGATCAAACCTATCCATTCTTAAGGAAATCAGCCCTGAGTGCTCACTGGAAGGACAGATCCTGAAGCTGAGGCTCCAATACTTTGGCCACCTCATGAGAAGAGAAGACTCCCTGGAAATGACCCTGATGTTGGGAAAGATGGAGGGCACAAGGAGAAGGGGACGACGGAGGACGAGATGGTTGGACAGTGTTCTCGAAGCTACCAGCATGAGTTTGACCAAACTGCGGAAGCAGTGGAAGACAGGAGTGCTTGCCGTGCTCTGGTCCATGGGGTCACAAAGGGTTGGAGACGACTAAACAACAACAACAGAGATGCATAGGACTGTATTGTTAATGAACTAACTGCACCAGCTGTTCATCACTTGTCACTTCCTTTTTCTACTATGTTAAACACTCGTGATTTGGATAGGCACACATTTTAAGAAGGCCATAGACTGGTTACTTAGAGGGCACCCTAATAGGAGGCAAAAGATGCCTATAGGAGGTATATGTATTTCCTCTCTCCATCTCAATGCTGGCTCTTTTCTCCATAATTGCCCCATTTGCCAGAATGGCAGCTTGCCATACAATACTAGAAGTACAAGAAATAAGAAGCATAAACAGGATGTTTAGCTACTCAACAGGCTTTTACAGCTTCAGGCTCTGATGATGTCACAACACCCTGACACTGTTGTTGAACTCTTCTTTACTCCCATTTGATCAGCTACATGCAGGGGCAGACTTTGGTAAGATGGCACCCTGAGTGAGGACAAAATTGGGTGCCTCCGCCTTAAATATGGATTGCCAATTTGTTGGAGTCTAGCAGGTTTGCCTTCTAATCCTTCCCAGGGTTAGGCAAAGTAAAGTACTACTGACTTCTGTGTGCTGGGGCCGCTCCAGCATAGGCTTGCACACATTCCAGTTCTCAGCCCTTCCTTCGAATTCAGTTGTGCAAAACCTGGGTAAAGCCCTTTCTGCTGGAGAGCTGCAGCAAAACAGATGCAAGTACAGTCATCATAGCTGATTGCTTATATGCTTTTTCCTACATGAGAATGTGCAGATGTAGCACATGCAAGGCAAGCCAAAGTGGTGCTCTCCATATATTCTGAACTACAACTCCTATCAGCCCTAGCAAACATGGTCAGTGGTCAGGATGATGGAAATTGTAGTCCAAAAGATAGGGTTGCCATATTTCAAAAAGTAAAAAACCAGGACACCCCAAAAGAGTTGTGGAGCTTTTTTAAGGAAAACCCCTAAGTTGCTGAGATTTTTTTTTACAAAATTGCCAAATAAACATGATTTTTTTGATTGACTTGCCTAAGATCCAGGACAAAGCGCTGACTTTTGGAAATCCCCCCCCCCGGATGTCAATTGTGCCTTTGAAATTAGAGTAATGTCTGGGAAAATCCAGGTGTA
Organism: Podarcis raffonei; assembly: GCF_027172205.1. Taxonomy (NCBI): domain Eukaryota; kingdom Metazoa; phylum Chordata; class Lepidosauria; order Squamata; family Lacertidae; genus Podarcis; species Podarcis raffonei. Next base: position 30,138,247 of record NC_070610.1, on the reverse strand, counting down.
TGGCAGCCCTACAAAAGATCTATACAGCACTGCATTGGCTACCCAGCATACACACCACACATTTAAAGTTCATGACTTCCGGGGGGGGGGGGGAATAATCCTGGGAATTGTAGTTTTTTTTAAAAAAGGGAAATGTAACTCTATGAAGGGTAAAGCACAGTTCCCATGATGCTTTTTTGGGGGGAGGGGGAAGTTAAGTGCTTTTAATGTATGATGTATACACAGTTTCAATGGCTGCAATCCTGAGTACATTTTCTAGGGAGTAAGAACCACTAAAACAGCAAGTCATACTTCTGAGTAAACATAGACAGGGTTGCACTGCATGACATGTAAAATCAGCAGATATATTGCATGATCAACAAAATGATCAGGTGGTTTGCTTTACTCTTGAATAAATAAAAGCAGTTTCAGTCATATATGCCCAAGATTGACCTGTCTGGCTTGAAATGTATGAGCCACTTTCCCAGAGGGCTCTTAAGGTGGCATACAAAAAACCCCCAATGCAAATACAATAAAAGTTCTGCAAGCTGAAAACAGGCAAACATTAAACAGTGCGTAAAACAATTCAAAGCCACAGAGCAAATTAGCAAAATCAACAAGACAAGCCATCTTCCTTCCTTGCATTTTCAAGTTGTACCAGCTTCTGTTCTGTTCTGATTAGGTCGGTTTGGGATCACTTCTATGATAGGCAAAAATCACTGGGTATTGAAGATCAGGGAAAATACAGGAAATAAAATGAGGCACTTTGCAAATATGGTTCTCCTGTTTTCTCTTCATCAAGCTCTGCTCTGTCCATTTGGCCCAGTCCCCCCTCATAACTTAATAACTTGCTAAAGAAACATGCGCAAGGAGTGTTTACAGGTTGTTCCCCTTGCCCCACATTTGATGCCAAGAGCATGTGCTATATTTAATGGACCAATCTGTAAGGGAGGAATGCAATCCTGAGAACACTTGAATTGGCAAAGCCCCATCCAAACGTCCTTGCTAAAGGATAGTGGATGGAGACAGCAGCAGTGAAAGAACACTTGTTTGGCAGACAAGTTGTCTCAATACTACAGAGCAGGAGGATTAAGCTGTGTCCTTCCTGCATCTCTCTGGAGAAGAGATGGAGCCATGTGCCAGTTCTAGCTCTTGCTTACTGAGGCTCACTAAATGAACAGGTGTGATGTTAGTCCTAAGTTTCTGGAGTAATACTTATCCTGCAGTCCAGGTGACTTGGGCAACCAGAAGTTGCAAGAAGAAGAAGAGTTTGGATTTGATATTCTGCTTTATCACTACCCTAAGGAATCTCAAAGCGGCTAACAATCTCCTTTCCCTTCCTCCCCCACAACAAAGACTCTGTGAGGTGAGTGAGGCTTAGAGACTTCAGGGAAGTGTGACTAGCCCAAGGTCACCCAGCAGCTGCATGTGGAGGAGCGGGGACGCGAACCCGGTTCACCAGATTACGAGTCCACCGCTTTTAACCACTACACCACACTGGCTCTCTAGCAACTCACCTATGTGATAACCCCCAGTACAGTGGTACCTCGGTTTAAGAACAGTCCTGTTTAAGAACATTCGGTTTATGAACTCCACAAAACTGGAAATAGTGTCCCAGATTGAGAACTTTACCTCGGTCTAAGAACGGAATCTGAAAGGTGGAAGGGCGCCAGTGGCAGGAGGCCTCATTAGGGAAAGTGTGCCTCGGTTTAAGAATGGTTTCGGTTTAAGAAAGGACTTCCAGAACAGATTCAGTTCGTAAACCGAGGTAAAGGTAAAGGTACCCCTGACCGTTAGGTCCAGTCACGGACAACTCTGGGGTTGCGGAGCTCATCTCGCTTTACTGGCCGAGGCAGCCGGCATTTGTCTGCAGACAGCTTCCGGATTATGTGGCCAGCATGACTAAGCCGCTTTTGGCGAACCAGAGCAGCACACGGAAACGCCATTTACCTTCCCGCCGGAGCGGTACCTATTTATCTACTTGCACTTTGATGTGCTTTCGAACCCCGTTGTGGGGATTTGAACTGCCAACCGTCTGGTCGGCAAGCCCTAGGCTCAGTGGTTTAGACCACAGCACCACCCGAGGTACCACTGTATATATATATTAAAAAATACCATGGGTATACGGTATAGGGAAGGGGTAGTGCCTCTGGTGGGGGATTTGTTGTGCTCCTTCTGGGGTAGTTTGTCCACCTTTGGTCCCCACCCTGCACTCAGCTCTTACCTGTGGCTCCTAGAAGCTGTCAGTATGTGACAGAGGCCACACCCCAGGAAACAGCTTCAACGGGCCAACTAAACCAGGTGAGATAGCCGATGGGTCTCAAACCCTCAGTGAGTTAGAGACTTCCCTTGCATGTGAAGACAGGCTCCGGCGGATTGAGTGGATGAGACCAACAGTGGATCCAATGGTCAAAAAAGCAGTTTCTGCATGGGCTGTAGAGGGGGCAGATGGGGCTCTTCAACCTGGGAAGGTAGCCCATCTAGGAGAAGGAAAACTCTGATCCTACACCTCTGCTACCTTGTGGGATAACTTCAGGAGAAGAAAAGACTAAGGAGTAAACCATATACAAATCTGGAGTCCCTGAGATGGTTGGATGGCACCTTGTACTCCTCTTTCCAGCAATCCCTGCTCCTAAGCTGGTGCCTAATGTATTGCTCTGTTGTCCTTTGAAACCATATCAATGTGGTCAAGAGGGGACCTTGTCATCTGGGCAGCTTAGGACCGCCAGGCTAATGCAGCAGTTTGATTTTACCCCCAGAGAGGCACTCCATTGTCTCTCGAGACAGATGGATGCCAACAACATAGAGCTGGCAATAGGTCTTTTTTTTTAATCAAGCAAAGATATACCTGTCAATGTTTACTTTGAAAGGAGAGGACCATGAGAGCCTGTGCTAGGCAGCTTAGAACTTCATTCTCCTTTAGCTAATGCTGACAATGAAAGTGGAATGTGTTCTGGTGCTTTGATTGTGGCTGGTGATATCATGAGTAATGTTGCAGCTGTATAGCTAAAAGAAGGTAGATCAAATAAACTGAATGAACTGGCTTAGTATCACCTGAGGGCTCTTATTGTATTGCATAACAATCCCACAACCTTGCCATGCTCTCACCAGGTTTCCTTGGGAATTTAAGAATTGGAATAGAATCTTTCAGCTTTCTCAGCAATCACAGGTGTGAACAAATGGAATTCTTTCAAGTATGCTTGGTTTGGAGAAGTATGAGGCAGAGCTGTCCTTTCTCCGTTGATATTTTATTTGCGTTTGGAGCAGAATAGGAAAATTCATGGTGTTGTTTTTTTTACATGAAGTGGAATTTAAAATAGCTATTTTGCAGATGATTTGTTATTATTGCACACCACCCCAGTCTCTGAGCAGTGCATGATTCCAGGGGCTCTTGGTCATTCACACAGTTCATGTTTCCAAAGTTCATGTTTCCTGAATGGGGAAACTGTGCCCCTGAAGGACCAGGAGCGCAGCCTGGGAGTCATTTTGGACTCACAGCTGTTCATGGAGTCACAGGTTAATTCTGTATCTGTCTACCAGCTCCATCTGGTATGCCGGCTGAGACCCTACCTGCCGGCACACTGTGTTGCCAGAGTGGTACATGTGCTGGTTCTCTCCCACTTGGACTACTGCAATGCGCTCTACATGAGGCTACCTTTCAAGGTGATCTGGAAACTACAGCTAATTCAGAATGCGGCAGCTAGACTGGTGACTGGGAGCAGCCACTGAGACCATATAACTGGAAGACCTCCATTGGCTCCCAGTACATTTCTGAGCACAATTCAAAGTGTTGGTGCTAACCTTTAAAGCCCTGAACAGCCTCATATTTTCTTTTTGTATGTGTTGTATTAAAATGAAATAAAAACTAACTATTAAAAAACAAAGGAAAGGGGGGGAAAGCCCTAAACAGCCTGGGCCCTGTATACTTAAAGGAGCACCTCCCCATCATTCAGCCCGGACACTGAGATCCAGCACCAAGGGCCTTCTGGTGGTCCCCACACTGCAAGAAGTAAAGCTACAGGGAAGCAGGGAGAGGTCTTCTTGGTAGTGGCGTCCACCCTGTGGAACGCCCTCCCATCAGATGTCAAGGAGAAGAGTAATTATATATATTTTAGGAGACATCTGATAGTAGCCTAGTATAGGGAAGCTTTTTAAGGTGTAATGTTTTACAATGTTTTTATATATGCTGGAAGCCACCCAGAGTGGCTGGGAACCCAGTCTGATGAGTGGATTACAAATAATACATTATTATTATTATTATTATTATTATTATTATTATTATTATTATCATCATCATCATCATTACTACTACTACTACTACTAAACAAGGCACAGTGAAGGCTGTGGTGTCTTTATAATATATGGTTTATATATATTAAACCACCTGAGCCTACGATCGGTCTTGCTTCTCCCATATCCACAGGCTTGGATTCGAACAGAAATCAAACACTGCTCTCTCTATCCCCAGTTTGCCGCTTTGCTTCTAGCTCACATCACTGCAAAACTCTCCTAATTACCGTATTTTTGCTCTATAAGACTCACTTTTTCCCTCCTAAAAAGTAAGGGGAAATGTGTGTGCGTCTTATGGAGCGAATGCAGGCTCCACAGCTATCCCAGAAGCCAGAACAGCAAGAGGGATCGCTGCTTTCACTGCACAGCGATCCCTCTTGCTGTTCTGGCTTCTGAGATTCAGAATATTTTTTTTCTTGTTTTCCTCCTCCAAAAACTAGGTGCGTCTTGTGGTCTGGTGCATCTTATAGAGAGAGAAATACGGTACTCACGAGTTGAGGGACAGAGGCCCACCCATTTGCGACATCACACAGATTCACTTTGTTCCCATTGATGGCTCATTGCCCAGGCTATCACCTCAACTGAAAGGTAGCCTGGCTTATATTTTAACACTTGCTGTATCCAGGGGTTAGAAGGTTCTTGGTATACAGCCTACTCCCCACCCACCCACCAAAACTAATAACTTTATTTGTCCATAGGCCCAAAATGATATTGCAGGTGTATTGGACTCCATAGCAACTTTATAGGAATGAATTGGCTAGTTTAGAAAGAGGTTGGCAATGTAATACTGATACGTTGGGTCAGAAATTATTGTTTGTATTAACTTCCTTTTGGAAAAAAATATTTATATTTTCAGGTGTTCAGATACTTCTAAATTACATTCCTTTTTTGTGGGCACAATGAAAGCGGATCATATGAGACATTATGGTGGCAAAGAGACTTCTGCTTCAAGACTGGAAGGATGAGCACTCAACCTCCATTACTCAGTGGTTTGAAGATCTCATTGCCTTTTCTACATTTGAATTTTTATCAAATGATCATCAGTCTCGTTTGGATATTCATTTGGACATATAAATATAAATATACACATATATAAATAAATATAAATATGTTTATTTATTTATATATGTGGATATTTATATTTATATCTCCAAATGAATATCCAAACGAGACTGATGATCATTTGATTAAAAAGTTAGGATTGGGGGAATTTTTTATTGTTTGTATGAATTATTATGTTACATTCTTCTGTGCGTACACACACACACACGGGACCCTCCAGAAAAAAGTATTTCACAAAACGTGTCCCCCCTCAGCCAGTACTCCAGCCCTCCTTTGACACACCTAGCCCTAATACCCCCTTGATGTACCTACTGATACATGGATGCTTGTTTCCTAGGCAGAGTGCAAGCATCAGCATAGCAGTGCTAAAAGCTTTCACTGCTTGGGGACTGTGGACAAGGTTAAACTATTTGAAAGATCTCTCTTGTTCCGTCACATTTCCCAGGATGAGACACCAAAACCTGAACTTAGCAACTCTTGATGGCTCAGCAGCCGGTAGGCATTTGGTTGGGAAGAGAGTATGAGAATCTTATAGTGCTTTGTGTAATACATGTTTATAAAATATTCAAGTTGAGCACAGAGGAGAAGACCCTTAGGCAAACAGTGTGTTTCTCCTTTAAAGCAACATTTGTTTCGCAGAGTTGCATTTTGCCAGCTGGATGCCAACCTCACCCCTTAGGATTCTCCTCCTCCACTGACTACTGTACATTCCAATTCTCAGGCACTTTCCCTGAAGCCTTACCCAGATTGAATGTGCTGGATAGCTAGTAACCAACAGTCATCGAAAGGCATTAAGAAAAGAGCTCGTACAAAATTTTCAGACAAGGCCATTCTGCACAATGACGAGACAATTCAAGTATTGTTTGGAAACCTACGTGAACATTGCTTGAATTTTGTTTACAGCAATGCCTCAATCGGTGAAGCAACTTTCACAGTGAACTTCAACTAGTCTCATCAACAACACATTTTAAATATGTGATTAACACATGGATGAATAATGTGGGAGTCAATAAAAACTTCCCATGCTAGAGAAAGGCCTCAATTGTGTAGTCACAAGTGAAGGATCAGGCTTGCACACTCACAACCCTAGGGCTTTGGCAGCATTTACTTTCAGTTTCACTGGGTCTCAGTTTCCCATGGTTCAGTTAACAAGCAAGCTATATAAGCCAGTGGTCACTGCTGTGAAACTGAGAACGGGGTGGGGAAATGAGTCACCGGCTGCCTTACCTCTAGTGACCTCTGTACTGGGCAGCCCACTAAAGGAGCCTGCTGCCTTGCAGCAAGAGAGTCAGTGGGTAACCAACCACCTGCAGTAGGGATAAGGGACACCTTTGATGAGGTCACATTGAAAGATGAAACAATGCACAAACAGAAACCCAGCCAGCCTTTGAAATTTGCGCTTCTCTGAATTTTGCAAAATTTGGGGAAAGTGCACAACATCATAGGATGGCTGTTGTTCAGCCAAATAATATGGGTAAAAATGCACATACTAGAGGAAATGTGTATATAAATACATATTTTTGTGAAAATAGTTTAGAAAATGGATTGTATTAGGAAACATTGCCTTGCAAAAACTGCATGTACAAATGTGTATATTGGGAGAACTTTGCCCTAAAATTGCTGCTGAACTAACAAAACATTTCCTATCCTTGAAACGTTTGCCACAACCTGGGCATGTATGGATTTTTAAAGTGCCTACTGAGGCCTGGTGAATGTACACAATGGCTGGTTGTTATGCACATTTACCATTCAACTTACATTCCCCTTAACATTCACCTATAACAGTCTCATCACACAATGCTCACATTTATCCTTATTCAAGAATCCCGTGCCTCAGGTTCCCATTTTCAAAACTGGTAGGTCACCGTGCATATTAGGGTAGATGAATGCTATGTTTCTATAAAGCACCTGTGGCATGAGTACATGGAAGAGATCTGTTTATAAAAACAGTGGCATTTCATTTGTTTAGCTTATGTTTCATTTTAAAACTGATAAGATAATAGCGGGAGCAAATGGAATGAAATCATGTCCGCAGGCGTTTTTGTTGTTTGTCTAGCCTCTGTTTACAACGGAACATTTTCCCATTTCCTACGTACGTCAGCTCAAGTTACACAGCAAAACTGCAATCTGAGAAGCAGTCAGAGTTCTAAACCTTTAATAAAAACCTTGTGCATGCATTAATGTCGATGGGAGCTTGAGCCACAAACACCTGGAAGGCACCAGGTTGGCAAAAGCTGCATTAATTAGAAGCAGGGCTATCACAGGTGGCATCTAGCCTTAGCCTCCCTTGACGTCAGTTCAATGTTTCACTGAATATTCACAATCAGCAAGGCTGCTCTGAACTTTGGATGACCCAGCAATAATTTATTTATTTTTAATGAGATTTTCTGTTTAAAACATTAACATTTTTTTTATTTAATTTGTGGCGCAATCTTTTGTTGTTGTTGTTGTCCCAGACCAATTGAGGTTACTTTGGATTTTGCTTTTCTAGTATAGCAACTCATGGCATGCCTTCCTAAGTGAAAATTAATGTACGCCTGTCAGAGCTGCCCGAGGTCCCAGCTCACAAAGGACCAACGCCGCTTCGTTGTTAAGTATAAAAGTCTTTATTGAAGTTCAGTTTCACTTCCACAGCCGCAGCGTGCAGCCCTACGTCTCAAACTCTAGACCGCTGAAGCTCCGTCTGAATCTCCTCCCCCCCTGACACCAGTTTAAGACTCTAGCCTTGCTCCACCTCTTCCTCTGCTCTTTCCTCCTCTGATTCCACCTGTCCGTTGGGGTCTCACCCTTCCTAGACTCTTCTGACTCTGAGTCCCCTGAATCTTCCCCCTCCCTCCGGCGGGCTTTAGGACCTGGTTCCCAATCCAGGTTTCCTGCTGTCCCGCGCGCCTGTACATTTGAACTTGGCGCGCGCGCCCAGCCTGCAACCTTCCTCCTGACCGTTGCACTGCTGCTGTCACTGCTCCCCCCTTCGGGGAGGCTAGCTGGAACTGACCTCCCCTCCGTTCCCCCACTTTCCGATGGAGGCGTGGTCAGCCCTGACTCATCTTCTCTCCCCGCTGGAGGAGACGCTGGTCCTGACACATGTGACTCTTCCCCCCCACTACGCTCTGGCGGGGAAGCTGGTCCTGATCCCCCGCTGCTGCTTTGGGAGTCCCCGCTGGCCCCTTGTTTCTGGTGCGTCCCCCCTGGGACCCCCCTTGCCCTGACCATCGGCGCCCCCTTCTGGGAATCTTCTGATTCGCTGGAGAAGCTCATGGAATCTCTCGGGTCACTGTCATACTCCCCTACGCTGCCCTCGGATTCCTCCCCTTCGCTCTCCATTTCCTCTCTCCCCTGTGCTCCTGCTCCTGAGCCCCTGACAACGCCAATAACTAAGACAATTCCACATTCCAAAAAACAACAACCAGTGCCTCATTTCTAAAAGGATACCTACCAAGGTCCAAGATTAAACAATATCCTGTGACAAGAAAGCCTTAAATCAGTACTTATGCCTAAGCCTATTACCACTTCTATTTGTTAATTTAAATGCAGGATCTAACTCTGGATACAGTGGTACCTTGAGTTACTTAATTCATTCTGGAGGTCCGTTCTTAACCTGAAACTGTTCTTAACCTGAAGCACCACTTTAGCTAATGGGGCCTCCTGCTGCTGCCGTGCCACCGGATTACGATTTCTGTTCTCATCCTGAAGCAAAGTTCTTAACCTGAGGTAATATTTCTGGGTTAGCGGAGTCTGTAACTTGAAGCGTATGTAACCTGAAGCGTATGTAACCCGAGGTACCACTGTATTAGGCAATATTGCATACCCCCCAAAAAAAAGTATATTAGGAGAAATTCACAATAAGATGATACTTTATTTATGAGAACTAGTTTTTTAAAATTCACAAACAGATGTGGAAGTGTGGGGAAACAAATTTAAGGCTGGACAATGAGAAACAGAAACTGACCTATTTGCCCATCCCTATTGTGGAGTCTCTGAATACTGTGAATGCACTCACCTCATGGGATCATGGGAACATTGGAAGATGCATTCTACTGAATCAGATCATTCATCTATCTACCTCAGCATTGCCTGCACTGACAGGCAGTAGTTATCCAGGGTTCAGAAAGGGTACATTCCTAGAACTATCTAGAGATGCCTGGGACTGGAAACTGGGACCTTCTGCATAAAAAGAAAACATATTCTCTACCACTGAGCTTCAGCGCTTCCTTCCACCTGAGCTCTCCCAGCTAGCCTGTCTCTAAGTGCGACTCATCCCTCAGTGCAGAGAGTCCAGAGCCAGTCAGCTTCTGCTGCTGGCCGAGAGACCAGCTGGCTGGCATTCTTTATCTCACAAACCTACTACAGAGGAAAGAAAACTACACACAAACCTGGAAATTGGTTGCAGGACTTTCTACTGAGACTCTAGTTTTGTTCCTAACATGCATTTCCTTAGCCATTGGCTCCTCTTAGTTCCTGTCCCCAATCCAAGACACTGAAGATGTTGCTTTTTTAACAGGGTTATATGGATGCTTCATGAAGATGGTGACACTGGTCATCACTCAGCAATGATCACTCGGCCTGCCTGGGGACTTCCACTGCTTGTTCTTGGGGCTTCCCCTCTTATTTCACATACCATTGTCTGTTTTCAGTGGACACTCTTTCTAGTGGTACAGATCTGCCTTAAGCAACAAGGTGATGAAAAAAGAAACAAAGTTTGTGTTTAAACACTGGCAAGTGCCTCTCCTGCCTGAAAGAAGATGTATGGAGAGCTAACCAGATGACCATGGGAAGTCCAACAGCAGGCAAACATGTTTTGTGTTTTGCCTGGCTAAAGAAGAACTCCGGAATCCATTGACATCAAAACGTGTTTAAAAAGCAGGGGGAAATGGGGGAAAGTCCCACAGGTTCAGAGAAATGTCTTCTCCCCGCACACACCCTGTGATTTTGGGGAGGATTGTGTTTTATCCCCATCCAGAGAGTGAAGAAATTATTTCTTCGGCAAAGCACTAACTTAAATCTATATCTTCATTAAAACATATGTATTTAATTAAGCATTTCTTTTTTAATAAATAAATAAATAAATAAATATTTAAGGCATACTTTATGGGGAGTGAGCCCCATGGAATGTTTGCTGGGTACAATTGTGTACTAAATGTTACATAGAAACTGAAATCCCAGGCATAAATACCACTGCGGTCAATGGGATTTGCTTATCAGTATAAGTGTTTAGGATTAGCGTGTTTGTGGTTTCTTTGGTGTTCAATATTTCTCCAGGAATGAATTTGCAGCATATATTTATTAAGAAATAAGCTACTTTGTATGGCAGTGGAAGAGGACCCTTGCCCATTCTTTATCTGGAGCATGGGGGAGTGCTGAAGCAAAACAGCAAGTGGAACCCAGGTGGCAGTAACGAAATAAATAAATAACTGCTGATCTCTAGAGAAGCATCCATAAGAGCTCCTCTCCTCCAAAAAGCCACATGCTTCCCTCCCTATGCAGTGAAATGGAGCGAGAGATTACTTTATCCTCATTCATTTCCATTCAGGGAGGGTAGTAAAGGTAAAGGGACCCCTGACCATTAGGTCCAGTCGTGGCCGACTCTGGGGTTGTGGCACTTATCTCGCTTTATTGGCTAAGGGAGCCGGCGTACAGCTTCCTGGTCATGTGGCCAGCATGACTAAGCCACTTCTGGTGAACCAGAGCAGTGCATGGAAACGCCATCTACCTTCCCGCCAGAGCGGTACCTATTTATCTACTTGCATTTTGACGTGCTTTCAAATTGCTAGGTGGGCAGGAGCAGGGACCAAGCAACGGGAGCTCAACCCGTCGCGGGGATTCAAACCGCCGACTTCTGATCGGCGTCACCCGCATCCCTTCAGGGAGGGTAAGCACCCCATATATCCTGCCTGCCATCGCCTATGTGTGACTAATGAGGAGAGGAAGGAAGAGGCAGAGAGATGGGGTTAGCTCATTAAGGGCCCCTCTGGAAACTCCTCTTCTTGCACATTCCTGATTATTTGTGCAAATGATGCTTTCAGGGTAGTCACACATGATCCTGCTTTCAATAACTGTTTATACCTGCAAAAGTTCTGAGGCAGTCGCACCACTTCATTTCCAATCAGTGCAGATCCTGTAACTTCCTGCTTAAATCCCATTAACTTTTTATACCCCATGTCAAAGGATACACCTTCAATGACACACCTGAATGGAGGGGCCCAGTCTATGCAATGCTGCAAACTCCACCCACTTTTACCTCTGGCTTTGCTCACTGAGGGGAATGCACTCTACAGGTGAAAGACATCTTTTTCCTTCACATGTTCAATTGCTCCACACTGAGCTCTACAAATTCTACTGGTACAGCGGCCTTGTAGGAGGATGCTACTCTGGTGTTGCAGGTGAATGCTCTGCCACAAATATTTAAGTTTAAACAACCAATTCCTTAGTAACTTCTTAAGTATCCTCAATTCAACTATGTGTTTCTGTTAAGTTTTTTTTTATAGAGAAGCTCAAAACAAAATGCAGTATCTTTTTGAAAGGAATGTGGGGAAAGTTTTTCAAATAAGCCACAGGAAATATTTCACAAGGACACTGAAAATGACCTTGAGTTTAAAAGGAACCGCAATGAAAAATCCCAAGCACGATGGTTTCACAAATGCTTCAGGTTTGCTTTTAAGAACAAGGCACAAAGCAGACCTTCAGAATTAGCCCTCCTTGCTTTAACGGACAGGACTTCTGCAACTCTTCCTCTCTCTTTTTGCTCCTTGAATTCCTTTCTCCTTAACCTGCCTCCCAGAACTGTATGCGCACACAGATCTATTTTTGAATCCTCAGACATGCATCAGCATTCCATGCTTGTTACAAAGGGGGTTACTGTAAGGGTTACTGAACTCGGCAAGAGCATCTGCTAAACTGACTCGAGCATTTCCATGTTGTCAATTTCCTCCCACAACACTACAGTAAACAAAACAGCTTTTGAGCAAACACTGCATGAGTCCTGGTGACATCTAGCATGGGACAAGTTATAAACTCTCCAGTTCACTGTGGAAATAACTCATTTGTCTCTGTGCCTCTTTGGCTAGTCAATTTCACAAAATGTTCATTATCCTAGGACCGAGAAAGCAAGATTGTGGGTTTTTTTAAGGGCTGTATGTCCAACAGAGCAACATTCATTTATTGTTGTGGACCCTCTCTAGCCAGGACCTGGCCTGAAGCAAGATCCCAGTGCCCTCCGGATGTTTCGGGCTAAAGATTGCCTTACCAGACGTTTTTGCAAGGTGGTACCGTAGGTACAAGAGCTATTACTTCAGCACTTTGGGAGGACACGGTTCCTGGGTGGGTGGCAATGCTTTGTGTGAGTGTGAGCAGTTATGGCAGTGGTCTGTACTAGGTGGTGCTATATGCCTGCATAGTGTAGAGATAAGAGTTCCCTGATCTCCACTGCCACCTCACATCACCCTTGGGTAAGAGTGTTGGGATCCTCCTTCCCGGTGCAGCAGTACACACCAGGGGAAGCTGGTTGCCTTCCAGAGAACTGCCATAGGATAGCTCAGTTGGTAGGGCACGAACCTCTTAATTTCAAGACCCACATTGAGCAAAAGATTCCTGCACTGCAGGGGGTTGGACTTGATGGTGCTCATGGTCTCTTCCAACTCTATAGTTCTGTGATTCTATGATTCTGTGAGCTGCTGGCTTGCTATTCCTAGTGCCTGAAGCACTGGGCTTTGGCAACTGGTGTCTGCATTGTTGAGGTTTATGGCTTCTATGCACACTTGAGTTATCTCTCAGTTAAGTACTGCCTGAAATGAAGGCACTGCATGTCCTTAGAAAAGCTCAGAATGTACCAATGAAAACAGGACCCTTCTTACTACGGGTATACTTAGGCGGTCTCTACCTCCTTCTCCAGTCTGGCTCCTTGCAAAAAAGCAAGATACAATTGTAAGCATAGTATGAATTCTGCAAATAGTCCAGCGCCCCTCAGAAAGTTACTTTCCCCTGCCTGCTCAAGAGCAATAGTGGACCTTGGAGTCTCAAATTTAAATGGGTGCCCTGTGCAACCCCAAAATTCGGCACTGTCTGCCTCTTGCCTTCCATTCTACATCATAGTTGAGATGCCCCTGCAGCGCTCTCAAGGCTCTATACCTGAACCGGTCATGCTCCCCTAAATCCACCTCTGCCAGGAGACAGGAGTTCCCCAGAGCAATGCAGACTTACTCGATCCGTGCAATTTTCCTAAGGGTGCTTAGAAGGAATGTGCCATTTATAGTCTTTAATTAGTCTTTCCAATCCCCGAGCTAATGATGATTATCAGTAGTCATAAATTCCTGGCTGTCCTTTCTAGTATTATGAAAATAATACACGGAATTTAAAGAAATATTTGTGGCCATGTAGCTTGCATTTTTGCCTACTGTATAATGCTTTGTTGACACAGAACAGGTTAAGAAAAACACTTGCCCTGTTCGAGCCGTTGTACTGCAGCCCATGGGTGGGGAACCTCAGGTCTGGGGGACAATTGTGACCTTCTTGACCTCTCCATCTACCCTTGGGGCTCTCCCTAGGCCACACTCCTCATGGGAACTACTTTGTGGGGGAGTTTTTTAGGGCTGCCTGGTGATTGTCTAGATGAAGGATGGAGTGGGGGGGAGTGGGTGTGTGCAGAGAGTGTGTACCTGCTGTACAAAGGTAAACATTACATTCCTTGCTCTGCTCACTTTTCCCTCGGGTCCTGATCACCACTGAATGTGGCCCCCAAAAGTTTGCCCAGAAGGGGATGAAAAAGCTTCCCCATCCTTGCTTTAGAAGTTAAGAGATCCAGAGCCAGATTTCCCTAGTTCAATGTCACCTCAGCCATTAACAACAAACTGGGTGGCATTGAGCAAGTCATCCTCTCTAAGCCTCGTCTCTTTCACTGCCATGTGGAGGAAAAGACAGCTCTATCCCTCCTCAGCCCACATTTTTTTTCTACCTGAGAGATTATTGAGATGTGTGAGTACTTTGTGTGCTCAGAAAACAATATACTGTATAACTAAGTAGATGGGACAGATCCATAATCAGGATTTATTGCATCTTTTTTATTTTCCTTTTAAGGTTAAAACTTTAACTTTTAAAGAGAATGGAAGCAGATTTGGGCCACGATGCTGGCAGAGATGTGAACCTCCCATGTCACTAATTCTACTTCAGAACTTTAAGTTTCCACTGCTGAAGCACGTTAAAAATCCCTGTCACCAAACTTGGCCCACCAGAGGGCTCACTTTGGCCCACTTCATCACCACCAGAGGTGGCAGAGCAGGCAGGGCACCAGTGGGAATGCCATCTTGGGGGCTTCCGGAACCTGAGGTGGCAGCTTTACACCACCTAATAATAAATAATAATAATAAATTTTATTTATATCCCACCCTCCCCAGCTGAAGCCGGGCTCAGGGTGGCTAACAACAATAAAATAATGCAACATTCTAAAAACATTATAAAAACTAATTTACCTAACGGCTGGGTCGGCTCTGTTTATAACAAACTACTTCCTACAGCAACTTTTCTTTCTTTATACTGATGCTGAGTGCACGCCATACATTCAGAAGCATTTAAAGCCATAGTTTCCCTAAAAAATCCTAGGAACTATAATTCGCACCTCCTAGAGGTACATTCCCAGCACCCTGAACAAACTATAGTTCCCATGATTCTTTGGGGCAAGTCATGTGCTTTAAGTGTATGGCGGGCAGGCAGTTTGAGCATTATATAATGGGTAGATGAAGAACAAAGTGCCCTGTTAGTAATGATTTAGAACCTGAACAAACTGGATACAAACTCTAAAGTGGTGGAACTCCATCCCCACAGAACTGTGTCTGGCAAAAGATGCACCTCTTGACACTTGAGATGTATATTTTTAGGACCCACCTTATTTGGGGAATTAAACTGTTTTTAACATTGTGTTTTAATTGTTGTAACCCATGCAGGGATCTTAGAGTGGTGGGTAGGTAAAATGATGATGATGATGATGATGATGATGCAAATCTTGGTATTTAATGGCTTGACTTTAACTGACTCTTATGTAAGTTGTGAGGTACTCTGTTAAAGCTGAGGGGAACTATCTTCTGTAGTGAATGGAAGGTCTTCCTGAGCAACACAGAAGCTGTGGTTGCCCTACTCTGACGTTTGTGGTGAATGACACAGGCTTTCTTTTGGTAACTGCTCATTTTCACTAGGATCATATGGGCCATCACTATTTTTTGTCAGCTGTCAACAAGAGAAAAACCTGTAACTTTGTGTATAGTAAAGGTAAAGGGACCCCTGACCACTAGGTCCAGTCGTGGCCGACTCTGGGGTTGCGGCACTCATCTCGCTTTATTGGCCGAGGGAACCGGCGTACAGCTTCTGGGTCATGTGGCCAGCATGACTAAGCTGCTTCTGCTGAACCAGAGCAGCACACGGAAACGCTGTTTACCTTCCCGCCGGAGCGGTACCCATTTATCTACTTGCACTTTGACATGCTTTCGAACTGCTAGGTTGGCAGGAGCTGGGACCGAGCAACGGGAGCTCACTCCATTGTGGGGATTCGAACCGCCAACCTTCTCATCGGCAAGCCCTAGGCTCTGTGGTTTAACCCACAGCGCCACCCACGTCCCCAACTTTGTGTATACCATGCACTTATTCATTAATGCTGGAAAATTCTGCCAATGAGCACCGTCAACTACTCTTGCCTACCTGGAGAGTCAAGCCCTCCATCCGTAATCTGGTGGGGGAGGTAGGCAAGCCAGGAGACTCTATGTCAGGCCTGGAGGTCTGGCATCCCTAAGCCAGAACCAATGACAAACAGAGTCAACTCATTCTAGTTTTGTCCCTTTCCTCTCCCTTGCTGGGTTCTGCAGGGAATAAGGAAAGAAGTGAAAGTCAGTGCTGGTTGTTAGTAAGAGGGCAGGTGGCGGGGGGCGGGGCTGGCTGAAGCCAAACTGGGTGCCCCATTTACCCTAATGGTGGAACAACCTCTACTGGATGTGAGGGCCTTTTCTGTAACTTTCTGCTGGTGTTTGTCCCTCTCCTTAGCTTTTACCGTCCACAATTTAGTTAGCTTATTGTTTATTTTGTTATTTATATTTATAGCCCATCATTCACTAGAGACCATGGGTGGGCTCGTGGCCTTTCCATTAATTTTGGTATTTTAACGTGACACTACTTTAAATTTTCTACTTCTCGGTTTGTTGTTGTTGTGTGTTTGGCTTTTAAATTATTTTAGTTGTTCTATGGTTGGTTGTTTCAGTGTATTTTGAACGTTGTTAGCTACCCTGAGAACTACCTTGGCAAGTGGAAACTAAGGCAAGGTATAAATAAATAAGGCTGTCCAGGAACGTGAAAGAATGGCAGTGGAATGCCACTCTAAAGCCGGCTGTATGTGGTCAGAGAACCTGCCAGTACTTATCACTTGCAACAAAAACTCAGCAAACAACAACATATTAGGAGCAGGTGCAAGGAGACCTGATAGGGATGCAAGTGGTCAGCCTAAACATGTGGTTAGAATCCTTAAATTCCAATAAACATCTGATTGGAGGAAACCAAACAGAAAGGTTTTGAGGAATTGTTCAGATAAACAACCGACAAGATAATAAACTGAGACATTTCTATGGTGGCCAGGCAAAAATATATTATTCTGGTGCAGTTGTCCGATTGTGCTTGGAGCAAATATAGATGTGAGACTGAAAGCTCTGTGCTCATTCCCCACAGGAAAGAAAACAGAGGTGGTAGTGTGCAGGTTATTTGGTGGGACACTATATAAACAATTAAATTTATCGATTGTTCAGCTTTAAAAAAAAACAACAAGAACTCCACCTTCTTTTCAGCCTTCCACTATATACCCCACAAAGACGAGGGCCCCCAATATATTGGTTCAAGGTTAGGAACAAAGAGAGTTGCATTTGTCAGCTGTTCACCTATGGCCTTCAAGGTGGTGGATTCTTCCCAGAATTCCCTGTCTCCCTTGGAAGGTGGTGAACTCTCCTTCACTGGTGATTTTTACACAGAGGTTGGATGGCCATACGTCACAGAAGCTTTCCTTGCGTTTGCTTATTTTTCTCAATTCTCAATTAAGTGATTTTGCAGTTCTCTCCCTTCCCTGGAATCATGGGTCTCTTTCTCTTTCATTCATGTGTTTCTCAAGATCAAGCACTGTAATGTTCTTTTCCAGACAAGTTACAAAATTTCAGTCTCTCTGGGTGAAAGATTCTACTGGAGCGTGAGTGCTCACAACCCTTGTATTTCACCAACTGCCGTCTTGTGACCTTTCTGAAGCCAAGACTTTTTGCTGACTGAGGTGAGGAACAAGATGGCCGTCCCTTCCTATTCCTTGCACAGAAGCCAACTGGGCTGGCAGTTGAAACTTGCCCAACACGCAGCAGTGATAGTAAGAAAAAGGGGGGAATAGGCCCCACTGGTCCCACCACCCTCCACTGGTATAGGTGCCAATATGTTGAATTTCTGACATATTAGGAAACCTTCTTATGCTAGAACTCCTAATCAAAACTTGGCCACTTGTTTAAACGTTTAAAGAAGATTGGAAAACGTTTATTGAATATGTGGGAAATAATTGCTCAGTTCAATACCTATGATATTCTACACAGCTGGGGCCTCAGGTCCCTGAAGGAACGCTTGCTCCTACATGAATCTGCCCATATACTATGGTCTCTGGTTGATGGTCTCCTCTGAGTGCTCTTTGTGTCAGAAGTGAGGCAACTGACAACTGGGAGAGAGGATACTTTTGGTTTTTGCTCTTATCTCTGATACCCTTTCCCTAGGGAAGCTCACTTGTGCACACATCAATTTGATCTTTCTGGTATCTTTTTATTTTTTCCAACTTAGACCTGTTTTTTTGTCGGAACCTGCGCTCGGCTGAGCTGATAAAGCCCCACTTCCAGAATCGCCCTCCAACGTGATTAACAACCTGAGCCTTTGATGAGGCTCCAGGCACATTCCCATTCGGCAGAGAATCAAAACAGCATGCGGAAGTGATGAGATTTATGGCTACATCGCTATGAGTTTTATTACTAAGCTACATAGACAGAAAATATATCTTCCTCTCTCTGTGAGAGCAGAGAGCAACTGAAACAAACAAAGGGACGGGAAACCAGTAACGTCACATCCGTCTCCTGTCTTCCGTGAGACTTCCAACAGCATGGAATGTCTCTGGAATGTAAACAGAGTCTTGTGACTCTAAGCAGCTGCACAGTGGCAAACAGAAACTAACATTTTTAAGTTGCTTTCAACTTCTGTTGATGTTTTGATTGGTTTTAATTTGTAAGTTGCCCTCGAAGCTAATGTTGAAGGGCAGTATACACATTTCTTTTTGGGATCTGAGGATGACAATGGCTCCTAATGGCCACTACTATATCTAGCCTCTGCAAGCCAATAGATATCCACTTGTGTTTTGATCAATGTGTCTTAAGACCCGATGCCACAGAATAGTACAGTACATCAGCTTCTTTGTGCTAGAATGACACTTCTGACCATCTACAAAGTGATTTTCTCTGTTCCTGATGAGAGAGTACAGCCAGCCATGTGGTCTGAAGTGGGAACAGTACAGGGGTTTCCAGATCAAATTATGGGCCTTTCAGTTTAAGCCAGTTTTATTTTTCATGTCAAATACTGCCTAAAGGACTACAACATGTCATGTACATTGCTATTTAGAATGATTGATTCAGAGGTTGCAAAACTATTATCAGATGGGAGCCTACATATCATAATCAGCAAATTTTTAGTGCATTAAGTTGAATAACAGGATTATTTGGCTTTGTAAAAGAAGAAAATATGTGCAATTTTTGATCGCCTTGAGAATAAACTATATATGACAGCAACAGCAAGGTAGCTTCACTATTACTTTGGGAGAAATGCGCACTCGACAGCTATATTTCTAGACGAGCCAATAATGTGCTATGGAAACTGGAAAAGTCACTTGGGGAGCGTTTTTAGGTATTGGATAATTTTAATAGTTTTAATTGCTCTTCATATCTATTTGCCTATGGTTTCCCTCTGTTTAAAGGTAAAGGGACCCCTGACCATTAGGTCCAGTCGTGACCGACTCTGGGGTTGCGGGGCTCATCTTGCTTTATTGGCCGAGGGAGCTGACCTCCAGCTTCTGGGTCATGTGGCCAGCATGACTAAGCCGCTTCTGGCGAACCAGAGCAGTGCACGGAAATGCCATTTACCTTCCCGCCAGAGCGGTACCTATTTATCTACCTGCACTTTGACGTGCTTTCGAACTGCTAGGTTGGCAGGAGCAGGGACCGAGCAATGGGAGCTCACCCCGTTGCGGGGATTCGAACTGCCAACCTTCTGATCGGCAAGTCCTAGGCTCTGTGGTTTAACCCACGTCCCTTCCCTCTGTTTACTCATCTATAAAGTGTACCCATTTGAAAACAATCAGAAGCAATATCTACTTACAAAGATGTTATTTTTATTCTTTTAATTATCCCTAAGGGTAATTTATTAGGAATCTATCGCCATTTTCAAAGCATTGATGAAGCTGCTAGCATGGGGTGGGGGTCTGGATGTGGCAGTGGCCAAGGGATAGGGTAATAATTCTTGCCCTTGTGCTCTTTTTATTATCAAAATCCTGCCCAACTGCTAATGGGTGGGTGGCAGGGAAAACATAGGCACAATATTGTCCCTTCGAACTGGAGGCTTCACAGCAGAGCTTGGGGTTGTGGTGGTATGTGGATTTCAATCTGGAAAAGAGAGAAAAGCTTGGACCTACGTTTCCCAGCACTGCAGTTCTGGTCCAATTCCACCCCACTGACAACAGTACTATTGAGATTTGAAAAAGATGCTGAAATCCTAGACCTTCCATATCATTGAGGTTTGGTGGCATTTGCAACTCTTTGTGGTATAGTCCCATATTGATCGACGGTGGCTCAGAACTAGTTGGCTAAAGGTAAAGGTAAAGGTAAAGGTAAAGGGACCCCTGACCACTAGGTCCAGTCGTGACTGACTCTGGGGTTGCAGCGCTCATCTCACTTTACTGGCTGAGGGAGCCAGCGTACAGCTTCCGGGTCATGTGGCCAGCATGACTAAGCCGCTTCTGGCAAACCAGAGCAGCGCACGGAAACGCCATTTACCTTCCCGCCGGAGCGGTACCTATTTATCTACTTGCACTTTGACGTGCTTTCGAACTGCTAGGTTGGCAGGATTAGGGACCGAGCAACGGGAGCTCACCCCGTCGCGGGGATTTGAACTGCTGACCTTCTGATAGGCTCTGTGGTTTAACCCACAGCACCACCCGCGTCCCTTGCCTAAAGGTAACTTTGCACTAAAGACTTACATGGGCTTGAACCCAGTGCTTTTTTCTGGGGGTACGCATACACCTAAACATTTTGTGAATCTACGTTGGGCTTCATTGAGGCACAGTATTTCAATGAGTAGGAAAATGAGAGTACCCCTACACATTTTTTTAATAGAAAAAAAGCACTGCTTGAACCAGTTAAACAGTTTTTGTTCTGCCCCCAAAGAACCTAGGGAATTATAGTTTGCGGGAACCTTGACAAATGTTTGTAAAGAGAACTTTCTCCTTTTTGCAGAACAGTATTTCCTACGGTCATTTAGCTGGAAAGGTATTGTAATTAAACTTGTTTAAAGCTGATTTTAAAGTGTAGTGCACCAAGAATACTTGTCCCTAGATACTGTACATTGTAGAACTTGAAGTCACAGAGCTGTGATGTTGCTAAAGTACTGTATGTAAACGGAGAAATGGAGTTGCCTTTGATACTTCAAAATATAATACTGCACACTGAGTCACGGTACACAGTAAGAGGCAGAGTTGCTCAATTTTGACTTTCCTCTGTAAGTATACGTGATCTGCAATTACAAATTATGTGCACGTTCTCAGTAAGTAAGAATTCTGACATTGTGTCAACATGACTGTGGCAAAAGCACTTAGGGTCAGGATTAGATTTCCCAAGTGCCGCTGTCATGGCAGAATTTGAACTTGGACCCACTATTGATGCAATTTTGGGTGGTCTGCCCAGAGCACTCGGTAGGAATCGCTTCATGTTTCAGGTGTGATATAGTGAGATCCTTGTGCACTTCCCCAGGTACATATCACTTCCATTAACATTTCTAGGCAGCAATGAAATCAAGTCACATATTTTACAGACTTGTTTATAAAAGTGCATCCCCCCCCAGATCTTGGTCCAATCCAAATTAGTGCTTATTCCTCATACTGCTGCTGCTTCTTTCTTGCTTCAGGAGGCACACAACACATGCTCCACCCTGTATTATGTCACCATTTCAGGCCCTTCATTCCCTGATTTTCAGATTGCTTTTATAATAGTTTGATTTTATTTATTGCATTGTTTCTTCAACATGGATTTCCATGTGAATCAGCTGCATGCTATTATTTTGGTAGTGACTTCTCAATGTGCACCTGTGCTTAATCTGAAAGCTCTTTTCTCCACGCCTTTGCTTTCCGTGGACTGGGGGAGGGGGAGAATAGTTGCAATCATAGAAAGATTGTGATTGAGGTGATCTCTTCTCAGGCGCTATTTCTGGGGGTGCAGCCTCCTCCCCGCCCCCATGGAAACAAACCAAGAGAGCAATCCCTGTCAATTGACTTGCATAATCGGAAAAGGAAAGTCTGAATCTCCAGAAATAGATAAAGATGGTGGAAATCTCAGCAAGTATTCTGTTCTCCAGGTAATACTTATTGGGGTGTGGTGAAATTCCCCCAAACAGACTCCCACATCTTCTGGGGATGCAGAATCTTCTTTCTGTCTATGCAGGTTAATTGAGAGCTCACTTTTAAAGCACATTCAATGCACATTTGAAGCAAATCCTGGGAACTATAGCAGGCTTCCTCAGCCTTGACCCTCCAGATGGCCTACAACTCCCATGAGCCCTAGCTAGCAGGAGCAGTGGTCAGGGATGATGGGAACTGTAGTCTCAAAACAGCCGGAGGGCTGAGGTTGAGGAAGCCTGAACTATAGTTTGTTAAGATCACTGAAAATTGTATGTCTTGAGGGAAAACTACAGTTCCCATTATTTCTTGTGGGGAGTCATATGTGTTGAATATGCTTTGAATGTACAGTGTGGACCTGCCCCAGCTTGCATTAGCTGTCTGTGTAGGTGCACATGCCTCTACCTAACGAAAAACCAAAACCAAACCACAGTGACCTTTCAAGCACTGCCCTCTTCCCAGGTAGTTTCAATTAGTTACAGGGATGTTTGCCACAAAGCAGTGTGAGAAACAACAAGGGTGCAATTCACATGATGTAAGAACTTCCCACATTTTATTAAAAAAAAGAGATAGTGTTGTATTTTATACACCACGCCCCACCTGCCCGAGAGACAAATGCATGTGTGAAAAAGAACACTCCAGTAATGTTTTGAAAAACAAAAGGGACACCAGCAAGGATTGCCCTTTACAGTTTCTGTAACCTGCACTAGGGCTGGAGCTAGACACATCAAAGAAGCGTTTCAGTTAAACGTGTTGTAAACTTTGCATGAAAAACCAGGTGGGCAAAAACAGAACTCCACAGCACCATCTGGTAGCACAGTGCTATAATGTACAGTGGTACCTCGGGTTAAGAACTTAATTCGTTCTGGAGGTCCGTTCTTAACCTGAAACTGTTCTTAACCTGAAGCACCACTTTAGCTAATGGGGCCTCCTGCTGCTGCCGTGCCACCGGATTACGATTTCTGTTCTCATCCTGAAGCAAAGTTCTTAACCTGAGGTAATATTTCTGGGTTAGCGGAGTCTGTAACTTGAAGTGTATGTAACCTGAAGTGTATGTAACCCAAGATACCACTGTATATATAACGCACATAAAGCGCTTTTTCTTTGCCAGTGTTGCTGAGTCCTCGGTCTGGGGAGAAATAGTGATTCAATCAAACAATTGGCACTTTTTGAACTTGCCATCTTTTTCTATCCCCCTTCACTACAGCTAGCAAGGAAGAAGTGAGATAATTCCTTTGCCAGAAACTTGAATCCAGAAACTGTGAAAGCACAGAACACAGCTCTGAAAACACGTGAATATGTTGTCTCTACTCTGCATATTAAGGAACAGAGTATAAGGAAGCCAGTTCAAAAGGGCGAAATGCCTTCCTCACAAGCAGCTGTGAAAGGAAGAATTCAAAAGAAATAAGCATGGAAAAAGTGTGGAATGCAGCTAGGTCCCAAACACTGTAGAGCATTTGGAAAATAATGTTTGAACTGTGGGAAGCATAATAATTTCAAAAGGTGTAGCTAAACCAGAGCAAGAAAGAGAAATCAGGTGCAGACTGTTGAAGATACTTTAGATGATACTGTATTTTTCCGTGTATAATACGCCCCCTATTTTGGGGGACTCAAATTTAAGAAAATGGGGGGAGATGGCCCAGAGTTGTTGAGCTTTTTTGGGTGGCAAATGCAGAAAATCACTAACCCGAATGACATACACTGACAATCCTTTGCTTTGCCAAAGACAACATGCATCTGCCCGCTCACCAACAGCAGAGGGCAACTGCACGCTCAATTCCCGTAGTGACAGCCAATCCACAGCAACCATTGCCGCAGCAACCAATCACCCGCCCAATTACTGCAGCAGCAGCCAATCCAAACCAGCACTTGATGCAGCCACCAATCACCCACAAAATCGCCACTGACAAGCTCCTGCTTGTGACTGCAACCAATCACCCGTCCCCCCATGCACTATCCGTGTATAAGACGACCCCCATTTGTAAACATTATTTTAGAGTAAAAAAAAACTCATTTTATACACGGAAAAGTATGGTAAGTTGTATGTTGATGGTAGTAGAAGTAATAAAGACTAGTGAAAAGGACTGGAGTCTCTCTGTGCAGGTGAATGAGACATCTATCCTATTTAAATGGGAACAGAACTCATCTGAAAAAGATTCTCCCAGTCTGTCAATAAGGCCAAAACAGAGAACAGCAGCCTGTTGTTCCTTATTGTACCCAAGAATATGACACTCATCTTGGGTTGCAACCTGTGAAAAACTAAATCTGGTAAAACACATCTTTGCATTGCAGGGCCATACTGTCCAAGGGTAAGGGCCACTCGTAGCAGAATACCAGGACTTGTTTGTTGGATTAGCCTGCTTTACCAGGTGAAGACTCCATCCAGATTAATAATACAGTGCCTCCCGTTATTCAGCGATGCAGGAAAGTGCCATTTGCTCTCCTACAAACTGAGCTAGACAGGATGGAGGACTTAGAAGTAATTAAGAAAACAGGTGAACCAGCTACTGGGTGAGTTCATTGGTACTTGGGGAGAAACATAATGGTCAGTTGTGCATATGCCTAGATCCAAGAGATCTCAACAAGGGAATTTTAAAAAAAGAACACTTCAAATTACCAGCCAGAGAGGAGATAATGGCACAGTTTGAAAGTGCCTTTCTGCTGGTGCCTTGTTAGAAATAACAAAAAGGTAGGTGGGATATTGTCAGAAGTTCCTGCCTCTGGCTTGCCAGATTTAGGCTGTAGTCCTATATACCCAATTTCCTGGAAGGAAGCCCCATTTACTTTTGAGTAAATTTACTTTTGGGATTTACTTTTGAGTAGGATTGTGCTGTTAAACACCCAGTTTAGCAGTCATTTGTGATTATTGAATAATGTCACCTTTTTTTCTGGAGATGGGTGGTGGCGGCGCTGCTGCCAATACATCTCCTTGCCAAGGGCACAAGGGAGCCTAGGTACACCTCTGCATTAAGTACTCCATTTTGACATTATAGAGGTTTGCACCTATCATTTGGTATTGCATCTGCTCCCAAAATCTATCATAAAACCATACATATGCTCTATGTGCACATCACTGAGCTAGATATCTCAATTACTTTATACTTCATAATACCTTACTTTATAATTAAGGGAGAGCAATAATCAGTGGCTTTGCCAAATCCTGATTTCAGAAGATTCCTCAACACCTAATTGAGTGCTGCGGTCTTACTAAGTCCTTACCAGTCCTTCACTGATGCTGAAACGAGATATGCACAGATTGAGAAAGAGTTACTTAGTATATTAGTTGCTTGTGAAAGATTTACTCAATATATTTATGGCAACACAGTGGCTGTGGAAACTGATCATAGGCCTCTCAGAACTTTATTCCACGAACCACTGAATGACTGTACATTACAGATCAAATGAACGACGCTCAAACTGCAGAAGTATCATCTGTAGGTGACTTAAACACAACAGGGAAATGTTTGTTCACTGCAGATGTTGCTTCCCCCACTACAGTAGTGGAAAAGATTTCAGAGACATATTTATGTGGATATGCTTGTTGCTTCCCTTCCTGTGGCAAATGAAAATGGCAAATGAGAAACTACAACAGATCAAAGATGAATGTGATAAAGATCTATGCAAATCCTGAATGAAGTAGTAATTAGAGGCTGGCATGAGACTAAGGGCATATGTGATGTAAGTTTCAGAGATTACTAGAATTTCAGACATGAACTCACAGCGATAGATGGCATCATCTTCAAAGGAAGCAAAGTGGTGACACCTCCTAGCTCTTATAAACAAATACTACATAAAATCTACGAGGATCATCTTGCCATTGAGAAATGGGGGGGAAATGCACGAAATGTGATATATTGGCCTAAAATTAATCAGGATATGATAGCTAAGGTAGAAGGTTGTTTCACCTGCTTAAAATACAAGTCACATCAACAATCAGAGCCATTGAATCCAGTTCTGGCCCTACCAGAAGAAAAAAACTGACTTATTCACATGGCATTCCAAGAACTACTTAATAGTTACAGATTATTATTCTCTCTTTCCAGAAATACACACAATTCAATGTACCAGCAGTAGAGCAGTGATTGCCAGCCTGAAATGGGATATTCAACAGACATCGTATTCCAGATGAAGTGTTCAGTGATAATGTTCCACCGTTCTCATGTGCAGAATTCAGGCTGCTTGCCAAAGACTGGGATTTTCAACACACACGATCAAGCCCTAACTTTCCTCAGTTGAATGGGCTTATAGAAAGGTCTGTCCAGAAGGTTAAAAATCTGACGAAGAAAGCTTTCGACAGTGGAAGTGATTGATACAATTCTCTGCTGATTTACAGGAGCACCCCACTGGAGAATGGTTGATCTCCTGCACAACTTTGAACGGGGAGGGGTATCAGAGCTAAATTGCCTATATCTGAAGATTTACTACAGCCTAACACCACTGAAAGTCCTAAAAGAGTAAAAGAAATTCAAAAGATGAAACAAAAATATTATTTTGACCAGAAGGCCCCACACTTCTAAAACTTAAGCCAGGATACAAGGTTTGCCTGAGAAATTATTCTACCAATCCCCGTGATGGGGTGAGCTCCTGTTGCTCAGTCCCTGCTCCTGCCAACCTAGCAGTTCGAAAGCACATCAAAGTGCAAGTAGATAAATAGGTACAGCTCTGGCGGGAAGGTAAACAGCATTTCCGTGCCCTGCTCTGGTTCGCCAGAAGCGGCTTAGCCATGCTGGCCACATGACCCGGAAGCTGTACGCCGGCTCCCTCGGCCAGTAAAGCAAGATGACCGCTGCAATCCCAGTGTCATATGCAACTGGTCCTAACGGTCAGGGGTTCCTTTACCTTTTACCCACAACATACACATTCATATATGGTCAAACTGCATGCAGGACTCAGGGAAATTCATACACCAAACTAGTTTCTGTGCAGAAATATTTGACTTGTGTGGATCAACCCTTAGAATGGTATAACTTAAAGCAATATAATTCGGCTTTACTATATTTTCTGTTGTATACTATAGTTTATACTATAGTATGGTCTATACTGAAGTCTATATTATAATCTCAATGTCTGTTAAGAGTGCATTCACACAATGCCCTTGTCAATAAGTGCTGGAAACTTAAGAACTCTATAGAGCTGCTCAAGGTTGGCACTTGCCTTTTCACACTTTCATTGTGCTTTCATGGGAACACTGCTACAGCAACATGGTCATAACAAAAAGAGGAGAATGTTGGAGCGAGAGTCTCCACACTTCTGTGCAGATGAACATCTGACGCAGAAGGAGAAGCATCAGATTGCAATATTAGTGCAAAAGCACGGCACCCTCTGTCTGCAACAGACGTGCAGCTGTCACAGAATGTCATACGATGGCGGTGGAAGGAAGAGAGTTCCACGCTGTTCTGATACAAATGGGAGCAAAATGTTGCACAACCTATAGGAAAGTAGCAGAAAATATATAGGTAAGGAAAGGAAGTGAGCTGTCCTGAAAGATTAGACAGATGTTGTTGCATACCCACTTCATGCTCTATGCCCTTCTGAGTCTGGCACAGAATGATTTCAGGAAAGTTCTGCAGTCAGAAACTGGGAGAGGTAGTTGCTGGCTAATGGTGACACTCAATGATTTATGCTATGTGTGTATGGCACAGAACATCATTGCTTCCTCTAGCAGCCAGCCAGCGGAGTTATTTCAGACAGTCCAGAGGTTACTGACTCCCCATGTGCAGCCCTCAAAGAGCTGCTCTGAACAACTGGCTGAGCTCAGAGATCTGCACTAGTTGCCGATGTACTACAGTGGTCCCTCAGGTTACATACGCTTCAGGTTACAGACTCCGCTAACCCAGAAATAGTACCTCGGGTTAAGAACCTTGCTTCAGGATGAGAACAGAAATTGTGCTCCGGCGGCATGGCAGCAGCGGGAGGCCCCATTAGCTAAATTGGTGCTTCAGGTTAAGAACAGTTTCAGGTTAAGAACGGACCTCCGGAACGAATTAAGTACTTAACCCGAGGTACCACTGTACTGGGCTAGGTTCAAGGTCATACTTTTAGTATACAAAGCCATTAATAACTTGGGACCAGTTTACCTGCACCGCATGTGCCCACTCGACTGCTTCGATCAGCGGAATTGACACTGCTACAGGTGCCACATAATACCCGTTCCACATTTGTAAGATCTCAATCGTTTAGTGTGGTAGCACCTACATGTTGGAACCCCCTGCCTATTGGTATCAACCATTCACCTTCACTGTCTTCTTTTCGACGCCTGCTAAAAACCATTCTTGTTTAGGCAAGCCTACCAAGATGCTTAGAAATGCTGGTGTGAATTTTAATCTGTTCAATATTCAAACTGTTTGTATGTCTTAATGCATTGTATTCCACCCCCACCCTCCAATTTTATGGTTTTGTCTTTTTGTAAACCACTCTGAGGTCTTTTACAATCAAGCAGTATATAAATTTTATGAAATAAATAAATGAAATTGAAATATACACATTTATTTATTATTTGCAATATTGAGATTGCAATATACCCAAATTACTATAAATTATTGTTTCCAGTATTTTGCCAGTTACTTATTCACTAATCACAGCACATGTTTTCCCAATGACAATAAAAAAGTGGTAGTGGTGGGCATGCAAAAAAGTTAAAGAATATTGGGAAAAGATATATAATGAGATGGGGGGGAAATGTTCAAAACAACCCTCCAAAAAAACCCAGAAGCATTTCTATTAGGAATTGTTCAGACAGAGGTTACCAGGCATTGAAATAAATTATTCATGTATGCAACAACAGCGGCTCGAATTTTGCTAGCCCAAAAAATGGAAAGGGAGGGAGGTCCCTAGCAAGGAGAATTGGCAACTTAGGATGATAGAATATGCAGAGTTAGGAGGTCTAACAAGTAGAATAAGAGAGCAAGAAGAACAGGTATTTAAATAGGAGTGGGAAAATTTTGTTGAGTATATTGAAAACAATTGTGCGCAGTTGAAAACACTGGCAGTATTAAAGTAAATTGAACTCTATAACATATATTGAAGTGATGCACGATAGGAGAACAGAATTAGATGGATATATTAAAATATGCAGGAATGGTGGGTAAGTTAAATGAACCTTGGAAGGGGAAGGAGGGAAGTCAATGAATGTATGATATAATAAAAGATGTTTAATTTGAAATGTATAATTTGAAAATTTAATAAAAATTACAAATAAATAAAAAGACTTTTTTTAAAAAAAGATTGTGATAAGGTCCCGAGGTGAAAAAATTAAGGTGGTAGGTTTGATGCTAAAGTCTAGGAACAGTTCTACATGCAGAAGCAGGCAGAGCTGTGATGTCCCAATGCCTGCATGTTGGGTGGAAAGTTTAAGTTTATTAAAGGATGGGAAACATTTTGCAACTGCTAAGCCCATAGAAAAGAAAAAAAGGCCTCCACTTGAATCACAAAAGAACCAGACTGTGATTCCTTAATATAAAAAAGGGTCACAGAGCAGCTTTAAAATGTCTTCAGGGGCAAAGGTGACAAGAAGTCTCCAGCTGATGATATAAATACTTCAGGTATTTACAGAACAGTGAGCACCCTGGATATAAAAATCTATACAAATCCATAAGGAAGGACATATGGAGTGAGCATGGTGCTCTGTATGCTGAACTGTATACAGGTGAGGACTGCCATACGTCCAGGTTTTCCAGGACGTATCTGGGATTTGCCCGTCGGAAATAGCTTCCGTGGCGGAATCGCTAAAAATGTCCAGAAGTGTTCACAGAGGAAAGATGTGAAATCCAATGTTCTTCGGTCTATTTCTCTCCCCCCTCCCTATTCCCAGAGGAGCCCCCCCACCCCCGTGCTTTGGTAGTAATAAAAATTGGTAGTTATTTCAAGAAATAAATGAGACTTTCTTAACTTTTGGAGCTAGCTCTCTGAGGCGAAGCTGACCAAAGATCAAAACTGGTGAGGCAACTTTGTTTCCTAAAATGTCTCCTGTTAGCTTCTGCCTCTCTGTCAGCTCTAACCCCAAATTACCAGTCAGAAGATATCGAGTGGTATTTTACCCCTCCAGGCACACCGACATCTGTGAATGGTTAACCATGATCCCTGATAACTATTAACGTCCATTTAGGAAACCCAAGACAGTTATAACTATAGTAACCTTTTCCCTAGATAACATTTTGTTCCAACCATTCTTATTAAACCTCCATTTGTCTCCCTCCTTCCCTAGGGCTGACCAGCAGAAGATGCGGAAAGGTTATTGGTTTTTTTAAGGCTATTTGTCTTTTAAACTGGCGGGATTTCTTTGCCATTTTACCTGTATAAGAAGCCTGTAGCCGATAGCACTTTACAACTGTCCATAGCTGAAGGATTAGACAGATCCTTGCCAAACCATGGACTGTTGAGTTACATTGACACTGGCAAAGATGTGTAAGCCAGTGTCAGGGTCAAGTATTGCTGGGAACATGTTACGGCCCACACCCCTGCAAGGGGCCGACACTGTCATCCTCCAGGCAGCCTTTCTCAACCTGTGGGTCCCCAGATGTTGTTGGACTACAACTCCCATCACCCTCAGCTGGCAAGGCCAGAGCTTAGGGATGATGGGAGTTGTAGTCCAACAACATCTGGGGACCCACAGGTTGAGAACCGCTGCTCCAGAGCCTTCTTGCCCAGCTGGTGCCTGCATTCACCTGCCCTCCCTAAGCATGCAAATCATTGAGGGGTCAGGAGATAGAGCAAGATATTCCACTTGCCTGCTTTCCCTCTGGGGGCTTGTGTGGTTTGGGTCCAGAGGAAGGGAGTATGTGAAAGGTCAGTGGAAGCAAACAAGAGGTGGACCCAATAAGGGAGGCGGCCAACTAAAGGCATCTTCCCCAAGGGCTCTCCCAAAATCTGGAGTCAGCATTGCCCAAACCCACCAAGATCAATAAGGAAGTATCATCTTCTCACTGTGACGTGACCAAAAAGTAGCTGTTAAGCCCTTTCAAATATTTCCGAACCATTATAGCCCACATGTCAGCCAGTTACCTCCCAGTGTCTCACAACTGTGATATTCCAATGGAGCTATTGCAGATTGGATTTCCCTTTTAGTTTTGAAGTTAATTATTAATTCTGTCATTGTTGAGAACATTAAGACTTAGAATATCATTTGCTATGTTTTCATAAAATTGGGGCTTTAAGCGCTAAGGTGAGCATCTTGTTTTTATTCATTTATTTCGTAAAAATTTATACACTGCTTGATTGTAAAACAAACAAACAAACAAACCTCAAAGTGGGTTACAAAAAAGCTAAGCAGTTAAATCAATGAAATTTACAATACTTTGAAACATACAAATAGAATACTAAAACAGATTAGAATTCACACCAGCATTTCTTAGCATCTGGGTAGGCTTGCCTAAACAATAAAGTTTTTAGCAGATGCTGAAAAGAATACACTGAAGGCACCTGATTGATATCATTAGGCAGGGAGTTCCAAAGGTGCTACCACACTGAATGACTTAGTTATTGCAAATGTGGAACTGGCATTATGTGGCACCTGTAGTGGTGCCAATTCTATGGATTGAAGGCAAGCAGGCACATACCAGTATGGTGTAATGTGATCTCATAGGTAAACTGGCCCCAAGTTATTACCGTATTTTTCGCTCCATAAGACGCACTTTTTTCCTCTTAAAAACTAAGGGGAAATGTCTGTGCATGTTATGCAGCAAATGTGTGGTCCCTGGAGCTAAATTGCCGGAGTGCGGCACGCTCCTGAGCCGCTCTTTGGGGCTGGCGGGGGAAACCCGGGCTTCCCCCTCCAGCCCTGCGAGCAGCGGGCCGGCTGCATGCAGATGCCCTGCACTCCCGAGCAGCTCTGGGGTAGCCAGCGAAGCCTCCGCAGGGCAGCGGGATGCAGGCTCCCCGCTGCCCTGCGGAGGCTTTGGGGGCTACCCCAGAAGCCAGAACAGCTAGAGGGAGTGCTGTGCAGTAACTAATATTACAGAGAGAGAGAGAGAGAGCAATACAGTAACTAATATTTAATTAAGATACATTAAAAAATACAGTAACTAATATTACACACACACACACAGAGAGAGAGAGAGAGAGAGAGAGAGAGCGCAAGATCTAGGACCTAGCCCAGTAGCAGATCAGCAACCAGTGCAGAACTCTGAGCACTGATTATATGCTGACAAGGCCTCACTCCTGTCAGCAACTGTGCAGCAGCATTCTGCATTAACTGCAGCCTTTGCACAAGGAAAATTCCCACATAAATCAAATCGCAGTAATCCAGTCCTGGAGTAAACAACACATGAACTATTGCAACAAGGCTTTCTGGTTCCTGGAATGGCTGTAGCTATCAAAGCAATTGCAGTTGATAAAAGGCACCCCCAGCCCCTGAGGCTACCTGAGCCTTCCATGTCAGAGCTGGATCCAACGCCCTAGGCTCTGTGGTTTAGACCACAGTGCCACCCACGTCCCATTAAAGGTAGAATTAGAACCAATGAAATACAGTGTCCACATTCCCCATGGGCATAACATAATCAGTGGTATCAAAGCCAACGAGAGATCATGAAGCAGGGGGCAAACTTGCACTCCCTCTCCCTCACTCTTTGTGGAGGTCATCCACCAGAGAGACTGTTATGTACTGAGTTGAATAGGATCCAAACTGCAGCAGTCTGATTGGTCCTAAAACAATAGGATCCAAAAGGCAGCAGTCTGATTGGTCCTAGAACAATAGGATTCAGAATGCAGCAGTCTGATTGGTCCTAGAACAATGCAGCAGTATGATTGGTTGGCAGGAACCACCCAATCATGCTCCAGATAGAAGTGAATCCACAACCTGATTGGCTTACAGTAGAATTCCGGAATTAGCCAATCATGTGCAGCCGATTGTGTAAATAATGTATATAAAGCAGGTACTTTGAGGGGACATTCATTCATTCCTCCTCACCACTATGAGCTGAATAAAGAGCATGAAATCACTTTGCGACTCTGAGTATATTTCAGAGACCGAGGCTGGCTCAGTTCCGTGGCCAGGCCTGAACCCAGATTGGAATGGATCTATAATCTGTGTCCTCCAAGAATGCTTTCAGCTGCCCTACCATGGCCCTTTCCATCACTTTCCCCCTCAAAAGGGGGCATTGGCAACTGGTTGGTAGCTGTTCCAATCAAAAGGGTCCAGAGCTGGTTTCTTTCAGAGTGGTCGTACCAGTGCCTCTTTCAGTGCAGCAGGAACCACCTAGTTTCCCAGTGAAGTGTTAACCAAACTCTGGACTCAACCAGTCAGCCCTCCTCTGCTAGGTCTGATAAGCCAGGAGGGATGGGGTCAAGGGAGCATGTCACCATCACCTCGTCCACATCAGCTGATTGCATAAGGTGAAACTGACCCCACAAAATATCCTTAGTAGCAGCACTGGGTACTTAGTTGGAGTTGCAACAAGTTCAGGATTACTCTGAAATCAGGCAAACTTAACTTCAAAGTGTGTAGCCTGTTGGTCACATCTGGTCTTTGAGGGCTCCAGAGGTCCCTCCTCCACACTGGAAGTCAGTAACCTCTAGACCATCTGCATACCCTTCAACATTTCTCCAATGAAAATAGGGCTACTACAGGATGCAATGCAAACTGAGCCCTTTTTGCAGCCTACACTGCCAAATAGTAGGCATGATTTTATGTTCTTACAAGTGTCCAATCTGCTTCAGAGTGATACTTGTGCCAGTGGCACTCCAGTCTTTGTCTGATCTAGGAGCTGCTCAGGCTCCAAAACTTTGGAGAAGGATGGTAAGGTGTGACCGTGTCAACTGCCTGTTTTATCTCGCCATTCCATAGCAAGAACTTGGCTTTTGACAGGATCACCAGTTTCTCCACTGGGAAAAAAACCCCCTCAAAGAGCTACAGTTCCCAGAGTTCCCTGTGAAGAGGAATTAACTGTTAAAAAACTCTGGAAACAAGTTTCATGAGGGGAATAGAAGTCTCCTAACAACTCCCAGCACCATTAACAAAGTACAGTTCCCAATATACTTTGCAGGAAGCCGTGACAGTTCAAAGTGGTATCATAGTACTTTAAATGTACAGGGTGAATGTGGTCTTAGTTTTGCTTGGGTAGCAAGTCTTAGCTGCTATGAAGAGCTGCTGCTCTGTAATTCATAAATAAATAGAACTATAGAAGTTCCTCTGATTCCTGCCGCTTTCTGGTATTAAGGTACACCTGCTACAGTGTTTCCTCACAGAGTATGTTCTCTTTCCAAACCCACAGGATGCTATAAAACCAAACTCATTTCTTTATTTCTTTTTTATATACTCATTTCTCTTGTGAGATCCCCTGAGCCTGCAGGCTGAGGTGAAGAACAGGCCAAGACAGACAACCTGACAAGAGCAAAATCATCACTATTTTACGATCAACAATAATTGAACGCCTTGAGGGGATCTTTGTAGTCTGCAAAGATTGCTTTGACTTTGGACTGCCTGCCAAGATAACCAAAATAAACAGGAGCTCTTAGCACAGTGTTTACCAGTCAAGTTTTCACCTTTTGCACATATTCTGTTCCAAGGATCTAACATTCACCAGACTGGAAAAAGAAAAGTCAACACATCCCATCTCATTGAAGTGCCCGTGGGGAAATTTACAAAAGCATTTTTGTATATCTAGCAGAAGCCCAGTTAGAAGTCTCTAGGAGATGACAGCAGCTAAAATCTGGATGAGATAAATCTCACTGAACTTAAAGTGCAATCCTATTTATGTTTACTCAAAAGCCAGTCCCAATGTATTCAACAGGGATTATGTGCATAAAAGCATTTATGCTCTGTACAGGGCCACAGCCAGAGTGGTTCATAACAGACAAATATATTGGATCATAAATTATTTTAAATTGCAGGAGAGGCATTGATTCATATGTTTTAAAAATATAGCTGCAGTACAAAGATTAAGAAGGCTAATAGCAGAGAGTATTTGGATGCCAAAGAAAGGGATGTGTCATGCATTAGGTCAAGGAACCCGCTGCAGGCCAGGAGAATGTAAGAGAAAAAAGAAAAGAATTTTTTTTCTAATTATTTTTAAATTTAATCTACGGATAGGATTCAAGGAGGCACTTTGCATGCCCTTCAGGACATCTGAGGTCCCACTCTTTGAGCATATAGCCTCCATTTTCCCTCAGAAAGTTACTTCCAAAACTTAAGAAATCCACAGAAGGGCAAATGGGAAATCAAGCCAATCCCTGCCATTGCTGTTTGTTGTGATTCAGCTTTAAAGAGCGGTTTTTTTGCAAGAAAAGCTCTGGGGCAAATTAAAAAAAGAGTGCTTGAAGACGGAGCTTTAAAACGCAGACTTGTGCCTGGAAAGAGCAGGCAAAAGTTAAGTGTGGATAAGTCCTTAGCTTTGGACATAAAAACATCAGTATCAACACTGCCTCTACAGCTAGTAATGAAAACAACAGTATGATGACCTTAACAAAGAGTAATAAATTAACAGGTTGTGCTATCAGTAATTAAGAAGTAACTAGAGCCAGTCTTTTAAACTTGATTCTCAAGTTCCAAGAAAGGTGATTATATCACACTTACCAGTGGTGTAGCGTGGGTTGTCAGCACCTGGGGCAAGGCAAGTAATTTGCGCCCCCTAACCCGTGGATTTTAGCAGGGGGCAGAGAGCTGCAAGTGCGAGCGCGAGCGTGCCCCCCAGATGTTGCGCCTGGTGTGGCCGGCCCCCCCTGCACCCCCCACGCTACGCCACTGACCCTTACTGTGGGTCCCAGAAATCTTCTTTCAACCTGTTTACCAATCAGGGTTTCTTTTCTTCCTGGTCATAACCTAGTTCCCATAGATTGGGAAGAGACTGCACACCTTGATTGCAGATGTGTTGTTTTCTAAAGGCAAGCCGAGAAAGTATTATCAATACCCAGATTCACACATTGAGAAATATCAGCAGGAAACATTTCACAGCAGCTGGCAGGTATTCAAACCACACACATTCCTTTTAGGACTATTATCCCCTGCTTCCAAAGACCAAAACAAACAAACAAACAAATGGAGTATTTGGGAACATCAAATTTGGAAGAAATATTGAAATACTGCCCCTCAATGAGACCAAACATAGATTCACAAAATGTACCATACGTACCCCTGTGTCCCCCCCCCCCAGAAAAAAGCACTGGTTGTGGGCACAAAATAACAATTTATATTTTTGTAATAATGTAAAGTTTCAGTGAGCCTATTGAGAAAACCCATAAAAATGCAACTTTGCCAAAAGGAATTATTGTGAAAATGAGAAATATTGGGAGGGGGAGCACCAGATTTTGTCCATAGCTTAGCTCCTGGCAGTACAGCAGCAGCTGGACCAGGGGAGAAGCCGGACAGCCACAATTTTCTCCCTGTGCACCAACACATAGTGTGTTTATCATTAAACCATAGTTAAGCTTATGGTTTAGAGTACTCATTCAAAAATTATGGTGACAGTTCTTCAAAACAAACATAGCCTGAGTTTACATTCCATTTGAACATGGTTTGAAAATAGCTTTCTGTTAATACTACGCAGAATAACAAATGGTCCTGCTGTGTCGCAGAAATTCCTAATCTTGCACGTTGGGTAAGGTGGGCCAGAAGCATTTATTGACCAGAAGCAATTATCTGTCTATCCCCCTAAAAATATGGCCCAATCATTTCATCTAGTGACAGTTCAGTATTGCTAATTATCCCTTTGCTGACAGGAATTCAGATAAACTGGAAGGCAAATTAAAACAGGCACACTGTCAGGATGAGTCACCTCTTTTGGAAAGAGAAATTAGTTTTGTCTTGTCACAAGCTATCAGGAACACCTAGGAAGTCATTTCCCCAGCCAACTGCTTAGGATAACACCTTCAGTAATTTGAAAAGCAGTATTTTTTTGCCACACAGGCTTCCAGATGGAGGTGTTTTCAACTGTCAAGCATGCTGATTCAGCATGTACTGATAACCACTAGTGTGGACTATAAAATGGAGACTAGTACAAGGGCTGTGGTGTAGACTCATCTTCCTATGCTAGTTGGAATATGTTCTTCCTCCTCAAGATGTTCTTTTTATTTCTTGTTTAGTGCCACAGGCTGCAGTGAAGAGTGTTTTCCTGCCTGAGGCAAATGCCTATTTGTTCTCTCTCACACACCCCATTCGTTGTTCAGAAGCTGTGTGGACGGGCAGATGAATCTTACTGGTGACAGTGTGAATAGTTGTGTGCAGTGCTTTTTTTCCTGGGGGTATTCATGGGTACACAGTACACTGTGGGCACCAGGGAAGACCTCTGTGGGTACCTGCAGGCATCATGTTGGCAACACCAGTTCTGAAACATACAAAGGCCTATGTGGTTCATGAATGAGGTATTTTAACTGTGGGGAAGCTCACTCCCTCTTATTCCACCCTTCATCCTAAAGTCGCAGGGCAGGTCACTTTTAAAGGTATTTTTACCTTAAAAGCAGCTTAAAACAAATTACAGCACAAACATGGAGAGGGTCCTAAAAAGGTAATCTTGAGGGTCAAAGGGCAGGGTAAAGAGGGTAAATGACTTTGCAAACAACTGCATGGTAAAATTAAGTTGATTTCCTCTTTAATTCACTCCAAGAGTTAATGGGTAAGTCATAACATTTCAATGTTATGTAGAACTACACTTGATTCTTCACCACAGCAGTGGGAAAAGAGCTATGATTTCTCACCTGATGTGCTCTGTTTGAATGGTTGTTTGCTTTAGGTTGGGTAAAGTGTTAATGTACTTTTGTAAAAGTCTAGCTGAGTAAATTGCTAGACCCATTAGTGCAGGAATTTACCTTTCTTACACAGGCTTGCAATGGAGAGTTGCCAGTTACTGAGAACAAAAGCAGCTGCCACCACCCCAATTAAAAACCATTTATATGCATACTATTCACTTCACATTCTTTCATGCATTTATTTCAGGCCTTGGAGTGAAATAGCTCAGTTTCACAAAGGTCACTGAATTAGTCTAAAAGTCTCCAAACACTTACTGAAAGTAGTTCCCATAATTTATGAGTGAAGTGAACATGTAATAAGTTTATTTGGGGGTAGATTTCTAGTTCATCATCTTCAAGTTTCTTCACAATTTTTGGGGAAAATAAATGAAATGGTTCACATTCCACTGTGTTCATTTTTTGATGCTCCCTTAGCCTTCGTAACTATATTTTATACTTCAGCACAGCTGCTTGTAACATTCTGAATGCTGAAAAAACATTGCCAAAGATCATTTGGCTGAACTTGAACTGAATGTGATCCAAACTAGTCTGCTTCGTAAAGGGGTTGACTATGAACTGTAATTAGTTCCTTCTGGGATACGCTGAACTTGAAGTAGAACCAGTTCCTCTTAAAAATGAACATTTGAAGCTCTGATTTATTTTCTGTGCTGAGTTGCTTTATATTGTATTAAACTGCTGCTGCTGCTACTAGTAGTAGTAGTAGTTGTAGTACAACTACTACAACTACTAGTAATTGTTATTTTATTTTTATTTTTTTAAATTTTTTTATTCAAAGTTATAACAAAGCATATTTTCCAAAAACATTTCCTTATTCCCCCACTTTTCCTCCCCCCCTCCCCCCATAAAACCCAACCCCCCACCCCACCCCCCGACTTCCCTCAGTTCCAGTCTTTGGTTTCTCCAATAATGCTATTTTCTGCATATTACAGAGTTGTATAAATCCTCCAACTGTTTAGCTACTGTATTTTTTGCACCATAACACTCACTTTCCTCCTAGAAAGTAAGGGGAAATGTCTGTGCGTGTTATGGAGGGAATGCCTACGGGTGGCATGCCTATGGATTTTCCTCCTCTAAAAACTATGTTCGTGTTATGGTCGGGTGCGTGTTATAGAGCGAAAAATACGGTAATTATTATCAGTAAAAAAATTGTGAATGTTTATTCAAAACCTGCCAAGGAGTCCAGTTCGCTTTGTTGCGTCTTCAAATACTTTGTGAAAGGTTCCCATTCATCCTTAAAGTCACAGTTATCCTTATCCTGTAGCTTATATGTCAATTTTGCCAGTTCTGCATAATACATCAGTTTTTCTTGCCATGATTCTGTAGTTGGGGTTTCTTCAGTCTTCCATCCTTGTGCTACCAGAACTCTCGCGGCCGTTGTCGCATACATGAAGATGTTTTTCAATTTTTTTGGCAGGTCTTTCCCTACAATCCCCAACAAAAATGCCTCGGTTTTTTTTAACAAATGTTAAATGGAACATTTTCTTCAATTCATTGTATATCATTTCCCAAAATTTTTTAATTACTTTACAATCCCACCACATATGATAAAATGTTCTGTCCTTTTCCTTACACTTCCAACATATATTTGAACTAGTTTTGTACATTTTCCCTAACTGCACTGGTGTTGTGTACCATCTGTACATCATCTTCATGTAATTCTCCTTCAATAGGGAACAATCTGTAAATTTTAAGTCAGTTTTTCATAATTTAACCCAATCTTCCATCATAATGTTGTGACCTACATCTTGTGCCCATTTAATCATAACTGATTTTACCTAGTAATTGTTATTTTATTACCCGCCCTTCACCCTAGGTTCACAGGGGAGGTTACAGGGCTGGCTCATCTATGAGGCAAGGTGAGGTGAGCGCCTCAGGTGGCAGGATCCAAAGGGACAGGATATCTGGCTTTTAAGGAATGCATTGGCCACTGCTGGAGCGTGCTCCTTGGAGGCCAGATATGCCTGTTCCTCAGCAGCCCCCCTCAATACTGCCCCCACAGCAGCCTCTCTGTGAATAGCAGGCACTGCTGGTCTCCTTCCACCCCTAGGAAGCAAATGGCGGGGGCTGCCCTGGGCTCTGCGCCCATCTGGCATGATTCAGAGCAGGCCCCCCCCCCCCCGCAAAAACCCTTGATTCCCATGTCAACCATTGGGTAAGGTTGATTTGATTCCCCTCCTTGTTCCCAATACAGATCTTTATTCTCCACTTGTTCCTGATGTGGATCTTCATTCACCCCTTCTTCCCGCCGTCTTCTGGTTCACCTCAGATACCAAAATGTCTTAGGTCGTAAGTTACAACATCAAAATGCAATATTTTTTTTTTAAAGTTTAGAACAACTTACATAATTAAATTGGGTCTCAAAAACATATCCCACTTTTCCACTGGAGTCCTCCAAGCAGCAAACCATGTAGATAAGA
Organism: Podarcis raffonei; assembly: GCF_027172205.1. NCBI lineage: Eukaryota > Metazoa > Chordata > Lepidosauria > Squamata > Lacertidae > Podarcis > Podarcis raffonei. Next base: position 30,098,134 of record NC_070610.1, on the reverse strand, counting down.
CACACCAAGAACCACACGCTCACAAAACAATGCCCATCATCCCACCAAGGGAGGAAACAGCACCAGAGGTTTCATCCCACAGGGCAGTTGCTCCGTTGGCTCTGTGGGGTCAGGAAGGGGGCAGTTTACTCCTCCCCTGGGCAGAGCAAGGAGAGTCCAACTAGAGTAGACCCTAATGTTATATTTTTGTACTGATACATATATACAAAATATGCACAAATATGCACAGATGTGCACAAAACATACAAAATAAAAAACAAAGAACAAAAATATTAAAATAAAGAACAAAAAATAAAATAAATAAAAGTGTTAAAATAAAAAGAATAAAAGAAAATCAAAATAAATCAAATCAAATAAAAGTAATAAATGAAATCAAAATAAGAAAACAAAAAAATAACAATTCACTAATCCTCAACCTAATCTCCACCAACCGCCACTAACTCCTCTCTCCTCCACTCACCTCACGACTAACCCACAATGGCTGCCTGCAAGTCAGTGGCTTTTAAAGGTGAAGCAAGAGATGTCACAAAGGAGGGCAGGTCCTTGTCACCGTGGCAACTCCTCCCAGCACCTGGCCCCACCTGGCTCCTCCTGAGTGGTGATGCTCCTCTGTCAGAACTTGGAGGCACCTGCTGTTCTGCCTGCAGCTGGGCTGCATCTTCATTTCACATCCTTCTTCCTGCAGCCCCATTTCCAAAGGGAGACCATCCCCACATCCTTCAAGGCAGGCTAGGCATCTCCACAGCGCAGTATTTTGCAGCCCTATTTTGTGATATTTTGGTTGACCTTATAATAGACATATTGCCCGAATACTGTATGTATCTTTATGTATTCTCTTCTGATCTGATATCCCTTCAGAACCTAGGCATGATTTAAAACTGTTCAGGTCCCTTCAGGTCTAGGTTGTTGTTGTTTGTTTTGTAACCCTCTAATTCAGGGGTAGCCAATACTGTGCCTTCCAGATGATGTTGGATTCCCCACTCCCATCATCCCCAGCCAAGATAGCCAATGGTCCAGTCCTAAGAGTTGTAGTCCATTGTCGCCTGAAGAATGTCTTGTTGATTACCTGTGTTCCAATTTCTTTAAAACATCCTTTCAGTCCGTAAGAGAGGACTTCCTTAAGCACCTGTTGTCATCCCTGTAGTCTTTTCTTTTGTGTGTGTGAAGGAATCTGGTGCTGGTGTATTGATTTAATTTTATTTCTTATTTTTTAAATGCATTCTGTGTTCTCATTTTGTATTTTTATGTTGTGAATCGCCCCGTGATCTTCAGATGAAGGGGGGCATACAAATTTAATTAATAATAATAGTAATAATAATGATACACAGCAGCAATCCACTCACAAAATTGAAATGCAGCTTGCTTCTGTTTCCCTTGGGATGTGTGGAAGAGACTTTGGGAACTTAAAAAAAGTTTTTGACATTACTTTTGTGGCAACCTGGGAAAGAAGCATAGACAGAGCGCAGCTCTGCAATCCACACTGAAATGGTTTCGCAAATTGCACAGAGGAAGAGCACTTTACTTGCAGAATTAAGGTAGGTGTAAATTGCTGTATTTCAAAAAGGGAAAAGAAGAAGAAACATAGGTATACAACAGATCACTATATTATACTCAAATAGTTTTAAAAAAACAAGACTGGTAATGCTATTTTCATCCTATCCTTCCTTCTCACTGTAATTCTCCCTTGTGAATTACAGAAAGACCTGTCTACTTTGCTCATATCTTTGTAAGTTTGAAGCTTCTTTTTATTACATCTGTGGTAGAGCTTTTCAAAATGTGGTTTTGTAATCCCTATTGTGTCCCGGGTCAGGCAAGTTAAAGGGCACTCGGATATATCTCAGGAGATTGTCCACATTGTACATTTCTTGACCAGTTGCTTACACAATCCAAGCTACAAGTCGTTTTGCAAATTGTCTGGAGCACTTGTCCTTTGCTCCAGAAGAAAGGTTCCTTTCCTAATGCAACACAGAGGAAATAATGCCAAAATAATGCCTCTTGCTAAATGTTATATATCCATCCATTTCTGTCCTGGCAGATGCCTTTGTAGAACACTTAAGGCCGCTCTATCTGTTAGCAGCCATTCTAAAGGAAGCACGTTTGAAATCAAATTCATTAAAATGAGAACAGGATTGATAGCTTTGAGCCTGTGGTCCATTTTATTTTGAGGGGTTTTTGTGTGTGGAGGTGGTGCTAATGGTACACTGAATGTGTGCAATTCTGTTTGAGGCAAGATTATATATCAGTGTGAAACAGCAAAAACAACAGCTATCTAATATGCTTAAAACTTTTCCATTACCATTTGATCCATTCCTATGTCTCCTTACCTGAAAGGAAGTATCCTTGAACTTTTTTGGGCTTACTTTTGAATAGACATATCTAGGATTTCTTCATAATTTTTAAAAGTCCTATAGCATCTAATTTGATGACAATTTAAGTATCAAGTTCCCAAATTGTTCTCAGTTATTCCATGGTGCTTCTACATTCATTGGCATGCTGGAAGGTGGGAGTATACTTACTGAAAAATTGAGTTGTTTGCTGCAACTGAAAATTGCATTGCAAAAGAATTTGGGAAGAATACAAGGGTGCTGGTTGTACTTTTCATGGGTTATCATCCTAGATAGACTATTCGATAGTTCCTCTTCCACTGAAATGTTTATTTTTATGCAAAATATTTGTGTGTCATCTTTCCTACAAAAATATGTTTGAGTTACTATACGTTGTTGTTGTTGTTGTTTAGTCGTTTAGTCGTGTCCGACTCTTCATGACCCCATGGACCAGAGCACGCCAGGCACCTCTGTCCTCCACTACCTCCCACAGTTTGGTCAAACTCATGCTGGTAACCTCGAAAACACTATCCAACCATCTCGTCCTCTGTCGCCCCCTTCTCCTTGTGCCCTCCATCTTTCCCAGCATCAGTGTCTTCTCCAGGGAGTCTTCTCTTCTCATGAGGTGGCCAAAGTACTGGAGCCTCAGCTTCACGATCTGTCCTTCCAGTGAGCACTCAGGGCTGATTTCCTTAAGACTGGATGCGTTTGATCTTCTTGCAGTCCATGGGACTCTCAAGAGTCTTCTCCAGCACCATAATACAAAAGCATCAATTCTTCGGCGATCAGCCTTCTTTATGATCCAGCTCTCACTTCCATACATCACTACTGGGAAAACCATGGCTTTAACTATACGGACCTTTGTTGTCAAGGTGACGTCTCTACTTCTCAAGATGCTATCTAGGCCTGTCATTGCCCTTCTCCCAAGAAGCAGGCGTCTTTTAATTTCGTGGCTGCTGTCAGTTAGTATATAAAAATCAGCAATAAAAGCTTTCCTAGAGGATTTTAAATTATTTATTACTTCTGTCTTTTCCCCCAGGAGGAGAGGCTCATAGGCATAAACAAGAATCTGTTTATAATACAGATTGCCTTGCTGGGTGCAATCCATATTCTCTCGGTCATAAAGCCAGCTGCATTCCACTGAAGGCAACTGCTTAAAATGCTATTAATAATAATTAGGTATGTTCTCTCACCACTTGGGGGCAGCAGACAACACCAAATATAAAGTTTCACCATCAGATATACTTCCTGTAAATTGCCTACGATGCTCAAAACTGTATGTTTCCTTTTTACAAAAAGAAAGGCAAATTAACCTCTCTTTGTATTTGCAGGACTTTTCTTTTTTTATTATGCATTAAATATCTGTGTTCAACAGGGGAAAGTTTGTTAGACTGCACACATTTCATACAAATAGTTATACTAAATGTGTGCGTGTGCGTGCACACACAGAGGTGAGTGCATAATAGTACTGATATACAGTGGTACCTCAGGTTACATACGCTTCAGGTTACATACGCTTCAGGTTACAGACTCCGCTAACCCAGAGATAGTGCTTCAGGTTAAGAACTTTGCTTCAAGTTGAGAACAGAAATTGTGCTCCGGCGGCACGGCAGCAGCAGGAGGCCCCATTAGCTAAAGTGGTGCTTCAGGTTAAGAGCAGTTTCAGGTTAAGAACGGACCTCCGGAACGAATTAAGTACTTAACCTGAGGTACCACTGTACTAAATGTTTGTTGCTTTTTAACCAATTAATTAATCAGCTAAACAATGCTGTATTGGAATGCAGATTATATTTAATTAAATGCAGGTGGCGCTGTGGTGTAAACCACTGAGCCTCTTGGGCTTCTGATCAGAAGGTTGACAGTTCGAATCCATGCAATGGGATGAGCTCCCATTGCTCTGTCCCAGCTTCTCCCAGCCTAGCAGTTCAAAAGCATACCAGCGTGAGTAGCTAAATAGGTACCACTGTGGCAGGAAGGTAAATGGCGTTTCTGTGCGCTCTGGCACTCATCATGGTGTCCCATTGCGCCAGAAGCGGTTCAGTCATGCTGGCCACATGACCCTGAAATCTGTCTGTGGACAAATGTCAGCTCCCTCAGCCTGAAAAGCGAGATGAAAGCTGTACCCCATAGTCAGCTTTGACTGGACTTAACTGTCCAGGGGGGGGGGTTACCTTTACCTTATATTTAATTATTATGACTGCAATACTGTGCATAATTATAATTTCTCAGTAGTACAATCTTATTTGTGTTTATCCAGAAGTCTTATTGACTTCTGAGCGGGACTTACTCCCAGATAAGAGTGCATTGGATCGCAGCCCTTAACCCCAGTAACTTCAATGGAATTTAAACTGAACTGAATTCAGGATCGTAACAGCTTCCACTTGATGCAACCATCTGTTATTTAGAGAATCTTCTCACAGGCCAGTCTTATCCTCTGTTGTGGGATATGCAAGTGGGAAAGAATTCTAGCTCATCATTCTTGAGCTGGCTGATACAGCATCACTTTGCATTACTGACAGCTCTGCAGTCCTGATGTGGCATCAGCACAAAGGACCTAAATGATGATCCATCTGCGGCAATGCAGCTGCAAGGATATGATATACGACACATGGTCTTAAGTCAAGGAATGGCAGTTGTGACATTAGTCAGCATCTTATCTGCAAGTGCAAGTTCTGAACATTGCAACAGTTAAAGGCTGTGGTTAAAAACAACAAAACAAAACCCAAGTACCTACATAGGAACACAGGAAACTGCATATTACCAATTCTGACTATCTAGTCCAGGATTCTAGATTCAGGTAGGTAGCCGTGTTGGTCTGACGCAGTCGAAATATATATAAAAATAAAAAATTGTCCAGTAGCACCTTAGAGACCAACTAAGTTTGTTCTTGGTATAAGCCATGGGTAGGCAAATTAAGGCCTGGGGGCTGGATCTGGCCCAATCGCCTTCTCAATCCAGCCTATGGACGGTCTGGGAATCAGGGTGTTTTTACATGAGTAGAATGTGTACTTTTATTTAAAATGCATCTCTGGGTTATTTGTGGGGCATAGGAATTTGTTCATCCCCCCCCCAAAAAAGTCCAGCCCCCACAAGGTCTGAGGGACAGTGGACCGGCCTCCTGCTGAAAAAGTTTGCTGACCCCTGGTATAAGCTTTCGTGTGCACGCACAGGTATCTGAAGAAGTGCTTATACCAAGCTTATACCAAGAACAAACTTAGTTGGTCTCTAAGGTGCTACTGGACAATTTTTTTATTTATATATATATTTAGCCCAGGATTATTAACACTGATTGGCAGCAGCCCAGGGTTTCAGGATGAAATCCTTCCTAGCCCTACCTGGAGATGCCAGAGATTGAACCTGAGGCCCTTTGCATACAAAGCGTGTGCTCTGGCACTGAGCTACAGCCTGTGCCTAAATGCTTAAAGGAACTGGTGCTGTACTTGTTGTTGTTTAGTCATTTAGTCGTGTCCGACTCTTCATGACCCCATGGACCAGAGCACGCCAGGCACTCCTGTCTTCCACTGCCTCCCGCAGTTTGGCCAAACTCATGCTGGTATCTTTAAGAACACTGTCCAACCATCTTGTCCTCTGTCATCCCCTTCTCCTTGTGCCCTCAATCTTTCCCAACATCAGGGTCTTTTCCAGGGAGTCTTCTCTTCTCATAAGGTGGCCAAAGTATTGGAGTCTCAGCTTCAGGATCTGTCCTTCCAGTGAGCACTCAGGGCTGATTTCCTTCAGAATGGATAGGTTTGATCTTCTTGCAGTCTATGGGACTCTCAAGAGTCTCCTCCAGCACCATAATTCAAAAGCATCACTTCTTCGGCGATCAGCCTTCTTTATGGTCCAGCTCTCACTTCCATACATCATTACTGGGAAAACCATAGCTTTAACTACACGGACTTTTGTTGGCAAGGTGATGTCTCTGCTTTTTAAGATGCTGTCTAGGTTTGTCATTGCTTTTGTACTGTACATCTGTAAATATATAAAATGTCCAGTAGCACCTTAGAGACCAACTAAGTTTGTTCTTGGTATGAGCATTCGTGTGCATGCACACTGTTTGTATATGTGCTATGAGTAATGCAGAAGAAGAGAAGAGTTTGGATTTGATATCCTGCCTTTCACTCCCTTTAAGGAGTCTCAAAGCGGCTGACATTCTCCTTTCCCTTCCTCCCCCACAACAAACACTCTGTGAGGTGAGTGGGGCTGAGAGACTTCAAAGAAGTGTTACTGGCCCAAGGTCACCCAGCAGCTGCATGTGGAGGAGTGGAGATGCGAACCCAGTTCTCCAGATTACGAGACTCTTAACCACTACACCAGGCCAGCCCCACTCATCCACAATCAAAGAATTGATGAGTTCATTCTTATTTTGGACTGATCTAGCATTTTACACCAGAACACCCCTACCAGGGTTACAGATGTTAACCAGCTACCGTCCCTGTTCTTAATCTAGTTAGGCTGTCCCCCTGCAGAATATAACTTGACTCTTCTGTAGAAGATTTCAGTAGAAGATTTCAAAGTTAGCATTATCGCCTGCTAATGTCTGCAAATTAAGATGCTGTAAAAAGCACAAGAGGATAGGTTAATAATATAACTGGCATTCCTCATGGGGAGTGTGTATACACCCTGCCGCTTGTACTGGGGACGTCACCCTGCTCTTTTAAAAGTCTGTAAATGCTATTGTTAGAATTTGTGCCTCACCATCAGAGTTCAGGGAGAGTAATTAATATTTTTAAATAGGGTAATTGGGACTGCATATGTTTTCCTTTATCTTTTACAACTACATGAGTGGCAGAAATTCAGAAGGGTGGATTTTTGCCAGTACGGATAGAAAAAGCCGCATTTATCAAATTTCTCCTTGTTTTATTAGTCTTTTTTGTGGATAGATGTGATTATTAAAAATTAAAAGTCGGGGGGGGGAATTCTGGCAATAAAACAAGATGATACATTTCTGCTTCTCTTAGAGGGTGGTGGAGATGGGTAGAGTTGTCAAGTTATCATTTGCACCTATCGTTTATTGTTTTGCATCAGTAGTGATACAAAAACGAAACCAGAGAAGGCACAGCAAATGAACAACAACACTTGGAAGACAGTTGCGGAAGCACAATATGGATAATAGTGCTCAGACTGCACTTTGTTCGCTGCTCCCCCTTCTATGTTAACCTGGCCTCATCGCTAGGAAGAGGGAAGGCTGCCTAATGTCTACAACTGTTAATTAGGGTCTAGCATTGTCCACTTGGTGGCAGTATGACCAGAGCATCCCTCTATGCCTGGGTTTGAAGCTAGATTCTTATAGAAACTGGGTATAAATTTACCAAAATTAGATTTAAAAAGGTATTTCTGCCTTGGGTAGTTGGTCAAATCCACAGGAACTATAAGGTCGCCAGCTTTTAACTGGGTTCTGCTCTGGTGCCTTTCTGCCATGATTGGCGGAGAATAATGCTTATCTCATGGCCTTGAAAAGTTTCATCTGCTGATTTCTATAGGTCAGCCTCCCCCCAACCTGCTGCCCTCCCCTTATCTCGGACTGCAATTTCTATCTACTGCAGCCTGCATGGTTATCATTATTGTTATTATTTATTACATTTGTATATTGCCCTTCATCTGTAGATTTCAGGGCGGTTTACAGTTGTACTCCAAAGCATCGGCAGCGCACCAAGCCAGGGAAGGCTACTGTAGCTCAAGCTGCTCTTAAACATATAGGAGCCATTCAGGTTCCAGACATGTCTAGTTTATCTGTTGGAATGGCATATGATTTACAGGACAGGGACTGCACATACAGCCATGTTAAATTTTGCATCAGGCAGTTCTAACTAAATGTGAGCCATTCAGGGATCATAAAATATAAAATGCCGGGGATATGGGTTCTGCACTCATCCTTAGCACCTTGACATTGACCTATTGCACATGTATGATTTCTGACTTCCTAACCAAGGACGTGGGTGGCGCTGTGAGTTAAACCACAGAGCCTGGGACTTGCTGATCAGAAGGTCTGCGGTTCAAATCCCCGTGACAGGGTGAGCTCCTGTTGCTCGGTCCCTGCTCCTGCCAACCTAGCAGTTTGAAAGCACATCAAAGTGCAAGTAGATAAATAGGTACCGCTCCAGCGGGAAGGTAAACGGCATTTCCATGCACTGCTCTGGTTCGCTAGAAGTGGCTTAGCCATGCTGGCCACATGACCCAGAAGCTGTACGACGACTCCCTCGGCCAAAAAAGCCAAGATGAACACCACAACCCGAGAGTCGGCCATGACTGGACCTAATGGTCAGGGGTCCCTTTATCTTTACCTTTAACCAGGGTTAAGAGAGCAAGAAAACCTGTGTGCTTCACCTCTCCCTCCTTCTCCTCTGCTATGCAAACTCCCTTCCTTTCTCTTTTCAGAGGTAATCATGCTGCACAGCTCCATTTCTGCCAATATTAATGCTAACCATGGCTAGTTTTCAGGCAGAGGCTTGAACCAGGGTTAAGAGAAGGATTGGCAACACTAGCTGAGTTTGCATGTGAGAGGACGATGAAGAAGAAATGTAGAAGCCTGTGGAGTCTTGTTGGACTTCCTAAACACAGCTAGGAGAACAAGAACACCCTGTCTACCCCAGGCCCCTAATACTGGTTTGCTCTGGTTGAGTTGCCAAGCTGTTTTTCTGGCAGAGCTCCTCTTCTCTAATAGCTGCATGATAGGAGCAAATTCAGATCAGGTTTTTTTAGACAGGACAGGACTGTGGCTGCCCCACCCTCTTGCCCACAGGACACACATGTGCAGGTCATCCAAGGAGGGAGATTATTGCGGGAGAGACAAGGAGGGAGATTATTGGGGCTTGTAGCCATCTCTGTCTTGGCACATTTTAAAAAAAACTGGCCCTAGGAGAAAATGATTGCAGGTGGCCTGGCATATAGAAGGAGCCTTCAGCAGGTTCATGATGAAAGCTTTATTGCCAAGCACATTATCAGGGTCACGCCTCTAGTTGTGTAGAAAGGATGTGCCTTTAGAACAGCCTCCTTCTGGACCTCCACCAAAATCTGAGCTTGAGCATTTTTTGAAGCCAATGGAAGGTACTTTTCTTCAGGCAGGCATTGGAAACTGACTACAGCAACAGATTACTATGAAAGGGTTTGTTTACTAGCACCATAACTGCAATTATTATTAAATTTCTTTTTTTGTTATATATGCCACATATCACCTCTTTGATAGATGAGCAGTCATTAGACAACGATAACTACATACCACTGTAAGCAAGCATATTTATTATATTACATTGGGCAGTTTTTCCTGGTGTTCATTCAGACATGGTTTTGTATTTTTTAAAGCTCAGAGACAGTTTGGGAAGATAGCGATGTGGTGTTTTCTGCTCAATGGCACCATCTGCTTCTCCTCTCCCATCTTGACAATCTGCTCTGCTGTTTTTCTTTTGCATGGGTGTTCTTTGTTTTTTAATGTTTGGATTGTTAGCTGCTTTGATTTTTGTGTGTGTAAGAAAATCGAGGGAATAAATTTCTAAAAGCCCATTAAAATTGACCTCTGTAATTCACTGTAGGTGGTGCTGCCCTTGAAGATGACTCAGAAGTTTCAGTGGGTGAGAAACACTATAGCTGCCTTCTTAAAAGGATATGGAGTGGCATGTGCATATCTGACCACTGTTCTGCAAATAACATTGCTTATTTGTTTCCTTCTGAGCCACAACTCAAGGTGCTGGTTTAACCATTAAGCCACTTCATCACTTTCTCTCACTCTCCCACTCCTCTTGCTGCTGTGGTTGTCCCCGCCCCCAGACCAGACACTCCTGCACAAACTCCTCACAACTGCTAGGAGTAAGTCCTTTAAAGCCCCGAAATGATAAGATGATATTCTTATCAAAGTTAACATATGTTCCCCTTCTTCCCATATTCCCCCAAAAGTTTCTAAGACCTTTTTATTTAAAAGTTTGTAAGACCTTTTAAAAGATCTGCTTTTAAGTCTAGCTGGTGGGTTTCCCCCCAATCAGTTTGATTGTTTGTAGCCAATGGCTATTACAATATGAACACAATAAAAAAAAAATCCTTCCAGTAGCACCTTAGAGACCAACTAAGTTTGTTATTGGTATGAGCTTTCGTATGCATGCACACTTCTTCAGAGACGCATGCACACGAAAGCTCATACCAATAACAAACTTAGTTGGTCTCTAAGGTGCTACTGGAAGGAATTTTTTTGTTTGTTTGTTTCGACTACGGCAGACCAACATGGCTACCTACCTGTAACTAGAAATATAAACACAAATTGCACAGCTGCAAAACAGAACAAAAAGCATTGCATACACCAGAACAAGCCAAATCTACAATGTCAACATCCCTAGGATTTAGCACTGGTGGTTGTTATTTAGCTTCAGCTCCCATAAACAACTTCATACTGAATTTGCAGCTATTAATAATTTCCTTAGATGGTTAGTGCTATAGTTAAAGTTTATTACTATGTTGCCTTTCAACACCCCCCCCGAAAAAAGCCCCCAAGGCAGTTCACACACGATAATTCCCAGATACAAAACTCAACCAAAAAATAAATTTAAAAAGTACAACTTAAACACAAAAAATTAAACAGCAAAATCTTAATATTTCAGAAAAGACCAATTGCAAAATATATGCATGTTCCTTTGCCCAAATGGGAAATAGCAGCCCCCAGAAAGTCACCAGGGAGAGCAGGAGTAAATCCTTAAGGGGTATCTCATCCTTACAAAGGTCCCAAGCAGAGGTGTGGGAGGTGGGAAGACTGCAGCAGATTCTGGAGTGAGATTGAAGAATTCTCCAGAAATAAAACATCCACTTACTGGAGAGTAAAGGTAAAGGTAAAGGACCCCTGGATGCTCCAGTCAAAGGGGTTGCAGCGCTGTGGTCTAAACCACTGAGCCTCTTGGCTTACAGATCAGAAGGTTGGCAGTTTGAATCCCCACAACGGGGTGAGCTCCCGTTGCTCTGTCTCAGCTCCTGCCAACTGGAGAGTGCATCTCATTGGCACTCAATGGACCCTGTGTCTGAGCAAGCATGTATAGGATCCCACAGTTAGTCTTGGCTTCTCTGATTCAAGAACTAAATGAGCATGCACAACAAGTGAAGTTCTGACCCACCGTCTGCTACTGCCAATGATATAAAAGGATCTGTGAAAAGCAAAGAGCCCTCATTGCCAGTATCATTGCACAGCTTAGGAACTGCATGTTACAAAGACCTTCACCAGCCTGGATAGCTCAGCTGGAAAGTGCATGGTGCTGATAACACCAAGGTTGCAGGTTCGATTCCTGTATGGGACAGCTGTATAATCCTGCATTGCAGGGGGTTGGACTAAATGATCCTCAGGATCCCTTCCAACTCTATGATTCTATAAATACTGATAATCTTATTAATGCATTCTTGAGATTGAACTCTTACCTCTGGAACAGCCTTCCTCCAGAGGTCCACCCAACTCTGAGCTTGAGCATTTTCTGAAGCCAGCGGGAGGTTTTATTTTTCAGGTGGGCTTTGGAAACTTCTCACGCAGCCATAGATTGCTTTAATGGGGTTTGTTTAACAGCAACATGCTTTATCTGTAATATATATATATATATAATTGTGCATGTTATATAAGTCATACGTCATCTGTTAGATTGACAGTAAATAGATGATAATAAATACATACCAGTGTTAGCCAGCAAACATTTTACATTTCATCTGCCATCAAACATTTTACATTTCATCTGTCATGGATGCTTTAGCTGAGATTCCTGCATTGCAAGGGGTTGGGCCAGATGATCTTTGGGGTCCCTGCCAACTCCACAATACTATGATTCTACAATGGGCTTCATTTCAAATTCCATCATCTACCTGTGTTGGAATAAGGTAATAAAATAGCTCCCAAGACCTTGAGTTCCTCAGTGGAGTGTATTTTTATATTTAAAAGAAAATGAGAAAAACCTCTCATCTGTCAATTAGGTAGCCAGAATTAAAAACCCAGAATGTAGGCTAGCTTTTGCCAACCTCTAGATGTTACAGATTACAGTTCCCATCATGCTGGTTGGAGCTGATGGGAGTTGTAGTCCAAAGCACCTGGAGGGAACCAGGCTGTCTTAAGGCAGGTGTAGACTATGTAGAGAAAGCAGCAGTGGCTCAGAGCTGGATAAGTGTGTTGTGCACAACTAATGGCAGGTCACAATGAAGGGAATGTACATCACCTTATAAGTCAGGAAGGAGGACCCTGTGGCCCTGCAGATGTCCATTGGCAATGCTGACTGGGGCTGATGTAGTCCCAAACATCTGGAAGGCCATAGGCTCCCCATTCCCTATTCTGAAAGGGGCACTGCAACTGGGGGTTACATAGGTTGCACCCCAGGATGTGCATTGCATAATGTAAGGAGCAGTGCCAAATTTATGTATAGGCTAAGTAGGATGAGGCCTAGGGCCTCTAAATCTAGGGGGCCTTGCCAGCCCGCCCGCTCCCCAGCAGGCAGTCTCCCCTCTCCCAAAATTGCTAACCCAAAACTTCATGCGAGGGCAGGGCACCACCAGTGAAAAGGCCCTGCTCTGTGTAGTTCCTGCCCTGTCATTTTGTTTTTGTACAATCTTGTTTGTCCTCAGTAACCAAAATTATATTATCAATATATACAAGCAGAAAGGTTCTTTTCCTTCATCTGCAAGAAATCATACAAAACAAAGTGGCACTAATAAAGAAAAGTTCCAGGGTGGCAACAGAAAGCAAACTAATAATGCTTTTGCAGTTCATCAAAACTATCCAGCAATATCAAGTTATAGGAAAACTGGCGCTATTAACAGTAATCCTTCTAGTTGGTTAATTGGTTTGGCAACTTCCATGCACATGACATGTGATGCTAACTATTTCCCCCAAGAGTTAAATGATAACTAATCAGAGGCAGCTCTTCAGGAGAGCTCTGAGATTCAGGTGATGGTCAGATGCCTTGTCAATCCCAGCAGGTATATAAGAGGATGACCCGGCCTGCCCAGGCCTGTGGCCTGCCCATCCTTTACACATTTATGTGGGAATAAGTTCCTTTTTTTTTTTTTTTTGGCCATGATTACAATTATTTTTCCATGCAACCGTTCCGCCAAGGAGTTCAGGGTGACATACACAATCCCCTCCCCCATTTTCCCTCACAACAACCTTGTGGAGTAGGCTAGGCTGAGAGAAAGTTACTAACCCAAGCATCATGGCCAAGTAGGGATTTGAACTCTGCTCTCCCAGATTCCTAGCTCAGCACTCTAACCACTGCACAACACTGCCTTTACATTAGCTACATATTGATTATAGTGGGACTTACTTCCTGGTAAAAATTCCTAGGATTGGGGTGTTAGAACCTCAATTCAATTTCTTTCCATAACAACACAAAACAAAAACAGATGGATTGGATCTGAAATAAGGGTGTGCGAAGCTCAACAAAGATCCAAAACCATTTGAAATTATTGTTTCACTGCCAGCCCCAACTTGCATTTATGCCTATGGATGACTCTCTATAACTTTATCCCCGTCATCAAAGATCCTTCTTTAAATGAAGCAAATGGCTACTATGGAATAAGGATTGAGTAGAGAGGCAATGCTGAAGTAAAAACAAGAACCTCTTCTTGCTTTTGTGTGGTATGTCTCTTGCCAGATATTAGCCTATTAAAACAAGTGCAAGTTACAGCATAATTTCCCAATAAGGTTTTGAATGGGGGGGGGGTGTCTTTCAAGTATGCCAACTGTGCTCAAATGCTGGTGTCAGTGCTTTTATGTGTTTATGTCATGTTTCTATATCATTTACATTCTTAACATTAATGTATGCAATTTCCGCATAATTAAGAAATAATTAATATTATATATTAATAGCTGTATGGTATTCGGTGTCAATTTGCAGCAGCGCTTTAACAGGTGTATGTTAGCGTGAGGCATTAAGTCCAATCCTTTGCGTGTTTACACAGTAAGTCCCATTCTATTCAATGGAGATTGCTCCCAAGTAAAATACACAGAGGATTGTAGCCTTTAAATAAATGGATGGAAAGAACTGCTTTGCATTCAAACTGCCTTGTTTCTTGTGTGTAAAGAAAAACAAGAGCGTTTTCCAGATTTATGTCTGTGTTGAATCCTCATTGCTAAAGTGCTTAAAAATAAATCACAAACCAAGGGAGCTTTTTCTATGTATATACATGAAATCATGGCCATAGGGAGTACCCATTTCTAAATGTATGAAACATGTGCACTGTACTGTTCATGATGAATAAAAGAGTGGTGTGGGTTTTGTGTTTTTCTGGAGAGTTAAACGATAAATGCTCTGGAAGTCTCCAACTGGAAATGTGTCAAGAGCTTTCCAAAGCAGCTCATAATGTCTGTCTGGGACCCCTCATTGTTAGTCTGAGCAGAGATGTAACGTTAGAAATCAGAAGTAAAAGCAAACATCTCCCCTTAATATGCCATAACGTTTCCAGCACTCCGGCTCCATCACCCCTGTCATATCCACTTTGCATGTTTCCTTTCTAGCTTCCATTGTCAGCCTGAACCTGCACCTCATCCAAGCCTGTCCTGACCGAGACACAATTCTCCGGCAGGGAAAAAGAAGCAAATAAACAAGTTGAGTGGTGTAAAAAAAAGGGGGTTGCCTTGCAGGTGCCTGCAGCTGGCGGTTAACACAGACAGTAAGAGGATCAACTCCATCTCCACTGGCTGGAAAGAGAGGGAGAGAAATAAAGCTCCCACATTTACTATTCACAGTTTAGTTAATTTGGATGATAACGGTTAGTTTCTAATCCCATTGTGCAGAATTGAATATACTGAAACCTACAAGCCTTCTGAAAGAGTGTATCTTGCAAACAGGACAACAATCAGGAGCGTCTCCCCCCCAGACTGAACCGTGCAAGACACGCACAGTTTTGGATAACATTTTGTAGGGGTTTGTTTAGTCACCCATCAGGTTGCAGACAAAACAGGTTACAGACAAAGCATCAAGAAGCAAGAGCTCTTTAAACAGACAAGAATCAGAATTTGCATTTTGCAGCAATCAAAAAAAGAAATACAAAATAACCAAAAGCAAACCAAAACTACAGTTCTAGGAGATATTAAATGGCACAGTTTCCTTCATCTAAAAATAAAATTATAAAAATCAGGGAGGAGAACAGTAACCTATTTCTTAAAACAGTTTGCAGAACGTCTCTCTGAAACTATATTTCTGACTCTTTTTTTAAAAACACGTTCATAATATTGCTTTGGAGAATACACCGTTTCCACGATGGAACGGACTAAAGTTTGGATACACTGGCACACATCTCCAAAGTCTAGGTGATGTTTTTATTTGGACGTGCAAACTATAGTCACATTCTGAGTTGAATTTGTTATTCATTTAGTCGATGTGTAAATTGGGCTTGTTTGAGGGGCGGGGGTGTCCCTATACAACTAAATAAGAAGGTGCCAATGAAAGTTGAAAGAGGCACGAAAATGCGCTCCGAAGCTTTGGAGAGGAAAAGGATACACCCTCTTTTTTAGCTAATTTCCTCAAGTTCCTGTTTGTGTGTTTTCGATATTTTCCTCTTCAAGCCTTTCAAAAGAAAGCAAGCAACTTCCCCAAGCTCCATTATTCCCTCTCCGGCCCCCCCTCGGACAAACTTGTTGCCCCCCAAAAAGACAGCCCTTTGCGCTCTCAAGGCGAGAAGCGCGGCTGCCAGAACAGAGGCCCTAGGAAAAAAGTTAACAATGCTGTGAAAATATGTTTGCAGAAAATAGACAATTGTTGGATTAGACGTATTCAAGTATGAAATAATGCCTTTTTGTGTAAAAACTTCAGCAATGTGCGTGTACAAAAGTTCCCTGTGGCAGTTACTTGCTCCCTTTGTGAGCGTTGCGCTTTGGCGTCTCCACTTGGCGCATTTCACTCCCAGCCCCTTTAAACGCGATTGTTTCTTTCTTTCTAATGACATTTACCGGATCAAAACATGCTGTTAATTCGATCAGAAAGCTTTACCCTCCCTAACAATGCCACAATAATTTCTCCTGAAGTTTGTTAAATTGACCAAAATTAGGCAAATGAATAGGGGGTCTGTAGGCGACCCTTCTCGCAGGTGACACCACATAATGCACTCTCAGACCAGCTGCGATCCCCTCTTTATTTTGCCCCTCTTTTCTTTGACCCGCATTATTAAGATTTAGGCCCAATGAAACCATTCACACTTTTCAATGGGATATTTTCCTATAGGATAATAGGCTACAAATTGAGCCTCTCCAAAGCGGAGAGGAGGAGGGGAAAAATAACAACCTCGAGAGACACACACACACTACAGAAACGACCGTCGTGTGCCAAAGGTTTGACGGAGGCTCCTAAGGTCTGCAGAGGGGAGGAGAGAAAAATTTAAAGGACGGGGTGGGGGGAGAGAATCTCGTGCCAGCCTCCAGTCCCCACACCTGCCGGGGTGTCCCCGCCACATAAAGCGGGAGAAACAAAAAGGCCTGGCTGCCATCTCTCATAAAGATGGACGTGTCACCAAGTCGTGTGAGAAAAGCCTGAGAACAAACGGGCCCACTCCGTCTCCAAGGGCTCTTCCTTGAACTGGGCGGAACAGCCTATTAAGGGCTTACTTAATTACTTTAATGACTCTGGACAGGCTTTAAAATGCAGTCAGCGCTTGGACAGGGAAGGGGGGCGGCAGGGTGTGTGCATGTGTGTGTTGGGCTGGGGGGGAGAGCGTGGGGTGCCTGGGATTTGTAAACAGGCGGCCGTCGTGTGAGAGACCGACCAGGCGCTTGGCGGCCCAGTGAAAGAAGACGGCCAGTGTTTCGCAGCCTGCAGGCGCGCCACTGCGCTCAGCTCCCTCAGCCCTGCGCGGGTCGTTGCCATGCAAATACCCTTCGGGGGGCCGATCACGTGTCCTTTGAAGGGCCACGTGGAGTGACAAAGCTGATCTGACGTCCCCCCACCCCACCCTCACACGCCCCTTAGGCTGGGGGTGTGGGGTGGGTGGGGGAAGACCCGAACATACACACACATTTTAAAAAACTGATCTTTAATGCATGCCTCCTCCTCCTCCTAACGCTGCTTTCCCTAATCCTGGGGAATCAGGCAGGCCATGAATATATCCCCCCACCCTCCCTCAGAAATGATCGCTTTATAAACCGCCCCTTGGAAGTTAGGGCTCTGCAATCCACCTGGGCCACTTGGAGGAGGACATCGGGTGCCTTCTGCGAGCTTCTCTCCCAGCAGCGGCTTCTTGTCACGATGGCCTCCAAATTGAAGGAACGGAAAGTGAGTTGGAGAAGGGAAGGTGCCCTGCGCGCTGCCACCGGGCTCGACCTTTCCTCAAGGAACTGGTGGCTCTTAGCTGCACAGGCTTAGACATCGGTTTTGAGGCTTGTGATGATGTGTGGGATGGGGGGGGCAGTACCAGAACTCAGGAAATAGAAAGAAAGAGGCGAAGTCTCGAAACTGCTGAGATATAGGAACCTTGCAGTATTTGGCGCTTCATATATCTGGACGTTTCATATCTCGTATGAAAGTTTCCAATATCTCAGTTTTGAGGCTTTGCAGTCCCCCACCCCAGTTTGCCTTCTTAGGATAATGGTACCATCAGCAGATGATGGGCTCATCATCGTCTCCAGCAGTAGGGATGCTGCATTGCTAAGTTTTGGGGAGGTTTTTGTTTCTTTTTTGTCTCCAATATGTCAAAAGCTTGGAGAGTTGGATAGGAGGAGCTCACAAGTGCCTGGCTCTTAAAGGGCTGTTCCAAGCTGTACAGAAATAGGTTGTTGAAGGGCAGAGAAGTGTCTGGAGACGTCAAGAAAAATTAAAGGTGATGGAGCGACTTCGCGTTCTGATGCGATGCTCCCTTCCATCTTGCCATACCACACGTGTGTCTAGCCTAAGCCTGTCGTTCTCATGCATTTTCCAGAGGATCCCGGTCTCCCATAAAGTGATCGAGAAAAGGAGAAGGGACCGGATCAACCGCTGTCTGAACGAACTCGGAAAGACAGTGCCAATGGCTTTGGCAAAACAGGTGCGCATCCCAAAGTTGCGTTTTGCGTCTTTTCGGCCGAGAGGGGAAGCAATTTGCGTACGTGGGGTTTCTTAGGAGTGGCTGCTGTTGTTCTTTTTGCATGGAAAGGAGTGTGTGTATGTGGCATTTTGCAAAATAAGGGGTTTGTGATCATAGCTTTGTGAATGAAACAAGTGTGGCTTATTCCTGCTCATTTGCAAGCCTTTTTGTCGTTAGGTTAACTCACACTGCTGGATTCAAAGCTCCGGGTGCACGGGGTTGGAAAACAACTCCCTGAAGTCCTGTCTGCCTTTGTGCATTTCAGAGTTCCGGCAAGCTGGAGAAAGCGGAGATCCTGGAGATGACCGTCCAGTACCTGCGGGCCCTTCACTCTGCAGATTTCCCTCGGGGGAGAGAAAAGGGTAGGCGCGCTCTTCTTCCGTGGCTGTGCGTTTCTGGCCATGCAGGCGCGCAGGGAGAAGACCCTTGGCCAGGAACTGCTGGCTGAGCTCTGAGAAGCCTTGGGAATGGATCACCCTTTGCTGTGGGAAATTGGGGGATCCTGGCGACACGGGTGGAGAGGAAAAGAAATCCCAGCTCGCGACACTGGGAGGGATTTTGGACACAAACGTTTTCACGACCAGATTAGTGGTCCAGGGTTTAAATCGCCAAGGGCAACCCACTAGCTCTTAGACTCAGACCCCCAGTGCAATCCTCTATAAATCTTCTCAGAAGTAAGCCCCATTGATTCCAATGGGGCCTGCTCCCAGATAAATGGGTGTGGGGGGGGTGGCCTCAGTTTTCAGTATGTAATTTAGGAATCAGTGATTCTACCTTACAGTGAATGGAATGCATGGAACATAAATAAACAATCCTTCATTTGAATTAACCCCCCCCAAAAGGAGTAAGCAAATTAATGGAAGGTGGAGCTCTCCGTGATTAGAGACAGTGCATTACAGTAACTTAGGGGTTGCTTTGAGCTTTCCAAGCCTGGGTGGTTCTGGAGACAAGAGTGCAGGACTCAAACAACATTTCGTTTGATCCAGCAAGATAACTTCATTCCCTGACAAGGAAGGATTTTACAGTCTTGTGAGATGTAGCATAATGAACAAATAATGCATTTATTATGGCACAATCTTCTGTGACCAACAGCCCACTTCATCAGCTAGATGAAGCATTAATACTCAGCAGGTGTATATGATGTGAACATATACTCAAATAGGTGTATATTTTTTGTATATACCTGGCTACATAGGGGGGAAGTCCAGTGCAAAATTGTTGGCTGAGAATTTATCAGTACACTCTGAGGCTGTGTACACACTATACCTTTAAAGCACATTATTTCCATCAAATATCTCTGGGCACTGTAGTTTACTCATCACAGAGTTGCAATTCCCAGCAACCCTTAAGAAACAAAAGTGCTCAGAATTCTTTGAGTGGGAACCTGTGCTTCAAATGTGCTTTAAGCATAGCTGCTTTTCCCACCTTAACTAGCAAGACTGCAGAGCTTGGGTTGCTCTGTTCTTATGCTGCATTTGCTGATCTACCCCGGATTTGTTAGGCTTCATGGGATGTGTACTGAGCATTCATTTTGAGTTATTGTGGGGAGGTTATGTGATGTCACATCAAGCGATTGTTATCTCACACTTTCCAGTGTCTTTTCCCATCACTGGAGTAGGGAGTGAGCTCATCCACACTCCATTTTGTCCTGCAATTTATTCCATTTGCCCCATGATTTCTAGGCACGGGTCTGAGAGGTTTTTCTTCTGTCCCTCTGCCTTCCCCTGGAAAACCCACAGTTTACTGCTGAATCAGTACATACATAAATCTGGAGAAAACCCATTTGACGTTTGTTCTGATGCAGTAGTAAACCGCAGGTTTTCCCAGGGGAAGTGGCAGGACAAAAGGAATACCTCTTGGCCCCCAGCCTAGAGATCATGATACAAATGTAAGTGTGGATGAGCCCTTTGTCACACAAGAGCACCAAACCAACTCTAGTTGTGCAACTTTAATTTGCCAGTATATGGCTGAATCTTATCCGAAAACAGCAACATTCTTGAAGCATCCTTTGTTGCATTGCCTTCCAAAGGATGCCCATGTTAACCAATGCACCTTTCCCCATGTGTAAAATGGTCAGGTGAAGAAGATACAGGTGAATACCTGCAAAGGTGCAGGAGCCTTGCCCTACTTTTTTACTTGGCCACTCCACTGAGACCCCCTACTTGGGAAGCACTAGTTTCCAAACTCTGCTTACTAAATTAGATTAAAACAGGTTCCCATTAATTTGCTGCAAGAGGCAGGAAAAACAAGGTGTCGATTGTAGGGTGGGGTGTTTGAGTTTCTTCCTGCCCCATGTAGGCAAGCCATGGTTTCCAACCACACGCCCCATAGGGGGCAATTTGATTTTGAAGGGGGGCCGTTCAAGAATGAGTTATAAACAGTTAATGGCCTTTTAGGCTTCCTCCATGTGAATAGGAACCACTGCTCTAACCCAATTTTTCTTTCTTTCCAACAGAGCTTCTAGCTGAATTTGCCAACTACTTTCACTATGGCTACCACGAGTGCATGAAGAACCTAGTTCACTACCTGACCACAGTGGAGAGAATGGAGACCAAGGACACCAAGTACGCCCGGATCCTGGCTTTCCTGCAGTCCAAAGCTCGCTTTGTCACCGAACCCATCTTTTCCTCACTGGGATCTCTCCCAGAGCCAGACTTCTCCTATCAGCTCCCACCAGCTCCAGACTGCTTGGGCCACAGCCCCAATGACCCTGTGTTCCAGCAGGGATCTGGACACAGCCCTTTTTCCTGGCACAGCTCCGCTAGGAGTCCCACTATCCCCTACCTCCCCAATGCTCCTGTGCCCCTCACTGGCCCCGGGCAGCAGCGCAGCACCTTCTTGTCATCCGTGCAAAGTCTGGACCGCCACTACCTCAACCTAATTGGCCATTCCCACCCCAACACATTCAGCCTGCCTTCTGGCCAGCATCCTTCGGTGCTATAGCCTACGTCTGGTGTTGCCAGCTGGTTGTCCAAAAGGGTCCCTGTGTCTTAAAGAGCTGCCAGAGAGAGAGAAGTGTATGGCTTTTGCCTTCCCGGTGTTGCCATGCCATTGACCTTCTCCACGTCTTGCAGTTCCTAAAGGCCCAAAATGCCTTCCAAGGCCAGGCAGTGCTGAGCTCACCTGTGCGTATTACCTATTTATATTATTTCAAGAGAATAAATTATCTGGCCTCCTTCCACAACTGTAAATAGATATGAAATTAACGGTGGAGTGAAATAAAGATATACTTCTGGAAAAAGGTTCAGCCTGAGATATGTTTGCTGTGTTTATTTATTCATCTTCTGCCAGCCAGTTCTTCTAAATGTTTGCTCTGATTTTGGCACAAATGAAGTAAGGTTAGGTGCACATTAGGTTTGTTTTGTTTTACCTTTTTAAAGAAAGCATTTTTAGAAGAAACAAACACAGCTAAGGGGAATGGAAACTGTATTTAAGCGATGGGGGAGATGCCTGTGCCAAATGGCTAAGGATGGTATTGTACACCAAGAAATTCAGTAGGTTATTTTGCTATTGGTTTGATAGGAGCCAGGTTGCACCACAAGACGTGTCCTTTGATGCGGGATGGGAATATCCTGGTGTATATATGGTGTTGTTTGTTGTTGCAACCTGGACTTGAGATCTCCATGCTTCCTTGGAAGCAAACCTTATAGGATTTAATCTCAAGGGCTCTGGAGCCAATTCACACAATCATATTAGCATGTCATGAAATCATAGAACCTGAAGGAGCGTCTCCACCACCATCGTTCAGCCCGGACACTGAGATCCAGCACCGAGGGCCTTCTGGCGGTTCCCTCATTGCGAGAAGTGAGGTTACAGGGAATCAGACAGAGGGCCTTCTCGGTAGTGGCGCCCACCCTTCAGATGTGAAGGAAATAAGCAGCTATCCTATCTTTAAAAGACATCTGAAGGCAGCCCTGTTTAGGGAAGTTTTTAATACTTAATGCTGTACTGTTTTTAACATTTGATTGGCAGCTGCCCAGAGTGGCTGGGGAGACTCAGCCAGATGGGTGGGGTATAAATAATAAATTATTATTATTATTATTATTATTATTATTATTATTATTATTATAGAATCACAGAACTGTAGAGTTGGAAGGGACCCCAAGTAATGCAGGAATCTCAGCCAAAGCATCCACAACAGAGAAAGGGTTCTGTTGAATGGATCATTGCAGATCTCACCATGGAGCTGTTTTACTACTGCCCCATTAAGGCACCCATGGAGGTCTCACACCATTGCACATGGGAATGCACTAGGTACCAGCTGGACTCCAGGTCCACCTGGGGCCCACGGTTGGAACATTTCTTCAAGCTGCCTTATACTGAACCAGACCATTGGTCCATCCAGCAGCCCTTGGACCTTCTACCTGCAAAACATATATAAAGGTAAAGGGACCCCTGACCATTAGGTCTAGTCATGGACGACTCTAGGGTTGTGGCGCTCATCTCGCTTTTTTGGCCAAGGGAGCCAGCGTACAGCTTCCGGGTCATGTGGCCAGCATGACTAAGCCGCTTCTGGCGAAACCAGAGCAGTGCACGGAAACGCCATTTACCTTCCCGCTGGAGCGGTACCTATTTATCTACTTGCACTTTGACGTGCTTTCGAATTGCTAGGTTGGCAGGAGCAGGGACCGAGCAATGGGAGCTCACCTTGTCACGGGGATTCAAACCGCCGACCTTCTGATTGACAAGTCCTAGGCTCTGTGGTTTAACCCACAGCACCACCCACGTCCCTAAAACATATATACTCTACCATTAAACTATGGTCATGTCCCATTGCTTGTGTGGGGAAGGTGTTCACATGTGGGTGATCAACATGCAGCAGTCATGTAACCTGTGTGACTGCAGAAGCAGGTAAAAGATTACAATGCTGCACATACCACAATGGCTGTGTTTGTGTGTCCAGCCCTCCAACCTCATGCAGAGGTGAAAGTTCAAATAGCTAGAGTTTCCATGTGATCCTAGTTGAATTTCACACACACACACCAACAGTGATCCCATGGAAGACAACAAGTGTCTGAATGAGACCTGGGTGTTTGCTGCGTAATTCAATACACTTTGGGAAGCTGGGCAGTGATGACCAATTACATGATTCTGTCACCCTCAGATGATTCCTGATGTGACTTCCACATCTTAACATGCTAGATTCAGTCATGTTACTTGATCTGATTCTAGTGGAGGATTGAAAACAGAACCCACTGTCTCTGGAGCAATTGCTCTCATTCTGATAGCTGTAGATTAACATACTTCTGAACAAACATACAAAGTTGCACTGTAAATTTTTATTCATCCACATTTGATTTAAGTGACTATTAGTTGCAGGTGGTGAACTTACGGCTGGTTATAATTATGTCCAAATATGTCTCATGATTTCCTAGCAGAGGGATTTCAGCTCGGATTATCGCAGCATTTGTTTATTACTGTATTTTAAAATTCTTGTTGGTTTTTTTAATCTTTTGAATATTCTATTACTGTACTTTACTTTCTATTCTGGTTTATTGTTTAGTTATACTGCATTTCATATTTTTATACAGTGGTACCTCTGGTTACAAACGCTTCGGGTTACAAACGCTTCAGGTTACAGACTCCGCTAACCCGGAAGTAGTACCTCGGGTTAAGAACTTTGCTTCAGGATGAGAACAGAAATTGTGCGTTGTCAAGAATGTATAACTTGCTGTTGAAATGGAATACTCAGGATGAAACGGTGAAATCTGCTATGATTAAATGGGCACAAGATGTTGGACACAACATTATGATGGCTGACTGGGAACAGTTATGGACCACAGGTATGAAGTTCACGCCATGTAATGCCTTAAGAGAGAATATAATGAAAATGATATACAGGTGGTACATGACACCAGTCAAGCTTGCGAAAATTTATCATTTGCCCGATAATAAATGTTGGAAATGTAAAGAGACTGAAGGTACATTCTTTCACCTTTGGTGGACATGCCCAAGGATTAAGGCTTTCTGGGAGATGATCTATAACGAAATGAAAAAGGTATTTAAATATACCTTTCTGAAGAAACCAGAGGCCTTTCTCCTGGGCATGGTCGGCCAATTGGTGCCAAAGAAGGATAGAACTTTCTTTATGTATGCTACAACAGCAGCAAGAATACTTATTGCAAAGCATTGGAAGACACAAGATCTACCCACCCTGGAAGAATGGCAGATGAAGGTGATGGACTACATGGAACTGGCGGAAATGACTGGCAGAATCCGAGACCAGGGAGAAGAGTCAGTGGAGGAAGATTGGAAGAAATTCAAAGACTATTTACAGAAACATTGCAAGATTAATGAATGTTAGAATGATGTTGGAATGCATTTATGTGATTTTAGCAGAAATGCTACAAAGATTTAGGAAAAATAGACCGTTAATTGGTGAAAGGAGGGAAAGTAAAGTTATATTAATTTTAAGATAAATTTACAGGACAAAAATTTGAAAAGAGGGAAAGGATTTGCTGAAATGGATAATTGACTTAGAATACAAAAAAGGGAGGTGTGAGGAGGTCAGGGAAATAAGTTAATGAAAGATAAGTAATGGGAAGATTTGCTGTATTTTTTATTGATTTTTCTTTTTTGCTTAATGGATTTCAATTCTCTGTTTTTTCTTTTTCTTTTTTCTTTTTTTCTTTTTTGTATTTTATCTTTTCTTGTTTAAAATGAGTTTTTTTATTTTTCTTGTTGTACTTCTAAAAACTTTAATAAATATCTTATAAAAAAAAGAGAGAGAGAACAGAAATTGTGCAGCGGCGGCGCAGCGGCAGTGGGAGGCCCCATTAGCTAAAGTGGTATCTCAGGTTAAGAACAGTTTCAGGTTAAGAATGGACTTCCAGAACGAATTAAGTTCTTAACTAGAGGTACCACTGTATTGTACTGTCTGATGGAGTTGGTTTTCAATGGACATTGTAAGCAGCTTTTTGGAGAAAGCTCCTAAAAACGCAGAGTATACATATTTAAATAAGCAAAGCAAAGCACAATGACTCAGTGAATCCATAAAGAAAATGATGACTAAGCCTACTTGAGGTGTGAGAGCTCTTTCCAGGATAGTTTGTGGTTCTGTTTATATATGCATTTCAGCCAAGTAATGCTACAATTCAACAGAGATGCACTGAGGCTGCAAGAAGTGAGATTTTAACTTGCTTTTAGATCGTACCCTTTCTGCCTTTATGCAAAACATGCAAAGAAGTCCTGTAGGGAAATGGAAAGGCTCCAATTTTACATTGTACAGTAAGGTGAAGTCTTACATAATGAGGATAAGCTTTTTTTTAAGATGAAGAAGTTGAAGTACTCAAATCCTGAAAGATAAATCCCCATGCCCTTTCCCAGTCACCTTTTGCAGGCTGAATGGAATGTTACCATATATAAAATGAAAACCAAAAAGGGAGTGTAAAACACAGAGCAAATAAGGAAGAAAAATACTTACTGCCAGGGCTTTTGACAGTTTGGTTCTATAATTGTTCAGAACAATGGTAACAAAATCTTGCTGAGGTACATAGGCATAGCTGCCATGAAGGTGAACTCCATATAAGATCTCAATATAAGGAAAAAAGAAAATTCAAGTATGCACTGACCCAAACTCCCATGTTGTTGTTGTTACATTTATATCCTGCCTTTCCTTCAAAAACTCAAGGCTGCGTACATGGTTTTCCTCTTTTCCATTTATCAACTGAACAACCCTGTAAGGTAGGTTAGGTGTAGAGATAGTGACTGGCCCAAGTCCACCAGGTGAACTTCATGAATGAATGGAGATCTGAACCCTAGTCTCCCAGGTCATTATCTCTCATTTAGGCTTGCAGATTATCTCCTAATACATTTTTGTAATTTTCTCTCAAGATCAAATCAATACTATTTTGATCCATTGTTGTGAGGCTCCTAAAAGTCGTGGGGTGCATAGGCTACTCTGCCTATTTGGTAATCCAGCACTGTTTGGCTTGCATATGGCAGCTGATGCTAGATCTGCGCTGTTTCTCTCTTTCCATATGAACTATTATTTTTAAACTGCATTAACACACCTCCTTTTGTTCAATGAGTTCAAAGTCCATGCTTTCCCCCATGGAAAAAAAATCCTTCGTGCCATACTGAAGTAATGTCATCGTACAGCATTTTTTCATTCTTATGTATAAACAGATATTTGATCTCAAAACCATGTAAAGGACAAACAGACTTCATTTTCAGCAGTTCACAGAAGTGTCATTGACTAAAACTTCAAAAGAGTTAACACCAGAAAAATGTTGTTAGTTTTTAAAAAATGATTTTAAATTTGCCAAACTAACAAAAAGTATAGGTTTTGGCAATCCAATTATTCTAAAGGTTACTTTCTAAATTCAGATGTATTAATCATGCTGCAGTGTAGTTCTCTCTCACCCCACAAATATTCCTGTATTTTAATGTCCTATTATTACCTCAGGTTGCACTTACCTTTGCTGTGTTCCAGACCAGCATTCGTTCATGTGCTATGGGGGAAAATATTTCCCTACGTGTGTGTCAATCAGTATTTTACATTGTTCAGTGTGTTTTGGGCTTCCGGATCAGTTGACGGAAGGTAAATTAACTTATTCCATTTCATTCTGCAGGCTTTAGGGAGATCTGAGCTGGATTGTTTACTAAGGTCATGGAAGAGGCTGACCCACAATTTGTGAGCCATCAGCTCCATTATCCTGAGACAGACAAAAAAATCCTCATTACAATGAGTATAAAGCATAGTGTATTTCTTCCATTTAAACTGTAAACACAGAAAAACCGGGTGTGACAGATTGACTTAAAAAGAGGTCATATTGGTGGACAATTTGAGGACAGGGAAGAAATAACTGTCTGTTTTGTCAAGACACACTTGTGGCTCCAAATCCAAATGGAAAATAGCGCTTGTTAAATGTCCACAGGGATAATATAGAAGCGGCAGAAATTGAGTGCCTGGCGCCCATTATTGGAAAACATGTCTTACACTCATTTTCTTCATCCCTTGAGATAGAATATGGAGAGAGAAAGAAGAAGAAAAAAAAACTTTGACTATTTCTTTCTCTCTCTCCTGGCGCAAAGCCATTCAGAAACTCCTGCAGCACAGAAGCATTACAGAGATAGTGTTACCCTGGAAATATAAATTATTATTAATTTATTCAACTTTTGGCCACTGTTAACCAAATTAGACAAAAACCACCACACCACCCTCCCTCACTTTCTTTTGCTAAGTAGATATTCTCTCTGGGATTAGCACAAGGCCACCACATTCAAAACTTAGGTCATTTACATATAATTCTGCAAACTTGCAGTGGCCCATGACAGTCTTTGTGGCTCAAATGTTGTTCTTGATCTCAACACCCCCCGCCCCAATTTTCATTTCACAGAGGAGGATAAACCCTGCTTTAGATTTACAATAGCTTTGGGATAAAAGTCTTGTCCCCTTGTTTCACACACACACACACACACACACCCCTCAGATATTTCCCTGACTTTCTGAACCTCCTGTCTCCATCTCTAGCCCTGAAATGCCTCCGCTCATTTCAGCCTTCTGCGATAAAGACTGAGAATTACTTTGGAAGTAGTTTCAATTTCCTTCCATTAAGGACAATAATGTTAGTCTTGGCCAGAGAAGTATCTGGAGGCAGAGTTAAGAGTTCAGTGTGTCTCCCTCTCATCTTGTCTTCCCACAATGTGTCGATTCATGCCGCCTCCCCTTCTCATGCGCTCTCCTTTTAAGTAAGTTGTATAGTGCTGGTTTCCAGGAGCCCTCAACAAAACACAGAGAAAACTTCCCAGTGGTTTGGGCTGGAGGTGATCCATTGTTGCGTCTCTGAAAGGGGCAATCTCTTGTTCCTTGGGCTTCATCCTTGATTGGGCAAGAATAAAAATAATCATCCCCATGAAATCAAAGGTTCTCTCTGCCCATGGGAGTAAGGAACAAAGCTGCTTGCTAGGACCAGGCCTCAGTCTCCTTGAATTTGCCTGAACTGCTGGAGGAGCCTTACAGTCAGCATGGGTCTACCCAGTGACCGGCAGCCTTCTTAATACAGAGGTCACTTGTGCTTTCAAGCGTTATTGAACAAACAAACCCTTCATGGCTAGAGACTCTTCAGCCTGGACTGCCCCAGGACCATGCAACAGGGTGAAGTGAGAGACAGAGACCAGTCAAGAGCCAATGGGAAGGTGGCAGGCAGGATTCAAAGACTAATAATAATAATAATAATAATAATAATGCAATATGGACACAGGGCTTTGCACACTCTTCCCATACTCCCAAATGTTTTCTTTCAGCAGTCAAAAACATGTGCTGTCCAATACCAGCTGCAAGTCATGTAATGGCATCAAGCAGGTCCCTAGCTGCACAAAACCCCAGAGAGCTAGGTACGCCTTCACTTGATATAACACAATAGCATTCTCATTACTCATGGCAGAGGTGGTTTTAGGGTAGTACAACTGGTGTGGCCACACTGTGCACCGGCACTGGGGGTGGGGTGGGGAGACAGCGCTGCAACAGTGATGTAGGACAGAGCACAAGAGGCAGGGAGGGAGCTGGATTTTAGTGTCGCCCAAGGCATCACAGAAATTTGAGGTCCCCAAATCCGCCACTGAACACAGCTTGCTTGTTCTTTCATAGCAGGAAAGAATGATTTATTATAATTCACACAAACACTTGCACAGCTATGCACAGGACCGCATTGAGGTTGACTCCTGCATATAGACAACTAAGGCACACCCCTCCAAATACACGTACCCTCTTCAAAATGATAGGCAGTTTTCACAGAAAGACTGAAAAACTGTTCTGTGTTAGTCTTCTGTAGGGGCGAAAACAGCAAAGATGGAAAAAAAAACCACCTTATTATAGTAGACGTTTTTGCAGGCATGAGTCCATTTCAAAAGCTTATGCCAGAATAAGTTTTTTAGTATTAAAAATGCCACAAGGCTCATTTTTCCTGCTGCCTGCAACAGACTAAAAACACAATCCTCCTATCAATGTCTACTTAACAATGTTAAGTCTTATTTAGTGCAGTGTGTCTAACTCCCAGGTAAGTGGGCTAGGATTGCAGCCTAACACACAGTGGCGTAACGTGGGGGGTGCAGGGGGGCCCGGCCGCACCGGGCGCAACATCTGGGGTTAGGGCAAATCCACGGGTTAGGGGGCGCAAATCCACGGGTTAGGGGGCGCAAATTACTTGCCTTACCCCGGGTGCTGACAACCCACGCTACGCCACTGCTAACACAGCGAACCCTCTGGAAATGTTTTTTTTAAAAAAATGAGCTTCTCACCCTTCTAGTATTCTCATAGTATTTTCATAGTATTCTATGAAAATACTTCCCATATATTTTGGAAAGGGTAAATTTATTTGGAGAGTATTTGATCCACATGTCAGACAGGTGCTCATGTTAGCTTTCATGATGAAACAATACTCTTTTGTTGCTTTTAGTGGGGTGTGGGTTTTTGGTTTGCTTTTGGGGAGAAACTTTTATGAGATTGTGGTAACACTGCTTATCTGTTGCTGCTTGTTGATGCACACCTGTCAAAGTTCACTTCTGTGCAGCAATATAATACCTATGCCGTTGTGCACAAGTTCATCTTAGGTTTTTGTTTCTGGGTGTGTGCGTTTTCCTTTTTATTTTTAAAGGATCCGTGGCCCTTGAGCCAAGACAATGTAGAAGTGAAAAGATGCAGCAGAGTCCCTGTGGTGGGCTCAACTTAAAGAGTCCTGCAGGGTTAAAGGGGAGAATGTTCAGATTCATCCAAGACCTGAGAAACTTGACATATGTAACCCTTACATGCATTGCGTATAGAAGCCAGAAAATAAAGGTGCCCCCCTAATGAGGTTTTTTTGCGGTTGGGTGAGCGGAAGGGGCTGCTTCAGAAGACTAATAACTGAAAAACCTTCCAGGGCTTTTGTCCGGAGCAATGGCAGGCACTTTCCATCCCTTTTGAGGAAGGGGGGGGAAAGGCAGCCTTTGGGAAGCCTCCATGAGAGATGTGGGTTTTAAGGGCGACCCAGGTCATACAGAAGTAATCAAGCGAAAACAATAATAAAATTAGCCTGACAGTCAGCAAGTATCTGAGAGGACTTTATCAGAAAAAAAGAAAGAAAATGGGGGGGGAAAAGAAATGGGGAAAGAAAGAAAAAAACCTCACTTGGAGCAAATCCGCAAGGTGTCATTGTGCAAATGGGGAGGGCGGGAGGATTAAATTATTTATTCATTGTTAATTTATTTATTTATGTATGTGTAAACGACTTAGCTGCTGCAGGTGCTCAGAGGCGTTTATGAAAAGGCCCAGTTTGAGAGCCAAGGAGAGAATATTGGTCCATTTAACTCATTATTTCCTTTAAGGCGATCAAAACATTGACTTTTATATAGAAGATAGAGACTGGGTTGGGGTGGGTGGGGACACATGTGTGCCGGGACTCATGCAGGGTCTAAGCAACCTTAAGAAGGAAAGCATTTATCTCGCATTCAGGAACTGCAGAGTAGGGAGGCGGGAAAGAGAGAGGAGGCTCAGTGGTGGAGTTTAAAGTCCTGCAAATTAGCAAATGAATGCTTATGTCAATAAGCAAAAGGAAAAAGGAAAAAAAGGGGGAGTACCACTAGTTTGTTTAAACAGATTATTAAAAGAAAGCGTCTTGGCAATATGCAGAAAATGTGTTGTTGTTGCTGCTTTTCTTCCTATTCTTTAGTAAAGAACAGCTACAGTTTTTACTTAAGACGCTTGTCCTCATGTGATCTTGAACATAGATGACATATTTCCAGGGCTGAAACCTAAGAAGCATCCACTGGCTGTTCTTGGGAACATGCTTGCTATTTAAGAGGCTGAATCCAACAAGTTAACAACAGGTCCCATCCTGTACCCACCTAAAGGTGCAAGAGGACCAGAAGCCTAAAACGGCCCTGCCATTAGCGTTCCATCGCATTTCCAGAAGAATCTGGATATGTGGGTGCAGAGTGCCGCTATTTTGTTTTCCTCCTATGTTTATGGTATTTCAAAGTGTCATCTCATGTTTCTGTGACCCAGCAGAGCATGCCGCAGTGGGGATGCTGTGTAGGACATGACCCTGGGAGGGAAAGGAACAAGGCATCTCAGCATGGAAGGGGTGAGGAGGCACAAGGCAAGAAGTCAAGTCTCTCAGAAAAAGCATCATCACATCAAGTTAATGCCTGGTGAGGCGGGAGCCCTGCTGCTTTTGTGTACTTCTCTAAAGAAAGACAGGAAGCCCAGAGAATTATGTGCCACAAGAGACTCTTAATTAAGCAGCAGAACAGGATATTGCTGAATAAGGAGGTGCTAATTAGATATGGCTCACCAAAGCAAAGCTGGGAAGCAGTGCTGTTGTGTTCTGCAGCAGCAGGGCAAGGAAAACTGCTATTGTACCTCAGGGACTAATTGGCTTACTGTGGCACAAGCTTTCCTAGACAACTGCCTGCTTCAACAGTTAAAAGGAACTGCAGATGTAAGCAACCTAAGGACCGTGGGTTGATTTCAGGTGGTTTTTCCAGCCCCCTTGTAAAATGGCCACCCTACCACTTTCTCTGAGGTAATAGTGGTGTGTTATCATATGGGATGCGGGTGGCGCTGTGGTCTAAACCACAGAAAGCACTGTTTAAAAGCACATCAAAGTGCAAGTAGATAAACAAGTACTGCTCCGTCAGAAAGGTAAAAGGCGTTTCTGTGCGCTGCTCTGGTTCGCCAAAGGTGGCTTGTCATGCTGGCCACATGACCCAGAAGCTGTCTGCGGACAAATGCCGGCTCCCTCGGCCTATAAAGCGAGATCAGCACGCAACCCCAGAGTCAACCGCGACTGGACCTAACCGTCAGGGGTACCTTTACCTATCATATGGCAGCAGGGAGAGAATGAAGCAATACAGAGAAAAGCCTTTGCAGGTCCTGGGACCCACATTGCCAACCACTGAAGAAAGGGACTAAAAAGGTAAAGTGTACGGAACGTGGTTAATGTTGACAGTTACTGGTATAACACAAGGAGTTATATGCTGGCAGTAGCTTGCCCTCACCTAGCCAGGGCCAAACCAACAAGGCTGGGAGGCTGCCTGCTCATGATGGGGTTACACTTCCTCTGAAGGACATAGCTTGTGGGTACTCCTGGACAGAGTTGTCAACTTGAATAAAATATGGGGGCGGGGGAGAGGTAAGCCCATCCTGCATAATTGATCACATGATGCGACACATGCACACCATTTGAATGGCAATGCCCATTAATGTTTTTGTGGGCAGGCCCCTCAAATATTTTATGGGTGGGGGCCAAAGGGTCCTCAGCCCCTAGGAGTTGGCTCCTATGCTCCTGGATCCTCTGCTGTCGCTTGAGGCTCAGATGGCCTCAGCTTCAGCTGATGGCCCAGCTACACTCCTATCTGGACAGATAGGGATAGGGACAGATAGCCCAATTTCTGTAGTTTATTATCCAGTAAGCTCTAGGTTGGATTACTGCAACATGTTAAATGCAGGGCTCCTCTGAAGATGGTTTAGCTGGTCAGAGTTCGGCGGCCAGGTTGCTCACTGGGCCAAAACTGTTTGAACATATTACACCAATCCTGGCCTGACTGCACTTGCTGCTAATCATTTTCTGGGCCAAATTCAAAGCGCTTGTGTTGACCTATAAAGCCTTAAATGGCTCAGGACCTCAAGGACAGCCTCTCCCCATATAAACCATCCCATACTCTGTGTTCATCACTTTCTTCATGTGCCTCCTCCTTGTGAGGTCTGGAGGGTGGCAACACGAGAACAGGCCTGCTCTGTAGTGGCTCCCCATTTGCGGAATACTCTCCCCAGGGAGGTTTGCCTGGCGCCTTCATTATATATATATTTTAGGTGCCAGGTGGAAACGTTCCTCTTCAACCAGGCCCTTGGCTGATTAATATTCTACAGCCTTTAAAATGTGTTTGTCGGAAGGGGGAGTGTTTATTGTTTTGCTGCTTTGTTTTAATTATTTGCTTGTTTTTATCCTGTGTTTTATTTATGTGAAATGCCCTGAGATCTCAAGATGAAGGGCAGTATATAAATCAATCAATCAATCAATCAATCAATCAATCAATCAAATAAGGCTAGTTCCACATACAGAGCATTGCAGAAATCCAACCTTGAGGTTACCAGCATGTGTTCAAGCTATCCCAGTTCAGAAACAGCATGCAACCACAAAATATACTGCTGAGATATAGCTTAGTATACGGACCCCCTTCCTCATGCTTTGCCATGGAAGTTCCAGCAAGTCGGCCACCTTCTGGTATTATTTTGGTATTGCAGGTGAGTGCTAGGGCAATCCGTTTTCTCAAAAACCTGACCAAAATACCCACACATTTACGATGATTCCTATTTAGGAACAACGATCCAATTTTTCTGGTACCTGTTCTTGGTAAAACACTGTCTCAATTTTTCTCAGGGAGGCAGAGTTTGTGCAGGCCTCTTACCGCACTGCATCTGCCAGTCTTTGGTGTTCAGCTGTCCTTCCTCAGGTCTCTCGAAGGCACATTACCGATTGCGGGGCAAATGCACCTTGACTGTAGTGCATATACATAGGAACGCCTGCACCTAAGCACTAAGACATCACAGGCTGCCATTCCAACATAGCAGTTTCATTTTAACTATTAAATATAATCCAGTGGTACCTCTGGTTACGAACTTAATTCGTTCCGGAGGTCTGTTCTTAACCTGAAACCATTCTTAACCTGAGGTACCACTTTAGCTAATGGGGCCTCCCACTGCTGCCAGCACGTGATTTCTCTTCTTATCCTGAGGTAAAGTTCTTAACCCGAGGCACTACTTCCGGGTTAGTGGAGTCTGTAACCTGAAGTGTTTGTAACCTGAGGTGTTTGTAACCCAAGGTACCACTGTATAGGAAGCAGAAGGGTATGTTGTGGCTGGCCGCTGCAGTAAAAAAGAATGCAAGGAGACAGCCGATGTGGCTCCCTCCACTGGGCCACCTGCTCCTCTACCTAATGGGAGGGCTGGCCCTTTCCCCACCACCCTCAAACTCTGACAAGTGTAACTTTTCACATATTCAGGTGGGGGCTTGTTTTACTGACAGCCTATGAGCTTCCACAGCTAAGCGATGCTGAACCACGGCGTGGGCTGGGCCTGGTTGCCTTGACAGAAGCAGAAGCGCAGCTGCTTCCGTGCTTTGCTATGTCACATGCTATAAGTGGACAATGGCACTCAGGGTGGGCAAAGTTTCTATTAATTAAAAAATTTCAGGAGATAAATAAAGAAATGGGAGGGTGGGGGAAGAAAAAGGTGATCGAAACTGAACACAGTATATATGTATATACCGGTAAGTAATGCTATTATTCCAGCAAGCATACAATTATTAACGAGTCATTATAATTTTTTCATAAATGCATTCCAAGGATCGTTATATCTATCCATGCATCTAAAAGCAACCTGTTCACATGTTGCAAGAGTTGTCATATCTTCTATTCATTGATCAAAGGGGGGGGGGCGGGTGTAGTGTTCTCTTTCTAGTGAGTCAATATCAATCTTTTGGCAGAAGTAAGGGCACGAAAAGTCTATCTACGATGACCGACTGTCAAACCCCACATAATTGGTATGTGGTTTAGGATAATATTATCATTTGACGATTTTAATTCCCCAAAAGTAGTATTTATACATCCTAATGCTTTTATCCAAAAATGTGTAAGTGTTGGATGTTGCATAAACATATGTTTCAAAGAAGCAAAATGTGGGCAAAGATGATGACCTCATTGACCAGGGGCTGCTAACATGGGACTGACAGGCTCCCTGGACAGCTTGAAATATGGATTCCTTTTGATGGCTTATGCTCAGACATACACTAGCAGGAATCAAAATATTTGCTAATGTTAAGGTCAAATGATTTGGCATGAGAGAAGGCCAGCTCCCAACTGCAGCACTTTTAATAGACCTACTATATTTGGAGACTGGTTGGGCAGGCTGAAATTTCTGTAGCTCAGATTACTCTGTAAGAAGCCAACGGTAAGAAATATATTCCATATTGTCTGAAGGTCCTTCATACTTACACTTTGGAAGAACTCAAAAGAATCAATCTGAGAAAATGTATGCTAAAAGAGCCAGATTCCCCCGTTTATTTGGGATGGAAATATCAAAAGGTGCCATCCTTTGCACATTTGCTTGGGTGTAAGCCCCACAGGACTCACTCTGACATATGTATGAGTCAATTAGGCCGCCCAAATAAGTAAAATAATTTCCTAGCAGCATAGAATAACCACTTCAAAACTGAGGGGATGGGAATCATGTTTCGTGTCTAAACGAGATTTTGCTAAACTGAATTCATTACCCCGGTTATTGTTTTGGGTTTTTGTAGTTGCTCAGAAAACATGGCCATCGTTACAATAAATGCATAGAATCATTTTGCAATGCACGTTAATTTGACATCTTGTACCCTTTTTAAAAGCCAAGTGTAGGACACTGATCGATAACGCACACCCACAAAACACATCACACCCTCGCGCAATATGGATTCAACTTTCCTATATATGAACATAATAACATGAGGAGAGCCTGCTGGACCAAGCCAATGTTCTAGCATCATGTTCTCACATGAGCCAGCCAAATGCCTGTGAGAAGCACACAAGCAGGACTTGAGTGCAGCAGCACTCTCCCCTCCTATGGTTCCAGCAAGTGTATTCTGTAAGCAGGCCGCCTTGATAGACTTTAAACTGCCAACTTAAGTATTCCACAGAACTGTATGCCCGAGAGGGTTAAAGAAGAAGCACTGCGCCCTCTGCAGGCTTAGACAAAGAACTGGTTTCTTTTCATCAATATTTTATCATGCTTATAAAAGAACTTGGCTTTAAAGGTGCTATTTTAGTTTCCTTTGTTAAAAATATGCCTCTTTTCCTCAAAGCTCCCATATTTGTTTGTTTATTCTGATTTTTTAAAAAATATTATGAATACAACAGAAAAAGCAATTTAAATTTAAAATAGTAATAATAACAATAATTTTAAAACAGCAGCAGCAGCAACAACAATAAACCATCACCAGCTGACATTAAAAATGAGAATATTCTATCAATCCTGATTTCAGTGTATAAAGTAATGCGCACTATCCAAATATCTGAACAGGTATTTCAACAAAAGTGAGATTAAAAACCGCGTGTTCATACGTAAAAATGCCCCTTACCGTATATATTAAAATATTTCTGGCTAGGCAGAGCTCTAGCTATGTGTTTAAACAGTCCTTTTGTTTCCCCCACACACCCCTCTGCAAGCCACTGAGTTGAAGTTGATAAATTGTCAGAGTTAAATGTATAAATTAAAGATTCAGGTATGCACATGGAGTATCTATTGTTTCGAGTTGTTAGACAGCCAATGTATAGGTTTTTAATTTCCCATGAAAACGTGTGCATTGAAAGGGAGGCTCAAATTCTTGCCTGCCCCTCATAAATATATATTTGAATTGTGGAGGGAATGGACAAGGAAAAAAACAGCACTTCTCATTTATTAGCAGGGAAAGGACTGGACAGATAGCATGGCCCGCTTTTCTGTTCAGGCCTGACTTTCTAACCTAGGTCTACAGCTGCTGTGACCGGGGTCAAGTGATATGTCACTCTGTCAGATCACACAGAGAGGCAGTGGCTCTTCCCGGATTAGAACTCAGCCACATGGCCCCTCTGAAAAGATTTCTAAGAAGTGCCAGAGCTGACTGTCCACTGCTTAAACCTTATGCTAAAAGGTTTTAGACATCTCAGTCAAAAGGTATTGTAAATATGGGGACAAAGCGTGTAAATTCTTAACTGTGGGACCTTCATAGGAGAGAGCCAGACTTCTGATCTTCGATAATTAAACTGGGTAATAAAAGCTATACTATGGAAATATGAGTTCAGTTTTATACTGGTCCACAAGTGCCAAAATGTTTGTTGCTGATGAGCTCAGATATGTCACCTTTGCAGTAACAGTTTTGTCTTAAAAGCAGGTGGTTATGATGTGGCATTATAACCGAATCCAGATTTGCTTCTCCAACCTTTTGTCATCGTGATGCAACTCCCCATATCCACCTCCACCCCATTTTATTGTATACAACGCTAGGTTTCTTATTCCTTTGGACATCCGTTAATTATGGTGTCTTACAAAAACTCCACACCTAGAAATAGTGAAGGGGCTACAAGTCTAGGAAGTCCATGGCTCAAAACTCACCGCCAGCAGGAGGTCCAGCTTTGGCAGTCTTATTTCTGCAAAATGAAGGTGATAAATACTGACTTACTTTACAGAGCTGTCGAAAGGATTACTGGGGAGAGTCCAGCTCAGGTCCAGCTAGGAGGCTCCTCAGAGACATCTGGTTGCCCACTGTGAAAACAGGATACTGAACCAGAATAGGTCATTGGCTTGATCCAAAATGACTGCTATTTTCCAATAGTTTCACTGTCCTTCTCTCTTTTAAAAGGCTTGGTTTGTGGTGATTTGCATGTGAACTGGCAAAGTGATTTTGACTAGCCTGGTAAGAAACAATGATGGTCTGTGAGGCAACTGTGACATGGAAGGTGAATCCCTATCCCTGTCCCCCCCTGAATTTCTTGCTTGAACTGCTACCATCACCTGCCCTGCATAGCTGGAGCCCTTAACAAATTCCACAAATTAGCAGTTTGCGAGAGGGATCAAGAGACTGGATTTGTCCTTCCTCAGTTCCTTCTCTCCCTGATCAGTGGGACTGCACTATGCGTTGGCTACTTCCCCCTCCACCACTACATGATCTGCAGTGTGGTTATTTCCACCCATTCCTTTCCTTTTGTCTTTGGTATTTGTGTGGCTTTAAAAAAACAACATGCTGGCCACATGACCTGGAAGCTGTCTGTGGACAAATGCTGGCTCCCTTGGCCTATAGAGTGAGATGAGCGCCGCAACCCCAGAGTCGTCCACGACTGGACCTAACAGTCAGGGGTACCTTTACCTTTGAAAAAACAAACCAATTTTTGTTTCAGTGCTAAAGTGCAAGTGCAAGTGCAGTTGTAATAATAATCATCATCCCTTTTTTTTTTTTTTTTTTTGCTTGGCTTATATTTCTGTCACGTGGTTAAGGTTTTAAATGATAATTTTAGGTTATATTTTAGTGATCAAGATTTAATATATATTTTTAACTGCCGCTATATCTGAATTGTCTCTGTTATAACCAATCGCAATTCAATGCATTCCTGTTGTGTTTCATGATTTTCCTGATATTGTAAGTGAGCCAGAACTGGTATGTGACCGTAATAATAAATTCTATTTCTGTCACATGAGGTTTGGGCCTCATGTGGTTCACACATGGGAGTGGGCAACTGAAGCACATTGGGGTGGGATGAATTCTGTCACAGCCTCTATTTCTGTTCATACCAGGAAATAATTAGTGAAAGAGACATCAGCTAGCATCTCGCAAGCTATCTCTGCTTGCATCCAGAGAAAGCAAGATACACAAAAATGAGGCTATTATGAGGGCCAGAGAGAGAGCAGATTAGGCCCTTAGGCCTCTGGCCATATCCATACCCTACGTCTAAAGCACCATTATACGACTTTAACAGTCATGGCTTCCCCCACAGAACTGTGGGAACCGTTGCTTGTTAAGGGGACAAAGCTACAATTTCCAAAGTGATTTAACAACCAATCTCCCTTCCCAAGGAACTCTAGCAATTGTAGCTCTGTGAGGGAAATAGGGGGTTTCTAATAACTTTCAGCACCCTTAGAAAAGTACAGTTCCCAGGAGTCTTTGGGGGAAGATAGGACTGCTATAGTATAATGGTGTTTTAATTGTATGGTGCGAATGTGGCCTACTCTAAAGTGCCACATACCTGCCATTTACTACAATGATTAATATTCTTTTTATTAGTATCACATAGCTTCCAACACTCCTCAGATGAAAACAGGGACACCCTATTTCATCATCATCATCATCATCATCATCATCATCATCACCCTGCCCACCTGACTGGGTTGCCCCAGCCACTCTGGGCAGCTTCCAACATATATAAAAATATAATTAAACATTAAACATTTCCCGTATACAGGGCTCCCTTCAGATGGCTTGGGGGGTCAGATAACTCCATACCCTCCAACATTTCTCTGATGAAAAAAGGGACGTCCTAAGGGAAAGCGGGACATTCTGGGATCAAATCAGAAACTGGAACAGCTTCTGTAAATCCAGGACTGTCCCTGGAAAATAGGGACACTTGGAGGGCCTGGTATCATCCACAAGCCATTCCTATACCAGATTCACCAGAATGTGCTAAATGAGCACAAGATCAAGTATACCATGAGAGTCACAA
This sequence comes from Podarcis raffonei, assembly GCF_027172205.1. Classification (NCBI taxonomy): domain Eukaryota; kingdom Metazoa; phylum Chordata; class Lepidosauria; order Squamata; family Lacertidae; genus Podarcis; species Podarcis raffonei. The sequence continues at coordinate 30,058,604 of NC_070610.1, read as the reverse complement.
TTAGCCCAAAGGAGAGACTCCTAGCATTTCATTAAAGAGGCTTAAGTAATCTTTGTTTTAAATCAGCGCTCATGGGAACATAAAAACTTCATTGCCTGCAGTGTACATTCAGTTTATCTCCTGAATTCTAAATTCTGCATTAACAGCAGTCATGTAAAAGTGTTAGAGAGATTCAAATTAGTTTTTGGGTGTCTCTTTTGAAAACATTCTCACATCTAGTGACAAAATCCAGCTAGAAATTCCCCAGATCCCTTCCTTTCTTTTGCTGGAAGGCGTGATCAGTGTTGGCATCTGATTGCTGGGTGCATCTCATTGGATCAGGGCCTTTGAGGTTATGTTAGATGATATGAAGTTTCAACCTTGATCAGTTTTTTGCACAAGGAAACCATTGAGTGATGTAACATTTAGTCATTGAGTGATGTTACATTTACTTAATTGCTGTGTAGTCTGCCATAGAAAAACTGAAGTTGGTACTTGTGCTTTGATGTATATATTCCTTTCTATGTATCACATAGATTCATTAGGTGCTTTAGATAGGGTCCTATCTCTCAGTCACAATAATCCCATTGATAAAGTGGGAATAGTAACACTATTCACTGTCTCATATGGGATATTGAGGAAATGACAGGGAAATGTTTTTTATCTTCACTGAGTTTGGGGGATAGGGCTGGCTGTAGATAAAAATTAATTAATGATCAAAGGAGTCAATGTCATCCCAAAGCAAAAGTTTATAATAGCATTGAAGTAACAAGATCTTCATTGGGGAAATGTTGGACTGAAAATTTCAGAGTCGTTATGGTTCCATTGGAATCAGGACTAACCAGTAACCATTCTTAGCGAAGCATATAGATATAAATATTAGATAATAAATATAGACAAAGAAAGAAAGATATAAGACAAATGTGTAAAAGCACCCATATCAGAAAAATAACTTGCACAGTAAAAGAAAGGCAAATAAAATGTATAGACAATTAACGTGCGAAGCCTTTTGCAATATATGTTGCTTGAGAAACCAACAATTCCATGGAGACCAGAAAGCATTTGACACATTTTGACCCCAAAGGCGGCATTCCAAATCTTTTCAATAGTGTCCTATGAGAAGCAGCTTGTATGACTTGGACCAAACTAACTTTTAAACTGTTACCTAAGTGGCAAACATGAATAATTGCAGACCTTGTCTGTTTTTCTTAAATCAGAAATACCTAGGATAGAGATGTTCTTTAAGTTTGTTGCAGGGTCTACTCAAGCACATGCTTAGGCAACTGTGAGCAGGACCTGGTTTCTTAACTGCAAAATTGCCCGTTTATTCACAGACCTGACATTTCCTTTTCCCAATGTTGGACTTGGATGACAGCAGGCACTTCATTGTTTGTTTGTTATTTTTAATAGTGGATTATTGTCATAAAGCCTACATAGAAGTACTTTCTGTCCTAAGTCTATGGTTTTATTCCCACCTGCCACATTTATTTCCCACTACAGTAATTTCTTCTACTGGCTATGTATCTGCACCCAATATTTGCATCATAGCTGTTGTTAAAGTAGGTTGTTTTCTAACCATGGTTTACTAGGCAAAACTGTTAATATTTAGCACTTCAGCCTCCAAGAGTGTTGTCTGAACATACACATTTTCAATTTCAAGGCAGTTATGTGTAGTGAGAAACTAGCCAAGCCAGCATAGGAGCACATCGAGCTTGGGCACCCAGCAGCAAGCATGCCTTGCGTTGCCAAAGAAAATAAGAAAAGGCTGAGCATTAGACAGACAGACAGAATAAATGTGCTTTTTCTCATGCAAAAGGATAAAAAAAAATTAGATGCAAACTTTACATTTAAAACTGCATTGTTCCCCTTTTAATCTGGCCACCATCCGAGTGGTGATCTGGATGTTAGAGAAGAGATGAATGGGAGACATTGGCAGGGATTGGAGCTTGCGGGTGAATGTGGAAATGTAGAATGGATGTTTCTTTTTTCTGGCTTTGAGTTGACTGTTGTTTCTGTCTGTTTTTGAGAACTGATCCAAGGGACAGGGAAGTCAGTGTGGGCGCCTCTAAGGAAGGCCCTCCTCTACAGCTGCAGCTCAGCGGATTAGGAAGCTTCATCCACAAGGCAACATTACACAAGTAGCCTTTGAACAAAAGTCATAGATACTATTAATGATATGGTAATCCTTAATCGAGCTACCTCCCAGTAGTGATTATACTGACATGGGAAGAATATCTAAGTCGTAAAAGCAGCCCATAACAACACTGTGCTATTGTTCGCCCCAAGCTTGACCACGACTAACTTTTACCAGCATCTCTAACGTCACCTTTCTCTCCCCCCCCCCCACCATCACCACCCTGATCCTACTTATTTTTAAGATGGGCTTTTTTTTCTCCCCCCCCCCCAAGTTCCCACACACATTTTGTACCGTCTCAAAATTCACACTGCCAAACGCGTCAAGCGATCATTTCCATCCGAGACCAAAGACCACACAAAGGTTAGTTCTGTAGGTCCCAGTGAAGATGTTTTAATTGGCTGACAAAAGGCACAGTGGATCATTTGACTTGTAAATCCTCTCTCTCTCTCTCTCTCTCTCTCTCTCTCTCTCTCTCTGAGATAACACAGCCGGAATTAGACAAGTCTGGTGTTCACTGTAGTGCTGCACCCAATATTCTCCAGCAAATATTTTTTGACATGAAATGAAGGGCTTCAGGAGGCTACAGCCAATATGTTTCTGGACCCATTGTTTGCATTTTTCTGCACCTGTTCATAACCAATTTGAAGCCCCTCTTGGTTGCTACTACAGTATCAATTCTCCTCCCACCCAAATACATTCTCTTTTTCTGAGACGCCAATCCCAGTGATCCCCTTCTGGAGTTTAAAGTTATCTGGAGAGTACCTCTTACAGATACTCCTACATGCTGAGGTAGAAGAGTGGGGACCAGAGATCAGGTGACACCCATATTTGGAATGTCCTCCTTTGGCCTATATAGCTTATTGCTACTCCTTTGAATTTTGCAGTGTCATCCTATACCTTTCTACCCAGAAGTAAATCCTGCTGAGTTCAATGTGATCTTGGTCCCAGATAAATGCATATAGGATTACAACCTTAGACTCCAGGTAAAGAGAGTTTTCTTTGGCCAGGGCTTTTGAATTTTTTTGTTGCTTTCTGCTCGTATTGTAATACTAATAATTTAAATGTGTTGCTGCTTTTGAATTTGTGCCGCTCCACCCATTCTCAAAACCAAAATCTTTGGAGAAAAATAAATATTTGTGGAGAGAGTTAAATCTGCCCTTGTAGAAACCAGCTTTGCCACAATTCCACAGAAGCATTTCAGTCCTACACTTTCTAAATGTGGCATCAATGTGAGTGCATGCAACTAGGAATATTCAGTGTTGCTTAAATAAATGAAGAAAAATGAGAGAAGGCTGCCCGGGAACCATATGATGACCTGTACCAGGATAACACTGGGACAGGCTGCGCAATTGATTTGTCGATTGCTAAGTCAGTGTTTCAGTTCTGCCATATGAATCCAAGTTTTGGCATTTACATAAAATACCTTCACCAGTCACAGCCTCTGCATCCTAATGATAAATACAGTAATGGAATGCTTTATTTGGCTTTTAAGTTCCATGTTAAACCAATATTGTTGGCTATTTTATTTTGAAAAGTAAAACTTTTGAAAAAACACAAAAATCTAATGGTGCATGGATACCAGAAGAATCCTCAAGTTAGTTTCGTCCCCATAAAAGGTTAAGACACATTCAATCACTAGTAGTTTGTGATAGAGCTATGATGGATAAGTCTTATCAAATGGGGAGTGGAACATAAACCTAACCCATTGCAAACATTATGGGTTTGTATGTGTGCAGACACAATATCCACGACTCTTGTTTTTACAAGCATTTAAAAGCTTCAAGGGAAATCGAGAAAGAATGAATTCTCATTCACTCAGAACTCTGGACTTATCTCCTAGGGAAGACTCAATATGCACACCCTTCCCCAACATATAACCTGCCAATTATAACAGAACCAACACTAGGAATGCAGATCTAAGCAGTCAGACACAGAAACACCTTCAATAAAAAAGCTTCACTAAAAAAGTATGTCTTACAAACCTTTTGAAAAAGTTGTTCACTTGTCACACTTACAAACATATTCCCAGTTCAAACAAGAACGTTTTCACACATGAGATTAAGAACCACCAGATTTGAGCCACTTTCATATTCTTTCTGCCATCTGTGAGTATTTTCAAAGCATGAGAAGTTGGAATAAAAATTGCAAGTGCCTTGTAGCCCGTATAGGTTTTACCTCCATGGTAAGGACCAAATTTAAGCCTAGGTTGATTCAACTCTCAAATCTGAAAACGCTTGAGCTCTTGTGTGTGAAAATGCCCTGAATGTCAAACTTTGTTCAGTACTTAAACACCAATTAAGCTGTCACTGAATGAGGCAAATTGCATTTCCTGAAAATATTAAATGCTATAAAATGCAACACAGCCAGATAGCCTGAACCTGCTCTCGTGGATTATTGCAAAGCTTCTCTAGCAAACAGAAATTGATTGACATATGACAAATTCAAAAAGTCGAGGCTGTAAATTGTGAATCAAACATGGGTATGAACTGGGGAAATTTGACATTTCCATCTTCATCAAGGGGGATTCTGTCAAGTAGAAGCTCAAACTCTTCATCAGTAATCTGCACGCCAAACTTGGAACAAACAGCAGTTCGCTGCAGTCACTCATGGAGTTCACATTTGGGTCAGCGGAACCTACAATACCCCAAGCATATGGCTGCCATTAACTCTTTGTTACAGCTTCGGTCCCCAAGATCAAGAGCAGCACGTGAATATCAGAGGTTAATCGGGGTTTTGATCGCTTCAACTTTCTCTGAGAAAGAAATTCTGCCACAGAAATCCCTCCATTGGTGGTGCACAGAAATAGAAATACCAGCATACTGAGCGATGTGTGATTGTCCCCTTTGAAAAGTTATTCATTACACTAAAACACTGGTATCGCTGAAACTAGTTAACTCTGAAAAGGCCTTTTCTTTGGACTGTTTAGCATGAAAGAAAATGTAGAGAAAATGTGAGAGGGTTTCTTTTTTCTTCTTTTTTTCCGAGGTTGCAAAAGGCTTCTTACTGCCTTTTCGCAAAGCATTTTCATAATGGCCTTCGATACATTTTGCATACAAATATTTTTAAAGCGCCTGTGTTTATTCACAGGCAAGAAAGTGTTTTCATAAAAACATAATCCATGAAATACCGGCATAAATAGGAATGACTTCAGCGATAATAATGAACAAGGCATTCATTCTCCATTTTGCAGAGCTGATAAGGCAGGGCTGGCTTCTGGAGAGCTGGGGAGAACAGGCTTCCTTTGGGGCAAGCCAATGAAAGGGTTTACTTGTGCAATGTGGATTTGTTGTTTTGGTCCCACCATTGGCCTTTCCCTGCTGCTCCATATAAATCAACAACCGGAATAAACTTCCTTTCATATGCATGACATTTAAAACATAAAGTCACAAAAGGAACTTCTTCATTTTTTGTTTGTCCTTGTTTACAACCATCTGCCCAGATTGCTTCCCCCCATAGCTGTCAACGTTTCCCTTTTTAAAAGGGAAATTCCCTTATTCCGAATAGGATTCCTCGCAAGAAAAGGGGAAAGTTGACAGCTATGCTTCCCCCCCCCCCATCAAGTCTATTAAACAGTTAGGAGGAGATAAACAGTTGCTTCATCTATGTGCTGTTTCCACGAATTGGCTATGCTTATTTATTTGATTGGTTTCACAGATTTCTAAACTGCTTCTAAACTCTCAAACTGTTGTACAATGAGATGAAATGAGATAACACACAAAAGATGCAGGACCTTTCCAGTTGGCCATTTTATTAATGATTTGTGATCATGATGGTATCAGAGCAATTATACATGATCCTGCTATTAATGCTGTATCAGCTTGCAAAGGTTTTAGGGTGTGCATACTGCTTTGTTTCTAATCAGTACATGTCCCTTAACTTCCTTGCGGAAATCATGTAAGTTGTTGTAACACAAATAACATTGAGGGAACATTGCAGAAAAACTAATAGGGTGAAACTATGTGTGGACACCACCCATGCACTATTATTGCATTGATGCAAAATTGCAGAAGCAGTGGCTTGGGGGTCCCATAGACTTAAAAAAAAACAAGATAAAAAAGATACAGACTATAAAATCAATAAAAACCCATTTCTAAAATTTGTACAATTGCACAAACCAATGTTGTTGGTGTATTTATATACAGTGGTACCTCGGGTTAAGTACTTAATTCGTTCCGGAGGTCCGTACTTAACCTGAAACTGTTCTTAACCTGAAGCACCACTTTAGCTAATGGGGCCTCCTGCTGCTGCTGCGCCGCCGGAGCACAATTTCTGTTCTCATCCTGAAGCAAAGTTCTTAACCCGAGGTACTATTTCTGGGTTAGCGGAGTCTGTAACCTGAAGTGTATGTAACCCGAGGGACCACTGTAATGCCTTTGTATCTGAGTTTTTGGTTCACCTTTTTTAAAGATGATGCAGAATTGTTGGGAGAGGTCTGTGGATTAGCCACCCAGAAACGCTTGGTGGGGTTCGAGGATTAGCCACTCCTGCTAGGCAAATACCTAATTATTGTTATTGTTATTGTTTTTATTTGTTTGTACCCCACCCATCTGACTGGGTTAACCCAGTCAGATGGGTGGCTTCCAACATATATAAAAACATAACACAAAATTAAACTTTTAAAAACTTCCCTTCAGATGTCTTCTAAAGGTTGTATAGTTACTTATCAGCTTGACATTTGATGGGAGGGTGTTCCACAGGGTTGGCACCACTGTCAAGAAAGCCCTCTGCCTGTAGCTTCACCTCTCAAAGTGAGGGGCACACCAGAAAGCCTTCAGAGTTGGACCTTAGTGTCTAGGTGCTGGAGACACTCCTTCAGGTATACAGGGCCATGGCCGTACATACTTCCTATTGAACTCAGTGGTCTTACTTCTAAATAGACGTATACAATCACACTGTAAGTTCTCACTGAAATCAATGGGACATAAGTACAAGTAACTTGTAGCCAATCGATGATTATGAAGACTATTATTAATAATAAAAGTTGCATTCTTTTTATTATACGATGCAATAAGTGCAATTGATTGAAGCAATAATTTGAATATTCCAACCTTTGCTGGCACCCTTCTCTGATCCCCTCTACCCTTACTAGGTAAAGGTAAAGGTAAAGGACTCCTGGACGGTTAAGTCCAGTCAAAGGTGACTATGGGGTTGCAGCGCTCATCTCACTTTCAGGATGAGGGAGCCGGTGTTTATCCACAGACAGCTTTCCAGGTCATGTGGCCAGCATGACTAAACCGCTTCTGGTGCAACAGAATACTAAGATGGAAGCCAGAGCACATGGAAACGCCATTAACCTTCCAGTCGCAACAGTACCTATTTATCTACTTGCACTGGCATGCTTTAAAACTGCCAAGTTGGCAGGAGCTGGGACAGAGCAACGGGAGCTCACCCTGTTGCGGGGATTCAAACCGCTGACCTTCTGATCAGGAAGCCCAAGGGGCTCAGTGGTTTAGACCACAGCACCACCTGCGTGCCACTACTGGCCCCCCCTACCCATTGCAATAAGGGTCAGAAGGCTGAAGTGGCAGAAGTGATCTGGGTGGTGGGTGGGACCTGCCCAAATCCTGAACAGGGGCAGATCCACTATGAGACTAATGAAGCTTAAGCTTCAGGGCACCTAATCCCAGAGGGGCAGCAGAAGCGACTTTACTCCATATGGCTTTTAAAAAATGGAGTCTAATAGACCCAATTTGAGTCACATGACTCAAATTGATTATTTGTTGTGTATATTTCAAGAGTCCCGAAGTTTGAGAGTCAGCTGTTGTAAAAGTGGAGGGTCGCGGTACAGCAATTTTAAGCAAAATCCGAGATGCAGTAGTTTTTTGTTTTAATTGTGGTAATCTGGCATGGAATAACCCCACTGAAGAATATAACAGTGGCCACCCAGATCTCGGTGCTTATTGTGAAAGGGCCTCCAAAACAGTTCAAACTTAAGGCCCCCCCAAATGTATGTCCGCCTGCCACTGAGCTTGAGGCATAAATCTTCTTGTACTAGAGCCCACTTTATCAGATCTAAGCAATGGGCACTCTGCCATCTAGTGGCAGAAAAATATTCAGCTGTAGCAAAGCTCGGTTGAAATGTCACTTAGGATACCTACTGCTCCTACAAATCTTACAATGTAGGCACATCCCTCCCAGGGATTGGTGACTATATCCATTTTAGATTCTAATATTTGCATTCTTAAATTAAGTTCTACACATTTCCATGTCAGTTTTCATTCTTTTTTTAAATCCTCATGAAAATTCACTAGCATTTTTGTGTGAATTTGTCCCCATATGTGCATTGTTTATGCAACATAAATTTCCAAATTTTGATCCTTGTGATTTATTCATTGTTTTAGCCAGCTTGTAATTTATTCTTAACCTACTCAACTTCATTATAGCCTTGCTAACTATTTCCAGAGTTTAGTTTAGTTTATTTACCAGCTTGTAATTTTACTGATTCCGAACTTGCTTGACTTCATTATAGGCTTGCTAGAAAGTTGCCAACAGAGACAGGAACACAAAATGGCACTAGGTTGCTAATTTACTTCAGCAGCAGCCTATGCAGCCTTTGGACAAAATGTGGAAGGGGAGAAATGAAAAAGGAAAAGGTTACTGCTCAGAAATCACATGCAGAAGTTCTGTTCTATTTATGCTCACCATTCTGTGTGACAGCTTGACACAGAGCAGGTGACGTTATAGACACCCGGGATCTTGGCTCTCTTCCTGAAGTCACATGCATGGCTATGTTTTAAATACTGACACCAGCACAAATTCCCTTATGCAATGCATTTCAGCACATCAGATTGTTTGTATGAACTTTCCAATGTATGAGCAGTTCACATGAAGCATCACCTTTTGCAGAATATCCATAATGCATAAAATTATGATCCAGACACTGCTTAGGAGTCCTTCACATTGCATCCCTTTCCTGCTTCTTTTTATCTCACTTGCAAACCATCACATATGATGCTGGTAGTCTACATTGCTATACAACCATGGGGACATCTCCCCACTGCCACACTATCACTTCTGTCTGGGGAAGAATTAAGCAAATCAAGCATCACCACAATCATGTGTCTGCTTGGAGCATATTACATATATGAGTTAGGAGAAAGGGCCATGTCACTGCTTCACTATGTAAGCAACCAGTGAGTATGTGGCTCAGAGCTTCCAGGTGCCATTTCTGATGCTTCTGGGATGCGGGTGGCACTGTGTTCTAAATCACTGAGACTCTTGGGCTTGCCGATCAGAAGGTCAGTGGTTAGAATACCCGCGATGGGGTGAGCTCCCGTAGCTCTGTCCCAGCTCCTGCCAACCTGGCAGTTTGAAAGCATACCAGTGCAAATAGATAAATAGGTACCACTGTGGCAGGAAGGTAATGGCGTTTCCATGTGCTCTGGTTTCTGTCACAGTGTTCTGTTGCACCAGTAGTCATGCTGGCCACATGACCGGGAAAGCTGTCTGTGGACAAATGCCGGCTCCCTTGGTCTGAAAGTGAGATGAGTGCTGCACCCCCATAGTTGCCTTTGACTAGACTTACTCTCCAGGGGTCCTTTACCTTACCTTTTTTAAACCTTCTGGTGCTTGTATATATTGCATTGGGACTAGGGCAACGAGATGCAATTGAGGACATTACCGGAATAAGAAAAGCTGAACACCCCAAAAGTTTATTTCTTGATGTGATCATGAACTATCAAAGAACATGTTGGCTTTCTTTTGCTTGTCGGTTAAGCAAACCTTACTTTGACAATGGTAGGTCTTATCTCCAAATAAATGCAGATACAATAAGTGAATTAGGTGTTTTAGACACTTGGACAATTTCACTCCTGCCACAGTCCCAATGCTAGAACTTCAGAAGAGATGGCAAATACCAGCATAATCTGAAACTATTAACATTTTAGCTGCAGGTACAAAATAGAAGATGAATGTCACTGAGGAATGAATGTACATTTTGAAACAGAATTGTGTGGAAGTTTTAAAAATTGTTTTTCCTTATTCATATCTTCCAGAGCCAAGGTAGATAATAGTGATTTTAGCATGGCTAAGATGGAAATGGGTCTCTCCGGAGATGCACGGCAGGGATAATATTACAGTGAATATGTTATAAGGTTATTTCAGGTCACTTGTCTTAGAACAGAGAGAGAATCCAGTTGCTACAGCAGTCTGCTTTCCAAGCAGCAGAAGTCCTTGAGTTTTGGCTTTGTACCTTATTATTCAGGTGAAAAGTCATCTGACCTCAGAAGGCCAGTGCTAAAATAAGCCAGTTTACTGAGAGATCTACAGGTCAACTCAGGGGAAGTAGTCCCAGGTAAATAAGGTCCCTTGCCTCTTCGCAACAAAACTCCCCTTAATTAACCCTATCCTTCCCATCACTGAAACCGCATTGATCTGGGGTGACAAAATGTAATGGATGGCAGGACTCCTGTACCTTTAAAGATTGCATGGGAGAGCTTTTGCCACCTTAGAATGGCAAACTGTTCCCACTTCTGTACAGCTGCTTAAAGTACAAGAACTCTCATGCAAGAAAAGTTGGCTGTGATGATCTGTAAGAGATGCCCAACGTATTTAAAGTAGCTCTATGCAATAAAGAAAAGGGCTTTATAATGCAGAGATAGGAAATCAGAGCGACACATAGCCTGAAGCTTTGATAAACATGAAGAACTTCCTTTGGCCATTTTTCTCTATAGTTGCACCACTACTTTGCATAGCAGCGGTGTCTATGTTACATACTTTGCACTGGAAGCTAAAGTGGAAAACTGGTTCACAAGTAGAGCAGAAGTTGGCAACAGTGGTGTCTAAACTTTACCTATTCCTTTCCTTTGCGCCATCCACAAAGGTGTTTACTTGATCACTTAGGTAGAGCAGAAGTTGGCAACAGTGGTGTCTAAACTTTACCTATTCCTTTCCTTTGCGCCATCCACAAAGGTGTTTACTTGATCACTTAGGTTTCCATACCTTTTCCTCCCTGCATATGCCGCAGGTGAACAGAGAAGGAAGTGGTGATTGTGCTTCTTGTATATACCACCCATTGCCAGAATCTCCTACATCTATTTTCAAATGGACACACAATGGAGTAATGCAGAACCAATCTGTTGTGCGCACACAGCCTGAGCCTCTTTTGTGAAAATGCCTGTCCAGCAAAGGATGTGAAGCTGCATACTCACCATAAATTTAAAACACATTTAAAATGCATTTCCTCCCAAAGAATTATGAGAACTGTAGTTGCCCCTCACAGAGCTACAATTCCCACCACCCGTAACAAAATACAGTCATACCTTGGATCCTGAACGCCTTGGTACTCGGACATTTTGGCTCCCAAACACCGTAAAGCCGGAAGCGAGTGTTCTGGTTTGCAAACGTTCTTTGGAACCCAAAAGTCTGATGGGGCTTCTGCAGCTTCCGATTGGCTGCAGAGGCTTCCTGCAGCCAATCAGAAGCCATGCTTTGGTTTCCAAATGTTTTGGAAGTTGAACGGACTTCCGGAACAGATTCTGTTCGATTTCCAAGGTACGACTGTAGTTTCCAGGATGTTTTTGGAAGGGGGTGGAGGATTGTGCTTTAAATGTATGCTGTATACACAGTATGAGAATATTTTATGGTTGTTGCCATCTGTCTGTCTCAAGAGACAATGGAGTGCCCCTCTGGGAGGTGAAGTCAAACCACTGTGTTAGCGGCACTGAAGTGACCTCCCCAGGGTGCAAGCCAGGGCAGTGTGCATAGAGGTCCTGGGCTGCCCAGATGACATCAGCCTCGCTGATATGGTCCAAAGGAAAGCAGAGCAATATGTTTGGTACCAGTTTTGTTGCAGAAGTTGCCGGAAGGTGCACAAAGCGCCATCCAACCGTCTTAGGAACTCCACTCCGGATTTGTGTAGGGTTTACTCCTTAGCCTTTTCTTCTGAATATATTCTGCAAGGTTTAGGGTCAGAGTTTTCCTTCTCCTAAATGGGCTGCCTTCCCAGGTTGATATGCCTACATCCACAAGATCCATGATGTCAGGCAGTGACCGGATTATACTGTATACAAGCACCTCCTGTACTTATAGTTCATATTTTGGGTTACGAACTTTCCATTTCCTAGTCATATGCTCCTGGAACCTCCCACCAGCCTCCTTTCCACCTAAAGAGTGACACCTGCCTTCTGATCACATGCAGTGGTTCTCCTTTCAAGGCACTACTAGGAAAAGAGCAATAACTCCTCCTCACTACATCCATGAATGGAGAGAAACTGCTGGCATGAGAAAGACTCTCTCTCAGTGGAACTTTAAAGCTGCAGCTCTGCGCTTTGCAAGAAAACTCATTGGTCTCCCTTCATATTCTAATTCCAGGATCAGCATCTTAAATATGGACGCACACTCCTCACTTCATTACTTTTCAGAGTTCACCATGCACAATAAGTAAATTATGAAGGCAAAAACATATGTGTACATGAGGAAGGTCATAGCTAAATGGCTCAGCACTTGCTTTTCATGGGCAAGGGTACAAGTTGACAGTTAAAGGATCTCTGCAGATGAGCTGAGACAGGTCTCTGCCCCAGACACTGGTGGGCTGCTGCCAGCCAGAGTAGGCAATAGAGAATTAGAAAGACAAAGCAAAGGGCATATGAAAACACAATCCTAATTATACTAAATTGGAAATAAAAGCAGGTGAATGGAGGACAGGGCTGTCAGTGGCCACTAGCTTGTTCAGGTCTAGGGAGTGCATAGTAAAGAACTTGATCTGATGCGGCTATTAGCCACAATGTCTGTGTTCTACTTCCAAAATTTAATAAATAAATAAAAAGGAATGCGAGGCACAGTGCAGTGGGCTTACAAACTGAAAATAATAATGTTTGGGTGCAACGAGTGTGACCCAGTAGCAAGGACACGGACCGGGAAGATCCTGACTCCATAAGGCTGCTGTGCAGGCTAAAAAATGGAACCCCACCTCCTGAGCTCTTTGGAGGAAGAAGGGCGGGTTTCTTTTATTTCGTATGTTGTAACAGCACGCACAGGCGCGCGCGCCACCACCGCGAGGGCGCAGCGCGCATCTTCGTGCGCTTCCCCATTTCCCGCGGCGCCACTTGCGCTCCTCCTCGCCAGAACTTGGGTCGCCCCGTGGAAGGGTTAACTCTTCCGCCCAGAGAGTGTCAGTTTCGCCCCCGCCAGGGCCGCCCCGCGTGCTATTAATAATAGCGCGAGCACATGCCGTGACATTGCGCTCTCCAACAGGGAGCAGCAGATAACTTTACTTTGCCCTTGCCGAGACGTCCCCCTCGCCAGGGCTGCCCCTTCAGGGGAGAGCAGCATGGCGGCTTTGCCCCGGTGCCCTCGCCTCACGGGGGGTCCCAGCCAATGTGCGCGCGGAACGGCCCCCGGCCGGCCCCCTCCGGCTATCGCGAGACCCAGGGGGGAGCTATAAATAGCTGAAAAAGGGGTAAGGGTCCGTCCATTTGGAACGCGGGTGCTTTAGGTTGGGGGGGCGCAGCTGGGTGGGGAGGTGCCTGTGGACAGCTCCTCCATTAGCCAAAAAGAAAACAAATAATAAAAGGAAGAAAAGAGGAGGGGGCGATTGGTGTGTCGCTCTGACTTGCCTCCATCATGTCTGACCAAGCTCTCAGTTTCCTTAAGGACTTCTTGGCTGGTGGGATTGCTGCTGCCATTTCCAAAACTGCCGTAGCACCTATTGAAAGAGTGAAACTGCTGCTACAGGTAAGGAGGTTGGTTTTCTAAAGTGGTGTGCTTGCGCGTGCACAAAATCAGCTGCCCAAAAAGTTAACCCGCACCTGTTCCTGGAAAGGTTGCATCGTTCTGTGGACCTAAAAGTAATTGGCAGGGACGTTCTTTCCAGATTAACAAGGACAACAAGTTGTTTTTTTGGCTTAGAAATTCACATGTCCTTTGTTAGAAGTGGTGATGGTTTGGTGATGGCGATGCCTTAAGTTTCCTGCCCTCAAGAGCTGTTGCTCGGCTGTATCTCTAAGGAAAGGATCTTCCTGTGACTCAGGAGTGGAGCAGGAATTCTACTGTCAGATGGGCTAGAGCTTGAAGTGACTAAATATGGAAACTCCAGTTGTGCAGTTCTGATTACACAAGACCAGCGCAGCTCTTTTTTCCTTGGCTCTGTTTATAGCACAGATCTGCAAGTGTGCTGAGCATTGGGGGAAATGCCTTGAAATCTTTGGTGTTTTATTCTTTTCTTTTCAGTGTGTGCTTGCACGTATATGGTAGATGGCCATTAAGTCCAATGACTTGTAAAAAAAATACACCAAAAAACATTTGTGAAAGGAATGGTGTTTTGTACCATATATGTGTCAGGGAAACTTCCTTCGTTTGAACCAATCTGGGGGGAAAGTGCTATTTGCTACTAGGATCAGTGGCTTGATAGCTAACTGGAGGTCAGCTGAAGGACATGAACTTTTGGGAGGGCCATATAAACGGAAGAATGACTTCTTGCATATGTAGCCAGTCTCCATTTAATACTGCATATGCTACCTAATCACCATGTTTTTTTTAAAAAAGAAAGTGTGTGCATAATAGAGAAAATCAAGCTAGTCCATAGCCTATCAAGAACTTCATATGGGGGGGGGTTAATTGTTTGATTGGAAGGAGGAGCAACTACAGTTCTTCCACTTTCCATTTCTAATGGTCAAGTAAGTTATTATAGTTACACATTCTGTGCAGCTGTTATGCCCTGGTGTTGTAGCAAGTGATGCTAATCTCAAGCGGATGGCCAACTTTGGCACCAAACAGTAATCAAAGATAAAGCTGCAGGTGCAAAGATAGGATTGGCTATTTCTTCCAATTGAGAGGTTGTGTATAATGTGCCACAATGATTTTCCTTCCTTCCTTCCTTCCTTCCTTCCTTCCTTCCTTCCTTCCCACCCACCTCCCTCTCTCCATCTCTCTTTCTTCCCATCCATTTTCTTCCTTTAACAGGTCCAGCATGCCAGCCAACAGATCACAGCTGATAAGCAGTACAAGGGGATCATGGACTGTGTAATACGGATCCCCAAGGAGCAGGGCATCATTTCCTTCTGGAGAGGCAACTTGGCCAATGTCATCCGGTACTTCCCCACCCAGGCCCTCAACTTTGCCTTCAAGGACAAGTACAAGCAGATCTTCCTTGGGGGTGTGGACAGGCACAAGCAGTTCTGGCGTTACTTTGCCGGCAACTTGGCCTCTGGGGGTGCTGCAGGAGCAACTTCTCTCTGCTTCGTTTACCCGCTGGATTTTGCCAGGACCAGGCTAGCTGCTGATGTGGGCAAAGGGGCAAGCGAAAGGCAGTTCACTGGGCTGGGCAACTGTATTGCCAAAATCTACAAATCTGATGGCCTGAAGGGTCTCTACTTGGGATTCAATGTTTCAGTCCAGGGCATCATCATCTACAGAGCAGCGTATTTTGGCGTCTATGATACAGCTAAGGGTAAGAAAGGGAAGCCACTTGATGTTAGTCGAGTAGCAAAACACAGCCTAGATTCTATGAGTTATAGCGTTTTCCCTGAATGTAGAATATGAAATATTTAAACATGCTCCCAAAAGAGGGTTCTTCTTGCTTCAATAGGTTGGTAAGTATTTCTAGTTAAGACAGGTTTGGAGTGTGCTTCATCTTTCTCCCTTTTCTTGGAAACAAAGAAAGCAGGGCAGTTCTTAAATGTCCACCTCCTCATCCAAGTATTTTCAAATATTTATAATGGGTATAATTTGTATTATATGTAGTTATGAGTTAACTTCATAGGGCCATGCACTGATTAGTAAGGCTCTTTTAATTGCCAGCATAGGGAATCAGGCAGCCCTTCCCATGCCCCATTACTCAGATACCCTATCCTACCCTTGTTGTGACTCTCATCATACAAGCCTCTTAGTCTCCTTCAACCGATCATCTCTTAATATTTGCCCAACTGCCCAAGAGGTCAGTACATATGGATATTCTAGACATGAAGCTAAATATTCCCACCTAGTAAAAAAAATACCTTTCCTTAGGTTCCTACTCTGTTGTTAAGTTCTGGCAGTAGAAGCAATTCCCCAAAAGTGTTATTGTAGTGTAATAGTTTGAGTGCTGGATTTGAACTGTGAATATGTGGGCTTAAATTCCTGAAGTATACCAAGTGAGACGTTGGGAGTGGCCTAATTTCATGGGGCTGTTAGGATAAAGTGAGATAGCCCCATGTTTGCCACCTGAACTTGTTGGAGGAAGGCTAGGATGCTAATTGATTGTGTGAATGCACTTACTATCTGGTAAAGCTATAAAAACACAACAGCATCTGTGTATATGTACGTCTTCCCAAAGCAGCATGCAAAATGACTCGCCTTGGAATTCTGCTGCAGCTGCTGACGTCTAGAATAATAGAATCTTAGAGTTGGAAGGGACCCAAGGGTCATCTAGTCCAACCCCCTGCAATGCAGGAATCTCCATCATGTGACTTGGATTGATTGGGTATAAAACAAAACTTAACTGACATGATTGGTCTTGCTTGAGGTAGAACTGATAAAGTGGTACTGATAACACCCTCTCCCCACCCCTCTCTCTTCCTCTTCCTCTTCCTCTTCCTCTTCCTTCTCCTGTCTTCGGGTAATCTACTCCCAATGGTAGGTATGCTGCCTGATCCAAAGAATGTACACATCATAGTAAGCTGGATGATAGCACAGACCGTTACTGCGGTAGCTGGGCTGGTGTCTTACCCCTTTGACACTGTCCGACGTAGGATGATGATGCAGTCTGGCAGGAAAGGAGGTAAGAAAATAACCCTACATTTCTGTAATGTTGCCCAAAAAAATCCTCCATTTTAAATGCTCAAGGGAAGCTAGAAGCCTTAAAAACCAAGTACTTTTCCTTAAGAGGTTAGATTGAAACAGAGACCATAATAATTATTATTATTTACGCAGTTTCCTTGAGCAATGCCATTTGATTTTATATTACAGCTTTTCTGTTTGGTGTATGTTTACATTTTGTAGTAAAGTGCATTAATAGCACAGTGCTATTTCGGTTCTGCAGTCTTTGGGCAAGTTATATTTATCTACATTTGTCCTGTTTTATAGTACTGGGTTTTATTATGCATGTATACAAACCAAAGGGAGGAAGGTTCTTTCACTCCCAGAATGTGGTGACAAATTTGAATGTGGTTTCTTTGTGGTGCTGCTGGTGAAATTATAGTTTCATTGTCCTCCTTCTGAAGCAAGTAAAGAGCAGAGAACTGCATTCCAGGTCTTGGGAGGGGTGGGGAATTATGGCAGTATTGCGATGGTCTTTTTCTCCAGGTAATGTAACTATGTTTTACCTGTCCATGTTTGTCATCCACAGCTGATATCATGTACAAAGGCACAATCGACTGCTGGAAGAAGATAGCTAAAGATGAAGGGGGCAAGGCTTTCTTCAAAGGCGCCTGGTCCAATGTGCTGAGAGGCATGGGTGGTGCTTTTGTATTGGTCTTGTATGATGAGATCAAGAAATACGTCTAAGACTCAAATGGCTTGATTCAAATGAAAGTTCTCTTTTGTAAGGTACCTACATGTGGTTTAACGGGCAACAAAGTATTTCCTAGGGAAATAGAGATGGCTTTCGTGGGTTAAATCCAATTCAGAGACCAGGTTGCAGCATTGTAAGATAGATCAATGGTTTGTTCATTAGATTACAGCCAAACTCTTTTGTATGGAAAAACTAAAGAGGCACCTGTATATATAAATATATTTGACAAAGATCCATTAATATATTCCTATATTTAAGTGCGTTTCCTGAAGGCGGCAAGTTACACAGTATTCAGATAACTAGAAATGTGAATTCAATAAATACTATTTAAATCAAAGCTCCGCCAATTTTCTTTTCCTGCATGGCACATACTAAATAAAGGTAGCTTCAAAGACTGTGGAAAACATGGGCATGTTACCTTGCATTTGTGCCACCCACAAAACTACAACCATGTGAATGGTTCTGACCTGTGTATGTCAAACACTGCCAAAAATATGTCATGGGAAGTACAGTCATACAGGGATGAAGCCCAAGTGCTTTAAATAAACAAACTACAGAAAGTGAAGCATAATTTCAATGGATTTCTGTGTGTAATTTCTCTGGATTAAAATCAGGCAATCACTTTTTGCGGTTTAAAATTGTGTAACATGAATTATTCAAGTTTTATCTCTTGTGCTTAATCATTGGTGTAATTGCTGCAGAAGATAGCATATATACATTTTTTTTAAAAAAAAGGTTTTAGTTTTAGCTTCTGTCCTCCCTTCGCACTTACTGGAAGTTTGTGGGTGAAGATTAAGTGTGGGCAGGTGTTGTCGTACCTGTATAGCTAGAACGGACCTGTTCTCACAAGAAAACCAGACAGGCTCAAATGAGGGCAGGCAGGAATATGAGAATCCCAGTAGGTACTTTTTATGAAGCTGGAAAATAATCAACAATTCTGAGAAGAAGGCATAGGTAGAAGAGAGGGAATGCATGTAAGAACAAAATAGACATCAAATAAATAAAAATATTTTTGAAACAACTTTCAACTACTTTAACGGGAAAGTTCATGGAAACCGTAATAGGCAGCTATAGATTTGTCTCAAATTTAATATATGAAGAACAGGAAAATGGGGGAAGTGAGGAAGAAAACGTTTTTAAGAAAAGCAACCTGATCTTAAATGCCCTGATCAAATAATTACTGGAAAGCAAAGGAAAATAACTTTCTTTAAAAAAGAGACTTGCAGGATACATGCCTTGTCTGAAGTAAGTCCCACTGAATTTAGTGCATTCATTCAACAGTTACTAGCTATAGCATTGCAGCCTAAAGCACTTGTGATATCCTCCTTATTCAGATTAGACACATAGAAACCAATGGTGAAAGATCTTAGGTCAGTTATGAATAGGGCAGTTCACTATCTCCTATCCTACAATCTGCATATACACACGTGAGAGTATGTGTTGAGGTAAGGGGATACTGCACCATAACACACCCAAAATGGCATGTGGCCCACTAGAGGGTTGGGTCAAAGGTGAATGTGGCCCCCCAACCACTATTACACATGCTATAATGAACCAGATAAACACTGCAATTCCATTTATTTCTGCACTAAGAACAAAATCGTCTTGTGTTTTTAATGTATTTGTTAAACATGTGGCAGCACACTATCATCAAATACGACGGGCCATTTATTATACTTGCCTACAATGACACATGTAACAATCTAGCAATCAAGCTTTTTCAGCAGGGGGCCAGTCCACTGATGAATTCCTATGCCCCACAAATAACCCAGAGATGCATTTTAAATAAAAGCACACATTCTACTCATGTAAAAACACGCTGATTCCTGGACAGTCTGCGGGCCGGATTTAGAAGGCAATTGGTCCGGATCCAGCCCCTGGGCCTTAGTTTGCCTACCCATGGCTTAAGAGGAATCTTACCTGTGACACTTTTGGTGCACTTTTGGCCCTGTAAGGTCATTGTCAAGTGTTGTTTTTATTTTGCTTTTGTAATTATAGGAAGCGGAAGCAGCATCTTGAAGCTGATGGAAAATTAATCAGCAATAGACTATTTTTAACTCCTGCCACAGTGGATTATAGATTAGCACTTTGTGGTCTGCAGTTCTGGTTCAAATTGCTTAGCATAAATGTATTGGGATCAGTTTCTTGTCATTCCCTCTATGCCTGTGATTCAGGCTAGAACCTTGATAATTATATAGCAAGAGGAGCTCCATCCGTACCCAAGAAAAAGGTCTCAGCAGGCTTGTCCAAGCCCCAAGGTATATCAAAGTGCCAAAAAACCTCCAACCTTTTTAAAAAAGACCCCCCTTTTTTTACAAAAATATTAAACACAACTGTTTATACATGCAGCACGTGCCTAATTCACCCACATCTTCTGCGATTAAAAATGGTACCAGGGCTTCCACGATGCTCTTCCAAAGGCCATTTTGGCCAAATTTGATGTGAGATGGAAGATGCTGGAGCAGAGGGAGCTTAGAGGAAGAAAACAGAAGAGCCTGCCAATGGCCCATCTGGTCCAGCATCCTGTTCTCACAGAGGCCACCTGATGCCCACGGGAAGCCAAAAAGCAGGATCTGAGCACAGCACCAACCTCCCCACTTGTGATTCCCAGCATTCAGGAGCATACTGCCTCCAACAGTGGAGGCAGAACAGAGCCATTTTGGCTAGTACCATATTTCACCGCTTAATGGTCGCCACCACATAATAGCCCTTTTTTGGTCCATAAAATCTGTCCCAAAGCATTCACCACATGATAGTCACAGGGCATTCTCAGCACGCATTTTCTGTACTAGCCCAATCCATGCCTTCAGAGTTCCCATGTTTAGGAGTTGTTACCCCACCCCACCCCGGGCAGCTTCAAAGAAGAAGAAGAAGAAGAAGAGAAGAAGAGTTTGGATTTGATACCCCGCTTTATCACTACCCGAAGGAGTCTCAAAGCAGCTAACATTCTCCTTTCCCTTCCTCCCCCACAACAAACACTCTGTGAGGTGAGTGGGGCTGAGACTTCAAAGAAGTGTGATTAGCTCAAGGTCACCCAGCAGCTGCATGTGGAGGAGCAGAGACGCAAACCTGGTTCACCAGATTACGAGTCTACCACTCTTAACCACTACACCACACTGGTTCTCAAAGGCTCCCACAATACACAAAGTGGAGCTTTACTTGTACCAGCCTATTATAAATATGTTTTGTTTATAAGCAGTTATCCTAGGATATTTTTGGTAGTCCTGACAAACGGTTATTGGTTCCATACCAAACGACAGCTGGGAAAAGATCTCTAAAAAGACATAGCATGAGAATCTTGAAGCAGCATTGCATCATGAATTGGACAGCCCAGTTGGGGTTGGTTTTGCTCCTACCCTTGCTTGCTCTGCTGCCAGACAGAGGCCTCTGAAGGCTGCCAACTACAGGTGCTGGGGTAAGAGGGAATGTTTCCTGTTCAGAGAAAGTCTTAAAATCACAAGGGCAGACTGCTAATCGTGCATCCAGACGGCAAAACAATCCTATTATGAGAGTTGTACAAATGATGTGTTGCCATTTGGCAATGTGTAAGTTAACAGAGCAGTGTGCTTCCTGTAGTAAATGCAGTAATTGCATTTGCTACATGGAGATTAGCTTGGAACTGAGGCAGTAAAATCTCATATTTATGAAAGGGCTGCTACAGCTGTTGTTTGTTTCCTACACAGGCAAAAGTATCAAGAAATCCTTTGTTAGAAATGGAAAAACATGCCAACCATCCACCTCCATTTCAACCCTCAGCTTCCTTCTTCACAAATTATTAGAGGTTTTCTACTGTCACTGTAAGCCACAGGCATTATATGTGCTTGAAAGCAAAAAAATGACACCTCACAGTAGCCAACAACTCTAGGCATAATTCAGAAAGTTCTTGTACAGTATAGAGAATTGCCATTCAAGTAAAAAAAAAAAAATCAAAGTTCCCTGTGCCTTTTTTGCTATCTGACATTTGAGTATTTTATCCGAATAAGATTTCTAGGTTGAGTCCACTAAATCTCTTGAAATGCCACCATCCTCAATCCTTGGCCTCTTTGATGCATTTTCCAGCATCATAATCATCAAGATGTTTGTTAATTCTGAGCGATACACTGATTGAAGACAAGCTTAAGAGCATTCTGCTAAATTAAGTGCCTCCAGAGGCCTCATAATAGCCATGTACAGCACACTTTAGCCTAAAACAAGAAAGGAGCAAATTATGAAGCACCCTATTATGCTGATGCACAGCTTTCAGCTGTCCTAGTTTCTGGCAATCCTTCCCTGATTTCAAATTAGAAAGGCTCTCTGCTAATTAGGAGCTGTGGACATTATTAGAAGGGAGGAGATTTCAAATCTGCAACCCAGCATTGAAAACTTCTAAACGAAAGTGAGCCTTCATTTTTCCAAGTCACTGTGGCCCAGGCGTTACCTTGGCAAGAAAAATGTGGATACTGTTCTCATTTTACACAGGTTTGTTATTTGGCTCAGGGCTGGCCCAATACATTTTGGCACCAGAGTCAAACCCCAAAATGGAGCCACCCCACCATCCTTGCTTGTGAAGAAGGGGGTCAGGAAGATCTGCATCAGGAACGAGGGTGGTGGGGAAAAAGAAAGATTGACATCAAGATCTGCTGCCCTGGTGGCGGTTGCTTCACCTCATCTCATGGACCCAATTGTCAAAGTTAAGCACTTATGAGAACTAGTCAGCAAGAACAAGACACGTTTGACTAACCTACAAATGTCAATGGGCCTTAAACATGCTTAACTATGGCCAGCTGCTAAATTGTGTCATTAATAAAAATTTGTACAAGACACTAGGAGTTAGTTACTGATGGATGCAAAGAGAGTTTTGCAAAGCTGATGTATGTAAAGCTAGAATTTTGAAGTCATAGTGACTGTATTACCATTGGAAGGTAGGTGAAGCTGTCTTTCTGTGCTTCCTATTTTTTTTTTTAAAAAAACCTTACAATAAGAAAACTAGTACTAGCAACCGAAGGTTGGGATTCTACTACATGCGTAAATCTAGCACAAGGCCTATTTTAGAATGAACATATCTACCTATCTACCCTTTAAATCCTGCAGCTTGAAGTTGGGGGGGGGGGGAATCTAGCTAAAAGCAGTGTTGTGTACTCGTTTTGTTGCACAGCCTGCCAGCAAATGGTCTGAAAATGAGGATACCGTTACAACTTTTGAAGCTAGTTTGACCCTTAAGCTACATGAATGAGAAGCTGTCAAGAAACCACATTAAGCTGCTCTGAGCTCTTTAGAAGAAGAGGGGGGGTAGAACTGTAAAACATACACACATACATATGGGTCATATAACAAAACAGGTAGGCATTGCTTTCCCTGAGCAAACTGATATCAGCTTTTATCTCTGCAAATGTTTATCACTACTATTGTTCCTTCCGAAAAGGAGACGATGTTCTTGGGTGTCTTTCCAGAAGCAGAAATATAATTATCTTGCTTCCAGCTAAAGTTACAGGCAAAGCACTTTAGACTGCAAATACATCAAACAGGCAATTATTTCTAACCCTCTTCATGGAAACTGCTGATGCCCTTAATTAGCAGAAGATACTAACCAGAACTTCAGGGAAAATGTCTATACTGTACCGGTACTGCAGAAATGAACAGCAAACAAGCCAATGAAGTGATGGGAGAATGTCAAGAGTACACTCTTGGATGCTGTGCAAGTAAATGACATCTCATATATTATGTGAGACATGTAAACAGAACTTGCTTTGTGGGCAAAAGGAGCAGAACACATAGACACCAGTTTCTGCCTCCAAGCTGATCACCGCTTGCTTCAAGCTAACAGAACAGAAAGCACCCAATATACACAGAACAATACACTTTTAAGAACATAAAAAGGTTCCTTATACCAGGACTTTGGGGCCCTCTCGTTAATACTCAATATATGAGACTCTCTTATCTTAGCAGATGCTTGACATAATCAGCAGGATAGGATTATTACAGCTATGCCTTGCAAGTGGTCTTTCCCACAGTATGGCAAACTAGCTAGCTATTCAGTCAAATCCAGCAAGGAGGTATTTGTGAAAATGAACGTGTGCTGTATCTCTGTACACTAACCTAAGTTACCTCTGAATCCTTGATTAAACCTTTCCTGCTTATACAGCAAATCATGTTTAACTCTTCTGTGAAGCTCCAAAATCTGCATAGGATAACAACTATAGTTTCTCAGGGGGGCTCTCCATGCACTGAATTATGTACACTAAAATCAAGTGTTTTCTGCCCACACATAAATAGCTTGTGTATAACTGACACAGCTTTATTTATACTAAAGAGCTGAGATAGGCTATGGTTCTCTGTAGCACATACATATTGTGTGGTTAATGTAGTGTTTGCTCCTTCACACTGTGCGAGGCAACTCTCTGATACTAGCAAGAATCTACAGTAGGCCTGTAAATTACATGGGGTTTAAGTTACGGGGATCGCAACTAAAGCCAAAATCACATCAAAAGTCACTGGGTTCAGTGGCAGGTGGGGATTAACAAAGTCATTTTTCCTGGAACCCTGCAACCTTTCAATTTTTTGCCATGAGCATAAATCTGCATGTTAAGTTAAATGTGTCCAAGTTGTGGGCTTACCATACTCCAAACAAACCAGAAAGCTACCCAGAAAATACACCATCAATAGAACTTGTGTTTCAGGTGGAAACATTATTTCCTATATCAAAGAATAATGGGAAATTGCTACGGAGTGCTAGAGTTGGCAATCAGTACAGACAGAACTTTAATTAGAAGAAGGAAGGGAATTTGACTCTATGACAGACTTACTAAACTTAAGCTCCAAATTTACCTCATTTTGTTTATATCTGGATAAAATATTCACAGAAAGGAAGTACAATGCTGAACACAGATGTAATTCAATTAATCCTTTACTTAAAGCTTTAAAAAGAGTGACATACAAGTTTCATGTCTTCCATAATCAATCAAGTAAAACATTTAAGATGATACAGTTTAACGCTAGCACACACTGTGCTTTCTATGAAGAGAAAAAAGTCACGGAAAGGTTTAAAAGTGCTTAGTAGTTTTTTAAAAAAAACAACAGTGCAACCAGAAGATGGCTTGCTCATTTGTACTTCATTCAAGAAACAGTCAAACTCTACATAAAGAACCATTCAATCAGCATAATTGTCCATATACTTCACACTGGCAGAGCTATCAAAACGTTAGTTACGTTGCAAGGTCAATAAGAGAGCTTTAGTTCACAGAGGCTACTCTTTTCCACATCACTGTCTAAATGTTTACTGCTTAAGACATTAAAATCACTGTCAAAATTGAGTTTAATCCACAAAAAGGAGAGCTTCGTTTAATTAACAAAAGGTTTGCCAAGCTTTAACGGGAGACAATGGATAAAACCAAATGTACTGCTTAAGTTACAAGTAGTAAGGGTCAGCATAGAAGGTTGGTGGTGCTTACCTCCCGTCACCAGCATGGTTGCACCTTACGAAGAGGCAGAGAAGCAAGGTGACCTATGGGGTGCAAACACATCTGGTGCTCCTGCCAGCATGTTCACACCGCATCAGATACGCCTTTATCTTGCTCCTCCTGGTAAGGGCACAGCAACGCAAGGGGAGGGTCATGTAAGCACCTCCATCCCTCCATTCTGACTGCTACTGGATATATGTAATATTAAAACATTTAAAGATAACATATATCAGTATTAAGCATGGAGACCTGATCAAAAATCATTCTTGGAATGTGACACGGAAGCAGCAGCAAAGCATAAGCTCATCTGAAAGCACTCAGCCAAACAGAACCATTTCAAGAATCACCAGAAAGAAACGGAGTTGAATTGTACTGCATATTGTCACTCTACCATTTCCACAAGACCTCATAAATAATTATACTGAACACCAGCGATGTAATTCTCCTTGAAGACTGCATAAATTGACTGTGCTAAATTAAAAACAGCAGCTACACTGTAAGAAACAAAAGACTGAGCAACTAATCCAATGCAAATGTTTATTGTACAATGAAAAATGAAATGCATTTTTTTATTACACTTTTACACTGGTCCAAAAGTGCTACAAGTCCACCCTCTACTCTTCACATCTGAACTTCAGTTGTGACTGAAGAACATAAATAAGAATTACAGTGCCACTTTTCTTATACAAATATATCATTAGCAGAAATACTGATTGGGAAGATATTATCCAACACATATAGTAAGGATCTTGCTTGCTCAAAAAACAACAACAATAATAATCAGTGTTGTATCTGTTTGTAGTTAATATCACTTTCCAGTGTCCTTTAATCACCAACAGTGAATATTACAATACTCTTGCACAGACTTTACAGCAACCTGCAAATACATCAGAATTAATAATCTGGTGGCAAAGTGCAAATAACTTAGAGCCAGGCAGCACGAATACTAGTGGGTTTCAATCGCTGCAGGGCACCACTGGATGAGTCATAAACGGGTCTTTCACTTCTCCGACTCACGGTACTAGATGCACTGTGGCTGGATGCTCGCGAAGCACCTCCTGTGGGGAAGGACACAGATAAGGGAAGACAGTGTTAAAGGTGCTTGCATAACTCTGCCATTTTGAAAAACAAAGCCATTTAAAATCTATGCAAGCAACTCCACGTTTTATGATCAGAAATATTGGGTTAGGGTCTTAACAATTGCAAATGGGGCTCAGCTCATGGGAAGGGGCTTTCTCCATGCCTGCTTTCTGCTGCTGTCTTCTGAACCCTCAAAAAGCCACTTTTGAGGATTTAGGACATTTGGAGCAACACTTTGGATCCAACCTGTAATGTGTATTTCGCTCTTGAAATGTACCCCCACAGAATCAAGAAATCTGATTTTCCACCCCGTAAATATTTATATATTGTTTTTTTTCTTTTTCTTTTCTTCTTCTCTTTTTCCATAAAATATTAACACAAAAAATAATAATCTGAAATTTAGTCACAAGTAACCCTAACCCAAAACACTCCAGGGGACTAGAAGATGCTGAACAGTAATGCGGACTTCCTTTAAAAGAGGGAACCTGAACTCTAGAATTAATCAACATTCGCTAGAAGGATGAAATTTGGTAGTCATGTTGCCCAAAGCATTTTGTTTGCAAGAAAAATCTGAGAATGGGACTTGTTCATCTCCCCATATAACTCTCAATGCTTAGCTGGACATGAAGGGCGACACACACAGAGCAATGCAAGTTGCAAATGGGACTAAATACTGGGGTTTAGTAATCTTATTTTCTTTTCACACATTTGAATCATGTTGAGACTGGGGGATGAAGACATCCAGGATTATGCATGTATACTTGAAAGCATGGTTCACTATTACAAAAAATACATAATGAAAAGCGCAAACTTTGCTTACGAGAAGGGCTGTGGTGGCTTAAGGCAGACTTCCCTCGCCTTGGAGAGGGAGCAGAACTGAGGTAACTCATCTGCCGCTGATAGTCCATGAGCTGTTCAGAGCGCCTCATACCAGCCGTCGGCTTCACTGCTTCAAGCCTCTTCAAAAAAGCCTTAAATTTAATTTGTTAAAAATATTACTTTTTGTTTAGAGGAAATCCATAGCAGTTATCATAACTAGTTAAAGCTGAATACCATTTCTTTGCTATGATAGACCGGTAATTTGTTTTAGGGAATCATGGGCAGCAGAAAAGCTTACTTTTAAAGAACTAAACCAAGCCAAATTTTATGTTGTTGATATAAGTTAAATGGTAAAGTAGCGCATTATGTTTCCTACCAGCCTAATTCAAACACCAACAAAAAAGCAGTGTCAAACGTTGGAGTGATTGTCGGGTTTATACATTAGATCAGCTAATAGGGTCAGGTTGTGAATTTTGTTGTTTTCTGTATTGTGGCTTAAGTATCGTTTACTGGTGAGGGCCAAATAGTAATCTAATCGCTGCAGTTACCACTCCTGTTGTAATTTATGTTCAGATACTCTTAAACAATATTCCTATAAGCATGGGGATTAATGAGAGGAAAGCAGAAGCTGTGAGCCTTTCTTGTTGCCAAGGTATTTTGAACTTGCAAGAATAAACACACACCATCCATTGATCAACTACCTGAGGGCCACGCCACCCTTGCTACATTTGAACATATTTTTTTATAAACACCAATTTCATGAGGATACCTATCTAGATGGCTTATACCGACTTCTGTGTTTAGTTTTGGAAGGAAGTACTCGTAGTTATTATATTCTTGATTTGTGTAGACAGCGTGTACTGTCACTCTCTGCCCCCATCTCCCTGCCCCGATCTTTCTTTGTTTTTTCCTTCTTCTTTTTTATATTTGGCACTTAAATAAATGCGGTTGTTTTTTTAAAAGCTCAAACTTACTCCCCCCAACAGTGCTTTATTCAAAATGGAAGTCAAATGTGAGGGAGACCACACACTGAAGCTACCAGCTACACATGAATTATGAAACAACTGGCCACTGGACTCTTGGACAGGTGTTTGGCTTTGTTTATATGATGTCTCCTCTAATTTAATTTGCAACAGAAACCAGAATTATTTTTCACAGCAGAGGCAGAAGAGTACATTTCAAATCTAAATTTAGCTTCTTTAGCTAGTTGAACTAGAAATAAAATTTCTATCTCATACCTTAACTCCACATTTTCAGATTTTTATCCCTGCTTCTCTAACGGAAAACCCAAAACTATCAGACACATCAGTGCAGTCATTTTGCTTGATGCCACTGGTGGGTCATATAAAATCTGAATATTTATTATGGGCAAGTATGGGAGGAGATAGTGTGTTTGTGTCTCAGTGTGGTGTTGTGGAAAGGATGTCTGCCTTGGATTAGGGAGAGCCCAAGTTCAAATTCCTTCCCTGCCTAAAAGACATCTGAGTGATCTTGGGCCAGTCAAAATCTTGCAGTCAGGATTACCTCACAGAAGAAGGGGGAAAGGCAAGTTAAAAATGTAATAATAAAAAAGAGGAAATGCTTTTCTAGAAGAAAATTCTCTTCAGCTACAGCAATGGACTTCACGATGCCAATTCTGTTTACATGCAACAGTCACAGGAAAAACAGGAAACTGGTTTTTGTCCAGTATAAACAGCTGTCTATATAAAAATGTCCAGAACACACAGAATATCCTGTATCACTTGGCACTGGTTCATTTTCCCCAATACAGTTAAAAAATAAGTGCTGCTGTGAACTTTCCAGAAAAAAAATGAACTGGAACATTTCCATAAACAAATGAGGTTAATTTGCTGAGGTAATTTGCATTGGATTTCAACTCAATTTAGCAAGTTAGCATTTTACTCCTGTTTAGTAAACTTAGCTAAATACTACCCTGTATCACTGCTACTACTAACAGTTGGCACTGAAATATTCCTTAATATAAGGACAAGTTCCACTGTCATTTAACAAAAAAAATTAATTAATTAGTTTGCAGTCTGATATTTGGTTCTGAGAAGTAACAGAAGCACAGTAAAGGAAATTTTGGATTAAGGTGCTTAAAAAGTTGTCTTCATAAAACCAAGGGAAGGAGATAATCAATTTAGACTGAGGATTTCAAAATTTATTTAAACTTACATTGCTATCGATGTGGTGCTTGGGGAGAGCGCAGGAAAATGTTATTGCACTAACTGAACAAATACTTACTTTAACAATGTATTAAGGGGAAAATAGAGAGAAGTGGCAAAGAAAGGGCTTTGACTGTAATCTAGAGCAGTGGGGAATGTAAAAATAAAAGGTTACTTTAAAATGTAAGTAGAAATTTTACTCATACAAAAATTTATGCTATAAGGTAAATTATATATAACTAGTTATTTCACAATGGTCAGGAAAGAGCGTCCTGAGGCTATTACGTATCAATTGTCAGAAAGGCTGCTTTCAGATATAACTCAGTCTAAACCATAGGTTAGCATTACAAGAGCAAGCCCCAATGACTTTTGAGATTGTGGGTTCCTTCTTATGGCATAGTCAGAAGCTTTCACTTCCACTTTAAATTAACGGCAGTTTAGCTCATTGCCTGATCCCTAAACTGTGGTTAATCTTCCTTATGATTAACTGAAACAGGCCAGCTTCATCAACCATGATTTGGCTTGTTTCAGAAAAAACACCCAGCATTAAAATTAATTAGTTTGTCAGAGTTTGGATAACATGACAAATTGCAGTTAATCTAAAATGGAAGTGAAAGCTTCTGAACCTCATGGCTCCAATGAGAGAAGGATGGAGGCCTGAGGCATTCTGTGGGCTGTTATCATAACACTAAACCATGGCTTAGTGTTATATCTGAACAAGGCCAGCAAATTACATTGATGCTGAACAGTCACATTGAAAGGACACCTGCCAAGTGAGGAAAAATTAAAACTTCAAAATAAGCCACAAACTTTGTTTTAACCTGTAAATGTGTTTCTATCTAGGAAGGGTAGCAGAAAACAACATGGAAGATCTGCTCCCCTATGTAGGAATGCATATAGAAAAATACGATATGAAGAAAAAAAGATTTAAAAGGATAATTGACTTTAGAATGGGACCCATGACTAAAGACAAGCTAACCATGTACCAATAACTAAATGAAGTATAAATGCAACCTAGGTAATTATAATGAAATGCTAAATAACCAAAACAGAAATTGAACACTCAGTAGTTAGAGTTCATCAAAAAAGAACCTTTTAGGTCAATCTTCTGAAAGATCACTAGTTTTCTGAACAAGTGTGGTCAATCTATTTCATTTAGAGCACAAGGGATGTGGTTGCTAAAATTGGGAAATATGAGCTCAATGCAATTACAGTATATCAAAAGAACCAACAAGCAAAGAACAAATTCATTTGCCTCTTGGTGAAAACATGGACAGATATTTCTGTCTATAGCTCTTGGGAGAGAATTTAAGCCCTGATGAAGAAAATGTGCATGGATTAATCTCACGGCACAAAATTCACCAATATGTGTATATGTCAATATATCTGATACTATGAAGAATAATGCAACTGCAGGTGTGTTAAGAGGGTGTGTGTGGGAATCACAGTATCATAATGTCATCAAACCATTCTGCGATGAATTTACATCCAGAATATTTGTATGCATTTGTGGTTGCTGCACCTCAAAAGAATATAATTGAACCTGTGAAGGTTCAGAAAGAGACCAACAGAGCAATGGGATTGCAGGGTGGGGATACACAAGTAAAGGCATCAAGTGCTTAGACTTCTTAGTATAGGAATTTTAAAAATAAAATCCTGAGTATTGGAGAGACAGAGTACATTATATAATTTACTGCAAATTTAGGATTCATAAACCCTTAGCAGAGATCAGAATTCTTATGCAAAAAGCAGACAGACCATGAATCAAACTCTCTCTGTTCCTGCATGTAATAATACTTTGCAAAATTACATTATATTACTATTTGATCAGCTCTAGATAAAGACCTATTACATGGAAATGCGAGTTTCCATTTGCCTCAATATGTGTTACTATGGTTACAACAATGGTTCAATGGTAATGGAACAAGCAAAGATACAGATAATGAAACTGACTGCTAGCTATCGCCTCAATTATTTCCATTTCATTTTATGTTGTGGGCTACGTTCTTCGTGCTATTGACACACTATTAATGTACTCTCTTGGTACTACATAATTTGTTTTTCTTCTTCCTTGCTACCAAGATGACAGTTCAAGAACTTCTCAAGTTAACTTTCTTTTTTTCCTAGGGAGTGGTAGATAGGCATCCCTCCAACCCACTCCTTATCGGTGGTGTGGAGCCCTTGTATACAGTAGGCCGCATTTCAGCCATGCAAAAGAGTCAAAAGGTTTATACACAACTGTGCATCCAGACAAATAAGGCATCATGCACACTATTCCTTTAAAGTGTATATGAAGCACATTATTTCCCTCAAAGAATTCTGGGTGCCATTTACCACTCACTGTGTTACAGTTCCCAACAACCCTTAAGAAATTACAGTGCCCAGAATTCTTTGAGGGAAAGAATGTGCTTTAAAGGTACAGTGTGTACGCAGCCCAAGAAGAATTATCAAAATTTAGGAACACATTCCAGCCAGGGGAAAGTACTCAAGAAGGGCATAGAACAGGGTCAATGAGGAGGGAGATGTGACTATGGCACTGCAGCCGATAAGACTGGGTGTGCTGCACCATGGTAGTGTGTACTGCAGTTGGGGGCTGTATCATTGCTGGGGGTTCACTGGTTCCTTCTCTGTGTGGGTGGCATGTGGACTTCATAGTTCACACAATGGTGGACTGCGATTGTGTTTCCAGGGATGCTGGGGGCATGCCATTTTTATACTGCTTTTTATTTTCTGGTTGGCTGGTTCCCCCTCTTCCCTCTTGGGTTGAACATGGACAGGATGTGGCGGATGTTACAATGACACATATCTCCAAATCATAGCAATAGTACAATGACACTACTCAATGACTTATTAAAAATTGTAATAGATGCACTTAGCAGGTACAAAACTCCGCTTAATAAACGAAAGAACTTCAACTAACCAGATTCTCTCTGTCAATCCTTTGCTGCTCTCTCTGCCTGTTGATGGCACTGTGGTACATCTTTGGTGCTGGGCCTGGAGGCTTCTTCAGCGAGGCACTTTTGCTCCTGGGCTTTGCAGAGTGCTTTGTCAATTCCTTTAAGAGCCTTTGGTTCTCCCGATCAATTTGTCGAACTTCCTCATTTGTGAAAGAGTAGTTTTTCCTTGACCCTATAGAGGACTGATCCAAGACCAGCTTCTGTTGTTCTTTTTTCTCCAGCTGCAGAAAAGCTTTAAAAACAAATAAACCTTTGAGAAGCCAACATATATGAAGGGGGTTGTATATCTTCACTTGAAATCCAGAAATATCTGAGTTCAGATTTAACCAGTTAACTTAAGTGAGGGGGTCACCTCATTTTCAGCCTATAGCTTTTAAATGGCAACACATGCATACGGAGCAAAAGCTTACAGTGGCTTTTTCCAGCCTGGTGTCCTGTGGGTGTTGCTGCACTATGACTCCCATAATGCTCCAAACCATTGACTATGCTGGCTTGTGTTGCTGAGAGTTACAGCCCAAACACTCAGAGGGCACCAGATTGGGTAAGGCTAGCCTAGAGAGAACACAATACTGCTGCTACCATGGCATCGAAGAATATTTGCAGTGCACTCTTTTGCAAGGTTATTTATCCCAGTGTGTTCAATGGCACTTAGTTCTGGAAAATTGTGCATAAGGTTGCAATATTAGGCTCCAAGTGTAAGAGGCACATCAACTCTCATTTGTTTCCAAACAAAAGAAACAGAATGCATGTAAACCATAAAAAGTCATGACATAGCACAGAAGTATACTTGAGGAGGAATCCAACATATAGGTGAAGCTGGGTCTATGAAGATCTGATGTGCATTATAATTCTTAAACATGAGCTGGAACTGGGCAATGTGAGCACTTGGCCACATCTAGAAATACATGGTGAGCTGGTAATATAGATAATTTTGAAAATGTACATGCAGTTAAGATAAAGTTCTAAAACCAGAGGCACACTTGCAAACTGGAGATACTATTGTGGGTGCTTATCACAACCTATTTTATTAGCTATAGCAAAATGCTTCAAGTCTAATTTCAGCAGGCAGAGGGACGCCAGAAGGGACCTTGTAGTCACATGTAGTCTACCCACAAGTACCACATTGGTGATCCCTGAGTTAAGATGTCCTATACTGGCAGTTGCTGTGGAAGAGTCTCTCCATACTTGGAGAACCATACTATATCAACTTACATTTCTCATCATTGGCAATATGTACACTGCTGAAAGAAACATGAGCATTAGCCAAGGACAGTATGTTTTAGAGTTTCAAACACCAGATACTCTGTTCTTCGACCTTGTGTGCTACTGAGTTAGGCACAGAGGTGTGGTTAAGCAACCCAAGGTGACATGGCAAAGGGTCTACAAATAGGACACAATATTTAAACAAACATTTATCAACATTTGCCTTGCATTTTTCATTCTGGGGATTGTGGCATTTCATTTCCATGATTCAGCTTCTAGCATTGTAGGAAGTATACTGTCTCTGAGCAAAAGCCTTGACTACTGATGATTTCAGGAATGCTTAGGTCATCTTCAACGAAGTATCTTGCCTACTTCTAACCTATAATTCTACCACATATGAAGAAAGGAAACTGTTACTTTCTGCTGAATGGATATGAGACTGCTCAACTAATCTGTTTACAGTAGGCAGAGTTTATACTTGGCACGGATACATATCCCAGTAACATTTTGCTGTTTAGTTTCTCAAAAGTAAACCATGGACTGGAATTTAAAATCAAATGCTTCCCACTTTGCAGGAAAGCAGACAACTGTGCAACTGTTGGTAGCCTTAAGATGTGTGTCTTGGGCAGGCAACTCCCTTGTAAGTATAACAAAAACCCACAGTGATGTTAGAGACTCTGAAATTGTTGAACAAGTTTGATTTGTCTTTAGGGAGTT
Organism: Podarcis raffonei; assembly: GCF_027172205.1. Lineage (NCBI taxonomy): Eukaryota > Metazoa > Chordata > Lepidosauria > Squamata > Lacertidae > Podarcis > Podarcis raffonei. Next base: position 30,024,684 of record NC_070610.1, on the reverse strand, counting down.
AAATGGCAAGAGTAAAAGCAGACAGAAGGTGGTACATAAATTTTTAATCTTAATTAGGTTCAAAACCTACAGAAATCAAGGGAACATATGGTGTGTTGAATGGTGTGTTCAGAAACTCTGCATGGATAGGGGCCTCCATTACTCTTAGATAAGCTTCTACGTGACTCTCTAAACCCTTACACTGGTGACCAAGATTGAAATAATAAGCAGTATGATAAACTGCAAACAGTAGTTTTGGGAAAGGGCTACTCAGTTCATGGAAAGAGAGAGAGATTTTAGCTGTAGGGGTATGCAACTATTTAACAAAACATTTAGCTATTCTCAATGTTTAAAGGGGTTTTAAATATAATTTATTTTATGTTTTGCTGCTTAGTTGATTGCCACCCCGGGCTATGTTGAGAGGAAGGGTGGAACAGAAACATAATAAATAATGATGATGATGATAAGGTAAAAAAGGTAAAGGTAAATGACCCCTGGATGGTTATGTCTAGCCAAAGACGACTATGGGGTGTGGAACTCATCTTGCTTCAGGCCGAGCTGGCATTTGTCCACGGACAGCATTCTTGGTCATGTGGCCAGCATGACTAAACTGTTTCTGGCGCAATGGAACACCATGATGGAAACCAGAGCACACAGAGACACCATTTACCTTCCTGCCACAGTGGTACCTATTTATCTACTTGTACTGGCATGCTTTCAAACTGCTAGGTTGATAAGAAATTATAAGCCAGGATTAAGAAAGAAACCTAAAAGGAAACGCCAATGCATATAGCAAAGAGAGCTAGTTGTTCCATCCTAATACCCATCTTCACTTGGGGCGAAATACCAAGAACTGGTAGAAGAATTGCAGCTATGGGAACAGTGTCATGAGATGCATAAAGTAAAGAAAGGGAATGATTTATTTCCAGCAAAATCACAAAAATTGATAAAAGAGTTTTCCCAAAATTAATAAAAGGTGTTCTCACACTACTTAGTACTGAATTTCATGCCAGTGTGAAATTAAACTCAATTAAAAGTGTTATTCTTCCATGTGCTGTTTCTCCCAATATATCAGTATACAATTCTAAGTTACCACTATTCCACCTGTACTTCAGTTAAATACAATAGGTTTGATTCAAAGGTGCCCTTCTACTCACAGAAAACTGTTTTGTATCTGGCAGTGGAGTGCTAGGTAAGGAAAGTGAAATTAAATCAAAAGATTACATTATGCCTGCATGATAGTTTGTGCACACTAGCAAAAGCATGAAAACAGCCCTATATTATATTATTATAGTACAGTTGTGTGGTTATTTAGCCAATGACAACCTTTACATGTTCTGTTCTAATGCTTTACATATTGGAATGTGGCAAAACAACTATTAAATATTGCATATTAAAGAGTCACTTACACATCTCAACCCCTCATTGCTTGAAGCTTCTACATAGATAATTTCTTCTAAATTAGAGTGCTTTAGTTCTCTGCAATGGATAAAGCACCCCAGTCTTGCTCTATCATACAGTCCCTATGGAGGACAGTTAAAAATGTATTGTTTAATACTGAAACACAAGGTCACCTTAGGAAACGAAGTGAAATCTTAAAACTCCTAGATTAGCAGATTAAAATGATTGTTGCTAGATATAATATACAGTGAAGTTGTGCAAGACTAATCTTTCCTACACCTCACTGAGAACAGTTAAAAATGTGCATATTGTGAACACTTGGCTTCTGCTTCATAAGCAATGCCATCATAAACAAAGGTAAAACAAATGTCCTAAGGCACAAGAAGGAAGTTTTCCACTTCTGGCCCCCTTCCTACAAATAACATAGGAGTGCTTTCATATAGCCAAAAATGTGCTCAAGAATATTCTATCACCACAATTACTATAGATTCATTCAGAGAAGTGCTAATTTTCTAGAAAAAGAGGTGCTGGAATTCATCATGAACACCTCCCTCCTTCTCTTAGAATGGCTATGGTGCCCACATGAGAGGTGCCGGAACTAAGTTCCAGTGAGTTCCGGCTGAAAAAAACCCTGATTAAGAGATTGTTGATTTGTTACCTGGCACCGGGTTTTCTCCTTTCACCATGGGTAGAAGTTAACAATCTGGAACAGGGATAAGGAAACTATGGTCCTCCAGATGTTTTTTGGCTATAGCTCTCATCATCCCTTACCAGGGATGCTAGTTTGGGATAAGGGAGACGAGTCCAGCAACAAATAATATGCATGAACATCAGCACAGAGCTTAATAGCTGTCTGATTCAGCTGCACCAAGGAGTCAAGCCCCAGGCATGTTCTTTGGCAACTTTCGCAAAATGGTCACAAATAAGAAAATATTTTGGGTGGTATTTGTAAACCAATACCAGTTGGTTTGGCAGTTTGGGATATACAGTACTTAATGTAATCTGTTAAAACTTTGTTAGGGTGATCATGTTGAACTTAAAAGGGACTTCACTATCAAATATATTTTATGTACAATTGTGAGATAATCAAAACAAAGATGTCTTACAAATTGTACTGGAAAGCTGTGATCACTATAAAATGACAATTGATGCCATCGATATTAGCTATGCCCGCCCAGGATAAATACATCTATGTGTCTCAACTATAAGCCAATCTACCTATCTATAAGCCAAAACCAATCTACAGTTCTTCCTGCCCAATCCGCTTCTGCAGGTAAGACACTGGAACCAAGACTATGACAACAGACTACCATGAACAACTTCACATATCCTTAGAATATTGCACCTATCCATGGACTGCAAAATCTTTCTGGAGAAAAACCTGGCTTAAAACCAGAGCTTACATATAGCATGTGTACAGTATACATATTTTCATTAAATAGGTGGTCTATGGCAGCACCCAGACAGTTTCCAGGATTAGGATGAAACTATGTGCTAGGTGCTGTACAAAATAAATGTAGATTGATTTTGACTACAGAAATGTTTAGTTACATATTCCAAGTCATGTTTAACATTTTGCCCATTAAAGTAACCTCTCTTTGATGCTGCCCCTTAAAGTTTAAATTCATCTCTCTAATTTCTGCCTACAGCACTCACCTAATTTCTGCCAGCAAATTCCTGAAACCTGGGATGTTTCATCACATTGATCTATATCAAGTCTAATTGTATGGAGAAATCCTCTTTCCTGCTGTTCAACTCTTGAAACACTTCTGATGCTGCAATGATTACTGCCAGGATGTCATAATACAGAATCTGCTTACATGACATCAGCAGTGCGTCATAATAGATTGGCACCGGACATCTCATATCAGAGCAGTGTAATCAAATGATAGAAAGCATTCAACAAACTACATATATTTGTACTAATTCCAGAATCCTCAGCTCCAGCCAATAACCATTCCACAACGTTTGAAGTCATATTGGTGTTATCTCTAGATTGGTTACATTCTTAACTTTTTAAAAACTTTTCTAAAACAAAAGGACATGCCTATGTGATCATCACCTGAGGCCCTTCTTTGTGTGTCTCCTTCGCAAAAGGTCTGGAGGGCAGCAATATGAGAACAGGCCTTTTCTGTGGTGGCTCCCCTCTTGTGAAATGTTCTCCCCAGGGAGGCTCACCTGCCGCCTTCATTACCTATCTTCAGGTTCCAGGCAAAAACAACCCTCCTCTCCCAGGCCTTTGGCTAATTAAGCAATCTATGGCCTTTTAAACTGTGCATGTAGGTGGGGTGTTATTGTTCTTATTTATGTTCTAGGTATGTAGTTTTTTGTTTTTATATTGTAAATCATCCTGTGATCTTTAGATGAAGTTCGGTAAAAAAAAAATTAATAGCTAATTATTTATTTATGCTAAATTCTGCAGCTTAGCTGCATTTAACTTGTAAAGAGAGCACAGGACACATAATTCCTCCCATTAAAAAATTAATAGCTAATAATTTATTTATTTATGCTAAATTCTGCAGCTTAGCTGCATTTAACTTGTAAAGAGAGCGCAGGACACATAATTCCTCCCATTCTTTTGCAAAACTGGGCTGTACTTGCTCTTCCGAATGAGTTATAATGTGGAAAGTGTCCTCTCTGGGGGAACTGAAATCTGTGGTTTATTGTGCTAATTTCTATCGTTTATTGTTTTGTGTACAAGGGAGACTTCCATTCCCTATCATGCATTGACGTGCATGTCCAATTGAGTCAATACAAGTTGTCAAGAAAATGTAATGAGCTACTGAGAAGTAAAGCAGCCTCTTCTGCTAATTGACCCAGAGCTCTGTGTTCAGAGAGCTCCAATTGCATTCTAAGACAGGCTTCCTCAACCTCGGTCCTCCAGATGTTTTTGAGACTACAATTCCCATCATACCTGACCACTGGTCATGCTAGCTAGGGATCATGGGAGTTGTAGGCCAAAAAACATCTGGAGGGCTGAGGTTGAGTAAGCCTGTTCTAAGAGTCCTATTCTAACTCACTTATGCTCAGAGACAGGCAAACGGCTCCCTTCATCTACAGGACATTTTTATATTTGCATTACAAAAACTGGAGGCTAAACAGGAGGCTAAAACAGTGTGGTCTTTGCATTGTGTAAATATGTGACATGAAAAAAGGTATGCAAAAGGAGAAGTTGGGCTGAAAGGGAAAAAAATCCAAAGTCTGTATTTGGGCAATACCTTTATTAGGTCAACCCAAATGCCACAAATTAGCAGGCAGGAACTATATATTAGGCTAGATGGCAAACAAAGCAAGCGGGGAGGCGGAGAAGGGAAAAGTTGGATGACAGATGGAGTCTGCATCTGATCACAATCTCAAGATGCAATGTGAGAGAAGAAAGCAGACATTAAAATGAGGTTTCAGGTTGTCTCTGGGGCTGCTGGCAAGAAAGAAAATAAAATTCTCTTCACCTGAGAAAAGATGCATACATTATCAAGGCTCTTCTGGAGTGTTAACAGTTAAAGAACATACCCTTTCATAAACCAAATTACCAGTGATGCAAGAACAGAAGAAATATTACCTTGAAAATAAGTCTATCCAGAATTCAAGTGCAAGAGGATGAATAAGTATTTATCACTATCAAAGGATATGAATAGTGTTCTAGCATCACATTTTAAAGCAATGATGATCTGAGATCTTTTCAGTCTTGATCTGATAAAATATCTTTAAACATTCAAAAACCATGATTAAGCTAATGTGTACTCCCATTCTACATCAAAGTGACTTAAATGGTTAATAATCCATATTTATTTTATGTTGAGTTTCTTTTTATATATAATATATTTTCAAGAATTAATTGGAATACCCTCCCCTCGCTCTTTTGATTTATCACCCTCTTTCAAAAGTGCCTGAAAAATGTAACATTCAGTTTACGACTGAAGTACGTAATTTTGTGTTGCTAATATCAGATACTATTTCCCCAAGACTGACACCTGGATAGTTCCTGCAGAGGAAAGGCATGTGTGAACTTATGTGCAACTGAGGACACTTCTGAACAGCAGAGTTTCATACACATGACAATTTTATATGCTTGGATTATCAATTTTTGCCCTGCAGGAGGAGATCAGCACACATTTCCTCTACTTCATACCAGTGAATTTAGTACATTGTGTTCAAACAGTTCTCAGGCAGCATCTAGACTTTTGATCACGTCTTCCCAAGGAGTACAACTACTAAACTTCTATTGCAGTAAATAAGGGAAGTTTTACAGAGTCCTGGAGTTTTCCCATATTCACGGTTTGCCCTCTAAAACAATACCTCTAGTTGATTTTCAGAATAGTTGCTACCATGGGTGCAATACTTTGGCAAATTTAAGACAGGGAGATAAAAAGTCTTGAAGGCTCTGTATGGGTTGAGAGAGTTTGAGTCCAATAGAGCATTGATGCTTTAGGCTACAAGGTAATTGATGCTTTCTTTTCCTTTTTTACATGGAAAGGTGTTTGGATGTGTTTACCAGAACCACAAACTAATAGACAAGCATATGCTGAATTCCTGTTTCATTATTAATTTGATAATTGTAATGATCACCTCACAATAACAAGTAAAGCCACCTTAATTAAATACATAGCATTGAGTCATCACTGATTATTGCCTCTCAGTAATTTATTCAACAATGAACCTCTGCTAGGAGAGAAAAGGTTGACATGTATAAGCTACAAGCATCCTAACATCTGAAAACTGCCACTTGAAAATAATAACTTTACTATAAATATACATTGAGTGTCCATTGTTATGATGAACCATGAGATCTGGTTGTTGCTGTGGGGCGAAAGCGGGTAGAAGGAAAATTGGGTTGGGAGGGCCTTGGTGAACTAGGATCACCACACCCGGTTTATCTTTCAGGAGATAACCAAGTTTCCCCAGTCCCCCTTGAATGTAATTTTTTTGGCTGGGCCGTAGCAGCTCTGCTGGAAAAAAAAAGTGTCTTCCATTGACTGCCTCTTTAGTTTCTAAGCCGTCCACAGAATTTGGCTGCAAATTTCAGGTTCTCTTTTCAACTACAAACCTTAGCTAGCAATGTACTATTTAAACACATACATACATAGAATCAAGAGTCTGCTTCAGAGGTTATATGTTGTCATTTATGCTACTATGGCCATGCAGATTTTTACTACTACTCTGAATTGCACAGATGGGCCGGGCAGACCCAGATTCAAACACCCACTCAATCACTAAGCACCGTGGGGAAACCTTGGTCCTGTAATTATTTATCAGCCTAACCTCCATAGCAACTTATATGCATTGATGGAAGTATAAAATGGACAGGGAAAACTCTGTGTCCTTCCTTGAGTTCATTGGAGAGAAGGCACAATATAAATGTAATAAACAGAAATAAATTGAAAAGACATTTATCGTGTATAGAGTGCAGTCTATCTAAATAATAACTTTACCAAACAAATATTTTTGTTAACAATTGCTGTTCCATAGAACTCAATGAAAAAACTGAAAATGTTTATCCAGATCTGAAAGAACAGCAGAGACATACATATTCTATCGGAATGTTATTATTTTGAGAGAGCAAATCCCATATTTTTAAAGTTAAGAAAATGTCACCTTTCAAAAGATGATTCAAGTCCACAGCCTCCTGCAGGACCTTTTGATGACATTTGTGATCCAAGTCGGGTTCTAAGGAGAAACAGAAATTCAGTCAGGGCTTGTAATTGTTCTCCTCAAAAGTGTAAAGCTTTTTGCACCTCATGCTTACCATATAACTCCTGGCTCACATTTTCTTGTCTTTTAACCTTTAGTTTCTTATCATTAGATGCTGCAAGTTCAAAAGACTGGATGGGGCTGATGTCTGGAGTTGACAGAGGAGTCACATCAGTCACAGTATCTTCAGACTCTTCTGCATAGTCACCGAGCTTCGGTTTTACTTCCACCGATTTAATTCCTGGGCTGGGTTTTTGTCTCAGAGAAAGAAGCGGCAAGCTACATTTGCTTTTCTTTTTTGAAGAAGAGCAGGATGAGTCTGACAAGCAACCGTCTGAATCTGAGCAGTCTGTATCAGAACTACAGGATAGGCAATGTGAGGAGGAGGAAGACGAGGAGGAACTGACTGCAATATTCTTGCTAACCTTTGCACTATTAGACTGCTTACACAACTTAAGTCTAACCCTCTGGTTTCTGCTGTCATCGCTACTGTCTTCTTCATCTGTATAGTAGTTTTCCTCAGATGCTTTAACTATTTGGTCAACTTGAGAGGAAATATTTTTTCCATGCGTTCCTTTACCTTGTGCTGAAATCCTACCAGATGTACTTGCCTTTTCTGAATCTAGAGAAGCTAACGACAACACAGCATTTTCAGGATCACAAGCACCATTGATTAATTCCTCCCCCTCCTGAGATTCTGTATCTTTATTTGCCTTGTCTTCTTCCTCAGTACAGTTATCCTCCACCACTTTGGTTTCCGTGTTCAAGCCAGGTTTGCCTGTAATCGTATCTTCCGTTTGTGTGTGCTCACCATTTCCCTTCTCATCTGTTTTTGTTGTTGCTCCTTTCCTCGCCGCATCTTCTTCAAAGTCACTATCGAAGAAAGAGTGATCCACTTCACAGTCCGACACATCTTCATACATACGGTCCATGATCCAAAAAAAGGTGCTGAAATGCGGTTCCTGCAAATGGAACACCAGAATTACTAACAGAGAATTTAAAAAATATAGGTTCAAAACCCACTCTACAACTACAAGTCAATCAGTCAATCTCCTTTATTGGGATAGAAAAAGTGCATTCTATACATGTATCAGAACACAATACAGTTAACAAAACATAGTAGGAGATACTTTAGGATAAAGCTGTCCAAACATTGTGAGGTATGAAAATGGCTCTTAGGACCTATGGTGATGTAATTTCATGGCGTCACTCAAAAATCTTGCCACATTCTCCACAACGTCATTACTACAATTGTTCAGCAGATAGAAAACCCTGGAAGAGCCAGTGTGATAAATCCCCTCCTTCAATAAGGGGGCCAAATACTTATCATATATTTTTGCATAAAATGGCCAATAAAACAAAATGTGTGTGATGCATTCAACCTGTTTTGTGCCACAAGGGCAGTATCAGAGTATGGGATTTTCAAAAATCTACCTTGCAAAATTGCAGATGATAAGACATTAAATCTTGCGAGGGAAAGAGCTCTGAGTAGGTGGGGATCGTACAGCTGGTGTAAATATGAAATGTCCTGGCCAAAGAGGGTGGAATTCCCAACCCCAATGGGGAACAGGGTTTATTGGCTGTGCAACTAAGGGTTTGGAATTCAATCTCCAGGATTCTGTACTTGATTGTCTAGAATGCTTCCAATTGTGGGAGCATAAGCAGCAACTCAAGTGATAGGCCACAGGTTCTGATTTCGCTTTCAATGTGACCTAACCATTTGGAGTGGTGGGATTCTGCCAGCATGCGGAAAGTTAAAGAAGAAGGATTGGATATGAAACGTAGGTGGAGCTAGAGGTCTTATAGAGCTGCTTAAGTTTGCATCCCTGTATCTCTGCCCAACTTTAAGTCTATGCAGAATGTTAATCATTTATCTTTTTTAAAAAAGACAATAATGATCCTAGAGGGGATTTTGTTGCTCCTTTTCCCACCATTTCATAAGGAAATTTGATATTGCATGGAATTGCTTGTTTCCATTCTGAGTTTAACATTTTCATATAATCTAAAGGTGCACAAAACTTTACCACGCTGTATTGACAGCTCCTGGCAAAGTCTCACATAGAAAGCCACTAAAATGCTTCCATAGGAAGCTCAAGGAAATGCAACATAGAAAAATACAATTTTTAAAATGTCTGATAATTGCCACCGTTGCTTCCTGAGTATCATTGCTGAAAGCGAGGGAGGATGCAGAGAACATTTCACAGATGCATGTGATGCCGACTGTGTGTACGCAGAAGGCAAGCACGCTGGCAGGCATGCAACACTGATCCAGACTATTCTAGTCATGGGAAGTATGTTTTACAGTGGGAGTGGGGTACCTGTGCTCCCAATGTTGTTGGACTACAATTCCGATCACCCCTGACCACTGGCAATGGTGGATGGGGCTGATGGGTGGTGGAGTCCAACAAATATCGTACTTACTCGAGTCTAATGCGCCATCAAATCTAATGCGCGCCTCAATTTTCACAACATAATTTGGCCAAAATAGGTGAGTGTTAGATTTGAGTAAATACGGTATATTGTTATAGACTAAGGGGTACTCCCCTTAAACCTTAAAAAGGTAAAGGTATCCCTGCCCGTACGGGCCAGTCTTGACAGACTCTGGGGTTGTGCGCCCATCTCACTTAAGAGGCCAGGGGCCAGCGCTGTCCAGAGACACTTCCGGGTCACGTGGCCAGCGTGACAAAGCTGCATCTGGCGAGCCAGCGCAGCACACGGAAACGCCGTTTACCTTCCCGCCAGTAAGCGGTCCCTATTTATCTACTTGCACCTGGGGGTGCTTCCGAACTGCTAGGTTGGCAGGCGCTGGGACCGAGCAACGGGAGCGCACCCCGCCGCGGGGATTCGAACCGCCGACCTTTTGATTGGCAAGCCCTAGGCGCTGAGGCTTTTACCCACAGCGCCACCCGCGTCCCTAGGAATGAATAAATGTTAGGATTTTGATTAATTGGGATACGGATGAAGACACAAACTTCCCACTGCTCGGCAGTGGGAGGGGCAGGCACCCGTTTTTTGTAACAATATGAAAGGCTAGGTAAAGGGACCCCTGACCATTAGGTCCAGTCGTGACCGACTCTGGGGTTGCGGTGCTCATCTCGCTTTATTGGCCGAGGGAGCCGGTGTACAGCTTCCGGGTCATGTGGCCAGCATGACTAAGCCACTTCTGGCGAACCAGAGCAGCGCACGGAAACACCGTTTACCTTCCTGCTGGAGCGGTACCTATTTATCTACTTGCACTTTGACGTGCTTTCGAACTGCTAGGTTGGCAGGAGAAGGGACCAAGCAACGGGAGCTCACCCCACCACGGGGATTTGAACCGCCGACCTTCTGATCGGCAAATCCTAGGCTCTGTGGTTTAACCCACAGCGCCACCCGCGTCCCTCACAGGTTGTCTAATCCTGCTTTACAGAAAGAAAGGATCCATATTAACAGATGCTGTAAAGCTCTGCCACTCTCTTATCTTACCACTACAGGTATCTATGTATTGAGGTAAACAAAAGGAAGCAGGCTCCAGCCTGCCTGGATACCGCTTTATTTGATCTGGACTTCCTGGCCCATAGCAAAGAAAAATGAAGAAGGTGGTAGAATGATCTATACCACTTCAGACTGTTGGTGAGGTGGATGCATTGCTTTTTAATTTTTTTAAAAAATAAAATCTCCCTACATGTAGAAAGCTAGCACAGTAAAGAGAAGTCTGGGCTAGAATTATTGTCTCCTATGTGCTTCCCTGCCTCACTTCTACTTGCAGGGAGGCATTTGTATGTTTAACATTATGAAGGATTCAAAACAGACTTCCTCCCCACGATCACTTGCATCTGAAGCAGTACAGCCCAACCTATCCAGCTCTGAGTATTCTGCTACCTATCTAGACCAGGTCCACCCCAGAACGCAGGAAGCCCACCGCTCCTTTGCCTGCACAAAGCGAAGTTTAACACTGGGAGATGGCTTCAGGCTCACTCTTCTAAAAGGCATAAGCATTCCCCATTCGAGGTAGATCTCAAACGTCACTTGCCCTCCCCAGTCACAGCCAAACAGGCTCCGGCTCCCTAGGAAGACATCTGTCAAGAGCGCGGTTTCCTCCCTCCTGAGTCGTGACCGCGATGCGTCAGGGCGCAATGGGAGCGACTATAATCGCGCGCAACTCGCCCCCCTCCCGCAACGACCTTTGCTGGCGACAAAAGCCCGCCCGCACGTCAAGCCGAAGCCTAATGATAATTATTGCAGCGACATTGCACGGAGGATTAACGAAGGAGCTCCTCGAAAAGGCGAAGGAGGCTGCATATAGGCTAGCCACGCGCAGAAAATTGGTTGCATGCAGGCGGGGTCGGACGGAGGGCAAACCCCTTCCTCTCCTCGATTGGAAAAAGCCAGACCGCCCCCTCTCCCCGCCACTACGGCCAATGCTCCTCCGATACGTCGGAGGAAACGCCGGCACACGCCCGCCACCTTCCCGCTTTGTTGTGGTTACACAGCCCGCGGCGAGGCGTCGGAGGGCGGCGGGTCGGTGCTCTGCAGCAGCGGCTCCGCCGACACCCACCTCCCTGCAGAGGAGGCGGGAGGGCGAGCAGCCTGGGGCAAGCAAGGCTCGGGTACTCACCGCGGGCCGGGCGGGCAGAAGGCGTCGCTACCGCTCCGGCGCTTGGAGGCCCCTTCGGAGAGCGCTTCTCGCCTCGCGCTCTCCACCAAGCCCGGCTTCTCCCGCCCGGCCTTGTGTTTGCGTAACCACGGGAAGGGCGGGATTGGGGAGAGGAGGGGAAAGAGGCTGCTTCCGTCTCCGCGTGGGCATGTGTAATAGTTCCCTTTCCAATGCAGCAGGTGGAAGCCTTGAGCTCGCTCGCTTTGCCTCGGGGGCCGCCGTTTTAGAGGCGCTTGCCAAGGTGTACCCTCAGGCTGCCAGCAGACTCTTCGGCTAATCTTGGATGCTCCGGCAGGCTAGCTAGGCGGCCGTAGCCGCTTACTCTCTAGCTAAGGTCAGATCTTCGTCTGATAAATGGTAGCGACTGGCAATGCCGCAAATAGAGCATGTAATCCCCGCAGATTAGACGGGGATCTCGGATCTTTTTGCCTTTTCTGTCGCCATCACCCAGCGTCAAGAGAGCCCCTTAAAGGTGTGCTATAAACATTAAGAGCTTCCTCCTCCTTCGATGGCTCCTTCACGAGGCTGCTAAAGGGTTTTGTAAATAAGATCTGCTACAATCAGTGTAAATAATGCGATCTCTTGGTTCTCAAATTCCTTGTGGCATCTACACAACCGTTGCCTTAAACTTCCCTTTCAAGTGAGTTATGGCTGACTGAGTGTTTAAGTTGCATTCCCAAAAGCGTTAAGGAGTAGTCTTAATATGGACACTAATTTGGGGTTAAGTCTCATTAAGAAGTGGAATCTTCCAATTAAACGTGCAAACCCCTGTGTTGCAAGGCTACTGTTCAATACACGCTTATCACTCAATCCCATTGTTTTGATTTCTGAGGAAATGCATAGGATCATGGTGCAAGTCTCATTTAATTTAACAGCCGTTGGGGTTACAGCCTGAAGCAGGATCTAGGCATATTTACTTGAGAATAAGGTTCACATTATATTCATTGGTTATATAAAATAATTAGCAATAATTATCAAATGTAAGGTCCCACACTTAGGCAGGAATAAGCAGCTGCACAAATATAAAATGGGCGACACTCTGGCCTGCCAGTAGTAAATGCGGTTCTTAGTAGACCACAAGCTTAACATGGGACAACAGTGTGATGCAGCACCCCCCCCCCAAAAAAAGCAAAATAATAAAAAAACTAATGCTATTCTAGATTACATCAACAGAAGACCCAACTTGAAAGAAATGAGATGCCAGCTAAAGATCAGGAAGAACTTTCTGACGGCAATGGTAGCCAACCCACAAGGGATACAGGGCTAGGTGGACGAGTGGACAATCATTATCTCCAGGATGTTTCTAACATGAAACGTTAACTGCCCCCCCCACCATGGTATAGCAGAAGCCTTGCTATGCTTGCATGAATTTGCAGACTGCTACGGTAATAGAGATAAGAATCTACCAGTTTAGCAAATTACAGGAAATGTGACCTTTTAGGGTTTGGAAAGTACATAGGTACTGTAACAACAGAGCATGACAGGAAGCTAGGTGGCTTTCCAAAACCATATATGAAACTGCTAATGCAAGCACGGAACAAACATGAGAGCCCCCACAAGTGGCGAGAAGATCAGAGCTTAGCATGCGCTTGTCTGTGCAGAACTTTAGCCACTTAGTAAGCTTTTAGGGACGCGGGTGGCACTGTGGGTTAAACCACAGAGTCTAGGACTTGCCGACCAGAAGGTTGGCGGTTTGAATCCCCGCGACGGGGCGAGCTTCTGTTGCTCCTGCCAACCTAGCAGTTCGAAAGCATGTCAAAGTGCAAGTAGATAAATAGGTACCGCTCCGGCAGGAAGGTAAATGGCGTTTCCGTGTGCTGCTCTGGTTCGCCAGAAGCGGCTTAGTCATGCTGGCCACATGACCCGGAAGCTGTACGCCAGCTCCCTTGGCCAATGAGATGAGCGCCGCAACCCCAGAGTCGGCCACGACTGGACCTAATGGTCAGGGGTCCCTTTACCTTTACCTTTATAGGCATCGGGCATGAGCTCAGGCATTTTTGCAATATGTATAAGTATCTGCTTCCACCAACGTGAGGTACACAGCCTTTTATTCACCCTGTGTCTAGATTGATGCATCTCTCAAACTTTTCCACCCATCCTCTCATCAATTGGCTTTACTGCAGGAGGCAGTGCCAGAGACCCTTTTGGGGGTGGGGGGGTGTTACAGTAAGAACTGTTCAACAGTGGAACTGACTCCCAGGAGAGGTGGTGAACTCTCCTTCACTGGAGATATTAAAGCAGAGGTTGGATGACCACCTGCCATGGATGCTTTAGCTGAGATTCCTGCAGCACAGCGGGTTGGACTAGATGACCCACGTACCCCTTCCAATAATACAACCCTATGAACTCACGGCTATGCATAGGGTTGGGCTGCATAACTCTTGGTGCTGAAAGCGCCCTGCTATCACCCCCTATCTTGTAGCTGGGCTGCAGGATGCAACTGGAAACACGCGCATTTTGCATGCTTCTCAAATCACAACTAGGCATTGCAAAACGCAGGAGGATTTGCAGACTTCCGCTGGAGGGAGCACTTCTTTTTCTTTTCCTGAGAAGCGAAAACCCACAGGACGGAGCCGCTGCGCGAATCTCAGCGCTAAGATTGACACCGCAACCAGCCAAGGGGAGGAAGGCAAGAGCTGGCCCGGAGCTGCTGCCTTTACGCGGCTGGCCCCGCCTTGCCCGCTGGAGCACACATGGCTCGGTTTCCAGCAGTTGCTGTCATTCAGGCGCTCCCTCCTCCTCCTCCTCATCCGCCTCCTCCTCTCGCTGCCGCGGCGCGCAAACAGGCTCAGCGGGGCCTCCGCCGGCTCCTGCGCGAGATGCGATGAACTAGAGAGCCGCTCGCAGCGGCGGCAGCAGCAGCTTCTTTTGTTCGCAGTTAGGCGGCCCGGCTGCGTCGCTGTAGCTGCGCGTCCCTTCGGGGATCCCGGGCATGAGCCCGGCCGGCTGCCTGCGCCCATGCGGGGCTTTGAGTCTTGTTGACGGGGGGGACGCGACCTTGCGAGGGGGCCCCCGCGGCGGGAGATGCGCTGGTTCCCGGAGACGCCTGGAGCAGCATGTTCCCCGATGCCGACGCCGCTAACGTGCCCTCCAGCAGCAGCAGCAGCAGCGGGCAGCTCGATTCGGCCGCCGCCGGCTCCCCTGCAGCTCAGAGTCCCGGCGAGTCGTGCGGGAGCGGCAGCGTCCCGGCCGCCGCCGCCGAAGAGGACGACGAGGCGGCGGCGGAGACTGGTCGCGGCTTGCCCTGCTCCATGCTGGCCGCCGGACTGGGGGTGCTGTTGCTGGCGGTGTCCCTCTTCCACCTGGGCCGGCAGAAGGAGGGCGACGACGGCGAGGAGGCGGCCGAGGCTGGCGGGCAGCCCAGCCTGGCCTTGCTGCTGCTCCAGCTGGCCCTTTACCTGGCCTGCGCCGCCAGCGCCTTCGTAGTCGGCACCTTGCTGGCTCTCGTCAGCCGGAGCCGCGGCCGCCTCAGACCCCCGCCGGATTTCCGCGCTGCCTGGAACTGCCGCTACCCGGGCAGGGAAAACGCCGCTCCCTTACTGCAAGCTGCCGTGGTAAGCAAGTGCCCCTGCCATGGACCCCTTGCCTTGCGCCGAATTAAGTTTTCCAGACTCTTTTCAGAGTGCATTCCTTGCCTTCCAAAGCAGGGCTGGAGTTCAACCCAGAGTTGCCCGTGTACTGTGCTCTCTTCCTTGGGTTCTCAGCTCCGTGGGGTGGACAGTGCCTCTGAGCCCATACAGAGTATATTTTCTTCCCGACTTGGGAATCGCAGAGATGTTCAGCCTTCCCCAGACATCTGGGGTTCAACTGTAGGCCTCCCGGGATAGTATGTTCGGGTAGACTGGAGTCCAGGCGTCTTTTTATTATTATTTAGCAAGTAAGTGTAAGGTGGTCTAGGCTTGATTCCCGCCCCCACCTCAATATCTCATACTAAAATAGGAATAAGGGGGGGAATCTGTGTACCTGGACTGCGTGTGTTCCAGCTTAGCGGCCTGAAACCTAATTTCATCTCCCGCTTCCCTGCTGAAAGATGACTGTCTCCTATTATTCACCTGTGCAGTGACAGTGCAGTTGCTCCAGTTATTTTGGCTGCAGTGCCTGAAGTAGCAGAGGATTATTTCAGGCCTGCAAGCTTAATACTGGTAAACTTGTTCAAAGTAGGATTAACAACAAGCAACACTAGGAAGTGTGTGCTGTTGATAGGTTTTAATGCTGCCCTGAAATGGTTGTATTTCGTTTGGGTTACTGCTTTCTCACTGTTTTTATTCATTTAAACCACGTGTCACTCAGATAACCCTTTGGAGCAATGCAGAAGTACAGTAAATAAATAGAACTGGTTCAGTAGGCGAAGCTGGCCAATTTCAAATGTGTGTTCCTAAATACTACGTGCTTATGAATAAAAAGCAGACAAACATATCTCCCTATGCAGTTGTTTAATTTGAGGTGTTCTTTTGTCCATTTGGCTTTTATATTATGGCTGGCTGAACAGGCAGGGTGACACAGCCCACTTATATGGCAGTGGTTTTTTGGGGGTGCCATTAAAGTGAGGCCCAATTATGAGAAGCAGCAGATGAGGATGAAGGCACCATATTGTACAGGATTTTGATGACATTGAAGGATCAGCACTTCATTCTTACTTTTGGTAGGCTTTTGTTTACCACTACAAAGGGGAGCTTGCAGAGTGGATTACTTCTCTATACCAAAACACGCACACACCTGTGCTCCCTAAATGTAGAAAGTTAGATGTTCACCAGCTCCGGAATATCTAGTTTTCTACATTGAGACACCCATGCCGGCTGAAGTGGTGCAGCCCACACAGATTTGTATGTATGCAAATCTAATTCGTCATCAAATCTAATGCACACCTCAATTTTCAAAACCTTGAAACCAGAAAAGTATTTGCTGGCGAATGTATATGTGCCATCAAATCGAACGCGCACCCCTAATTTTCGTGACGTAATTTGGCTAAAAAAGGTGTGCGTTACATTCGAGTAAATACGGTACTGAAGAACTGTCATTCCTTATTTGCTGTGAGGATAAGTGGGAAACAGTGTTTGAATTGCCACAGCTAATTTTGATTGTAGAGTGTCAGATCTACTGAAAACAATTCATAATGTTGATCACACAGGAGTTTAAGCCTGCTTCATACACGACAATTTTCCTATATTACTTTTCTCAAGGAAAATGTACCCCACCCTGTGATTGCATGTAGTATCCTAGGACCAGAATAGACAGATGTGTTTGTTGCACATCATAGTATACTCTTACAAATTATATCCAGAGGGGAATAATCAGTGTGAAGCACAGTAGATGAACGTTTGGTTGAGAGCTCACATATAAATAGAAGCTAAACTTGTAATATTTTTTTCCTTATTCTGTAATTGGACAGACAATGCCTTGAATTTTATGTGTCTATGATTTGGGTCAACTGATTTGTTGGCCACCACAAGCCAGCTACTATAATCACAGCAAAATTCTGGACATGATAAGCATAGTAGTAATGTACACTGATTTGAAACCTACTGATTATATCATCTGCCTTGCATATCAGACAAAATTATTTTGCATTGTTGGCATTGGGACTAGGCATATAGTTGGATTTATCTCCCCCATTAATGGGATTTCCAGGTGTATATCTATACTCACTCTGTGTGTGTGTGTGTGTGTGTGTGTGTGTGTAATTGGAAAAATTATGCAGTAGAACCTGCCTTAGCCTGCAGTTTTAATTGGGAACTTCTTTGAATGAGAGCTGTCTTATCGTTAATCTCAGCAATTTATTAAACCATCCACTAATGGTGTCGGCCTCCAAACTCAATGGATTTTGTTGTGCTGCAAGACTTGAATTGATTTGGCTCGTCACTTGCACCACTAAAGATCAAGACTATTTTATTTGGCTTTAAGATACTTGCTTGTTTAGCAAGGGTGGAATAAATGGCAGGCTGTTTGTTTTACCATTGTAAAAATAGAGAAGGTGCCGCCAAAAGCATGCCGCATGGGATGTGAGGTCTGATCCACAGGTAGCTGCTGTTACTCCCTGGATCATTACAGACCAAACTGCTAGTTCTTTATCTGCTAATGTAGATTAACTGGAAGTACACTTTAAAAACCCCCATGAAATTACTCCAATCCAAGTCCTAGCTATGTAGGAAGGGTATTGCAAAAAAAGTCCGGGGAAGTTACTGACCCATAAAATACTTTTTAATCTGCTTGTCTTTTTGCAAGAGCTAATTGGATATACTATTGTTTGGCTTTGTGAAGTAATGGTCATAGAATATAATAAACTTTTGGATCCTTAGTGGTTTGTATACTTAGACTGCTAATTGGCCTTTAGCACTAGAATCTGTTTCATTCTGAAGTGTGACCTAATGTGTAGTTTATTGATAACAGCTATCTTTTGCCTTCCAGCTTTGAAGAGTGGGTGCTCCTTGTCCTTGTTGCTTGGATTCTGTCTCTAGATAACATTCTTAGATGAGAGCAGCCTCTTGATTACTTGCGGAAATGTAACCTTGCAATTGCAAATTCTCTTGCATTTGTAGGCAGTAGAATTAAATCCTTCACAGCCCTTTCACTTTTTATGTGCCTATGCTAGCTGTCATTTTTTGAGGTGTGGAGCTTCCCTTATAAATGCTGCATTTCTCCTTTATGGTTGCACTCTTTTATATGCACCTCTAGTTTTTTATATGCACCTCTAGTCTTTTCTGGGGACGCTGTGGTGCTGTGGGTTAAACCACAGAGCCTAGGACTTGCCGATCAGAAGGTCGGCAGTTTGAATCCCTGTGACGGGGTGAGCTCCCGTTGCTTGGTCCTTGCTCCTGCCAACCTAGCGGTTTGAAAGCACGTCAAAGTGCAAGTAGATAAATAGGTACCGCTCCGGCGGGAAGGTAAACAGCATTTCCGTGCGCTACTCTGGTTTGCCAGAAGCGGCTTAGTCATGCTGGCCACATGACCCGGAAGCTGTACGCCGGCTCCCTTGGCCAATAGAGCTAGATGAGCGCCGCAACCTCAGAGTCGGCCATGACTGGACCTAATGGTCAGAGGTCCCTTTACCTTTTTACTAGTCTTTTCAAGCATCCTTCCCCCTTTCCTTTACCTTTCTATCTGTCCATCTGACACAGGCAGGTATGCTTTCGTTGGTGGGTTTTTTAAACAACAACAACACATTTACGGTGCAGTTTTATAGGTGGCCTTAACAATATCCCATTTATTTTCAGATATTTTGTTAAAGGCCAATCTTGTAACTAGCAAAATGCGCAAAGTTGGTTTCCTGACTGGGAAAGAGGGAGCAACCTTCCTTTTTTGCCATTTGAGGAAGTCAGGGCAAGGAGTGGCTCTCAAACACAGCTAGTGTTGAAAATCCTAAGGAAATCACAAAGTCCCTCAGACCAAGGCTCTATAATTGCAGCACTTAGTTTCTTTTCTTTCCTGTTCTGCTTTATTTGTTTGTTTGTTTGTTTGCTTGCTTGCTTGCTTGCTTGCTTGCTTGCTCTTCATTGATGGCATGCTGAAGTAGGTTCCCTGAAAATGGATAACATTTTATAAAAGCTGCTTAGAGTAGGGTATTTTACACCACGAAAGAGTAGGGTATTTTACTTGTTGCGAATGCTCTGTGTTTAAGAGAAATTCCAAAATCCATATTTGTTGTTGTTGGTATCCATCTATCTTGAGAGACAGTGGAGTGTGCCTCCGGGGGTGAAATAACTGAAGTGACATTTCTGTAGCACAAGCCTGGGCAGTTTGTATGGAGGTCCTGCTAGGGTTGCCATGTGCCCTCTTTTTCCTGGACATGTCCTCTTTTTCAGGGGTAAAATTTGGGACAAGTTGCATTTACAGTCATACCTCAGGTTACAGATGCTTCAGGCAGGTTGCATTTTTTTGGGTTGCGGACCGTCGAAACCCGGAAGTAGTGGAACGGGTTACTTCTGGGCTTCAGCGGTCGTGCATGCGCAGAAGTGCTAAATCGTGCTTTGCACATGCACAGATGCGCTGAATCGCAACCCGCCCATGCGCAGACGCGATGCTGCAGGTTGCGGACGCTGTGGGTTGCGAACGTGCATCCTGCACGGATCACGTTCGCAACCCGAGCGTCCACTGTATTTGCTTAGCATCATCTTTTTTGCTCTTCAAAATATGGCAACCCTATCCTGGGCTGCCCAGATGACAAGACACCCCCCCCTGGCCTCACATGTGGTCCAAAGGAAAGGAGAGCAATTTGTTTGGCACCAAGAGTTGCCAGAAGGAGGCATTCAAGGCACCATCCAACCATCTTAGGGACTCCGCATCGCTTCTCGGCATTTTGGCTAAGATCAAGGGGACTCCACTCTGGATGTGTGTGGAGTGGAAATAACCTCTATACAATATGTTCTACCTGGTTCAGATTCTTATTTGTTACAGGCAACCAGACCAATATTGGTTTTTATTTCTTTTCTTACGGTTGTTTCTCCTACTTTTCTTACATCCTGGAACCATAGCTGTGTTATGGAAATCCCGCCAAATGGGTGGGGTACAAATAATAAATTATTAGTATTATTATTATAGCTGTCAACTTTTCCCTTTTCTTGTGAGTAATCCTATTTGGAATAAGGGAATTTCCCTTAAAAAAAGGGAAACGTTGACAGCTATGCCTGGAACTCTAAGGTTCCCACAACAGGTCTCTGTTTCAGGCGTTGACCAGACCTGGATTTTCTTAGTTTCCTCATGGTGGATGCTTGATACTCTGGTCAGGACATGCTTTGGAACTTCAGTTTCAGATTGTAAAAATATAGTGGCAATGGAAAAATCCGCCTGTTTTCTACTCTTGAACTATTGACAGCACAAATGGGTAAAGTATGAAGGGGTAATTAATCTGGGTTTTTGTGTGTGTGTAATGATTGATTTGTAGACATTTTAATAACATTTCAAATTGTGGGTGTTTTGTAGACCGGAAATTATTATCTGCAGGGTACTATATTTTGTTTTTATGGTTAATTGTATTGTAACTTTTATTTATTTATTGCTACCATAGGCAGCCTAGAGAATCTCGTTCTGGGTGGGATATAAATAATCCAAGTAGATAAATATTATCCATAAAATGTAATGGAAGTATTTGTAGTCAGAACTCAGAACGTCACTCTAGTTTGTTGGGGATGAACATTATTCAGCCAAAGGAACACATTCCTTCATGAGCAATATTGCATACTAGTGGTGGACGCAGCCACATAAACACATCTTTCTATCCAGACAGGCAAGAGGCATTGCCACAGTTCTGTTTTACATTTCAGCCAGGCAAAAGCACTTGAGGATAGACAACAGAGCCCGAGAAAAGTTATGGCCTCA
Organism: Podarcis raffonei; assembly: GCF_027172205.1. NCBI lineage: Eukaryota > Metazoa > Chordata > Lepidosauria > Squamata > Lacertidae > Podarcis > Podarcis raffonei. The sequence continues at coordinate 30,003,668 of NC_070610.1, read as the reverse complement.
AGAGAGCCTTGAGAGTTGGGAAGCATTTGACCTTCAGGCTTGAGATTTCCCACACCCCCCTTTTGTTCCTAATTTTTCAACATTGGTGTGAGTTCTGTTGCTGTAAACACATTTTAAATAGAGCACTCTTGTAGGTCAGAGAGAAGCAGTTGCATGCGATAAGATTTGTTTTGTATTGCTTAAATCCTTTCCCAGCAAGCCTGTACTCTTTCTAGTGAGGTATTTCTTGTCATGATTTTTTTTTAAAATGTTATTTAAGGATTCAGAGTTCATTCATTCTAATAAGTAACACCCACCCACACCCTGGCTTCTTTGCTATTTGGTTCAGAGGGAAGTTACCCAATATTAGCTTACTTGTCATTCAAGCCTGAGATTCAGATAATTGTGTAACTAATTCCCAGATGCTGTGGGCTCATTTGATCCGAACACCCTACTCCGTGTGATCATAGTAAATCACTTGTGAATGAGGGGACTTTCTAGAACAGTTTGTGATACAGCATTTGGAAGAGGGTGGTCTGAGGGAGTTAAAAACAACAACAGAAATCTCTTGAATATCCCTAAAGTAGCATAAAATATCCCTACATTAGCTTTTTAGATCCCGGTCCAAATAAATGATATGTGTACTCTACATTTTATGTTTATGTTGTGAGGTAACAAAAAAAGGTAAAGGACCCCAGGACGGTTATGTCCACTCAAAGGAACTATGGGGTGTAGTGCTCATCTCACTTTCAGGCTGAGGGAGCCAGCGTTTGTCCACAGACAGCTTTCTTGGTCATGCGGCCAGCATTACTATACCGCTTCTGGCACAACGGGACATCGTGACAGTAACCAGGGCGCACAGAAACGCTGTTTACCTTCCCGTCACAGTGGTACCTATGTATCTACTTGCACTGGCATGCTTTCGAACTGCTAGGTTGGCAGGAGCTGGGACAGAGCAACGGGACTGCCTTTGAGGAAAGGGTGGTATGCAAATTTAATTAATAATCATAATAATACATTTTATAATAATGATTAGGAAGCAGTTAAGACATGTGTACTTAAAACAACACAAAAGTGACCTTCCTGTGTATGTGAATCTGAGAATAGGCCATATATTTCAGTTTAATAAGCTGAGATAGGAGCAGTGCTGTTTTTCTAGAAAAAGAGGTACCAGAATTCACTGTGAACTTCTCTGTTTCTCTCTTAGAATGGCAATGGCACTCACCTGAGAGGTGCTGGAGCTGAGCTCCTGTGAGCTCTGGCTGTAAAAAAAAGCCCTGGATAGGAACAAACCTTTGCCCACATATATGCCCCTTTCAGTTCTTCCTTTGTAGCATTAGTAATCAAACAAAGAAGCCTTTAACCATAGTTGAAGTTGGCTTTACATCCTGGCTTCTTTGAAAACTAGTAACCCGTAGTTTTCCAGTTTGTACAAAATGGGAAATGCAAGTTAGTTAGAGTCTTATTGGATTGATTGCTTCTACAACAGAAGGGCTGTGGGCACGGGCAAAAGGTTTGTTCATATGTCCGCTTATTTGGCCGAGAGGATCATTATCCAAAGCAGGCCAGAGAACTAATACCGAAATGTTATTAGAAGCAGCAACTCTTCATTATAAAACTTAAATCTGGCGTTAATTGACACCCAGAGTGAGAGGGCAGGATCCACTGAGGAATATTAATTGTCTCAATATTTAACATTAAGCATGTGTGACTCATCTAGTAGTGCTCCTTCACAACCTGAGTTTTTCATTTGGGCCCTAGAGTGAAATAAGATGTTTCTTTTGTGGACAGTCCATTATTTTTATGTTCCTGGCGCTATGCCTGTTTTTGTTCCTCCTCATAATTTCCTAGAAATAGTTGATGGGCTTGTTTGTTGGTGGTGCTGGTTTTTCTGTTTCTTTTCATTGACTGAAGATAACCAAGAGGGAGGGATAAATATGCACAGAACTGTGTTTGGTTGCTTGAACTGAATATCTGAGAACGCTTTGCGGAGAGGGCCATAGCTCCTTTGTTGACCTAGTTTAGACCTTTTTTGAAGCCAGTAGAACTGTTCATTTCCACACGTACCTGCCATACAATAACAGTACAGATCAACCATGTCGTCCTGGAAGTAAGTCCTATTGTATTCAATGGGACTTAGGAAAGTAGGGTTAGCACTGTAGCATATGAGGCCCTTCTTTGAGTGCCCTTTACATTTGTGGCATGGCAGGTGGCTGCAGGAGAAAGGACCTTCCCTACTTGATGGTCCAGCCCAAATGTGGAATGGTGCTTTGCTTGGCATTTCAAAGCCAAGCAAATGCTCTTAGTAAAACCTCTCTTGTAGGCTATGCTGTGTGTGCTTATTTCTGCTGCTTTTCGTAATTGCTTTTTTATATTGTGGCGTTTAATGTTTTGGTTTTAAGAGCCTTTGGAGAGCTTCCAGTTGGACTAGACAGTATGGGGGTAGATGGGCCAATGGCATGAGAGTATAAAGTGGTTTCATATGTTCATAACCCTTGAGTGTGATTCAGAAGTGTACATAAGAAGAAAGTACGCTGAGTATACAGTTAGCAGCGTACAGCATGCCCATGAAATGAGAGGCCGTACTTTCCATGTAGAGCACTTTCATTCCATGTTGCACAGGGGTGGGAAACCTCCAGGCCATGGGCCAAATTTGACCTGCCAAGACTCCCCATTTGGCTCACCAGGGCATTTTGGCCAAGCCCTGCCCTACACCTGCTACCATATATGACACTCACCCCCCCCTTCCCCACTACAGTGGTCCCAGCCGAATTTGAGTCCTTCCCCAAGCTGCTACTTTTAGAACAAAACAAAAAGGGAGATCCTGATCACAGATTTCGCACATTACATCACATCTGGTAGTTTTTCAGGAAACAAGGTAGGATGGGAGTGGTGCTTTTAGTACCTGTGATATTTTGACCGATGAATTTTTTATACTATATATGTTGCATTTTTGTATGTGTATGTAATGCGATTTATGACATGGTGGCTTGCCTCACACCATCTAAACGAAGCTGTAAATACCTATTCTGACGGTTATTGTGATTAAAGATGTTGCTGGTCATCTTGCACTTCAAAGACAATACTGGTGCTAACTTGGGTGAACAACTGAATCACCCTTTTTGCATAGTGTTGCTTTTAGAGTCATTGGAGATGGAGAAGCTTTGAGGGAGATGGTTTTATCTGTGAAGATGCACATTTATTGGACACATTCAGCTGTATAAGAAGTCCTCCTAGGTGAGGTGTTGATTCCGATCATGTTCGTCCCTCTTTCATGTTGGCAGCAAATGTTGAATGTTGACTCCTTGTGACTTCAAATATATGGTTGTATTCTTATCTTGCATACTGTGGCTGTCAAATCTGCTGTGGGTTGACATTTCTAGGAGATGAATGGTTCTCTTCCCTTATTAGTTTACATGTCCTTATTTGCAAATGATAACTTAATTTTCTCGCTTCAGATTGGTCATTTAAGAAACTGAGCAACTTTTGGAGTCAGGAGACTGGCTCGGAGTTTTGGCAAACCCCAGATTTGGAAAGAAAATTACTTTTTAAACGACTGTTAGTTCGTAAGGCTGGGCTAGATGTTTCGAACGTAGTGTATGCTTTGCTGGATTTAACAATCAAATGTCATTATTTAAATACTGCATTCATCCATGTCTTAGGTGTGTGCATGTTTGCTTTCTTTCAGACTCTTTTATCTGGAAACGCACATGAATCTGTCCAGTCAAGGAGACTGGTGATTTCTCATAACATGGATAAAGCTCTGAAAGAAGGTAGGACTCAAAGATAATCAGTTATTTGATGAAAAAATATTTCACACCATGGGATTTTGTAAAATAAAAAATTAAGAACCTCCCTCACACCCACCCACAGTACTTTGGGATACATTCAGGTTGCACAACTAGTAGCATGGAATCTGAATGTCAGTAACTGTGCTGTCATTGTTTAAAGGAGATGTATGGTTGGTTGGATCCATTAATGGGGTTCCCCTAACAGAATGGAGTGCTCTTTGGTCTCAACTCTCCCTTTCAGCTGTGAAAGATCAGGGGATCCTATGGAATAGAGTTGGAGGTGGCATGGGGGACTGCAGTTGGAAACACACAACAGGCTGGACACTGGCTAACAAACTGAAGCTTCATTGGACAAGGCAGAATATGACTACTGTACTCAAATAAACAAGAACAGTAGTCTTCATAGTGAGCACACCTGGCTCCTTCCTTTCTACATTTGGAGGTTTATATTACATACAGGGCTTTTTTTTCAGCCAAAGCTCACTGGAGCTCAGCTCCTGCATGTCTCAGGTGGATGCTATTGCTATTCTAAGAGAACAAGGGAGAAGTTCATGGTGAGCTCCAACATCTCTTTTTCTAGAAAAATAGCACTGATTACATACATACATACCAAAAGTAGTCATAAACAATAAAGAAAACATTAAAAAATACACAACCAAAATGAACAATTTCCACATAAATCACAAGAAGTTCTAAAATAAAGATACCAAAAAAACCAACACAACAACATCAACAAAAAACCTCAAACAAAGAGTCTGTCCAGCAGCCTCAGTTTTTGTAGTTGAAGTGGAAAAGTCCTGCAAGACAAGGAGCAGGTCTTCTAGAACTCAAAGCCAAGAGGGTCTATTCCCCCCCTTTTTCTCTTTTTTAAATTATCACCTATTCAGTATTGGAGAATCGTGCTGCTGACCTTGAAAATGATCAAGGATGCACTTCTCTTGCATTAGTTTCTTCTTGGAGTAGGCAGGCAGTTAGGACAAACACTGCGGGTAAGAGATGTGATTCAATCAAGCAAAGTCTGTAATAGCTGGCTTTTAAAACTCAGGAACCTGTCATCAAAAGAATATACGGTGCTGATATACCCTGAGTGTGTCTCTGTTTTATAAAATGTATTGTGCAGCCTAGGAATGATATTCTAAAGGCAGTATCCAAATAATCTAATTAAAAAAGAGTGAAGACATGGCTTAGGTTGAGCTGCCAGCAGATAAAGGATAGTATTTTCTGTTGTCTCTTAGAGAGCTTCTATCTGTAAATGAATGCTGAATTGCAAAGGCTGTGTTGTGGTGGTAGGGAGTAGCCTTGCATGGGACTTAACCATGAGCATTCTAATTGTGGAGGCAGGAAAAGTCAGCCATGCAGTGTTGGCAGTTGGCATGGTTGCTATTAGCAGAAAATTTCATGCATTGAGTTGAGATCTACAGTGACCAGAGATAGGAGGCTTGGTGCTAAGGAGCTGTGGGTAGAAGTGCATGGATTTACATTGGAACCAAAACCAGCCAACACTTTGTATTGCATGCCCATCTACAGTTGATAGTGGGTTCAGTCACTTCTAATGTTATGTAAGGTTTGTTACATGAACAAGCGTTGCACCTGTGTGGCCTCTTGTCCCCTCTTCCCATGCTCTTCTTAATCAGGTAACTGCTCTGGCAAAGTCTGTTAATTTGCTGCTGCATCTAAATCTGCAAACTGTAATTCCTGTGAAAGTGGAAGTAACAGATGTAAAAATGTGGGAGGTGAACCAACCCAGCTGTCTTAGTGAGCAGCATGAGGCTTTTTGCTGTAACTCAGTAAGATGTGTCTACTTATACGTGACTATAAAGCAGTTAGGCATGACGAACCAAAAAGGTATGATAGAGCTGAGTAGTTAATAGTTTCATAAAACAAAGCTTAGTTTTCATGTGACATAGTGTGTTTTATCAGTTGTACTTAGTTAAATTACTCAAACTGTGGGAAATTACCGTATTTTATTTTTACTTACAGTTATAGGCAGCTACTTAGGATTTCTAGTAAGGTGACTGACAAATGGCACTTGCAGTCTTACTCTGTGAACCTTCAGCAAGCTTTTTCAAGGCCGTTTTTTCTTATATCATCCCTTTCTTATTTTTTGAAAGGTGGGAGAATGCGATACGCTGAAGGTGCAAGCAGCCAATGTTTTCAAGCACCAATTGCTCATAACAGTACTCCCCCCCCCTTTCCCATGGCTCCTGACTGAATTCTGCTTCATCTTTGGTGTTGCTTTGGTTTCAGTGTTTGACTACAGCTACAGAGATTACATTTTATCTTGGTATGGTCACCTCAGCAGAGACGAGGGACAGCTGTACCACCTGCTATCCGAAGACTTCTGGGAAGTTGCCAAGCAGCTGCGACAGAGGCTCAGTCACATTGATGTAGTTAAAGTCGTCTGCAGCGATGTAGTGAAAGCTTTGTTAACCCACTTTTGTGACCTTAAAGCAGCCAGTTCCAGGTAAAAACATATTCCACACAGCACCCTTATTCCATTTTAGTGTAGCTATTCTCCCCTTCCCCTTTTGCTTGTGTTTAAACAGTATTGAGAGACCCCATGAGGTGTAGTGGTTAGAGTGCTGGACCAGGACCTGGGATACCAGGGTTCAAACTCCACTCGGCCATAAAGCTCACTGGGTGGCCTTGGGCCGGTCACTGCCTCTCAGCCTAACCTTCCTCACAAGGTTGTTGTGGGGATTAAACAAGGAGAGGGAGCCACTTTGAGCTGCTTAGAGAAAAAGATGGGCTATAAATACAAATGATGATGATGATGAAGAAGAAGAACAGTGAAGCCTCCTTTGAGGCAACACCAACAAAAACAACGATAAACAGCAATGATAACTAACTTTTTTGGCATGTATGTCACAATACAAGTCAAACCTCTCAGAGACTATATATGCCGCTTGCTCCCTCATACATTGTGGTGGCCTGTGTCTAGTCTACTGAGCTGAACAGGCCCTGGTCAGTAGCAGAAAGGCAATCGGAAGTGTAGGCCTGATCCTACTTTTCTGGCAGGCATATGGACTCTCCTTTTCCAACCTAAATGTATAATGAACTTCTATTGTTTTGGTGCATGTGTTACAGGTTTACCTTCTATGCATGGCAAGGCATTGTTCCCATCAAGATTAGAATTGTGGCCAAACTCATAAATGTTTTCTGTCCTGTATTAAAAATGATTAACTTTGCCAATTATTCTGTTGGGAGCTACAGAGTGGCTGGGGAGACCCGGCCATATGGGTGGGGTATACATAATAAATTATTATTATTATTATTATTATTATTATTATTATTATTATTAAGCTTTTGGGGTGGGGTCATTTAAGACCTTTTTGAGCTCAGTTAAAGATGGGCTATGGAGGTTGCCAGAAAGCAAAACTTGACAAGAGTATGTATGTATGTATGTATGTATGTATGTATTTAAAGAGAGAATAATGCCACTGATGTGTTATCAGACATGGATTGCAGTTGTATATTTGTTGTCCACTTCTCTTGCACTAGGAACTGAATCCCTTTGACTTGGGTGTGTTCACTACATAGGCGTGTGAAGTATATTGTGAAAGCTGATGTTCTTGCAAAGGGAATTTCCTCTTTGTTCTTGTAGTTAATTTTTTTGGTTGGCCTTGTCATTGGCAGTACCTAGTTGGCAAAGGTGATTAACAGAAACCACAACAAACAGGGAAGCAGCAGGAGCATCTTAAAAAAACAACAACAACCCAAATTAAAGTATATTTGTGTGGTTGGACCCATGGGCTGCTTGGAATCCCTTGAACTACATCCTTTGAAACACAACTGTGTATTCCCCCCCCCACCTGTTGCACATTGAATGTGGCCAGTTAATAGCTGTGTAGTTGGTATATGTGAGTCCTTGGGATGCGGCAGATCTCCATGTGGCATTGAAGCTCACTGCATGACCTTGCTGGCCAGTTTGTTTGTTTATCTTGGAGATGCTCTTGATGCAATAGATTAAGAACCAGGTTGCTATGTGGCTTTCTCTAGCAGAGAAAGAAAGCTCCTTGACCTATTTTTATTCCAGCCTTCAGTATGAATTCCCAGAGTGCTTCACATAAGAGGAAAATGCAAATTTAAAAACCCAATTAAAATATAAATAAAACAAAACTGAATAATAAAAAATACAGTTATTAAAAGGCAGCAGAATCTTAAAAGCCAGGTAAAAAGGATCAGCAGGACTAAAACTATAGCATGCGCAAATAAAAAGGTCACCAAAGTAGGCACTAGATGTTTCTTTTGCATAACCTACTTCTTAAGGATGTTCTGTGTTTAAAAATGGGACAGCTGCTATAAGCTTTCTTGCTGGGATACCAGTATAGCACAGTAATATTACATATGCTCTCTTTTAGATATTTACAATTGAATGCCCAGTTGGGAATTGAAACATGGAGACTTAACAGGATTTCACTGTGTTTTAAAATCCATGCAAACTTTTAGTGCAGTGGTGGGGAACATCTGGTTTGCCAGTCTGATTCTGCCTGCCATGGTTCCTGGTTTTACCTATGAGAACCTAACACTTGCTACTCACTTTGTTGAATTGCAGTTAGTTTTAACTTTCTGACAGGCTCAGGTAATGAATCAAGACATGAGTTTGTTCCAGTTGCACTTTCATTATAGCTTATGTGACTTGGGCACACTCTTTGCTCTTGCTTACACCCTCAGGAGGGATCACTTGCAAGTTGCTAACTTGCCGCTGATAGCCTGGTAAAGTACTGCAGGAAAATGCAGAGAACAAACATGCCTTGCAAACTAGGTTGAAGGATAGGTAAGATTACTGCTGCTGCCATTTTCTTTCTCCTCTTCTGTTAACAGCTTTTCCAGTAGTCCTTTTAATGCATGTGGTAGACATGGGAAACATGAGAGGGTTTTTCTTTGCAAATAGTCTCAAGGCCAGCCAGAAATATTAAAGCAATTAAGAAATAAAAGCTGAAATATCTGACTTGGTAGCTAGATGGTCTCTCTCTTAGCAAATGAAACAAAAGGGGAACATCCATATCTATAGGATTTGTGTTTTCTTGCTAGTTATACCTTTTTTTCCGGAAAAGGGTTCTAGCAGATCAAACTTGCTTTAATTCTGCCAATCTCTTAAGAAGCTGAGGCAATGCAGATAAAGAGATGTACAGCCATTTCTGCTCCCTTGTGAATTACTTAGCAGCTTGCTTCAGACTTGTGTGGAAGCCCTGGTAGATAGATATACAGTACAGTCCTGTGAAAAATGTCTTTTAAGATTTACTGCTGCGTAAACATCTTTTAGATTTATCTCCTGCCTGTTGGGGAGCCCCTTTACACTGTCAAGATGATGAAGAACCAGAATGGTTTCAGGATTTGTTTTGATTTTTTTAAAGTTGCAATTAGCGTTAATAGGAGGCTAACATGAATGTGGTCTCAGGTTTCCTTGCAAAAGACTCTCACTTGCACACCTTGATCAATTACCCTACTTTCTAAGAAGATTTTTGGCGTTTAATGCCTTTTAAAATGCCACTCTCAGCATGCTTGTCTCAGCCAATGGTAAGAGACCCATTTCCTTTGCAGAGGTATCAAAATGGCCACACCATCCTTCTTTCCAAGCCATGGTGGCCCGAGGTTGCAAGGCTGTCCTTGTGCATTCAGGAAATTTGCAGGATGAGGGAAGTCAAGTAGCCTGCTTCTTACTTCTCCTTGGTCCAGGATTGTTCCTCCAGAGACTGGCTTGAAAGCCTTGGTTGATTGAGAATGCTTAGCCAGCTCTGAATAATTTGTTAGGGGTTTGGACTAAGAGTCCCCTACACTGTGCTTTTCCTGAGCTCAGTTCCTACCCTACTGATTGTCCCAGTGATTGGGAAGTTACATGGTCTCACTTTCTTTTTGCTATGAAAACAACTGTGGGTGGGTGGGCTCAGAGGAATGGACAGCTTTCTTTAACTATCAAGGTTTATTTAGGGGAAAGGAAACTGAATGTATAATTCAGTGTCTTTTACCCTAGAGTTTGATCTAACTATAGCTTTCCTTTGAATAAGGACTGCGGGTTGTTTTGAACTGCAAATAGAAACTTGGAACTTCTTCCCTTCATGCATCAAAGACTGAGACAGAGGGGAAGTGTGTGAACCCAGGACTTAGGTCTGCTTTTCCCAATAAACTGGATTTAAACTATGGTTTGGTGTTGCATCTCAACTGGGCTGGTGTGTTTCATGAACTGTAAATGATTTTTATTTTAGGTGATGTTTGATTTTGTTCTGTCTTTGTTGTGAATGCTATACTTTGTGCCTGGTAGGTCTCTCCTTTTACTTATCACCTGCTGCCTGAAAATGCTGCATCAGAACATGTTAGAGCTTTATGGAATACTTTCTTGCATGCATTTTATTGCAAGAGCTGCGTCAAGGATTTTCAAACACCTGCTAAGATAAACTTATCCAGTACATGTTTGCATACTGGCCCTCTTACGCAAGCATACGCTGGAAGTATTTTACTGGTTGATTGGAAATGGAAATGAAGCCCTGGTCTGGGCCTTTTTCTACAGCATTTGCAAAGCAGGCCTCAAACTGACAATTGCAAGCTCCCTTGCAAGCTGACGGCTTTTCAATAACAAGATGGACCAAAATGAAAATCTGTGATGAATGCTTTGTATGGAAATTCTGTAAAATAGACATTGGAGCTGTTGAAAAATACATTTGCATATGTTTGTTTGAACCAATTCATTGAGCTTTTTAAAGTTTATCTGGTTTATTCAAAGCAATAGATAGCATAAAGCTGAAGTGAAGCCTTTCAAATTCCTCCACAGACATGTTAGAGGGAACACAGGGATGTGAGATTTGATGCTTGTCCCCATAAACCTTGTCCCCACAAACTACTAAACCTCACCATGGCATAGTGTTGTGAAATCACAGGGGTGTGTGTGTGTGTGTAAGAAATTCAGAAATGTTCATAACTTTGTTAACATTGCAAAGTCCAAGTGATTTAAATTGCTGTTTTCCTTTTCTTTCTATAACGAATAAAGAAGAAGGGAGGGGCTTCCTGTGGGGAAATGTACAACTAAGTCATACTGTAACTAAAAAAAATAAATACATTGCATGTAACATTCAACAAGGGCAGTGGTTTTTATAGGTAGCTGGCTTTCTTCTTTTATGGTTCGGGAATCTTCAAGCAGTGATGACTAGAGGATGATTAACTTTCTGCTGCTCCTCTTTAGACTGGAAGAGCAGCCACGGCCATTTTTATTGCATCCGTGCTTGAGGAACTCTGATGAAGAAGCAAGATTCCTGCAAGCATGTTCTCAAATTTTGGTGTATTGTCTTCTGCCCTCAAAGGATGCCCGGTCGCTGAGCTTGCGCATAGTCCTTGCAGAAATACTTGCATCAAAAGGTAATTATAGGTCAGGTCAAGCATTTGCTCACGATTAGAAAATCAGCCTGCACATTTATTTATTTATTTCATAAAATTTATACATTGCTTGAGTCTTAAGAAACCTCAAAGCAGTTCACAAAAAAAAAAACAAAGCAAGAAAATCAAGAAAAATTCACAGCCGTATCTCAAAACATACAAAAGTTAAAATAGTTGAAACAGATTAAAATTTCCTCAACAAAAGTTATTGGTCTTTTGGAGCCTGTGGGCACATTTGCAAATTGCAACAACTGTTGTGGGCACCATGGAGATACAGTCGTACCTCAGAAGTCAAACGGAATCTGTTCTGGAAGTCCATTCGACTTCCGAAACGTTCGGAAACCAAAGCACAGCTTCTGATTGGCTGCAGGAAACTCCTGCAGCCAATCGGAAGCCGCGGAAGCCCCTTCAGACGTTCAGCTTCCGAAAGAACGTTCGAAAACCGGAACACTCAATTCCGGTTTTCTGTCGTTCAGGAGCCAGAACATTTGACCTCCAAGGCGTTTGGGAGCCTAGGTACAGCTGTACTGCGACTTGGCAAGCATCACAACACCCTTGGCTACAATGGGATGTTTTTTTGAAGCCTGATTTTAGTGAGGGGAGTAGAACCTGTGGGAGCCGCTTTGGCAACCCTTCCTGTGCATGCATTGACTTTATTGCACCTTGCTTGTTCTGATAGCTTTTTAGAGGAGCCCAGGAGATCTCTCTTTGGATCTACAGATTTGAGCCGCTGAAAAAGCCGCACGTTTTTCTTGATGTGTACCACAGTGAAGGCTTTCATGCAATGAGGGCAGGCATACAATTAGACTGAAGGCAGCCTGACTCATCAGGTGCATGAGATGAATGTTGCATACGAAGGCCCGTACCACAATAAACTTGTCAGTCTCCAGGGCGTCACAGGCTTTTTGCTGCTACAATCTAATATTTTTTTCTGGAACTCATAAATGGAAATGTCTATTTCATTTAGAAATAAAGGTGACTTCATTTTAAGTAGGGCTATCAGCTTACCCTACTCAGGTAACCAACCCTGATTAGTTGGTTAATCACCTATCCTTTCAATGATTATATTTGTAAAATAATAATAATTTATTATTTGTACCCCGCCCATATGACTGCGTTGCCCCAGCCACTCTGGGTGGCTTCCAGCATATATAATAACATGGTACAGTGGTACCTCGAGTTACCAACGCCTCAGGTTATAAACGGTTCAGGTTACAAACTCCGCTAACCTGGAAGAGTTACCTCAAGCTGAGAACTTTGCCCCAGGATGAATTCGGAAATCGTGTGCCGGTGGCACAGTGGCAGCAAGAGGCCCCATTAGCGAAAGCACGCCTCTAGTTAAGAACAGTTTCAAGTTAAGAACGGACCTCCGGAACAAATTAAGTTTGTAACTAGAGGTACCACTGTATTTTCAGTATATTACTGAAACCTCAGTATAACTGTCTCTTTGAGACATTAAACAAATTTTCGTGATTTACAACAATAAATAAAAACCACCATTAATTCTTAGAAAAAGAGGCAAATTTTTATATTTTTGTTTTCATTCTTTTACTCATAGGAACAAAGGAAGCTGTCTTATACCATTGGTTCATTTTGGCCAATATTGTCTATGGCAGCTATCTAAACTTTTCAGATCTAGGCTCTACTTTTAACACAAGCATGCATTTGGGAACTTATTTCTTAACATTTTACCATATATTTGCATGGTGGTAGTTCTCCTGTTGTGACCCACATTGGATCACACCCAACCCACTAGTTGAAGACCAGTGGTCTACAGTGACTGTCAGGGGCTCTCCATGGTGTCAGGATAAGTATCAATCCAAAAGAGTCCCATAAAAACAAGTATTCTCTTAATTTGCAGCTCATCTGATCTAAAATTTGCACTTGCCGATCAGTCAACTACAGCTATAATGGATTGAATTAAAGATTTAAAGCTTGCTCTCCTATTTTTTTTCAGGGTTCTAGGAAATACTTCATAAGCATGAAGCAACAGTATTTTAACAGACTGAATTTCCAAACTCCTGTGATTATAAACTTCTAAGGTTGTGTGTCACCTCCAGCTATTTTTAGGAAACATTCTTTAAGGCTACAATGGGATGCACACTTCTTGGGAACAGTTTCCCCACTGGGCACTGGGATTTGTGTCCAAGTAGGGACGCGGGTGGCGCTGTGGGTAAAAGCCTCAGCGCCTAGGGCTTGCCGATCGAAAGGTCGGCGGTTCGAATCTCCGCGGCGGGGTGCGCTCCCATTGCTTGGTCCCAGCGCCTGCCAACCTAGCAGTTCGAAAGCACCCCCGGGTGCAAGTAGATAAATAGGGACCGCTTACTGGCGGGAAGGTAAACAGCATTTCCGTGTGCTGCGCTGGCTCGCTAGATGCAGCTTCATCACGCTGGCCACATGACCCGGAAGTGTCTCCGTACAGCGCTGGCCCCCGGCCTCTTAAGCGAGATGGGCGCACAACCCCAGAGTCTGTCAAGACTGGCCCGTACGGGCAGGGGTACCTTTACCTTTACCTAAATAAGATCAAGCTGTTAAGAATTTTAGAAATAGATGTAACACCAGCATTTAGAAGTGGTTCATTTGTATCCATAAATTCAGGCTAATATTATTTAGTGCAAAATGTACAGGTTTTTTTTCCCTCGATGAAGATGTCTGCAGCATTACATGTGTGCCGCGTTCTTCTTTTTTAAAACTTCAGTACTGAAACCCATGGTAGAGCTCCTGAGTGATCCCAACTACATCAACCAAATGTTGCTTGTCCAGATGGAGTACCGGGAACAGGTGAACGAGCATCACAAAAGAGCCTACACATATGCTCCTTCTTACGAAGAGTTCATCAAGCTTATTAACAGCAACTCGGATGTTGAGTTCCTCAAACAACTAAGGTAATTCCATGTTTGTTTATAGGAAACTCGACACAAAATAGGTCCATTGGCATTCATTGAATTGGGGGCAAAGTCTGTATCAGAGAGAGAACAGGCATGTTCTAGTTAGTACTTATGGCATGCAGGTAATTGAGGCCGTGGGTAGCTAGCTATACTATGACCCATATCCAAAGTGCGTATTCTCCAGCCCAGTGTTTCTGGAGGCAGGTGTTTTTGCTTTATTGAACTCGCAGGAATAGGCCACACTCATAGGATTTATACCATGCATGGCCAATCCAGATGGCTTATAGAGTTCCTGAGGCTGCTCACAGGAGTCAGATTGCATGCATGGCCTTATTTCTTTCTCTGTGCATATTGTTGGGTTTTTTTTCATTTCACCCTTGACAGGAGCTGGAGGCAGGCGTAGGTCAGCAATAAAGCACTTGATGTCAGTGAAGTTAACTGTTTATTGAAAGAAACAAAACAGCTCTGTCCTAGTGGTCACCACAACCCTTCCCAGGATGTCTTGGCCCAATGAATCAGTTGTGAGGACTGAAGGGCCCTTCTCCTCCCCGGAGTCCTTCCCCAGCAGCCGAAGGCTCCATCGTCTTCTCTCATTGCTCCGCCCACTTCATTTCTCTGTTTGTTCTGGGAGACCAAGGGGGAGGCTCAGATATATAATCTAGGGCTGGGCAATATCTGGATTTTAACACCGTGATACATCAGCAGCTAAATACTGCAATTTACTGATATATCACGATGTGTGGAATGTATCTCGGCTTCTTCTTCAGAAGCAGATGAGATACATCACTCAGCCCCATACTGCACTGGCTCGAGCAATATGGGAGCTTGATCAGCTGAGGGGTGGGTAGCTTCCCATGCCCCTCAGTTGATCAACACCCCCTTCCTCTGGCTTGCATGAGCTGGGGGGGGGCATCTTCCTTAAACTATTCAGCTGAGGGGCGGGAATCAAAATTGCAAGATTATAGTCTTTCTGTAAGCCACACATTTAGATAACATAAGATTTCTGGTCTTAGTAATATTTTTAATCCTTTAATTATTGTATACATGACTACAAAAATATTCTGAAAACTGCTACAGTCTGACAGCCCTGAGAGTTATAACTGTTAAATTTTGGTAGTAGAGATGTCGGTGTAAACATTAAACCAATCCAAAATGTCCTATCCTCTATACTGCATAAAACCAAAAACTCTGCTCAGCCCTTCCACTCCTCACTCAAAAGTCTTTCCTTTAATTGTTGCTTATAGGTACTATTAGCCATGAAGCCAAAAAGATCTGATTGTATTCTTCTCTTTGTAACTAGGTATCAGATTTTAGTGGAAATAGTTCAAGCAACCACTATCGGCAGCTTTCCACAGTTGAAAAGGCAAAAAGGTAAGTTGCGTATTTTTGGGAGGTGTTTAAAACTAGAAAACCTATAACTAATTCTTTACATGGCCATCTGAGATTAATAGTTTCATGCTGTACCAACTGAGCTATCCCATCTGTAAAATGAGAATACTGTTCTTACTTGGTTTATAAGGAAAGCAAACATAGCGGGGAGGCTACATTGCAAAATGTGAGGGGGGTACCACTGTGTAATATTGCATGCCCTCTTTTACCATCTTGAAATGATGTATATCATCCTAGGATATGGCCATTTTTGTTTTGATGCCAAATTTGTCTACATGCGGAGAGAGTCTAAGCAAAGTATTTTCGTTTGATGAAAAATGAAGGCTGGTTGAAAACATGCCTCTCTTAGCCTTCAGCTTTCTACAACGACAATGGAACCACATTCAAAACTTTTCCATCATTCTAAATGTTGGTTGATCCATTTCAGTTTTGCTTCACGTACATCATTTTTATTTTACTGAGATGACTGTTCCTTTGTTCAAGACTGGTACATTTTACTTGCTTTTTGGTTCACTTCTCACATCTGTCCACTTTAGTTATTTGGGGACGAAAGGGCAGACTTTTATGTTGTGGGGTTTTGCCCTCTGGCAATCCATTGTGATAAGCACAATGCACTGACAATATCACTACTGGCAAATAAATAACATAATAGAAGATTAATGAATAATGATAAATAAATGGCATAGTGAGAATCCCAGAATAGCATGCTCATCCCCCAAAATCATTTGAATGTTTTTGTGTGCCCTTACGTGGGTTTCTGACGTGCTTCATTTTACTTCAGTTTCATTTTAAGTGCGTAATTTTCTGTTCCATTTTTGTTACATACTCTAGTTATCTTTCTTTTGTTCCTGTTTCTAAAGGCATGCTTTGAAATGGGTTACTTGAAATAGGTTATTTATTGCATAAAAAGCCTAATGTTGAAATAGTACTGAAGGCAAAATATAAACAGTAGTTGTTGTTAACTTCCCTTTGGAAAGAGCGAGATATTTATGAATATATTCATTTACTGGAAAGACCATTTCATAAGATACTGAGTGGAGAGGATACACAATAGGCATGAGACTTCTGTTTGTGCTGTGATTTGTAGGCTCAGATCCATGATTTCCAGGCATGGGTCCGAACGTTTTTCTTTCGTCCCGCCGCTTTCCCTGGAAAGACCCACTGTTTACTTGCAGTATCATCTTACCCCATAAGTGCCCACTCAACTGCTTTGATCTGTGGAATTGGCATGGACTGTTACAAATCCCACATAATACTCAATTTGTACTTATAAGAAATCAGTCTTTTAAGCTCTACCTATCAGGGAGGCGCCTTCAATGTACTTTTTTCAGCACTTGCTTATAACATTTGCGTAGGTAAGATGTTGATGTATCTTAATCTCTTTTTACTGTACTGTTAATTTTAATTATCTTTTGCAGTCGTACCTTGGAAGTCGAACAGAATCTGTTCTGGAAATCCATTCGATTTCTGAAATGTTTGGAAACCAAAGCGCAGCTTCTCATTGGCTGCAGGAAGCTCCTGCAGCCAATCAGAAGCCGCAGAAGCCACGTCAGACGTTCGGCTTCCAAAAATAGTTTGCAAACCGGAACATTCACTTCCTGGTTTGCGGTGTTTGGGAGCCAAAATGTTTGAGAACTAAGCTGTTCGAAAACTAAGGTACAACTGTATTTTATTTTTTTCCATTTCTTGTTTAAAGGTTTCTGATAATTTTAATATTTCTTGCAAACCACTTGGAGGTTTTATTGCAGTTGAGCAGTATATACGTTTCATTAAATAAAATAAAGAAATAGTACTCAACAAGAATCCATTTCTGCTAGCAAGCAGAAAATGCATACACTGGGTTATTGATTTTTAAATACATGTCCAAACTGTTTGGTCTTGGGCTCATGCAGACTTCCGTTTGTGCTGTGATTTGTAGGCACAGGTCCAAGCAGAGTTTGTCCCTGCCACTTTTCCTGGGAAAACGCATTGTTTACAGCTGAATCGGAACAAACAAGCCAATAGTAACACCTTGACCTTAACCTGGTAACAAATGAGCAGAGGTGTTATAAGCTCATTGTACCAGCAACTATACTGCAGCATTCCGCACTTAACTGCAGTTTAGAGGCCAAGTGCGAGAGAAGGGCCACATAGAGTGCATTGCAGTAATCCAGCCTTATAATCACCAGTACTCAAACTACTGTGGTTTAGCTCTCTAGGTCCAGGAATCAGGTTTCTAGAATTCATATTCAGGAATACAGTTATTAAAGACTCAATGGGTCTGTGCTGAGATAGCAAATGGTGCCCTTGGATGTTTTTAGTGTCGCTAATAACATTTAAAGTCGTACTTTGGAAGACGAATAGAATACGTTCCGGAAGTCCATTCGACTTCCGAAATGTTTGACTTCCAGAGCACGGCTTCCGATTGGCTGCAGGAAGCTCCTGCAGCCAATCGGAAGCCGTGGAAGCCCAGTCAAACGTTCGGCTTCCAAAAGAACATTCGAAAACTGGAACGCTCACTTCCGGTTTTCGATCGTTCGGGAGCTGGAACCTTTGACTTCCAAGGCGTTCAGGAGCCAAGGTATGACTGTACAGTGGTACCTCAGGTTACGCTTCAGGTTACAGACTCCGCTAACCCAGAAATAGTGCTTCAGGTTAAGAACTTTGCTTCAGGATGAGAACAGAAATCGTGCTCTGGCGGTGCGGCAGCAGCAGGAGGCCCCATTAGCTAAAGTGGTGCTTCAGGTTAAGAACCGTTTCAGGTTAAGTGCGGACCTCTGGAACGAATTAAGTACTTAACCTGAGGTACCACTGTACTACTACTTCTTCATTTAAAAAAGGGTTGTGCAAGCCAAGTTGTTGCTTTTTTTTGCTACTTGGTCCACTAGAATGTCCTTCCCCTCCGAAATCCCCTCTCCCTGAGCTGCAGGTAAGAATCCCTTACCTCAAAAATGCGTCAGTGTTTCTCTCTTCATAGCAGCTTGCTTGACATTTGCAGCAAATGGCCATTAGGATGACAAGCTGACAACTAATCTCTCTCATTACGTCCTTTTTAAGTACCCCCTCAGCATGATTAGAAAGATTGCTGCAAAGAACACTGAATGTGTGTCACAAAGCCTCTTCCGTGCAGCTTTTAGAATTGATTGCACATCTCCCTTCCTTCCTTGACAGAAAATGGAGCTCTCTCCAATTTCCATCATCCTGTGAAATTACTATGGGCTGCTGTTGAAATAATTCTCCCTGTGTCTTCTAAAGAATAAAAATACTTTTAAAAAGTTTATATAACAAACTAACAATAGTTTTTTTAAAAAGGTCTTCTCTACTTAGTGTATCTGCAGCCCAGGCACATACCATTGGCTACCAATTGGCCCGATATCACTTTGCCACTCTATGTTTTATATAATGTGTTTGTTTTAGCCTTTCAAATTGTAAACCATCTTGAGTACCTTGGGAGAAAGGTGGTATGGAAATCAAATCAATAAATATTTACTTAATTTTGTGGCTGACCCTGAGCTTACAGTGCTACTGTCCCAAGTTCAGGGGAGTGCAGCAACTGAGAGCTGTGTATTTTTCAAACCACTTCTGATTCTGTATGTAAATTTTAAAGTATTTATAGTATTAATTTTTATAGTGTTCTATTTGGCTTAGAAGGAAAAATGGAAGGGTGGTACAGTCATACCTCAGGTTGAATGTGCTTCAGGTTGAGAGCTTTTGGGTTGCGCTCCGCGGCAACCCGGAAGTAACTTAGCGCGTTACTTCCAGGTTTCGCCGCATGCACAGGTGCTCAAAATGACGTCATGCGCGGAAGCGGCAAAACGCAACCCACGCAGATGCGCCGTCGCGTCTTACGTTCCATTCAGGATGCAAATGGGGCTCCGGAATGGATCCCGTTCGCATCCTGAAGTACCACTGTATATAAATTCAATAAAAATTTATATGTTTCTGCAGATCAGCATTGCAGGCTGCAACTCTGTATAAGTTTTTTATACCTCACAGAGGTATAACAGAGACTTGCTTCAAAGTAGACATATATAGAATTGCATTTTATTTTGAATTTTTCCAGATATTTGTTTACCATATCCTTGATTGTCCAGTTCATTGATACCAGGCAATAGTGGAGGCTGCTGAGGGTGAACCAAAGGAATATGGAATTTGTTAGGGTGTTGTTAAGCTGGAAAAGCATGCTGGAGCCAGCCAGCCACCCACCCACCCACCCACCCCCGCCTCTTGTTTATTGGCTTTACCTCTATCTCTTCAAACCACAGTTTCCCATTTGAGTCACAACTGTGGTTTAAATGTCAAGCTTATTGATCAAAATCTTGATATCTGTGTATATTCTGTTTCTTGACTTTCCTTACGCATTTTTGTAGAATGCAAAAAATCTTTATGCATTACTCATTTCTACTCACTTGTTGCGGAAAAAGTTAGCTGTGGACTTGTGGCAGACTGGAGACTTTTGGAAGAATGGGAAGGTGGCATAGGGGAAGGTGGTATTCTCAAATTTCAGCCAACCAAGTGTTTTCAAGAGAAGATCTGATGCACAGTCTTGAATTACTTGTTCTTTTACCCACTTGGTTATGGGCCAGGAAAAGATCCTTGTTAGTTGTACTTTTCTGTATGAGAATAGCCTTCACTTTCAAAATTTGGACAAATACTCCACCTGGGGTCATTTCTTCTTCAAAAGATCTTGCTCCCTCAGAGTTTAAGAGATTCTGAATCAGTAACTGTAGGAGGCTACGCAGTTTCTTCCACTTGAATGTTTCAGTGTAAGTAGGTACAATTTGTACTAGCTTTTAAAGTCGATGCGAAAAAGTGCACTTCTGTGTGTACAGGAACCAATTTGTACAGCTTAATCGTTTAGGTGTAGGTGGTGAAGGAATTTCAATTTTTTAGTATTTTGAGTAGGCATAAATATACTACTCTTCATTTTTGCATTTATACATATGAGAAACACATTTCTGATGGATAATAAAAAATACAAAAAACGTTGCATATATCCAGTTTTGTAAATATACTCAGTAGAATAGGGGCTGTTCGAAATGTTTGAATCCTGTGATTAAGACATAGAGTAGAATCCATGAAAGCTGATGCTGTAATAAATTTGTTAGTCCTCAAAGGTGCTGCAAGATTCTTTTTTTAAAAGTATTGTTTTGGCTTCTCTACCTATAAGAGTGTGATGATAGATAGCACTCAGGTTTTATACAAGTTTTGGGAAGACTTCAGCCCTGTAGTCAGACCAGAATGCCAGAAACTGAGAAACCCCTCTCTCAGAGTGCAGGTGGGGATGCAGAATAGTTTAGTAGTCATTGCTAGGAAAAAATCATTTTGAAAAGCTTTCCTACCTCTCACCGACACTTATTTTATGCCTTGGGTTTTAATTTCTTGCAGATTCTTATCAGGTGCTGTTGCAGTTAACTTTTAGCTTTTATGTCAGATATAGCAGTGCAGAGTTTGTGCAGCTCCCAAAATGTGACTTTTTATAGTGTGCTTAAAAACCTTCAAAACAAACTATGATTGACACTGGAGATCATATTATTGATGATTGCTGTTCAAAAAATATTTTGAGGTTTTCAGTTATATTCCGCTGTCTAATGATGTATTATGGCCAAAAGGTTTGTTAGTTATGAAAAAAACAAACCACCTTGATTCTGTGCCTTGAGGATAGATCAAAGGGATTGAGGGGGGAAATGCTTAGGTGTTTAAATTTCAAACTATTATTTATAATAGCTCAAAAAGTATTGTATTGTAAATCATTTGAGGATGCCTCGTGGGAAGCAATAGATAAATAAAAAGCAAGCAATAACTTGCGAATTCCAAACACTGTGGTTTGAATTTATTTTTTGCATCTTGGGCACAGTATCAAAGTTTTTCTCTTTCATTTATTTTGAATGTTTGGAGGAGAAAGGCTTTTAGGTTGTTGTTTTTTTAGCCAGTGTTGTAGTGACTTGTTCACAGTTGTCCAGGGCCTTTTCCACTTTACATGCAGAGTTTTTGTGATTTGGGTATTTGATTTGATTTGATTATTTAAAGAGGGAAAAGTCCAGAATAACAGGACGCCTCTACTTTTATGGGGAAGGCAGGCTGGTGTGATTCCACATTTGTGGACAAGCCATAGAACTGGGAAGGCCTAGGCTCAAATCTTGAATATAAAGTTAACTGGCTGATCTTGGGCCAGTTATTTTCTGTCCCAGCCTTACAGGTTGTTGTGAGGATGTGCTAGGCAGAATATTCTGCACCAGGCAGAATAACATGAGAACTGTGTGCGCCACATAACCTGCCCTGGACCCCCTAAACTAGACTTCTGATTCAGATTAAGTTGCTACTGTATTTGACATCTGTATGTGAACTGCCACCTTCCCCTTCACCTCAGGCAGCAAAATGTCTTGGTGAGAGAGAGAGAGATAAACCATGTACGCTCCCTTGGTTTTCGAACAGCTTAGTTCTTGAACGTTTTGGCTCCCGAACATCGCAGACCTGGAAGTGACTGTTCCGATTTGCGAACTATTTTTGGAAGCCAAACATCTGACGGGACTCTGCGGCTTCCGCTTGGCTGCAGGAGCTTCCTGTAGCCAATCAAAAGCCTGCACCTTGGTTTACGAACCGTTTTGGAAGTCGAACGGACTTCCGGAATGGATTCCGTTCGACTTCCAAGGTACAGTACCACTGTATTTGTAACTTGTATCTCATGGACTTGAAGTTGGTAGCAGTCATTTTGAGAGAAGCACCTCTTGTGTGCCCGAGGAGAGCTCCTAATGTACGTAAAGTACCTGAAGCGTATAAAGGAGGCTAATTAATGCATCACTTACTATTCTGTAATTAGTGTTTTGCAGTGGTTCACTTTTTATTATGGCAGATGTGTTTCCGCAAATGCAGATTTTTTTGTTCTGGTTGTGATCAGGCATTTATATTCTTTTGCTAATTTTGTAATCTCTTTCTTGTAGTTAACAGAGGGTTTATTTAAATATCTTCAATTAATACTCTGTTCTGTTACTGAGCTAAATGGAGCAAAACTAGCCCTGTTAGGTTCCCTGAAGGAAACACCTGTTTTCTTTCATCTTAAAACACATGTGTCACTGGTTGTTCTGAAAGTTCATCTGCATATTTTTAGACATTTGTATAAACAAAATTTAAACTGTAGGACAAAGAGACTTCCTGAATTTTGCCTCAAAGAACAATTAAAACCTGCTCAAATGGTTTCCTGGTTGATCAGAACTGTTGTATTATAAAACCAGTATAACTCTCCCATCCGTTCATGGCCGCCAGAACTGATCTGAATGTTTGAGGCATGTTTTCATCCAGCAAGATCAATAATAGTTGGGAAACTTATATTTCATAGCTTTGTTGTTGTTGTTTAGTCGTGTCCGACTCTTCGTGACCCCATGGACCAGAGCACACCAGGCACTCCTGTCTTCCACTGCCTCCCACAGTTTGGTCAGACACATAGCTTTGTTACCTAGGTTAAATTTGATTATACAGTGGTACCTTGGTTCTCGAACATAATCCGTTCCGGAAGTCCATTCAACTTCCGAAACATTCAAAAACCGAGGCACAGCTTCCGATTGGTGCAGGCGCCCTGGAAACAATAGCCAACAGACGTTCGGCTTCTGAAAGACGTTCGAAAACCGTAACACTTACTTCTGGGTTTTTGGCGTTCGGGAGTCAATTTGTTCGTCAACTAAGTTATTAGAGAACCACGGTTCCACTGTAATTAAGAAAGCTATCCATGAGATCTTGGAATATTCCTGTTAAGGAGGAGTTATTTTAATAATTTTAGATTCTAGCAAGTGCCCTCATCAGTTTGGGATGGTTGCTGTAGAAACATCACTTACAATTAAACATGCTTTTTGTGTGTGTAAAGGATATCCTTCACTATTGATTTCAGCCTTTCATGTACAAGCAAGCAAGAGCACATCCCCCACCCTTGACTCCTTCCTTATTTTCACCTAAGATTTACATACAACTGATCTTTTGAAAATTGCTAACTATGAAGAGATAAGTGATTACTGAGAATGTAGTACTTTCTTTTCTGGTGGGACAAAGACTGTGGCCAACCTATATGGATGTGCATTTAATCGGTTTTGTTTTGAAGATGCCTTTCTGACCTCACTGTTTCATATCAAGACCCCGAGGCCTCCCCCTCATGTTGAACCTGGACACAGTATATTAGGTTAAATGGGCAAATTTGGGCCACATCTTTATTGGTTACAGAATGTGAGTGGTATTGGCTTAGGCATTGGAACTGAACCGACTATATCTGACTCCTGCCCGCCATGCAGGTAGTCCAGTAAGGGTCAACCACCAATAGGGGGAGCCCTGTTGATGTACATCAACTAGAGCTCCCCCCAGGTCCCCGATGGGGTCGTGGCATGGCCCTAGCCCCTACCTGGGCTTTGGACAAGATCCACACCCCGGATCCCTTTAATGGAATACCCTTAAAAATGGAGGGGCAGGTGATGGCCATACCTCCCCTCCCTCGAACCAGGTTTTACCAATGCCTAACTGCCAAACCTTACAAAAGTTGTGACAGTTGCTACGAGGTAGGTGAAAACCAAATGGCCAGTGCCAATTTGCCAAGTGGGAAAATTCCTACGAGGCCCCCTCAACAGGCAACCAACTGAGATCCATAGCAAGGCCAAAACGTCAGACGCTTGAAAACAGAGTGGGAAGAGGTGTGTGATGCGGCCAGGGTCTCCCCAATAATGTGGGGGCTTAGCCCGGCCCCTGCTGTGTGTGGGAGACCACGTGGCCTGCCCGAAACACCGCCCCACCCAGAAGTGGAACAGCCTTAACAAGTCTCCTCCCACAACATCTGATGAAGTCGACTGTAGCCTAGAAAACCTTATGCTGTAATATGTTTGTTGATTTTTAAGGTGCCACAAGACTCTTAGATGTTTCAGGGGTGAAAATAATAATAAAAAGCTAACATGTAAACCGTTTATGAACAATACATTTCTATGATGATAACAAGTGTTGTGGACCAATAAAGTTTATTAGTCAGCTTGCACAATTTGTATCTCGGTTAGCTGTTTGTGTCATAAAGGAAAGAAACAAAAAGCTACTTTTGTGAAATGTAATACCTTGGCACCAGGAGACAATCCTGACTTTTACAACAAGTTCTCTTTTTTTGTTTTGTTTTTTTGAAGCCAAGACTGCTATATGGGTCCATTCTTCAAAATTCATTGTATGTTGACATGCTGACCTTTTTAAGTTCAAAAAGTTAAATTTTAAACAATTGTTTTTGATAGACAGTAAAGGTAAAGAGACGGCTGCAATGAAAGCTGACCATCTGAGAGCCCGGAACATGAAGAGGTATATTAACCAGCTAACTGTAGCAAAAAAGCAGTGCGAAAAGCGAATACGTCTTCTGGGAGGTCCTGATTATGACCAGCAAGAAGATGGCATCTTTGACGATAGTGATGGCCCACAGAACCAGAAGGTAGGCATGCTGGCTCTCTGTGTTTGTTTGTCCATCCGTCCTTCCTTCCTTCCTTCCTTCCTTCCTTTCTCTCTCTCTCTCTCTTTCTCTGTGGGTGGTGGTGATGCAGCTTCTTCTGCGTCATGTTATAGGACCTGATTGGAAGTAAATGCAGGCAAACTGGAGGAGTCTCAGTACTGCAGCGGCTACATGTTTGCATGAAGGAAAGGTTGTGGCTTTTGTAAACAATGCAGAGATTTATCTCCCCCCCCAAAAAAAAACATTCTATACTTGTTATCTTTCACTTCCTTTGGAAAGTTCAAAATATCTTATGTGAGCCTGCTATCAGGGACATTGGCAAGGCCTGCACCTGACTCTCTCTGATGACTCTATCACCGTTCACAAATATTGACTAGCTTCAAGAGCCAGCCGGAATTTTTTGCTTGCTGTTGACCCTTGCTCTCCATAAAGTGGGAGCACGGAGGTCTTTGCTGCAGTGCTGCTCTTGAGTTTCAGAGGAGCCGGGAGCACCTCTTGAAGCCCAGTACAACTGTGCAGGGATTTGTCCTCATCACATTAAATTTGTAGGGACTGTGACCTTGCCAGTGCTTCTATTTCTGCTTCCCAAGGCTAAGCACAAGGTCAGGGGATTCCCCAGGCATTGTCAAAGTTTGGAAGAACAGAGAGAAACTTCCAGACACCACACTGACTATGGAAAGCAGTGTGGTCTCACTGATTCTAAAGCTCAGCACGAGATCCAGAAGATACCCTTGTGGCTATTTCTGTATGATATTCTCCCCCCCCCCCTGCAATTTTAGTGGAAACCTTTTGGAAATTGGGGGCCCACTAGGGGGCGCATAGGAAGATGGCCGACAATAACATCTCTCCGACCCACAGGAGGTAATTTGGAGGCTATTTTGGGAGTAATAAGCCTCCCAAAAACCCACTCAAGATGGTGAGTGGGGCCGTATGCCTGCTGTGCCCGATACCACCCCCGAATTTTTGAGGGGGATGGGGGCATTAGGCACAAAATGCTCCTGTGGGATTTCGGCACTCCTGGACGCTGTCTCTGACCTGCGCCACTAGCTGCAAGAACTTCAAAAGAAACAATTTGGCACGAAGGAAATGCACATACTTCAGGAAATGAGGAGGAGTGAATACTGCAACAGAAGAGGTCTCTGGAAAAACAAGATTTAAATTATGAGAAGATACGTCAAGATACGGTATGGCAAATGACTGATGGGGGAGGGGGAAAAACGTTTTATTTTACTCATGTGATTAACCCCAAGAATCCCCTCCCTTCAAGAGTCAAAAGCCAGAAATGAGGTTTTAAGGACTTAAGCTGTGAATCTAAGGCTGTGTGGAGATAAACTTTCGAACCAAAGCATGTTTTAGAAGACTGTGGAATGTATAAGAGCTTTGTTCTGACGCAGTCAAAAATGCCGTCGTCGCCATCTTGGGAAGCTCTGTCGGAGGAATAAGCCTGGGAGGAGGAATAGTGAAAGAGAGCGTTTTACATCGTGGGAGAGACTCCTCAAAGAGGCTTTAAGAACGACAGAGCTATGAATTTACGAGGGAAAAAGTGAACTTATCTCCAAAGGTGACGATTTATGGGAACCATCTGGATTGAGGTTCACGACGGGAAATCTACGCAGGAGTATTATCGGTGTATATCGGCTTAAGGAGACTATCAAAGAGACCATAAAGGACAAAGAGAAAATATTTGATTAAGAAGTGATGTGGAAACAGCAAGATTGGAAAGAACTATGAATATGTGTTTGGACTGTTTGAACATCTATTTGGACTTATTTGGACTGATTTGGACATTAATGCAGAAGTAATGATTAGATCAGAATCCTTCCTCGGATCTGGAAGTATGGGACCCCCCAACAAAATTTAAAAATTCGGCACTGTAATTTGGAATTTATGTGATGTGGTTTGATTCGATGTGATTGGCCGGTTAATAAAAATTTATTTTTTTTAAAAAAAGAAACCTTTTGGAAATTGTCAATTTCTTTAGAAAGCCTTTAAAAGCTGGGACTCTTGTTCCACAGTTAACATAATGGTACTCATACTACAGGCCAGAATGGCCCTCTTTCTTATGAAAATTGTGCTATATTGAAATGTAGTACATAATTTTAGTTGCTTACCTAAGTCAGTTTGTCAAATATATTGTCATGACATATATGTGAATCATATATTTGGGCACATGGTTGGCATGGGGAAGAAACTCCACATTTCATAATAAAATAAAACAATTTATATGTTCCAGCTGTGCTTTGGCAGAATATTTGAGCAGCAAAGGTTGTCCTATGCTGACTTCACAGGTAACAATAAGGACACTACCCCAGTCAACACAAATTGTCGTTCTTCCGGGTAAATGTGGACATGATTGGACCGCTTGGCTGCAATTCTGTGTGCATGCATTTAGAATTAAGTCTCCTTGGATTCAGTGGGACTAATTCTGAGTAAACATACACAGGACCAAGACTGAAAGGTTCATTATCTCAACTCCTCCTGAGATGCGGCAGAGTTAAAGGGCACCTGTTGAATTTTCATCCCTGAGTTTGAAGCTACTTGACTTTAAAAAGCTTAAAGGGACACACCGTAGCTGTGGACTAGCTCTAAAATTAGATCTTCTAGTTCATAGCCAATCACGTGACAGGATTCTTGCCTGTGTCCCAGCATAGCTGTCTGCTTTCAGTTTATTGCAGGGCACCAAGGGTACTGGAATTTCCAAGACCTTGTGAGAACATTTCAGCCTTGTTCAAGGACTATACAAATTTCACATGCTTGGAAGAGAAGGCATTTTAAAAACTGTATCTGTGTTGACTGCAGTTCTGAGCATCTTACTTGGATGCAGCTTCTACTGACAACAGTGGGTCTTGTTTCTGAGTAAATGCAATTAGGATTGTGCAAAAATTTGGTAAAACTGGCACAAATGCTTGCAGCCAAAGCTTAAAAACCACAACCTCTTCTACCATGATAATGATACATCTAATTCATTTTTTAATTCCTTTCTTACTTTAAAGCAAGTCAATCTGTGAAGAAATATTTGCAAACAATTACCACTCCTGACAGTACTGAATTAATAAAGTACAACGAGAGCGCCAGTGGTTGCATTGCGATAATATTTCAGACTGAGTTGTGTTTTTGCTTTTATTACCCTGTGGCATTTTTTTATATGCCCTTGGATTTGACTCCCCCTGCCTTGGGGATTTAGAGGCATCTAAATAGGTTTAGAGGGAATGAGCTATTTAAACAAGCGGATGAAATATATAGCGGCTGAATTTAGTTTTAAGATGGTTAGCAGTAAGAATCACTGGAGGGAGAGTGGCCTTCTACTTCCTTCCATTTAAAGGAAAAAAGAATCCTGTCAATAACTGTCAAATCTGTTTTCCTGGTATGCATAACAAATTCCTCTTCGAAGAGTCCAGTTTACAGAGATGTTGACATTTTTAAGAGTAAATTGAAGGTATAGAGGAAAAGGGAAGGGCAAGAAGAGTCAAGTAGATGTTCTGGAGTGGCCAGAACAAGATTTTTAGGCCCTCTTGTTCCATTTTAGATTTGGAGAGCCAGACATTGCCAAACATTTCCATGCCTTTTCAGTACCCTGCCAGTCTGAGAACAGGTTGTTGGGCTTCTCCAAGGCTAGGTTCAATGAGGTAGGGTACATTTTGCTATGAATTCCCTGCCCACCAGGTCCAACGTGTCCCCCTTGTAGTGGCTTGGGGCTGTGCAAAAGGAGTCTAAAATGTTTGTGGTGGAACCTCCAGTGCACACGAGTGGCAGCCCTTTCCCACTCTGCACCTTTTGTGCATAGAGAAAAAGGCCAGGCCAGGAGGAATTGGGTACACGAGTGCCCAGAGCAAGATTTTAATAATTTTGTGGGAGAGAGAAGACCCAGGAAATGTGCAGCGACTCAAATCCTGCTCCTGCTGTGTCCAAAATGCAATGGCCACATTACTTTCTGGGGTTTCGTTTATATCTCTCATAACCCCTGTTTTAAAGCAGGAGCATTGGTTGCCAGCTTGTTTCCAGGGCGAATTCAAGGTGTTCACGTTAATGTTTGAAGCCCTAAATGACTCAGGTGCCAAATTTTGGAAAGACCATCTGCTTCCCTAAGGCCCTCTCAGGTGCTAAGATCAGCAGAGGGCGCTTTCTTGGTAGTACCATTGCATTCAGAAGTTCATGGTGGTGGCCTGCAGGAGGACATTCTCTGTGGCAGCACCTAAGTTGTGGAACCTTCATCTGGCACCCTCACTATTGAATGGCCCTTCTCATTGAATGCTCTCTTTACCCTGGCCTCTAAAACATAACCCCGAGATGTATACTTTAAGGATGCATCCTATTTTTGTGACAGTAAGTTGTTTTAAACTGGTTTTAATGTCTTTTTTTAAATTGTGGCAACCCTCCTTGGGAACTTAGGGTGTAGGGTAGGTAAATAAATTAAAACAGCCACCAACATTATTATTATTATATATAGGACACCCCTGCAGGGCTCCTCTTCTACCAACAAGGTGGCGCTCTTGCATGCAGTCTTCAGATGCAGTTCCACATTCCTTGTTGCTGGCTAAAAATCAACCACCATCTCTCAGCCAAATCTTACCAGCTACCTGACAGCATTGCTTGTTAACAGGAAGGAGGAGTTCAATTTATTTTAATCAACACTGAAGCTATAGCTGATTCAGGTGGTGAAATGAACAGGAACAACCATGTTTTTCTGGGGTCTTTCAGGAAATACTTTGAGCCTCCAAAACAGATGTATTTTTTTCATGCTGAACATTTTGCTTGCCCTTCCAGCCACTAGATTTTGGTTACAGATAGCAAATCAGCAGGCATATAACTGTGCTGATAAGGAACACTTTAGAAGGTTTATTTCCCTCCACTCCAGTTAAGTTGCTTCTTGAGTTCTTGGTTAGAGCATGTTGGATCCCAAGGTTCATTGTTTCTGCATTGTAACAATTGCAGCACAGCAGTGGATTCCAGTGTCTCATTTGCAGCTCAGCGTGAAGCTATATGAGCTAGTTCTTAAGCTGTTAATGCTCTAGTTTCAGACATGTTTGCTGGGAGCAAGTCCTGTCTATTTATTTGGGACTTATTTAAAGGTAAGCATGACTAAGATTGTCCTGCTGGCCGTTTTACACATAACTGTTACGGCTCCAGATTGCAAAACTAAAGGTGAGGTGAGGAAAAGCTCTTCAACCAGGAAATTGTATAGATTAGAAGTGGAGTTGGGGGCTACTCTTGCATATGGAGCCATCAGTGACACAGAAGAGAATGGAATAAACTTTGCACACCTCGGGGCTCTAATATATGGAGGAGTTCTGCAAAATTCATAGAACTTCTGGATTGGGTGAATGAGTCACTGAAGATACACAAAGGAAAATTATTATAGTGTGTTCCTTAATTCCTTGTATTGGTGTGTGATCAGGTAGGGCATTGTCTTAGCAGTTGTGTCATGAACACTCATGAAAATTGTCTTTAAGGCTGTGCAACATAGCGTACCTTCGCACCATTTTTTAAGAGGTTAACAGCAGAATACTCTATCTGCTTCTTTGGAATAAACAATTGCTTATTATGTTTTTAGTATTTGGTTGTCTATCCAGAGAGCTGTGTGGAGAGCTGCTGAGTTATTCCCCCCAATTTCTGGATACAATTCCTTACTGCTCGGCACTTTCCCTTGGAACTGGGGGGAAATTCAAAACTCATGTTTGTCCAGCCCTTTGAAGGAGTTTGAAATGGTTTAAAACGGAGGTGCTCGGAAAGACCTTCTTTTTTAAAAAAAAATGTTTTGTGCAGTTATGTATCAACTCCTCCCAGGGACCATATAGAGAAGGGTAGGTTATAAATGTAATTAATAAGTAATAAATTAAAACGGCTTCCAACACAGTACAAGGAGCTGCTGCTGCTGAACCTAGTATACACAAAAACATTCTTGCATGTGCTAAGAGTGGCCCTTGTGGAGATGGCACTGATGATCTCTGCATCCATGAAACATTTTTAATGTCTCCTGAGATTTTTATCAGAGTGCTGGGAAAATGGTAAGGTATAAAAAACAATGAATCCAGAATCTTGGATTATCTCTGCTGATCATTCCAGCCTTAATCCACTTTGTCAATAATAAGTGCACTTAATGAGGTTTGTAACCTGTGAACTAGATTACTTAATTGAAATAATGTCATTAATTGTCCCCCTCCCCCCTCCAGATTCTTCAATTTGAGGATATTTTGTGCAACCCATCCTACAGAGAGCACTTCCGAACATACATGGAAAGAGTGGATAAGAGATCTTTGATCAGCTATTGGGAATCTGTGGAATACTTGAAGAATGCTAACAAGGTACAAAGTAGATAAACATATGTCATACCTTGTTATTGGAAATATATATATTTTTGGCAAGACTCTTAATTGTAAACCAGTGTTGTATAAAAAGTTGGCATTGGCTTTAGTATTCAAATTGCATATAAACTGCTCCCAGATATTTTATCAGTCCAGTCAGTTGTGCTGGTGTGGCAAAAATCAGGCCAAATTTAAAAACCAATTCCCTATTTCATGAAATGAGTGAAGAAAATGGACTGTTCGAAAACATAAACAGTTAAAACTTAATTTTTCAGATCACTGGTATTTTTTTAATAATGTTTTTAGTGTTCACACGCAGAAGAAGTCTGCTGCTGTGATCTCCCTACCATGTGTTGCTGAGGATCAGCAATATGAAAAGGAATAAAGACAAACCTGCATGGGGTGTGATCCTTCTTGCTTTCTGTTTGAGTATGCTGTACTCTGGATTATGATTATAATTATTTGCTGTATGCCTACAAATATTTAAAACCAAGGGTCATTCTTCAGAGAACCGAATAGGATAAACAAGCATATATTTAACTGCATGGTTCTTGATTATGATGGATGCATCTCTTCATGTTGGTTTTTCTTCCTCCTTAGGCTGAAATACCTCAACTTGTGAGTCAAATCTATCAGGATTTCTTTGTAGAAGGCAGAGAGATTACTGTGGAAAAGTCACTGTATAAAGAGATACAACAGAGCCTTGTAGGCAACAAAGGCATTGAGGTGTTTTACAAAATCCAGACTGATGTTTATGAAACACTGAAGGACAGGTACTACCCATCGTTCCTTGTCAGTGATTTGTATGAGAGGCTGATCAAGAAGGAAGAAGAGAGAAGTACCGTTCAGATGACATCTGACGACAAAGATGAAGTGGTGAGTGATGCTTGCAGATGCCATGGAAGATAAACTGGGTAAAAAACTAGAATATTTGATAGCATAATAATATTGGGGGACATGGATCATAAGCTCTGGTGGATCAGACCAAAGGTCCATCTTAGTCTATCATTGTTTCCAACAGTGGCCAGGCAGCAATAGCTCTTCCTACTATTGCCCCAACAACTGGGTGTGTTGTCTCTGAACCTGGAGCTTCCATTTAATTATTATGGCTAAGAGCAAGTGGTAGACACGTCTTCCATCAAACCCCTTTTAGGGCAGCATTCATGGTCCTTTTCCCACATCATGTTAACTTTCACAAAACCATGATGTAATTTAGCCTGTGAGATAGTGGCTGGCTCAAGGTTAACCTGTGAGCTTCGTGATTTGAGGAGGGATTCAAACCCAGATCTCATTCTAGTCGGCACAGTTATTTACTTCTGCTTAGACCATGTGTGTTAAACCAGGTAGTCAAGTTAATGGATTATACTTTAACATATCTTGATCACTGTTGGCTACTCATACTTTCTCTTCTAGAACCAAGTTTGTGAAGAAGTTATTGATGAAGGAAGCTCCGGAATTAATGAGCAGGCCAGTTATGCTGTGAATAAGCTACGCCAGCTAAATGACAGACTTGAATATAAGAGACAAGCTCTAAATTCTCTCTGCAGTTCACCAAAACCTGACAAAAAGGTATGTGGCTTTGTTATTTACATGCATTATACTGGCAGACTGTGTTTCAGAGCAGTCATGTAGATACTCTAGAGAGCTTTCACTTCAAAAATAAATTGGAAGGTGCTGTTTTCCAGGCTTCTCATTAGCCACTGATTGTTCTACAAAGACATTGATATACAATCTTTAATACTGTTTCCTTCTCAGCACCCTGAAAATCTGACCTTAGCAATTTATGTGGGTTGCAATGTTGTTCTGTCAGTGAATATAAGTACCGTATTTTTCGCCCTATAGGACTCACTTTTACCCCTCCAAAAATGAAGGGGAAATGTGTGTGCGTCCTATGGGGCGAATGCAGGCTTTCGCTGAAGCCTGGAGAGCGAGAGGGGTCGGTGCGCACCGACCCCTCTCGCTCTCCAGGCTTCAGGAAGCTAGCCTAGCAAGCTCCGGGAGCGATGGCGAAGCTACGCACAACTTCGCCATCGCTCTGGGACCCGTTCTGGGGTTGAGGGAAGCTCAGGCTTCCCCCGCCCCCAGCCCCGCAAACTCCGAGAGCGATGGCGAAGCTGCGCGCAACTTCGCCATCGCTCTCGGACTTTCCAGGCTTCACACAGCTCTCCGCAAGCTGTGGGAGCCCAGCGCTGGGCTCCCACAGCTTGCGGAGAGTTGCCTGCATGCTGAAGCCTGGGCGCACTGAGCTCAGCGCGCCCAGGCTTCAAGCTTCGCGCAGCTCTCCGCAAGTGGTGGGAGCCCGGTGCTAGGCTCCCACGGCTTGTGGAGAGCTGCCTGTTTTGGGGGCTGGGGTCCGGGGAAGCTTGGGCTTCCCCCCGTTCCAGCCCCGCGCCTGGGGGAAAAATATTTTTCCCCCTTTATTCCCCCCCCCCAAAACCAGGTGCGCCTTATGGGCCGGTGCGTCCTATGGGGCGAAAAATACGGTACATATGTAGCTGTCTGACACAGAATCAGATCTTTGATTGCTTATAACCCAGTAATTGTCAGTTCCAGCTGACACTGGTTCTTCTCCAAGGACTCGAGCATAGATCTTGCTCAAATCTATTACCTGATATTCTTTAACTGGAGATGGCAGAAATTGAGCCCTGGACATTCTGCATGTAAAGCTGGCGCTCCACTGCTGAACTATGAACTTTAGTGACAATGTGGAATACACAGTGGGGCTTTCTAGCCTTTCTGAAATGCTGCATGAGGGTCTATGGGCCTTTTTGATGGCATAGTATCAAACCTGCATTCCTGCCTGCTTCTCCAGTTCTGCACCAGTGCTTGCTTTTTGGTTTGGTAAATGAGAGACAAAATGATATCAAGTCCTAGATGTTGGCATGGAAGGTCTTGCCATGTGGGTTGATTGCAATATCACAGGAAAATATTATTCGGTGCTTTGCAGCTGTGCTGAGAAAAGTTGCCACATGGAATTAATCTGAGGTGTTTACTGGTATAACAGTAAGAACAGTTTTTTGTGCTGATACGAGCAATCAAGGGGAAATCAAACCCATTTAATTTTTACAATACTTGGCAACCATTCCATGACTTCATACAGCAAGAGGACCATGTTCACAACCTGCCTTTGACAAATGGCAGCCTGTGGAGAGTTCTACCAAACTAATCTCTGGAGTAAGACATCAAATGACCCAGACTTTTAAAAAAAAATTTATTGTTGTTGTTTTATTGTTCTTGCCATGAACAATGGAGAATCAATAAAACTTTTTTTTTTTAGTAATAACTGCCTTTATGGCAGTTGCTTATCAAACATTGTTGGTAGTTGTTTACTCGTGTATTTTTTGATCAAGTATAAGCCTCTTCTATTCTATTTCACTTTTCCTGCTCACATGATTCAATAAAATCAACCACAGTACCAGCTCAGCGCTTTCAGATCTTTCAGTGCATCCTTGGGCTTCATACATTAGCATCAAAAGCTGCGATATAACAACTAAGGCATGGCTAAGTCAGATTCCTGGGTTCATGCATGTTATGTGATGCATTCATCTGAAGTCATGCAATTGCCACTTGGCCTTTGTTACAGTTTTACAGATAAACACAACATTCTGTGTGTACCCATAAAAATAGTGTGTAGCATAACCATACTTTTTAAGGTCCAAAGATTCCAAAGCATCTTTACAATCTAGTTCTGCACCATGATGTTGGACTTCTCTGCATAGATTATCTATTAGGTTGCTGAATGTGCATTTTCCCCCAGCTGTCTGACAGCCTACTCTACCCCCCCCGCCCCCCCCAAATCTAAGTGAATTAGTGCTGGACAATATCTTAAGTATTTTTAATTTTTTTAGTTAACAGCATCTTTTAAAAACTTTTTTGTAGTGATTTTCCCCTTCCCCCTATCTTTCATGAACTCAGCACTAAATCTTCATTTATCATTATGTTTCAGGGCTTAATTTGCTTTTCATTTCTGAACTATACGTGACCTTAAGCAAATTATGCATGACCTTTTAAGCAGTACTGCTATGTCAAGACAGAGTCATTTAGATGGGGAATCGTTTTGGGAGCTTTTACTAAATTCCTTGCCTCTTTCCCTTCCACTGCCTGACAACTTTTTATTTCTCTTCCTTATTGCTACACATTTAATCTGTTTCCTCCAGTACATGCACCAGAGTGATCTGTTGCAATAGTTGTGTAGATTTTCTAGAAATAAGGAAAGAAAGAAAGAAAGAAAGAAAGAAAGAAAGAAAGAAAGAAAGAAAGAAATATGATAACCGGTAATAACAAGTGATTCCTCCCCCTCCTTGGCAGATTGTTTCTAAACTGAAGGATGAAATCACTCTGATGGAGCGAGAACACGGTGACCTTCAATTGCACATTGAAAGAACAGATTGGTGGTGTGAGAATTTCGGCATGTGGAAAGCCTTCATAAATTCCAGCGAAGTATGGATTTTTCCTTCTGTTTAATTTTTTTTTAAAATATATATAAATAAGTGGAACCTTTCTGTCAAAAGTTTACATGAGCACATTTTTTTCTCTGTTGTCCAAAAAATAATTACTGATACATTTCCCTTTACTCCCCACTAAAAATATTATTGCTGAATTATTGGAAGTAGATGTCAAACAGAATGACATTGAGAAATGTGGCTTCCTTAATGCATATACATCATATGGAAAGATCCACTTTTGCAGACTTTTAATGCCTGGCCCCAACCTTCATTTTTTGAGAGCAGCTCAAGGCACGTTGTGGGGCTCACAGCAGAGGCAGCATTTTAATGACCATATATGAAGTAGCATGTATGTATGTCCTCTATGATTTACCCATGTTCAAAAAAAGAGCTGCAAACCATGGCTGTTATATATACAGTCGACATGGTTCATACAGACCATGGGTAGGCAAACTAAGGCCCGGGGGCCGAATCCAGCCCAATCGCCTTCTAAATCCGGCCTGCAGACAGTCTGGGAATCAGCATGTTTTTACATGAGTAGAATGTGTCCTTTTATTTAAAATGCATCTCTGGGTTATTTGTGGGGCATAGGAATTCGTTCATCCCCCCCCGGCCCCCCACAAGGTCTGAGGGACAGTGGACCAGCCCCCTGCTGAAAAAGTTTGCTGACCCCTGATACAGACCATGCCCCTGTCAGGGACTGGGCAAAGGAATGGTGGAGACCGCCTCCTCATCCTGACTCCTCCTGAGAGGAGTAAGAGGAAGACCGTATAGATTTACAACGGGTTTGAGGGAGGTCACAGGTCAGAGGCAGATGAGGGGAAAAGTTGAGAAATCATGGGAGAGCCAGAACACCCGGGTGACACATTGTCATTAGAAAGCATTCCAGACCCTCCATCTCCCAGAACCCAGCGAGCCTTAAAAGTAGGGGAGCAAAGAGCTCAAAGACAGAGGGCACGTAGCAGCACCCGTAGAGAGGAGGTGACAAATGAGGAAGTGGGAGAGATGGGGAGGTGGAGATTCACTCGGGACAATGCCATTATCCAAGAGACTGGGTTCTATAGCCTCTCTCTGTAAAGATTGAAATAAAAAAGGACTGTTAAGAAACTTTTCCTTGTCTTTATAATTGCTGGGCTACCAGCCGAGAGCCGCTGACAGCCCCAGTATGAGGGTTTCCTAACTGCAGCCTTTGCTGCAGCTTGCATAGTCTGGAGATGCTTGCAAGGTAAGTGAGGGCTAATATGCACCAGCCTCCCTTTTCTGTGTGGATAACAGCAGTCCAAATGCACTAAGAAATGTGGCATGTATGGAAAATATTTACACTACTGTACTTTTAGCTTTGGTAGATGATGTAGGTTAAAAGGAGGCAATATTCATCTTGAGGTGTTGATGACATGGTTGCAACCTGGTGAAAGTTCACAAGGCTGCTTTTCTAGTGCTTCTTGTGATCACAGTAAAGACAGCTGACTGCAGGACAAGTCTGGATGACAAGCGGTGTCCTACAAGGATCCACCTTGACTGCATTCCTGCTCAATGTGTATATGAGTAATCTGTGACCCTGCAGATCATTTACTTGCAACTCCCACCACCCTCATCAAGTATGGACATTGAATGACTAGGTATGGGTGAAATTGAAGTCCAGCAGCAGGTCACTCACTCCTCATCCCTGGTGTGTATGAATCCACTTTGTGCAATTTAGTGACCTGCAAAATGCTCGCTTTGCTTCTCGAATTGAACAAAGCCAGTATTTTGCGATAGGGAGCATGGGTAAAGGTTCACTATGCATCTTGTACCATGTTCTGTATAATATGTGTCATCCGCCCTAAGTCTATTGGAATCTGTGATCAAATAGGAGACTTTATATCTTAAGGCTTTCTCTTGGACCATGAAACAAAGTTTGTTACAGAACCATTTGTGTGCAGCAGTGAGAATGTGCTCTTGGAATTCTTGTGTAAAACTGTGTAGGTGTGCATGCATATCTTTTTCTAGGATGATGATGATGATGATGTTGTAATAATAATAATAATAATAATAATAATAAAAACAAAAAACAACCCTTTCTCTGTTTTAGGTCATAGAAGAAAATGGTGAACAAGTGCCCTGTTACTCTGTCATGGTGAGTTTACAAGAGATTGGCAGCGTTGAAGCTAAGGAATGGACGGTACTCCGAAAGCTCAGCGAGTTTCAAAGCCTACATAGGAAACTCAGTGAGGTATGGAGAACATGTGGAAGTTGCTCTTGCTTAGTTTTAATATTCTGTATGGCCAACTTCTGTATCCTCTGTCCCCCATATTGTAGGGAAGGAGCCAGACATGTCTGTCGACAAAAACAACAACCCCCTATCCAGTACCAGGCAGTCAGATTCCATAATAGTGGGGTAGGAGAGCAGCGGAGGGGGGGGTGTCAGATCTGGCAACCAATGCACCCCTTGGGTTTCAGGTAGTACATGGGTAGACGAGTCTAAAAAGCCTGGGAGCACAAATTTTGATTCCCCTCTAGCCACTATGCTGGCTCATTTACCAGAAGTAATGTATTTAGCAATAACTCTGAAAGTGTATACATGCACTCGATTATGACCACGCTAAACCTTCCTAGAGCAATATATATATCAGGCAGCTTAGTTTGGTCAGAATCAAGTTGGGGGTCTTCTTCATGAGCTCCTGCAGTTCAGAACATATCACTCCACCGATCATAAGCCTTTTTTTTTTTTTTTTTTGCCCCCTTTCCTTACTCTTTCCCCTTTTCTGCTCTTGTGAGGCAGAAAATTGGGCTGTTTTGTTTCCGCTCTCTTGGTGTTTTGTCTCCCTTCTGTTCACTACATTTACTGATTCTTATCAGCAACATTTTTCTGTTCAGGGAACCTGGCAATTTTCTCTTTGTTGTCTTGTGTTTTTGCTGCTGGTACTTTCAAGGGGAGTATTCCAGCCACAGGGTGCCTTCTGTGTGTTTTATTATTTATTCACTAAATTCATATCCCACCCTTCCTCCCAAAGGAGCCCAGAGCAGCACCAAACACCATTATGTTGATGCGCCCTCCCCGCTGTTCTTTTAAATCTGGTTTTGTTAGAGCGTAGTCCACACTGGCATTAACATCCCAGAAGATTGTAAGCTTATATTCTGTATCTAAAACTTTTTATCCTGTGTTCATGTTAGTTCGGAGAGTTGGCTTAAGCACATCAAGAGTCAAAGAGGCATAGCATGCAAGGCATACTATGTGTGCATGTGAGTGTGAGTGACAGCAGCCAGTGGCAGGAAGGCATCGTGACATGTTAAGCTGACACTGAATGTGAACATAGGCTTTGTTCCATCTTTTCATATACACCTAAAGTAAATTATTTTCACAATAGCTCTTTCTGTTTCCTTCCAACTATTTGTTGGTTCATTCTTATTTTGCCATTTTTATTCTGGCTGTATGAAGGCTTTACAGCTTTCTTCTACTTGCTTAATTGCACCGACCCTTTTATAACCTATTCTACTCTGCATTTTTTGCAAGATGTTAGTTCCAACGAGCCTTAAGCTGGCATTGGCTTATTTCTGCAGCCTAGTACTGCACTTAGAGCTACTCTTTTTGGCTGATTGATGGAAGAGTTCCTGCAGGCGATCAAGGGCACAGGCAGAGGAGCCGAAAACTACCTAGTTCTTCCCTTTGTGGCTAAATAGAACAGGACAAAAATAAAGACAGTGTGTAAATTAAAATGGAGAAATAATTGTGATTTGCTTTCTTTTCCCATCCTCCCACCTAGTGCTTCCCATCATTGAAAAAAGCTCAGTTGCCTTCACTCAGCAAACTGCCCTTTAAATCAGTAGACCAGAAATTTATGGAGAAGTCAAAGAACCAGTTAAATAACTTCTTACAGGTAAGATATCAAAGAAGCAGCAATCACAATATATATATCTGTTTTATTTTACTAACTTAGAATGGTGCATTGTCCTTTTTTGCATGGGCTTTAGAGTAAGGAATTCAGTTTCTTGATTGCATATTCTCACATTTCCCCCCAATGTTTATTCCCCCCCCCATTTTTTATTGATTTTCACAAAATTATAAACAAACAAATAAATAAAAGACAAACAAACATAAATCATAACCTTATTAAAATTATACTTATTAACATTGTTAAGTGACTTCCTCGCTTCCCCTTGGTTGCATTTCAATGTATATCCTTTTAATGGTTTTCCAAATATTTCCCCCCCCCCCCATGTTTATTGGTCTTTTCACATACTGCAATCCAAATCCAGAGCGAGCCGAATTGGAAGTCCTATTCATTTCAATTGGGCATTACTTACAACTAATTGTTGATGTGGATGTGACTTTAGTATGATCAAATTGCTCTGCATTTAGGCCTATGTTATTTAAATGTATAACTCAAGTTATTTAAGTGCAAACCTAAGCATACAGTAAGGTATGATGCATATGTTTGGATCTGTTTAAATGTGCAACTTAGGTTTACATATGTTTAGCGTATCAAAGAAGTACACTTGTCAGGTACACAGAACTGGCTGGTGGTGTCAAACGCAGCTTTTCTAGCATACAGCCCAATGTAGTGAACAGCTCTTGACACTTCTTCTGGTTGGCTGTGCCTGTAGCCAATAACAGCTCCTATTTTTCTGTTGCATTCCCTGGGACAAATTAGGTACTCTCTCAGATGGGCTCCACATCTCCCACTTCACCTTTCGATGGATTTTGTGGTGTTTCAGAATCCTACCACATTCTTGCGTCTTACTCATACCATCAACCGTGACCAGACTTCATTAATCAACCCTTTTCTCCAACCCCAAATAGTGATGCAGCTGAAAATTTTCTATAGGTTGGTCTGCTGAGCAGTTCATTGAAGTTCTAAAACTGCTGTTGAAAGCAGTCAAGGGGTTCCATGCTTAGAAATCCTTAGAAAAATGCTTAGGAAATCCTTTTAGAGTTCTCTTGGCCCTATAGCCCCTCCCCCAATGCTTAAGGGACCCCTGACCATTAGGTCCAGTCATGGCCGACTCTGGGGTTGTGGCGCTCATCTCGCTTTACTGGCCGAGGGAGCTGGCGTACAGCTTCCGGGTCATGTGGCCAGCATGACTAAGCCGCTTCTGGCGAACCAGAGCAGCGCACGGAAACGCCGTTTACCTTCCTGCCGGAGCGGTACCTATTTATCTACTTGCACTTTGACGTGCTTTCAAACTGCTAGGTTGGCAGGAGCAGGGACCGAGCAACGGGAGCTCACCCCGTCGCGGAGATTTGAACCGCCAACCTTCTGATCGGCAAGTCCTAGGCTCTGTGGTTTAACCCACAGCGCCACCCGCGTCCCCCAATGCTTAAGTAACTCTTTTTCAGGATCAAATAATACGTAAAACATCTTAGTAATTTCTTTTAAGTACTGTTGAGGGGGCGGTGGGATTTGCTTTATTTGATGGCCCCAAATTGACCAATATGCAAGGAGAGAGAGGGGTGTGTGGCCTGCACAACTACCTAGCTACCCATGCCATTGACATGCAGCTACTGGGATAAGTCCAGTTAGAAGTCCACCACACTGGTGGCAAAGCCTACAGATTGTCCCTTAGCAACTCTCTGAGGCCATATGTTAGGTAGGTCCACTTCGCACTTAGGTGGCACCATTGTTAAAAGCATAAACATGATGCTTCCCCTGTGCTGTTTTCAATTAACATACTTGCCAGGAATGTGCCTAGGAGCTACTGAAGTGTATTGATTCCAGAAATCACTGCTGATTTTGTAAACCCTTAAGACTGGCTGACATCGGCAGTGCTGATTAGCACTCCTTGCCCTCATGCAGAGTCTTCATCTGCTCTGCTTAAAAAAGAAAATTACAATTGTGGCGGCTTTTCTTTTTCCACAGAAATTGCTTTCTGATGAAAGGCTCTGTCAGAGTGAAGCACTTTATGCCTTTTTAAGCCCTTCTCCAGAACACCTCAAGGTTATCGATGTACAGGGAAAGAAATCTTCTTTTTCACTTGCTTCTTTTTTGGAGAGGCTTCCCGGTGATTTCTTTTCTCATCAAGAGGTGAGTGGGCTAAGAGCAATATTTACGGTAGATGAGCACCCAGAATAAATAGGAAGCATCTCAGATGGAACTATCTGCAGAATTAATTTAAATACATGAATTAATGGACAGCATATTAAAGCACTCTGCCAATTGTAGTGCAGGTTGCCAATGAATGTCTGTGCCATCTCCACATTTCACTGGCACCAACTGTTCAAGCTCCACTGAAAGCTATTGTGAAATCCATTGCGGCTTGTGCCCAGGTACACAAATCTTGGTGATTGAAGCACATACAATGGAATGCATGAAACCCAAGTCTAAGCCATGCCTTCACCAGTTTAAGAATCTTGGACAGCAAAGCCTAGCCAGTATTCTAGAAAGCTTCTGTCAATATACAGTGGTACCTCTGGTTAAGAACTTAATTTGTTCTGGAGGTCCGTTCTTAACCTGAAGCACCACTTTAGCTAATGGGGTTTCCTGCTGTCGCTGCGCCACTGCTGTGCGATTTCTGTTCTCATCCTGAAGCAAAGTTCTTAACTTGAGGTACTATTTCTGGGTTAGCGGAGTCTGTAACCTTAAGCGTATGTAACCCGAGGTACCTCTGTAGAAGCACCATTGGTCTTAACAAATCAAGGTGGCCCCTTCTGCTCAACCTTTCCTACCATGGCTGTCCTCACTAATTCATTGGCAAGAAAGAGCAAGAGATAATGGTCTATGGGAGTGAAGATTTGGCATTAGCATAAAACAAGTGGACAGCCTTTGAACGGCTACAAGATGTAGAGGCGTAAATCTGGATCTGACAGCTGATTTATATATGCAGGGGCATTACATAGTATCTTCTTACTTAAATGTTTAATTTGAAATAATTTGTGATGCCTGTCTCAGGCATATAAATTTTTGCTGGAGGTACAGACTTGGACAGTGTGGGTGGCTCCACCATTAGGCGGAAGGAGCAGCCTCAGATTGCTATCTTAGATGGGGAGCACAAATGGCCACCATAACTTTTGGAACCACCTTTGCCTCCCTGTGCTTGTTTGGTTTGCCCAGGAGGAGGCTGAAGACGACGACGACCTGTCTGACTATGGAGAAGATGTGGATGGGAAACGGGATGCCCTTGCTGAGCCTTGCTTCATGCTGATAGGAGAGATATTTGAGCTGCGAGGAAGTAAGCAGTGGTCTTGTTCATTGTTGGGTTGGACTAGATGACCGTGGTGATGTTCCTTCCAACTCTACAATTCTATGATTCTGTGAGTGCACTCAGCAGGATGAGAGAAATGCACCACATTTCCATGCTCGGTTTTAATATGGGATGGTGGTTTTCTGTCGGAAACATGACTTGAGCCATAAATCAAGCACTTGCGTATGTAAAATGTTCTACATGCACCTCATTGCATAGACGTGTGCTTTTTGCATGTAGCATTAGCATGGTTGTGACCTGGGTAGGTGCACTTGCAACATTTACGCAGGTAAAATTGTTCTACCTGTGCCCCACATAAATCAGGTCTCTTGCACCTCGTTTGCATATGTCTTAGTCATGGTTTAGTGTTAATGCGCAGCCCCTGTGTTGCAGAAATAACTCTGTAAAGAAACATTCTGAAGTTGAGCATGTTGAGCAGTGTAACTCTTTAGCTAATTTTCACATGGAAAAAAGTGTATTAGTGTTGCATGCTATATGTTAAAATCCTCAATGTAAAATAGGCAGTGCTTTTTTTTAGGGGGTACTCAAGGGTACACTGTACCAGCACCTCTTTTTGTTAAAAAGTGTGACACTTTCTGTAACAACTTCGTGGTGAGTACCGGCGCCTATTTTTTCTAGAAAAAAAGCCCTGAAAATAGGTAGCAATAAATAAATGAGTTTTGTATCCTGATACATTTAAACCATCTGTGTGCAAATGGAAGCACTAGGGAAGAATTGTTCACTAGAAAGGTTGGCCATTTTAAAAAATTGTCTGGGCTCCCTATGAAGGCTGCTGAGTAGGAAAAGTCACATAATCACTTGTAGTAATTAAAAGGGGGCGGATTTTTACGTAGTAAACAGCATAACGTGAACATATACTTAAGAGTATTTGAGTAGACCCTAACTGCATGCTTGGAGTTGACTTCTGTGTGCTGCTTGCTTTTGTTTGTTTTAGTGTTTAAGTGGGTGAGGAAGACGCTAATTGCACTAGTTCAAATCACTTTTGGAAGAACCATCAACAAGTGAGTGCATTACGATTTCTCTACTTCTAGAATTGTACTCTGAATCAGCTGCTTGATGCAGGAACAGCTGACAACAGCACTGACATGGCTAGCATGTTTGTTCAGAAACTAGCTTCTGCATGTTTCTTTGTATGTAGAAAAGGAAAGTTAAAATTTCACAAGCTTCGTTTCAGAATTCTAGACAAATCTTTCTTAACTTTCCCCATGCGCCTTCTATGTCACAAATCCTTATGTACTCAGGGCTGAACCAGAAAGCAGGGTGGGTGGGAGAGCCAGGCTTACCCAAAATTTGGTGCCAAGGAAATTCGAATTTGTGATCTGCATCAATTTGTATATATTTGCTTATTTTGCATAATTCTAATTATGTTAGGCATGGGGGAGATGAGAGTTACACAGCACATTGCCAAGCTTCTGAGACTTCATCAGGCATGCCCTACAAACTCCCAAACCTGTCCTTGCAGCTTTGGGGATTAGAAACTTGCCCCCCCCCTTTAAATGAAAGCACAAGAGTTTCAGGATGCTGAATTCTTCACCCAGTATCAGATGTAGACACACAGTGGTTGCATTGAAATATAATGTGACTAGAAGCCACCAGAGGGGGCATGAGAATGGAGGATTTCTAGCTATTTGCATGTTTACATAGAACAGTGCTTCTCAAACATTTTGAAGTGGGATTCACCTCTACCTTTTAAAAAATAAACCTCTGCTCCCCCCCCCCACAACAATACAGTAGTATCACATTTTAAGTTAAAACTTAAAAAGTTTGTGTTTTATAGTTAATATTATTATAGCTGCATTTATGTATAATTTTATTATTACTGCCAATTGTTTTACTCAAACCTAGTTTTCACTGCTTGCTGCTGTCCTGTTCCTAGCTCTCTCTC
Source organism: Podarcis raffonei (assembly GCF_027172205.1). Taxonomy (NCBI): domain Eukaryota; kingdom Metazoa; phylum Chordata; class Lepidosauria; order Squamata; family Lacertidae; genus Podarcis; species Podarcis raffonei. The sequence continues at coordinate 29,959,009 of NC_070610.1, read as the reverse complement.
CCTCTCTCCCCCCTTTTTATTTTCCAAATTTTAGGTATTGCAGTTATAAGAGTAACATTTAGATTAGTCCAAGTTGCTGTATTGTCTAAGCAACATATTGTATCTAGGTGGATATTTGCCTCGTGGAAACCCTATTTTTGTTGCTTGATGTGCAAGTTGTCTCTAGGAAGTTTTGAAGTGGGTTAAAAGCACGTCTACTCTGGCTATAGTATTATGACCATTTCTTCTTGACGCCTCTCCCTCAAGGCAAATTCGTGACACTGTAAATTGGATCTTCAGTGAACCAATGCTTGTTTACTACATCAACGTGTTCCGAGATGCTTTTTGGCCAAATGGAAAACTGGCGTCCAGCTCAAAGCCCAGGAGTGAAGAGCAAAGCCGGGAGACGAAACAGAAAGCACAGCAAAAATTACTTGAAAACATTCCAGGTGAGCATATCAAATCACGTGTCATATGTTAACGTTCAGAATGTAATTAATCAAAGGAGATTATGATAATAAACAATATCTACCATTTGTTTAGCCCTTAGAATGTTCAAAACACTCCACAGGCAGAGTTAAACTCTGCCCACTTTAATAAGCAAATCTATGAGATTCTATGAGATTAAATTTTAAGCAAACCAAGTACACACAGAGAGAGAGAATTGCATATTTAACCTTTATACGGATCCCTGACATCTGTCAGATGTTACTCTGTGGGTAGAAGAACTGTTTTTTTAAAAGAAGTCAGGGTGGCATTTAGGTGATATGGAAAAAGCAGAGAAGCAGGGAACTAAATCTACTGCTCCAAAATATTGAAAATAAAAAGGCACTTTGCATGTGTATTAATCCATATTATATTCTTGATGTTAAAATCTCTGATTTGTTTTTAAAAGATAGATAACAGGAATCTAGTTTAACATTTTGGATATGCAGGCTTTTGAATCAGTATCTCAAAACACAGCTTACATTGCTCATTGTATATATATATTTAATTCATTCATTTGAATTTCTTAAAACACAGCAGATGCGTCACCAAAATTAAATATCTTTTCTTTCAGATACACTACAGAGTCTTGTTGGTCAGCAAAATGCTCGCCATGGTGTAATCAAAGTCTTCAATGCACTTCAAGAAACCAAGGCCAATAAGCATCTTCTTTATGTGAGTTACCAGCACATTATTGCATGGGTTTGTTACTTAAAATTACTCTTCCTTCAGACCTCAGAACTTGGATTCTTGGTGTTAGTTTCTGGCATTTACCCTTTGGCCTGCAACAGTAGCTGTTTTATCCTCTAACCTTTCAGAATTATCTGCAGAATTTGTTTTAATCAGGGATGGGCGAGATCCACTGAGGGAAATGTGGAATTTGGGAGATAAAATCCCCTTGAAGGTCTGTGCCCTTTGAGGTTTTGGTTTAGACTGGGAGGAAGAGGGATAATCTAAACCTGATAAATTTACTAATGCTTGAGGTCTTCGTAGGTATGCGAAAATCTGTGCAGAGCCCTGTAGGTGACAGTAAACACTGATGAATAATAAGGATTTGGTCCTCCCCAGAGGGCTACCAAGAGCGTTTTTCCATGTGTGGTTCTACAACTGTCAGATGTGCAAATTGTGGTTTTTTTATAAAAACAGCCAATGAACCACAGTACATAGTGGACAACCTGTAGCCTTCCAGACAGGGCCAAGCAGGGCCATGAGGCAGCCTGAAGCAGCCGCCTGGGGTGGTGGAATCCCATGGGGCTGTGCCCTGCCCACCGCCAGAGTTGCGTGGCAGCTTCCAGCGAGATCTTGTGGAACCAGGTATAAAACCTTAGAAAAGGCTTTTACTGGACGGCCACTCTGAGGAAAACGTAAAGGGCCTCACAATAATCTGTGGACTTTACAGTAACTGCTTCCTTCCATGTATGCCTCTTGTCCCTGAATTGACCACTGTGGGATCCAGGTGGTAGCCCTTGGGGGCAGGGTGTGTGGGCTTGATCTCTGCAGCTATTAATGACTTGCTATCCAAGTTTGTAATTACCGGTTCAGAAAGAGGGTGAAAACGCTTTTAATCTCTCTTCTTTTCCAGGTGTTATTGGAATTGCTGCTAATTGAACTGTGTCCTGAGTTGCGAACTCATTTAGAGCAGCTTAAAGCAGCTCAGGTTTGAATCTGCACAAGTGAATTACTAGAGACATGTCTGTTCTTAATAGCAGACATGTAACTTATTTCCCTCTTTTCCACAGAGGGCTGGCTGAGGACTACTGCAAATTTGTATTTTTTCTTTTCTTTTTAAATTCTACATGGAGCAAACAAGACTTGAAAGAACTGACGATACGGTAGAATGCCAGCACTGCGTAGTTTCTGGCTTTTATTTAACTTGTTACATGAATAATTCTGTTTAAGATGCAGATTGAAATGTAAATGTTAATATAAGGTATAAGAACTATAGAGTATTTTAAAACATTTATGAAAGGCATTTTGCTTTAGTGGTATACCAATGAATGTTGTACAGTTAATTTCCTTGCTGAGGATAATGAACATTCCTCTATTTTCTTGTTGTATTGAAGAGCCTTGTTGTGCAATATATGTAAAGATATTGTGTAAATTTTATTGTTTTTATTTTTACCAAAGATTTCCCATAGTTTGGAGCCTTTGTAAGCAATAAATAACAAAAATGAACTGTAGTGTTTCATAATTAAGCTACACTTTCAGTGGGTCAAAGTGCTGCTTTCAGAGAGAATTGCACTGATTCTGCAAGATGCAGAACATAGATTTAATGTCATAAATCACATGAATGAATGACTTGGCATTCATTGCATAAACAATTATACTAATAACCTGTTCACGTAAACCTTACATCCCCTCTTGATATCATCTATATGGCTATTTTCCTAAACATGGCTCTTTTTAAAGCACTGGTAAAAGAACATCTGGATTTAATGCGAAGGTTGCCAATTCACTGCTGGAGACTCCTGCTTTTTGAATTTTCTGAAACTTAATTTAGTCCAGCTAGGAAATGTGATGGTATTCCAAAGCCTGAATGGGCCCAAAAGCCTTTTGGGTCTCCCACACCTTGAACAGATGGAGAAAAAAATCCCTTTTCAGTTCCTTGTTCCTAAAGAAAAATGCCGCAGTACAGCCACTTTGCTTTTCCATGAGTGGGTGCCTCAGTCCTTTGCCAGCTCAAAACATAGCCACTACTGCCTTGAAAAATGTCCATTAGCTTTTTGAGTAGCAAGGGACTTTTATGGTACAATTTCAAATGCACACAATGTGTCACAGTGTGTCAGTGATCAACGCCACATGCCTGAGCTCACGGTTTACTTTGATTCTGCAGGGCAGAGGGTTTAGTGCTCACCAGTTTCATGCAGCTGCCCAAGAGGCATGTCTTGACAAACAGACGGTGACTAAATTGTAAAGCTTCAGCATCTACAGGGTGTGCTACTGTTCAGCAATACTAGAAAGGTCTGATATGGGACTTTTCAACAAAGTTTTATATGTAAAGGATGGTTCAGTTGTTTAATTCCAGTATTCTTTTGCTGCAACTGATGACTGAAATAAGAAAAAATATTTAAGAATTGAGAGGTATTTAATAAGCTGGCCTTGAAAACTTTTAAGTATTTGTAGGCAATGAAAGATGCATTTAACGATGCACTTTTTATTAAGTAAACTAGGGTTGGACAGCCTTCCTAATGCTGTTGGATTCCATCAGCCCCAGTCAGCATGGCAAATTGTCAGAAATGGTGAGAGACAGTCCTGCACCCCACCCTGATACCAGGTAACAGAGCTACAGTTCTGAACTTAATGCACGTTGACCAAAACTTGATGGTTACGTAACACTGAAAGTAACTCATACAATGCTTTTATTTTAGATGAAGATAATCAGAACATTATGTGCCTAAAATGCTTGAAATAATAACCATGATTTATCAAAAGCTGGACGACAACTGACATTTGTCGTTATAAAGACAAGCTGCCGGAACTTGCTCAGATTCATCAAAATGATGCTCTAAATTCGCCCATGATTAGCCAGTAGCTCAAGTTCAGAAGCCAGATCGGGATCCAGCCTGCATGCCTATAAACACAAAGATGAAGTAGAGTGACCATAATTGCAAATGAACTTTATACCTTCATTGTATTATATAAAACTTACATTACAAAGCTACAAGGACACACACTTTTTAAAAAAAGTATTTCGAATGAAAATCCAAATAATGTCGCCTCAAAGAACTAACAGAGTTAAAGCAACGTACCTTAGAATAATAATTTTTAGCTGCTGCTAAATCTTGTTGTGTTCCTAGGCCAAACTGGAGACATCTAGCCAAGTAGAAGGAAGCCATAGCAAGCCCTCTCTTTATATAAAAAGGAATGCAGTCTGTTGCCTTTGCTAACTTTTCAACGTCATCATTTTCTGCAGTCCTGTTTGGATTCACAATGCAAGGTAAAAGTTTAGTTATTCTCAGAACACTTGGGGGCCGCCATTAGGACTTTGCCAACTGTTCTTCTTCCACATCTGATCAGACCTCTCACTTTACACCTCACCCACCCCTTTGCTATCCCTCTTCTCCTCACACCTTCTGCTAACCCCTTTTAAAGCAATGGGGAGGTGCTTTAAAGAGCAGTTTTCTGGAATGCTACCACAGCTGGAGGGAATGCCTTGCTAAACAGCTCTCTGATGTGCCTCCCCCCTCCATTAAATAAATTTGTCAGAGCTGCCTGCCACTGCAGTGCTTGTTTGCTCACCTGCCTGCCTGTCATTTGCCCTGTTTACTTGTTTTTATTTTATTTATTAAATACTGGAGTTGGTGTGGCGGCCTACCAGCAGCCACGCAAACTTCAGCATGACAGCATCCTTACATGTTGATGTTTAAGGGAAGAAGCAGGAATAACTTGTATAATTGGTGCACTTCTGTGCTAAAATCCTCATGCCCCTTCTCCACTTTTTGCAAATGAACCAAGAGACAAGCAAAGGGTTGTTAAAGCCATATTCCTTGTGAAATAGCAACAGAGTCAGGCTTGTGTCATAGTCCCTGCCCCCATGCACCTTGTCTTCTCATTCTCATTTGCCTGAACATGAAAAGCATGTTGATAGGGCTTTTGTTGCTGTTTTCAGAAAAAAATGGAGGGGACGTTAAATACTAAGAGCCTTTTGCTCTTGGTCAAAACAGCATTAGAAGGAGAAGGGTCTGCAAAAGCTGGCATTGCTGCTGCTGTCAGAAGGAGGTATGAGATTAGAACTTTGCTGTGATCTCATAGCAAAGCAAGCTAATCATTATAAGTTGGGAGAATTAAGGGCCAGACTAGATATTATTATTATTGTTATTATTATACATTTATTTATACCCCGCCTTTTTCCCTGATGGGACTCAAGTCAACTTACAGACATGATGGTGTTCAAATTGTTTGGCTGTGTGTTAAACAAATAACTGACATGGGAAGGTGGCGATCCAGACTGAGAGCATGCTGGGGGTTGGGAGGAAATAGGGCTTTCCCCCTACTATGGTACCAGTCCTAATTGGGGGCTTCCTCCCTGCTCCCCCTTCCCAGAACACCAGCATGTTCTCTCTTCTCAGGGTCCCTCCCTTCTCATTGTACTCAAACATCTCCCTCTTCCATTCTTCAGCTGTCTCCTGTGTGAGAGAAAAAGGACGCAGAGCCCACAAATGGACATGGCAGTGAAGGCAAAACCAGGTGCAGAGCAGGGCTGAAGAAAGGAATAGAGAAGTGGCTTCAGAAATGGGGTTGTGGTGGTGAAAACCAAGCTTAGTAGTTGCATGGGGTGGGAAGGGGGAACCACTTGGAGTAAACGTGGAGGAATGGCGAGCAGAGCAAGTAGGGACACAGCCCCTACTGGGCTAAACAAAAAATGAAATCAGCTTGTACAAGGCCAGGCAACGTGAATAATGTAATGTTGAGTTTGGCCCAAAGATTTCACAGTAGTATAGTGACTTGTTGTAATGATCTCAGGCAGGCAAGCAAGCTCTGATAAGAATTAATGAGTCTCTGGCAGTTTTATGGTATGTTTATTTACAATTAACACCCAGAGAGCAGCTCTGAGCTTGCCGCTCTTAACTATGAGTTGGTCACTCTGAGTCTTCACCCCTTTCCAGCACGAAGGGTGCCAGTCCTTCCTCTCTTATACTTCCCTTTCAGCTCTTCTGGTTCGGGGACAAGGTGGGTCGACTCCCCCCACTCAAAAGAAGAGTCCTCTTAATGCTGCCTCCTCCCTCCTGGTTGCATAGCAATCCCCTCAATGTCATCTACTCCTCCCCTCTCTGCCTGCAGTCCTCTGAGCCTTGCTTCTGAGTGAGCATGCTTAGACGTGCACCATTAGGCAAAAGGTTAGATGTATCATTCTTGTCACAAACCAGGTAGGAACAAGTGGAATGGTAGCTATTTCCCAAAGTTCTAGGACATCATTTAACAAAACCATTATGGCAAAAATGAGAGTGCTGAATCATTTCTCCATTCTCAAATGACATCCAAGTGCTTTAAAACTGAAGCTGGATGTATTGCTGAAAAAACCCTTGAGCTAGAAAAAGATTACTTTAGCACTTGAACATGCGATCTGGAAAGTAAAATCATTCAGTGACATGAAGAAAATTGTCCTACCACCATGCCTCACCAGATATGAACTAGATCATTATGCCTTTCCTGGGTAAACTCATGTGTTCCTCCCACTTAAAATCTAGTATCCTGAATTTGGTGGATATTAAGGGCAAAACATAAAACTGATTATCCTCCCCCCCAACCGTCTTTCCCTTTTGCTGGAGAAAGCAAGGAGAGTCAAGCAGAGAGGAAATGTAGTTGCAACAAGCAGAATTGTTTTTTTAAGATCAGCAACACAAAAATTAAAAGGTACCATATTTCTATGTATCTGTTCTTTAGGAACTGATCTAATCATGCCTTTGTTTTCATCATTAGCTTCCACTTGAATTACTAATGAATTAATTTACCTTTTGGCAAAGTCAGCTGCTTTTGTAAAAAATTTCCTTTTGTAGTAATATTCCACCAAGTGACCTTTAGCATAGACATTCCCACGATCTGAGGCTGCAGTCAGGCACTCCAGAGCAGCTTTTAAATTTGGACGTACACCGTGCCCATAAAAATACATAAGACCAAGGATGCCCTGTGATTCCAGGCTCCCATTCCCACAAGCTTCTGAATGCCAAAAGAAGGCCTGTAGGAGAAAGAATGGGGTTAGTGGCATCATGGTTGAATGCGTACTGTACAAAATACGCTTACAAGCAGCCTCACTGGCTAGGCAGAGATGTAGACTTGTAATCACCATAACATAACGGCCATTAAATTACATGTCATTGGCACTTTAGCCAACTGATTTGAGGGCTCTCTTATTACATAGACTAAAAAAGGTAAAGGACCCCTGACAGTTAAGTCCAGTCACAAACGACTGGGGTTGAGGCGGTCATCCCGCTTACTGGCCAAGGGAGCTGATGTTTGTCCGCAGATAGTTTTTCCGGGTCATGTGGCCAGCCTGACTAAGCCGCTTATGGTGAAACCAGAGCAGTGCACGGAAACGCCGTTTACCTTCCCGCCGGAGCGGTACCTATTTATCTACTTGCACTTTAACATGCTTTCGAACTGCTAGGTTGGCAGGAACTGCTAGGTTGGCAGGATTACATAGACTAGGGCAGGGGTCAGCAACCTGTGGCTCCGGAGCCGCATGTGGCTCTTTTACACCTTTGCCGCGGCTCCGGGTCGGATACTAGTGTGGGGAGGAGGCGCATTGTGCGCCCCGACACTCCCCACTGTGGCGGGGGCTGTACTGGCTGTGACGTCGCAAGGGGGCGGTGCGTGCGTTAGTCATGCACCGTCCCGACGTCACCTTCCCGCCGGCCGCCCGCTACATTGTAAGGGGCATGTACGCTGGTCACTGCATTGAAAGGGGCGTGTATGCTGGTCACTGTTTTGAAGGGGAGTGAAGAACACACACACACAAAAAGGTAACTTGTTAATTTAACGTTTATTTCTATGAGGAGGAGTAATTCTGAGGGGTCAAACAAAGAAATAATAAAAAAGTGACAAAAAAGTTATTTTTATAATGACGAGTTTTGCGGCTCCCAGTTTTTTTTTCTTCGGAAACGGGTCCAAGTGGCTCTTTTTGTCTTAAAGGTTGCAGACCCCTGGACTAGGGGATACTAATGTGGTTCCCACAGGGGCGTTTGCTGACGCCTACGGGGTCTCCTGCCCTGGCTGAAATCAGGCTTGAAAGAAACATTCTGTTGCAGCCCATAGAACAGGTTGTGGTGTGGCCTTGGTTGCGGAGTTTATATGTGGTGCCCGTGAGTTTCTCCTGCTTGTTCGCGGTCCCGAAAATGTTGGCGATTCCCAATTTAGGCATATGCATAAATGGCAGTGAAAATGGTAGTGAACACGCCAGCACTTCTGACGTAGGGTATGGGCAGCTGCCAACTGCAGTATAGACTCTTGGGGCTGGTCCACCACATTTCTGCTTGCCCTATGCTTGATAGGCATTGGTACGAGAGGTTCTTTGTCTGCCCTGCTGCTTTCCCTAGGAAAACTTGCTGTTGAATCGGAACAAATGTTGATCCGCAGAAAACCCAATTGACGTTTTGTTCTGATTCAGCGGTAAACAGCACGTTTTCCTGGGGGAAAGCAGCGAGACAAGTGGAAGTGTGTTTGAGCACTTAATCTTAGAACACAGTCTTTTAAAAAGAGCAAGCCAATGTTTCTATTTACAGCCTGCCAGATGTTTTGCTTAGTTATAAATGCAGAACTTCTCTGATATTTAATGCCTTCTTATTTTTTGAAATGTTGAGCTCATGGCATTAAGAAAAGACTGGTTGTTAAATTACCCCAGGATGTTCAAGCCTTCCTTCAAATGACTAATGCTGTTATCATGAGATTCAAGTCTGATGTGCCAACCCACGCAGCTCATTAGTGTTTCATTACGCAAACCTGGACACAAATGTCAAAGGGTCGAAAGTGAATTTTGCTTTTGCCAACGTACAACTTCATTCTTTTTCTTTGTAGTGCTGCTATCATCTTCATTTTATTTCTACACTGCCCTTCATCTGCTGATTGGTACATTAAATTATTCTCATAATTGCTGTGGCTCACTTTCTGGGGCAGGGGAATGATTTGAGTTTATATTGGTGCAAGTTGGATCCTTCTTTCTCCTAGGTATTTGAAAGCTAAGGCAAGAATGTTTGGTTTAAATAGGGGAAGTGTGTTTTGCTTGAAAACTCAGGGAAGCAAATGGCTTGGGGTGGGGGGAAACCACACATCTCACTTCTTGCAGTGGCAATGATCATAAGTGATATGGGTATCCGGTACCCTAAATTCAGATAAGGTGAAAGGCTACTGTGTCTCTTAGTTTATTCTGAAAGGTAGTAAAAGCTAGCTCTTCTAAATGGTTTAATATACCAAGCATGTTTGAGGGGAGACCCTATTCACATAGAGAAAAGATAATAGGTATTTTTTTCTCAGTCAAGCAAGAAGGATTTGCCTGTATAACCAGGCTTCTGCATGCACTGCCAATGTGCAGCTGGATACTGTATTAAGCGTCATAATGGCTGGATCATATTTTGATGCAAATGGGGATGTAGCTTCACAAAGAGCCACTAGCTCATGGGTAGGCAAACTAAGGCCCGGGGGCCGAATCCAGCCCAATCGCCTTCTAAATCCAGCCCGCAGACAGTCCTGGAATCAGCGTGTTTAGAATGTGTCCTTTTATTTGTATGCATCTCTGGGTTATTTGTGGGGCCTGCCTGGTGTTTTTGCATGAGTAGAATGTGTGCTTTTGTTAAAAATGCATCTCTGGGTTATTTGTGAAGCATAGGAATTTGTTCATCCCCCCCCCCAAAAAAAATATAGACCCCACAAGGTCTGAGGGACAGTGGACCGGCCCCCTGCTGAAAAAGTTTGCTGACCCCTGCAATAGCTCTTACACATGCCTAGTTGCCTACAGCTACAAGCAAATTAGGGGCAGTGCTGCTGTAAAACTTTCTTCCCCCTGGCAAAATGTGCTGCACCTCAAAAGACACCAGAAACACCTTAAATTGCTTGGCAACCTTTCATTGCAAACCAGTTGTGGAGGCACAAGTATTTTGTACTACTCACTTGATTCTTGCCACATCTAAATCACAGCAGCCTCATTTAACTGGACAGCACACCTGAATCAAGCTTTGTGATGAAAGCCAAAGCAGGACACGTACCTTTTTCAGATCCTTTCGATGCTTTGCTGAATACAGCATCCCAAGGGCTGTTTGAGCCTTTACACTTGCTTTTGGGTTCCCATGGTCTGCAGCAATAAACCATAAACTGTAAGACATAGGAAAACATGAGTGGCATGGTTGGCCTGTTCCTCTTAAAAGAGGCATAGGTAACCCGTGGCTCACTGACTGATTTTATATGGGGGTGGGCAGAAGAATAAAGGGAAAGGGAGAAGCAATGGACAGAGCTAGACTGGAAAGAAAAAGCGATTTATGTGTGTTGTATGTGTGATATGGGATGCGGGTGGTGCTGTGGGTTAAACCACAGACTGGGGCTTTCTGAGTTGGCGGTTCAAACCCCCGCGACAGGGTGAGCTCCCGTTGCTTGGTCCCTCCTCATGCCAACCTAGCAGTTCGAAAGCACATCAGAGTGCAAGTAGATAAATAGGTACCACTCTGGCAGGAAGGTATATGGCGTTTCCGTGCGCTGCTCTGGTTTGCCAGAAGCGGCTTAGTCATGCTGGCCAGATGACCCAGAAGCTGTACGCCGGCTCCCTCGGCCAATAAAGCGAGATGAGTACCGCAACCCCAGAGTTGTCCGCAGCTAGACCTAATGGTCAGGGGTCTCTTTACCTTTAAGTGCGATATAACATTGTGTCACCAGATGGCGATGTGGAGTCCCATTTTTCTCTACCTGTTTTCCCTGTTTAAATTTACAATGCTTTAAACTGAAATGCTTCTTTGCTGTGTCTAGATCCAGCCCAAGACAGATGAAGCAATGGAAGGTGGAGAGTTAAAAAGCCCTCTGTAAGTTATCGCTCAGACCTCTGGCAAAATTAATCTGTTGTTCCATCTCCTGGCAGCCAAACCCATTATGTGGAGGTGATGGAGAAGGGAATGAAATGTTTTTTAAAAGGTGATAGCATGCATGGACAAAGAGGCTCTGTCCCTGCCCACCAATGACACCTGACAGATTACTCCTAAGTGAATACTGGCTTTGACATGTGAAAAACAACAACAAAGGTTCCCCATTCCTGCTTTACGGCTGTTCTATATTGCAGTGTCCAGTTGCAATTACAATGAAGTGGGAACCTGGAAAAAATGGTAGACTTGAGCCCCTCGTCTCCGTGCTGAGAAAATGATTCCTGCTTTGCACATTTCCTACCAGTAAAATAGCTATGTGGTGTGACGAGGCAAAGAGTGATGTGTGCGTGCGTGAAAGAGGCATTAACGCATGTGACCTTTCTCAAAAGTGCATCCACGTAGTACAGGTGTCTCGTGAAGGTTACCGTTCAGCATCTTTCTCTGAAATCTCAATTCCACATCCTTCATAGCAAGCTCTTCCAAGGTTGTAGGCAGCGGCAAATTTCAAATGCCTTGCTTTAGGGGAACTGGAGTTGATAATCTTCTCCATATATTCAATTCCCTTTTGCTGTAGGTGACAAAAACAGCAAAAATACACAGCATAACAAAACTCTACCAAACACAGCATATGAAATCCATATTGGCAAACTTAACGAAAACATTAACAATTCACTAAATGTAGCAGTTACCAAGGGGGTAACTGTTTGTTACCGGGGGGAAAGTTTGTGGGAAGAAAGGTTTGTGTATCAGGAAACCTAGCCAGATGGGCGGAGTATAAACAATAAATTATTATTATTATTATTATTATTATTATTATTATTATTATTATTTAGCATAGGACTATTAGGATCAAGGCAAAGTTTTGGGAAATGATGCTTCTGCCATTCTAAGGAAGCAGAAATGTATTCCAGTTGGGGAGGCTTCTCTGGCAAGCTTGAGCTACAATCATTGTGTGGCTCCCAGCAACCAGTCAGATTGGCTGGAAACAGGGTTGTCTACATGGATGGAAGCTTGGATTACTCATATTTCCTTGGATCCACAAGTAAGGTATGTGATACACGTGTATGTTAGCCTGAGTGATTGTATCTATCTCCAAAGATAGCCATCAACATGCTAGGACCTGATCAGAGATTGGTTTTGTAAGGCGTTACTGCCTGTTTGATTTCAGATGGTTTTATGGCTTATGTTTTTAACATGTACATGATGAAATATTGTGCTCTACTGGTTTGTTGGGCACTGCTCTGGGAGACCCTTGTAGTATAGAAACAGTGATTTCTTTTTAGGCGGTGAATGCCTGTGTTAAGGCAGGCGTACTCCTGAGACTCTCTTCTGTGGCATCAAATCAGAGAGTAGTGGTTTGCTGATAATCCATTGTCGTCGTCCTTTACCGCAAGCAGCCAACAGACTTGGAGAACAGCCCAGTTCCCCAGGATGTGCTAGTGATTTTTTTTTTTACAAGTACCAATTTGAGTAAAACAGAAAGGGTTTGGTAAATTGTAGCCAGATGCATAGTGTGCCTGATTTCTCACAGTTTTATCTGCTTATTTCATTTGGTTTCATGTGCATTTCCTTTGGAAATCCCAATGACCCCCACCCCACCCCACAATGTAACAAATATATTGCCCTCTAGTGACATTAGGAAATATTTCATATGATTAAGATTGACCAGCAATTGTAGAAACTTAATACAGTAATCGGCTCTTAAAACTTAACTGGGCAACATATAAATTTCTTCATTTTTATTTCATTTTTTTAAAAAAACCCTTGTACAGTGGTACCTCGGATTACATACGCTTCAGGTTTCATACGCTTCAGGTTACAGACTCCGCTAACCCAGAAATATTACCTCGGGTTAAGAACTTTGCTTCAGGATGAGAACAGTAATCGTGCTCCGGCGGCGTGGCAGCAGCGGAAGGCCCCATTAGCTAAAGTGGTGCTTCAGGTTAAGAACAGTTTCAGGTTAAGAACTGACCTCCGGAACGAATTAAGTACTTAACCCGAGATACCACTGTATCAGAATTCACTTATGCATACATTTTGCTCTAGCATGAATGCAGCACTCAGGGATAGGACTACAGTGGTACCTTGGTTCTCAAATGCCTTGGTACTCATACGTTTTGGCTCCCGAATGCTGCAAACCCGGAAGTAAGTGTTCTAGTTTGCAAACGTTTTTTGGAAGCCAAATGTCCGACGCAGCTTCCACCTGACTGCAGGAAGCTCCTGCAGCCAATCAGAAGCCGCACCTTGATTTTTGAACGGACTCCCGGAATGGATTTAGTTCGAGAACCAAGGTTCCACTGTAGTAGCATTGCATACTACCCAGCATCTATGTAGGCCACCTGATACATGTTCTCCAGGCTGCTCACAAAAAGAAGACAATGTGATAGTTTAAAAAGGCAAAAAAATTAGTTGCTGCATAAAATTATTTTTAGCAGTCGAGTGGGGGAAGAGATAAAACCAAGACAGCAGCACAAATGTACAGCAAATTACAGATCTGACTTTGAGAGCCTGATTTTTAAAAAAGTCTTGTACAGATAATTTTTTTTTTTTTACTTAGCACCCAAAAGATCATAACAAAAGCACCAGGAAAGTCTCTCTGTGACAATATTGGACTCTGCCTACCATATTTAGGGCACATTCCTATGATTCTCAGTAGGGCCTCTCAGAGGCCATAGAATATTTTAGACCACCTTTCCCATGGATAGACCTCTTCTCTGTTCCCAGGCCTTTGGCGAAACAATCTATGGTCTTTTAGATTGTGTGGGGCTGGGTTATTGTTTTTGTTTGTTACTATGGTATGCATTTTTTTGTTTTTTATATTTTAAGTTGCCCTCTGATCCTCAGATGAAGGACAGTATAGAAATTTAATAAATAAAAAACACAGCGCTCTCAGAATTGGATGTTTTGCGGGGGGGGGGCAAGATCCCCCCATAAACTATGATTGCACAACCTGACTTTATCAATGACTGATAAGGCTAACAGTCTAGAAGCATCTTCTGATTCTGGCTCCACAGATTTGCTCTGCCCAATGATGTTATGCTTCAGACATTTACTTATTAATCTGCATCTTTGAAATTCATGCTGTTAAGTAAGAAAAGTTGTTACCTAATGAATAACCAAAGGGGGGGGGAACCAATCTGGTTGCAACTTACAGGATCTGGTGGGGTCCCCAGTCCATCATAGTACATTACGCCTAGTTGATACATGGACTGAAAATCTGTGTTTTGTTCAAACTGCTGCAGTGCCTCTTCATACCATCCCTGTGCAAGAAACAATGAGAGATCAAATACTCAGGATTAAATCTAGCTACTGAAGCCTTTGGGATACAATTGTGCCATTTTAACGTAAAATATTGTAAAGAAAATATAAAATCCAACCCAGAAACTGCAACTAGACATCCTGGAATATGGAAATTATGTGAACTATTTAATAAAACACGTGGAATGCCTGGATCCAAGCCATGAGAGATGCATGTCACTTTCAGCAGAGAACCTTGGAATAAGAACTAGCTGTTTTTGTTCTCTTGCTAAACAGGCCAGGTTCTCTGCCTGCTCCCCTAAACAGAAATGCAAGCACTACAGAAGAGAGGTTCTTGGGAAGAAACCACTGGAAAGAACAAGTCACATGAACCCAAAGCTTTGTGTGTGCTTTTGTGATGGGCTGTGTACAGAGAGCAGTTTCCTTCACTGAGGTCACTGGACAAGCCTGAGTTGATATCGGGGTTCCCACTGAGCCACAAAGGATCACTAGACAAATGGTTAGAGTCCTAAATGGATTTCAATTTCTTCATTTGTATCTAGCCACTGGACATCACAAAGCATGAATGTTAGCAAATTACAGATTGCATAAAAATGACTTAAGTTTACATAAATAAAACTGACCCATACCCAAATAAAACTACATACAACAACATAAAATTCTGAATCTCTCTGGCAAATCACTGGATTGCCCCTTAAATTGTTGGGCCCAATTTTAGCACATATTGAAATCAGTAAAATAAAAATAAAGATGTAAAGCCTGAATAGAATAATATAAGTCCTGAGCAATATAAAAGCATGAATAAACTTGAAATTCTGCATCTTCCTGGCAGGACAGGAAGATTCCCCTTAAAATTTCTCCCCTTACAGCAGATAGAAAATGAGCCAGTTTGAGCACATTACACCAATCTGACCTGGTAAATGGTTGTGAATTTTCCTAACATATTGGCATCTGAATTCTTAATCCCACATTTTGACACTGATACTTGTCCAACACAATTTCAAACTTCTTCATGTATGTATATGGTGTGTGTGCAAAGTCCCACCTCTTCAAAATACATCTGCCCTCTGAGAAAAGAGGCCAAAGGATCTCCATTTTTAATCCGCTTTTCCAGTAACAATTCAGCCCTTGAAAGCAGATACTCGTGACTGTAAATCTCTGTTTAAAAAGCAAAAAACAAAAATAGTATTTGATCCTGAAACTTTAAAACAATATTCATTGGATTATCATCACCTATGAGATGACGTAGTTCTTGTTTTGCTACACTACAAGCTGCATTAAACAGTCTCCGGACTTCTTTTGATATTGTCTGCATGCATCCTGCGAAATACAACTTGGGGCTCGCAGCCAAAGTAAGTGGCCCCAATCCAAAGTTCACTGTACACAACAGTTTGCCTGCGAGTACCAGCTATACAGATGACACAGTCAGTTTTTACAGTGTCTGATTAAACTGGGGAGAAGGAGAGCCAAAATTCAGCCCCCTTACCTTCAACAGCCATATCTACAGGAATATCAAAGCTGACCACACCATCTGCCAGGAAATATGCTTGCAGAACAAACCCAGCAATCACTGTGTGTGTATTCTTTTTATTTAAAAAAATCTACAACACTCCTTGGCACCTGAGGGGCCCAATCCTGAAAGCAGTCCCATGCACACAATGCACAGATTGCCCTCTTTGTGTCAATGTGCCTGAATGATTTCAAAACTGGTGGAAAATAAATCTGACCTTGAAGCAAAATTAAGATCAAGGAACAAAGCTCCTTGTTAACCGGAGGTTTTCTTCCCTGTGTTTCGGAAAGTGGTAGCAGATCCCATGAGCCAGAGGAAGACAACCTTTTCAGAAGTAAGGGCTGCAATACTGGTGGCGATAAGTGGGACCAAAGCAAGAAGTGGGTGGGTGTGGGACACTCCCTCTCATCCACGCCCCCCCCCACAAACATATCCATTCACACAAATGCACAAGCACCATCTCTTCCCTTCATTCATCCTCACCCTGGGTGTGGGCTAGAGGCTGCAACTAAAAAGGATGTGTGTGGCTATATACATTCCTTATACATCGCAACAGAAGAAGTAAAGAAGCAGCAACATCACCTCTCTACTAAAGAATATGCTTCCATTCAGCTCAGAAGCTGCAGTGCGCAGGAGTGTTACTTCACAGCAGAAATGGGAATCTGTGTTCTCCAGATGTTGTGAGACTCCAACTCTCATCAGCCCCAGCCAACTACTGTGAACAGATTTTTTTAAATGATACCATCCATGGGATATGGAATGAAAAATCGAACAGCCTAGGTACCAGGGTCTTCATTATACAGTGGACACTTGGGTTGCAAACGTGATCTGTGCGGGAGGCACGTTCGCAACCTGCAGCACTGTGTCTGCGCACGCGCAGGTTGCAATTTGGTGCTTCTGCACAAAGTGTGATTGCCGAAACCCGGAAATAACCTGTTCCGGTACTTCCGGGTTTCGGCGTCCGTAACCCGAAAAAACACAACCTGAAGCGTCTGTAACCCGAGGGATGACTGTACACCTTTAGGTGCTAGGTGAAAAAACGTTCCTCTTAAACCAGGACTTTGGTTGACTAACATCCTAGGTCCTTTTAAATGTGTTTGTGGGAGGTTGGGGTGTGTGTTACTGGTTTGTTTTGTTCTTGTTCTTATTATGTATTCAGTGTTTCTGTAGTGTATTTGTATGCTGTAAATGACCCTGAGATCTACAGATCAAGGGCAGTATACAAATTTAATGAATAATAATTACCTGGGTCAGGTTTGAACTCTCCTGATTCAGAAATCTGGACCTTTGAGATGGTTTGGAGAATGGTCTCGTTTCTACTTTCTTGAGGCAAAGGCTCACTGGTTAGCTCCATTTCTTTCTTTCGAACTCTTTCTTTCTGGAATAAATGATTAAATTAGGAGTAAATGCCCAGGCTTGGGAGATTGTGAGGACCACAGAATAATTACTACTTGCGCCTCATTCAGCCATCAAAAATAAGAGATTCAGAAGCTACAATCTAATCCTTTAAGGTTCTCTTCTTAAGAGGAACATCTCATGCTGATTTTTAATACTACCCACATTTACCTTTATGGGAACGCACAGTGCCAGAAGCTTTCAAAGGCCTCTTGTTATGAAGGGCACCTTCTACACTTTGCCTGATCTTGGCCAGGCTCCAAACAGTTGAGAGGCTTGATTTGAAACAGGAGGCAAAAAAAGAGATATGCCTGATGTCTACACATACCACTAATCCAACATTTGAAAACAAGCAGATAAGCTGTTGGCTACATACATACACATTTCCAGGCAATTGAAAACTTTTACTAACAAGGGCTCAAAATAAGATAAGAGAAAGCAAACTTTGGGGGGGGGTGTCATCTTGTATACTTTTCTTTAAAAGTTTGCTCTGCCCTGCCTTGGGCTCTGCAGAACAGCACAAACATTCTCTATTTTATATAATATTTTTATTGCTTTTCCGTTTTTAACATTATTATAACATCATACCTCCCTTTATAAATTTTTAGCTCTACCGAGCCATCGACTTCCCTCTGTTCTGTCATCTGGTTTTTATAAAACACATTCTAAATACAGTGGTACCTCGGGTTACATACGCTTCAGGTTACATACGCTTCAGGTTACAGACTCCGCTAACCCAGAAATATTACCTTGGATTAAGAACTTTGCTTCAGGATGAGAACAGAAATCACGCGGTGGCGCGGCAGCAGCGGGAGGCCCCATTACCTAAAGTGGTGCTTCAGGTTAAGAACGGACCTCTGGAATGAATTAAGTACTTAACCCGAGGTACCACTGTATAGAGCAGCACAAACATTCTCAGTGTGACAGGACCCGGCGCAAAATCTTATGAGGTTCCATAGTTCTGCTTTCCCCCATTGTATAATGGTAGCAACAAATCCTTTGGCAAGTCTTCCCTGCAACATAATGACATTTATTTTGTACGTTTTTAACCTGCACTTTCCCCAAGAAGCTCAAGTCAGCACACCCCTTGCACTCAACTCTCATTGGGGGCTCCTAGAAGCTGTCAGCATGCAACAGTGGCCACACAATGGCTACGACTGGGTCTCAAACCCTTGTTGAGTTAGGGACTTCCCCTGCATGTGAAGACAGGCTCTGACAGATTGAGAGGACAAGACCGCTACTGGGCCCAACGGTCAACAAGGTGGTTTCTGCACATGCTGTAGAGAGGGAAGTGATGGGCAGATGGGACTTGTCCACCTGGGAATCTAGAAGAAGGAAAACTCTAATCCTGAACCTCCACTGCCCTGTGGGATATCTTTGGGAGAAGAAAAGGCTCAGGAGTAAACCCTACACAAATCCAGTGTGGAGTCACTAAGACTGTCGGATAGCATCTTGTACACCTCCTTCTGGCAACTCCTGCAGCCAACCTGGTGCCACAAATGCATTGCACAGCCTTTGTTTGGACCACATCAGCAAGGCCGAGAGTGGGGCGGGCGGGTCTTATCATCTGGACATCCCAGGTAAAGGTAAAGGACCCCTGAATGGTTAAGTCCAGTCAGAGGCGACCATGGGGTTGCAGTGCTCATCTTGCTTTCAGGCCGAGGGAGCCAGAGTTTGTCTGCAGACAGCTTTCCGGGTCATGTGGCCAGCACGACTAAACCGCTTTCGGCGCAACAGAACACCGTGACGGAAAACAGAGTGCACGGAAACACCACTTACCTTCCCGCCGCAGATACCTATGTATCTAGCGTGCTTTCAAACTGCTAGGTTGGCAGGAGCTGGGACAGAGCAACAGGAGCTCACCCCGTAGTGGGGATTCGAACTGCTGAGCTTCTGATCGACAAGCCCAAGAGGCTCAGTGGTTTAGACCACAGTGCCACCCACATCCCAGGATCTCCATACACACTGACCAGACTTGTGCCCTGGGGGCGTCACTTCAGTCCTAACACAGCCTTTTGACTTCACCCCTGGAGGCGCACTCCATTGTCTCTCGAGACAGACAAAGGCCAACAAGAAGTGCCTAAAACTTACTCCAATATCAATCTGTGCCAACAGTCATAGAATCATAGAGTTGGAAGAGACCACAAGGGCCATCGAGTCCAACCCCCTGCCAAGCAGGAAACACCATCAGAGCACTCCTGACATATGGTTGTCAAGCCTCTGCTTAAAGACCTCCAAAGAAGGAGACTCCACCACACTCCTTGGCAGCAAATTCCACTGTCGAACAGCTCTTACTGTCAGGAAGTTCTTCCTAATGTTTAGGTGGAATCTTCTTTCTTGTAGTTTGGATCCATTGCTCCGTGTCCGCTTCTCTGGAGCAGCAGAAAACAACCTTTCTCCCTCCTCTATGTGACACCCTTTTATATATTTATATATCTGTTGCCAGGATCCTAGCAAAGAGTCCTGCTAAGGTCAAAAGGACTTTCCTGACCCTATTACTGTGGAAATAAATGCCTTGTTCACAGACCGAAAGGGATTAACCTCAAAGTCTGGAGGGACGTTTTGTTTACAAAGGAAGATTCTCACACATGTAGGACATGAAGAAGAAAAAAGCTAGGCGCACTGGTGACTTATCCCCAGTTTTAGAAGGTCCCCGATCCTGAGTGAACTTCCTCATCACTATATGGACCCTCTCAGCTTATTATGATGGTGGTCAGTGATGTGATGATGATGATGATGACGACGACAATTCTGTGACCATGGCTGCCTCTCGCCCCTCCTTCGGAAATCGGGAAAGTGGGAGGGCGAGGGTGTCCCTTTCCTTCCCCACGTCTCGTCGGAGGAATTGCCCCCAACAGCTGAGCGAAACAGGGAAAGGCGGGTGTGTCTTAATTCGAACCGGAACTTCTAGGGCTCAGAACACTTTCCGTGCCAGGGGATGGTGCTCGGGTGGTCGCCGAGACTGCGGTGTGCCCTCTGACCATGCGCAGAGTGCACCAGCGCCACCAAAATTAACCCGTGCACCTGTGATTTAGCCGCGGGGTCTGATGCGTGTGTGACTTCAAGTGGCGTTCGAAATCCAGTACTTAAAAATATACCACTGTAACATTTGCGAGGGGGCAAAACCAGGCGCTTTGTTGTGTGCGTGGGGGCGGGAGAGAGAAAGAGGGAGGGAGGGAGAGAAGTGCATGGAAAGGGAAAATGAACCCGCCCGATTCGGTTCCCCCGCGCGCGCGACTCACTGAATTGACCACCGGTTCCCATGGCGAACTGCGCGCGCGCGCGCTCACTCACATTCTCTCTCCCGCTTCCCAGCGCCCGCCTCCTGCCAGCTTCGCGTTGCTTGGCAACGCCGCCTTCGAGCCTCCCGGAAAGGCCCGCCCTCTCCCAGTGCCCCGCCTCTTCGAGTGCTGCGGCGCGCGCAGGAGCACTTGCCGGGGAGAGGAGAGTGGAGAGGAGGCGCTGAGGGAGCGGGAATCCTTTGTTCGCTCTGCTGAGGGCGGGGCAAACGAGGGGCGCGCGCGCGCGGTCAGGTCACAGGCAGCCCCGCCCCGCCCCGCTCATCCTCCTCAGTGCCGGTAAAGAGGAGGGAAGACAGGACAGTGCGCGCACACACTCCAGAAGCTGCCTGCGACCGAGGGAGCGTTTCGTTGTCTCCTCAGCAGCTAAACAGGGCAGTCCGTCAAAATAAATAAATACATAATTACATCATTGCAACCTAGCCAAAATCAAGAGGGGCTTCTGGGAAAGTGATGATAAAAAGAAGAGTGCCTCTGAGCATATGAGGCAGGAAGCTACTGGAATAATCTAGTTTGTAATAGCTAATTCTAATTGATATATATGCCTTATGGTTTGCTCACAGTATCAACTTTCCTGAAGCATTTCACTGCATGGCTTTGACTGCGGGAGTTTTGTTATTACCTACGTAATTTTATTCTGTTATGTTGCTGCTTGTGGCTACTGCTAATTTACCCCAAATTGTATCTCCGGAGGGAGGTGCACAAATTTGATGTTTTAATTCTGTCGTTCCTGTCTAGGCGGGACGCTGCAGTGACTCCCTGCAAGACGGTCAATTTGAGAGGAAATGCAGCGGTATGCAAACTGCATCCTCCCATGTCTGTGACTGTTAAGATTTCTAGTTTAAAATTACAACTATAGTGTTTTACAGGAAAGCACTATCTACTCATAAAAAGTAGAGAGTGTCAAGTGCTGGGAAACCTGAGTTACAGATATGTGCTAAAATATTTAGGACTCACTGCTGGTTTCTGTGATGAATGAATTAATGCCCATAAAGGGGGTGGGAATGACTACTGCTAGCAGTAATGAATTAGATTCTCTTTAGCAGTAGCAGTAGCCAAAGGCACATCACAGTCTTATACTTTTAAACATTACACGGACAATCTCACTAAATATAGCACTTCTAAATTCACACTTTGTCACCACAGTGGCAGTGACAAAGTGTAAATTGTTCTCTCTTACATTTCTAGCTCTTCTGTAAATTGGCAGGGGGGAGATGCATACATCTTCTCCTTTACACAGGACCCAGACAAGAGAAGCAAGATTCAAAGCTTTCTTCTTGCTACATTATGTAGCATCTTAAGAATTCTGTTGAAAAATCAGGAATGAAACCAGACTGAATTAGCTCTTGATTATGTTTCATCAAGAAGCCATCAAACTAAGATGCTGCATGTGTGCATGGGACAGGAAATATTTCTGCGGACAAACAACTATAGTGAATGTATTTGCTAGGTTTAGAATTAGTTTTTATCATAAGCCAGATAAGCTTTTATAAATTTAAAAAACTAAGTCCTGTGGGCAGTCTACATGAATCTATTCTCTTAACTTAGTGTGTTGAATATACTACAGTGGTCCCTGCAGGAGATTGGCATACACACCCATAATAAAATGTGAGGGATTGTGATGTAAGAATAATCTCCGTTTACTATCTTAGTTGCTAATTGTTAGATATTTCTTTGCTTAACTCCCTTATCTGAATAAACTCTTTATGCCTTCTATTGCCTTTAAGTCAGTACAGTGTGCTAGATGGATTACTGTGAACTGTAAACTGTAAATAGTATCTAGAGGTTTCTGAGAAATAACTCAAGCTCTTTGGTTTCTATTTGTAACCACCATTGCTATGCATAGATACTATTTATAAACTGAGCATTAAGCAATATGGTTTCCATTTATATGGTTCTAGATGTTTCCAGTTCTATTGTATACTTGTATGGAGATATATAATAACATACTTTAGCCAAGTCCGGCATAAGAAACACAAAGGGTAGCAAGAGCAGCTGTTATCCGAAACTAATGAGTTGGCTTGCGTGGATGAAAGATCCTGTGCTTGGCAACCATTGACTGTCTCTGGGGGTCAGGAAGCCCCCCCCCCTTACTAATTCAGAATGAACTTATGTATGCATTTCCCCCACATGGGACACAAATAGCAACTTGAGGAAGCAGTAATTTAAAACCAGGAAAATGATGGGGGTGAAGAAAACCCCAGCTTCTCAGCCGACTAAGTTCCTGTTTACTGATCTTAGCCACATCTATAGTTTGGTTCTTAGCCATTAACCAGTTTGCAGCCTTAGGCAAGCCACTATTTCTTTGTTTCCTATACGTACTATGAAAATAACAGCACTCAACTATGTCACCAGGCTGTTGTAAGGATTACTAGAGATAACATATATGAAGCAATTAGTTTTTAATCATTATTTTCCTGAAACATGGACAAATATCAATCCAAATTATTTTCTTGCTCATTACTTCCACCTAGATCCTCTCAAATATTTAAGACACTAGTGCTGAAGTAGTGAACCACTTTTACGCTTTAGTATCTGCTCCATATGGAATTATTTGGTTCAAGTGTTTTCATGACCAATCACATTGTAAGACTTATTGCTTCACATCTTATAGAAACAGGCTGCAGTTTAAAGGCATTTAAATATAGAGCCTGTGGCTGATCATAGAACTTAAGATTCCCATTAGGCTGCCCAGCATAGCTTTATCCTTGGCTAACTGGTTCTAGCAGGAATAACTCCCAGCTCTCAAACCATTGAACTGATTACCATGAGGTCCTGAGCCCAATTCAGTATTAGTCTTTGACCTTTGAGGCTGCAATCCTAAACATACTTGCTAATAAATGCTAAGCCCCACTGGACGCTCTTTAAAGAAACATGTCTATAACATTGAGCTATGAAGGCTGAAATCATCTGGGTCGAGGATATCTGAAGAAGCACTCCCCCATAGGCTTTCTCATACCTTAAATAAGAGAGGAGCTGCTATGGATACCTCTTCATTCCGAGCTTTTGTGAGCAGTGACACCCAGCCAGCCAGCCTTCTTTGTGATAGCATCCACTCTTTTGAAGCACCTCACTAAGAGAGGCTCAGCTGGCTACCTCCTTCCCTATATCCAGGTAAGCGATTATGGTGTTGCTTATTATTTTTTCTAGTGCCTTTATGGGTAGTTGACTGTTTTAATGCTTTGCAGCATTATCTTTTCTGGTTTCTGGCCTTATTTCTTTGCTTAAGTATCTCGAATGCATTTTGTCCAAGACCCACTTCAGAAGGAAATGTCAATACTTATTACAGAGGGATTGTTTTGCTTCCTGCCTTCTTCTCTGGAGGATGCTGCAAGGGGAGGGGGGCAGACTGCGGGTGGCTGAGTGTGTGGGTGTGTGATACGTGTCCAGCTGTACTGTGCTCCATGGCTGCCCCACCTGCCATAAGTCTTTCCTGCTCCCTCCCATCTCATAAGCATAGCAAACACAGGATGCATGCGGAAAGCAACAGCAGGAGCCAATCAGGACACAGCAAGGCGGGTCGAGTTGCATGTGCTCTTGTTTGTGTACGTGCAAAAGACAGTTCCCGGCAGAGAGGGCGGGATTGCAGCCAGAGTATCTCTCTGTTCTTTAGCTGGCACTGCCAGTCTTGGGTTAGATTCACTGGATAGAGTAAAGCTGTGCTGGAAGTCAACCAATCCAACCACAACTTTTGCCGCAAGTATACTGGAGGAAGGCAAGAAGAAATAATGTTACTGTTGGATTGCAACACAGAGGTAATGCTTGGAAAGCCTTTATTTTTAATGTGTTTTTAGATTTCTAGATGTTAACATTGCCGGTTAAACTCACAGACATTTAAGATCAATGAGAAGTCACACTTCTACAATGCAGCAAATGCTTCATCATTTTCATCATAATTTATTGGGAACCTTGGTTTTTGTTACTGAGGGGGTGGTAAATCACACCAAGGAACAATAAATGTTTCAAACATTTATCTGACTTGTAGGCTGATGGGCAGAGCCACCTTCTGGAAGCTGGGACTGAAGTGAATTTAGCTGCTGATGGATTTTGTCAGTCCCCAGCTCATCTGGCTGCTTGTGCAGGACAGGCTTTCTTCCTACTTTGGCAACAGCAGACAGGAGCCAATCTGAACCAACAGGTATAAGTTATGTTTTCTATTTTTCAGGAAGGCAGTCCGGCTCCAACAGACCTCATCCTCTTAAACAATAGCTGTCCATTCTAGTGTAACACTTAACACTACGAACAAGGTTGATGCAAAGCTAGATATGCTAGAATAATTTTGATAGTACTTCGGTTTAGCATATACTAGGTGCCATTGTATAGCAAAATGTTAAAAAATCACTATTTGCGGAGAGAGTAAGTTTGGTTATAATGCACATATTTTCCCAGTGGGGCCCAATCCAGAGAACTGTGGGCTGTACGGATAATTCTGTTGCAGGAGTTGATCTTGGTTTGTTAATTGTGCCCTTAAAGATAAGGATTTTTGGATTGGAGATTGTGGCAATTTTAAGTAGTACAGCACTACGCTAGAAATCCCCACCACTTTTATAGTAACTGATTACAACCATTATGTACGGCTGTGCTTACAAAAGGAAACCTCTCTATTTATTCAGGACTGGATTGGGGAAGCTCCAATTCACAAGGCAGCTAAAGTTGGGAGTTTGGAGTGTCTCACTTTGCTAGTTGCCAGTCATGCTGACATTGAGTAAGTGTACAAATTCAATTACTAATCACATAATGTATCCAAACAAAGCTATGGTGTTTATATTGAGGAAATGTGAACGGAGATTTGAATATGAATCCTAAAGTTAGCAACAACAACAACAATAGTTATTACTGATGTCTTTAGTTTTGTGAAGCAATGCAAGGAGAGGGGAATTATTACAGTAGAGTTATTTTGATTAATTAAAACATGCTGTACAAGTTCGAATTGCATTTTAATTTACGAATAATCACTTGCGCACAACTTTTACAATGGCCTTTGAGGTAAGTTTGGTAAAGGATGGAAATTTAGGTCCTGATACACTTTAGATATACTTAAGTCTTACTGAAATCAAGGGGGTTTAAAATTAGCTATGCCTAAATTGTCATGTTGATTTCAACATAACAATCATGACCTTTAGTTAGATCAGAGCCATGTAGCTCTATCTTACACATTTAGCCAGAAGTAGGTCCTATTGGATTCAATGTAATTTATCCCCCCAAAACAATGCACAGGATTCCCAACTAAACTCATTGAGACCCACTTTTGGGTATTTACAGAATTGCACTGTTAAAAGTGTTTTAAAAATTCATAATAGTTCACTTAACACTTGTTATTTCGCTTTACTTTATCAATAATAATAATAATCATTCAGTCAAATGTATTGATTTTGTTTTAATTCTCTTTTCTTAGCTTGCGCAATAAGAATGGTGAAACAGCAGAAGACCTTGCATGGACTTTTGGATTTTTGGACTGTGCACAGTTCCTCAGGAAAATGAAACACATTCAAAACAGGAAAGCAATAACACAGCTTAGTTACTCTCTGTATGATGACAGCTTGCTTAAAGACACAGAGGCAAGACAGAAACGAGCATATGAAAGCAAGAGATCCGTAAGCAAGAAGAGGAGGAGATCAAATGGTATGGTATTTAGCTTTCACTAGACAACAGATACAAGGCAGCTTCTTCAAAGCACAATGCTTTATCTGACACAACTTCTATCTGATAAAAGATGTATCAAAGAGGCACAGTGAAAATGGACATATTCATTTGTATAGTAGGCTAGCTTACACACCCACACCCCTCTAACCTGGCAAGCAAGAAACCAGGGTTCAAGGGCATGTTCCAGCCATGCAAAAACACTCAAGTGGGGTGGGGTGGGGTAGAGATGAAGCACAGCTGGTGTGATGTGTGGCCTGGAGAGAGCCCCAGGACCAGATAAGGAAGGCCTGGAAAGCCACATTTGACCCCTGAGCCCAAGGTTTCTCACCCCTGCCCTAGGACACTTCAATCACAGTAGTGCAAGTACAAA
Organism: Podarcis raffonei; assembly: GCF_027172205.1. Taxonomy (NCBI): domain Eukaryota; kingdom Metazoa; phylum Chordata; class Lepidosauria; order Squamata; family Lacertidae; genus Podarcis; species Podarcis raffonei. The sequence goes on along the minus strand of NC_070610.1, from coordinate 29,932,513 downwards.
ATATATTTCAGATACTGTTAGTTATGCAACCTAATCCTGAACAGGCTTATTCAGAAGCAAGCCCACTCGATTTTAGTGGAAATTCCTGGTAAGAGTGTTTAGTATTACTGTCCCAGTCTAGGAACCCTATCCGTCCTCCTTAAACAGCACCCATTTAAGATTACCTCCTCCAATGTGAGGAATACAGATTGCACACTTATATAACATTACATACCGAGTGTCATTTCCTCACGACACAGCAATATGCACTTAGAATTAAGGAGAAGGGCTCCTTCCAGAACAGGTAACAGGTATTTCACATATCTGCCTAAGCCTTCTCAACTCTTTTAAAAAGCCAACTGCTACCGCAGCCTCTCTTGACATTTTGAGAACACAGCCCCAAACAATATTTTAAAATGTTTACAGTTCATAGCCATATTATTGCGCTCTTATGCTGGTACTGCATACTTGGTCATCGCCACTCATTTTAATTGGATGATTTGTTCTGTGTGTTCAAGTGTTGCTTTTTTGTTTTGTTTTGTTAATGTTCTAAAGGGATTTTTTTTATTTAAAAATTCTCTATGGTCATTATGTTGACTGCTTATATAAGTTGGAAAACTGACACAAAATGTTCTAAACAAAAAAGAAAGCTGTAACAACCCTGCCCTAGTGAATCTGTATTGCAAGGGATGGAGGAAGAGCATCTAAGCTGCCAAAGAGAATGGGAATAAGCAACTACCTCCCACAAAACTGATTTCTAAGACTGAGATATGCCAAGCTGAAACCGAGTGTTATGTATAGGTTAGCAAATGCTTAATTCAGATGCATGATTTATATATGAAATACAAATCTTCTCTTTGCATTTAAACAGAATAAAGATGAAGTATTTGATGTCACGTGAAAGCCAATTACTGCAAGAAGACGTGTGAACACTAAGAACTTTACAAAGAAATAAGTCTGCATCTCAAAACCAAATATTTTGAACAGTGCCTTCTAAGAAGGAGAATGGGTTGCTTCTTGAAGAAGATTTTAAAAAAAGATTAATTCCTGTGTTAACACAATAAAATATATATATATGTATAAATTGTGCCCTCTCTTTCTGCCATCTATGCCCCAAGTAACTATGTGACATCTAGCACTGATTTTGTGATTGGTATTTTGTTCCTTCCACAACAAATGCTCCACATATATACACACAAACACACTCAAGGAGTGCAGAGGAACAAAGATGGTATATTAAAAATTAGCATTGTTATGAGGTCCCAAGATCCACTTTACAATTACCTTTAACCAGTGTTCAAACAGAGGATTAAAATGTACATGATTTTGTTGAGCAGTGTATACTATGAACAGATATGTATAGGATTGCACTGTTAGGATCAGATTATAAATGCAGAAAAGCCAGCTATTAGGAAATAACAATGTTTAATAATCAGGTTTTATTTGAAACCCCCCCCCCATTATTTGGACTCTAATATATTGGATTAGCATATTTATTTTAACAGGTGGTGAGCAACATAATACTATGTTAAGGTAAAATAAATAATCACTGCTTAAGTGTGTTTGTGTACCTATATGTATTTACAGAACTTCCGGTAGTTCACCATGATCATCTAAATAGCCATTTAAATAGTTTTTGGTCGTTGAGGAAGACACAGGTTATAATAAGCATCTTTGTTCCAGAAATCTGGACCCTTCCATCCACACCAGCCCTGTATAGAAGAAAAACAATACACTGTTAAGTCTGTTGCTTCTAATAAAATACCTGGCATTTTAGTAAAATTGATATGAATGTCAGAAGTTTAGTTCTAATAATTCATACACACCAAGGATAACAAAACACCTCTTGGTTTATTCAGCTCTGTTGGGAATGTGCAGCAGGAAACCTTGGCTTGCGATTCTTCTTCTCTCCCAATCATGGCCAGACTGGAAACTTTTGCACCTACTTTTGATTAACTATTGTTTAAAATTATGTCTGAAGCCTAAATTGTAATTAATCTTAAGCATGGCTTATTGCAACAAACCAGCTTCATAAACAATGGTTTGAAGATAGCTTGTTTCCAAACAAGATACAGTTACATCACCATTTGTCAGGTAAAGATGAAGCAAAAAGTCATGGTTAATGATAGAGAAGTGAATCGCAGACTTTTTAAAACATGTCACAAAATGTTCCCTTTCAGTATTAACATATGCAGTTGGAATGTGATGGCAGAGTCTCACCTTTTCTAATATAATATGCAGATCCTCTGCTCCGGTATAATGTGGGTCCAGGATCAGAAATCTTATGTGCCCTGTGATCTCATTCCATGCTACTCCTAATATTGTGTGAGCCAAGACTCCACCACCTGAACAGAGAAGAGGAGAGAAAGAAGATGGAGAGGTAAGACAGTACATTCAAAGACAAAATTATCATTTGCTAATCATACTTTTAAATGATCCTCTGAAGTCAAGAAGGAAATTTTCATTTCTGAACATCTAAAAGTCCATTCTAAAAGCCTTTTGTGGAAGTGCATGGTAGAAGAAAACTGGACAAAGGCTGAAAGAAGCCAAAATGGAACTGTGCAGGAAATAAGCTATTATAGATAAACATGCACAGGACTGAAAATAAAATGAGTTAACTGAGAAGGAATTCCAACTGTGTTCAATGGGGCTTACTCCTAAGTATATTTAGAATTGCACTGTTTTGTTTTCAGCAATATAACCACTCAAAACAACTGAAAAGAAAACATCATGTATGATGATCCTTTTAAAAAAAAGTCTTTTCTAGAGGTTAGGAGGTCTAATATATATATATATATATATATATATATATATATATATATATATATATATATGCCCAAACAGTATGAAACATCTGCATAAAACAGAGGTGTGTTTTTTTTAGTGTCAACAGCAAGTTGAGAACAATGTGCTGAAGAGATGAGAAAAGGAACAAGTGAACACTGCATTTTCTGTCTCTGGAGGCTGACACAAGAGCACATCAAGTGGGCAAGCATAGGCTAAAGCATAAAATTGTAAAAGCAGGTCCTTTATTTTATTGGATGTTGATGTACACTATCCAGCTCATAAGTTGTGTTATCCCATTAGTGGGAATGGAAGTTGTGTTGTTCCACCATGTGAAGAGCACCACTCTTGTGATGTTCAAATTGGAGCTGAGATAACTGAATCACTTTGCTCCCACTCTCTCTTCTACAAACTTGGACCTTGGAAACTGAATAGAATGTCTAAAATTACAGGAGACACCTTTGGCAGCTGATGTGGAAATCCTTTGAAAACATGCCTGGGTGCAGTACCTCTTTGCCACAGGTGGCATTTGTGAAAACATGGCAAGGAAGACATTCAAATTGTATGAATAATTACAAGGTCACTTGGAAAGTAAGTTTAATTAAGCCCCATCTTATTTCTTAAGGTGGGACTTAATTAGACTTACTTTCCAAAGTAAGATGGGACAGAAACAACTAGTGTATGAAGGTCACCTACAGGGGCTCTTATCTTGCTTAAGACTCCAAAAGATCTTTTTTCATTAAGGAGCCGCACATGGGATAAAAAATAAAAATAAATCACAGGCCAGATGTTTCTTTACTGCTGTTAAGCCACTTCAAAGCTATCTAAAAAGCAAGATAAACAAAAGAAAGACCATGATTCACAATCATGTGGTGACAGAGGTTTTTGTTAAAGATTCCTGACAAGCTCTGTTTTTAAACACTGCATTCCTATGTGTGTTTACTCAGAAGAATGTCCAGTTGTGTCCAGTGGGGTTTGGTCCCAGAAAAGTGTGCATAGGATAGGACTGCAGTCTAAAAGAAGTTACTCAATTTATAGCTTCCCAGATTGGAAATCATTAAGTATATTCTGCAGACTTTAAAAACAATTGGGGAAAGAATATCCTTTTTCAGTTTCTAAGTTAAGGTCATTATTTTGAATAATAGATTTCTTAGACAGTAAGGACCAGTAAAAACGTATCTCAGGAATAGCTTAGATGTTCTTTGGAAATGGAACATTGAACTAATAGACTCAACATGTCAGTAGTGGAAAAAAAGTTGTCACAGAAATAGCTTTACATTCTGAGCCCTGTGTTCCAAATTCTCACGATACAGCAATTCCCAAGACTGTATCACCTCAAATTGCAAATAGAGGATCACACGACTGAAAGGTGTCCACTTATAAAAAGGAAAATGTTGGTAGAAGCAGCTTTTCCTGGATGTGCTATTTTCTCCCGGGAAAAATAGTTGCAGAACATTTAAACATTTAACAAGCAATCCCTTATCTGTGTGCTAAAGTTGCACAGTCCCAAGATAGAGGTTAAGAAAGTAACCAGAATCTCCAAAGCCAACACACTGCTTTTAAATGGTCAGTAGCATATTTAGAATAGAAAAGTTGGGATAATGTGGATTGGGTGGTATTTAAAATCTTACCAATCATCACTGGTGTTCCCTCAATCTTGAAATGATTAGCAAGTTCTCTTCCCTGAGAAGCCAGCTCAGACCCTTGGCTAGAAGAAAAAGTTGTCATCGTTTTCAGCTAGTGCTTAAATTGGGGGTGGGGTGTTCATGAAAGCCACAAGTTCCAATCCATTATATTCCTCACAATCATGCACACAACAGCCTGCTAAAAACAGTAACGTCACAAAAGGCTGAGCCCCCTCTGCCTCCCCCCTGACCTGTGTTTTGAGCATTGCTTTCAGCAGCACCCACCTAAGGTGTGTTGCGATGGATTCCCCTGAAAACACGGTAGTCAGAACTACTGGTAATGTGTAAGTTGCAGCATTCTCAGTTGAAAAAAAACACCTCATTTTAAGTACTTCAACAGATGAATGGTATACTGGACTTTCCTATTTTCATTAGAGACATATTGGAAGGAATGATATTGGCATTGCCACCTATGACAAATAGTTACCAAGCTTTATCTTTTTTCAATATATTCTTCATGAAACTATACAGCATACAGGTCAGTGTATTAAGCTGCACTCTTCTTAACACAAATTAGGAACTTATATAGCTTGGTTTTTCTCTTTGCAATCACTTAAAACAGCACATAGACTACACATTAAAGGGAAATCTCCAAGGTGCTCTACATCTGTTATAAAAACATCATTGCTGGTAAAATCTAAAGCAAACTGTATGCTGCTTCTAACAGTGACAGAAAATAACATTAGGATATTTTTTTTACCTAGAAACTGAAATCAATTTTACAAAGGTTATAGTATTATATCAGTGGTAAAAATGTTGTGTTTGCTCTAGAATGAAATTACTATTGAATAAAATGTCCTGTCTTTAATTCCATTTTAGAGTTGACCACCATAAACAAAATAATCCAGAATCAATATATTTTTACAGTCTCTTGATAATGAACATAATGGTCACTAAATGACAAGATATCCAATCGCTATCCACTCAGGTGCTGACTGCTTCTTTTTATTAACATGGAATCTGGTGCCTTATCTGTCATTTAATGGTGTATTCTATGATTTGTGCTTTGGTATTGTGGCTCATCTTCTGAGGCACTTGTTTCTTCACCTGATTCTTGAGCCATCTTGGTTTTGTTAGAAATCAGGAACAGAGGAAGCTACCATACACTGAGTCAGACCATTGATCCATCTAGTTCAGTATTGTTTACACTTCTTGGTAGCAGCTCTTCAGTGTTCCAAGAAGCAGTTAATTCCCAGCTTTACCTAGAGATGCTGGGGATTAAAGCTGGAACATTTTGCATGCAAATCATGTGTTCTGCCACTGAGATGCAGCCCTTCCTCAGTTTTCCCTGTGAGCATTCTTACCTGACGAAGAGTATTTTTGAAGTTATCCCTAGGAGTTGGTTCAGTACAAGCTGCACTTCGATAGAACCAATCCACTGACGTGATCCAACAAATCCTGGTTGCTTGTCTCCAACATCAACTAGAGCCTTTGGAACCACCACAAATGAAAATACAGAAGTAACAAGTCATTTGTACCAAAACTGTAATAATAATAATAATAATAATAATAATAATAATAATATTTACTGTATACTACTATTTTAAATGGGACACGGGTGGCGCTGTGGGTTAAACCACAGAGCCTAGGACTTGCTGATCAGAAGGTCGGCGGTTCAAATCCCCGCGACGGGGTGAGCTCCCATTGCTCGGTCCCTGCTCCTGCCAACCTAGCAGTTCGAAAGCACGTCAAAGTGCAAGTAGATAAATAGGTACTGCTCCGGCAGGAAGGTAAATGGCGTTTCTGTGTGCTGCTCTGGTTAGCCAGAAGTGGCTTAGTCATGCTGGCCACATGACCCGGAAGCTGTACGCCGGCTCCCTCGGCCAGAAAAGCGAGATGAGCGCCGCAACCCCTGTCGGTCACGACTGGACCTAATGGTCAGGGGTCCCTTTACCTTTACTATTTTAAATATGGTTTATTAGAAACGGGGTAAAGAGGGGGATGTATTTATCTTTACAAAATTGAATATTTACTCATCACACTTGATACGCAATTTTATTAATGTTAGGTGTGCTGTGGAAAAAGCATATTAGGCTAAAATTGACTTAAGATGTTACATCTGACAACAAAAATGTCCCTGCCACAATAAAGTTTACTTTTAGCCAGTATATGATAAATATCAAAATAGAAAATGTATAGAACTGTAATTTTAGGTTAGACTAGAGTCCTTCTGCCCAACATGTTGTATGCAGGAGCCTTTTATCATGTGTGTCTATTTCCGATCTAAAGTGGAATGCAGACACAGGTTTGCCAGCTCAGTGCTGCAGTGATGGGGCACAAACATAAAGTGGAGCACCCAATCATTCAAAATGCAAGCTTCAGAAATGTCAAACCGCATATAGTCTGGTAAGTGTAGGTGGGCTATCCCAAACATACAATTCCACTGGGAGCTGTTGTTTTTCAAGAAACCCAAACCTGGAAGTCTTCAGTACCTGTTGGATTTCCATGTGTGTTGGTATTGATCGGTCCGTGTATCCCTGATGCCTGAACCATGAGCATATAGTCTGTAGAGACCGATAGGCACAGCCCCAGCCATTATCATCAATACGATCCTGCATGTAATGATGGTAACTATATGTGCCATATACCACATACACCTGGGTTGGAAAGAAAAAGCACATTGTAGTTGTGCATGTCAGGTTCAGAATATTATTATGATAGTAATTTTGTATTTCAAATTGGTATTTTTATTGCTGCTGTTCCTAATTTTATTAAAAGTATTTTTATTAAAGATTTATTAAACAACAATACGCTACTAAAGGGAAAAAAGGATGGAGCCCCAACAGGAAAGCAAGCAGAATCAGGTAGTAATTCTTCATAATTGTGGCATAAAATGTTTAATGACCATGTGGAACAGCCATTGAGAAAGAAGTCCGGGGAGAGCTGTCTAAGAGCAGCTAGTCCCATCGTGTGTTCTGTGCTGTCTCCCCTCTCCTTTCAATACTGCCAGTATATTTCCCAGTAGAAGACAGTGAATTTGTTTGCAACTTAGGGGACTGGAACTAGGATACCGCTAAGTATGCATGCACTAGGAAGAACCATCGATGTCAAAATGTTAACTGAAATTCCCAAGAAGAGCCTCCCAGTTCTCTTGCAATGCAGTCAGCATATGTACCTGTTTCCTTATTGGGCCATTAGATGAGAGCAAGTACAAATGAAACTCACCATCCCAGACTCTATACCAGGTGGGTTGAGATGTACATGTGGGTTCCTGAGATATCCATCTTTGAATGGTTCATCTGGAAAATGATAGGCATTAGCCCTTCGGAAATAAGGTCTGTCAAACGGCAGATTAAACCGTCTATGTAATTCCTAAAAGCAAGGTAAAAAATGAGAGAGAGTGTATCCATAGGAAACAGAAAAGCCTTTGCAGATTTCAAGCCATTAAGTTCTACCCAGATTCTCTGAAGGAAGAACCAGATGGTGTGAAAGATGTGCGGACGACACGGAAGCCAGTAATCTAGCATTTCTTCTTTCTCTTTGCCTGGATAATATGTAGAGGGGAAAAACATGTGGCAGCATGACGCTCCAACTTTCTCTCCCCACAAAAGCAACCCGTGAAATAGCGCAGGAAAAGGGAAAGCTCTGAATTTGATGACATCACATTACATCCTTCATTTCTGTGCATGTTACCAGAGGAGGGAGCAATGTTGCACTACAGCTTTTGGCAATAGCCACACACATATATCACAATGTCTGGCTTTGTTTGTACTGAGTGCCCAGCACACACTATAAGGAATCCCTGTGCAAACACAGAGCAATTTGTATATAGAGAAGACACACCCACTCTCCTCAGGCCACACCCCCACCAGATGTGCTCCATACATTCCTTGAAGACTTTTGCCTGGCTGGAAGGTCTCCTGCATAATTCCTCTAGCTTAACTGGATGGAGGTTGGAGAAGCAAAAGTGAATGAAGAAAACTGATTTCTGCATGGCTGTGAGGTAGCCTATTTTACAAAGGTAAGCACCTGAGTTATATCCACTTGATCCACTCACTTTGGACACACCCAGCATCAGCATGCAGTCCAAGGAAGGTTTCCTATGGAGGGATGTGACCTTCAAGCTGAAAACAGTCCCCCACTCTTGTGCTATTTTAAAAATATCATAGTGGGAAAAACAGTATACATCATAATCTGTATGGCAGTAGACATAGGCCACTTGATAGTAATGAACTTCAGTACATAGAACCTAACATAACTTTTTAAAGGCCAGTTTAGTTTAATAAAGGGAACTATACATTACTTTTATTAATAACTATATAATGTAAAACTATTAACTATGCCGTGTTTTAGTCATCACCATCCAAACAATCTTTCAACATAAGGTACCTGTCTGTAAGTCTCCAATTGCTGATCAGAAACGCCTGTAGGATATGAGACTGTTACAAGGTGTTTTTTTCCTGGTAGCATGAAATGAAATTGTTCAGGTACCACAACAGTTGTTCCTCTCATATATTTCAAAATGCACTTTTCCATATCAGTTAGCTGTGTATGAATCGCATTCACCAGGAGACTTCGTACACTGCAAGATATTGATGGAACTATTTAAGAACACCAGAAAATCAGAATTACTTTCTTACTCTCAAACTATGTGTATTTTTCAAGAGATGGAGAAAAAGTCCCATAATAAGCTGCTTTGCTTCACTTTATACAGTTGTATCTATACTGGGGTTAATGACAATTGACCAGTGAGTGTGCATATGCGAAAGAAGGCATGGAGCATGTGCTCAAGATGACAGAATTGATAGGGGATTTTGCACATTGGTCAATGTTTTAGATTACAGAGTCTAATAAAAAACTTAGGATACATCTAAACAGCTTTTTGTAGCCTTTTTAGATTTATCAGCAGCTTTTGATATGGCAGACAGAGATCGTATCAGGAATCAACTGAAAGAAACCAATACAGATTGAGGAGTACTTGTTTAAATTCAATAACAACATATTGGCACATATATAAGAGTAAAATGAGCCTGCCTATTGGCACCTAGTCAATTTAATATTTATATAAATGGCAGTCTATATATTGAAAACAGAGGATGCATGCTCCACTGCAATACATGGTAGGATTACATTGTACTACATACTATCTCTTCCTTGCTTAGGCTTGAAGAAACTTTTTAAAGGGTTTATAACATTTTGTATGCATAAATATAAACTAGCACTACCCAAAGTTTACCAACACTGTGCCTTTTTCTTCTGGCATCATGATGTAGCTGAAATACTACTTCTCTCAAGCCCAATGAAGATAACTATAAGATTTTAATTTATTTCCAAGAGCATAACCTCTAGTTATAACATTGGGTTATATTATGCACACATTGGGTTATATTATGTTCAGTCTTTCTGAACAATCTGCTTCTTGGGCATCTACTTTTCTGAGTAACAAGATAACAATTCAGCACACTTCTTTTTGCCCTAATTATTACAACTGTAGATTTAAGGATGTTATAGAATTCAGCAGAGATATATCCACCTTCGCATGATAAATATGCAAAGATCATACAATAGAAAAACTCAAGCACATCCTTTATACATAATCTACTTACTTCCGCCACACTTCTTCTGGAGACACGGAGACAACAGCATCAACTGGCAAGGTCATGCTTATGTAGTGATGCCCCCTGCTCTCCTTTTCAATAATTGGAGAAAGAGGATCTAACGAAGTTGTCATTTCCAGCATAAGATCTATATTTACTATAGGCTGCTGTAAATAATAAAAAATTAAATGTGCAAGCTGTGCAGTTTACTGCCCTTGTTTTCCTTAACAAAGCACAAAATATTTTTTTGTGGAGGGAAATCTCATTCTTAAAATTGACCACGTTAAAAGGGATAAACACCCTTCTCCTCCAAGCATCGCAGTTCCAATCCAAATTAGGTGCCCAGTAACTGCATTTAAAAGAAATTAATAGACAAATATATCTAATATCTCCTCTAATTTGGCCCACAGACTTGCTAGGAGGTGGGGTAGGAGGTTGAGTTGACTGATCAATCCACTAGTGCAGTATTATATCAAAACAGCAGGACTGCTATGCCTATGTTGAAGGCAGATCTGCTGGGAACATATTAGGATCTGCAAGTCAACAATTGCAGATGTGATTTTAAAATTTTATCTGAATGTGTAAACTTCTGCATTTATACCAAATGCATGATTTGGCTATAAAAATGTCATAATGGTTTCATTCACTCAGTTCTACAAAGCCATAGCAAGGAAAGGTAAACATACCAGTTCTTGTAACTTTTTATCTTTCTTTTTTGAAAACCTGCGTTTGTTATCATCTTCCTGCTCAAATCTGAAAAACAGTAATAAAATCAACTTATACTGAGAAATGCATATACTACCAGAACCCTCAAAAATCATTCTTATTTTTGTTGAGCTATACTCACTGAATAAATCGTAGTATCTCCTTACATGCAGAATCATCTGTAAGCTCTGTTGCAACTGAATTTTTCCCACTATTTGGCCACAGATACACCGAGCTGTGACAGATTCTGAATACCAGCACATCTGAAGCCAGTTTGGCTGAAAGATCACTGAAAACATACTTCAGTCCCTCTTTTGTTGACAAATCTAAAACACACAGAGAAAACAAAGAAGATGAAAGGAATTGGGGAGATAGTTGTACACTTTAAATATTGTGAAGGATGATGGAACAAAAAGAAATAGTAATTCTTCACTCTCGCACTGTGAATGACAAGAAGCTGTGATTTTTCAATGAAAGTAAAGGTTTAAAATTAAAGACACACAGGAGCAAACAGGAGCAAAAAAACAATGGTGTAAGCTGCTTGGGGAACTTTGGATACCTGCCCCTTTTTGCATACATGTGACCTAATACATCATTAATACATCTGATGTCATGCCAGAGAATGTTGCACTTATTCTACAATTCTCCTACAGGACAATTCCATCCCCAGTCATGTAGCAGCAAAGCATAGAGCAGAGGTATCATTGTCATTTCTGCAGCCTAGTCACTCATGTTGGCCACTCATATATATATATATATATATATATATATATATATATATATATATACACACACACACACACACACACACACACACACACACACACACCGAAGACTTATAAGAAGTTTTTTTTAATGTAGATTTTTTACACAAGCAGTACAAATTGAAATATAGGCTTATGAGCAACTAACAACAATCCATATGCTTCCTAAAAGTGACTCAGGAACCACTTGCTATTATTGAGCAATATGTTGCAAACTTTTGCTTGATGTATACAAAACAGGATAAACATTTCAATTCGGGTTTTTAAAATTAGCAGTGCACAGTAATGAAATGAGCACAGTAAACTAGTACATGAAAAGTACCCTATAGACAACCACTTTAGCTTTAGCCATCATATTCCTAAAACACATTTATTTGAAGCTTCATTATTTCCATAGAAATTCAATCTCCTCTAGTTGTCAAAACTATTTGCTAAAGTGAAAGCATAAAACTGCCTCAGACCTACTTGCCCATCTACCCCATTATTGTCTGACTGGTAATGACTCTCCAGTATCTCAGGTAGAAGTATTTTCCATCATCTGCTACCTCACCCTTTTAAATGGAAATAGCCCAGGGACTGAACATGGAACCTCTGGCCTGCAAAGCATGTGCTCTGCCTTCTTTTCTGTGGTATCATTTACTTGGGAAGGAGGATGGAATCACTCAGCTTCAACTAATTTTTCAAGCAAACCACTTAACAAATTAGAGGCACAAGTGCTTGTGCTGATTTTCTGGTTTATGTCTTACAGAAGCAACTTTGGATGCTGCCCATAAAACCAATATTGGCTCATTCACTTTCTGCTGCTTTGTATTATGTTTATATGCTGATGCAAAACCAGAGAAAGTTATAGTGCAAAACGACCCACTGCTGCTGTTGTGCTAACAAAGCATTGCAACTGTACCTGGATCCTTAAAAAATATTTTTAAAGGATCTGGATCCTTAAAAATTATTCCTACCTAGACCCACCAAAAACTTATTGCCCATGCCAATCTGGTTAAAATGAAATATTTTCCTTACATTGGTTCCAGTAATAATATTGTAACACAGTGTTTGATATGAAGACTCACCATCAGTAGTAGCAAGTTGAAATGCCAGATCAAGACCTCCTCTTATTCTAAAAAGTATGTCCATAGTCTCTAAGATGACCTATTTGGAGGGTAAGAAAAAGTTGAGTTAGTATGAAGTGCTGCTGCTTTGGTTGTAAATTTTCACAAGTTGTGATTGGAGTGTGGCCCATGCCTAACACACAATTCTACTCTCCATGCATCAAAACGGTATGTTGTTAATATGCTGAACCTCATTTATAAGATGAAACTAATATAGTACACCTCTATTTCACAATGGAACTGAAATATGATGCAGGACTGAACTCAAACTGAGATTTGAGTGCTCAGGAATGCTCAGATCCAGGCTCATGATAAGGCCATGACAGCAATCACAAAAAGCCAGTTGACATTTTGTTAATCTTAAGACTGAATAAAAAAGGTGCAACTGTGCTCAAGGAAAATTGTGCTAGGCACCATGTTTACATATTAATGTTCAAATCCTCCAGCTTCCCGTCTGCTAAGGGAAGCTCATTTAGTATCTATGTGCGGGAAGTGTGCACCAAATGCTGGCCATAGCCATAACAGGTCTCTTCTGTTGGCTCCTATTAACATGTAATCAATAACTGCTTAATTTGATCATTATTTAAGGTTGCATCTTATATGTATTACATGCCATTTCGTTTATTGCAACCCTAGTAAAATGTAAAGGACCCCTGACAGTTATGTCCAATCGCAAACGACTCTGGGGTTGTGGCGCTCATCTTGCTTTACTGGCTGAGGGAGCAGACGTTTGTCCGCAGACAGGTTTTCCGAGTCATGTGGCCAGTATGACTAAGCCGCTTCTGGCGAAACCAGAAACACCATTTACCTTGCCGCCAGAGCGGTACCTATTTATCTACTTGCCTTTTGACGTGCTTTCGAACTGCTAGGTTGGCAGGAGCTGGGACCGAGCAATGGGAGCTCACCCTGTTGCGGGGATTCGAACCACCGCCCTTCCGATCGGCAAGCCCTAGGCTCAGTGGTTTAGACCACAGCGCCACCCGCATACTAGTGCTTAGACCAATTAAAAATTTGTAAGTCAGACTCTGGAGCAGGTATTTAGTACAGGAGCATGCCTTACACAACCCACCCAGGCAAGCCTGTCCCAAGTCATCCACACATTGGATTTGTCTGCCTGTAATGTCTCACGTGCATAGGCTAATATAACCTGGTTGTCTCCAAGATTCTTTTTTATTGTCATTTTATTTTAGGGCTGGTGTTCTTTTTGTATTACGCCAACTCAGAATTGGGTGTGGACAGGCCAGATCTTTTCTTCACAATCACGTTTATATCCTACCCCACTAATCCTCTGAGGAGGAAAAAAGAAAAATGGCAGTCATGGTTCCTCATTTCAACTTCACAACGACCCTGTGAGGTAGGTTAGGTTGGAAGACGGTGCCTGGCCCAATGTGAGCTTCATGGCGCTGTAGGCATTTGAACTTTTGTCTTCCAGGTCTTGGTTCACTTATTATATTCCTCCACCTCCCTCCATATTCTTGGTGGTGGGGAAGATGGAGGGGTTAATAAACTAGGGGGAACCCAGTCTTTCCTCTCATTGGCCACGGCAACTCCAGTGCCCACCGGCTTCATGGCAGTGTTAAATTTATGCCCTCTGTTTTGTTGGCAGAGGAGCCCCATGGCAGCATCACGACCGTCCCCCAGCCCACTCTCTTCCTCTTCCTTCTCCCCTCACAGCGACCCTTTCCTCGCGCGGGGCGAGAGTGGCGGTTACCCGCGTCACTTACCACGTCCGTCAACGGCACGCTCAGGGGCGGCTGCATGGCTCCTCCCCCTCAACCTGAGGCAAGGTTAGAGCTACTCCTCTGCACACGCCCCTAACGAGCTGACACGTCACCCTCTCGCTGCCTCTCCAGGGCAAAGCAAAGACACCCCTCTGCGTTTGTTTGTTTTTTTAAAGCCATCGACGGGCTTACGTACGCCGGCATCCGGGCTCTTGAACTACATTTCCCGTCATGCCCTTCTCACCGCGCCGCCGCCGCCGCCGCCGCCGCCGCCGCGATCCTTTCGGGTTGTGCCATACGAGAGCTGCGGGTGGGGGGGGGGAGGAGGAAGTGAAATATTTAATGATTGGGCTTACCCGAATCCATGGCAACCCCGCGCATCAACAAAGAGACGCTTCTGCGCAAAGGAGAAATTGGCGCTCATTGTGGATGGAAGAGGGAGGCCGAGGAAGTTTCTGCTGCTGAGCCAGAGTAGCCCATCTTGGTGGGGGGAAAGGGAGGGAGAGAGAGAAAGAAGGTGGGTGACGACAGTTTTTTAAAATGTTTTTCGTATTCTTAAATTTGTATTTTTTCTGTTGCGAACCAACCTGCTATTTTCGGATGAGGGGCGGTATACAAATTTAATAAACAACAATAAGTCAAGGGCTCCCCATTTCCTGCACAGAGCCTGGGCTCCAAGCCCTGTTTCCGACAGCTGTGAGGCATAAATGGTGCAAACTGAAGAAATAATTAGCCGAATTGTAATGCAGTTTCCTCCCTAAAAGTGTTTGTGTGCCTTGTGAAGAGAAACTTTAACGTGCAACGATAAATGCGTGTTATGTGTATGGATACAGCATTACACGTGTGCGCTTAAGCCTTTCCCAGTGGCACCAGGTGGATTGCAGTCATTTTGCCATTTTGCCCTTGCTATTCTTCCAAGGGCTCACAGTTGAATTTGTGCCTCTTTTTTTACATAGTGCTTTTATTGCTTTATGCCTAATAAGGTAGGACTAGTATTTTATCCATAGGCATTTAGGATTGTGGCAAAAGTTATTTCTCAGCAGGTGGTGCAATTCTTTGCAAGCTTTAAGTTTTCCCAAACCTGGAGGTTCCCTAAGGATTCTATTCTCCTATGCTTTATTAATGATCTATATAAACCTGCTGGGAGGTTTGGGTAGAAGTGTCATCAATATGCAGATGACACTTAGCTCTCCCATACTTTTCCATCTGCTTATCACAAAGAGGCTGTTGAACTTTTGAATTGGTGTCTCAAGACTGCACTGCTTTTAGCAGATGCTTGTCTGCATCGTTTTGTAAAAGTCTGGATTGCTGAGGTGCCACAAAGTGCTTCAGTGGTCCCTGTTTTGATTTGTGCTGCCTCATACAGATCCTACCAGGTTTCTGAATATGATGCACATCCCTAGTAGTTTGTTGCTGATCAATATTTGGAAGACTTTTATACCCACAACATAAAAATCAACTATTTTATCTGCTTAAACTGTGCCAGCATAATGAAACAGATAATAAATGGATTTTTGAAATCCAGTATTATGTTAACACTCATAAATCACATAAACATACTAATCTTTGCACATATTAAAAAATAAGATGGATTAAAAAGCAACAATGAATGGAGGGGGGGGGGAGGAAAGCAAGCATTGGAACAGCTGCACCTTCAGTGGCCAAAGGGATGGTCCAGGTTGGTCTCCCCCTTGTCAGGATTTTCTGTCTGGGAATGAGTGCATATTCCAAATGACACGTAGTATCAGCAGAGTGCTGTTTCCCCCCTCATGGTAATATTATTTATATTAGCACTTTTGCTTCACATTCATTATCTCAAGTCTTACAGCACTCCATCTATATTTCAGATGAAGGAATGAGGGGCTTGCCTAAGGCTATGCAGTGAATTTGTGTTTGAGGTGAGGCTTGAGCCATTTCTGTACTTCAATTTGCCCAATCCTAGCTTGTTATATTTCCTGAATTACTTATTGAGACAAAAAGTAGGATCAGCTATGTACATACCAGATTGGTGGTCTAATTCTAGGTGTATGAGTGTGAGGGAGAGCAATACATCAGTTGGATCAGAGAGTCTGATAAAATAGATTCAAATGAATTTACTGCTGCCAAAGAGAAACTAAAAATTCTGTTTGTACCTTAATTTGAAATTTGCTACTGAGTTCTGCTGTCTGTTTAAACCAGTATTTTCAGTAGTAAATTGACAGTGATTGTTTTGTAAATGTCTTGAAAACTGACATGTATGAATCCATCTCTTTTTCTCTAGGCATTGTAAGGCATCTGCACATATTCTAGAGTAGCGGGGTTATCACACAAAAGTAAACATGCCTTCAGAAACAGGAAAATCAGACATGGAGAGGATTGGCCTCTTTAGTGAAATGGAATATGTTACTATTGGGGATAAATATGTCTCACCATTTAACCGTAAGTATAATTTTTTCTCATTTTACAATACTGTGGTTTTTCTTTCTGGGGAAAAAAATCTTCAAAACTATGAATGGGTTATAGCGAGGAAAATAAAACAGGTATGTTTGACATTAACTCCTCATTAAACATGAAAAATGTTTAAAAATTGCTTTGATGAATCCTTCACTGTGTAAACCTCAAATGTATAGAATAAAGGCCGGCATAATTTTTAAAATTCTGCCAATGTTTCCAGGACACTGCATATGTATAGCAGCATGAGTTGGAAGCACTGCTTTGGTAGTAGCTAGCAGTAAATGTTAGTTTATTTGCCTTATTTAACCAATCCAGTTTGTGGCATGGGAACTTGGGTAAAACTGCAGTGAAGAAGGCAGGATGATTGGAGAGCTGCTCCATTGTGCTGTTGGCCAATTACATTAGTGCAGCCTATATGCCAAAGAATTGATGCTTTTGAATTATGGTGGTGAGGAGATTCTTGAGAGTCCCACAGACTGCAAGAAGATCAAACCTCTCCATTCTGAAGGAAATCAGCCCTGAGTGCTCACTGGAAGGACAGATCCTGAAGCTGAGACTCCAATATTTGGCCACCTCATGAGAAGAGAAGACTCCCTGGAAAAGACCCTGATGTTGGGAAAGATGGAGGGCACAAGGAGAAGGGGACAACAGAGGACGAGATGGTTGGACTGTGTTCTCGAAGCTACTAACATGAGTTTGACCAAAATGCGGGAGGCAGTGGAAGACAGGAGTGCCTGGCGTGCTCTGGTCCATGGGGTCACAAAGAGTCAGACACGACTAGAAGAATAAACAACAACATATGTCTATATATTGTAATAGGAAATGACAGTGGGTTTGTGGCTATTAGGCAGGATGGAGGTGTCCCAATGCTTTACAGAGGGTGCCACTAGAGTTCTGCATTGTATGCCACCACATAGAATTGAGAAAGTAGCCTCTATAAACTTCATCCACAATAATTGGGGGCTTTTCTTACAAAAGTACTTGGATTTGAAGCAATTCATGCATACTTCTTTGCAATTAGAATCTTTCTTAAAACAATAATAACTGGGTCCTGATTATCAGAGAGGAACTTTTCTTTCTTTACCAGTTCATGGGCAGTTTAAGCCCTAATTCTTTTAGCCCTACATGATGTTATTCTCCTATATGGTTAAAATTCCTTTATATATATTGGGAAATGTGTTTTGAAGGCAGTCTTTTTCTGCTATTGCTTGGGAAAATGCCCTGTTCAAATGGAACTAGGACATAGTTGACCTTTCTCACTTCCTAGTTTGTGATAATTATGGTTTCTTGTTATGTCTGAATGAGGCAATCTGTGGTTTTGTCCTGATCTGACTGGACTTTCTGCCCCATCATCCTTCAGTTAAACCTCTGTATGGTTAACCAGATTCTAGGCTCAATAATTCTCAAACTAAGGGGCCCTGGGAATATTTTTGCAACAGCATTCCTTTTGGTGTAGTAGTAGATCTTTAGATTGTGTTAAAATCTATTCCAGGCGTCTATTCCTCAGAAACAAATTATGTTCTTACAGGGGAAAAGGGCCAAAATTCTCTAACTAGGGATTCCATATGGTCATATTACTACCCTCTACTTGGAGGCAGGGTCAGGGTCTTTAGTTTAGAATAAATGTTCACAATTATTACTTTTCAGCGCATCTTGAAGATATATAGCTTATTGTAATGCCTTATTGGCATAGATGTAGTAGCAGTTCATGCCTTAAATTGCTTCTACAAAGTTCGAGAGTCTGAAAATCTGGCACAGATGTACAAATCTAAAAATTAAAACTAAGTAAAGCCACACCTATTAAGCCAAAACTGACAGCACTAACTTGTTTTAAAGGCCCTTTTAATGAAGCTGCAAGCAAGAACAAGCAGATGTTACCAGGGGGTAACAAAGAGAAGGCAGCTACCCAAGCAGGTTACTTTGACCCTGTATATGCAAGAATTTTTGAAGGTGAAAGCTATTTGAATCCTGTTCAGCTAAGGAGAAGATACCGAATGGCAGAGTCAAAGAAAAACTTGAGCAAACCCTTCCTTCCTAGTAATGGAGAGAAATATCCGTAAGTGCTGGGGAAAGGCGTTGATTTTGGTCCTCATATGGGTTCTGTTTATTTTTACATGTTAAATTAAAATAACTTTAGAAACCTTGAAAGATTCTTTTGTTAGGTTTTATTTACTTCTGAATTTTATATATACCTTTGGTCCCACAGTTTCTATGTCACCCACCACCACTGTGCATCACATTTTTTTCTTTTCTATGAAAGGAGAATAAACAGCTAGTGGAATGGAAAATGTTCATGAGCACACAGATTAGTTCTTTCTCATAGAGCAGGAGTGTCAAACTCAAATTCATCGGGGGCCGCATCAGCAGTTTGGTCACCCTCAAAGGGCCAGTTGTATCTATAGGACTCAATATGCGCTCAATATAAAAACAAGTGGAGGTTTCCTGAATGCATGTAAAGTGGAGGTTTCCTGTGTAGAACAGCCGGCGCCACTAGAGGGCAAACGTTCTCTGGCTTGTAGGCTGCCGCGCATGCGCTGAAGAGGCGGCTTTCTTGTGTCAAAAAAAAAGGGGGGAGAATAAAAGGTGAAGGCTGGCGGCCGCCGGTGGCTACACGGGCCACATGACGAAGTCTGGCGGGCCGGATTCGGCCCGCGGGCCTTGTGTTTGACACCCGTGTCATAGAGGAACCAAGGGAGCTTGCATGCCTTGGGCTCTAAATCACAGGCCAGGGTCTTGTGGGAAGACCTAGATTAGGTCTTTCATTTAGTGATCCTGAAAATGAAGCAGTTCTCGACAGAGTTGGTAATCAGTAGATTATAGAATATAGGAATATAGAAGAAGAAATGACCAATGTCTTTTACTCCACTGACACATGTGCCGCAAATGCCTTTCCCCCCTCTGGGGCTGCTTATTTTAATTTCTACAAACTTTCTCAAACTTCCCAGGAGCCATTTCTAGGACACAATATGAGAATGCAGCTATGGCAGCCGAAGGCACGTGCAGAGAGATGAAGGGGAATCATTTGGAGATGGCTGTCTGTTGTCCTCTATTCCCACAGGATAACCCAGGCATTAGCCCTTGTCAGGGGGAAAAAGGGATTCTGAGCATGATGGGGCTTCTGGTCTGATATAGTACGTTAATTCTTGCATTGCTAACCAAACCAAATATTAATATTAAAATGCAGCACTAAATAAAAATAAGCAGCCAACCGCTGGCAAATACAGACATTTGAATAAGGTTTTGAGCATCTTGCAGTGCTATCCTATACATAACTACTCAGAAGGAAGTCCAACTGAGTTCAGTCGTGGTCACTGGGGAAGAAAGGCAGCTTATGTATGCTCATTTTCTTGCCCTGAAACTCCCATCACCTCCCCAGTTGCTCTAGAGGATTGAGGGACCCTTTAGATCAGCACAGGAGGTGGCATAGAGGGCTTGCCTCTGTGTGTGTATGTGTGTTTGTTTCATTGAAAATAGCATCCCACTCCACTGATGAGAGCCTTTACTGAATCAAAGAACCTTTTGTCCCTGGAGGGAAAACCTTGGACACAATACATAAGGCAATATTTCTTAGCATAAGTTAGCAGTGTTTCAGTCCAACAACATTTGGAGGGCCACAGGTTCCTCATCTGTTCTTACATAATTAAGTTGCAAATTTAATGGATAAATACTTGCTTATTTGTTTTTTTATTTATTTCAGTTGTGGTATAGGAACCTACTATGGAACAATCGGTGGCCCATGTGCTTACTTCAGTGCGCAAGCAAAAGACAAAGTGCCATATGTCCCACCTGGGAAGAATCTCTATACCAATCCAGGGAAGAAGGGAACTGGCTACGGGTAAAACATGACATCAACTTTCTAGAGTTGTAATAGTCTCTGATATGTTTTCTTGAATTTTAGAGGCTTTTGAATGTTGGTGTCACCATTATTTTCTTTTCTTTACCCAGGTATGCAAATCTTACCATAGGTAAACCATATCCACACTCAGTGGAATTGTATGACACAGGAAGGATAAACTTTAAGGTAAAATTCTGTTGGATTTCCATTTAATTAATGTCTGTGAATAGAGAACATTACCCTGTTTCAGATAATAATAATAATAATAATTTATTATTTGTACCCCGCCCATCTGGCTGGGTTTCCCCAGCCACTCTGGGCGGCTTCCATAGAAACCAAAAATACACTAAAATATCACAGATTAAAAACTTCCCTGAACAGGGCTGCCTTAAGATGCCTTCTGAATGTCAGGTAGTTATTTATCGCTTTGACATCTGATGGGAGGGCGTTCCACAGGGCAGGCGCCACTACCGAGAAGGCCCTCTGCCTGGTTCCCTGTAGCTTTGCTTCTCGCAATGAGGGAACCGCCAGAAGGCCCTCGGCGCTGGACCTCAGCATCCGGGCAGAACGATGGGGGTGGAGACGCTCCTTCAGGTATACTGGGCCGAGGCCGTTTAGGGCTTTAAAGGTCAACACCAGCACTTTGAATTGTGCTCGGAAACGTACTGGGAGCCAATGTAGGTCTTTCAAGACCGGTGTTATATGGTCTCGGCGGCCGCCCCCAGTCACCAGTCTAGCTGCCGCATTCTGGATTAGTTGTAGTTTCCGAGTCACCTTCAAAGGTAGCCCCACGTAGAGCGCATTGCAGTAGTCCAAGCGGGAGATAACCAGAGCATGCACCACTCTGGCGAGACAGTCCGCGGGCAGGTAGGGTCTCAGCCTGCGTACCAGGTGGAGTTGGTAGACAGCTGCCCTGGACACAGAATTGACCTGCGCCTCCATGGACAGCTGTGAGTCCAAAATGACTCCCAGGCTGCGCACCTGGTCCTTCAGGGGCACAGTTACCCCATTCAGGACCAGGGAGTCCTCCACACCAGCCCGCCCCCTGTCCCCCAAAAACAGTACTTCTGTCTTGTCAGGATTCAACCTCAATCCATTAGCCGCCATCCATCCTCCAACTGCCTCCAGGCACTCACACAGGACCTTCACCGCCTTCACTGGTTCTGATTTGAAAGAGAGGTAGAGCTGGGTATCATCTGCATATTGATGGACACCCAGTCCAACCCCCCTGATGATCTCTCCCAGTGGCTTCATATAGATGTTAAAAAGCATGGGGGAGAGGACGGAACCCTGAGGCACCCCGCAAGTGAGGGCCCAGGGGTCTGAACACTCATCCCCCACCACCACTTTCTGAACACGGCCCAGGAGGAAGGAGCGAAACCACTGCATAACAGTGCCCCCAGCTCCCAGCCCCTCTAGACGGTCCAGAAGGATGTTATGGTCGATTGTATCAAAGGCCGCTGAGAGATCCAGCAGAACCAGGAAACAACTCTCACCTTTGTCCCTAGCTCGCCGGAGATCATCAACCAGCGCGACCAAGGCAGTTTCAGTCCCATGATGAGGCCTGAATCCTGATTGGAAGGGATCCAAATGGTCCGCATCCTCCAGGCGTGCCTGGAGTTGTTCAGCAACCACGCGCTCAATCACCTTGCCCAAGAATGGAAGATTTGAGACTGGGCGATAGTTGGCCATACTGGCCGGGTCTAAAGATGGTTTTTTAAGAAGCGGTTTAATGACCGCTTCTTTCAGCGGATCTGGGAATGTTCCCTCACAGAGGGAAGCATTCACCACCCCGCAGAGCCCATCGCCCAGCCCTTCCCGGCTTGCTTTTATTAGCCAGGATGGGCAAGGATCAAGGAGACAGGTGGTTGGTTTCACGCATCCAAGCAGCCTGTCCACATCCTCGGGGGTAACGGATTGAAATTGATTCCATGCAACTTGACCAGACAGAGCTCTAGCACTCTCCCGCCCCAGCCCTGCTCCCACGGTGGTGTCTAGCTACTTCCGAATATGAGTGATTTTATCTGCAAAAAACTTTGCAAAATCGTTGCAGGAGATCTTGGGGTCTTTACAAGGCCCCGGTGGTAAAGGTGGTTCCGTTAAATTGCGAACCACCTGAAAGAGTCTCCTGCTACTATTTTCTGCAGATGCAATAGAGGCGGTGAAGAAAGTCTTCTTCGCCGTCGCTATCGCCACTTGGTAGGCTCGAAGTTGAGCTCTAACCTGTGTCCGGTCAGATTCGGAGTGAGTTTTTTGCCACCGACGCTCTAGCCGTCTCAGCGATTGTTTCATCGCCCTCAGCTCCGAAGAAAACCACGGGGCTGTCCGGGCTCCATGCAATCGGAGAGGGCGCTTCGGAGCCAGACAGTCGATAGCCCTGGTTAACTCCGCATTCCAGCGGGCCACCAGGGAATCAGCTGAAAGGCCATCAACATGGGATAAAGCATCCCCTACCACTCTCTGGAAACCATCTGGATCCATTAAGTGGCGGGGGCGGACCATCCGAATTGGTCCCACCTCCCTGCAGAGGGGAAGGGTCGCGGAGAAGTCCAGTTGCACCAGGAAGTGATCTGACCATGGCACTTCTTTTGTTTCACTTTTACTTAGTGTCAGATCACCCACGTCACTAGAGGTGAACACCAGGTCTAAGGCATGTCCATGACTATGAGTTGGGCCAAACTTATTCAGGGACAGCCCCATGGAGGCCATGCTTTCCACGAAGTCCCGAGCGGCCCCTTGTAAGGTCGTGTCGGCATGGATGTTAAAATCCCCTAGGACAACCAAACTAGGTGTCTCCAGGAGAAAATCCGCCACGACCTGAAGCAGCTCAGACAGGGAATCCTTGGTGCAGCGGGGAGGTCGGTACACCAAAAGGAATCCTGTACTGCCCCTATTGCCCAACTTCCAGAACATGCACTCAGAAAACTGGATCTTCCCAGTAGGACGCCTGGTGCAAGCTAGTGACTTCCTAAAAATCACTGCAACCCCCCCTCCCCGCCCACATGACCTGGGTTGCTGTGTGTAAGAGAAACCTGGTGGGCAAGCAGCGGCAAGGACAGGCCCATCTGCTTCCTCCAACCAGGTCTCCGTCACACATGCCAGGTCAAATCCTCCATCCACAATCAGGTCGTGGATGGCAGTGGTTTTATTCATCATTGACCTGGCATTACACAGCAACACCTTCAGGTCATGTAGGTTTCCCCTGTTGATTCCAGTATCCATCCGGTCAAGGCCAGACCCGGAGGCAGGGATAGTCTTCAGACAACGACTAAACCTGCCTCCTCGGTAATGACATGATCTGGTCTTAGCGTAACTCCGCCTCCTGCCCATGATCACCGAGATCGGATGTCCCAGTGCTTCCCCCCCCTGTGGAACTTGTCCCAGCCATCGTGTTGGCTGGGGCCCCACTCCCAGGCAGCCCTGATCCCGCCCCTTAAAAACAAAACGCAAACTATACAGAACCAATAAAACAACAACAACAAAAAAGAACAGAACAATTATACTAAAATTAATCCCCAACCAAATATCCATCCCACCCACCCCCAACAAAGGAAAAAAGGAAAAAAAGAAATAAAAATTTAAATTGCCACCGACTGCTTGAGGACATTTTAAAGCACATTAACCACCTGGAACAGGGAAGCAATGGCAGAACACTTCCCACCCTTCCCAAAAAGTTTGTTCCAAAAAGGGCCTGGGCCACGCCCCCTGGGCCAGTTGGAAAAGGCCCTGGAAGGGAGCAGGCCCTGCAGTCCTCACCCAGCCGATGGTCCGAGGCTTCCCCGCAGCAGGAGTCCCTTTATAGCTGGGAGAGAGGGCCTGGGCCACGCCCCCTGGGCCAGTTGGAAAAGGCCCTGGAATGGAGCAGGCCCTGCAGTCCTCACCCAGCCGATGGTCCGAGGCCTCACTGCAGCAGGAGTCCCTTTATAGCTGGGAGAGAGGGCCTGGGCCACGCCCCCTGGGCCAGTTGGAAAAGGGCCTGGGATGATCTTAGTTTGCTCTGTGCTAATGAGACTGTACATAAATCATATTTCTTTTGTAAAATGAACTAGTTAAGACTGTTAGCTCTTTGTTGTTTCAGCTTGCTGATTAAAAAATGGGAATTGTTCCACTGTAGCATTCTTTCTGTTTTATAAGAATTTTTATTAGTACTTTCTAAACGTGCATAGTTTATTATTTAGTATCAGCAATGTGCTAGGTAGCAAGGTATACAGCCCTCTCTGCCCCGTACTGAGACTGACCTGATCATTTTGATGGATTACTGTCTTGGGGGGTGTTTGGGGGGGGATACACCCCATTAGAGCCCTCTTAGACCTAACGTTGTAACTTGAACTCATAGTCTGAGCCAACCACAATATGTTTGAAATTAGTCTACTATGAACTTAAGCCACGTCCCTTTTGGATATAAGCTGCTCAAGTCCTTTCTCAACAACCAGGAGATTTGGATAGTGGCCCATTGGTACAGTTATTGCCTTTGGAGCCCACTTGTTTGTCCCAGATGGAACCGCTGACATGAAGCCCTGCTATTGGGGGGGAAATTGGAAGGTGTTAGGAAAGTGGAAAAGCAGGGAAATGGAAAAAATCCATTTACATTTACAAGCATTGCTCTGTTTCCTATTACTTCAATAAGGATCATACCCTTCATATATCTAGTTTGCATGGTACCTGTGTGAAGCTTTTGAGCAACCCCAATGATTAATCTGAGGCAGTCGAAAGCTAGGCTGATTATTCTTTTTCCTAAAAGCATTAATTATTTGGATCAAGAAGGAAAGATATCATTTCCTCCATTCTGCAGCTCTGCCATGGTACACATTTGGTACAAATCATGTGTTAGCCTTCCGATATAAGCCTTTGACATATACCATGGATTGGGACTCTTTACCCCTCCAGAGGTCTTACCTGGGCTTATTTTGTTCTGGGCTTATTCTGTATACCACCTTGATATCTGATTGATGAAGGGTGGCTTTAAAATCAATGGATGGATGGATGTTGTTGGCTAGTGGTTTGGGATGGTGAACTACAGGTGTCCCACTCCTGGCATGTTCAGATCGCTAATGTTGTTACACATCTGCATCTACTTTGTAGCATTTATTGCATTATCATCTCAAACAGTGCAGTCCTGTGCATGCGTTTGTTCAGTTTAGTAAGGCTTACTATCAGATAAGTAAACATAGGATTCCAGCCATAAATTATTTCCTAGTCATTCCCTATTGAAAATAATCTTAATTAGAAGTACTCAATGTGATATCTTTCCTCTCTGGTTTACACAGAAAATGAGTGAAGAACACCACCGTTTGATGAAAGGTGGAGCTTTCAAGTTGAATCTTTACCCACGAGAATATTTTGATGTAAATCCTTACCATGATGACAAACCATTGCCACCACCAAAGAAACAACCCCCGCCAGCACCAGTTACCCATCCATTTAAGCCAACTTCTCCTGCAAAGAAGGTGCAGTTGTTCTCTAAAAATGTTTCTTCTTTGTCATTTAATTTTTATTGCAGACATTTTCATTTAGCTAGAAAGAGAAGATGGGTGTGATTACTTTTGTTGCAGTTTAGAGAGCTATTTTGAATGGTGGAAACATAAATAAGTTTGAAAAATGGATTTTACAATTATTTATTTAATCAAATAGCATTTTGTTTAGAGCCAGTGTGGTGTAGTGGTTAAGAGCGGTAGTCTCGTAATCTGGGGAACCGGGTTCGCGTCTCCGCTCCTCCACATGCAGCTGCTGGGTGACCTTGGGCCAGTCACACTTCTTTGTTTTTTTTTTTTTAATAATAATTTTTTATTACAAATTTTTATAACAACACAAACATATAACAAATACATAAACAAACAAAAAACACAATCAAAACAAAAAACATGTACCATTTCATATCTTAGTTTCTTACACCTTTCTTCCCCGACTTCCTCATGCCTCCCTTCTCTGTATTCCAAGTTCTTATCAATTACTCAGCAAATCTTCCCTTATTTTAATAAAAATAGTCACACTTCTTTGAAGTCTCAGCCCCACTCACCTCACAGAGTGTTTGTTGTGGGGGAGGAAGGGAAAGGAGAATGTTAGCCGCTTTGAGACTCCTTAAAGGGAGTGAAAGGCGGGATATCAAATCCAAACTCCTCCTCCTCCTCCTCCTCTTCTTCTTCTTCTTCTTCTTCTTCTTCTTCTTCTTCTTCTTCTTCTTCTCCTTTGTTTAAAGATGGTGCTAAAAGTAAGTGGGAAATATCCACAAGTCCTGAAGTGATTTGTTGTTATTCTTAGGTCTAATCTGACATGTTTCTAATTTCTTCAGCTTTTTCTTGAAGGTGCTAATATACAAAGTAAACTTATTAGGGCTCCAAAGTTTGATACATTAATCAATGGAAATTGATTGAAATTGATTAAAATGGTGCTCCCAGTAAATTGAATAACTATTAAAAAAAATATACCAATGCTAATTTTTTTAACTGAATAGTTTTTTTTAAAAAATGCAGCATTATTTTATGAAGCATTCCTCCTTATCTCTTACATTGGTTGTAATGCCTTTTCTAAGATGCCATAATGACACACTTGTGCATCATTGTAAAAAAAAGTATTTTCTTGCTTCATAACTATTTGTTTTACTTATGTGCTAATTTAATTAATCAACTAAAAGTTACACAATTGACTAAGATTTTTTGGTGACACCTGTAAAATGTAGTGGAGTTCATTGTAGTGGAGTAAAGATGCAATTAAATGTACACTTCCCCAGGAGTTAGCTCCACCTAACAGAATGGGACCTACTTCTAGGTAGCCATGCAAAGTACACCTGCTGAAATTCACTCTTGTGCACAACTTTTGTGGATGAAATAGCATAAACGTACATCATTCTGTGCTGCTTGGGGCTGTGATAAGCAAGTTTTCTGTGTAAGCATTTGGGTTTGGGCTGCCTGGTTATTTACATAATACACTGTGTTTTGTGAAATAATATTTCTGAACTGCTGCTTCAGTCTCTGTATTTTTGTGTGAAGTATTTTTGTTACCAACTTATCAAAATTCTTTATCCTTGCTTTCCAGCCTGGGGGCATGAAAGCAGGCACATTTGATCCTTATCCAACCCATTCCGTAGACCCTTACATCGTTAAACAGGCAAAGCCTGTCACAACCAATAAACAAGGGCGGGTATTTCATCCTTCTCCTGGACCGAAGAGCAGACCAGTAAGAAGTATTATGTCATTAAATGTTGAAAAGTAAGTATGACATACCTATAATTACTTAATGTTTGCGACAAGGTTTGCTGGGGCTTCTTTGAGAGGTGGAGCAATGTGGGGGTGGTCTGCCTCGAGTGTCATCCCTGAGGGGGGGTGACATCACCACGGGCAGCACCTCCTGCAACGCGCTCTGCCGCGGCGTACCCCCCTAATGTTGTATTTTAATCTTGTTTTTAAGTTGTATTCATTCAACTTGTTTTTATTATTGCTTGTTAGCTGCCCTGAGCCCGGCCTTGGCTGGGGAGGGCGGGGTATAAATAAAAATTATTATTATTATTATTAAGCACCATCCCCGGAATGCATGCTGCCGCCACAAGCTCCACCTCTGCCTGTCACTATGGGCACCGTGTGGCGCGGTGCCCCTCGCCCCTATGGGTAGTTCGCCCGTCCCTGGGCACATCACCCCAGGTGCCCAAGAGGCTTTTTCTGCCACTGGCTTCCTTATGTCGGGACATAACTGTTATGTATTGAGTTGAATAGGATTCAGAATGCAGCAGTCTGATTGGTCCTAGAACAATAGGACCCAGAATGCAGCAGTCTGATTGGTTCCCAGGAGCCACCCAATCCAGCTCCAGGTGGAAGTGAATCCTCAACCTGATTGGCCTACAGGAGAATGCCGGAATTAGCCAATCACGTGGGGCCCATTGTGTAATTAATGTATATAAAGTAGACATTCTGGGGGAACTTCCATTCCTCCTCACTACTATGAGCTGAATAAAGAGCATGAAATCCACTCTCAACTCCGAGTATATTTCAACAACATTCTCTGGTCTGGAATCCATTCTTCTTTGTGGGAATTTTCTTACTACTTACTCATTGCTGTGGGTAATATACTCCAAACATACTCATGGACACTTTGATCTATTTTCTCTCCTTACGTTCTAGATCAGGAATGGGGAGCCTCAATCTCCTAAAGCTGAATGCACCCCTCTAGGTTTCTCTGTCTGGCTCCCAGGAGTCATAGAATCCTAGAATCCTAACAATTGGAAGGCATCACCAGGTGCCTGCACATTAATGATTTGCTTCATAAAATATGGCTTGATTTAAACTGATTTTAATATAGTGGCTGTAATATGAAGAGTGGTTATGATGATTCCTTTAGGTCTGTTTGCCAGATATGCCACTCCATGTGTTTTGGAGCCCAACTTCCATATAGGCCTTAAAAAGTGGGATACAAATCTAATGAATTTGTGCCCCTAGTACTGCAAGGAATATGATGACCCTTTTTAGGTGGGGTGGAGGAATGAGCAGGTTGCCAGTTTACCTTCTCAACAGATAAATGTAAGTGAAAGAAAGGTATTGTTAGCATTGTGCAACTGGCTGAAACTGTAAAGTTTCCTTCCTTCCTTCCTATCTATCCATCCATCCATCCATCCATTAATTCACCTCTAATCCAGGGCTTATTTCAGTGGCCTGGAATACGGCTATGGAGAGGTTCATTGTTTAAGACAATTTCACCAACTATGGGAAAATAGTATTATATCAAAAGTTGCATAATACTCTATATTATTAGTATTATTATTTTAAAAAACTCCATAGGTTTTAAAATGAAGAATAGAATATGTTACTGACTACTGTATAAGCTCTAGTTTGATGGGTTAAGATATTGTTTGACAATGAAGAGCTTATGTGGGAAAGCCAGGGTGAAGAAATGGCTATTTATCTTAGCAAAAAGTCACAATTCAGTTAAATGCTCTGACACTTTTCTTTCAAATTTGAATTTCAGATCATTAAATGCAACCAACTACACGAATCCGCAAGTGATGTCATATTAGCTGCACCCAAAGCAAGGTGAATGAACTTTTTAGATTCTGCAAACAGTAGCATTTTAACAGCTCAAGGGTATCTGAAGCAAATAAAAAAAAATGTGGGAAATATGTCAAATATGGCTATCTTTTGCCAAAACTGTTTACCACACAGGACGATGTTTTATGAATATATTCTTTATACATATAAAGAAATAGATAATATATTTACAAATAATGTATATAAAATGTGAAGTATATTTTGGTATAAATGTTATTTTGATTGTATGTAGCACTAGCAAAAATAAATACTTGCACTTGATGAACCTCAAGCTTATGTCCAACCATTTACAAAATCTTGTTATGGACATCTAGTCTGGTCCTAGTTAATAGACATTGATCTACTAAAAGCTATTTCGCTGGGTTCCTAAACACTCTAGTATGGCTACAAGAATGGAATCTAGGGTGTAGGCATGCAGATAAGGGCTGGTTCTGTGCTGTGAGACAAAGGGTGATATTCATTGTGAGTCATGCTCAGAGTAGACCAATTGAAAACAATGAACACAAGTTAATTGATTTTAGTGGGTCTACTCTGAGTGTGTCTAACACTAGATATCACGTTCTCATTTTTTTCCAAAAAATTAAGAGTTTCTAAAATGAAAGTTGAAGATTTAAGGAATATCTGGGAATCCAGATCCCCAAAGCCCCCTTCCCATGGTTGCAACTCCAAAAGCTCCATGGTGAGAGACTATTCCAAGTGTTCCATTTCCTCCCTTCTTTTGCTATCATGGTGAACCTTTAAAGTCTGCAGATCTCTCTTCCTTACCCCCCTATTCCAATCTAGACTAAGGTTACCAGATTTTTTCAAAGAATCCAGTGACACTTTTTTTAAAAAAAGAGACAAGTTATTAGAAAGTTATTTTTAAAGAAAATTAAGAAGTAATATCTTCTCTTCTTTGGTCTCCTCTGTCACGTGGCCTCCCCTGGGCCCTGGCCTGCTCTCTTGAAGCGCTAGCTGCCGTGGAGTAGACTTGGCTTGGGCCTGGGCTCGGCGACATGTCCTTGTCCTCCCGGTGCTCTCCTACCTCTATTCCTCAGCTGTGGCAGTGGTGTGGCAAGGTCGGGGCTCCTCTCTTTTTTCCTCCTTCCTCTTTTTCTCTTCCTTCTCCTCCTTCTCCCTGCGTTGGTTCCGGGGTTTTCCTGGCCCCGGAGCGCTGCTGGGCAGTCGGGCGGGTGTTCTTGCTCCCATCTCAATTTGGGTCATGGTGTGTGTGTGTGAGCGGTTCCCCGTTGATGCGCTGGGCGTCCCCGGTTCCCCCTCGACAGTGGCGGTGGTGGCAGCAGCAGTCTCAGCAGCCCAGAGCCAGCCTGGTAGTGCAGTTGGCTTAGGCTGTCTTCAGGAGCTGCTCGCTGCTGTGGGGCCCACCATTTTGCCTCGCCAGAAGTCCCCATATGATGTGTCTTGTGCCGTTGACCCAATCACGCAACATTCATTCTCTAGTAATAAATCTACAACACTTAAAATATAAATCCGGGGACATTAAATGAAATCCGGGGACATTCCGTGGTCAGATTTTGTCCGGGGACGGATTTGTAAATCCAGGGAGTGTCCCCGGGAAACGGGGATATCTGGTAACCATAATCTAGACACAATGCTATTATTGCTTTGATAGGAATGCAGTGGGTGATTATCAACAGATCCGTTTAAAATGCTTTTGCTCAACTTTAAAATATGGTTCTGATGCTACTCTGGGTAGCAGGGTTATTATTATTATTATTTAAAAACATTATTGGTTTACTGGAAGAACTATAAATGGCAGACACTATCTTAGAAGGAGCATTTGTTCCTATGAAAAAGAGAAGAGGAAATGAATTTTCTAAGTAGTCCATTTCCTAAATGCATGATCTAAAAAAAAGTGTTTGCCTCTTTTATTATGTTCAATAACTCATATGAATAATTAGCTAAGATGTCCTTAATGGGATGACCTAGTATTATGGTTTCCTGCAAGGTACCCTTAACTTCTACTTTAGTTTTGTTTTTCTCTACCAACTACAAATAGTGTCCAAAGAAACATTGATATAAAGCACAGCAATAATAAAACTCTTTCAAGTGTTTTAAATGCAAAGATTTTTAAATGAAGACTGGTTTGGGTACAATACTCAGATTTTACATTTCACCAGAAATTGTCTTTATTTCCAGTTTGCCTCCTTTTATATTCAGTGAACAATTATGACAAAGCTCAGATGATTACCTCCTTTCTTGGAATTGAAATAGCATAAAATATCATTCAAAACATTGTCAGGTGTTTCATTCTTTGAGGAAAAAGCTCCAGCTGAAATGAATGGGAATAGTATAAAAGTAACCATAAATATGTATTATGTGTGTGCAGCTCAAATCTCTTTCTCATCTACAACCTCAAGTTTGTTTCTTTCATAGTACTTGGATTTCTGATTGCTCTGCTCTTTGTTATGCTTCTCAGGCACAACAATTAGAAAATAGAGTAGTGCTTAACTTCTGTGGGCATAACCCTTAAAGCACTAAGTAGCAGAGCAAATACTGCTATATTTCTTCCGCACAGCAGTTGGAAAACCTGACTCTTTTATGACGGATGTGGTGCAGCTGACTGAAAAAGCACTGTAGAGCTTCTTGGTGGTGTTGCGCTTCTTTTCTGTATACAGTTCCTCCTCTTCCAGTTTCTTTCGGATTTCAGAAATCTTCCCACACTCTACCAAATTGGAAATGTTAGGAAAGAAGACAAGATAGCTTTAAGATCTAATGAACTAACCAACTTAATTATTTGCAGTGGAATTCCCACAGCTGATAGGATGTAAAACAAACTTTCCTTCCCTGTTTGATAAGTATATATCTCTCCCTTAGATGTTTAGGAACAAATAATATAGTATGCAGTCTTGAGAGAGACATGGTAGTTTAATCTTCTCTTCTTCCTAGGTGAGTTAGTGGGGGGCTCAATGTACTCAAAAGTTAGCCTTACAGAAGCTCAATGATTCTGCCAAAGATGAGGACAGAGGGTGTAATCTGTTGACAGAAAACATCCCTGCCTTTGCAAGACCTTTTAAACCTTGACCTATGCCCTTAGTGTATAGGAAAGTTCTGTGGAGATAGTAGATGTCTAGGAAAGAGATATTTCAGCAACAGCTATCATCTTCCAGTAAAGGACAACATGGTAAGTGCCACACACAAGCAAGTTTATATACTTAATCTGTTTCACATTTAAATGTGGAACAATCATCCTGATTATTGCAGTACTTGTAACCACAACTGAAAGCTTTCTTCTTGTATGATTTTTTTCATGTGGATTTTTCTCTGTATTCATAAATACAGAGCAACTAAATTGCCTAAGTCTGTTAATCTACCTAAGCAGAGGCTTGCTCCATTTCAGTTACAAAAGGATGGAACAGAGTTGTTTGGCTACAATTTACTTGGCATGAAAGTCTCTACCTTTGAACCCTACAGTGAGATTGTTGCCACCCTCTGTAACCCCTGAAGATCTGGAAGACTCAGAATGTTCTGTGAAGGGACTATAGGATGCTGTCACTCACACCTCACTTTTATGCCATGGCAGTAGGCAGGGGGAACCACCTGTGCTACATAGGGACTTACTTGTGCTCTTGCATTGGAGTTGAGAAGGTGATGCCCAATCCTGTGTGCACAGAGCACAGGAAATTGCATTAGGTATAATTATAATTAGAGTGAAGCTTGTTTTAGATGTGTTCTGACACCATCAAGATATTAATTCAATTTTCAAAAAGCAAATGAATGAAATTAGAATTCACATTGTAAACAAAAAGGCCCTAAAATATTCATGCTGTTATACTTTTATGACAGACATAAATCCACCCTCCGCAAGATTTGCAAATATAGACATGAATTGATTGCTTATCTGCAATATAATGCAATTGTCAGATTACAGATATATACACCATTGCATAAAAATGAAATTGCTGCATTGTGTCAGAAGAGGTGTCATAGGTTCACATATTAATTCTTATGGGCAGACAGCAAAGGGTATGAATTTTTTACAAGCTATCACTCTTTCTACTAAAGTAACATTAATGTTAAGTCACTCATAAACTTTTATGGCCTTTTTGTGTGCATGTAAATAATGCAGAGGCTGTTTCAGCAGTCTGTCTGAAATAGTGTATCTGTATTTTGCAGTAGGTATGTTTATGACCCCCTGGCATGGACACTATTTGCACAGATGTGGCATTATTCAGTCTGAACAGAATGTGTGGTAAAATAGTTTATATGGACTCCACATAGCAGCAGGTCTAGTGAAGAGACTGGTGCCACTGACAGTAACTGCATATATTTGGTTGATGTGCCATTCTATGGAAAAAATAGCATCTCAAATGCTTTGTGTAACTATGTAGAAAGTCCTAGACACCAGTGGTTTGGATTTGCTTCAGCTTCAGTACCAATTATACTATACATGCATATAAGGTTGGCCAAATCTGAAGGTGTGGCCAACAAATCACAGAAGAAACACAAGGAACAGGCCAAAGATTTGCAAATTTTCCAAATCTGACTACTGTTGTCAAAGAAACATGCTGGGTTATAAACCATGCTTCATAGACTATAGAAATATATGTAGCAGAAAAATATAGACCCTGGCCGTATTATTGCTAACAATATAACCATCCTGTATTGCAACGGGTTGCACTAGATTACCCTTGAGGTCCCTTCAATGAGTCTGTGATCATTATTAATCTACAGAATCATCTCAAGGTGAATACAATAAAAACAGCAAAAACTAATAAAAACTCTCAAAGAAGCAGATACATTTTAAACAAAGCTAAAACTACTGAACAGACATTCACATAAAAGATCCATTTATCCAGTTGGGGAAGCCTATCGGAACAAAAATGTCTTCAATTGTTTCCCGAAAGTGCAGGTGGAGACCTGTCATAGTGAGATGAACACTATTCCACAGAAGGGGCAGCCACACTCAAAGCCCTGCTCTGAGCAGGCTTCTGAGATCTTTGGAATTTACAGAAGAAATTTGCCAACAGACCACAGTGATCCACTGGGTATATAAGGGCTAAGGCGATCTCTCAAGCAAGCTGGTCCTAAACTGTATGAGGCCTTATATGTTAGAACCAACTCTTTGAACGTAGCCCAGTAGCATATCGGCAGCCTGTATAAATCCTGCAAGTAAACTGTTATATGGTGGTCGTTTGCAACCTAGTCTTGGCAGGCTGCAGATTCCAGACCAACCCCAAGGGCAGCCCTGCAAAGAGCACATTGCAGTAATCAAGCCATGAGGTTACTGATGCATGCACAACTGTGTGGAAGCTATCCTGATCCAGGAATAGCTAGTTATCTTAGCAAATGAAGTTGGTAAAATGAGGTAGGTATCCAAGGTTGGTATCTTGAGCCTCATTCACCGTTATAGGTGTTAACAGTCTTGGCCCACCCTGAAGAGTTCTGCTGGCCAATTTCTTGAGGACACAGTGGAAGCAACAAAATAGGTTGCCTTTGCTGCTTTCACTGCCATGCAGCAAGCATGGTTATGTGTTCTTAATGCATGTTCAGTTGTCTTTGCAGTAGTATTTCCGTCACCTGCTTTCTGGCAATCATCCAACCTGTTTCACTGCATGTAGTTCCCCAGTGTACCAGGAAGCCAAATATGCTCCATGCTGTCAGAGAGGGCACTCAGGAGCAATCATATCTCTGGTCCTCTGCATCTTAGGGCCCTTAGTGAGACAAGGGCCTTCACAAGATCACCATTTCTATCCACCAGAAAATCTCCCAGAGCATTCAGGAATCCATTGGACTCAAGTCTCCAGATGCAAGCCATTCTAACAGGTTTCCCAGTGCTAAAGGGGTAAGTTGGTACTTTTCACCAGGAAGTGGTCTGACCATGACAGTGGGGTCATCCGAGAGCAAAGGAAATCAACATGGTGCCCTCCAGATGTTGTAGACTATAGCTCCCATCATCGGCCATTGACTGTTGACCATAATGGCTGGGGGCTGTTGGAAATTCACAACATTTGGAGGGTAACAGGTTGTCCTAGAAACTATTAATTCAGTAAGTCAATACAGTCATACCTCATGTTATGTCTGCTTCATGTTACGTTCTTTCAGGTTACATCCTGCGGCGACCCGGAAGTACCGGAAAGGGTTACTTGCGGGTTTTGCTGCTTACGCATGCGCAGAAGCGGTGAATCACAACCCGCGCATGTGCAGAAATGCCACTGCAGGTTGCTCTCTTTTCATGTTGTGAACGGGCCTCCAGAACGGATCCCGTTCGCAACCAGAGGTACCACTGTATTAGTGCAACTTCACTATGGCGTTCATATAGAAATATGTAAGATTGTGTTTTACATACATTTCATCTTACTTCTGAGCAGGCAGGCATAGGCTTGTGGTGTAAATCATTTTAAAATGTGTGTATATTGTGCATAGCTGCTACCAAAATTTACAATGATTAATTGGATTGAGCTAACAGGATTTAATGTCAAAAGGAAATATTTTTATCTTCTCATATGGCCTGCTCTTTGGAGGTAATACAAACTACTTTGATGCATATAGGATATGAAACATATTTGATGCACTCTTCCCTATATAGTTGTCTCAATGTGGTGGTTTTGTTTCCAGGTATTGTTAGAACTTGATGTTATATTTCTGTAGCTTCTGCTAGTTCATCAGGCTACATTATTGCTTGTTTAGCCATCAGATATGTATATACTATACTATACTGGATTAGGCAACAATATGATGTGAAAAAAGAGGTGTAAAACTTCATTATCATTAGTTACCTGTAAAACATCATCCCAATTTGTTATTCAAAGACTTAAGGGGAAATGGTAGTAAATGGATAGGAGAGTTTAAAAATAGGTTTCAAAGAAGAAAATTTTATTATGCTTTCTTTGAAGGACAGATTGTTGGAGTTTGTCTGGAACTGCCTGGAAAAAAAGACAGCTTTCTTTAAGAAAACCCCCCCTGAACAATTCACTATTGGAGACTGTGGTATCTACAAACCTATATAACCATGGTGTCTCAGGAATCAATCAAATAAGTCACTGAAGCTAATGCTAATATTTCACTGATGGTAGGTTAGTTTAAACCAATTCCAAAAGCAATCAAAGCTAATAATTTTTATGATCAGCTCTTTATCAACATTAAATAAATTTCTCCCAGTTTGTTTATGACTTAAATGAGTGAAAAGCATCTGTCAGGATCATATTCTACACACATTTCAGAGAAAAGGTTACTTTAAAAACTATTTTCTTACCAGAACTATAAATTTATAAAAAGCTGAATTCATTGAATTTTTTTAGATGTAACACAGACAAAATCAAATGTGTTTTAAAAATCAGCTATACCTAGCAATTTCTCTCAGTACTGGTTGTGGCTGAAAATATCTATAGATTGAGTGCACAATATTTCTCCCACACAAGTCCAGCTGTGTCCAGACCTCATGCTCAGGTCTGTAATACTTCTGGGCCAAGGGCATATTGAGAAGGGGGACCACTAATGACTATATGAGTTATATACCTGGGTGCACTTCAAGAAATGACTGGCTTGCACATGTCCAAGGGTCTTGCCTGAGCGGGAGGGGAAAGGCCTGATGAATTGCACTCTAACATTTCAGGCATTGCCAGTGATTTCTTGTTGTTTTTAATCTAAGCATTTATTCCTTTATTTTACATTAACCCTAAGGATGATACCAACTGTCATTTTCCTCAGAATAATAAAGACTTAGAACTGAGTTGAATTTCACATATCAGAAAGCAAAACATACCTGGTGAGTTATGTATTAAAGAAATATGCTGATAGCTAGATATTTCTTCACAGATTTCACTGGGATCTGCAAATTGGTCGTTTTGCTTTTGGCTTCTGGAATTATGCCTTTGCTTAAATTGTTGATCGACCAAAGCCGTAACTTGGTCCCTGAGGCTGGCATTATTCTTTTGGAGACGGCGTGCTTCAAACTGCAGCACATCTCTCTCGTTCTCTGTAGAGCGTATTTCATTTTCCATCAGCAGGAGCTGCTCGCTCAGTAGTCTTGTTTTATTTCTGCAATCAGAAGCCTCCTGTTTATATGCATTCAGCTCCTTTTTAAGAACGTGCTTTTCGTCTGTCATGTCTGCTACGACCATTCTCATCCTCTCACACTCTCGTTCCATGTTTGACAAGTTAGTTTTCAAAACTCCGATTTCTATTTTTGTACTTTTACGTTCCATCAGAAGTTTTTCCTCAGTATTAGTTCTGCCTGACTGGGCCTCTTCAAGCCCCTTCTGCAGGACTTCTTTCACAGTGAGCACCTCCTGCAATGCCTTTTCAAGACTCTGTTTTTCATCTTTAAGCGACTGTGTCATCCTAATAAGAGCCTCCAGATTCGATAGTGTAGTTTTCTCATTTATCTTCAGTTGTTGCATTTCATTCTGGTTTTCTCCAACCACCTTTTCTAACAAACCCTTGTTGTCTGTTAGCTGAAGTACTTCCCCACCTAGCTTCTTATTTTCTTCTTGAAGAGTTGAAACTTGTTTTTCCAAATTTTTTAAGGACACAATCAGATCGCTTTTTTCATGTGTGGAAAAAGCCAAGGTTTCCTGTGTTTTCTGGTCTTTCTGTTGTAAATCATTTATCTCAGACATCATACGTTGATTCTCAGAATAAAGCCGTTCCTGTTTTTCTTCCAGAGCTGACTTTTGCTGTTGAAACTCCTTGCATTTCTTCAGTAGTCTTTTTACTTCTTTCAGGCATTCCTTGCAATCTTCTTCAGATTTAACTAGCCTTTCTTGAAGGCTATTCTTCTCATCATGCAAATCCTTGATTTGCTTCTGATATTTTGAATTTTGCTCTGTCAGAGACTGTATAACGTCAGTAAGAGGTTTTGATTCATTTTCATCTTCATGGCTCATCACCTTATTACAGACATGTTCAGATTCTCTGTCAGATGTCTCTAACCATCTGACTTTTTTAGCATATTCATCAGACACAGCACCACAGAATTCCTGATGCTTTCTGAGCTCTTGGTTTGTGCTAAGCTGCTGCCTTGGTTGGTCTACCTTTGTTGGTCTGTATTTGGACAGGAAATTCATCTGTTGCTTTCTATCATATGCTGCTTGTGCAATATTTTCTTTAATATGCAACTCATCGGAATCCTCTAGTTCTGAAATCCCCCTAGGTTTAAAATCCTCATATGACATTCCCTTTTCTATTAGATCCTGTTCTGACAGATAACCAGAATCATTGTCTTTACCACTCATAACATTAGGAGAGTTTTGAAGTTCAAAAGTAAATAGTTCATGCTTACATGTCTGTTTGCCGTCCTCTTTCGTATCCTT
The DNA here is from genome assembly GCF_027172205.1 of Podarcis raffonei. NCBI lineage: Eukaryota > Metazoa > Chordata > Lepidosauria > Squamata > Lacertidae > Podarcis > Podarcis raffonei. The sequence goes on along the minus strand of NC_070610.1, from coordinate 29,893,678 downwards.
GAAAGAAGAACTCACACTCTCAGTCAAGGACTCCTCTTCTTCTTCCTCCTCATACTTACGGAATGCCACACACACTTTAGGTTCATCCTGATTTTTCTTCTCCCTTCGAAGAGTCCTCTCTTCTGCTTCCAAACCAACAAAAGATGGGGAGGAAAAGTTGTTGGCAGACCTCTTCAATATTTGGTCAGTATTCCAAGGCAGAATACCTTTATTTCTACACGTTGGGGCATGGTTTTCAACTGTTATATATTTTGATAGAATCTGATCTGAAATGCGTTCACCTGTGACCGGCTTTCCAACTACAGTGTTGAAATTGGTTTGTAGACAATTACTGGCACCTGGTCTGTTACCAAGATGAAGTTTTTTCTTCAACGGAAGCGCTTCTTGATGCCCTCTTGGCTGAGAGAGGGAGAAGGGGATAACAGTCAGATCAGAAGGCCTTCAGTATTTAACAACCGAGGAAACATAGCTAGGAACCACCAATGAGTTGCATAGAGTGGCTGTTTTCAAAAGGGAATATAGGTTTTGATGCAGATTTTATTCCACAGAATCACTGCCTCCTGACATATGCACCTTTCTCTCTTTGCAACTGTCTGAACAGCATTTGAAAGTATGCTAGTTCTCCCCAGTTTTTGACCTCTAGTTACTGCCTCCCTTTCCTTTTGTGTCCCTTCTCTTCTCCTTTCCATCTTGAGTTCTTGTGTGTGGGTGCTTGTTTTTAAGATGGTAGGGCTGTGGGCAGGGTTGGTTGGTTTGAATATAATCATTGTACACTATCTAGCTTTTAAGGCATTTTAAAAATCATTAATAGTAGGGAAAAGCAAAGACTGATTCAACAAGGAATTGGGTTGTGCACAGATGCAGTTTGCGACTGCTTGGGAAAGACCCTGGAGAGAAGGAGCCATAGAGAGTGATGGGAAGGTGGGGACCTTCAGTCCTTGCAACTGTTTCATTGGGGCAAGACCTACTGGGAAGAGTTGCTTGGATCACTAGGCCTGTTTGGTTTCTTTGAATAAAGAGCTATCTTCACTGACACCATGTTTTTGTTTTATTGCTGACCCACGCCTGACTCCAGCTCCTGACCTCAGGAAACTGGGGCATTTATGTCCAAGATTGTAATGTCACAAAGTCAAGGAGAATTAATTATATCCTAAGTGGCAGAACACTTGCTCTCTACTTTATGGAGCGCTGTGGTGCATATTACATGGACTGCTCTCTAGATCAGAAATGATGGTAAATTCAGCTAAGGGATTAGTTCCTTTGAACCATAAAATGTCATTATATAATTAATGTCAGCAAAACAAAACAAAGCAAAACAACCCCACATACCATAGTAGTGTTGATAGGCGAGCTGGTCAAAAGTAAATTGTCTGGAATAAATTCTGGACTCTTCATATCAGTTATATTTTTATTAAGTATATGGTTGATTTCAGACTGAACCTGAAGAAACAGGAAGTGAGTTAGTTATCCTTCTCCTGCTTTCATCCTTTTTATATTGGTTTAAAGGCAGAGGTGGGAAGCTGTGGCCCTCAAGACGTTGTTGGACTCCAGCTTGTATCATCTCCAAGAAGCATGGCCAATAGTCAAGGATGGTGGGAATTGTATTAGCCCACTAATATTGGGAGAACCACACCAACATTTTAAGCCTGGTAGCAACTTATTTTTATTCTTAAAAATACTTGAGTCCAACTGCATGCATGTCACTTACTCAGAAGTAAGTTCCACTGAGTTCAGTGGGACTTACCACCACCACCCCACCCTACAACATTTGCAGAATTTAAATATTTAGTATTACTTATTATCGGATGTGCTGCTGGATAGCAAACCATGGTATCTCTGACTATAATATTTACTGTGGAACCTCTAAAAAAAATAACAATAATATTTATATATGCATATATTGTTGGCAAGCATGTCCAGTCCCTTCTTGCTTCCACAATGGGAAAACCCCTTGGAAAAAGTAAAGGGAAGGTGATTTGACACTTGAAACGGCCTTCTTCACCACAGGCGTTTATACAACGTGTCCAATAGCCAGCCAGGTGCAGTTTATCTACTATCTGGAATTGGGGAACCAAGTGGCAGATGATCATTGCAAGGAATTTTGAGAGGATGAGGTGATCCAGAGCAGGAGAATAACAAGAAAAAGTTGACATGTAAAAGCAATATGCGAATATTACAGGCCTTTAGAAAGGTTGTGTATTGAATGAGGAATTAAACCTTGTTTAGGGCTTGGTCTTACCATGCTGACATTCTGCAAAGTTTGTTGTCGAAGGGCTTGAAATGAATCCAACTGCTGTTGTAAGATCTATATTGTAAAATTAATTAATTAGACATATTCTGCAATAGTCTGCACTTTTTCTTCCTAGATTGTGATCCTTACTTGCTATTTATTATCTTACCAGATATAAACTGCATACCATTGTAGCAGGAGGAAATTGTTGAAGGTATGGCAGGGCACAATGGCAGAGCCAAATCCAGGCCTGATCACTGATCTGACTCCAAGCTGGCGCAGCCATCAGGCCCAGATCAGGTCTCATGCCACTGTACAACAGTACTGAGACCGGCTCAGGATCCTATGGATCCCATGCCAGCTCAGCTCTGCCCCCAGAACACATTTTGAGTTTTCCCACTGATTCCTGCTGGTGGGACTCCTCTTTGCTGGCTGGCTAAACTGGGCAGAGAAGAAATGTGATTGCTCTGTTAGACAGTGATCTCTCTTTAGGCCATGTAGGCAGCCCTGTTTAGGGAAGCTTTTAATGTTTAATAGGTTATTGTATTTTAGTGCACCGTTGGAAGCTGCCCAGAGTGGCTGGGGAAACCCAGCCAGATGGGCGGGGTATAAATAATAAATTAAATTGATTAATGTACAGTTTTGAAAACAGTTGATCTAGGTATATTTGATATCTGTATCGTGCATGTTGAATTCTGTACTATGTTCACAACAGTCTTATCTTTGGATTGAGTTATCCAAATGCTTCAGGATAATGAGCCAAGCCCATGTTCTCTTTTTATCTTAAAGAAACATAAACATTAAAAACCTACCTGTACAGGGCTGCCTTCAGATGTCTTTTAAAAGTCAGATATAAATTTAATTCCTTGACATCTGATGGGAGGGTGTTCGACAGGGCGGGCACCACTACTGAGAAGGCCCTCTACCTGGTTCCCTGTAACCTTCCAATGAGGGAAACCCCAGAAGGCCCTTGGAGCTGGATCTCAGTGTCCAGACTGAACAATGGGGGTAGAGATGCTCCTTCAGGTATACAGGGCCAAAGCCATTTAGGGCTTTAAAAGTCAGCACCAATACTTTTAAGCCAATGTAGATCTTTTTGATGTTATATGGTCCAGTGGCCACTCCCAGTCACCAGGGTGGCAGCTGCATCCTGGATTAGTTGTAGTTTCCAAGTCACCTTCAAAGGTAGCTCCATGTAGAGTGCATTGCAGTAGTCCAAGCGGGAGGTAACCAGAGCATGTAAAATTATGGCAATCCAGTGTGCAGGCAGGTAGGGTCCCAGCTGGTGCACCCGATGGAGCTGGTAGACAGCTGCAGGAGCACAGGCTGGACAATCCTAACAACATATTACAAGGGAACAGCCTAAAGAACTTTAGTAAGGTTAAAATCCATACTGAACCACCTTCTCTTCTAGCCATTATGTATGTATTTTAGCAAGGATATTATCCCTCAGCCTGCTCCCCAAAATCCAAAACAGATAAACTTACTTTTAATGCTGATGGTGGCTGGACTTGCCCATCTCTTCCTGAAGCAGATTTATCTGAAAAATCAGTGCAATAAGCCCTGAAGAATATAATGTTGGAACGTCTGGAGGCTTTAAACTTTAGTACTTTGACCAGGAGTGGAGAATCTATGACCCTTAAGATGCTATTGGACTCCAACCTCATCAGCCCCAGCTAGCATGGTCAGTGGTCAGCAATGGTAGGAGCTCAACAGCTTTTGGAGGACTACATAATCACTATCCCTGACCTAGACCAAGAGTGTGTTCCCTAAATCAAGAACATCTTAATGCATATTTACACTTGTTCCTTCCGACATTCTGTATTTTTATGTGCCTGTTTCGCTGTTAGTAAGCATATTCAGTATTCATGCCAAAGTGGGAACAAATATAAGTTACTTTTTTGTTACCTCCATAAAAGTCATAATTTCTAAGGCTTGGAAATTTACATATGAAAGGTCCCAAGCCTGTTTGAAACACTATATCCAGGAGTAAATTTGCCATCGTATAATATGGTTGATACTAGAAGATATGTCAGAATATTTTATTCCTGAGAAATAGAGAAAAATATATGAACAGACCTGCCACTGGATAGCTCAGGCAGTAGAGCATGAGACTCTTAATCTCAGGGTTGTGGGTTCCAGCCCCACATTGGGCAAAAAGATCCCTGCTGTGCTGGGGCTTGTAACTCTACAATTCTATGATTCTCTCAACTGAGTCCATGTGCCTATATGTCAAATGTTCCACAGCCATAAGGAATCACTTACGGTGCACAGCTTGTTGCTTTTGTGTAATAGTATTTATTCAACAGGGTCAAAGAAGATGTGTTCTCCTGCCAGTTTAGCCTTTGTTGCTGTGGCTGACTTAAACCCTCCTCCCCCAATTGGCTTTTGCCCATGGAGGGTGAAACCGACAGCCCCCCCCATTCATTTCTCCCCATATGTCGTGTCTTTGTGGGCCATCTTAGTACTGATTTTGGTAAGCCCCTCCAACAGCCTTTTAAACCAGTGTTTCCCAAACTTGAATCTCCAGCTGTTTTTTTGCACTACAACTTCCATCCTTATAGCTAGCAGGACCCACGGCCAAGGATGATGGGAATTGTAGTCCCCAAACCGCTGGAGACCCACATTTGGGAGACACTGTTTTAAACTAAAGTGCAGGGGTATAAATCCCATAAATAAATAAATGACATTGCCCTGCTGACCACAGGAAAAAGAAAATTGGCACTCAGTGGCACCTTAGTTCTGGAGGTTTGGGACAGCTGTGGAAATGAAGTACTTTACCGCTGGTTACTGCTAGAGTAAGCAGTTTGGGGAGAGAGGTGCAAGGGCGCATCCGGGTGCTGAAGTCTGTGAGTAATGATTTTAAAAAAAACTGTTATTTTCACATTATGATGGAGGAAGGGTGCAGGGAAACATCTCACAGAGGGTGGGTACAATAACCCACCACGGCGCTGTGCTGTTGAAGGAAATTACATCATTGCCCATCGCAGCATCCCTACACCAACCAGGGAGGAGGACAGGGCAGCATTTTCAACAACAATAATAAAAGTGTCATCATAGGCCTGTCGACGTCCAGGTGAGAGGAGCCGGCTCACCTGCAGCTGAGGCGTCTTGGCGCCCCACGGGGGAGCCTTTCTCTTCCTCCCGCAGCCTCCCGAAACTGGGGGCGCCCGTCCTGCCGCACTCCTGGGTTCCTGCAACGCAGTTTGCGTTAATACTGTTAATATAGATGTCTCCCGCCGGAAACTTTCCCCGCCCGCCCGGCTAACTTTTAACCCCTCCCCGCTCCCGCCTGACTCACTATAGCTAACACCGGCTCTCATCATTCCTCCTCGCGTGCGCCTCGTCCCATTCAAACTGAGCCTCTCAGGCTTACTAACCGCCACTCGGCTACCTGGGGTTGCTAAGGAACGTGTTTCCATAGAGACGGGGGGGCGCGCGCGAGGGAAGGTTGCTTGTGCAGCGTTCTCTACGTCACGCGTCGTTTCGCTACGCCCCCTGGAGGCCGCGCGCTACCCCTGCAGGATTCTGAGGTAAATTCTGAGGTAGATTCGAAAAGTTGGAATAACCGTCATTTTAGATGTTCGTTAAACGGATTTTGTCACCTGGGGAGTTGTAGAGCAAAGCACCTGAGCACCCAGGGTGAGGGACACACAGTATTATGAGTTCCTACGGTAGGTTAATTGTGTCAGAGTCATTTGTTCGAAAACGTGGTTCTTGTTCTTCTTTTATTTTGCCTTTTAAGATCCAAGCCTTCTCAAGGCTGGTGGCACTATGCAAAATAAGAAATCCCAGATTGGAACATTACTGCAATAAGTATAGAAGAATCCGTAGAATAGAATCAGATTGAAATTCTGCCAGCCATTAAACCAGTACGTGATAATAATAATGGTGTTTTGTTTTTTTAAGCCAGAACTCGACGGAACTCAGATCTGGCACCTCTCAGGTGGGTGCCATTGCCATTATAAGAGAACGAGGGAGAAGTTCATGGTGAGTTCCGGCACCTTTTCCCCCTAGAAAAATAGCATTAATAATAATAATAATAAAAAAGTTTTATCTGTTTGAAAACTTCAAAAAAAGGAAACCAAATTTGAGAGGGAGGTGAGAGTTCCTAAAATTATAAAGATCTGAAAACTAGGGACACTATTTCTTGGTTGTTTTAAGTTCAGGTCTCTTAAACTACAGGAAATATTGTAATGTAGCCCCACTATTAAGGGTCTCCAAACAGTTCTAGCATTTAGAACACGGTTAGCAAACCCTTCCTACACCTGTTCCACAGCAGCTGAGAAGTCCAACCAACTGGGCTCGATCCCAACAATATTATACAACAGCGTATATGTTGCTGCTATATTTAAAAGTTTACTCTGCATTGTGGTTTTGCAGGTACCTTTGTTTGTTATAATGGTTTTGACTAGCATATAAAATTAGACCTGGCATGATGTCACCATTGTTGTGTGGTAGCAGCAGCAACACTTCTCCTTTCCATTTCAGTAGATTCTTATAGAGAACAAAAAGATTCTGTCTCATTTATTTTAATATAGCAGGATTTGAGTCTTATATGTCAGTGTTTCGTGACAATGAAAGAACTGCAGGCTCAATATCTATTTCATTGGAGAAGGAAGATTTTCTGTGTTCACAGTGAGACCTATCCCTCCTGTAACCCATGGGTGAAAGCAAATTTTATAACTTGCTTTGGTTCCAGAAGGTTCCAGGATGAACCCCAAGCCATCTCCAGATAGGGCTGGGAAAGTTCCCTGGTTGAAACCCTGGTGAGCTGCTGCCAGTCAGTGTAGACAATACTGAGCTAGATGGATTGATGGTCTGACTTAATATAAGGCAATTTCTTATGTTTCTATGTGCACTCCCTACCACTTAAGCCCCCAGCTGAAGAAATGGTACCCTGACATGGTAGGGCCTGTCTTAGGAAATTTATTAGTTGCTGTGGCAACTGTGCTTTTATTTTCCCCCACACATAGCATAAGGGAGCCGATGGACACAGTTTGGCCCAGATAGCAGCAACTTTTCAGTCGACCACTGCAATTGGCAGGTTGACAGTTGTGCAATTCAGTCACTTTAGACTTTGGATTTAAGGCAGGGAGGCACCACACTTGGAGAGCCAGTGTGGTGTAGTGGTTAAGAGCGGTAGTCTTGTAATCTGGGGAACTGGGTTCACGTCTCTGCTCCTCCACATGCAGCTGCTGGGTGACCTTGGGCTGGTCACACTTCTCTGAAGTCTCTCAGCCCCACTCACCTCACAGAGTGTTTGTTGTGGGGGAGGAAGGGAAAGGAGAATGTTAGCCGCTTTGAGACTCCTGAAGGGAAGTGAAAGGCGGGATATCAAATCCAAACTCTTCTTCTCTATAGATGATAATGTTTTACTTCACTGACTTCAAAATATAGTAAGCCATTGCTGTTGCCTTTGGGGCCCTGGAACTCCACTGCAGGTTGATACAGATAACCAAGATACCCTAGGATAGTTTGGTCATCTGTGTGGGCTCACTTTGTGAGGATTGCCACACTGACAATGTAGATTTTTTTATTATTGGGAAGACCAAACACCTGTCCTTGTAAGGTAACTTGCCAGAGTTAATCTCTCCCCCAACATCTACAGCTAGCCTGTATTTAACTTGCTGAATGACCCCACAGTAAGTGTCGTGTGCTGGCAGAAACCTCTGGCACACAACCAAACATGGTTCACATATCTTATGCTACTTGTGTCTCTGTTGGGAAAACGATATGCATCATGCCCTCTGATAGCTTTATTCTCCAGCTCTTTCCTTTCCTCTGAGAACTCAATTCACAAGTACTTTTTGCAATCTCTTCTCATGTATTTGTTTTCAATGTACTCCCAACCACTACTCTTTCCCCCAAAAAACCATTTTGGTGTCTCCCAGAGAAGGGGCATATTTTCAGGTGGGGGATGTGGCCTGGGGATAGTGCCAGAGGCTAGATGGGGGCCTGGATTAGGAGGTTTAGAAAGGGTTTGAGGACTGATGTTTTTCCTTCAGGTGAAGATATAGGTTACATCAGAACATTGCAATAACAATGCCTTAGGGAGATAAAGTAGGCTACAGTCTTAACATTAAGGTATATATTCCATTTTCATACTGTCAACAGTCTTGCACTTGACTTCTCTAGACACAAGCTTAAACTTATTTTATCACAGAGTTTTCTTCCAAAAATGTATGAGATTGAAGTTATTTTTCCCTATGCAGATACAACAACTGCTAATTTGAGACATCTGCCTCTATTTCACTTCCCTTTAAAAACTTGTGATATTTGCCACCACTGCTTCTACCACCACAAGTCATATTTCTTCAGACATTATATTCCTGAATGTGTCTTCCCACTTCCACTGGATATGAAGGTAACAAACACCTGGGGAGTAAATGCTGCTGCAGAACATGTCTTTTTTAAAAAAGCCATTTAATTGCACTTGTACAGAGAAACAGAGGTACATTTTAAAAATACAGTATGGTTCTCTCACTGTAGATTACTCATAGTATTATACATGAACTCAATTTGCAAAGGATCTTAATATAGCATGTCAGATTTATAACTCATTGGATTACACTGGCAGCCATAGTGATAATGTTTTGGGAAATAATCCCATAGATACCAACATGGGCTACAAGAATGATCATCCTTCTCCCAACTTCTCCATCCTGTCTCCCTCCCTGTTTTAAAAAGCAGAATGCTGGATTGCATTCAGTCGCATTGCTGCTGTAAGCGGATAGTGCCTTATGTGAGCATGCAGGTATTTGTGTCTCTCCGGACAGCTAAGCCTTGGGATAAACAGTGACGGCTTCATATCCCTCTGGGGGCCTCATACGAGCTCGTGCATGAGCTTCACAGTATAATTGCCCCTCCACAAAGAAGTAGCCTTTCTGCTTCAGGTTGAGGTTGCAGTCAGAGCACACGAAACATTCAGGATGCCTGTACTTATCACGTGCCTTCACCACTGTGCCACTGTTGATCAAATAAAGGGGGTGAAAATAAAAGAAGTTAAAGTTCAATTATGAATATATGAAATCGGGTTTCTTAAAAATAAAAAATAAAAATAAAATATACCTAGATGCCTGCAAGCCAAAATTTGACTGATGAAAACCACTAAGTAAATTTGAGATACCCTCACCTCTGCAGCTCCTGATCATATGCTGTTACAGCCAGTCTGTACAGCATCTGTTAGGCACCCTGCTGAGGTTGAATTTCAGTGGGAGCTAAGACGAGCATGTAAAATCAAGAAGCTTCGCCAACATTTCTTTTAGAGCAACACAGGCTATGCAGACTTTATTTATAGCATTGTCCCAAACCTTATGTAACCTTTTAAAAATATGCTGCACCAACAAAATAAAACAAAATGCATAAAAATGTGTAATAAAAAATAGCTCTATAAAGAGGTATGAATGCTTTGAATTTTGTTTAACTTCATGAAAGAGAAATCACAGATACCCACCCACCACAAACTGATGTGAACTTTTCCAAAGACCTATGCCATGAATCAATTAGAAGTAAAATAAAATATCTTACACAATTCCATTTCCACACTTGTCACACAAGGGCACCTTTGGCACACTTCCCCCAGCAGCAGGTACCTTCGTTACTGGTGCTTTCACACTCCTTATAGCAGGGGCCCGACCATCTGGAGAAAAAGAAAAATATGCCACTTTTGTTTACAGGACAGGACAGAGCTCAAGGCTTCTTCTAAGTGTCTTGGGTTAAATGCAATTTAGACAGAGGAAATGGTGTAGGAGAAAAATTATTAAAAATACTCCCTTAGTGTCACATTCTCATCTGCAAAGTTACTAGATGAGATTGCTAATTAGTATTAAAACAAAATAAAAGAAAACAAGGGATTGCCTAACAAAACACATGAAGCTTGATTATTATTTTAACCATCCAAATTCTCTGGCATAATGTTGGTGATTTCCTCAATTTTTAAGCTGCAGTTGCCATGTCTACAGCCTCTCTTCCTTAGGCACATTCCGATAAACACTAGGGGGCAATCCTCATTCAACACAATTGGATTTACTTCTGAGTTATGGGACTGCTCAGTAAGTTAGTGGATTCCATTTAATCATGCAATAGATATATGCTGCTACTTTTATCTCCCTCTCTCATTTTTACTGTGAACACATGGTCTGCATATGTTTAACCCTCTTGGTTAACATTTGATATTGGTATCACTGTGCATGTTCCAGTTAGGCTTTACTTTATTTAGTGCCTTTCTTCCATTATGGAACTCAAGGTTTACAGTTCTCTATTTGAATGGCTATCAGGGGATAGCCCACTCTTTGAAGGAATATTTTATTTGAAGTGCACTCCAATCCAAGTCTCTCATCTCTATAAGAAGAGAGAACAGCAACCTTGAAGTTTCCTATCAACAGGTTGAGTAGGCACACAGGTCACCTGGTCACAGTGTTCCCCGCAATAATGAGAAGTATCTTACGTCTAGCTAAATTATTGTAATTCTTTCTTAATTCACATCTGTATATGTTAATCATGGCACGCATATTTTATGCAAGCTTGTGCCCTTTTTTTGGTGATGTCTTCCCTCTTTTTTGACAATGTGTAAGTGATGTCCTGAGTTGCCTCCTATTAAGTAATTAACAAGCCCAAAACCTGCTTAGCTTCAGCAAAGTGGCTGCATCCAGAGGCGCTGTCTTGCGTGCAAGATTGGGGGCTGGCATACATGATGTGTGAGTGATGTCATGTGCCTGGCACACGATGCATGTGCAATGTCGCACCAGCGGGAGGAGGCCGAGTGCAGCACAGTTTGGTGCTTGGCTCCTCCTGAGCATAGGAGAGGTAGTTGCAATGTGCAGCTTCCTTTCTCACGCTCAGGAGGAAGCAGCCACTGAACTGTGTCGTGCCCTGCCTCCTCCGCCCTCTCAATATCGAGGGGGTCTGGCCCCCTGCCAGCAGATATTGAGGGGGCTGAAGAAACCTCTGCCGCTAGGAGGTGGCGTGCCTGGTTGCATCATAGACATGTAATGCAATGTAAGTGAAGAGAGATGCCGTACAAAAATGGCAACTAACCAGATTCATCAGAGACCATGTCTTGGAGAATCTTAAAGGAACCAGATTGACGTGGCTTACTCGGTCCTTGCTGATCGTCATGTAGCAGCCTATACACATCAGACTGGGGCACTGCAGCTGGTACTGGGTCACTGAAAAATCAATGAGCTGTATGAGATAGTTAACCAGTAAATGTTCACTATAATTGCATTGTTTAAAACAAAAGTGGAAGGCACAGAACTAGACGAAGTCAGATCATTTTCCATTCTAGCAATGTGCAAAGGGAAATCTACACAGAAAACAAATATAAAGCTCAGAAAATGAAGTTTAGATATTTGGTTTCCTATACTTCCTTTAGGAAAGGAGGAATAACCATTTCCTCAGGTGGATACTCCCTGTGCTACTTCATAGGCTACAACAGGAATGGGGAACCTGTGGTCTTCAGTGGACAGTTCACATCATCTCTGTCCATTGGTCATGCTGATGGGAGATGGAATCCAGCACTATCTGTAGGGCGACAGGTTCCCTATTGCTGGCCTACAGCATCTAACTGGGAGCTAATAAAGCCATTGTCTAGATCAAGGATGTAGAATCTGTGACCCTTGTCACAGTGTTGCTGGGTTTCCACTCTCATCAGCCCCAGCCAACAAGGCCAGTAGTCCGGGATCACTGAACTGGAGTCCAACAATATCTGTAGTGGCACACATTCCCCATTCCTGATCTTGATAATCTCAAAAGTTTTTCCTTTATAGATGTTTGTTTTCCCCATCTTTCTACATTGTCTGCTCAAAGTAGCTTATGAAACAAAATATTAAAAAGGAATAATTGCTGTTAAAATGTCCATGTGACAAAAATAAAATCACCAGCAATCAAGAGGAATAGCAGTAAAAGCTCATAAAATGATTTAATCAAAGAGAAAAGTGTTATTTACTTGGCGTTTAACAGTGCAATCCTACATATATCTACTCAGATATATGTGTTAAAAAGGGCTTACTCTCAGATAAAGGGGCATATCCAAATACATATTTACTTACTGAATTTATATCTCAATCTTCCTTCCCAAGGAGCCCAGAGCACCAAAAGCAATTTTCATTATTTTTTACCAGTTTCCAAAGGAAATAAAAGCTTAATCACTTTAGATTTAACTCTTGATTTTTAATCATCTTCTTATAGGCAACTGGAGCATCCCACAAGAAGGGTTAAAGCTTCTATTAGTTACTAGACACAAAATACCCCTAGGGAATAATATGGCATTTCCAAGTTCATACCTGGTGAAAATGAACCCCATCAACAAAAACAACTCAAAGCTTTTTTTTACTGGAATGGTTCCCAAAAGCATGCTTGCCACTACTTGTAATATGATAAATAAATATTTAGTCCAGGAGTGCAGTATGGGTAAAGTCAGTTCACTTAATGAACACCCCAGGGAATCACTGTCCAGAAAATGTAGCTACTTTGTGAGTGCACACAAAATTCTAAAAGTTTAGAGATGGCCAATTTCCAGCAGATTAGCAGGACAATTGCTATATACTTTAATGTAAATGTAATTTATATATAGGGCAATCTATCTGAATGTCTCATTTCCTGTTGACATCAATTATGGATTCTTGTGACTGTTTATAAGCTGAGTGCTTATAGATTGAGATTTGTTATCAAGTCTCTAGTTGTCAAACTATCACAAAGTAGGAGGTGGACACATAAGGGGAGCTACATACCCATATCAAAGTAACATTTACACAAATTGTATAAAGCTATATAAAAACTTAACCAAACTTAAAACTCTTCATTTCCCTAGGAAGTCACAATATTTTCTTTCAAGCATTTGTCCCTAATTTAAACACAAGTTAGAATGCATAAAATTTTCACAAACCTAAAAACATTTATATGAAACCTAACCAAACGTCATTTTTAATCTCCCTGGTATGACACAGTGGTTCTCCTAATAATTCTCAATTTAGGCTACATTTTGTCCATCTGTATATCTTCCATAGAACATTTTCACCAAGGTGGCAGTCTTTATCCCACTGAAATTGATGACTAAATAGGCATTGACTTACGTTTTCAGAATTTCACATTGACTTTCAAATTGGCATGGTTTAGATATATTTAAAAGCCTTAACGACTAATGAAGCAACAATAATGGCAGCACTATTCATGCCTTAGAAAAAAGCTAACCATACATTGTGGCTTGGATTACCTTATTGGGGTGGCTTCCCCCAGTGCTGTAGAAACCTGCCCCTGCAGTGTTTCCATAATATTGTCATCTGAATACAATTGCATAGGTGTGTTAAACTGAGCATGTACAATCTTGACACCAGGCAGTTCCATTTCTAAAGGAATGTTGGGGGCCATCTTAGATGCAGCTTTCAATTCGGTAGGACAGATAGTGCTAACAGTGCTAACTGAAGAGGGTGTGCTACGTCCGCTGCCGCCGTCAATACCGGAAGGAGTACTGCAAACACTGTGCCAAAAACCAGTACACAAAAATACGTGATGCAAACCAGAGAGGAAAAGAAGATGAATAACAGGGAGCAGAAGTATTCTCCAGAGTGACAAAAGCGCCCAAAAGAATCAAATGCAAGAAAAAACACATTTTATGAAAGACAACTTTTGTGTATTTTTCTACTGAGTATAATCTGCCATAATTTTAAAGAGATCACAACTATTATGCAAAACTTCTAAGTTTTATAGTTTATCAAATGTTTGTCTCATACTACCTCCTTCAGCACATAATTACATCAAGGATGGCACAGGTTAATGGCCAGATTCGAACAGTAAATCAGAATCAGAAGAAATTTTGGAAGTTAAAACTTCTCTTGCCAATCGTATGTATAAAATAACAACTTTGTGAGATAATGCTGATATTTCCAGTACTGTTCTAATGCATAACTATGATGCTTGCACAGCATTGCAACAGCACTAGTGGAATCTGTTTCCTAAGAACATATTGAGGTAATGGCACCACAAGGCATCCCAAGCACCAGTATGCTAATACAGCAGGTGTAAAGATCTGTTAATTATTTAGTCTTTGATGCCACAGAAATAATCAGACGTGTCAGATTTTCTTCTTGCATTCGTTTTGGATTACAAAAGCATGCATTCTTTGTCAGTTTTTAATTTAGAGTCCTCAATTTTAAATATTCAATGGTCCAAGACACAAACTACATAGACTAGGACTGTATTAGCAGTTGACCACATATTTTTTTCTTGGTTCAGAATTGCTATGTGACACAAATCTCACTGTGGTAGGAAAAGCTGTGCCTTCTTTACCCATTTAAAAGCCATTGGAACATTACCAATAGAATCAACACATGAGAAGCTGAGAAGAAGAAGAGGAGGAGTTTGGATTTGATATCCCGCTTTATCACTACCCTTTAAGGAGTCTCAAAGCGGCTAACATTCTCCTTTCCCTTCCTCCCCCACAACAAACACTCTGTGAGGTGAGTGGGGCTGAGAGACTTCAAAGAAGTGTGACTAGCCCAAGGTCACCCAGCAGCTGCATGTGGAGGAGCGGAGACGCGAACCTGGTTCCCCAGATTATGAGTCTACCGCTCTTAACCACTACACCACACTGGCTCTCCAGTGTGGAAAAACACAAAAGGGAATGCCTAGTAGTATGAACAGGAAAGAGTTGCTCAAGTTGCTCCTAATGTATTTATTATTTATTGTTGCTATTTAATAAATTTCTATGCACAAATTCAGGTATATGTGGGGTGGACTACTTGAGTCTAATTCGAATGGGATGGGGAGTGGATTACTAGCTAAATAATGCTCAGTTGTGGCCAAGCCCTATAATAGTTATAGGGCATGATCTGCCTCCTAAGCATGGTTTACTAAGACAGATAGATGGAAACCCCCTTAATTTACAGTTAATTTAATTTGGAAGCTTAGGGGTAACTTTGAATATTGCAGGAGGCAATTGGCAAGAAATAAATGGACAACTTGTACATTTCTCCCATGGTGAGATGCCCATGGGGTGCCCATAGCAGGGAACGAGAGGTGTGTAAGTGCCCTTTTTAGTTGTTAGATGGGAACTGTGGGGAGTGAACAGACAGTTCAGCTGCACATCCTCTATTGCCAACATTACCATTTTTTAAGATATGTGAAACTACTCTAAGGATGTGGACTTATTTACCAGAAATATAACAAAAATAATTAAGTTTTAATTCTGGATAAACATGCTGTAGGACTAATATGTAAATACTACAGCAGCATAATCCTACTAAACATGTTACGTCAGAAAGAAATTATACTCTGCATGTGTGCAAAGGACTGCAGCCTTACAGAACAATCCTATGCCTCTTTCAAAAGTAAGCCCCACTGATTTCAGTGCGTATTACTGCCTCCCAGACAGTGAGGGTGTAAAATTATTGGACTGGAACCTTAATGTCCCAAATTTGGTGAACATTCACAGTGCCAAATTTTGGGAACATTGAAACCAGATTTCTGATTCATCACTTCTAGTGACTGATGGCAATCACATGTAGATTATTTGCTGCATCTACTGATACCTCTTTGAGTTTTCAGACATTCACAATATTCATTATTTGTCATCTTTCACTGAATTTCAGGTGTTTACTGTCACAAATATTATAAAGAGGGAAACATCACCCACAGCTAAATGGCAGCTTTGTCTACATAATGGATCCTTTTTCATTTAACTAACTTCCCTCAGGGATGCTATGTGGAATTTAAGTAGGACCATGTTGTCAACTGCCTTAAGAAAAGTGCATTCCTTACCATCAAAGGCAAGACAAAGAATTCCAGAAGAGCTGCGCATGTGCCAAAGCAAGTAAGAAACTTTACAGTTGCCAGATCACTCAAGCTAAATATCCATACAAGGGGATAGCCGTACAGCCACACACTGTTACTCAGAAATAAAACCAGGGTCCATGTTTGGAAAGCATGAGCAAAGCTTGTCAATAATGATGATGTTAACTCCAGAAGCTGAAGGGCACTGTTAACAGCCAGGTATTGTTAGAAGCAACAGGGCACTGCCCACGAGTGCTGCAGAAGGAGTGCATTTAGCAAAATATTTCAGATGCCCACCAGCTGATACTTTATGTTGCTATGTAAACTCAAAAATTATGCTCAGCATGGAACTATATACTCTGCAACACAACAAACTTATTCTTACAACACAACTCGGGAGATTGGCGAGGGAGGCCTTAGCTATTGCCTGTTGGCGCTGGTCCTAGGGCATACGGGGTACTGCCCCAACAACCTCAGACTGATCTCAGTCAGTCTCCCTCTGCCTGCCTGCCTTGATAATAATTTTTATTAGTTTTCAATTACAATCCAATAATAGCCTCGTTATAACAATACCAGTTTATACTACAATTACCAATACCAATCGTTCAAATACCGAATTATATAATTTAGATAAGGTGGTCCCCCGCATGCTAGAATTGATGGTTTGATGATTTTATTTATTTCTGCGTTCCAAAATCTTACTAATTTCAGTTACATTCTGGTCATAATAATAATCCCTTATATAGCAACTGCAATATTAATAACTTCTATTCGTGTTAACACATTAAATGTTTTATAAAACTACAAGTGAGGCACTCTGCCTGCCTTCTTGCCTACAAAAAGTCAGAAGGTGGTTCCACCTGTCGTCATATCTCGCTCCACCTGATGTTGGTCTCCTGGACTTCTGCCCAGCAGTCCAATTGCACACCAGCCTCTGCACCGCAATTAGTGCTTCATTAGTAGGAGTGGTGATGTGCATGCCAGCTTCTGTGGTGGCACCCTGGCTTTGAAACTCCCTGTCCCTTGAAATTGAGTTGGCAGTTACTCTAAAAAGCTCAAAACGTAGCTTTTTTAGCTAGACTTGGGGGAATGGTCACTGACATTTAGTAACTTATTTTGCTTTTATTGTGTTTTTAATGGTATTATGTATTGATGTGAACTGTATTTTACTGAATTTAACTGCTACCCACCCCTAAGATTTTCAGATGAAAGGTGATGTGCAAAACAATCTAACCAAATAAGCAAAATAGTATCATTTGCCTATGAAATAGAAAATGAGAATAAGGTAAAGGGATCCTTGACCATTAAGTCCAGTTGTGGCCGACTCTGGGGTTGCGGCGCTCATCTCGCTTTATTGGCCAAGGGAGGCGGTGTACAGCTTCCGGGTCATGTGGCCAACATGACTAAGCCGCTTCTGGCGAACCAGAGCAGCGCACGGAAATGCCATTTACCTTCCTGCCGGAGCGGTACCTATTGATCTACTTGCACTTTGACGTGCTTTCGAACTGCTAGGTTGGCAGGAGCAGGGACCGAGCAACAGGAGCTCACTCCATTGTGGGGATTCGAACTGCCAACCTTCTGAACGGCAAGTCCTAGGCTCTGTGGTTTAACCCACACTGCCACCCGCGTTGTGAGATGAGAAAATGAGAGTAATTTGTTAATGACACATTAACTGCAAAATGGTCATCTCCTGCAGGACATAAACATATGTAGCTCTCCATTTTCAACCCTCAAGTCACTTCCTCCATTGAAGAATTGTATAAGAATGATAATTAAGCATTCCATAAAGGACAGAAACATCCCTATCAAACTCTATCCCTGCTCTATTTCATCAGAGTGCCATCTTGTTCTTATCCACTGGTGTCCTTGGATGTACACTGGGTATCCTTAGCCTGTGGAGGTTCAATATGAGGTCCTTCCCTCCTTTCTCATTCTCCCTTCTAGCCCAACATCATAGTGTTGTTGTAGTTTGTTTGTATGTACGTTACTACATATTTTAAAGCCCTGTAAGTAATGTTACGTGTGATATTTCAGTTTTGATCTCTGTAATGCACCAAACAATTCTCTGATGTAGGTTCAGTTGAAATTAACCTGATTGTAGGCGCATTACTGCTTGGCAGATTGTTGTGACTTTGATCAATAATTGCACAAAAAATGTGCCCTTTCACTACTATTCTCCATGACAAATGAAACAGGCGTTTCTTTTGGCATTTGATGGCATTTGATCTCAGATTTATAGGTGCTGCAAAGCAAGCGTTTATTCATTAGAAGGCTTTACAACATACTGAAATAGCATTGTTACTGTTTTCATTAAAAAACAAAACACCATGCACCCAGTTACAGATTACACAGAGAAGTTATAACCTGCTCGGGCCTGAGACTATGAAAGGTTTGGGCCGAATGTTATGCTTGTGTTCAAAGTAGCCCAAGTCCTGGAGAAGAAGAAGAAAAGGAAATACAGGGTTGTTGTTGTTTTTAACTTAAGCAAGCATATTTGCTTCCAGAAAAGATTAGTTAACATACATGTTGTAAATTATTGAGTTGTAAGTTATATAGTAGTAACATTAATACATCTGATGTTATTGTGAGAAAAAGAGAACAATAGGAACAATCAAGCCAAAGTTAACTTTTTAGGCTACAAGCCTAAGCTCACGTGCTTTGGAATATGTCCCATTGAACACAGTGGGACTTACATATGTGTACACATAGGATGAGGCTGCACACCATTTTTATATATATTGCCTGTTGCAATCAATAAGACTTGCAGCCTGATCCTATCCATGTTTACTCAGAAGTAAGTCAAACCAATGGGGCTTGCTCCTGTGTGCATCTTGTGTGTGCATGCACATAGGATGTGCCTTCAGTATTTAGCTTTGGCTGGAATGTGCGTAATAATAATAATGTCTTGTGTAGCCAACCCCCTGAAAGAGAAATGTCTATAATATTGGTCTTGCTTATTTGAAGATTCATTTTAGAGGTAAATTTTTTGAATAACGTTTTGTATATTTTGAGCATCAGGAAAGAAAGAAAAAAGAATAGCAAGAGCTGGACTTGAGACCATGAAGCCAGTTAAACAGATGTTGCAGCAAAAGACCATCTTAGGGCATCTTACTTACTTTGCAGGTGAATTGGGGATAAGGCCCCGCAGCTGTCCATGAAGAGCATCATGTATATTGCCAGATGAATACAGCCCAATGGGAGAGTTATAGGCAGAGCTCACCACCTGTCTTTTGTTATCGAGATTTGCTGCTGCAACAAAAGGCTGGGCCCTTCTGTTGTGAGCTGTACCAATGGGCTTGAATTCCTGTGCACAACAGGCAGACAAAATACACAAAGCTACAATGCACATTAAAGCCAATAACAAGCACAATTGGCAATGCTGCTACTTATTAATAAAACACATCTTGCTGCAAACCACTAAGCAAGCATCCTGTGTTTCACCATAGAAAATATATGGAGGAGTATAGGGAGGATATATACTTATAGAAAATAACATGTCATTGCTAATTTCTGTAGAAGAAACTGTAAATTTGGCTGTGTAGCTAAATATGGCTGTAATTAGATATTACATAAGAGGTGCAGTCAATATTAGCAGCCACCTGCTGTCTTCCCCAGTAACTTCTAGTAATCCCAATATGAGTCAACTCACATTGTCATTGAAGTTTATTTGTCCCTACAAATTGCATCCAATAAAGGGACATGTTATTGGCAAAACTCTGCATTACACATGTAATGACATAGTTTGGATTGCTAGACGTTATCAGGGATTGGGGAGGGGGTTCTCTGTCTCAGATTAAATAACAGAAACCTGCAATCCTATGCATATTTAATTTGGGAGTAGGTCCCATTTAAATCAGTAGGATTTATGTTAGAGTAAACATGTTTCACATTAAACTGTGAAAGGATACTTTCAGTCAGTCTTGGACATGGATAGCTTGCCCTGGCTACAAGGCATTGGTAACTTTAAGACTTTGATTATTGAAATGCTCTCTGTGGAGTCAACATTGGGCCCAGTCTGGAAGCTCCAGCTGGTGCAAAATGCTGCAGCTGGATTGCTAGTAGGGCCAAACTACCACCAGCACATGACTCTAGTGCTTAAAAGCTTGCATTGGCTATCCATATATTACTGGGCCAGGTTCAAGGTTCTTGTATTAATTACTGCAGGATATTTATAGCCATCGAATCAAAAATTCATGTTTTTCTAGCTAGGCACATAATAGGGGCTGAAGCTCATAGAGTTTTCCTTCGGTTCTTACTAGAGAGGACTGTGAGATCACTTCCCTTTTGTGTCCTGACAGGAAGAGGTATAACTTAGTATGCTCCTCCCTTCCTGGGCACACCTTTTTTCCTTATAATACCTGTAACCTCCAGCTCAGACTCCATCTCTAAGCTAGACTTTAATGTCTCTTAGTAACTTAAATAGCATTTTAAGCCTGCCTACATTTTGCTGCTGTAACTGCTGTTCTTGAAGATGTAGACTGAGTGAGTAAATGTTATTTTAACTTTTCCAGAAAACCTATTGTGTAGTTATTATTTGAGGGGGAGGAAAAGGTGGGTAATATCAGGAAAATCCAGCCTGCCTTAAAGCACCCTGGTTTATTAATTCTAAAAGGCTAAAACTAGCTTATACAAGCTCCCTTTTAAGTGGCAAAGGAATGGCACTCTGCTGAACTCAACAATGTGAGGAAGGATAAAATCTAATAAATATATCCTCTCCTAGCCTCTAATCAATTCTCAACAATTACAAGACAACAATTGGGGTCAGATATTTTAAGGACCACTGTTTCCTTATATCCCTGCCTAATTGCTGGGGTATTTGGGGGAGTCACTGTTAGTGATCCCCCATAGCTCGCATGCACAGTTCATAACTATGCATTCAGTATTGTGGGTCCAATTCTGTGGAATATGCTCCTGGCTGGGATCAAACAGTCCGCCTCTCTGTTTAACTTCTGGTACTTCTTATTTTAGCAGGCATTTTAATGCTAAGATTTTCTGATTTTATGTTTAAACCAGATTTGTGCTGATTGAATTTTTTGTAACCTTATTGTTTACCACTTAGGATTGTTTCAACAGTAGCCTCTAATAAAATTTTGCAGGAGGGATTCAAGCACATTCCAGGAAATTTAGGTTTGTGCAATTAGTGTGGATCAAAGTACTCTAGCACAACAAAGCCATTAAAAAAAATAATCTGATTTTTTTCAGTTTGGAAAGTGATAGGTAAATAGCGTGGAATAAGCAAATGATTCACAGGATGATGTATAAACACCCTGTAAGCAAATCAAGATGAATGCTCCTTGTTGTATATCATGGTTAGGCAAACTTAGGCCCGGGGGCCGGATCCGGCTCAATTGCCTTCTAAATCCGGCCCACAGACGGTCCGGGAATCAGCGTGTTTTTACATGAGTAGAATGTGTGCTTTTTATTTAAAATGCATCTCTGGGTTGTTTGTGGGGCATAGGAATTCATATGTTTCCCCCCAAAATATAGTCCATCCCCCCACAAACTCTGAGGGACAGTGGACCGGCCCCCTGCTGAAAAAGTTTGCTGACCCCTGTTGTATATCCTCCCACAAACACATCAGAACAAATGCTCCATAAAGACCAGATATAATCTAACTTCTGCATAAGCTTTGTGCAAGCAAGTCAAGATTAATCCTAAATAAATAAGCTGTCTGGCAGAGCCCACAGCAATTTTTGAAATGAAAAGGCTAAATAGCCATTTAAATTTTTTTTAATGCATCTATTTTCCACATGTACTAATGTCTAGGCATATTTGCTTGAAAAGTCTCACAGCCACAAATCAGCTTAACCTTCAGTAAAAAAGACATGGACACATAATAGGTATATATATGTGTGTGCGTGTGTGTGCACATGCGGTAGATCAGTGTTCTAAAAGTAGACAAGACTAAACTGAAAAAGACCCAGCATATAAGCAAACACCATAGTGTGGAGTTCTAAATAGAATGCTTCCAATATCACTGAAGTCAAAGGACAAAAGTGCCACTGAAACCAAAAACCTAGATCTACAGCTTACTTAAGTGAGGCTATTCACTTGCTTGAGTCATTTTGGTTGATTTAGTAAACTAATCTTTAAATAGTGTGGGCACACCTGGCATTGAAATATCTTGTAAACTCAGCCACGTGTTTCAGCTGTGCACATTCTGTAGCTAAAAGCAAATGCAGCAAACCCATAGCATGCCATATTTAGCACATCAGCATCCTAACAATAAAATCTGCAGTTGTATTTTTTTATTCAAACACCCACCCTTCGTCCACATAGCTGAGAAAATATGCTTAAAAATATGTGAGAAATACGGTACTTGTTAATATCTCAAAAGCCAGACAGGTTGAGCAAGATTTCCACTTGTTTGGTATATCAACCTAATGGGATGGTTGATAAATGCAAAGGTTTATACTATCATTGGGGCTTTCTTCCAAGTAAATGTGCTTGTGGAATCAAGGTACATTTCTAAGAATGCAAGTAAATCCTATATAGTCAGAAACCATGTTATATGTAGATTAACTTTGATAAATATATCATCAACTAGTTTTTAACTGGGATTAGTTTACAGATGGAAGTGCAGAAAGAGTACATATTATAACAACATCATATTTGTAATGTCTTACTGTAAAAGTATATCATTGCTGCAATGAGTTTGAGTTAATTTTAGTTTCTAGAAATATCACCATGTGCACAAAGTGTAAATGGCAAAGCAAGCAACAGAAAAAATAACAGTCCAGCTTTTGCATTTATCATATGAATAAACCTCTAAAATTTGTCTGATAAATTCACTGAGAACTCAAGACCAAATTTAAATAGTAATCACTGCACATAATTTATAAGTCCCAACAAAGATGTTAGGGGCATAATCACACAGATAGCTCTAAATGGTGGACATCTTTTGAATTTTACAAGCATCAGAAGAGTATTTTCAAACAAACCAGTTGGCCTATTTATCAGGATGGCATTGTATAGGTTAAAATGTGTGGTTTGAAAAGACCATTTTCAGCATTGTAAAATGAATTCAGTATTTTTGATGTTGACATATTTTTTTACTGAGATTTCAAACAATGCAGTATTTCTATTATGCGTGCCTTAGTTTCCAAATATTATTACTATTCAAGCTCACGGTGTGGTGTGCCCCTAACAGATATCACAAGTTACTTCAGATCAGTTCATCTAGAATAATGACTACCCGAATGGGTAATCTGTTTAGTGTCACACACTAACTAACCATAAGCATGCATTGTTAAGAAAATTACATCAGTGTTACATCCAGGGTGGCTGTAAATCAACTAGGCTGAGGATACAGTAGAGGGTTTCTGCCTGACCAAGGAAGATAAGACTCCCTAAGAATTCTAAGACTTAAAAATTTCAATTTGGGGACACATCCACATTATACATTTAAAGTACTACTATACCACGAACAGTCATGGCTTCTCCCAAATAATTCTGGCAATTGTAGCTTGTTAAGGCTGCTGAGAATTGTTAGGAGACCCTTGTTCTCCCCACAGAGCTACAATTCCCAGTGTGGTTTAACAATAAGTCCCTCTTCCCAGGAAACTGGGAATTGTAGCCCTGTGAGGGCAGGGGGTCACCGAACAATTCTCAGCCTCCTTAACAAACTACAATTCATAGGATTCTCTGGGAGAAGCCATGGCTGTTCAAGTGATATACAGAAATAGTGCTTTAAATGTATGGTGCGGATGTGGCCTGGGTTAAGACAGTAGACTTATTTGGATTAGGTGTGATATTCAGGTGAGTGAGGGTGGGTAAATTTAACCAGGGGTCCTTGGGACCTTTCTCTAGAAGCTGTTTTCAGTGTCTGGACTCGGCTCTGGAACATGTGAGGTATTAAGAATTTAATGGCTCAAGATCATGTCCAGAACAGATGTAAGAATCTTACAGCTTCCAATGGTTTTTCATACAAAAGTATAGGGATTTACTGCTTTAAGATATCATATGTTTAACAGGAGGTTAACTAGATGTTGGGAAACATAATAAAGATGTAAGTAAGCTGCTGCAAAATACAATGGGAATGCCGCTGATTTAAAGTGATTTGCTACCTGTGGTTCAGCTTCCAAGTTTACTTTGAATGGATGTGGACTACCATCTTCTGTTATTTGCGGAGACCACATTCTTGTTTCTGCCCTGTAGGGTGAAAAATGAAGAATCCTTAATATAGCACATCTGCATTCAATGTGTTATGCAATCCTAAAGCCCCCAAAGCTTTTGTCTCCCTTTTATCACAACATGAAAACTTAACTTTTAAATAAGTTAACTGTTTATTTGTATATTAAATCTTATGAAAAGTAGACAATACTGAATTGGTAACTAAAGAAAAATAGGACAGTGGTCCTTTAGTTTTTGTTGAGCAGGGAAAATTTCAGATAATGCTTGTAAGCTTACTTGTGGCAAAAGAAAGATAAGAGGAATTGTGAAAGTCTAAGGATGCTTCCAAATGGGGGTTTAATATTGCAAATAGGTCATTGGCAACAAGTTATGTCAACTTAACAGAATTATCTCATACAGGGTAAATCGAAATTAAATGTGGGTGGGATACAAGCTGGCATTTTGAAATCAATGTGTATGGCTGCTGTGAAAAACTTTGCCTAAGCAGCACTGATCCCCCAATAAATATCTATCTGGGAGTACCCCATAGCAATACAGGCAGGAGTGACTTGCTGGGTGGGGTGGAGCCACTATACCAGCTTCCTAGCAGATGGGCTGCTGTTGCTTACTCAGAGGGAGAGGAGGGGAGAGGCAGTGGGGATGTTGGCACTAATCTGCTGGTGTGTTTGCACCACACCAACCTCCCCACTGCCTTGTCCCTCCCGTAAGCAACAGCAACACACCTACCAGGAAGCTAGCAAAGTGGCTGCATCCCAACTGGTGAGCCACTTCTGAATCCAAAGTGTGTGTTTTTAAACAAAACATAAAATGGATACAATCAACCTGTTTTGGGTTTTTTTTAAAAGAAAAGGTTGTGCTTGGTAAGAATGTGTACAGTGGAAAAGCTGAAGCATGTAAGGACAATGGTAACATCAAGAATAGAATGGGTGGGCTATATCTTACAATGCAGTTAGGCGAAATGCAAACTTTTGCCCTTTACTTCAAATTGAGCTGGGATTTAGAATTTGGTTGCTTTGGTGTCTGTGAGAAGAAGCAATGCCCCAAGTTTCCATGGACAATAGCATACTGGAATTTGAACCAGCAGCCTTGGGCCTGGAGACAACTTTCCTTATACCTCAGAGTCATACTCCCTTGCTGAATTCCTTGTTATCTTATCCAGCTACTGTCTCCAGCTTCTGCAGTCTCACACTCCTCTTGTTGAGTCTTGCAGGGCCCAGACTAACTAAACATTGCCCAATCCAATTCCAGCTCACTCTTGAGCAGCAGGTTATTCTGTGCTCATGCTTTCTCCCTGTCCTTACTTTGTTTGCTTCTGCCTGATTGGCCCCTTGACTAGCATTTATTGCTCTCAAATTACCCACTGATGGGTGGCCTGGGAGACAGCCTCATTCCATTGTGTGCCTACCCTTCAAGGCCAAACAGAGTACTATTTTGTTTCGAACCTGTAAGGAGCAGTGCTGTTTATCAGTGGGACTATTTAGTAGAAAATAGTCTGAGAAGCTGCATAAGATATATTACGCCAAGGGAAACAGGACTAGGATTTGTCATGGCAATCTTGCCACATTATCATGCCAAGAACATCTAAATCTAGGATGTTGGGCCCAGAAATCTATTGGATCCATGGCTATGAATGTTTGTAATCATCAGATAATGGCAAACTTTAATTTAGATGGGAAACATTGAATCCATTACAGTGGTACCTCGGGTTAAGAACTTAATTCGTTCCGGAGGTCCGTTCTTAACCTGAAACTGTTCTTAACCTGAGGTACCACTTTAGTTAATGGGGCCTTCCGCTGCCGCTGCGCCACCACCGCACGATTTCTGTTCTCATCCTGAAGCAAAGTTCTTAACCCGAGGTACTATTTCTGGGTTAGTGGAGTCTGTAAGCTGAAGTGTCTGTAACCCAAGGTAGCACTGTATTGTACTCCAAGCATATGGCAAAATCTTACCTCTCAATTTTCAGACAGAGCTGGTGTGACGCTGCTTTAATTCTCTCTTGTGCATCATTGTGAGTCATGTTCTCTGTGCCATAGCCATCAATAGCTATAATGATGTCACCAGGGCACAAATTGGCTTGTGAAGCTTTGCTTCCTGGAGTGATCTGAAAGAAACACAAGATGTTTCTTTTAATTGATAAGTAGACCTGTTTCCACCTAAGAAGTTGTATTGATTTCAGTGCAACTTATTTTGACACAAATAAGGGAGGTGGTGGAACTTCACTTAATTTCAAGTATGAGCTGTAGTTGATCTGTGACTCATTGTGACAGGCATGTAAGCATTAGCTTCTATTTTTAATTATTATTTTGGTGCTAGCTGATATTTTAGCATTTATTTATTTATTTCATAAAATTTATACACTGTTGATTATAGAAAAAACAAAGCTGTTTACAAAAAAACTCAATAAAATTATATGGCAATAGTTTAAAACATGTGAAGAGTTAAAATACTAAAACAAGCTTATGTTCAGAAGAGTTTTGGCGCTGCCAGTGAGGACAGATAACTGTCACCTACATTATGTTGCATGACATGGAATGTGCAGCAAGGGACCATGAGTCAACAAGTCTATCTTCAATGGTAATATAGATTTCTCAGTGTTTTATGGGAATTATAATGCCATTGTTTAGCAGTATGGCTGTATAAAACAGAAACTTGCTCTCTAATATTTTCATTATTTGCTTTGCATATGGATGGGGTGATGATGGTTGGCACACAGGTTATATAATTTGTTGTGCTTTATCCAGTTTTATGCATGTAACAGGTTTTGTGGTTGGCTTAATACTTTTGAAATTTGTCATAATTACAAAATAGAGGAAATAGCAAACATTGCTCACTCAAGTCTGGTGTGGGTGATGGTTGCGGCCTGGCAACCTTGTGCCTAGTTTCTGCCATGAACCACTCCTTCCTATTGGTTTCTACACCTCTCCTTGTGAAAGAGAATGTTAAACTGCACAAGCCTTTTCTAGAAGGCTGAAGAATTCCAGAAATATTTCTCTCTTCAAAAAATACCAGACATGAAGTATGTCTGATACAGAGTTTAGCAAGTGATATATTGGCTTGAGCAAATGCTAAGGGTTTTGGAAGTTCCAGACCTGATCTCCTCCTCAGCACATTCCAGTGTTGCACAGTGGTAAGAGTGTCAGGCTAGAAGCTGGGAGTCCAGGGTTTAAATCTCCACTTAGCCATGGAGTCCACTGGGTGACCTTAAGCCAATCACTATTTCTCAGTCTTACCTACCACACAGGGCTGTTGTGAGGATAAAATGGAGAGGAGGAGAAGCATGTACACCACCTTGAACTCCTTGGTGGAAAGGTGGGATTCTAATTGTAGCAAGAAATAAAGATTTCAGACAACTGAAATGGTTTCCAAACTTTTGTGGCATTGTCACAAAGTGACCAAACAGAGAATATAGTCTCACTTTGGGGATTTATTTTTTTAAATTATAATTTTGCCATTGAGAACACTTAGGGGTAATTTCTGGTATGTTGCAGTTTCAGTACAATGCCATGCACAGCACAGGGCATTTAGAAATCTCATCTGGTGCAGCCTTCCCTAGAATGTACCAGTTAACACTTCAGATAGGAGATTCCTTGTCTACATAATTCGCCCTTCGTATGTGAAAAGCTAGTGTGACTGAAAAAGCTTCTGATGTGCTAAAAAATTTTATGCATACCCATGTTGGATTTCTACCTGTCATGCCATTAGTGCTCACCAGCCCTACTAGGGAATAAAAGTTGTCTGCCTTACTAATGTGTGGTTCTTACTGATGTGTGTATCCTGGTTCTCAAAAGAGAGAGAGAGCTATTGCTTGGAAGCATCATTGCTTGATAAAACTTTTTTTGTGAAACATGACAATATTGTAATCTACTTGTCAATTGCCTAATCTGTAAATCCAGCTTCTCACAGTTATTAGACAAGGAAATATTTTGCTTCTTGCATTGATGTGCTTAACTGTCTCTTAGCATGCTTTGATTAATCCACAAACTGCTCTTTTTGCCTTAGTTGCATTTATTTTGGTGGCCTTCAAGCAAGCAGTGCAGTATGTTGACGATTGGGCTGCAGTTCAATCCACTTCTATACTTAGCTTGTCTGGATTATCTGCCCTGAGGTTTTACATTTGCTTGAAACCTTCCAGAGGGTTGTCTTACTGTATTTGGTTTGGGTAACCACAGATAGCTTTTTGATTATGACATCACTTCTCTAGATAAACAGGTGGTAGTAGCCCCTTCTGTCTCTCCCTTGTGAAGTCTTTACCTGATTGACTAGGTTACTCTGTTTTGCTATGGTCTGTTTAAAACTCTACGCTACTAGAAAATCAATTCCAAAAAGATTTATTGCTTAATTTGAAAGCTATTTTTGAATGATCATGCTGTCTTGTCACAAATTGATGGGAAATCGGCATAGCTAAAGAATTTTTTTTAAAAAATATGTACATCTTCATCTTGAAAAACATAGATCTGTCCTGTATCATTTTCCTAAGGATTCAGTACAATTCTCTTAAAATGATAGCCTGAGCCACTAGGAAATAAGTCCCTCATCCGTAAATACCTTTACTTAGAAAAGTCCAATAAGTTGTCATTAAAAGCTCCCGATAGTGAAAAGTTAAAACTATACAATGTATGGTAGACACTATTGCCTTGATGCAATTATTCTTTGAAGGTGTGGCTCCCTTTAATGTGTACAACATGGGGAGCCTGCAGCCCTCCAGATGTTGTTGAGCTATAACTTCAGTCAGCCCCACCTTGTAGCCAAAGACCTGGAATGACAGGAACTGCATCTTCTGAAGGGCTGCAGGTTCCTTGTCCATGGTATACATGGATCCCACTCAATCTTCAGGTGTTCCAGCACTCACTTCAAATAAGGGTTCAGTTCTGGATGTGCAAAGGGATGCAGTTCTGGATGTGCAAAGGGATACACTTCCATTGAAGTGTATAGGGAAAGTCTGATTATCCAGGAGCTCAACTTCATTTACCGGTATTTGGAGTGCATGCAGACATTCAACCTGAGATAAATGTATTCTTAAAACTGTAACTGTGGCTGTGTTCACACTTCCATTTACTGTGCACTTACTGTGTTTCCACTGTTCAGTTTTAAATTTGTGTTCACACAGTGTTATCAAAAATGCATATGTATCCTGTACTTTGTTATAAAATGCTACGGTTTGGTGTTTTGTTTCTCAAACAAAATAATTTGACTCCCATGTATATTTCCTATGGTTTGCACATGGATAGTTCAAGATACCCTCAAGCCAGTTACCTTAAAAATGGTTAACCTAAGCTGCTTTAGGGCCATTGATTTTAGAACTTGCTCTGATAAATCCATATCTTTTGGATCAAGGAGTTAAGGTTATATTGAACTGATTTAAAGTATTCCGGGGCTTGGGCCCGCACTTTAGAGATCCATTTCTAAATACTGAACTGCTACATATAAATGAGAAAAAGAATCAAAGTAGTTGACATATGTTAACATCAAACAGATGTACCAGTAAAACTCAAGGCATCCGTCTTCACATTTGTCTTTTTATGTAAACACGCCTTGCAGTGCGGAGCAGTAGGCCTTGAAACAGACAGTTAATGAGTCTTGTTCAGCAGCTCCCAAAGCTACTTGTCTCACAGTGACTCAGATAATACCAAACAATTTACTTCTCAGTAATTAGGTATAAATGCAGCTCCTCTTTTGTTAATAGAACTTTAAACTTGACTGAGCTTATTGTAAACAAATGCAGGCAAGAAGCCTAGCGTTACTAAAATACTTTTCTTGAGAGATAATGGAAAGTCCTTCCCTCTTATAATGCCATAAAAGGCAATAGGAGTCCAAAAACTCCACAGTGTCTTCTATTGTTTTTAAGCTCAGACATTGTTTCCCTTTCTCCAGTGTGTCCATGTCAGATGCCATAAGCATGCACCACGTCAGCTTACATGTGCTTTGTGCATTTTATGAAGGTTAAACACTCAGAGTGCATGGAGTTCTGGTGAAACAAACTACTCTTTGTTTACGGTACTAGCTAGCTGTGTTGGTTTTTCTTTAAGTGCCTAAATTTAGTACCTTAACTCTAACAAGAGTTCTCATTTGAAATACTGTTAAGTCAGCAATAATTCTTCAACTCCTTACACTGGCATTTTTTATTTGTGTAGTTGTACTTTTTCAATCAGACAACAAATTTGAGAGGATAATACGTTTAGATATTCTCATTCTGCAAGGAATACTAGCTGTATCTGTAGCATCCGGTGAAACTGAAGTTGTTTGTAAAAAGTGATATTGAAAGTATATATCATGGAATTTTTAACACTTAAAGGGCACGATCTGCTCTGTAAGGCTATGATCCAGTGCGTAGTTATTTGTGAGTAATCACCACTGAATGCAATGGGAATCTATTATGAGTAAGCCAACAAAGGGCTGTACTGTTAACCACTTTTCAAAGATCTATTAATGTCAGTTAAGGATGTGCCTGTCATTTCAATTGACCTCAGTGAGATTTAGCAGGAGCATTTTTATTTTTGTTATTTATTTCAAATATTTATCCTATCTTTCAGTCCGTAGAGGTCTTCAAGGTTGTGGCCAATTAATTCCACTTGTGCATGCAGTAAAATGCATGCAGTAAAATGAAATAAATGAGAGAGGTGTTGAAATCACAGTTCTTGCATAAGGCATTGGCACTGACTTTATTTGATCAGCATTATAAAGTAATGGAAAATGCAGAAATGTGAATTCCAAAATTAGATCTCACAGTTTTTGTCCACAATGGCAACATTCCACATCCTTGTGCATGTTGCCTCAGGATAAATATATGGAGTGGCTGTGCATGTTTGGGCAAAAATGTATATCAATCTGGATGGCTCAACAAGGATTTATGCTCCTGTAAAGGACGTTGTGTACAGATGGCGTGGCCTTGAAATAGTTTGTTGCTAATGAATCAATCCTAAAACTATCACCTCTTTGCTCATTTTTGAGGTCAGCAAAGTAACCCCAACTGATTCAGTATGAAGACTCTCTGAGTTAGCATTGTAATATACATGTTAAGTTGCTCCTAGATGAACTCAATAAAATTACTAACCTGATTTGCTTTAGGGAAGTATATCCCACTTGTCAACAAGTTCCCAGTTACAAACCAACAGGGTGAGTGTGTAATCATTTTGAAAAATATCTGAAGAAAGCACTCAGAAATGTCTACATTTGATCCTTCAGTTGTCCCCTTATTAGGCACAACTAATTACATCATTACCCCACTCTCCCCGTGAACTCTCATTATGCTGATTTTGTGTGAACTTACCCTAAATGTGAAAATGAATATGTATAGCTCCTTTCCCCAAGAAGGTATCCTGCAAATTCCTTTTGTACAACTTAGTTAAACTAGTTAACTGACACCCAGCTGTGTTGTTGTATTGAGATGCACATCTGGAGTGGCTTGAGGAGGTGATGAAATGGAAAAGCAGTGGGCTAGAAAAGGATTGTGCCCCCTTGCTTCTCTACCTCAAATTTCTGACTCCTTGAGTTTCTTTTCACTAGAATAAGTAGCATAAGGGTTTCAGTCGAAGAGTTTGCATGATGTTCCGTTCTTTATATGTGCCATCTTTGTGCTTGAACAGGGAAGACAACATCCTTTTTAATTTTCAAGTCATGTGCACATTGGAGTTCCAGTTAGGTGAAGTGAAGTGGGTGGCTGTGTACCTCTCAGTTTGAAAGCAAAACAGCACAACCAAAAATAAGGAGGTGGTTTCTATAAACTTGAGGGAGCCCTGGGTAGATTGAAGTACTGTATGCAAGTTTGTAAATTAAAAGAAAACCCCCAAAATGGTCCAAGAAGAACCTGTGAGTTTCCAGGACATACAGAATATGATACTAGTTGAGCCTATATGGAGAAAGCAAGAACAGACACATCCTATTTCATCAGAGATGGAAGTTCTAGGTTCACATTAATGCTATGGTTAGGAACTCCTGTATTTGCTGCTACATTTTGCTTTTTTTGAGGAGGAAACTCAAGTATGCAAAAAATTGAATTTATCCATTGCTTTCTACAGGTTTCTCTCATTTCTGTCCACAGGGGAGGTGGGAGGAAGACTCTGAAAGCAGTGGAGGGGTGAATAATCAAGATATTACAGGAGGAAGCAAAGGAAAAGAAGACACATTCTCCAGTTCCTTAGTCTCCAAACCCTGACTCCCCTTCATGTAGAAACAAAATGCTCAAGTTTGGGGCTGGCAGTCAGACCCAAGCTTAAGCTCTCTAGCAGCATTTATGGGGAGGGGGCAGGGGTGGAAAAGGTGTACTTCCACCTTCTCCTAAGCAGTTCTATAAATGCCCTGGTCCAGGTTGTCTGAAGCTAAGCGGTGGGGGGTGGGGGCACTGCACTGCAAAATTGTGTTGCAAATTTGGCCCTATTCCAAATCCCACTGGATTCAATGGGGTCACAGGTAAGCGGATTACAGGACTGCAGTCCAGTGAATCCTGTGTCCCCTTACCTGAGAGTGATTCCATTGAATTGAGTGGTTTTCTTCTTCTAAAGAGACATATCTAGGATTGCACTGGTAACCATTCATGTGGTTGGGTAGATGAATACTACATCAGAGTAAGGGGTGCATGGGAAGAAATAGCAGTGTCAAGTCTGCTCACTCTTCTTGACAAGCATATTAAAAGAAACCCTTCAACCATTGATTGCACAGTGCAAAATTAACAACCACCTGTGTTGTGTTCTTTAAAAATACAAAGCATTCAGCAAAGCATGTCTTGTCTGAGGATGAGCAAGACACCATCACCTCCTGCAGACTCCACACTTCCACAACTTCAAGGATGCCATTGTAAGAAAAAGAAAAGAAAAGAAAAGGGAAAAGGACATACCCTGGATATGATTAACGGCTGCTTAAAATCTATCCCTCCTGTCAGCCTGAAGCCCCAAGGCGCCGGTCCTGGGAGGACAACGTTCTGTGGCATTTTTCAGCAATTTTCTGAGGGTATCTTTAATGGTTCCCTTTTCTTCTTCCTCCTCCCTAGATCTCTGTAAGAAAGGGTTCCTGTCAGCTTAGCGGTGGTTCCTTGGACTGAGCAGTAGAGCCTCTCTCCAGCACGCCTCAGAGGTTTTTGCTTTCCAGCTGCTGTATATCACCCCTTTATCTCTGCTCCTCAGTGACGTCAGCAGTCCCAGGCTGTCTCAGAGGGGGGAGCAGTACCAACTTTGGTAAACTAAAACCTGGACACTGCTCTGTGGACTTTACAACTCCCAAGCAGCTTATTAGCTGTTTCCCAGGAGTCTCCCAAGCCTGCACTCAGTGGCGCTTCGGGTTACAGCCTCCTGTTGGCCTCTTAAAACTGGCCGGCTTCCTTTTTGATGATGTGGTGATTGAATTGTGCATCTCTTGACCACCGAATCTGTGCTCTCTAACTCTCTGGCTGTCCTGCCAGTCAATTAATACGCACCTCAGAATGAATAAATACATAGTCTTCCTTAGTTTGCCTCTGCCTCTGCCTCCCCTCCCCTCTTCTCCCTTGATTCCTATGTGCTGAATTTTGGTTAAGTTATTCAGGAAAAGTCCCTGTTCCCTTGTAAATTCATCATGCATATTGATGGCACTTTATAATAATTAAAAATGGCAAGATATTTATTTTATATAAATAATTGGTTTGCAAAAGACACAGTTTGCCAAGCACTCATTTCCCTGCTATTCACTTCCCACATCATCTCTTTTCTTCATATTACCGTAATATTTAAAATTGCTACTATAAGATTTATTCATGAATTCATTTTATTTCTTAGTGTGTTTGTCCTGCCTTTTGGCCAAGAGAAAAGGCTGAATTTCACACAGTTTGCATTCTGTTTTTCCCCCAAACAACTCAGGGTGTCATATTCTGTTTTCACAACAACCCTGTGAGGTGGATTGTATGACAAGAGTGCCCAAGGCCATGCAGTGACCTTCAGAGCTGCAAAGGGATTTGAATTCAGGCATCCCCAATTCATGCTCTGGATGCCGTTGACGTGATTTGGTGTAATGTAAAGGTTTGATTTCCCCCCCTCTTCATGATGAAGGTTTTTTTTGCCAACATGGTTACCATCACAGAACAAAATTGCAAAGCAGGTGAGGAAGGCATTTACAATGAAGCACTCATGGCCTGCTCAAGACATTTTGCAGCCCAAGGCAGAATAGCAAATAGTGCTCTCCCTAAGGGTATGTTCACATTAGCAGTTCTAAATGTAGCAAATATATTTCCCCCCCTGTGTTTCAAGCCATATTTGCATGGTGTTCGCATCAGAGATGGGGCAGGAATGTCTTCACCAAGCATGCACAATCTTTTAAGTTTTCCCTTGTAACCTGCTTGAATTCCCAATTAATGAAGCTGTTCACACCATTCTGAAGTACTAAGTGAATGCTGTTAGTTTTCTGCTTGGATGGAAGGTGGTCTCTTAGAAGTAACACATGAATCAGCAGTATTTGACAGGAAACTTGAGGATTGATATGGATTGTGGCTAACAGGTGAATGTGGCTTCAAAAACTAGCAGTAGGAGCATCCTGGATGTGGAATATGTAGTGATGCAGACATACCCTAAATCAAGGTGCAGAATATTATTATTTATTATTGATTACATTTGTTGGTGTCTTTATCTTGCCCAGGGCAACCCAAAGCATATCAAAGGCTGGCCAGGTTATTTTGGCACTTGAAACAGAAAATCCCACATGTGCTTCTTGATGGAAATAAAAATACAACAATAATAGATGAAATAACTGACAATATGCTATCCTTCCATGACATCCAAGATGAGCTGCCTGAAGCACTTGATGAGGATCTGTTACTTTTTGGGAGTTAATGAATTACAGTTCATGATGGGTAGGGCTGTAAATTAGTAGTTAATTACTTGTGTTACTTGGAGGGAGGTATCACGTTTAATCCCTGAAGTGAGACATGATCATATGACTTTGGAATTAGGCTTGATGGTACCTATAGAAACTATTGGGCTAAACGATTGCTTGGTTTGATTTGATTATAATTTACCTTCCCAGCACATAGCATCAGAATCTGTGTGCAGACAGACCAGAGTTTGGTTTCTCAAAAGTATTTTGAATCCATTTTTAAAATTTACATAGCTGTTTGTCGCAAGGCTCCTTCAGATTACCTCTTTGAGCTTTCAGCCTGATTTACTTGCATGGAGGTTAGAATATGGCTGTATACACCTTTAAAGCACATGACTTTTCCCAAAGAATCCTGGGAACTGTGGTTTGTTAAGGCTGCTGGGAATTGTAGCTCTGTGAGGTGTAAACTGCGGCTCCCGGGATTCTTTGGAGGAAATATAGGGTGAGTGTTCAGCCTTAGGCCAGTCTTTATTGAATATTCATTCGTTGTTTGCTTTACGCTGCTCAGATTTGTTTGCTATGACATTGAGCATTTAGTCTAAATTGCTGCTTCAACGTTTGTATGCCTTCCTGTTAATCGTTCGTTCATCCCATTCATTGTTAGTGCATTTCCCTGTCACTGTCCTAAGCACAAAACCCCCACTTTTACAAAAATGCCTTTGTTGTGTTGGGGTGACAGACTGCTTTAATTCACTTTAATTGAGCAAATCTAAATTTCCTGGTATGTATTTGAATCCAGTACTGACGCTGTGGTCTAAATCACAGAACCTAGGGCTTGCCGATCAGAAGGTCGGCAGTTCAAATCCCCGCCACAGGGTGAGCTCCCGTTGCTCGGTCCCTGCTCCTGCCCACCTAGCAGTTTGAAAGCACGTCAAAGTGAAAGTAGATAAATAGGTACCGCTCCGGTGGGAAGGTAAACGGCATTTCCGTGCGCTGCTCTGGTTCGCCAGAAGCAGCTTAGTCATGCTGGCCACATGACCCAGAAGCTGCACGCCGGCTCCCTCGGCCAATAAAGCGAGATGAGCTCCGCAACCCCAGAGTTGGCCACGACTGGACCTAACGGTCAGGGGTCCCTTTACCTTTACCTTTTACTGACAGTTTGGAGATGACCTGAATGAAATTGGTTGAGCCAGTTTGTTAATATCTGCTTTCTTCATAACTGAAAATCTTAAGGGGACATTTTCCAATTTTTTTGTTTATGTTTTTGTTAAGCGGTATGAAATATAAAAATTCTTTTGAAACGAACACCAGCCTGCTGAAGTGCCATTGTGTGTTCTGGAACCTACTATGACAGCTTAGTCTTGTGACACCTGAGGCAGTAGGACTGACTCTGGTCAGTAGGGATGTAGGTTCTCTTACATTTTTACAGCTGGGATAAATCAGTTGATAACATTTGAGTCTTGGTGACATTTTTTCACAGCTTTGATTGGGGACATGGCTAATGCTTTAGCCATGGTTGCCATAGAAAAATTGGCCTTGTTTATTGGCCTTTAACAAACAGCAACAGCTGCAAGACAAACATGGTGACATGTTTTCAGTCTGGGGATGGGACACAAGCCAGCAGTTTGGCAGATACAGAATCTAGTTAGTCATACTCAGGCTTTTCAGTGAGTTGACATATGTAGTCATTCAGAGATTGCTGTAGATAAGATATAAGGTTCCACCCCTCTCTTCTTTCAACATAGTGTTGTATGAGGCTAACCAGGGATCTGCATCGGTCCTTCCTCTCCTCTCCTCTCTGCTTGTTGTTTCATTGCCTCTTGTCTGTCCCTGTGCCATCTTTCATGTGATTGTGAGCATACTATGTACATGTAGGAAGCAGTCACAGGGCAAAGACGAACAAGGAAAACAAACATGGACCTTGAAAAGGCCACCTGGTGCACCCACTTGTGAGTAAATGGAGGGAGCTGCTCCAGCTTGTTGCTTGAAATCATAAGCAAACATGCCCACTCACACAAGGCAGAATGTAACTTGAATCTTAGGGTAGGGGGGTCTGTGTGTTTCATAAATAGAGTTGCCAGATAAAATAGTTTATAGAGTAAACAGGGATTGGCTCTACAGATGAACTACTTTGGAGAAGTACATGTGAAAAATATAGGCAGGACCAATTCAAAAAATATGAGATGATAAGAAGAGGACAAAATCCTAATGTGTCTTGCCTAGTGTCTTTAGTTGTTGTTCTCAAAGTTCACTCTTTAGCAATTGAGAAGGCTGTTGCCACATCACGAAGAATGCAGTAAAATATGAGGAGGAATTCACACTGTGCTTGAACTTGTCTGTGTGATATTACCTTTGCAAACACTTATGGCACATTTTGGCCAAAGTTAAGCACTTCTTCTTAACCCTCCAAATGAAGTTAATGGGATGTACAAGAGCTCAGTTTTCATGATTGTATTGGGTTTTGCATGCTAAACCCTCCAGGAATGCAAAATTATCTTGTTGCTTTCTGATCTTTGACTGTTTTTGGAGACACCTGTCATTACTGTACTAAAGATGGTTAGTTTATCCATATCCTTGGGGAACTAAAATCATGTACAGTTCCATAAGCTACCTGGATCAATACTACAGTCTCTGTTTGCACTGTCAGAATTTTGAGAGAATGTAGAATGCACAAAGTCCACTGAGTTCTTAAATAGCTGTTATTCATGTCTTGTGGCATTTAACAGAGGTGTGAGAATGTGAGAAGAGGCTAAATTTACCTGTTCAAAGATATCAAACTTCATCAGTTTGAAAGTCAGAAGAAGACAACAAATGAATCAGTGTCAATGAAACAAACTGGCAAAATAAATCCTTAATAAGTCTTATAGTAGCTGGAATCCTGAAGCGTCTTGGGGCACTGCATGTATTCTTTCCTGTTTCACATTACAGCCTCCTGTACTTGGGACATAGCCTATCCCTGGAAGGAAATTCTAGTTTGAATGATGGAGCAATTGCTCTGGATTCTTTTAGTGAGTCATATTAACTGACTGAAAAGCAAATAAGCTCCAGATTCTGTTGGCCACACCTTTGACCCACTGGATTCTTCAAGGCTGGGCTCATAACCAAGTGTAGATCAATGTGCAGCATTCTTGACAGGGCCAACCCACCCATGAGGCAAGGTGAGGTGACCACCTCAGGTGGCTGGATCTGCAGGGGGACAAGTGCATTGCCGGCCGCCGCTGCTGCTGCTCTTGGCAAATAGGAGGCACTGCTGGTCTCCTCCCACCCTTGTTTCTGAAGTAGGTCTTTATTCTCCCATTGTTCCTTCAGTCCTTATTGCCTGGGGTGGGACACCATTTTATGGTTTGCCTCAGGTGCCAAAATGCCCTAGGCCAGCCCTGATTCTTGGGCAGCCCCACAGAGCCTCCAAAGAGCACAACACAGATGCTAGCCCTGGCCCCCCTTTAAACAATGTTCCAATAAGCAACTGTGTTTGGTTGCTGTCATTTTAATTTACCACAATATCTCTGATATGAAATTATTCTGGGGCAAGGGCAGCCAAAAATAGGTGACTAATAGCTAACATAGAAGGCAATCCGTATTTTAACCAAGAAAATGAAAAATGAAAACCAGCTGGCAAAAAACAATGTTTGACTTTAATGGAGCAGGACTGCTGCACCCCCTGTGATCTTCCTGAAATTGTTGTTATTTGTCCAGTCACCCAAATAACCACCTTCATTAATCTGTCTCAGTGGAATCTGTGCAGTTTAAAAGCAGGGCTATAGATTTATTATCAGCAATAATGGTACATCCTCAGGAAAGTACTCAAAGCCATCTGCTTTGCAGAAAAGCAAATTAACACAGGAACTAGGCCCAGTAAATGGTCTGAGAACACCTAATGCTGTAGCATTCTTGAAGCTAAGCAGCTGTCCAGATGTGGATTAGAAGCCTATGGCAACCTCTGTTAGCTTCTCTGAGATTTCAAATAAGACCAGGGCAGAACATTTTTCATTCACTTAGGCTTTATTAACAAGAAACAGGCCCGCAGCACCTTAAATAATAACACATTTATGATGGCATAAGCTTTTGTAGACACTAGTGTCCACTTCATCAGATCATAGAATCCTGGATTTGGGTCAGTGAAGGTCATTTAGTCCGATCCCCTGACAGTTCAACAAACCTACCACTACAGCATGCCTGAGAGGTGGCTCCCAAGCTACTGCTTAAACTCCTCTAATGGAGAGTCTTCCACCTTCTGAGTCAGTCTGTTCCAATGTCAAACAGTTCACACCTCATCAGTAAGTTATTTCTAAAGTTTAGTCTAAATCCTTATTCTTGTAATTTGAATCCATTGGTTTGGGTTGTATCTGCTGGAGCAGAAGAAAATACATTTGGACTATTATGTGATAGCCCTTTTCAAAGACCTTATTGGCACTATATATTTAAAGCAGTATTATATTCCTTTCAACAGTTATGGTTTTCCCCTAAGAATTATCCTAAAATGTTTGAAGATATATCCTTGGATTGTCTTGTATTTCCCCAATCCTGTAAAGCTGGTCAGTATTATTAGCCCCCTATTTAAGATGGGAGACAACGGGTGAGGATTGGGTTTGCTTTACTTAAACCACTTAGTGATTTTGTGACAGAGATTCAAAGCAGACCTTTACTGGTTTGTACCTCAGTCTCATAACTACAGTGGTACCTTGGGTTAACTACTTAATTCATTCCGGAGGTCTGTTCTTAACCTGAAACTGTTCTTAACCTCAAGCACCACTTTAGCTAATGGGGCCTCCTGCTGTCGCCATGCTGCTGGAGCCCGATTTCTGTTCTCATCCTGAACCAAAGTTCTTAACCTGAGGTACTATTTCTGGGTTAGCGGAGTCTGTAACCTGAAGCGTCTGTAACCTGAAGCGTATGTAACCCGAGGTACCACTGTACTACAATCACAACAGCTCTCTTGTTGTAGTTCTTTTTTTTCTTTTTTTTTAAGAGAGGATTTTTGGGAGTCCAGAAAAGGAACCAATAGTTGGCATCTGTGTCACCATGTAACTATTCTGGGACAAAATGTACTGCTGAGCTGACCAGCGAAGTGTGCAGAGCAAAAAAGAAACTTAACACGTTCCACGTTGTCACTCAGGAGCAGTTCTGCAGTGCCACTCAGCAAGTGAATGCTATTTTGCTCCAGGGGAAACCTCTGTGTACCAGAACCTAGATTAGATATGACATCACCCAACCATGGATTATCACAGACTACATTCCCAGAATTCCACATTGTACACAAGATCCCGGAATCAGCGCTTGCTACAGAGCTAAGTTGTGCAGAACTGCAGAGCATAAATAGCCCTTTCCTGGAGCTGCCTATGTCCTTTGGCACTGCAGTTTCATTTTCTCTCCTTGAGTTTCTTATTGGATTCAAACATTTTGCATGACATGTAGGGTGGG
Source organism: Podarcis raffonei (assembly GCF_027172205.1). Taxonomy (NCBI): domain Eukaryota; kingdom Metazoa; phylum Chordata; class Lepidosauria; order Squamata; family Lacertidae; genus Podarcis; species Podarcis raffonei. The sequence goes on along the minus strand of NC_070610.1, from coordinate 29,853,351 downwards.
CGGGCAGACACACACACACACACACACACACAGAGAGAGAGAGAGAGAGAGAGATTCAGCAATTGCATTTTGTAAAAGTATTTTATTTATGTATTTAGACCTTTTACCCCACCTCATTCTTGAAGACTCAGAGTAGGAAACACTATCATTTCCAAACACAATTAACCACCAGCAAATCTTTATCTTATTTCTTCTGCACTGGTATAAAGTGAGTTTTATTGTCTTTAAGGATAGAGTTTTGTAGGCTTTAAAGATAGAGTGAGAAGACTGAAAACATGACAGCAATGCTTGGTGAACTCTCAAAAGCCGTATAGGTTTCTTTTTTTAAAAAATTGTTTTTATTAAAGATTTTATTGGGTTAGGAAAGTACATACAGTGTCTCTGCTTTCTGTTCATATAATCCTTTATACAGATCAGTTATATTCAATGTGAGACACTAATGTTACAGACAGTATTAGGTTGGGAGAGAAGAGAGGTGGGGAGTGAGGGGGGAAAGAGAAGGGGGGTAGTGAACTTCCTTTTACATAGCGTATGTGCAAGGTTTTTATGTCAGCGTCACATGAGTAGGTTCTCTTTCTATTAATTTATTAGTTTTCATTGGTGGTAAAAGAGGTTGGAGGGCCTTCAGTTGACTGCAGTGTGTTTTGTTTGTGTGTGTGAGGCAGAGGGTTGTTGGGTTAAGTTAGCCATATTGATGGGTATGCTGTCGGTGGGTTCTTGTTGTTTTGTAGGGTTGTGTATGTAATGAAGGGGAGCCACACCAGGAAGCTGTGTGTATTTCTCTGAAAGTGAGTTAGCTTAAATGGTAGCATTAAGTAGTGACACTTGTGTTTAGCTTGAGATAGTATAATTGAAATGGATATCCATTTCCCCCCAGTGAATACCTCAAATAGAGCTTCAACATAGCTCCCCCCTTTCCTGATACAGTGGCAAAGGTGGGCAACTGCTTTCTGTTGTGCTGACAGTATCTTGTTAGTGCAAAGTGTCATCCTTTTGCAGACACTCTCCATCCCTACTACAACAACAACAACAAAAGTGAGATAAGAGTGCTGTCAGTAGAGCAGCCTTTCCTAGACTTGGGTCTCCAGTTGGACTACAGCTCCTGTTATCCACAGCCAGCACGGCAGATGATGAGAGACGATGGGGCTGTAGTGCAACAGCATGTGGGGACCTGAGGTTGAGGAAGGCTGTCAACCATGCAACCAGATTTCACTGCTGCAATGCAGAGTGACCAAAGACATTTTGCTGACTCAGGAGAAGCGCAAGATGGTGGTGCCTCACCGTATTTCATGTAGAAAAGCCAGCCAGACTGGTAGTCAAATTTTTTTTGGCACTAGCAATGAGACAACATCCTCCATTGTACCTGAATACAACAGGCTAGCTTTGGTGGCACCGAGCAGGCTGTGTGGGGCACACACAGCTCTGTCATTCCCTGACCCTCAGCACTTGACCTAATGATGTCTGTCTCAATCTGCCTAATGGTAGAGCTGGCTTTTGTAATGTGTTGTATGCAGGGCTGCCCTTGTAGACTATTCAGAAACTGTTGTTAATACAAAATACAGCTATTAGCCTGTGCTTTTCCAATGCCCAAAACAACTGTGCTGACTCCTGATATGTTTCCAAGAACAATTCAAATGCTGGTGCTTGCATTTAAAGCCCCAAATGGATTGATGTCTGGATACCTGAAGGATTACGTTAGCCTGCTTGTACACAAAGATCAAAATCAAAGGCTTTTATCTGAGTGCCCCTGCCATTTGAAGTGATTAGGGAGTGGGAAAAACATTCTTTTGGTAGGCACCAGGCAAAACTCTTTTTATCTTGTTTTCTAGAGCTTTTTAACTATTTTTAACAACTGCACCTTTTACACTTTACTGCTTTTATCTGCAGTTTAGATTTTATTGTTTGACACGGTGCAGTGTTTTCATTTTGTATGTATTTGTGGATTGTGGAAGGGTGGCAAATCACATGTTTGAAAATAATTATGCACACCTCCAAATATATTACAATCTTTCTCTCTTGGTGGAAATAAGAGGTTGCCAATAATGTGGTTGTGCATTGTGCCAGTGGACAGCAGCTAGTGGCTTACAGGCCAAATTACAGCTTTGGGGTAATTGCCTCCAGATGACCCATGTTTACCTCATTAACCATCTGCCTATCTGTTGATTTAAACTGGTTTAAGAGTATTCCAAAAGCCACTTGAGTTTGATTTTAAACAGATAAAAATTTATGGCAGCTGTGAAAAAAAATCCCTAAGAACATAAAGAATAGCTTTGTTGGCTCAAACCAAGGACATATCTAGTCCCGCATCCTGTTCTCACAGTGGCCAACCAGGTGTCGGTGTGGAGCCCACAAACAGGACATGAGTTCAACAGCACTCTCCCCACTTGTGTTCCCCAGCAACTGGTGTTCAGGTGTAATGCATTTGATACTGGAAGTAGTACGCAGCCATCATGACTAGTAGTCACTGATAGATTTATCCTCCATGAATCTGTCAAAGCTCCTTTTAAAGCCACCCAAGTTGGTGACCACTACATTTTCTGAAGGTGAATTCCATACTATTAACAATTCACTGAGTGAAGAAGTACTGGTACTTCCTTTTATCTGGCCTGAGTCTTCTAACATTCATCTTTGTTAGATGACATTGGAGAGAGGAAGGCAAAACTTCACTGTATCCGCTTTCTGCACTCGAAGCATAGTTTTGTACACCTCTGTCATGCCCTCCCCTTTCTTGCCTTTTTCCAAAATCAAAAAGCTTCTTTCTGTATATGTGATTTGATTCTTTTGGTTGGCTTTTTCTGGCTCTAAATTATCATTTTGAGAGGTGACTTTTCCTTAAGGCAATTGTACAGAGCTTCCCTGTAAGAGGAGTGTTTTGCATCTTAGTTCCTTTTGTCCACTTAATTTGTCCATATTAGATGATGAGCTTGTCACAAGTTTTATAGCTATATTATTATAAGAATACAAGAATAAATTTGAACTGGTTCTCACTTTGAGAGCCTTTGCAGCATTTTAGTGTTACTTTGAATGTATTTAAACCACATGTAGCTGACTGTCAGTTTGGCAGGAACTTGAAACAGACTTAGTATTTCATGAGCTTTAAGTGTACAAAGGAATTTGAACTGATGTTTTCGGGGGTATAGCCAAATGAACACATTTTGCCTTGCACATTTAAGAATAAGGCATTGTCTGAAGGACAGTTCAGTAGCTAAACGCTTATATTTTGTCCGTTGTCACAACTCTGCCAGTTTCAAGGCTACCCCACTAACATACCTGCAGCTCTTCCAAGGGAATAAAAATAGCAGTGACCTAAAACCCTGTTGGAAAGATGCTTACTTAATGCTTCTTCAGATAGCTCTGTGCTATTTCATGTTTGGTGACAGATCATTTTGTTTTTTAAATGTGCACCCCATGTTCCTGTTAATCCATTGCAGGCTTTAAAGAATTCCCACTGCATTATATAAGAACTGTAGAAACTTCCCACCAACTTTTGTGTAGTGAATGGAGAGGATTACTTTAGGTCAAACCACACTGCCAGGCTGTTGAGGGTTACTGGAGGAATCTATAGCCAACAAGGATATGTCTCTGATTTGCAGAGATTACTGTACAAACTTGGCCAGAAAAGGTTATACAGTATAAGGAGTTATTACTCCAATTTCTTTGGCCTATTGATGTATTCTTGGCTGGTCTGATTTCTCTGCAGTTCCTTCCCTTTGTTGAAGCCAGTGTAGTATAATGGTTAATGTGTTAGATTGCGATTAGGTAGACTGAAGTTCAAATTCCTCATCCATTCATGAAATTCACTGGCTGACCTTGGAGTAGTCACTTTCCCCATGCTTAACCTACCTCACAAGGTTGTTAGTAAGGAACATATTGCAGGTGGAGGAGAGAACAATGCAAACTTTGAACACATTTGTCTCAGAGGATCCTGGGAGCTAGAGCTTACCCCTCGCAGAGCTACAATTATGAGGATTCTTCGGGGCAAATGAGGTGCTTTAAATGTGTGGAGTGTAGGCACAATACATGAATTTAATGAATTTAAAAATTATTTCTAGATAAAGTAAGATAGGGTCTAGATTGTGGAATGAAGGATAAAACATACAAACAAGGACAGCATAATGCTCCAGCTGGTGCTTTCCTCCACTCTTTTGTGAAATATCAGATTGTTTTTAAATTGTCATTGCTGAGATACAGGCTTTGCTTACCTTGACATCTTCCCACACTATTGCTTAAATTGTAATACTTACAGCATAATAACTGATTTCCCACCAAATAACTAAACCGTATTTATTTGCAGGCAGTGCTTGGGATGTAACAAAAGCCGAGGGGTCAAATAAAAATTAGATTTTTAAACCAAGTAAAATAATTTAATCATAGAATTACAGAGTTGGAAGTGATCCCCAAAGCTCATCTAGTCCACTGTATTCTGCTCTGGTCAGACCTCACCTGGAGTACTGTGTCCAGTTCTGGGCACCACAGTTCAAGAAGGACATTGACAAACTGGAACGTGTCCAGAGGAGGGCAACCAAAATGGTCAAAGGCCTGGAAACGATGCCTTATGAGGAACGGCTAAGGGAGCTGGGCATGTTTAGCCTGGAGAAGAGGAGGTTAAGGGGTGATATGATAGCCATGTTCAAATATATAAAAGGATGTCACATAGAGGAGGGAGAAAGGTTGTTTTCTGCTGCTCCAGAGAAGCGGACACGGAGCAATGGATCCAAGCTACAAGAAAGAAGATTCCACCTAAACATTAGGAAGAACTTCCTGACAGTAAGAGCTGTTCGACAGTGGAATTTGCTGCCAAGGAGTGTGGTGGAGTCTCCTTCTTTGGAGGTCTTTAAGCAGAGGCTTGACAACCATATGTCAGGAGTGCTCTGATGGTGTTTCCTGCTTGGCAGGGGGTTGGACTCGATGGCCCTTGTGGTCTCTTCCAACTCTATGATTCTATGATTCTATGATTCTATTATTCTAGTCCAGCCCCCTGCAATGCAATCTAACCAACTGAGCTAATTTGAAGGTATCAAATGTTGTACCTTGTATGCCATCATACTTAAGAGTCCCGAAGAAATTTTTTATTTAGAATCTAGCCATTTCCAGGATTTAAATTATTCACTTTACTTTAACCTGCAACCTTGGTGTTAATAGCACCATGCTCTAACTAACACAGACTGTATAGTGGAGGGAGAATGGAGGGGAGCACAGCTCCAGGACCTTTTTTAAAGGAGCAACAATTAGGAAACCTGCTGATGCATCAGAGTAATTGGCAAACCTTACTTGCTCTGCAGGTAAGAGGTGATAATGAAGCGGTTAATTTCTACTATTGTTTGTGACAGATTAGCATAGGGAAAGTCAGAAAATGTGCAAAAGAATTAAGAAGAGGCTAGAGTGGTGGAGGACTATTTTGACAGGTGGGCAGGCCTGACTTAAAGCTCCACTTTCTACAGGGACCTTCTAGCACTTTAAAAGCCAGACAGTAGCACTCTGTGCACAAAATTAATTACTGTGGAGTGGTCATTTTAGGAATAAACCCTTTAGCAAAGTATTCATGATGCTCCTTTGAATGCTATGCAGGGCTGTTGGGACATGCCAATATTAAAATGTGGGACACAGATTTGCTGCAGTGCTTCAGAGTCCAGGATTCTATGGTCAAGAAAATATACTGTATTTGTAGAGCAGCTTAACACTTTGTTGTTTATTATTACTCCCTTTCTTATTCCCCATGCTTGAAGATGAGTCATGTTTAATGGATGGGAAACAATTGCTGCATACAGTATGGCTATCATCAGCATTTGCCATTCAACACTTTTGTATGACACAATGATGCCATATACTATCTCCACCCATTTTTCTCTCTGTGATTATTCCTGATAAAAATGGATGAAATATTTGCTGTGAGGTTTCTTTCTTTGCATTTAAAATACTCTGAGCTTTGTAGACTGATGTGTGGTATAAGAACTATACTTTGTTTTTCCTGAACACACAGATCAGCCATAAAGTGTGACCATTTTCCTGCTAGCTGTGCATGTGTGCTGTGCTTATCTTCAGCATAATGCCTATATTATTACAGTCTCTTTATTTCCCCAGATTACATCATTGCCTGGGGTCATGATATCCTATTTTTTAAAATTAGTTTTTAATTAAAGTTTTTCTTGTGTTACAAAACAGGCAAATAAACAGAGAAAATTACAGTTGGGGGAAATGAGAAGGGGAGAAAGAGGAAAGGAGAAAGATGGGTGTCGTTCTTTCATTCTGTTGCCTAGTGTGACACGTGGATTGGTCCTTTGTTTAGATATTGCCATTGTGAGAGGTTGGAGGGTTCAGAATTCGGTTGGTTGCGTTCAGTTGGTTGCAGTGTGGCTTGTTTGCATGTTTGTGCGGTGGGGTAGGTTTTTGGGTCAAGTTAGGCATATTTATTTGTATGCTGTTGGTGGATATAGGTCATTGTCCTGCTTATGTGATAAAGAGGAACCACACTGGGAAAATGATATCCTATTTGTTGTAGAAGCAGCAGCAGCAGCAGAAAAGGCACTGTGTCATTGCTTTCTCTGGTGCCTCTGTTGTTTATAGAATAATGAACCTTGCTGTTCAGGATTTTAATTCCAGCATATTCAACTTAAATGTGTGATGCTTTCCAGTAAGGATGCTAATCAAAAAGGCATACCAGTGTACTCCAAGCAAATTTTATTAGAAGTCTATTCAAGGGGAAAAACACAGAGACCTTTTGCATGTAATAATTCAAAGTCAATTACCTGAAAGCCAGGTATGAAAAATGTTCTATTAAAATCAGATAGAGAATAGAAACAGTGTTTTTTTAAAATATCACAGGCAACAGACATTTAAGTCTTCCATCATAAATGGCATCAAAGATAGATATTGATTTCACAGCAAAGCTGCATGCACATCTAGTTTATAATGGAAAGCCTTTGAAATATAAAGCTTTTGCCATGAAATTTGCAGTAATAAAGGTATGCTGCACAAATATGATTTATTGTCTGTCTTACTGACATTTCTCCATAATAAAGACATATGTACATTTTTAAAGATTTGGCTGGTAAAACCATATTATACTTCATAAAACTTTTGCAGCAAATGCTATTTTACAGAATTGCACTATCCAAATGTGCTTATACATTGGGAGGAGGATGGGGTAAAGAAGACGAGGAAATGTTGATATTTATTAGTGGAAGGGGGTAGGTTTTCTGCTTCTTCAAAAAAAACCCCCAACAATAAAATGGCTCTGTACAAAAAACCCAAACATATGTACAAAATGCTACAAGACTACAAATATTTGTGAGAAGATCTGTCCTTTACCCAGAAAAGGGTTTTGTTTTGTTTTTGCCTTCTATATGGTGCCAGCAAAACCAAATCTGGACTCTTACATAAAGCCATAGATGCGGGAAATCATGTGTTTTCCCTCATACACTATTGATGCCTCTCTTTGCATAAGGAAAACAAATACTATATTCAAATATTTGATACTATTTCATTACATCCACTCACATGTACCTGTGTTCATTTTTGTGCCTTTCTGTTTCTTTCTTTTAATGCTGGAGGGCCAGGAAGAAAATATTGTTCAGGTTTATAAATGTATGTGTATACATATGTAGGAAAAAAAATAAAAGCATTGTGTGATACTTTCTGCAGAATTCCCCCAACTCGGTGTTGCAGTAAAATTGTGCACTGGATATTGGTTTTTTGTTGCAGAAACTTTGTATGATAAATGAATGTTGAATACTGTACTAGACTTTCAGATATTCTGTTGAACTTGGTATTTTTGATGTAGTAGAGAAGCATATGACATCAACAATTTCATTATTGGTTTGCTTAATTGTTTCCCAGTATTTTTGTTTTGTTTTGTATACTTCTTTAATATTAAGCAGTAAACATGTATTCCTTTGGGATAAGTTTGCCCATATCGCTGATGTTGGAAGTGGGGCCTTTGAACATTTTCCCTGTAGAGAGAGACAGAGGTGTATGCTGCACTTGCAATAGGAAGATCTACTTCTTCTTGCAAAGACATGCATACTTCTCTCCTGACTTAGGGCATTAACATATGCAAATACAGAAGATGCATTTCATCTGCTTCCTGTCTTTGTGCACATCATTAATGTATGACTCACATATTTTCTCTATGGAGAGAGAACACTGCTTTAGGAACATCTGCATGCCCTCCCGGACATTAATGTGTACAGGAAGTGCAAGTTGTGCTTACTGTATTTGCAAATAGCTTCATGCATGAAGCTGCTCTTAGCTGTGGAAACGGGGGATTTAACCAATGTATGACCTCCGTTCACTCAAGCTTCATGAAATCTTTGAGATCCAACCAGAAGTCATGGCTTGTCAACTATTAAGAGCAATTCCCCTTTTGAATTATTCCTGCTCAAAATTTTATAACCACTCTGCATATGTTGCAACATACAAGGCCATGGAAGCTATATGTCTGAGTGATTATTCTATATTGCAAATGAGTTAAAAACAGGCAAATGTGTGACACAGCAACGTAAAAGCAACATATGCTGCTGAGCTTAAAAAGAATGTGAAAACTCAAAACAATGATTGAAAAGTAGTAAGCCACAACCTGTTCTATATATGAGGTGAAAGAAGATAAAACATTTTTCTTAAGGACAGTACTGCAATTTCCCTCAAATGATATGGATAACCACTTGGAGTGTCACAAAGTACCTTCCATTAAGCTTTTTCTTCTTGGCATATTTCAGATTGGTAGGGGCAGACAAATATTTAATGCACACAGAAAAAGATGTACTAAAGGTTGAACTAATTCCTCTTGTTTCATAAAAGCTGAGTTATCCCATTGTAGCTGTTAACGGTAATACTGCTGGCTGGCGGATGAGGATGGGAATGGTGAGGATGAACTAGATGACTTCTACCTGGAATTGCAAAGCAGCATAACAGAAGACTGGTGGAGCATGTTTTCTAGCAGCTTTATATGCAGATGTGTTGCAGAAATGCAGCATAAATAAGTAGGAAAAAAATAAGCAACATTTCACAGCCTCTTGACATAGTTTCCAGGGAAAGTACCAAAGAATTTTGTTCTTCTGGAGGTTCCTGAAAGTAGAAGTAATAAGTGAAACATGGCAGTAGTGGTAACATATTGTTCTCTAGAGAAGATAGTTACGTTTCATTTTAGCATCCTTCATTAGTATTTTCAGCTATGTAATTTGGAAAACATGGAATAATACATTGCAAAAGGGAATTAAATATCACATTCAATAAAGCCATGGTAGGTTTGGGGAACCTTTAGCCCTCCAGGTGTCACTGAGCTACAATTCCCTTCAACCCCAGCCAGCATTGCTAGTGGTGAGAGATAATGGGAGCTGTAGTTCAGCAATATCTGGAGAGTCAAAGTTTCCTACACCTAAGCTGCAGGTGCAAAACAGGAAAAACGTAGAACTCTTGGAAGTTTTAATTACAGCAGCTCACATTGATGAGGAGGCAAGATGTTTTTAAAATGTAGCTTGCCTCTTCAGCAGTACAGGTAGATGCAGTTGAAACGTCGAAGAAACCTGATATCATCCATGGTTCTTCCCAAGTTTTGTTGGACAGTGCTTTCTTAACAGGGAACAAGTGTTACTCAAATGCTTGTTCCATCAAAGTTAATGGGGAAGCCTTCTATGACCAATGCTTAGCATGTGTCAATGCCAGGCATTTGCTGAGGTGTAAATGGAGGGAGCCACTGAGCTCTGAATATTGCAATCTCAGTGGTGCAAGAGAATTCTGAGGGTGTGCTCTCATGTCAAGCAAGCAGTCCCGCCAGTTAGAAGCAGGAAGATGAATACACACTGCCTCTGACTTGGCTAGGTCTCATATAGTGGTCATCTGTAAACCTTGCCAGTCAACAGCTCATGCTTGGGATGCAAGAGCCCAAACACCCTACACTGGTTGGCATACTGCTGCATTATCAGTGACTCAGATACAAATGGTTATGGGATTTGGGAAGCTCAAAACATTTTTTGGAGCTGGCCCTTTGTGCAAGCTCCATGCGTGCTTTACAGCATCTGCAGAACTCTGGGTAAGGGGATGATATGCATTGTGTGTGTGAAGGAATTAATGCTTGCCACATTCTTTCTAAACAGTGTGATACAATTCATACCAAAGGTTTTTGAAAAGATTCTAACAGGTTTAGTGTCACTGCAGGTATCTCATGAAGTCTGATTTGCCAGCCACAAAGTACTGAGAGTATCCTGCTATGCAATCTCTGAGGTAGCACATATATCCTAGAGCACTACTAAATTTAAAATTAACATACCCACAAACCATCCATCATCACATTTTTCCATCACATCAATGACATCTCCCTCTCTGAGCTCCAATTCATCTTCGTTCCTAGGAGTATAGTTATACAGAACCTGAAACCTTAAACAGGACAAATGGATGCATTTAAAGAAAAAAAATTGAGCAGCTTTCATTTTTACTTAGCTGGAAAAGCTTGTTAAATCATAGTCCTTTGAAGTTAAAAATAGGTTGCTTACAGGTTGTTGTAGAGACTACAACTCATTATGCATATGGAGTACTTTGAGCACTTGAATATTCTATAGAAATGCAAATTATTCTAACTTACTATTTATTTGATTAGCTTGTCAATCAGCTACAGTTAAGCTCTGATCATTTCCCTATATCTTCCTTCCCATTCTCTTGTACATGACTGTATTTTCATATAATAACCAGGCAGTTGTTTACTAATTTGCCAAGGGAATCGAGACATCTTTCCACAGAGGTTGGATCCTAAGTTAACTTCACAAAGGTCACAGAAGTTCCCTGTCCCTTAATCACTGTGACTACCTGCACCCACCAAAGTCTATCTGGAGAATCAGGGGACTCTCTTGAACAATGTGGGATGAGTAGTTTGTATATGTGTGTGTGGGGAGGCCTACCAAAGGAGGAAGAGTTATCCAAAACTAGTCTTGGATTTGAATATAAGTTAGTTCATGGAAGGGATGCTTCCCACCCCTCCCCCAGTAGCTCCCTCTCATGGACTGGCTGGATGCAGAGGAGTGGTGGGAGGCACCACCTGGGGAACCCCCAGAGCCAGGGGATTGGTGGTGGGACAACAATGAATGGTCCGAGGGAGGAGGAGGAGCAGACTGGGGGGAGGTGGTGTTCGAAGCACAAAACAGAGTTTAGTGAGCAGGAAGAGGCTGTGGCAGAGAGAAGTTCTGACTCTGAGGCTGGAGAGGAGGTTGGGCAAGAGGCAGAGTTGAGGGAGACACCCCTCCTCTTGTGACCAGCTCCCCTCCCCCTAGTATCCTAGAACATGCAGAGAAATGAAAAGAACGGAGATTGGTTTTGTGCAGACACAGTTTGCGACTGCTTGGGGAAGACCCTGCAGAGGTGGAGCCTTAGAAAGTGGTGGAAAGGTGGGGACCTTCAGTCCTCATAGCTGTTTGATTGGGGCAAGTCTTGGACTGGGCAGTATTAGTTTTTCAACATTGCAGTGTATCACCAGCCAAACATCACAGTTTGGCGATATATCGCTATGTTGAAAGAGCTGCGTTGGCCCCAGCCTGTGAGACCCTGGGTGAAACCGCTTCAGCTCTCACTGTGCAGGGACTAAGGTGCTTTTACCCCAGGGCTTTGCAGGCTGGGGTGAATGCAGCTGGCCCCAGCTCACTGCTCGGCACGAAGGCTCCCACCCCCCAGCTGAGCTAGCCCTCAACTCCCCAAGATGGAGAGAGCCCTGCAAACACAGCCTGACAGGCACCGTTTGCAGGGCTCCTTCAGCTTTGCTGGAAAGGAGGGGGGGGGAGGGAAGTGGTTTCCTTTTCCTCAGAGAAAGAGGCTGCTTGCTCTCCCCCTTCCTTGCCTGAAGATGGAAGGAGTGCTGAGACTGAACCTGACAGGCTCCGTCATCAGGGCTCCATTTGCCTTTGCTGGCACGGCCCTTTCAGCCAGGCAGCATGAAGCAGAATCTCTGTTCATCCAGTGCATGCACATGCTAGAATGACGGGGTCTTATTTGCACACATCAGCCTGAGATCCCTAATCCTCCTACTTGTGTGCAAGTAGAAGAATGCTTCCTCAGCTGGGGAGCAGGAGCAGTTTAACGGAGCCCCCACCCCACCACTGGCTCGTGCCAGCTGGTGGCAGGTTGGGGGCTCCATAAAACTGCTTGGCTGAGGTGAGGGCAGCCACGTGCTCCTCAGCCAAGCAGTTTAAAGAAAAGGAGGGAGGAACAAGCTGTCCTGCCTGCTACCTTGCTGTGCTGGTAGCAGAGGGACTCAGGAACTGTGGTGGTTTCACTAGCAATATACCGCTGAGTGAAACCACCATCACAGTCTTACCCTCATATCGGTCCTGGGTGATATATTGCCCAAGCCTAGGGAAGAGTTGCTGGGCTCACTAGGCCTGCACTGTTTTGGTTTCTTTGAATAAAGACTTAACTGCACTGACACCGTGTTTTTTATTGCTGACCTGCGCTTAATTCTGACTCCTGACACTCCCTAGCCCATCCTTTCAGGGGGCATAATTGACTGCATGGCGAAAATGAGGATAGGGAATGTTTCCTTCCATGAAGTTACTTAAATTAACTTCCTTAGGGCCAAGCCATAGTATCTATTGTGTGGATACTACATTTCTTAAAGATAAACTTGTAATACTTTGTTCCTTAGGGAAAACAAATGTATTCTCCCTACCACCTCCTCCTTAGTTCATCTCAGCAATCTGCCAATGCCAGATGAAATGTGAACTGGGCAAGGCACCTATTGGTTTGTGCCTGTGACAGCACCAGACCTATGTCCACTGAGTCCTCTCTTGCTGCATCACACAAGTGATGGAGAGCTCATGCAGTCCTTAAAAGATAAAGGTGCATGTGTATATAGGAAGGAGCCCTAGTAAGGCTGTCCCATCCTGGGATTCTGGAGAATTTAAATTTTAATGGACTGAAATGTGCCCAACTGTGATGGATTGTGCACTGGCATTCTTTTTATTGTCTGCTGTTATTACTATGCTGTAAGAAGAGTTACAGGGTTGTGCAGTAACTAAGTAAAATAGATCTAATATACTGAGTGTTCAGATCTTATGCTTCATTGTTAGAAATTATTGACCGACTAGCGAGAATATTAAACAGGAACAACCAGTCATGTCTTCTTTCCAGAATATAAGAAGAGCCCTGCCAAGTCAGAACAAAGGCTCATTCTGTTCTCACAGTGGTCAACCAGAAACCTATAGGAAGCCTGCAAGAAGCATCTGAGTGCAACAGCACTCTCCCCATTTGTGGTTCTAAGCAGTTGGTATACAAAAGCTCCCCCTCTCTACACCATTTGCAGGCTAACTCTTGACTTTTTCCTACTTTAAGTACTATGTCCAACACATCAACAAAGGAGGTATTTATGTATAAATCTCATAAGCTAATTCACTTCCCATCATAATTGGAAATAGAACTCATTTCTGAGATTAAAATTGCATTAAGTGCCAAAAGTGAATTTGATCAGTAATTTGTAAGTTGCCTGTCACCACTAAGAGGTGCCAGAATATTCAGTGTAACAACTTAATTAGCATGACATTTACTTGTGTGTGCTTGAATTTCAACTACAACTGTTAAGTTGTTTTCAGTAATGGTGATACATGTTCAGATTTTAACACTCCAAAGGAGCTATAAAAGGAAAGCTTTCGGCAACTGAATAAAATGATGCAATACACCAGCTACACAACTTGCACAACTTCCACTGGCACTGTTATGTGCAAATGAAGTCTGTCTAGATTTTCACAAAAAATGAAGTTGCCTTCTACTTAGCTGGACCAATGGTCCATCTAGCCAGTACAGTTTCTCCTGACTGGCAGAGCAGCTTTCCAAGGTCTCATTCAGAGAGTTTTTCCAGCCCTGCTAACAGTACTAGTGAGGTGGTGAATTGCTCACGTAGCTTCCCAGTGCCAGGTGTTGCTGCTGGTTATTGAGATGGGGAGGGGCAGGGGAAGCTCAGTGTGGTGTAGATGCAGTGGCAGATTGGCTTTGCCATTGTGCTCACACTGCACTGAGCAGCCTGTACTTCATCCCTTTGCCTCTCAGTAACCAGCAGCGATGCTCAGCATGCATCTCCCCACTTCTGCCTAATGCCCAATATCACTTTGACTGAAGATAACAACATAGAGTTGTTCCTTGCCATAGAGTTTTGAAAAAGCTCTCTAATATGTTAATGACCAAAGTGCACAACCCAACTTCAACTCACTTTGAAAGGGATGCTGCTGATGTTATGCCTCTTGTGCATGAACAGGAGCTCTTGAGTTTTAGGAGCGTTTAATGAATGGCAGTATGGGTCATGGGTCTATGTATGAGTCAATGGTGAGAGTCAGAGGCAGATAGCATGTTTTGAAGGGACAGCCAACACCGCCCATATCATTACACATATGTTGTCCATGCACTGCTGTGCCATGGGATGCAAGCTGCCTCAGTAGACAGCTTCTGGCATGGCAAATACTCCCTACTCAACCACACTAGAAATTTACCAATGTCATTTAGATAAAAACTTTAGTAGATTAAAATACTTACGGTTCCCCCCCACTGTGTATATTTTCATGAGCAAACACAGGGCGCTGTGGCTGAAATGAAATGAGTTGAAATGTAATAAGAGTATAAATGGTTACAAATCCAGGTATAGCTTTCCACAGTCCTATATAATTTGCACCCCTAGGACCACCATGCACAGCTCACCAAGTGCTCAACAACAACAATCCTCCCCATATTACTGGTCCTGAGGCTGCATATAAAAACAGTTTAACAAATAGCTAAAGGTCACAATGCAGAAGCACATAGAGCCAAGTAGGATATTTGTGATGCAGGCCTCATTTACTGGCTGTCTGCTTCACAAATAAATTAAACAACTAAAAGCAAAGCAAACCAACCCCCCAAAGCGTAAAAGAAAAGAAGAGATGCTAGGATTTTTTTAACACCTTTTGCAACCTTAATTATCATCAGCATAAATATCACCATGCCAAAGAAAGCTGTTAAGTGTCATATATACTGCTAGTCTATAAAATGCACAAATGAATATACAATTTTAATCCAAACAAGCAGCCTCAGACAAGCAGAAAGCAAATCAGTGTGAATAACACTGACCGAACAAGCAGCCATTCCTTATGATTGCTCAATATCACATTCTTGCAAAAGTACTCTCAGATATCTAATTGGCAACTACCACATGCTATGTTTGTTAATGATACTGCCTAGTTCTGAGAGGACTGTGGAAGGTTTTTTTAAAAAACAAAAATAAACTATCCCATAGGGAATGAGAAAAGAGAAAAACAAATTATTAAAAGAATGCAGATAAATTATCAACATGTAGCCTTTTAAGGGGAAAATGGTAACCAATGCCAGTATAAAAAGCTGAAAAGCAATTTTCATTTCCCACCACGGATTGGCATTAATTAAAGTTCTGAAAAACAAACTGAATATTTTTAACATAAAAGAAACTGCCTTTATTGAACAGAAAGGTAAGTAAACATACATAAATACCCAGCAGACTTAGTGTAACAAAATAAATATGGAAGTTTTCAAAATATAAAAGGGAATCCATGGTTTAGGATTCATGACTTGAAGTTTACAGTTCAAAAGATCAGCTATTAGGGTATATTTATGTAACTGTCTCATAGTTTGATTTTATGTGGATCCTGATTTTATGAATGGACCACCAATGATGGACATGAAGTGAACAATGTAGTCTGAGCTTTTTCAGATCAGTATAACCCAATTCCATCTTAAATGCGAGAGAAAGGTAGTCCTTGGACTTGCAGGACTGGACTTGCAATGATTTGTACCAATTATAGACGCTAACTAGTCTTCAAGATGGGTCTATCAAGAGTACAGTAAAGTAATCAAGTCTCGGGATCATATGGTCAACAAATGGTTGATGAGAAAAGAATATAGCTTTCTTGGTAAAAGGCCCTTGCTACTTACAATTAAGCCTCATAAATAAGTATCCAATAGTTTTTCCGTGTAACTGTACATGATTGTAACACTATAAGAACACTTACATTTTTTCAAACATAAACTTCTTAATGCAAACATGATCATCCCTGACTCCTTCTCTTGTAGTTCAGATAAATGAAGTTTGTAATGTATACAAAAATGATTAGATTCAAATATGTATAACATTTGGTTTGTACATAAAATGCAGAAATCACACACATTACTTTCAAAGACAGAGTATGGACAATTATAATAAGAGATTGTACTGTATAGAGGATGCAGCTTAATGTGAATAAGCAAGAAAAAGCTGATGCAGATGGCAGCTCAGAGAATCAGTGCGATGAAAAGGCATGGCGTCAAGTGAGTGCAACATATGTTGCCATAGCAGCAAAATATTTTGGTGTGTGTGTGTGCGATCATGCATTTGGAAACAACAAGGAACAGCAACACAGACATTACGAATGAGGTCTTCTTATTTAGCCTTTGCAAATGGTCTCATAAGTAAGATACTTAGAAATGAGAGGAACTACTTAAGAAGGAAGGGAGAGTTAAACACAGATTGGTTAGAGAAATTGCTTCTATTTAGGGCTGTTTCACACATACTTGCAATTTACAATTCCCCAGCAGAACGGTCCAAATCAAGCACAGCTTCCTGTGGCCTCCACACTTTTATCACTCAAGCTTTTTCCATTTCAAAGAGAATTTTTTCCATTTTCCATTTTAAGCTTTTTTCCATTTTAAAGAGAATTTACTTAAGCATGTGAGCCCCAGACTTCACAATGAGAAACCAAATTCCTTATGCTAGGGGAAACCTGGCAATATCAGGGCCATATGGTACCATACCCTATGTAAATAGCTGTGCCCTCTGACTGGCGAGCTGCAAGATCTCCTTGTCATAACAGGGCTACGAGGAGGTTTGCCGATGACAAATATCTCTCTTTTTAAATCGGCCTGGAAAAACCATAAACATGGGGGTCAATTCATCTAAAAGTCTAGACGGGCAATTTTACTGTTGTCATATCATTCTCACTTGCAAGCTGCACAAACCAGCTTTCAAATCTCCAAAATGCCCTTGTGCAAAAAGACATGCACATCTGTTAATCCACTGTGTTGCAAAGCTATGATGATCATTTTCCTTAATGCCACACTCCTCCCACCCCACCCCACCCCCGTCCTCAAGCACTTAAAAATTGCAATGCCTACCAGTCTACCTGGGGCAGAAGATCCTATCACAAAATGCAGCACTGTACATTTTCAAGTTTAATAGTGGAGCAACCTCAAAAGCAAACAGCACTCATAGCCAGGAGGAAAATATTAGTAGCTGAGGCATTATAACTCTCGAGAGTTTAAAAGGAGCTCATTGTGAAAATCTGACCTGCATTCTAAGCATCTCAATGTGTCTTTTGCATGAGTGAATATAAGTAGAGAGGAAGTGATATATGAAAGGGAGATGAAGCTGATGCCTCCTTAAATTAGATTCCAAAGCTTGACTGAGAAGATGGGTGTGAAAAAAAAATAAACAGTTACAGGATTCTAAGAGTGCCTTTGCACATTCCAATAAGTGTTGAAGCAGACAGTGTGGGTCACATATTCCTTCTGCAAAATTCAAAAGCACTCTTACAAAGTGATTTTTTTTTTTTGAGTCAAAAAGCAATGATTTATTATTTCTCGGTGCCATTACACTAGTTCTTGTTTCAGTTGTAGTATGTGCTAATGATAGAACAGGCTAAAATGCTAACTGGATTCGTAGCAGCATAAGCAGTGCATGAATAATATTCTCTTGCGGGAATTCCTGCAATGGTGGATTGGATATCTGTGAATAGACCGTGCCACTGTGAGTGGCTGACCAGTGTTGGTAGGAATAGCATAATTCAATGAAAGGGAATGAGATTTCAGTTCAGATTGGCTACACCTTCCCCCCACATGATTCCAGATGTGTGGTATGCTTTTGATCTAAAATGTCTGTATGTGAGTTCAGAAGGGTTGCTATGCATGCTTTATAATTGAGCAATATGGAAGTGGTATCAACCTAGGCCGAGTCTAACCAGGTGCTCCATGATGAGACACAACACCAACCTGGCAAGAAGCCCTGGGCCTCCTGAGTCCCTTCCTATGAGACTAGGTGTGTTATCAAAAAGAGAGTCGTCTAATTATCTGTTTGCTGGTAGGAATGGCAAGGTATCTGAGGCCTGTGATAGCCTCTTCCACTTGTCCATTCCCATCGGGACTTCCAAGATCATGGTTCTCCCTAGTTAGTAAGTTGTCATGTGTATGAGGATCCCAGCTATGCTGGTGTCTCAATTCTAGCCTGGCTTTGTGTACTCATAGAACTGGCTGGGAAGCCAGGCAGGCAAGTGTAATTTGGCTCTCAAGAATAGGAATGAATATGCTTGCTATAGTGGGTAAAACCTCAGCGCCTAGGACTTGCCGATCGCATGGTCGGTGGTTCGAATCCCCGCAGCGGGGTGCGCTCCCGTCGTTCGGTCCCAGCGCCTGCCAACCTAGCAGTTCGAAAGCACCTCCGGGTGCAAGTAGATAAATAGGGACCGCTTACCAGCGGGAAGGTAAACGGCGTTCTGTGTGCTGCACTGGCTTGCCAGATGCAGCTTTGTCACACTGGCCACGTGACCCGGAAGTGTCTCCAGACAGCGCTGGCTCCCGGCCTATAGAGTGAGATGAGCGCACAACCCTAGAGTCTGGCAAGACTGGCCCGTACGGGCAGGGGTACCTTTACCTTTACCTTTACCTTTACCTTATGCTTGCTATAAGACTAAGAAATACATATGCATGCTAGGTAGCTTGTTCAGGATTTTAATGAGTTATTTATGTTTATACCAGCTGAGTAGATAAAAGTCCACACCATAAAAGTCAATAGTGATTTTCCAGCAGATTGGATGAAGGGCTTTGGATGAAGTCCTTACTGATAAAAATTTGTATAGCAAATGTCTTAGTAGTATTAAGGAGGAATCAAAATCTAGACATATACAAGAAAAATTGTAGGAAGTAAGGACTATGAATGATTCTGTGTGCCAAAATTTTATCTCTGCTGATTTATATATATATATTGTTTGGCATGTCCTAATTCTGATGCTCTGATTTCAGTAGTGACATAACTTTTGCTCAGTTGCACCAGTGTATTGAAGATTGGAGTATTTGGTGAATGGTGTATATTTAAATACTTGGTGCTACAACGTTTTGATCTGACTGCATGCTTATGTCATTAAATGTTAGTCACCATCAAATCTGATTTTAAATTATTAGGTTAACCTCCAGGCTTCCCGAATGTCAGGCATTTGAGAAGACATGCAGCATTTCATATTATAACAGATATTGTTGTTACCTTTAATTTTGGCGAATGTTTCTCCTGTCTGTATGACAGTTTGGAAAGGAGAGGGGGTGAGTGGGTGACAGCAGGCTTGGAAGATGTAGAAACGCATTCAGAGAAAGATGTTTTGGCTGAGTGAAATGGAGGACTGGAAGCAAGGCAAGAAGGAGAGGTGGAAGGTGCTTGCGTCTCATAGGGAAGTGAAGCTGGCTTAAACATTTAAAGAAAGACAGTAATTGAGCAGAAGAGCAATTACAAAGGGAGCAATAAAGCAGAGAGAGGAATACTGCACCACCACCAGTGAAAGGAAATGAGACACCCCCAACCTTCCCACCCATTGCTGTGTTCAGTAGGGTTAATTGAGTACATATAGGACAATGCAATTATTGGAAATACATGGATCGATCTCTGTGCTCAGCAGGACTGTTTCCTGTCTGCTTACTTGAATAGCAGCTCCCTGTTCCTGGCATAGTGGGTCCCTGCTCCTGCACCTCACAGTGCAGCAAGCTGCTTCTTAAATGCTCCCACATTTAGAAAGCAGTCTACAGTGAAGGTCAGGGAGGAAAAGAAAAGGCTTGTGCATGTAGAGTTAACAAGTATGCCTGGAAAATGTTTGCTGGATTGCAGCCCTTGTCTCTCTTGGACAAGGATAGCCAATGCTTGTATTCTTTCAGGTGGTGAAGGCATATTCTGCTTCTCAGAAAAGGGCCTGAAGCATGTTTTGTCATGCAAACTGATCACTCCATGCAGGTTCAGGCTTTAACACTGTTGGGAGCAAGTCTAACCCTTCAAGCGGAATGCAAGTGACCAGGGACCACAACAGACACACTGTTTTTGCTGCCTGTGTGTGCACAGTGGTGATGCTGGAAAACAAACACTGGGCAGGCCATTATAAATGGCTGGTTCCACAGCTGGGATGCTACATACAAATTCTTAAGAGAGATGTAACATTAGACGGAAGACAATCTTACAAGCCAAAAATCCTCCCCCCTTTTCTTATGAGTAAAACTGTGGGAAACATTTTATGACAACTTGATTAAAATTCAGTAGAACCACCAGGGACTAATTAGAATGGCGCTGGGGCCAGACTCAACCGCTGCCAGTTGGCAGTTTCTAAAGCTAGATGGTTCTTTTTTTGTTATCAAGCAAAGCTCTGTGCTCAGTGATTGTGTAAACTGGCTACCCTCACCCTTCATGTGGTGGGGTAAGCAGAAGTTGTTTGTGGCTTGCTCACATTTCAAGGAATTCAGTGTTATACACACCATGTGTAGGTATAAAGTATAAAACAGCATTAACTTTAATGGGTATTCTGGGTAATGCTTCCTTTATATCAGAAACCTATGGGGAATTGTTCAAGTTAACTAGATCAGGGTAGCCAATGCAGTACCTTCCAAATGCTGTTGGATTACTGTTACCTGACTACTGGCAATGCTTGCTGAGGCTGTCAGGAATTTTAGTCCAATGACATCCGGAGGACATGTTGGTCACTTCTGAACAAGAGAGTGACCTATAAATAAATGGGCATTTCCTGAATGACTTACTGTAAAGTTTTCGAGACAAAACTAGATGGCATGTGTCTCTGAGTAAGTAGCATCCCATGGTGGTGCAACTTGAATCAGTGCCGTGTGTAGAAGGAGAGGTGTTAATTATCTATTAAAAGCCAGAAGTTTCTGTTTGCCATAGGAGAAGAGATGGTATAGCTACAAATAGCATCTCCCCTTCTGGGGCAAATTGGCCGCTGTGGTCTGGTGGTGGAGCATTTGTATTGGGGAAATTGCATGGGGGTGACAGATTTTACAGTCCTTCCTCCCTAGGAAAGTATGATCACATTGGCATGTCTTCTAGTTTGACCAGGAGTTGTGCCAAACTACTTAGTGCCCATCAAAGCAACCAATGGTTTTTCATTCCTGATGACAGCCGCAACTAAAGGCGGCTAGCTCCAGAAGGAAGGAAGGAGAGACTTTATTTAAGTTAGGGTAAACTAAATTACAATGTGACATTTCTTCCCATCTCCAAAATAAAAGAACTGGAGAGAGGGCTTGTGCGTTAATGTGCATTCTACTGTTCTCAAAATATTGCAGTTTATACTAGAAAGGCACATGCAGGCAGAAACACACACAACGGAAAGTTAAGACTTGAATTCACGATGAGAATGTAGGAGTTTATCTTAAGAAGTTTAAATACCTCTTTTTTAGTATCTGGTGAACTGTCCCCTTCGCAAGGTATCATAGGTTCTCTCTTAACTGATATGAGTGACTCTAAATTGTCATGGCTCAGCTCTTCCTCTATGTGAAGCCTTGCCAGTTGTTCTGTTACATCAGGGGCACGCCTGTAGAAACCTGAATCTTTACATTTTGACCGGCCCCCTTGGATTATCGCTAGCAGCTCTTCACAGATTTCTTCTTCTGGTTCGTCAGTCTCCGTCAGGGTTCTGAATAATGGGTCTTCTTTGGAGAGAACAAGAGCAGGGCCTGCTATTCCTTGAACTTCCGGAGTTGTTTGTGAGAAATTTTTCCTTTCCTTGGTGGTGGGGCTTCCTCTCAGCTCTCTGAAATTGCTACATTTACTTTCGCTCAGATTTACACTATTGGTAACAGGCTTACGCACGCTGTCATGAAACCAGGTTGCTGGAGGAGGTGATATACAGGCAGATGAAGAAAATGGCTGAGGTGAAGTTGGAGATTCAGGGAAGGAGTGGGAAGCCTTTGGTGAGGTAATTGGAACAAAATGGTCATGCTTTACTTGAGGAGTGATATTATCTGAATGCCCCAGCACGCTCTGCGGACCTGTCAAAGCTAGAGTGCCAAGTTCCTCTAAATCAGAAAGAAAGAGTTTGGGAAAAGGTGGAGGAGTTGGGGAAGGTGTGCTTGAAGGTGAGACGGCAAGAGTCAGTGACAACCATTCATCGGTGACAGCCTGAAGATTCTCTTTATTAGAATCTGGACAAGGAGAGGATCGGTACCTGAGAGGAGGGGATGATGCTTTGGAATCCAACTTGAGAAATAAGGGAAAGCATAGAAATTAAAACAAAGTGGAAAAAGGCAATGGGCTCAGGTGTGTGTGTGTGTGTACACACACACACACACACACACACACACACACACCCTATGACATCTCCTGGCCATAGGATATTATTTCATTGAGCATAAATGTCTGAAATCATTATCACATGAATCAGAAGAGCAGAAAGCATATCTGAAAAGTGAAACTGTATCAGGTTCATGCCCAGAGCTTAAATGTCAAACATAAAGACAGATCTGAATCACTGAGTTCATGAAGTGAATTTGATCCATGAGAGTTATATTCTCTCTACTGTCCTTTAGTAAGCCTATGACTAACGGTCCAAATGTTATTGCCAGAATTCCCCAAACCATGGCTATTCTTATTTTTAGAGCAGAGTGGTGCTGTCAAAAAAATATAAATGCAGCTCAGATTGGGGTACTATTAAATACTAGTGAATATTAACACCAACTGGGCAATCTCAGGTTGTGCAAGCATTAAAAAAAAATCATCACTTGACATGGAAACTTTGCAGAAACATTTTAAATACAACTGCATACTGCATTTGACGTATAATTACATGTCTTTCGAAAGTATACAGCATTCCGATGCTACTTACTGCACATCATAGACAATCATTGTAAACACACACAGCCATATATTTTGAATATCCTTATTGGCTGAATCATATTGTAAAATTAAATATTGATTGAAGTTTCCTTCTGGCAAAATAAAGGTCCTTTTTGTAAGAACGGGAAGAGTTGGGATTCATACGTATATTGCATCGGTAGATATCCATTGCTTCAGTAAATACTGAAAATGTAGTTTTTGTTATTAAAACTCAAAATTAAACCTTCATTTGAAAAGAAAAGAAAAAAACTTTTGAGATAATTCTTGGAATGATTGAAATCAACTCTAGGGGTAAAGGGAGGCACCTTATACAGCATCAGACCACTGGTCTATCTACCGTGGTATTTTCCATACTGATAGGCAGCAGCTCTCTTGGGTTTTATCTACCTCACACTAGCCTTCCCCCCTCCCTCTCCCTCTCTGCACAGCAAGAGAGGGACAGAGCTCCTTGCGATAGCTGGTAGCCAACTGCCATTCTTTTCAACCCTGCTGCCACAGCTGGGGTGACACAGTGTCAGGATGCCACTCTGAGGAACACACTTGCAGGGAAGAGGATTCAGCGACCCTTGAGCAGGAGGCTTGACAGAGCTCTTTATTCTCTTTTTCTCTTCCAGGCTTGCTCTCAGCCAGGTCTCAGTGAAAAATACCCAGCCAGTATGGGCACCAGCCATATGTAGATCCCATAGGCCCACTCTTCTCTTTCCATGATACAGGCTAATCCTGCTTGGACCAGTTGGTATGTATGGTTGTGGAGACAAGTCGGGCATTTGGATCTATGGGAGGGTGTGTGCAGGCCTGTGCACACTTCTCTGTGCTCTTCTGACAAAGGGCAAGTGAGCAAGGAGAGGAAATAGTTTCATAATTTTCTCTGTGATGCAGTTAGAGCAGTAGTCCTCAATTTTATCATTATTAGGGACCACTTGATGATTGCTGGGGGCCTCAGCAGACTACTTACTACAACCTTTTAGCTCTTCAGCACCACCAGTGCAGTATTGTGGAAATGAGGTATCTGAGGTTGAGAAAAGCCCTTTTAACTGGTAATTTTTAGGGAAAAATAAGTAAACAGCATTTTTTAAAAATGAAGATCATGGGTCATAGGCCAGAGCCTTGCTATTTTGAGACATCTGTTCCTGGTCAAAACAGATTTGACCTCAGTCATTAGGAAAAATCAGGTGCAGGGCCAAGTACAGGCGATCTCTACTGAAATATAACCTTTGTGTAGACCACACAAATGGAACTTGCCAACCACTAGTGGTCTGTAGGCCACAATATGAGAACCTCTGGGTTTGAGGATGATTTGAACTGATTACATGGTAAACATTAAAAGAGTTCATCAACTATATTTTTGGTGCTAAGAAGAGAAGTGAGGATGGAAAGAGCTCAACTGTTATTTGACATATGTTTTGGACACATAGAAGAGGGAGAAAATGAATTATGTTTGCAAAATGTTAAAGCTTTTTCAATTAGCACCACTCTAGTAATCATCTGTAGATAGTTCTCCACTAACATCCAATATATTCATGAATTGAAGAGATTTTATGGTGGGGGTGGGATGGGGCGGCAGTAAGAAGAGAGTCTGTTCTCTCTTTTATTATGAAACATTTAGGTGGAGAGTGTTCATCAATTGCTAGCTGCAACTGTATACTAGCAAAATACCCTACTGACACCTGCACATATTAAGATGTTGGAGAAACTGCAATTAATAGTACATCACAATGACAGTAACACCCCACATTCAAATAGTTTATCATAGTGTTAAAGCCTCTCCTCCTGCAAGAGGGGAGGTGTTGTGGGCAGGACGCGATTTCTGCCTCATGCAGGGGGTGTTATGCCCCCTGCACTCACTCACCTGGCTGGCGCACCACGCCCACAGGTTAGCGCCCAATCGGGCGGCTTGGGGGGGCGTGGTTTGCAGTTTAGCTTACTACTGCGCCAGCCATTCTGCCTCATTTCCCGCCTTCCCGTCGTCCTCTTTTGTTCAACATCTGACATTATAAGAGCTGGAGATTTGAGATATGATTTTAGGACAGAAACATGGCTTGATGGACAGGATGTAGATTGTGATCCATCGGTGGACTGCAGAATAATTTCTGATGAACTGTTGCTGCTGCCCATGCAGGTCCTCAACAAAAAGGACACTGGCACCATACATTTCTGTATAAGGATGCCCATGCATGCCTCTGTAGCACCAAGGCAGTCTATACAAAGCTACTTGTGGGTTGCTGCCACTTCTACTAAGCGATAGTATAATTATTGCCTATTGTATGTTATTTTAAAGAATATATGCATTACTACTCACATCTCCTCTCGCTATATATATTTTTATACACATCAGTTGGTTGACAAACTAGAAGGCAAAATTCAGAGAAGTGTGAATTTTGAAGGATAGCTTCATTTTTGTTTAGGCATTGTTTTGGGAAATGCAAATTAAGTAAGTTCACCTTAGCCTGCAAACTGAACCAAACTTCTTCCCCATCGCAGGTTTATACACGTGAAAAGAGGAACCTTCAATTTGACCAATCCACATTGCATTTACGGGAGCAAGAAACTGGACAAAGTGGAAGCAGCTTGCGATAAACGGTAGCGAATGAAGTGGATTTCCATTGGCTTTAATACGGTTAGTGTTAACAAACTCTGAGAATCATTTTTTAAAAAACAAAAAGGAAACTTTTTTAAAACATAAAGGTAACACAATGGGGAGAACTTTTTTTGATATAAATACTGCAAACAAAAAACTATGCATTTGTGTTTTCATAGAGGAAAGTATTGTAAGTATGGTAGTGCTGTGTGCTTGATTGTTTCAATAAATATGTACCGATTCCACTGGTTAGTTTGGCTCGAGGTCTGTGCATAGGAATATTCTAGACATGTTTGAAAAGATCAACATTCTCCTTACCTTAGTTGAACTTAAATGATGTATTCTGTCGCTGGAATAACTCTGGGGTATTGGAGGAACAGGAGAAACATCTGCTCCTTTGGCGGCATTCTTTTTTATGATTTCCACATAGGACACGGGGAAGATTCCTTGTCGGTTGGTTCCTGGTAGTTTGCCTTCATACCAGTTTTGATCAACCCGTCTAAGGAGAATTACTCTGTCTCCCTGGAAGGCAAAACTTGGAAGCTGAGATGTGATAATCTTCTACAAAGCATCACATGTTCATTACCACTCAATCTTTCAGGTCTTTCAGGGTAGTGAAGTAACAAAGAGTAAGAGTTGCGAGCCTGAAAACTCCAACCCCAAAGCTCACCTCAACCAGGTGGGTTTTGGTACTTTCAGAATGGCCCACAACCACAAAATGAGAATAATGTGGAATTGTTCCTCCTGATTTTTATTCCAGAAAGATAATTTTAAAAATGATTCCTCCCCCCCCCCGTTGCTCTCTACAGCAACTTTTCTTACTAGTGGAGACAGTTTCTAGTTATTTATTTCATTCAATTTATATGATTGTATTTTTAATTTTCCACTGTTGCTGTAACACACTAGAAAAGTGAGACACATATAAAAACATAAGAAGAGTCCTGCTGGATAAGGCCAAAGGCCTATTTAGTCCAGAGTCCTGTTCTCATATTGGCCAACCAGGCGCCTATGAAAGGTCTCCAAGCAGGAAGGACCTGAGCGCAACAGCACTTATTTCAAACAATATATTGTCTAACTTATAGGACCCTTTTAAAGAGATTAGCAAGACAGCGTATGTGAATTATTTTGAACTCTTCAAATATGTGTGAAACACTAGGTGCTATTAAAAATTGGCTAGTCTCTTGTTTTTCACCTGTTTTCTTATTTGACGAGCCACAAATCTCACCAGCCACAGCATGAAACAGTAGCGTTCCGTTCCATCACTTCAGGTAATTTTAGTTCTGAATAACAATACTGTTTAAATGCTTACTTGACAAAGAAGTTGTTAGTCATTGCTTACCTTTCTCAGTGACAGTTCCACATTTGTATCTGCATTGAAATTGTATTTTGCAACAGCTTCTCCAATCTCTGCAATGTGTGCTGGGGGTGGTGGCCTTGCTGGCTGTGCTTTTTCGGGGGGAAGAAGTTTCTGGAAAGAGAATGGTGGTTGCTTTAAATCAGTCTATTCAGTTTGCGCAAGTACTCCATAAAGCTAACACAGAAGGGGGGGGGGGGAAGATGGCAATACACACAAACCTCAACGTAAGAAATTGGAAAAATCCCAACTCTTCCATAGTGTTCGCCCTCATACCAGTTTTGATCCACTTTCCTGAGGATATAGACAGTATCGCCTTTCTTAAAGGATAACTCCCTGTAACAGATATTTATAAACAGTAATGTTAAGCTAGCTGTTTGGATTTTTTGTACTTCAAATGATCTTTATATTGAGATCTGATTTGAATGTTTATTATTATTATTATTATTATTATTATTATTATTATCATCCTCCTCCTCCTCCTACATGTCTGTGGAAGGAGAATCATGAGCACATAAACCCTACTTGATGTTATTGGCCTAGTGCAAACATAAAAACAATTATGATGCTTTTTTCTGTGAGAACTTGCTTTAAGTTCTCAAACATGGTTTAGTTTGCAAGGCATGTTTAGCGAATAACCAGCAAGACATGCTCGACCCTTGCAAGGAAGGAGATATAGAAACAGCTTTAACTATGGTTTGCATGGTGTATATACAACATCTAACTACTATGGTTAACTCAAGTCATGTTTTGAATAATTAACAGAGCCTAAATTCAAAACGTTTTGTACAAATATTCAGCAGGAAACTTTCTGCTTTGAATCCTGGTACTGTGCTATTGAAAACGTCAGCCTTTAAAAAACAAACAAAAACCACAAATTTTCTTATGCAACAGAAATACCCTTCTATTATGAAAGGGCAAGTCATTCTTTAGTTCTGGTTCCCTCCTCAATTTTTGTATTTCTCTTGCTGAACAGGAATGTAAAAGAACAATATTGGTTACAATGTACAAGCAAGCAGGAAAAAACACCATACAGTGGTACCTCGGTCTACTAACTTAATTCATTCTGGAAGCCCATTCTTAAACCAAAGTGTTCTTAAACCGAGGCACGCTTTCCCTCCCACCGCCGGTGCCCTTCCACCGTTTGTCTTCCAGGGCAAAGTTCACTAATCGCAACACCTACTCCCGGTTTTGCGGAGTTCATTGTGCGAATAGTTTGTTAAAAGGACTGTTCGTAGAACGAGGTACCACTGTATTTGCATTAGCAGCATCCATTCATGTGCTCCCATTGTGCAAATGGAGCTAAAATGAACTTTTAGTATTGCACATAAATATCCATAGTTCACTTTAAAAATAATAGAGGGCGAGAAAAAACTGAGAGCGAAACCTAATTCACAAGAGATTCTGAGAGAAATAAAGCTACATCAAGTGCAGTACATGAAGATGATAAACCAGGAAACTGAATGGAAAATTAAACAAATGAGACAAAGGACTTTTGAATCGGCAAATAAATGTGGGAAACTGCTAGCTTGGCAGATGAAGAAAAGACAAAAACTTAATACCATCTCTAATTTGGAAGTGGAAGGAAAAAACATCCAGAATCCAGTGGAAATTAGAAAATGTTTCCAGAGGTACTTTAAACAACTATATACACAAGGGCCCCAGAGAGAGTTCGACATAGACCAGTTTTTGAAAACAAATGGATTACAAAAAATCTCACAAGAACATAAGATAATGTTGAACTATACAGTTACGGAACAGGAGGTAGAAGGTGCCATTCAGAATATGCAACTGGGAAAAGCTCCAGGGCCGGACAGCTTAACCTCAAAATACTATAGAACTTTGAAGGACTGGATAATTCAACCACTAAAGGAGGTTTGCAATGAAATCTTGGAGGGGGAAAAAGCGCCAGAGTCGTGGAAAGAAGCATATATTACACTTATACCGAAAATTGAGTCTGAAAAGACACAACTTAAGAACTACTGACCCATATCCCTGTTAAATGTGGATTACAAAATTTTTGCTGACATTTTGGCCAAGAGGTTAAAAAAAGTATTAAAGGAAGTGATACACAAAGACCAAGCTGGCTTTCTTCCAGGCAGACATTTGTCGGATAATATGAGGAATATAATTAACATATTGGAGAAGTTGCAAGAGGATATCAATACAAAAGCAGTTTTAATTTTTGTGGATGCTGAGAAAGCCTTTGATAATATTTCTTGGAGTTTTATGAAGAAAAATCTTCAGGGGATGGGGGTCGGTCAAGGGTTTGAAAATGGTATAAGTGCAATTTATTCAGAACAAAAGGCCAAATTAATAGTTAACAACGTGGTAACAGAGGAATTTAGGATAGAGAAAGGGACACGACAAGGCTGCCCAATTTCCCCTCTACTTTTTATCTCTGTCCTGGAGGTTTTGTTAAACATGATTAGGAGGGACCATCTGATTAAAGGTATAATGGTCGGAGCTAAACAATATAAATTGAAAGCTTTCGCAGATGACCTAGTATTGACACTACAGGAGCCAGAATCTAGCACCAAAAGAGTATTAGAACTGATCCAAGAGTTTGGTCATGTAGCAGGATTTAAGTTGAATAAGTTAAAAACCAAAGTTCTTGAGAAAAATTTAATAATGACCGAAAGAGAGAGGTTTCAGAATGAGACGGGTTTAACAGTGGTTAAGAAGGTGAAATACCTGGGGATTAACATGACAGCTAAAAATGGGAATTTATTCAAGGATAATTATGAAAAGTGTTGGTCGGACGTTAAAAGGGATTTAGAAATATGGTCAAACTTGAAGCTTTCCTTGCTGGGCCGAATTGCTGTTATCAAGATGAATGTATTGCCAAGAATGCTGTTTTTGTTTCAATCGTTACAAATATTAGATAAAATGTGACGGGGAGTTATCAGTTGCTATCCAACTAAGAGTAAATCCATTGAAATTAATGACTTTTAAGTTACTAACAATATATATCGCCCTTCAGCTTTAAAAACCAGTAACATTTTATGTTTCCTAAAATTTATTATGCCTTTGATATAGCTGAATACTTCATGAGAATGATTCTATGCATTATTTTGCAGTTAAACACTGCAGAGACTGATTCAAGTTAAATGACTGAACATTTGCATATTGTAGAATGCTTAAATATCCCACAATTAGCCCACAATAGTTTAACTACATCTAATATACAGACTCATCTAGAGCAATTAAAAGTCCTACATATAGCTCTTGTTTCTTCTGCAAACAGCTCCAACAAACATAATAATTTTTAAAGGAAAAACAGCAGTCACTTACTTAGGGGTTTGAGCCTTAAAATCATATACTGCTCTAGCTGGCAGTCTCTGAAATGGAGGGAAAGAAATGAGACTACATTAATATAAATATTTAAATGTTATGTCGAAAACTTTGCAAAGAAGGAAACCATTTAAAAATCTTTTTTATGTAAGCCCTTAAGTAAAAGGCCTAACATTTTAAAATAATAATGTCTCCAATGTCTCTTATTAGCATTTATGCTATAAATGATCTGTCTATTATTCAGTTAACTTATTTAAGAGACTTTTATATTGCTTTTTAACTGCATGGCATACTTTCCAACATCTGGGGGATGAAAATCAGGATGAACTTTTTTTAACAGGATGATTAAATGGTGTTAAGGAATCAGGAGTCACAGATAGGCCAGAGTCCGATGATTGTGGCCTATATATACGCCAGATTAGAAGATCTCCCCAATTGTCAATCTCTGGACCATGTGTCAATCCTTTTTAGTCTTTCTCGCCCCACCAATCCATTCTCCATTGTCTGCCTCTCCTTTCACACCTGCCTGCCCTTGCCCACTTCCCTTCCAAAGGCTCCCAATTTGAACTGCCCTGCTCAAATTGGGATGTTTGGCAGGCATGGTATGACACCTATTTAATTTGGTACCTGTGAGTATCAAATGTGCAATGGGAACCTGAGGGTGAGCCTTACTCCATAAATGCTAGGGTGCCACACCAGCCACTGTTGAGAGTGACAAATAATCATCAATCTCACATATATGTATATGTCAATGGAGCCCCCTCAATGGAGACACAATTCATGCATTTAACATTACAGGTTGTTAGGCCTTCAGAGACAACATCAAGACTGCTGGGGACCAGAATCTCGCTATCTTCTCCCTTTCCTTTTTCCATCCTAGTTCCATTGTGTTGGCAAATAAATTACCATGTACACTCGAGTATAAGCCAACTTTTTTAGCACATTTTTTTATGCTGAAAAAGCCCCCCTCGGCTTATACTCGAGTGAGGGTCCTTTTGGGCTGCTCCTTCCTCCTCCTCCTCCGCCTTTGCCGCTGTTGTCATCAGCGGAACGAGCAGCCTGAAAGCAGGCTTATATTCGGGTCGGCTTATACGTGAGTATATATGGTACCTGTTTTGTATCAATGGTATTTTTCTTGCCCAGGTGCTAAACAGTGGACTTTTATAAATGTCAGTGACAACTACAGAGAATGCCTTTTTTGGCTTCAAACTCTTTTAAATTATTCATTTTCTTTTAAATACCTCTCTCTCTGGAGTTCCTCTTCTTTCCTTTGGAGCACATCGACCCACATCCGTGAAAGCAGAATAGTTCCCAGGAGACTCCTGGTCTACTGAAAATAAGATGCCACTTTGTGAAATTCAGTTTAATTAAAAATAAAGCCGTTGGGCTCTATTTGAAGGGACACTACATCTAAATTATATGCAAAATGCAAGTTGGGGCTAAAAAAACAGAAACCAACAAATGAAAAGGACAAACAGAAGCTAAAAACTGAATGGTGGGAAATTTCTTCCACTAATACATTATGCTTTAAAACTGAACTTGAGCAATTAAAGAGCAAAAGCAGGACCAGAGCACCCTAATTCTAACTTGTACAACAGTGATTTGAGCAACTAAAGGAACAGAAGAATGAGATATTAAGGATGCGAAGGGTAAGAAAAGCATAGCAATGAATCATAAGATTTTAAACATGGAACCACATGCAAGGGAATGTATCGGATACATGCCACAATCACAGAAAGGTGAACTACATGACATTTTTCAGGTTATCAATAAGTATGCATTCCTCTTTTATATAAGTCCAGAACTAGACAACTAGGATCGCAACTGCATCATCTACCTCTGAGCCACTTTCTCACTGAAAAACACTCCCACAGCTCCTGTTCCCCCAGGAAGGTGCCATTTTCCAAAAGAGCATATTTGGGGGCAATTTACAGTGGTAGAACAGCAGATGAGGAAGAGTAAAAGGTAGGGTAAAAGGTAAAGGACCCCTGGATGGTTAAGTCCAGTCAAAGGCAACTATGGGGTGCGGAACTCATCTTGCTTTCAGGCCAAGGGAACCGGTGTTTGTCCACAGACAGCTTTCCGGGTCATTTGGCCAGCATGACTAAACCGCTTCTGGCACAACAGAAACACTGGGACGGAAACCAGAGCGCACGGAAACGTCATTTACCCTCTGACCACAGTGATACCTATTTATCTACTTGCACTGGTGTGCTTTCAAACTGCTAGGTTGGCAGAAGCTAGGACAGAGCAATGGGAGCTCACCCCATCGTGTGGATTCAAGCTGCCAACCTTCTGATCAGCAAGCCCAAGAGGCTCAGTAGTTTAGACCACAGTGCCACCCACGTCCCTATGAGGAGGAGTAAAAGTCCTCCCTGAACTGCACAATTAAAACTCAGATCATCCCTACCCTTACTTTTATTTCTAGAAAGAAAACCCCCAGGATAGATGTTTATGGAATGAATATGCACATAAGTGGAGAGCACCCGGAGAGTCCTAGTGGCTTGTGAGGAGACCCTCCCCACAGCCTAAAGAGGATGTGCCCTTTGGGCTCCAGGGAGGGTCTTCTTGCGATCCGGAGGGGCAGTGGAGCTCTGTTGAGGCTGCTCAGCCTCCTCACCTAACAGCTGACAGTTGTTTCAGCAACCCGTAGTTTAAACTAACCAGAGCACACTCCGAGCGTGGATCCAACAGAAAACTAGTTAGTTAAAAATGGATGTTTCCAAATTCTTCCTTGGAGAAGGGGAGGGGAGTACACAAGCCTGAGGCTTGCTGCTGCTTGTGCACATAGTGCTAAATTATAGATTAGTGTTATGTGTAAAACAGGCCATTGTAGAGTTGAACGTCTCAGAAAAGTATCCTGTGCAATTAATATATACCAACATATTTTAGTTGTTGTTAAAATGGGAAGTTAAGCTAAGTTATGGAAGAAGGAACTGTTAGAAATGGCTACCAATACTCCTTGTCTTTGTCCTCTGGCATTTGTGCCTCTCAAAACTGAATGGAGGCATTTTAAAATAGTTAAAGAGATCTAGTTTTGCCACCCTCAAAAATGAATAGTTGTACAATGGACACTTCTCTTAAAGGGTCTAACATTCTATTTACCTAAAAAGGGGGGGGGGGACTGAGCAACGCAAAAATACGTTTCAGCTATAACTGTGCATACTCTTTGTGAGCCTAGTTAGAACCAATTAAAAAAGCAGCTTTTCTTGCATTGTTTAATGCTATTATTGCACAACATAGCTTCTCTAATAGCTTCCCATGGTCTACTGCTTATGCATTTTATTGGGATATTTTTGCCCTGATCATAGGCATCTTCTTACCTTTAAAAACTCTGGGTGAGGAAATTACATCACTTCCTTGGGAGCAGATTTTCAAGGGTGTGACCTTCATTTCCATTATGAACCACAACTTTACTTCCAGTAGCACCTTAAAGACCAACTAAGTTAGTTCTTGGTATGAGCTTTCGTGTGCATGCACACTTCTTCAGATACCAGTATCTGAAGAAGTGTGCATGCACACAAAAGCTCATACCAAGAACTAACTTAGTTGGTCTTTAAGGTGCTACTGGAAGGGGAAAATTTTTTTGTCACAACTTTACTATTTTAGAACCCTATGAAGATCTGATAATTGCATCTCTATGCACAGATAGCTTTAATTTTACACTCATCAATGAGCCTTTCGCTCCTACGACTTTTTGCACAACAAACAATTTGTTTCTAAAAACACAATATAAATGCAATGACAATGGGCTGGAAGTGAAAGGATAGGGGGTGGATGACTCAATCACAAGCATAAAGAAAAGGAGATAATCAACCTTGGAAACATAGTGCACTATCATTTTCTTGGCTGCTGCTGTTGGTTGTTTCCATGTCTTGGTAAGAGGCACTAAGTGGTAATCTTCCACATTCATTCTGGTACAAAGGGCAATGAATAGCACCATCTTGAGGCAGTGGATGAAAAGGCTGGAGCATGGGACTCTTCCTAAGAGCTTTAAGGGAGGAATTCCTCTCGGGAATGTCTGGAAGCAGCTCAGAAATAAGTCTGTGCAAGATGCTGTTGTCAGGCAAGCTTCCCCTTCTTCTTTCTGCTTTGATTTGGTCACAGATATCTTTAAGCGCAGAGTCCAGAGCGTCAAAGACAGCTGATTTGCATTTAGTCTTTTCAGCCTGCTTTTTGGGGGCTGCTGTTTTTTTCCTCCGGAAAGGCACTGGGCTGACTAGGAATGCTATCTTAGAGAGGCCAGAGTCAGAGTCTTGTCTTCTAGGGTCTTCTGGGGTAGTTTCTTGTTTAGCCCTTTCATGCTTCCGCATGGTGGTGAAGCGGGTGTACGATGCTGGGCACCTCCCTTTGCAGGAGCTGATGAGATGCTTATGGTGGTGGTGGTGGTGGTGGCCCGATCCATAAAAGCTTTCCGACGACGTAAAGGAAAAGTGGTCAAAATCACTTTCACTACAAAAGGAAGAGCCTTCTATCTGTATAAAGTCACTGAGGTCAGAGACCACCCCATCTTGGTCACTGTCTGAAAAGTCCAGATTAGATCTTTGCGGTTCCTCACTAGTCACTTCAATGTGAATTGGCACCAGAGTTTTAGATTTGTAATTCCGTTGTACCTGAGTAGCATGTCTGCCTTGGTTTTCCTCCTCCAGCAAGGACTCGATGGAAAACCGTCTCTTTGTACAGAAGCCATTTTTAGGGGGTTCGAGGAGGGTTACTGCTGACAGTGCTTCTTCAGCTAAGTTTGGCATTGATTTTGATTTCTGAATCAGCTTTTCAAATTCAGATATTCTATTGGGCACCATGTCTCTGGGCACTTCCTCAGCAGAGGAGTCTTTCCAGCCCTGCAGCAGGTCTTTATGCTGTTCCTTTTCATACTGCAATACCCTGGACTTTACAGAACAGATTACCTCAGAATTCAGCAAGTCTTTCCGATTGATACGGTGCATCCTCTTATACATTTTCAGGAAGCCAGGAGCGTCGTGTGCTGATCTATGACGTGCCCGTGAGTGACTGGAGCCACGGCTTTCAGAAGCGTATGGGGAAGCCCAGGTAAGTGTGGAGCCACCTTTCGAATCTTCCTCACATAACAGAGACACCATGCTTTCCGATTTATTCTGTGGGTCAGGAAAGCTACAACGATCATCTGCTAGCAGGTCATCACAACTGCGAGATTTCCGCTTGGGAGAGGAAGTCTCTTCTGTGCTGCTCCAGATTTCTGCATTTTGACGGGACATTTGCCAGCCATTCTTGTAGCTGATTGCCCTTCTTGAGTCACTTGGCACAGCCAAGCGCTGTCCATAGGTTCTACAGTAATCTAATTCATTTGAGCTGCTGTAGTTGGGCACTGAGTAACTGGAAAGGGGTGAACACACTTTGCTAATATCCCCACCTTTATAATCCACAGAGCAGCATGGTGAAAAAGAGACATTGCCAGAAATTAAGAGATTCAAAAGTAGATAGGAAATAAGACAATCAGCACATGCCAGAAAGAACAGAGAGAAGGCAGTTAGTCTTCCTAACCTAGCATTAAGCACTAATGTAAGATACACATTACCAAAGCATAGGGGGTGAAAAACAGATCTAAGCATTTATTAGACCCTGGCCTGCAATCCTTTACACACTTACTGGGTGTAAGCCTCATTGAAATCAATGGTACTTACTTTTGATTGAGTAGACAGGTATAGGATTGCACTGTTAAAATCTAAAGGATCAGCAAATAGAATCTCATGCTTCTACTAACAGTTAAATATTTTTATAGGTTGCGGTGGGAGGACAGAGCACCTGTTTCCAGCAAGTCTACCAGGACTGTCTCATTTCTGACCATATGAAAATCCATGGGTTTATACGCAGTGATCATGTCACTTCTTTAGGGCAATCAAAGCAGGCAAGTCGAACCACACATCCTGTTCAGAAACTGATAGCAAGGCATAGCAAGAAATGTAGAGACAGACTTCTAACCTAGACACTTTTAAACTATCTTTCCCTTTCCTTAAGAGGCTGCACCCTTGGTAAGATTTATGATGGATTCAGTTTAACAGTGAACAAATGAGAGTTGGTTGTTATAATGCTCTAGTAGCCACAGCCATAGCCTACTAGGAGGTCTCTATTGTATGTAGGGGGGGGAATGTGTGCCCCCATTTATTTTTGAGATCCATATCCTCATTCAAACTCTTGTGTATGACAGAAGGTATAACATTCTTTATATCTTCAAAAATAGAACATTCTTTTCTGTCCAGACAACAGAAGAAATGCAATTAAATGGCATGTCATACATTACAGTCACAAATGCTGACTGCATTTTAAAAAAACAAAAAACACAATAATCTTCATATAGAGAACTTTTTAAAATACCCAAACCCCAGAGGATGAATATAAATATAAGCACAGAATTTTGACTTCTTGCTTGTAGACATTTGGGAGATCAGTGAATGCTTACCCATCTAATAGCATTCAGCATCCATCAACAGCTCAACAATATTTTGCAGTTTATAAGGAATGTTTGTATAATTACATCATAGCCTGTTTACAACTGTGCTAATTTCTTACCTTTTGCTTTTGATGGAGACGATGGAGAAGAGGTTGTAACAGGCTTCCTAAGTGTAGAATATGTGCTCTGCGTATTTGTATGGCCCACACTAGCCCGATTTGCATTTTGATCACTGTGTGCCTTCTGATGAGGTACTGCTGGCTCAGACTTCCTTCTTTTCCTGTAGTCACTTGCCGTACTTGTTGAACTAAGGAAATAAGCAGTATGAGTGTCACTGCACAGGACACGTTAAAAAAACTTCAGTGATGTACTCATCAGCCAGTGCTGACTTAATTACGTACTACTAATAAAAACCAAACAACAAGATGATTAGCCCAAATAGTGTGACAACAATCTCATTTTGATCCCAATTTATTTGTTTACATGTCTCAAGCTCTTTTAAGTTGGCAAGAATCAGAGCTGGGGTCTGTTGGTTGACAACTTTGTGGCCTTGACTCTTCATTTTGACAGAACACAAAACAATACAACACAAGTTCCAGTTCCCTACAGCATCTCTTTTGCAGTTTAGCAACTGAATGGAAAATGTGAAACATAATGACCAAACTATGATTTTGTTAAAGAACAGAATGCTTCCTGAAGCACTGCATGACACTAACAACAACAACAAGTCCAGTGATAGTGACAGTGTAACCTGACTGTTTTTCACTTCCAATTAGGGGGTACCTTAATAAATTCAAAGCATTTTCCAAAACCATGGTTTCCAGGCAAGAAGGAAGGCTTCTACTGCTGCTATATAATTTACAGACAGTTGACATAAGCCTAATGGAGAGCTGGTGATTACATTATTCTTAATCTGAATGCACGATAAACATGGCTAGCAGCAACATACATCCTTTCACTTCATGGGTTTGGCACTTGAAAAACAACACAAAATGAGAATGCAAACAATTTAACCACACTAACAAATCTTACGATGGAGATGCTGAAAACAGAGAGGAGGGAAATTTGATGGTGTGTGGAGCATCAGGACAAATTATGCTTCATATTCAAACAGAAAGGGACAAGAACAGATTATTAGATTTGTACTGAGGTAAGGAGTCCCAGCCAGAAACATGCATATCAGTCTGGACATAGCAAAAATAGGGAGGGGTGGAGTCTGTGCTTTACCCAAAAAGGCTATATGGAAATGTCTTCCTGTAGGAGGAAGACCAAGTCCAGTTACTTTCAAATGCAAGCTGCTCTATAGATGAGCTTGAAGTCTCTGTACAGCCCCCCCTACTTTCATTGATCAAAGTTATTCTTACCTAGAAGGTCTGCCCAAGCCTCTATCTGTTGGACTGTAATATAAGGAAGTCTGGAGGCACAAACAAGCAAGACAGTTAGCCTTTTATATAGGATTTCACTGGTATAATTCATAAGAAATCACTATGCAATGACTATAGGAACACCATAATTTATCACACCAAGAGAAGCTTGAAAAATTAGAAGTGAGGCAGCTTTCAAAGTTAATTTTATGTCCCTCATTTAATACTTGAAAGGTCAAGCAGCAAACTGTTCCTTTTTAAGCTTGTTCCCAAAATGATAGGTGCTATGATTTACATTGGCTAAAAGGTGGAAGCTATAAAACCTCAGATAAATACATTAATCAATCAGTAAATGAGAGACTTCAGATATCCTATAATTACTTACCAAAGTATTAATGTCAAAGAAAGCTTGAAATTCTCTGTATACATAGCTTACACATCTATAACTTGCACGGCCACTTGGTGACCTTCTTAACTTCATGTTAAGAGCAGAGTTGGTCCTACCAACCTAAAGACTTTTTCCGTTGCTTAAGAAGTGACAGCCGAATGACCTTTGGGAATGCAAATACTTAAAACTTGTCAATATATGTTCAGTCCTTAGTGACACACTATTTTTAATCTAGTCACTTAACTGGTGTGAAAGCTTGCGCTGGAATTAGACACACATCGTACTACAGTTTGTGGGAGCTAGAAAAAGAATCATGTTATCCCAGGGACATCTTTTCATGGGCACAAAACTATGCATTCACATATTAAGAATATTTTACATTCAGGCTATGTAATTTCAGAGATGACCCAAGGAACTGAAAATAGAATTTTCACACTGTGTGCTACTGTTCTTTGTGGAAAAGCAGGAGGTCAGGCTGAAATCACACATAAAATGTATTATAGGAAGTAATCTGTTATTGCATTGCATCTGGGTGAACTCATTTACTTTCGGCGAATGACAGCAGAGCTTGTATTCGTATTTACGTTTTAATTTTCTTATATATCACTTCAGTAATTTCTTTTTTTGCTGTGCCGAGAGAGACGGCAAAAGAGATTTTGCATCACCACCCACCCAGAATGAACTCCAGAATTTATTGAGCCTGGGCACCAGACTATTCCTGTGTTCCGTTCTCCTCCTTGTTGCTGTGCACCACCCTAACAGTGGGGACTGGGAGCCCAGCAGGAGACAAGGCCAGTGGACTGCTGAATCTGCTCTGCCTCTTATAGTGTTAGTAGCTATTCTGGGGGATCCAGTCAGCAGTGAGTCCCTGCCAATCTGCAGGCACTTGCCAGATGCCTAAACATGCTGACCACTGACATCTAGGTCTTTTACCACAACTGGCATTCATTACAAATGCATTGTATAGTAGAACACAGAAACAAATGAAGTTGTTATGTACTAGCTGCCACCTAACCCAGTTTTGTCCTTTCTGACAGACAATGGACCTCCAGGGTATCAGGCCTTTCCCATCACCTGCTACCTGGAGAAGCTAGGAATTAAACCTGGCACCTTCTGAATGTGGAGCATGAGCTCCACTACTGAGCTACAGTCCCTCAGTAACAAGACACAAAAGTAATCTGTTACCTGAGAACAAGATCTATCAGAGATATTTAAGTACATAAGAAGAGCCTGCTGGATCAGGCCAGTGGCCCATCTAGTTCAGCATCCATTTTTCACAGAGGTCTGTGGGAAGCCCACAAGCAAGACCTAAGTGTACCTCCTCTCCTTCAGATCTCAGAAACTGGTATTCAGAGACCTACTGCCTCCAACTGTGGAGGTAGACCATAGTCACTGTGACTAGTAGCCATCAATAGCCATTTCCTCCACGAATTTCCCTGTTTAGGGAAGTTTTTAATGTTTGAAGTCTTATTCTGTTTTTAGTGTTCTCTTGGTAGCCGCCCAGAGTGACTGGGGAAACCCAGCCAGATAGGCGGGGTATAAATAATAAAATTATTATTATCATAACCCTCTTTTAAAGCCATCCAAGTTGGTGGCCATCACTGCCTCCTGTGGGAGCTAAAATACCAAAGCAGCATACACATTTTCAACATCTCCAAATTTTTCTCTTGGAAACCAAGTTATGCAGAAGTCGTTATCAACAAGTATCCAAGATCATATTTTAAAGGCAGAGTAGTAGTATCTTTGAACATAATAGAAATGCAGTTGAAACCTAGAAAATGATCAACATAAATTTAGTATGCACTTTAAAAGTGTAACATTTTAAGAAAGTTCACACACACCAATTTGATCAGGAAATAGATGCTGATAAGACAAGACAATATGTGTATTATTATTATTTATTATTACCGTATTTACTCAAATCTAATGATCACCTTTTTTTGCCAAATTATGTTGCAAAAATTAAGGTTTGCATTGGATTCAATAGCACATTTACATTTGTCAGCAAATACTTTTTTTGGTTTCAAGGTTCTGAAAATTGAGGTGTGCATTTGATTCGATGGCACATTAGACTCTAGTAAATACGGTATTTAGATTTCTTACCCACCCTCCACCATAAGGTCCCAGGGCAAGTTTAAAAAAATATAAAAACATAATATTAAAATCAGTTTAAGCAAATGTCTATCAAAAAAGAATAGGGTAGGTCCTAAAACATCTCTCAGGTATCAAAGACCAAGGTAAAGAAATGTGTCTTCAGCATATGATGAAATGAGAATTATTCCAGTGGCGTTTGCAGAGAAAAAAGCTTTAGAATTGGAGATGTGAAAAACTTATTTGAGTTTAGTCACCAGTTTCATTGCTTCATGGAAATGAATAAACAAATAATGAAGGAGATAGCTTACTTAACAATATAGAATAGTGGTTTGTTTCTCCCTAACAAGCCAGGATTCATAAACCAAGAAAAAACTTTGATTTAAGGTTGATTTGTTAAAGAGAAATAAACCATCCTTCTGGGTTTAAATGAATATTAAGTGATACCTTTCCTGTTTTGTTTAACTGCTTGTGCATCAGCATGCAGCCAGGGCTGACTAATTCCATTTTACTGCTGGGAGTGAAGGCTAAGATTCTATCTCCAGAAGCTCATTTGACAGGCAGCTGAATCTTATGTTAACACTTGCAGTAGGACAGTATGGTCTACCCCACCTGGGGGAAACGGCATGCTGTATGGTATGCACTGCTCTATTCTTTAGAACCTTGTGGCTATTCCCTATGCCTCACTCTGCCTAAAGGTAGGGCCAGCCTGCATCCATCTCATGCACAAAACATTTCCTTAAGCCAAGATTCTTGCCTGAATGTGTAACATTGCCTACATACGACCGCCCAAATAATTTCAAATGTTGCTTATACTGCATTTCATGAACAATGAAGAGATATGAAAACCACACATCTCCAAGAAATTTGGCTAATCATAGAATTGTAGAGTTGGAAGGGACCTCAAGGGTCATCTAGTCCAACTTTCTGCAATGCAGGGTACTAAGTTTCCCTCAAGATTTCCTCAGACATACAGAAACCTCCATATCTGTCTTGTATTTTGATAGGGGCAAAATATGGTGGCTACTCTATTTAGAATCGCTTCAGGAAATGATTCAGCATTTTAAATGTTTCTTCAAATTGCTTCCCATTCCACCCCCTCGATGCTGTCTCATGGAAATCTTAAACCACTGCGTTTTAAACTGACAACAAAAGAGAGAGAAAACGTCAGAACTGTTTAACTTTGCATTTTCTAAAATAAATAGGCCTCGTTTTCCTTTAAGCAAGGTGGAAATACATTTCCTGCTGAATTTAATGTCTCAAGGGAAAACTGTTTTCACAATCTTTGTGACATTGAGCAAACTAATTTGCTCATTATAAATTGCCTGTTCGGGGCAGGTACTAACTGATTTGCAGCTGTCATTTGCAGCTGCAAAATGCATCACCAAATCATCACCAAATTTTATTTTTAAAAGTGAAAAGGAGATATACAATAGTGCAAGTTAACAGTACCTGGAGAACATCATCGAGGTATTTGAATATTACCAAAACAGTCCTGTTTGTTTCATTTTGAAGGCTCGTTTTCTGGTCCTGCTAAACTGTAAAATATTCATACTGCTACACTCTGTTACATTCTGATACATGAAGGATACCAAGGCTCTCAAATCGGAGGATGTGCATATTGACTACTCTAGATGACAAGAACTGTCTTCTACTTTCTATGCTGCTGGATTAGAGAGAGGGGCCACTGCCAAGTTGCCTAGTCTCTGCTTTTCCTTGTCTTGATTCCTCCAATCCATTCCTCTCACATGTGCCTCTGGTCTGCTGAGAGATGCCAGCTACCAACCTCTCCCTCTCTTGCTGCTGCCTAGCTGTACTCCTAGGCAACATGACTTGCTGGGAGCAGCCACCAGCAACAACATTCCACCAAAACTCCAACCCCTGTGTCCTGATTTGTGTCCACTGTGCAAATCCCAGAAATTCCAGAGTAAATAAGCAGAGCACTGGACCTGGACATCCTGCTTAAGGCAATTTCACACTGAAGAACACCACCACCTAGTCTTTCCCTTGAGAGAAAGAGGGGAAGGCACAGAGGCGGCGGCAAGACACAGAACAGGTCAGAAGAAGAGCAAAGAGCATGTGCAGCAGTCAGAATGGACCTTTGTGGAGAAGCAAGTATGTCTTGTATGCACAAGTCAGGACAAGAGAGTGCAGTGTGCTGCCCCATTGCCCGTATGAGGGACCCCCCACTGATGCTAGAAAGAAACCGAGTTATAATTGTACTTAATTAGAAGGGCTGTTTATAGGGTGTTGTGTCTGTGAGCACTACATAGAAACCAAGCGAAAGAGAACTCATGATGTATGCCGTTCCCGAGTTTTAATCATTGAAAGAAGAAACATGCTTAATTTACCTCATTGGAAAGACCTGGAGGATTGTCTTGAACATAATCCAAAAGCTTTTTAGGAGGCTGCATCATTTTAGCAGAATTGCGAGAAGAAATGGAGGAGAATCAATGGCAGCAAGGAATGGAACATGTGGAGAAGGTGAACATAGTTAGAAACTGAGTGTGGACAGATTACAAGAGTGGCACAAACATAACAAAAATGTGGGGAATAGTGAATGTGGAGAATGTGCAACAGAAAGCATACAACCATCTTATTAAACCCTTGCCTAGTTTAAAATAAGCCGCCTTCATTCTTACAAGACAAACAAATGTCAAGAAAAACCATTCAAATATATTACCAGCTCCTATTTAGATCTCTGCTGATTTTTAGGGTGAGGGGAAAGTGTTCTGGGGTGCAAATAACCAAAGTTCTGCTTCTCTCCCTTCCACCTTCATTCATTTTGTTGGGCTTGAATGAACAGCTAGGGATGCTTGGGTAATTTGGTATTTGAATTCTGATACAAACTACACTGATCATCACCTACCAGACTAAGGAACAGACCCAGACATACTTATCCTCTGTATTTGGCATTTCTGTTAACATTGTGGTGCAGTGTGGAAGATGGTGGTCTCTTTCTCTACTTATTTCATTATCACTGATTTTGTGTTTCTGCAACTATAACAGAAGATCTCTTAGGGTCTAAATTAGAGTAATGATCAATTTAATTATTAAATCTAAACAAGCATAGCAAAACTTTAATAAAAGGTGTAACATACTATGTTTTTCTTGTCATTTAGATATTAGTCTCAGGAATCAGTACTCCAAATTAGTGATCATCTGTGTTTTCAATAGTAAAGGACTCAGGAAAAAACTATTAAAGGAAGTTCAGTTTGGTGAGCCATTCTTATGAAACATTCTCTGAGCTTAAGTGGATTTTCTTCAAACATTCCAAATGTATATACCACAACCACACTATCTAACACACGAGACCTTTGACTGTGTGCATTTATTATTCCTTTTTTAAGGCACTGAAGCGTGTCTGGAAGCTAGGCAATTTGATCTAGAAAAGTGTAAACTGCATCTTATTTTCCTAAAGTTTATCTATTAATATTCTAGCCTCACTTACCGGGCGTCCAAACTCCAGCTCAGAAAAGAATTTATACCAGGGTTCATTTTCTAAATCTATGTCATCTGGGTTTATGCGACCCGTCTGGAAGAATTGTGAAGGAGAAAGGGGAGGAAAAGGCACACACTGATCAAAGTGTTGGAAATGACATGGCACACTGATGACACACAGACATTAACACAAATAATAGGAAAGAAAGAGTGAAACAAAAACAAAGGGATGGAGGGGACTTCATGGTGAAGTGAGATTTGATTTGAGAGTTGTCACACTGTGGTTGTTTGAACTCCTCCTTTTCAGCTTGTCCTCCAAAGGATTGTTGTGTACACACAATACAGAAAATATGATGGGTTTTTAAGAAGATTACATCAGATTACTTTGTGCCGCTGTTTCTTTTTTTAAAAAGCACTATTATACATCAAATAGAAGCATGTT
The DNA here is from genome assembly GCF_027172205.1 of Podarcis raffonei. Taxonomy (NCBI): domain Eukaryota; kingdom Metazoa; phylum Chordata; class Lepidosauria; order Squamata; family Lacertidae; genus Podarcis; species Podarcis raffonei. The sequence goes on along the minus strand of NC_070610.1, from coordinate 29,809,102 downwards.
TGGTTGCATTCAGGGATGCAGTATATATGCTTTCTTTTTCAGGATCTATGTAACTCTCAATGATAGGTAAATGCACATGATTTGGGGCAGAATTTGGACCACCCAAGGAAAGCATGTTAATTTTGCATTTTGAAGTCAAGCATTTTGAAGTAGTATGCAGGATGATGACAGCACAACCACCTCCTTCAGCCATTTTAAAATAAGCTACTCATATAGTACTGACAGGTGCGTCTCTGTGTGTGAAAAGTTCTGCATCACTACCTGACACTTGAAGAAAAATGTTATTTGGAGAGATGGGAGCCATATACAGCATCTAGGGTGAGTTCATGGTACTTGGCCAGACAGGCAGCTAGTACTGTCAATTTTGGACAGCATGTATGACTTTTCAGGGATGGGAGAATAAATGTAGCCACCCATTCCCATGTCCCCTTTCAATAAATAATCAGATGTCTGAATAATCATGATGAAGTAGTTAGAGAGTGTTGAATTTGGAGTGATATGACCTAGTTCAAACCCCCTTTCACCAATAAAGCTCACTGGGTGACTTCGACCACTTCCTTTCAACTAATTTCCTATGTTGTTGTTTTGAGAATAAAAAAATTAAAGGATGGATAGACCACACGCACCACCTCTAGCTCCTTGGAGGAAGGGCAGTATAGGAATAAAATAATAAAATATATGTTATTAATATTTATTTTCCTGGCAATTTGATATTCATTCAGCACACTGATTTACCCCCAGTGGTGATGGTTTGTGAAGAAGGCAGCCACAGCTGATTGGGTCCTTCCACTGAGGGTCTGTCTTTAGTGTGCACTCTTTAAAGTCATGAGCAACTTTTTAGAGCATCATCGATACATAGTCAAATAAAGCAGCCTTTTTCCCACAGTCATCATGGGACACATCCTTTTGATTCACTTATTGTGCTGTAGAGGGCAGCAAGAAACAAGAATTTCTGCTCAGAGCCTTTTGCAATTGTACGGCCCCAGCTTCACCTTTCAGGACAAGTCTCTAGCAAAATTCTTCTCATCAGAAGCAGCAGGAGTCTCAAATAACATCTTATATCCTATATTCCAAGTGGAATTAGGTGAACACAAGAAGAACAAGTGATTTTCCATTTGACACCACTGCTGAGCACTTTCCTTTTTGCCATGGCACAATTCTTTTTATCTGCTACTTTGGTAGCTGCTGTTTTTTGTTAGTTATAATTTCTTTATGAATTACATTTTTAAATTAGTCAGCACGAGACAGTATGGAATCAAAGGTGAGATAAAATATTTAAAGTAAATTTCTTACACACAAATTCAGAAATTGTCATTCCTGACATTCCTTTAGGTTTTTTACAGAAACACAGACAACAAATGCCCTGAACTTACATACTGCTCAGAGTGCCAGCTTGTAAGCTCAGATGCTATTAGTTTCCACCAGCTGAACATCACAATTTGTGTTAGCAGTGCAACAGTAAACGCATTAGTGTTAGAGTAAGCATCCCCAGGATTCCCCTCTTTCATTCACCATACCATACCATCCACTCCAGTAGTCAAATGCTAACATTTCTGGCTTTGTAGCACTTTTCTGTGTTTATTTTTCTGTGTTTACTCATAAAGATGATGGATAACTACCATGCACAAAGCTTATTACTTTCTGTCTCCAATTTTTGTTCCATGATTAATTGAAAAGCTTTGTTCAAGTACAATATTCTTGGTCAGATAAAATGTGGTTTATCAGTCTGAAAAAGAGCAGCGTCCTTCCTTCCTTCCTTCCTTCCTTCCTTCCTTCCTTCCTTCCTCTCCCTCCCTCCCCCCCTCCCTCCCTCCCTCCCTCCCCCCCTCTCTCCTGAATGACTTGATGCAAGGTTTCCAAAACTCCTTACATAAAAATCAGAGAACTGTGGTTAAGGCTAGCGAAAATTGCTAACCACAGATTGCACCAGTTCACAAACAAGAGGACTGCAGCCTGTGTTTAAAGCACTGTTTACTGGTTTATATGTATATAGGAAACTGGATATAACAGGAAACTCTGGAAGTCTTGCACTAAGGTAGGAAGGAAGCACTGGCGTAACTCTCATGTATTTTTTTTTGGGGGGGGGCATGGATATAGGAAGGCATCTAGCTCAAAGGTGTCTCTGAATATGGAGACTCCATTTAGTTATTATGACTAAAAGGAACTGCTAGAGAAATTTGTGGAGAATGTCTTATATCTAGACTTACATGTAGATAAGCTTTTGACGCAATCTAACATTGCGTACAACTGCAGCTGGTTGACTGATGGAACCCAAAGGGACTGGAGAAGAGATGACTGAGATGTGATATGATAGCCATCTTCAAATATATCTGAAGGGCCATCATATGGATGATGGAGCAAGCTTGTTTCTGCTGTTCCAGAGCATAGAATCTGGACCAATGAATTCAAATTAGAAGAATGGATATTCTGACTAAACATTAGGAATAACCTTTTGACAGTAAGAGCTGTTTGACAGGGGAATGGACTACTTCAAAAGGACTACTCCAATGGACTCTCCATTGGAGGTTTTTAAATAGAGGTTGGATGGTCATCTGTCAGGGATTCCTTAGCTGCTGTTGATGCACTGCAGGGGGTTGAACTAGATGCCATTGGGATCCCTTCCAACTCTATAATTCTGATTCTGTGAAACAGGTTCGTTCAACTAGTTTGTTAACTTGCCAACTGGCACAACATCTGTGCAGAATCCTGGTAACCCACCAGAGCCTGATAACAGGCTGGTGAGCCAATGTTGCCTTTCTGATTTTTGTAATAAGGTAAGCCCATACACCAGGGGTCAGCAACCTTTTTCAGCTGTGGGCTGGTCCACTGTCCCTCTGACCATGTGGTGGGCCGGACTATATTTTGGAAAAAAAATATGAACGAATTCCTATGCCCCACAAATACCCCAGAGATGCATTTTAAATAAAAGGACACATTCTACTCATGTAAAAACATGCTGATTCCTGGACTGTCCGCAGGCCGGATTTCGAAGGCTATTGGGCCGCATCCAGCCCACGGGCCTTAGGTTGCCCACCCCTGCTATACACTGCACATATTTAAAAAGCTGTCCCACCCAAAAGTAATACAGCAACTCCATACAGCTATGTGTGTAAGCAGGACAGTAAAAAATTGTGTTACTTGATCTGCACTGTCAAAATGTAATAAGTTGTGTGTGCATAAATAAAGAGGCAACTGAGGTCTCAATCAAAAATAGAACCCTGGATACATATTTCCACTTTTTGTCCTGGTACTAATTTACACATGCCTCCTCTCTTTATATGCTTTTGGGAGAGGACTACAAACTGTCAGCTGAAGGTATGGGGTTTTCTTCTTAAAAAACGCAGAATTTGCACAACTGTACTCATGCATGCAACATGCATACAAACAGATGTTGAGAAAAATCATAATTTGTTTTAAAGGAAAAAGTGCTCTAAATATATTTCAGGGATGGACATGTATGATCTAACATTCATTACTGAAAAACATTTAGAGTTGTTTTTGATGCAGCACTCATGTTGCTGAGCTGTTTCAGTGATGTCTCATTTTAGATTTTAGATTTTCTCGCAGAATTTCATAAAACTGCACTAGTTGTAAGCCTTGCTGAGAGTTATTTTGACAGAGAACATGGAATATAAGCACCTTGGGAGCCAAAAGCAGACTCAGAAATAACTGAAAGGGCTCAACAAAACAAGGGCTGCCCCCAAAACAGCTCTATTCCCCCCCCAAGTAATTGATACTTTTCAATCAATGATGTGACAAACCCAACATAGAAAAATGTCTGTCAATTATGAATTGCACACCCAACCCTGTGCAATATGGGCCTCTTGGGTGGGCAGTTTCTTGTAACAAGCAACATTTGATAGCCTTCCTTTTATAAAATGACAGATATCCATGAGGCCATGCATGCTGCTTTCTGACATACTGAATAAAGCAAAGTTGTAATGCTAATTGAGGAATAGCACTTTGCCAGGGTATCAATATGACATCTTTAAAAATGTATTTGCTCCTCTTTTTTACCCTGGACTTGGGGCCAAACTAGACTGGGCACTGAGAGAGGTCCTCAACTGGATCTCCCACATATTATTTAAAGTTAAAAGCAAGCATTGGGGAGGAGATCTGAGCCAGGAGTATATGGTTATGTAGTAAATAGCAGCTTCAGCTTGTTCTATTGAGCAGTGCACCTATCTGTGTTTGCAGACTGCTTGCCTGGAATCTCTGGTCAACTGAGGCCAAGCCACATGTGATAAGGCCTGTATATAGGCCTCCCTGTATTTTCGCCTCCAAATCTCGCAAGATACAGGGGATCCCGAGTAAAGAGATTCTGTGCCTCTCTCCTCTCAAAGTGGCTCTCCAATGACTTCCCTTCCCATCTTGTTGTGGTGTTCCAGTTTCCCAGGCATTGTTGACAGTAGCCAGGAAGTAGAGAGGAAGGCAGGTGGTGTTGCCTCTTCTTCCTGTGCCACAACCCCAGCACGGATAGCTGCAGGGTTGGTTTGTTTTGGAGGGGAGGGGCTTTCTATAATAGTCAAACTCTGAGTTGGCTTAAGAGCCTCTAACTCAAGATGAAGGATAAGCATCATCACACCTATGATGCCTGGTAAAAACGTTCTTGTCTAGGCAAGCTTACCCAGAGGCTTTAAGTATGTTGGTGTGAGTTTTAAATCTGTTTTGGTATTTTAACTTTTTTAATGTTTTAAAGTATTGTATTTTGTTACTGATTTTATCTTTTGGTAAACTGCTTTGAGGTCATTGTTGTTTCTTACAAACAGGCAGTGTATAAATTTTGCAAAATAAATACCTATAGATTTTGACACATGGCATACTAAAATGTAGAACTTTCAACTTCTGTTTTGAGATGTTTGAAATAGCACACCTGTTTGATACAAAGTGCCTTTTAGGATCAAATACATATTTTTTGGTATTATTTCTAAGTACATATTTCTAAAGCTACTGCTAAAAATAATATACATTCTGAAGAGTAAAAACATATGAGCACAAGGAATACTGTGTACCTCCTGGCTTTGACTGCTAACTTCTTTACATTTTTCTCCATAAACAGAGGAAAGCAGCAGAGCTCTTGGAAAGCGGAGGAATTGGGGTTTAACTTGCTAGAGGAATGATAAGGCAGGAGCTCTCAAAAGCTGTGCAGAAGATAATTTATTACCCAACACATTTTTAGTATAACTATTCTTTCTCAGGGTCAACCCTGATTTCAAACTATTCCACACCATGCCTTTCCTTGCTTTTTGAGATACTTCAAAATGCAGTTTTGGTCCCTTTCTGAAAGAGAGGAATAAATGCATTGAGCACCGCATTATTTTCTGTATGCTTTTGAAGTCTCCTCCCCTTTTGATCCTGTGTTTGGTGCCTTTCTTTCCCTCTTCTGTTATCTTTTCAGAGGAACTCAGCAATTGAAAAAACAATGAAAAAACAAGTCTGTGATGCATTTTAAGTATCCAGGGCTGCTAATGTTACATTGGCATCATGGGCAGTTATGTGGTTTCCAAATAGCTAGCATTCAACACTAGGCCTTTGAAGCAAAACCTCTATAACCTATGCCTATGGGGCCATGTGTTTTGCAAAAAGCACTGATATTTGATGTAGCAAAATGGTGAAACTGGTGAAAATCGGCCCTTATGAGAATGAATGTGGCCTCCCTCTGGCTTGTGCTCCCCTCCTCCTCTTCCCTCCCCCACTTAACCACAGTTTAGCATGTTGTCTGAATCCTAAACATGCTTAAATTTGACTATGGTTAGTGAAAACAAGCCATCTTCACAAATGATTGCTTGAAGTTGGCTTGTTGTTACTAACCATAGCTAAGAACAACTGCATATTTTCCTCTAGTCAACATTATCAGTACTTATTATTATTACCACCAAAAAGCAGGGTATGCTCCCATTTTCTTTTCTAGCAAGGTTCGGGTACCTTTAACAGTTGTGTGACCAAAAGAATTTCAACACACAAGTGAAATTCCCTACCCTAAAGTGATATCCCTACCCTAAAATGCAAAACCACATTCTTTTGCTTTCTGGGCCAGAAAATAGTGTCTCTCTCTCTCTCTCTCTCTCTCTCTCTCTCTGTGTGTGTGTGTATATATGTTGTTGTTGTTGTTGTTTAGTCGTTTAGTCGTGTCCGACTCTTCGTGACCCCATGGACCAGAGCACGCCAGGCACCTCTGTCCTCCACTACCTCCCGCAGTATGTATATGTGTGTGTGTATATATATATATATATGTGTGTGTGTGTGTGTGTGTGTGTGTATGTGTATATATATGTGTATATATATATATATGTATATATGCCCATTCTCTCCATATTAGATTTCAATTCGCGTTACAGCCCCAGGTAATGGGAATTAATTTCCCACTTCATGAACATGCTATAAAAAGGCAAAGTCCCAATTATAGTGAACTCTGTAGATTGCATTTCTTTTGTCCACAAATTTTGCAGCTCTGACACAAAAAGGCATTGCCTATTACTTTATGCAAATGAACTGTTTTACAATTAACATCAGTTGTACAGTGAAGACTTCAAAATTAATGTTACATTAACAACTTGGCTCTGTGTTAATTGATTTAGAGTCTGTTCAAAAGGAAGCGATTGTCAGAACACCACAGCTACCGTTTAAGATCCAGACCTCCAAAGTTCTTTGAAACATTTAGCGTTTTGCAGCTCCCTTTGAACATTTAGAAACAAACTTACTCAATTTGTCACAACGTGAAATGGAGTCCTCGGCAATCAGTGCCAGCTACAAGCGCAAGCAGGGTTTGGGGAGATGGTTATATTTAGATTACATCAATGATGAATCTCACATAACTAAAGCTTTATTCCAAGGGGGAAATCTGGTAAAAAATAAAGTGAATTAATTTAGGATTTGCTAGGCATTACAGTGAAACCTTGGTTCCCAAACTTAATCTGTTCTGGGAGTCTGTTCGATTCCCAAAACAGTTCGGAGACCAAGGCACGGCTTCTGATTGGCTGCAGCAGCTTCCTTCAGTCAATTAGAAGCTGCAGAAGCCACGCCGGGCATTTGGCTTCCAAAGAACGTTCAAAAACTGAACAATTACTTCTGGTTTTTGTTCGTTCCAGAGCCAGAAAGTTCGGCTCCCAAGGCGTTCAGGAGCCGAGGTTCCACTGTACTAAACAAGGGTGCATTTGTGAAACATTTCAATATTATGCAGAGTTATTTGTATTGGGTGGGTTTTTTGCTCCATGATATTTCTATTGCAGAAGTTGAATACCAGACAAGGATAGTTATTTGAGATTGTTTTAATTATAAATGTTTCTGATGTGGTGCAGAGAAGAGGAATCCAAACCCCTAATCTGCTGTCCTAGAGAGGATTTGGATAGGGCAGAAGGCTCCGTCCACTCAGCTCTGCCAGTGGGGGAGCTCTGCCATTACCAGCAGAAACTCCTCAAATGGGCTGTTTGGGGTGCAGGGATTGATGCAGAAATGGAACTTATGAATGCGCACATGTAATACTGACACAGACTGGAAATTGACTGATTTCTCCATGTTACTGTAGAGAGCAGAAGTATGGTAATTTTCAGCAGTGATCTTGTATTTCTCATAACATATAATTTCACCCCAACTTCTTTCAGATTGCACAGTGTGCCTGTCCTTGATGGGAGGCAAAGCACAGACATTTTCTTAAATCAATATAGGGTCAGGTTTTTATGCTTGGCCTTCAGAAGTTTCCATAGATGTGATGATTACAGTTAATTCATCACTTCTTTAAAAAAAAAATGAATGGCACACTATTATTGTAAATGTTGGCTGGTCGGAATTGGCCAATGTTAACTTTAATTCTTCCCAAATATCAAGTTACACTTATCCCGCATGTATATAAAATTTCATCATGCATTATATGCTGATACAAGTTATTGCATTTGTGACAAATAATCTACATTCCCACTGAAACCTTCATTATTAATCACACTTGAGAAATAAAAACTGGAAACTACCCCCTAACTGGTTTAACCGATAAGACAGGGAAATATTAAGACACACCCATTCAGTGTAGTTTATATGCTATATAACTGCTATGGTAAAATTTGGCTTCAAAAGCACTGGCCACAAAGTAACATGTCATAAGTAAAACTCAGCATTTGGGTACCTACATCAATCAGTATTTTAATTCCTGAACAGTGGAAATATAAAATCATTTACAACTTCTAAAATGATATATTAGAATGCTACAGATCAACCCTAAAAATGCTGAGCATTTAAAGACAATTGCTGCATCCAAGTTAGGCAACATAAATTGTACTGGTCTGGTTAAAGCCAGCTCAGCTAGACCACCTTCTGGGTAATGAAGAAAGATATTGCCTTTGTGTCCATTAAAGGTATAAAAGATGTTACTTTTGCAAGGACAGTATTGTGTTTTAGTACGTTTGAGCAAAGCACACTTTCCCCAAGACTACACATATGCAATAAAAGTCAATGGGCAGAGTATGCCATAGAGTTACTGGGAACATTAGTGGTAATTTTGGAAGTATCAGCCTTATTAAGCATGCTTTTAAATAATTTTATATGAACCCTAGCTTAAAAAATGCAAGAGAGACATTTAGCCACAAGTTAGTGTGCACTGAGCCATCATTTGTGAAGACCTCATTAAGCATAAATAATGAAAACACATTTGTGGATTTAATTTTTCTGGAGTGCCTAGGAACAAGGATCCCCGCCCCCCCCCCCCATGTGTAACAACTTTCATGTTATACATGTGCTGGTAAAATTGCTACAAAGGTGACAAACTCCCCACATTCATTCTGCAACTAGGGGCTTATAAGACTGCTTACCTATGTGACAAGTTAAACAAGAACATTTTTCAGATTGAGTCCAACATTTAAAAAAATCCAAAGTAGTCAAATGTGGCAAGCAAACCAAAATTGTGACATTTCAGCCACAAAATGTGAACTCTTCAACCACCACAAAAATCTCTTTAAAAAGAGTTCAGTGCTTTTCATTTCTTTTCAAAGCATTTAATGATATCTGTTAAAACTATGCCAGCTTTTATGACTAGAAATGAACTCATTAAACTATTTGTCGTGTTTAAATACAAACCGACTTCACTTACCGGTCTCTCGTGTTCGAGGATAGAAGACTTCCCTGGCTCGTATTCAAAAATACTCCTTGGTTCTGAACGGAATTTGCGTGTGTCTACTTTTCTATCAGGAGGGTCCCACTCATTTCTAAGATAAAATAAAGTTGACAACTGAATTAAATCATCTTTCCCACCAAGCTCTATTCATATATAAAAAATGTCTTGTGGGTACTGCAAGCCTACTTTCTCCATGTGCCATTTGTAAAATCACAATAAAACTGACACTAAAAGCAGAGATTTCATAGAAAGGAAAACCATGCTTCGCAATAGCATAATTAGTGACATTATGGTATTTGAAAGTCAAGAGGCAATGCAGCAGTTTAGATATTTTTTTTAAACTGGTTTTTATAAACATGAAAAATGTTATACAAACAAGTATACCAAGTTTCCTCATGTTGTTTGTGTATCACAAAAATAGCGTAATAAATGTGGGAAAATATCTACCACGTATGTTTCATTATTAGTGGTCATTGTATAAATTCTTGGTTTATGAATTGGTTTAAACAATTAGGAAGAAGAAGAAAGGGAGAGGGGTGTGACGAGTGGGGTGGGGTGGTTATGCTTCCATTATTCTACTTAGTGTGTGTGAGGGGTTGTGTCAGCGTTACTTGTATGGGTTCTCTTACTATTAACTTGTATTTCCTTGGTGGTGAGAGAGGTTGGGTGTGGCGTAGGGTGTGGTTGGTTGTCTTTGGCCGGCTGTAGTGAGAATTGTTTTTGTGTGTGAGCCGGGTGTGAGTGTGTATTTTTGAATCAGGCTGGCCAGATTGATTTGTGTTCTGTCGGGGGATTCTTGTTGTCTTGTTGGGCTGTGTATGTGATAAAGGGGAGCCATACTGGGGTGAAGGTGTCTTCTTCTATTTGTCCCCGTGTGAGTTTAAGTTTTATTGGTTAGTTTTTCCAATAAGGCTGCTTCCCATACTATTTGATACCCTTGGTCCATGCTTACTCCTGACAGGTCTCTCCAGTGTCTGGCTATGATGTTTCTGGCTACTGAGAGTAGGTGGGTTATGAGCTCTTTGTGGTGTGAGTGGAGCAGTTTAGATTGTTAAGTTATTTATGGTGAAGCAAGACACACTCTATATAAAAGCATTTGCAGTAAGTATAAAAATACTTCTTATGTGCTTTACACATTAAAAGAGCCTGAAATAATGCCTCTCACATTATGCCTCATGGAATTTGCTGCTTCTAGATTGACTGCTACAAAACGGCTGCAAGGCTTACTTCTCTGGTGCAGATCGTTGCCGTGGGCGAATTGGGGGTGCTGGGGGTGGTGGAGGTACAGGGGACGAGACCTTAAAGGCCTCCGTGCCATTGTCAGAAGTACTTTTCGTCAGCGGTCTGTATGTCTGTGTTCTTGCAGCAGGGTGTGCTTGAGCAGAAAAGGATGGGCTGAAGTTACCTAATAAAATGACAAAACAGAAAAAAGCCAAAATATAACTATTAAGATCACTTGATATAATACATATATGCCACATTCAATTATGGGTTTTAAAAAATTAATGTGAATTTAATGGTAGTTCTTCTTGGCTTATATCCTCAGTTCCATGAATGGAATAGAGTTTACAGAATGGAATTTTCCTGCTTCTTCTTTTCCTCTGCAGCAACCTGCGCCCCTAAACATCGGCTCCTAGAGACTGGGGCATCCTCTAGAACAGACTAGCATGTGGTGTGGAAGGCCGCAGCAAGAAGGGCAGATTTCCAAAGACCAGGGCTCCCAGGATGAGAACAAAAGAGTCATCCACTTCTACATTGCCACCTTGGATTCCACATCATATACCCAACACAGAGGCTACTTGTGGACCTATCTTTGAGAAGAAGGGTATGTAACAACACACATTTCAGTCCCTAAACACATTTATTGGAAGTAAGGTAAAGGTAAAGGGACCCCTGACCATTAGGTCCAGTCGTGACCGACTCTGGGGTTGCGGCGCTCATCTCGCTTTATTGGCCGAGGGAGCCAGCGGACAGCTTCCGGGTCATGTGGCCAGCATGACTAAGCCACTTCTGGTGAAACCAGAGCAGCGCACGGAAACGCCGTTTACCTTCCCGCCGGAGCGGTACCTATTTATCTACCTATTTATCTTCGAACTGCTAGGTTGGCAGGAGCAGGGGCCGAGCAACGGGAGCTTACCCCGTCGCGGGGATTCGAACCGCCGACCTTCTGATCAGCAAGTCCTAGGCTCTGTGGTTTAACCCACAGCACCACCTGCGTCCCTGTTGGAAGTAGATCCCTGTTGGAAGTAGATCCCACTAAATTCAATGGAACTTAGAACGACTGGTCTTGACTGGAGTGGGCAGACTTCAGGCTTGAGGGATCTACTTTGATTTTTACTAGAACCCTGAGCTCTATCAACTGGAGCCAGGTTCAAAAGAGTAGATCAAGTTGAGGCAAACAACATTCTCCTAAAAGTTAAGAAAAAGGGTGCCTTTGGGCAATTGTTCAATCAAAAGAAGTGTTTTTGGTACCAGAAGTCCCATATTGATTCATGGTAAGCATGGCTTGCACAACTTGTAAACCATCAAGTGAAATGCAGCACACCACCTAGGTATAGGGCCGTATCAATGGCTTGACAGGACTCCTATTTCTGCAGTCCCAAGCAAGTGGTTTATCATGCCTTAGGTGGACTTGATACATGGATAAAGGGTTCTGTTCCCATTTCTCTAAAATCTGGAAATGCCTTGAGGCATAGCCACAGTTGGGATAATTTACTGCTGGCTGCCATTGTTATCTTGGTGGTTGCTTGCTAGCAGAAAACTGAAAAAGAAATGCACACATGCTTGAATTTAAGCCTGCCTTTGTTAATTTTGTAACAATGCATTTCTGGTTAGTAATATAATATTTATCAGCATTAGTTCTGGACAGTCACCCAAGCAGATCACATATATGTAATTTTTTTGCAAATGAAGATTGAATCTATGCAGATTGTGATGTGAACTTAAATTGGAAGTTGCATTTTTAAAAATGCATTTTTTCCTATGGTGCATTACCATTTTGCATATTTTTGCTAATATGTATAACACATTTTTAAAGGGCTTTTCTAACCAATAAGTACACAATTATTTGGTTTGATGTACATTTTTACAGAAATTTGCAGCCTTCGACCGCTGTTCTGTCACTTTCTATTGTTATATTGACAATTTCAGTTTAATTTCCAGCAGTTGCAAAAGCAACGTGCAGACAGTTTTAATGGAATGCACAGTGTGGAAGCTTGAGTTTTGGATTCATGTTTTGTCCCATGGTAAAGGGGATGATCTAGTGAAAATTAAACAAAACAGCCAAACTACACATTACACTTAATGAAGAGCATGCAGATACAGCTTTGAATTTATTTTAATTAATTACAGATGCAGGGGGCTTTTCCTGTGCTTCCTAGCCACATGGCCAGAAAGCAGGCAATTTTGTTGCAAATGTGACAGTGTGTCTGTGGGGAGGGGGAGGGGGAAGGGTAAACCTCCCCTCTTCATATAACAATTGCCCAAATAACAATTGTCCACCTGCTTCTTTAGCATAATGTATAGTTTAGCCCTGAGCAGAATTTATTTATTTCAGTGTTAACCCTCTCATATTAAAATTAATGAGACACAAAAATATACGACTTTGGATTGTTCCCATGTTTTATGCATACAGTGCAGTATTCTACTCAGCTGCTACCTTTATCATCCCCAATGCATGTTGATGGAGGTTATGCTAGTAATCAAGCTCTGCTTTGAAATTGTTCCCAAAGCCAGAATCTGTCCAAATTAGTACAAAATCAAAGCACTGGAAGGTCACCATTGAAAATACATTTTGGGTTATTTGGCTGGAAAAAGAATTCACACGCAATCATTCAGGTGTCAGGAAAATAACGAAATGACAAGAATACACTGAGATCCCACAACACAACAATAAAAACTGCAGTTACACAAGCACAAGAAGGATGGGCCTACAAGGTTAGGTAATTGCCAAAATTAACGAGAACAGACTCATGAAGGGAAGGAATAATTCCTACCAGTATTATATGCATAGGCAGTATTATACATGTCTGTGTCATCATCTACAAAAAGAAAGATAAATGTTATAGTGGTGCAACACTGGTCCGCTTAGAACAGCAAGGCAGCTCTACCATCCCAAATACTGTAAAACAAAACAAGCAAATTGTAGCCACCTTTATACTTCAGGAGTCTATCTCATATGCTACCAATCCTGAATTGCATACAGCTGTTCTGTCACTTGAGAGGCAAATACAGCAATATGCTCTATCCCTGAGCTATGGCCCTTCCAGTTAGGTATGGAATATTTAGCTGATTCGTTAGTTAATCTACAATAAATATTTAATCAACTTAAATATGGCCCTGATTAATTGGCAGTGGGGGTTTTATGTTAATTATTTTTAAAATAGGAATTTTGTGATAGCAAACCTATGGCCCCAGAGTGTGGAGCATTATGAGAATGAAACAAAATCAACTATGGATCTACTGGATCCAAAGATGTTTTGTTTCCCTGTGAGGGACTGAATTTAGGCTCTTCATCTATGCTAACCAGGTGCAGATTAAACTAATTTCTCCAGTGCTTTTGGTGATGGTGGGGAGGGCGTGGATACAAAACACAGTGATCCATTGCGCTGAAAAGCCCAGCAAAAGTGCTCCCCTTAGCTTCCATTTTGGCTGCTACGTCCATCACTTAACTCCCTCTCCCCTTTGCTCCTCCAGGATTGCTCGGTTAATCAATAAATTAACTGTTATTTGATCAATTCCCTGCTCAGCCATGACACTTGCTTCATAACCCTGGACCAGTCACTGTCTTTTATTCTTGGACTAAATGTTATTCTCAGTACTTATCACACAAAACGACTCCTTTTACAATAACTAAACTATAGGTTGTGGATAAGAGGAGAATCAAATGACCCCATACCTAGGCTAGGATCATTTTGTCATTAACTTTGTTGAATTTATAAAAGGAAGGAAAAAAAGGAAGAGCTCTTTATTTGATTTGTTGCCTTGGCAGGATTACAGCAATGAAAATTTTCCCAAGCTAATTCTAAGGGATGAACACAAAACCCCGAGCTACTTCGTTTCCCTAACACACTCATTGTAGCCTCTGTTATTTTTCCGTACTTCTTAAAAATGTTAATTTCTGTTAGAGAATTCCTTAAGTTTCCCCCACAGAAAAATGCACCAGCTGTATTGAATATACTTATTTGGCTTGAAATGCTCAATGGACCTTGGTATTTTATTATTGAATGACCACTGGCATATATTATCTGACAGCAAAACAGCAAGATGTATGAAAATACAGCAAGGAGAGAAAGTTGGACATACCAGGCTTGTGAACCATGTGTATTTGCTTGAACATCGTCTTATACCAATCCTTCGGCCTGTCAACTGTCTAAAAATGACAAAGTTTAAACAATTAGCAAGAAAACAACAACAAAGATTAAATTGGTTACACAGTAGGTTGAATTAATGTACAATGGAGGTAACTAGGAGGGTCGTTTACTCCTTTGATGGGTCCTCATACTTAACTGATGGGTATATTAATAATACAAAAATAATAAAGTGATTTTTAAAATCACTTTATTTGCAGAAAAGAACCTAAAAAGCAAGGAACAAACAATAATAAAATCTCAATTCAATATGTAAGCCTATTAAATCATCATTAAATTGCTCCAGAGTTGATAATGACCAGGTGGGGATTCTCCTTCTCTGCATGCCTACTGGAATAAAAACCTCTCCAATAAGCACCAAAATCCCAAAAGTACTTGTCTGTTAGCCACCTGAAGGGAGTTCCATACTAAAAGTCCAGGCCCATGTCACCATTACTGGGGACATGATTCCATAAGACATGCTTCTGGTGATTGCAATGACTGCACCAGCATATAGGGAGCAAGACCAGCTCTCAGGCTGTTTTTGGCCTAATGGGTCATAGAAGATATAGCTCTGCCTTTTGCAGTACTATTTAATGTCTCCTTCATTAGGAATGTTTGGATATGATTGATATCTCAGTACTTCAAGGCACTGGATTGGATAAACTTCAGAACCGCTCCAAAGAAATAATTCTGTGGAAAATAATGGACTAGAAAACTAGGGATGGAAGGAGCATTTGAAGCTGGGTTGCTTGAATATTCAAATGACTGGGAGCATAACATAGCCAACCTTGAGCTGAGTCCAGGATAACCTCTAAACTGTGCACCTGGGTGTGTAGGGGTGGGTGGGTGGGAGTACAATCCTATCCAGCATTAGCCATATAGCTCTATCCAGATCAGCAGATTTACAGGACTTACAGGACCTTTATGTTCAACTCATTTGCCTTCATTCATCCCCAAACTGACTCCAAACCTTTGTTCAGGATTTCTACAGACTCCCTACAATGAGAGGTCATCAGCATACCAATGACATTTTAACTCTAACCTCCATTTGATTTCTCCCCAGGGCTTCATGTCAATGTGGGACTGAATGGATTCCTGTGGCACCTCACAGGCCAAAGGCCATAGAGTGAAGTCCCCCAGTGCTGCTTTTTCTGCTCATCCCTTTGGAAAGGACTGGCACTACCATAGCACTGCATCCTCGGGTCTCACTCTGGCCAGATGATCTGAGAAGGAAACTATGGTTGATGAGGACGATGACTGCCAAGAGGTCCAGGAGGACCAGTAGAGTTACATTTCCCCTTTGGCAGAAGTGTAAACAAGGTTGGAAAGGATCCAAATATCCATGTTTCAGGTTCTGAACAGTAAACTACTCCATGGGTTGTTGAGAAAGCAACTCGGCTCACCCCTGCTTTATCCAAGGAAAGGTTTCTTGTCTTGGGAGACTGGGGAGCAGTAATGGCCAAACCAAGCCTTACCAAGTGTTCCAATTGGAAAACCAGTAAGTTCCTCAAGTGCTTTCAGGATCAGCTGGAGGGTGGGGATAACCCATCTTTATAGATAACTGTCTTTGTGAAGCATTAGTCCTTTGTTTTCAGCAAGAAGGGCTAAATATAATACAAATGATCTAGCACAACAGGTCTTCGTAGGTGCTATTTCATGTGATTACATTGAGAGGGGTAGGGGGAAGCGCAGGACTAGATGACTGCTCCTACCTCTACCTATATCAAGTTAAAAAGGGTGCTTATGTGATTATCAGCCTGGTGCTACTGGGAGCCCTGATCATCTGAGGATGCATCAGCTCTGAACATGCATGTGCTGAGGGAAGGGCCAGTGGGGTGCTCCAGTGGTCAACAGGAATAGTCCTGCCATCTCTCCATACACAGACTAAGCACATGGAGGAAAAGCCACCTTTTATTGGGGCTAAATAAAGGAGGGATGGTGGGAATGCACTACATGAAGATTTGTCATTACTACAAAGGCAAGTAATTAAATTAAGCGTTAGCGTTATCCACCAATACATGCAGTTTCAGTTGCACTGAAATGTATTCAATTGCTGGACATACTCCTTTGATGTAAAAGAATTAAGCACCACAATTATAAAATCAGACTGTAGCAACGATGTAAAAGAAGGAAGAGATGCAAGTATTGTTTGAGATTCTTGAAGAAATAAATGCCGTGGAGTGATGATCAATGAGGAAATGCACAGCTAACGGAGGCATTTATTCTTCTCAGTGGAGAGTCTCCTCTTTGCCCTACATTCTGTTTAGCCTTTGTAACAATCCATAATCAAGCAATGCTTTGTGCAAACAGGCTTCTAATTTTCTCTGGGCAAAAGCCCACTTAAAAAACAGAAAAGCTAGCTACAGTATTCCAACACTGCTTAAGTGAAACAAATCCGGATGGACCGGATTTAGTTATTCACACATAAATGAAAGGCCTCTTTGTCGTACAAATAATCAGAAGGTTGACCGTGAAGCAATTATAATGGATTGTTGGTTAAAAGTAAAACACACACAATCCAGTAGCTACACAAAACTTCTTGCAGCTCGATTCTTTTCTAGATAAGATCCTTTGTAATGGTAGTCAAATCCATTGACAGCAAGCATCTTTTATTCTCTTTGTAGGCACAGCCAATATACTCACCATTTACTCTTTTTTTTTTTAAAGCATTATAATTGGATACAGTGTAGGGTATTTTAAAAATTCTTATTACCAAATCCTGGGAATCTTGTAAATGCTAGGCAGACAACTAAGCTGTGCATGGATGTAAGCTTATTTTGTTCCACTGAAAACAATATGGAAGAAAATAATCTTAAATCCATCAGCTTAAAAGGTAGGGAAACAGACAATGCTTAGAACCAATGTTGAAGCTGGACACAATAGTGGTTTCTAGTTTGCCATTGGTATATGTGCATGTGTGGCAATACTGCATTCAATTCTTTATCTTTCCATAGTTCTTAGCATCACATTTTGCTTCTCCCCATCTTAGCACCGTGTTACTGGCTGCTGAAGAGGTGGGGGATTATTTATCACTTGCCAAAATTCCTTCACTGTCAGTGCGTCTAAGGGACATGTTGGTAACTTTGACGAACTTCAAATATTAATGGTTTTTCTGTGGAAGTTTCCATGGGGGAAACTGCAGGAAGACCTGTGTGGGATGAGGGCATTCACCTCTCTATTTTGATAAGGTTTGAATGAGCCCTTATATCTGGAGTTCTAGCTGACCTGAGTTCTGCAGTCCTACAAGCAAGTGTTTAACAAGCACCTTTTGCAAACACCCATACCAAGCACTGGCAAAAGTTAAGTTTATTTTGGAAAGATATATTGGGTTGCTCATAAATTGGGTGACAGCATTAAAATATTCAATGGGTCAGTGGGGGAAAATCATAAGACAACAAGAAATGACATCAATTATGTTAACAGTAGCATTCATATTTTTTTTATGTCCACTATGTTCAACTGACAGTAAACCTTTTCTATTCCAGAAAATTCATCATCTGTCTGTACAAGTAGCATGGAAGAAGCAAAATAAGACCTATTTACAAGAAAAACAGCTAATCTCGAAGTCTGCCACCTACAGACACAGCTTTAAGAAAACATACAGTGCAAGCTGGCTACAAAACTGCCCATTTTGGGGAACAAGTGGATGAGAAACTTGGACTGCATTTCTGGTGCACAAGGACGCTTTTTGCATGGTCATTCATGGCAACTTAAAGGATCACAACTTCTAAAAATACAGAGTAGTGCCAGTAAAAAAATGAAACAGTGCACACCAAAACCCTTGCAAAACCACCTTAAACAGTGATGCATGCAAGCTGCAAAGATAACAAATTTGTACACTCATTCCTTCCCTGTAATGCATAATCCTATGATCTTGATAAAATGTCAGACCACACAATTCCATTTTGATCTGAAGTCATGTATTATCTGCACATCATATCCTAATATTTCACATTCGGTGTTCTACATATACTTTCCAAAGACCTCTACATACAAAAGCTGCTTCTAAATCAGAAATGATTGACTTGCATAAATTTTTGGTTCCCATTATTTTAGTACATTGCAGCTAACTGAATGCTGCAAAGTTTGCTTGTCTATCTTGCTCAATATGCAGAAAACTATCATGTATTAAATTAAAATAATTGAGTATCTGTAACTATACTTGGAATACATTTTAATGAGTCCTCGGCCAAAAACTAAAGAAATGACATAATACACATTCTCATATATGATACGGAATTTTTTAAAAGAAATGAAACATAAAAATTTACATAGCCAAAATATTGGAGTCTTTCTAAGATGACTCAGTATCTGAAACTGGGTATGTAACATAAATGTAGATATCTTTATCTTAATTTTCAATTTACCTAGCACTCCAGCTCTTTGGAATATTGTACAATGACCAACCGTTAACACAGAGAATAAAAACGACAATGATGTAATGCACTATAGGGCACTTATAGTTGTCTAAGCTGCGCCTTGTAGATCTACCTAGAAGAACTAGTTACTCAAGGTTGAAAATTTGGTTTTCTATGTCAGAGGCTGACAGTGAGCTTAATTGCTGTACGCTCTTGGAAAGTGACCAGGGTTCTTAAATGGGCAGGCATTACATGCTGCAAAAATATGCATTTCCAGACTCTTGGCTGAAAGATATCTTTGTTCAAAAACTGGCCCAGTATACAGTAGACATGTTAACTATACTGCTGAAACCTCCCTTTACTGCAGCTGAGCTTTGCTTTATGAAGAAGCTAGATTTCTCACTTCACACTTTACTACAGAGACAAGCAAGCTTACAATATTTATGCTCCTACAAATGGACAGAATGAAATCTAAGGAAAAGCTTAATATCTGAATAAACACTGTCCTTTCAATAAAGAGCAAATTCCACATTCTGGTTTTCCTAAGGATAGCTTTTATACAATTTTTGGTGGTTGGCATTTTGCATCTGAAGTGTGCACAAGTTCATCTTCTGCAGCTGCCACCTTTAAAATATACGGAAGGAAGCCCCATCTCCAGTTTATAGGTTTCCCTTGGCCAAGATGCCTTCCGTGGTACCACCATAGGAGCCAACTCCTAGGGGCTGAGGTCCATCTGCCCCCCCCTGCAAAGTTGATGGGCTTTACCATTCAAATGGTATGTGTGTGCGCGCCATGACTTGTGATCAATTACGTGGAGTGGGGCTTCCCTCCCCCCCCCCAATATTATATTCAAGTTGACACTCCTGGATGCCACTGAGTAGGAATTGCTTCCTTGCTGCAATCTACACTGCCCAACAGCTCGGCTTCTTGGTCTATGCCAATCTGTACTCAGCTTAGAATGAATGAACAGAGACCAATGAATACACTGCCAATGCAAAATTAAAAGGCAGAATAAAAAATTGGGTGTCATTTCCCCCCATCAGTGATGCGATGGACACTCTCCAGTAGGAATCCGAGGCTGTTGCAAAACAATTTTACAAATGGCAATCTTAATGTCAATAAAGGAACAGCTTGATGGAGAATTGTGTTCAAAGCAATCTTCCGCTGTGGTTGGAGTACCGAGTTCTGCCAAATAGGCACACAATCCGCTGAGAAGATCTCTGCATCCATTCCAACATATTGTGTGCATATGTGTGTTCCTGTTGTAAATCATTTTTTTAAAAAGGAATGTCTACAGAATCTGAAAGTAGTTAATGGATTGCAACCAAATTATTTCTAGTGGGCAATGCATTTGATCCTCAAATTGTTAAGTGTCTGCTACTTAAATGTTATCTTATCTACAATACTTTTTTATAGTAAGCACACACAGCTGCTGGGGGGCATCATTAGACAATATGGAGTGCAGTGTCAACAATATGCTGAGCGCACTCAGCTTTATTTTTCTTTCAAACTGGATCTGGGAGCTGAAGTTAGGTGCTTGTGCAAATGTTATGGGCTGGATGAAGGAGAACTGCAGATGAATCCAGATAAGACAGAAGCGATTATATCCACTTGAACAGCTAGAAAACTGATCCACCATTGTCAATTATGGGTGGCTTTCAATGCTACTTTTTAAAGGCACATCTGACATCTGTGCACATTGGTATTCTATGATTCATTCAGACACATTGCTGGAATGTTAACAAGCATACCAATTTCCCAGCGAAGGTGCAAGCTCAGCAAACCACTTGAAAAGGAGAAAGTATATCAACTAGACAACTGGTGCCTGATTTAGGGCGTATTTAGACTGAATTAAAAGAGCCAAATTTATTAGCAAAATTTCCTTTAAAAATCAAATCTCCTAATTTCCATTCTAATTGACAAGCAGAATATGAAATTTAAGTTAATCACAATAACTAATATGCTCTGCTGGCTTCAGTTAAAGTGAGACAGTGACTGACAGTGTGATCCTGTGCACAGCTACAAAGAAGTAAGCTTCAATTGAGATCAGCAGTACTTACTCCTTGGTAAGTGTACCTAGAATTGCAGACTAACTCTGGCTGGATTGGTAACTCAGGCAGAAATGTGGTGTACACTTGATTATTTACCACCCCTCCTAAAAAGATGTGCATGATAATGCACACTTTCCTCTGTACTAAATTACAGAACACAGCAACAACAACAGTACTAAGCCCTGTTGAACTCAGCAAGATGTATGGACAAGTACAGTGATATATGATCCAATACAATTGCATCTGAAACACTTGTGCTGTTTTGCATGGATCTTAAGATGAATATGCAATCAGAAAAATTAAAAAGTAACTCTAAACAGTCTGATGCTGCAGAGCATTAAGCACTCCACCTTATCTAGTTTGTGTTTCTGTGGTCACTTAACACATGCCTCTTTGTTTATATGACATTCTGAGCAAACTATGTAGCTGCTATTCTATACATGCCTAATTGGGAGTAGGTCCTATTGAGGTCAGTAGGACTTACTTCTGAATGAGCATGCCTAGGACGGCATTGTGCATGTCTTAAATCACATCAGCTTATAACATTTTATGCAATAATAGTTCTACAAGCTAAAAACATGTTTTTATATAGAAACAGCTATCCACAAATGGGAGGAATTTCATAGCCAATCTTAAAGAGATCAAGAGAATCTGGAGGCTTAAATATATAGCTGGCAATGGGCCAGGCCCATTAAGTACAGTTGAGAGGATTTTAATTCATGCTCTTATATAACTAATAGCCATCCTATTTGATTAGTCTGTGATTCTTTTAAAAAGACAATCACAGAGGGATCTGCCTCTGTTGAATGGGATGGAAATGTCTTCAGAATTGTTATAGTGGGAGTTAGTCATTTAAAAAAAACACTTTACATGACTTAGGTAGATCACAACCATAGTAAAAGGAAGCAAGAACTGACTGAGCTTCTCCCCTCCCATATTCTTTTTAAAAGCCACAGTCTTACCACTTAGAGCAAAATATTTGCCTATCGCTTTTTCTCCCATCAATTGCATTTCTCTCTCTCACCCCACCCCACCCTGTTCCCCTCTCCACTGAATCTGTTCCTGGCAACGCCACATCCCCGTATGTTGGTCTTGGCCGGCAAAGTATACCCACAGCTGCTATATCCTTGCACCTCCCAAAGAGTTCACCTGCAAGGGCTCTGCTGCCTTCATCCTGGCTCCTAGGCGTTTCATTCAGCCAGTGCAGCAGCAGCAGCAGCAAGAACTCCTTCAGACCGGCAAACAGTTCCTTCCCTACAAGAGCTGCAGCTGCTACTGCTGCCGCCTGGACCGGCCAGAAGGGGATGCCGGGGCAGCAGCGTGGAAAGAATGCTTCAGCATAGCTAAAAACAAAACACTTCAGTGTGGCATCCTGAAAGCACTCAAGCACTAACTAGTGGCAAGCTGTCAAAGCTGACCCAAAAGCTTTTTCCACCCGCTCAGCACAGGAGAGCTAGTTCTGCACTGGGCTTCCTGGTGATAATGGTTAAATAAATGATTGCCTGGTGTGTGTGTGTGTGTGCATTAATTCATTCATCTTATAGCTGTTAACTCATGAATACAAGGAAGGATTAGGCATGCAAGGACATCTTGATAAAACTTACAAAATGCACCAAACTTTAGGAAACTTTTCAAAGGCAAAATAAACAAAAGAAGGAAAGGTGGAGCAAAGGAAAGGAAAGGAAAACAAAACACAGAGAAAGCGGCAGATCTTCTGACAACTTTACAATGAAAAGTAAAAAAAAGTCAAGGCTCTCCAATTATACACCACCAGCTTCCCCCTTTCCCCACCACTCACAGAATTATAATCATGAGTCCCCTGATTATGCACATTCTATTACACATTATATAAGCCTAGAAGAATGTGAAAAAGCCATTACCAACAATCAATTCATTGTACGACGTGTTCATGCACTCACACACACACAGCCCCACTCACTCACTCAATATTTCCTACCGTTCTAATTGCAGTTGGGATTCCTGATTCATCGACTGGGCCAATCCCGGCATAATGTGGTGCTTTAATGACTGTGACTTTCTTCTCTTCTTCCGAAGTTCTGCAGATTGGTATTGTGCTGGTGGTACTGCTGCCGCCAACAGAATGAGCATGCTGTGAGTATGTCTCTGCAGATTCTACAAAGATAATGTTAACACAGCGCTGTATAACCATTTAATTAACATGCTTCATCTCCGTTATCAGACTAGGCACTTTCAATGTGGCAAACTGACACAGAATTAGGAAGATGTTTCATGATACTAGATATTGGATGAATTGGAGTTGGGCCTCTGTGCTCAGGGGGACTCAAACTCCGTAGCACACCACATGCTCTGTTTCTTTCTAGAAGGTTCCAGCTATGTAGTGCCTAGTTATTTTTTTAGAATCTTTAGAAACAAATTACTTTTTGACCCGCCTCATTTCACCCTTTCCATTTCCCTGCTATTTTATAAGGTGCAAACATTTATTTCTGCTATATTAAGAGTTCAATTATTGGGAACTTATTGTTCAGATGATAACAAGAAGCAGCACCTATATCTTTGCAGTGTCCTTCACATGCCCCCATAAAATGCCCTGGGATGAGAATGATTCTGGGTAATTTAGGGGTTAAGAAAATGGTGGCTGGGTGCCACTGGCACCAACTCCAGGGGGTCCTGGGTGCCTGCAAACTTTTCACTGTGGGTGCCTGCCCTGCGGCACTGACTGGGCCAGGGTCTCGCCCTCCGTTGCAGGGCTTCTGTCGGGGCCTGCTGTGGGCGTGGACATGCACACGCTCTGCCGCCGCTGCGAAAGCACAGAAGCGGCACCAGAAGGCAGCTGTGGCACACAGCTTCACGTTGCGGCACACAGTGCTAAGCTCCCACAGTCTGGGGCCCAAGTCGGCACCTCTGCTGCCAGCAATATAAAGCTATGATGCTTCTACTGCTGCTGCCAGCAATATAAAAGCAACACATACACACACATCCCTGCCACCATAGCTTAAGAAAATGTTTTTATGTTGCACACATTATCCCCTGCAGAAATCAGAGAAATATCCTTCAGATTCATGGCTTACAAAGGGAGCAGTGTCATTCAGAGGGACATTTCATTATTCAGTGTACAGCATTTATTTTTTTTAAATAAATGTATGTTATTTGTTTATATGGTAACTCACCCATTGTTCTGCTCTGTTGCAGGAGAACCAGGCTTGAATTGAGTGAGACTGGTGGGGAATATCCTGAAGGGGAAAAAGGCCTTTGAAAGTGGCTCATGGGACTGGTTGCTGAACTAGAGTTCCCATTCACTGTTATCTGAGCCTGAGAGGTAGAAAAGAAACAAAGCAAAAATCACATCCCAGTAAATTAATCGTAGAACTGTCCAAATCCTACCATCCATGTACAAAAGGTGAAGAATTAATTGCTATCCCTATAGCAAAGATCCAGCTGTCAGATTCTTAGCTATAACAGTCCGTGTTCAGGATTATGTTCCCTATGCAACCCTGTTCTATTCCCCCTACAAAAAACAGCATGCTGGAATTATGGGAAGGCATCAAGAAAGTCCTAGGTCAAAGCAGTACAAAATGAAAGAGACAGTAAAACTTGTACTTCCAATTTTCTCTTGAAGGCAATTTTCTCTTCCATTTCCAAGTGCTTAAATCTTATTGCCATTCACTTGAAGACAAAGAAAAAAGATGCCAGCAAGAAGAGCTGAAATCTCCTTCAAATATTGTGGCCAGAATCTGGATGCAAACTAGATGTGATGGTCAAGTTTAACCCACAGCATGTTCTAAAAATATAATACATGGCCAAAGTTATCCATTGTTATGTGGTTAACATTCTAGGCAATGAATTTTGTCACACCTTACCTTTTTTTGGGGGGGGGGGAATAAGTCACTGCCAATATTGAGGCATGCTTTGATTTATTAAGATCACACAGCTGCTGTTTTCAAACCACTTAACATGCTGCTTTATAAAATCAGAATAATGAGTAGCACTGAAGCTTTTTTTCAGTGCATGTCTACTCAGAAATCATTGGGGTTTGGCTCATGTGTAAGTGTGTGTGGGATTGCAGCTTTAGAAACCAATGGCTACAGATGAAGAAACCTTACTTTGTGTGATGCACCAACTTGCTTTTCCTTAGCACTTCTGGTTGACTTGTAACCTTACGTATAGCAAGGAGGTAACATGCCTGAAGTCATGCAAGCTTTCTAACCTTGTACCCATTTACTTGGATTAAAATCCCACTGAATTCAAGCATTCTGGTTAAGTATACCAAAGATTTCATTTACATTTGTCATGTTAACCCTTACGGCATGATACTAGATTATAACGGCTTTTCATTCAGAAAAGTCTTTTAGAATCTACTGTTTTATTATCTTGTAATACAGTGACCTATAAAATATTAGGCATATTCCAGCTTGTTTTAAGAGTGTGACCTGTATCTATAGGATGCTGCATTTGAAATTAACTAAGCAAGTTGCTGATTTTAACTGATGTATGTATATATCACATGTATTAGACTTTTGAGTTATACATAAGGACATGTGTATTTAAACAGTTGGAGGGAAGTGACTTAAGAATAAAGAAAATGCATTCCTGGAAAAGAAAAGAAACAATACATTTTGTAGCAAGTGAATGTCAGAATATCCATAGTTTTATTCCTGGAAGACAAGAATGCTTAAGAGGGGAAATGTTAGTTGGAGAAAAAGTGAAAATCAGAAGCAAACTCATGCAGTCAGTGATCACTGCTAATGGAAGATAATGTTGGGTTAAGTGCTGTACTAATCACACACCTTAAAATCCATTTTTGAGGCATACATCATAGTGGTCACTCAGTAGTTTCTGACAGGTTTGTAGTTGTACTAACATTCTGTTTGAGCATTCTATCTGCATGTGCATTTATCTAACATCTTAAGATAGTTCTGCCTACATTTCAAATGTCACTTCCTTTTTAGCACAGTGAGACTGAAGAATAACCATTACAAGATTCGTTCAGGGCTTAATTTGAGCAAGAGTTTTCCAGAGTAAATCCCCAAAGAGTCTGTTGCACTGCCAATGCTTGGCACTGGAACATAAGGAGCAGAGATAAATGAGACAGCATCTTCAAGAATGTGCAAAGTACTTTTCCCTCGCTACTATGAGCTGCTTTGACTGTGGCACTGTTCCAACATGAACTGTGTGTGTCTTGTGTTTCCTGTTTCATTGCACCACCATTACAACCAAAAGACAACTTCTACAATTCTCACACTTCGGTGGGATCCATGCTCCCCGATAGGCTGCCTGTGCATTTCTTAGGTAGGAAAGATCCAAATGGGGTGAGAGGATGTTGTGGAGAAACAAGGAACACAGGTGACTTGTGCTTCTTGTTCACCACACCTCCATGCACAAACCTACCTGTCTCCACAACCTGCCTCTAAATTGATGGATCAGAACTTCTAGACAGAAGGTTAAAATTAAAACAGGTATTGTAAAAAATACTATTATACCTCAGCCTTAACTACGAATACTTTAATTATCAGTAATGTTACAATTTTAAAAAAATTAAAATAATACTGTCATGTATTTTTTTAAAATCCAGAATAAAACAATAATTATTAAACACAATATAATTAAAAAGCAGTGCAGCAGATAAAATAATGTTCAGCTTTTTTAAGGCCTGGGAAAATGAGGATAATAAATATTTATCTAAGACCTGATACTTCCCTGGGGAAGAGTATTCCAAACACTATTTTTTATGTCGCGAGCGATTCAGGAGCACATCAGGTTTCTGACTAATTATCCAAGGAAGCTACCATCACATCTATCACAGGAAGCATCACTCCCCCAGAGTATTGCGATTATTGACCAGCAAATTTAGATTGCCTTTACATGTAGCGAGTTTGAAATTTTCTCGTTAAGGAAAGTTATAGAACCCGAGTGGGCCATTTCCAGCATGCTCATCGAGTAAAAGGGACAAGAACAAGGATTATCTCTTTTCCACTTTGATAGCCTTGTTGAACAAAATGGGAGGAGGAAAGAGGAAGGATAATTACATGAGCTCTGGCAGCAGTGGTGGTTAAGGTGGTGGCATCTGACACAGCAGACATCTGGCTCAAGGTTGGGGAAGGTGTTTCAGAACAGTCAGTAGTATCATAGTTACAGCTCTGGAGATCATCTAGAATGGCAGTGGAGGACTCACTCACCGGGCGAGAGGAGTACTCACTCATGGCTGAGTCGGTCATAACAGAGGCCATTTCAGTCCTGTGGATAGTACTGTCAGGAGCTAGGAAAGGGTATGCGTATGAAAAACGTGAAAGGGCCAGGGTTCTATACAAGCGTGACGGCCAAAAATCATCCCGTGTTGGCAAAATAAATGATGTTACGGGGTGGGTGCCACTGTCGGGTGAGAGAGAGGGTCTGTTAATCGATACCAATGAAGGAGGTGGTGAAGGAGGCAGTGGCGAAGCTTCTGCTGAAGTTTGTCTGTGTGTCTGTGAAGCATTTACCTCCATCACATTGGCAGTTACTTTCTGGTTTCCAAGCTGAGTTTTGAGAAACAAAAGAACAAATAAACATATTACTAAATTTATTTATTTTTTTACTCTTTTCCTTACCCTTTTGTTGTATACAAGAGTTCTCAGAAATCAAAAAACCCCACACACCATGTGTTTTCTAGCAGTCTTAGGAAGTACACAGTCAAATAGATTAGGAAATAAACAAACTCTGTATTACAAAAGAAAACACAGTAAGTGAATTTGTCAAGTATTAATGGGAAGCAATGCCAGAAACTACAGTGTGTTGGAGTAAGCCTGATGTTCATTTCCAAGATTTTAATTGTTTGACGTTTAATTCAAATAGTGTTCCGCCTGTTTATCTGCCACAAACCTTAAAAGGTTTTTCTTCCCATATACAAAATTGGAATTGCCCTTTGGGCCAATAATTGTAAGCTTAATTCTCAGCCATATCACTATTTCCATAGTAGTAACAAAAATGTCTCATTTTAGGACTAGGCAGCTGACCTTCTCAGCCAATGGTAAAACGTATCACAATATTAGCCACTTTCACACACTATGCATAGGAAGGGGGCTCTACACAATGAAGTTAAAGCAGGACTGAATCCTGGTTATGCCCCATTTCATAAGTATCCCTGCCCACCTGCCCAAATATCCATGCACCATGTGCAACAAACCCATTTTATGCCAGAGTGACTTTTTCCAATAAGGGAAGTGATAGAGAAATGCACTTGAAAGCGTGGGGTAACATTTGCTTAAGGCAACAATATCTAGCCTCCCTAAAAACAAAAACAAATCAGAAAGCATAGCTAGCCAACATTGTCTGTTTTCCCTATAAACAAATTGGGATCAACACTCAGTAGCACTCAATAAACCAGTCATCTGAATTGACCTAAAACCTGGACCTCAGTACACTTTAACAGGAAGTTCTCTTGTACAAAGTAAGTTTTTGTAAAACTTTTTTTTACAATTAAAAGAAATCACAACTTCAAATTTGCAAATGTCTGTGCTGCAGGTTGAACCTTTTTTTTTAAAAAAAAAACCCTGTAAAGTCTAGAATTCACAAGTCAGCAGACTGATGACCCTGAGCTAATTGACTAAAAATGAGGAAAATATTCTTTTTAAGAATGAAGGCAAAATAATGGTTCTTAAATAGCACAGATAGTCCTAGAAAACAAAAAGAGCGAGTGGGGTTGGGAAGTGAAGCTACCATGGAAAATGCTCACTAGGTAAAAACCCAAGACTGATGTAATCACCATTGCTACTCAAAAGGTACACTGAAAGTTAATATACAACCTTGAAGGCAGCTGGGTAGACAACTCAGAGGAAACTTGATGTTCCTAAGCAGTTAATGTAGCAAACTATTTTAGAAATAAATAAGTAAGTATGTATGTATGTATGTAACTTCCAGGTCTAATTTATAAAATCTGTAACAGTGTCAACAGGAACATAATGGGAGGGGTGTTTCCAGCTTCCCCACTATAAGAAGCTTCTGCAGGGAAGGGACTGAAGAACATCATGGGAATGGTGTTTCTTGGATTAAGGTGAAACTGTTATTTATTTTTTCTTTTGGATGCTGCATGTTGTTTAAGTAATCTTGTTCTATTTATAGCTCTGAATTTCTTTGGGTACATTATGATAGTTGCTATCGTTTTGCTATGCTATTACGAAACAGTTTTTGTAGTGTTTGGGATGTATCCCTGTTTACTTTGTTGTAAACCACTTTGAGCATGGTTTTTGTGTGTGTGTGTGTGAAAAAGCAGCATACAAATAAAATGAATGAGTGAATGAACAGTGAGCATGATCTAAAGCCATGTTTCCTCTATGAAGTGAAATTTACTTTTCAAGCTGAGAAATTGTCCACTGAATATGCAGTTGAGAGAACAACAGGGATTTATTTGCACATTCAATTGTGAGTATGATGCCCGGGAACCTAGAGCAATGTATATGGAAGTCATGGCTTTCCGGATAGCACACTCTCAAATTAGAAATATCTTACAATGGAAACAGGTAAATGTGAAGTTGACAAATATTGAGGGTTTGCAGGGGACAGTAGTGGGGATGAGAGGGGGAAACAGTTCTGTTCCGCAAGCAGAGCAGTAGTATTGGATACAACATATAAACTTAGGTTTCTTCATACTTCCTTTTCTTTTAATGTACTATAGGCAGGGTGGCAAGCCTATCAGTGATAAAATAATATGATTAAAACCATATCATTGCACTCCCACGGCCAAGGACCCATGACTGGAAGCTGCAATTGGTGGAAGACAACTGGTCCAACACACTGGCCTCAGGCAAGGCAAGACTGGTTTTGCCCCAATCTTCCTTTCTAGATATTCATTGCTCAGACTTTGACCTGACCTTGACCTGCTGCTGATCCTTCCCAGAAAGGTCTTGCACGCCTTATTATAGGCTGTTTCCTACCATCACTTGTTTAAACTTCTTCTGCATGCACCTGAATTCCACAGGAAGTATATATACACTGTCTGTGTATTGATTTGTAATCATTCTCCAATAAAAAATATTAAGTCTGATAAGAAGTGTTCCCTCACATGCTACATTTTTTAGAAAAGTAGTTGTAAAGCACCACAAGAACTTATCTGTTGTAAAAATTCCTTCTCAATTCCTCATAACATGGTGAAAACCGATACCCTACAGCTCTTTAACGTTGTTTTCTAGGATATAGGGAACGAGGGGCATATTCATAAAGAATTATCACCATGTAAGTATGGAAGATAAAAGTCACTTTGCTGTGATTTTTCCATGTCAAAAAAACAAGATGTTCATGAGACCACTATTTGTGAAATGGAAATTCCCCCCCAAAAAACTTGAATCCAAACACGTTGTGACTACTCTTAGATTTTTGGACCATGGCCTTGGATAAGCACAGTGTGCATATTACAAAACTCTGCACCGAGATATATTTCCCAGATTGCTTATATAGGCAATTAACATTAAGTATGTAGATACAGGTATATTATAAGCACTGTGGACAATTTCAGATTTTAATAAGAGGTTTGTGAATGGGTGCATGATAATGACACCAAATTGCTGGCCTTGCTTCAAAGGAACAAGACACGATTAAGATTCTAAGATGAAAAAAGTGAACTGATTGTTGTTAATTAACACATAAGAAAAGATAGCACACAAAACTCAGATTTTAACACACACACACACAAACACACACACTTGGGTAAAAATACCTCTTGCTTTAATTGTTAAGAGGGTCATGCTCAACATTTTAAAATTTGGTTGCTTAAAGTTAGGTGTAAAAGTTTTTCCAATTTTCAGTCTTCATGGAACTAGTCTAGTTTTATGAACACTTGTATTCCTTTGGGTCCCTTGTTAATGTCTGTAAACTTCTGATAATACAAAAGAACAGCACCAACAGCTGCATGAAAATATGCTGTGTTTTGAAAAATCAAGCCCCCCTTTTCGTTTTTAAAAATCTTCAATCTTCTGCACTTTCCCAAGCACAACCTCTTTTGCACATGTAGGACAATCATCCATGATCTAGTAATTGGTAACATAAAATTTCACAATATTCTTTAACTATTCTTTTGTTAGAATGTTTACATCTTAATGCTAATACGAACCTACTTGGCTCATCTTTCCAATACATTGCACTACAATATTGGTGGCTATGGTGAGCTCTTCCTACACAGTGTGAAGATTATGTGTATTTTCCACCCTCCCACAGATGGGAAAGGGATCTAGTTTCCAAAATACATAAATTCAAATCCAGGCATCTTGTGTCAAAACAGCAATACATGTTTTACAATCTAAAAGAAACAACACTTGTCTCAACTGCACACCTCTTCATGCAAGTATACTGCAGCATCTGCACTAGTGGTTTCCCTTAAACATAAGCACACCTTAAATTCTTGTGGATAGATACAATGGCACTCTAACATATGCATATTCACCAGGAATCTTCATGCTGTTCACACACTTCTTAGTGCAGCAGTAAGCACACATTCTTAGTGCAGGAATGACTACACAGGGCCCTTTCCACATGCTTTCTCACCTTTGTCTGGGCACTCACCTAGAACCATGAACATACTTGTCATTAGGATTCAGTTTACATGTCCTATAACTTCTCTCAAAACTGGAAGTTTGAAATACATTTTGCTTTTGACTGAGACGTATACAACAGGTCTTATAGGCCTTTTCCTATAAGGAAACTAATTCAATTCCGTATTTTTCTTCTACTGACACTTCAAACTTTCTGTAAAGTGTCTAACCTCGTTGCTGAAATAAACCCACATTTCCCTATCCAATTATTGCATACCTACTCATAACACCTGCAAACATTTCTGTGCCTGAGGCAGTACAGAAAATGGCAACCCACTCCCAGTCAGGGTGCACTATATTCAAGACTAGTCAGATCAGAAAGACAGGAATTGCCACAGTACCTCACATTTTCAGTAACAATACAATAATAAATGAAAGTAACAAATTGCTTCCCTTTCATGACACCCCAAACCAGCTGCCCTGGGCAGATGTTTCACTCTTCCTAACAGTAGGACTGGCCCTGACTGCCATTACAATAACTGTGACCCAAACCAATATGTAAAAATTCCAGGTACCTGGTAGATGTTACGATCTGCATGCCAATGAGAGCTTTAAATAGGATACCTAAGGTTTAATTGTGGCAAAGTAAATGATTGGACGGATGAACCTGACAGACTCATTTTATTTTACTGATATGGAATTCACTAGTAATTTCTCCTATGAGCTCCCCACCAAAATAAGTGAGAGCTTTACTAAAAATTCCTTAGTGGATTTTGCCCTTAATGTACTACTAAAACCATATTTTTTATCAGAAATTGCAAGGTGCCTTTATTTCATGAAGACGTGATATATATATGATATGCATTTCCTGAATGCTTTGGCCCAGTGTTGAAAATACCAACTCAGCTTTCTACCAAAAAGACGGATTCATACTAAAAGTGGAAGAAATAAATGTGAGTGGCTCATACCACTTCCATAAAGTAAGCCTGCAGTGAAATCCAAAGGCCATCCACCACATAATAAAAGCAGGAAAGCAAAAAAGCCCCTTCCCCCAGTCACAAGTGCTTCTTTCCTGGTTTCCTGGAGAAACGTAAGCTGGGCCTTGGTTTATGTTTTACCAAGAGATTGCCAAAATAAATGTTTTTACAAAAGCTGGTAACATTTGGAGGCTACTAAAAGTAGCTCCTTACTGGAATGCAAGTCTCTAGGCGATTCAAGTAATAACATCCCCGCTTGCTTTTTCAATTGTGTGGGCCCCCCAATGTGCCATTTTTACTCATTCCAGTTTCTCAGAGCAGAGGCAGAATGGCAAAGAATGCTCAGCTCTGTCTGCTGCCCAAACTAATCACCCTCTTGCTCATTTAAAAGCCCCTCTGCAGATTGGCACATATGCTTTGCTTGCCTCCATCTTCCATCTTGGCTGGGGTCCAAACTGTCCTATGGGATTTGGAGTTTATTTTTGAAACTGAAGTCAGCTTCAAAAGTTGTTTCCCATGTTGAGCCAGGTCTCCCCCCACCCTTGGGCAAATGCCAGTTTTATGCTCCCCGCACCATGGCACACAAAACTAGTTGGGACCATTTTGGATCCTGGGCTTTCAACATTTTGATTCTAGGGGTTCAGGACACGAACATCATGACAACCAAACTATCCGCTTTTATTCTGATTAATAAAAGTAACACCTGTACTAATATTAATACAGTTGTAACAATTGTTTAGCTTTCCCATAGCTCTGTCTGTATAATGATTTATGGTAACTCACTTTTAAAATATATAAATAAAACAGTTCTATAGCAACCTTGATCAGATCAGATTCTAGGGTGCTGTACAGCATTTGCAGATCCTGATTCAATTATATTATGAATCCTCATATCAGCTCTGAGGCAGTTGCACTTCTTGGCTCAAACATTAAATAGCACCCTCTCCATATCATCACAATCGAGCACTGGCATCTGGCAAGTCATTAGACCAGAAAGAAACAACAACACCACACTGTTACTCCTCCTCCTCTGACGTGTCACTCATCAGAGGATTTTATCCTTTTGGAATTGGACTCTTTATGAAATACTTTTCTGTTAGCCATACCGTTCCATTGCTTGCATTTAGTATACCAAAGAGTGCCGTCAAAAATAATAAAAATTGCTGAAGACATCAGAACGGTTGACCTTGTTCAGTGATCCTGTTTCTAATGAGGCATATCTTATGGGTGACTGGGGTGTGTGTGCAGGGGCAGAGATAACCCCTCTGATTAACATAGGGGTGCTTTTTTCAAACTTGTATTTTAAACAGCAGAGCCTCTAAGGAGCATGGCGATCAGAGCAGCTTGTGTGAAGTGTGAACACACTCACTCAAGATGTAATTAATGCCAATATCCCTAGCAATTCAAGCGCCTACATAAATTAACAGCTCAGTCTTCTGCCTTTGTTGTGGAAGCCTTGTAATCTGTGCACCACTAAGTGCTGGATTTAGATGCATCTTGTACAGCCACTTTTATGTAATTAAAGAAGAATTTCATCTGTAAAGAACGACCACAGAATTCTCACCATGGCAAAACAAGCACAACAGCTGGAATCCAGGTAGATTGGCACACATACTTTTGTTTGAAGGGTTTCCTGATTTATTTATTTTTTGTTGAGCCCCTTGGACTTAATGGAATGCTATGCTGGTGTGTTTCCTAACCTTTGGAGACAGGTTTTTTTTTGGGGGGGGTAGGTCTGTAAGGAGGAAGGCAGGGGTAAGTGGGGAGAAAAGCCATGCACACATAGAAGAGAAAACATGCCCCTCTGGATCCCAGGCACTTCCTTTTAGGATTTCAATATCTCCAAGCAATGTCATTCAGGTGTCACTCAGACTGCCTTCCCTACAAAACTGAATTTTGCAATACCTAAGACACAGGCAATAAGATGCACACTTAACAGGTACCTAAACATCACTTGTTCCTTCCCTCTCTCCATGTACTAAGGCAGGCCATAAACATCTTTCAAAACCAATAAAAAATAAACAAACAGCAACACTGTTTTCAATACGGTGTCTCAGGTAGTTTTACCCAGGAAGTGTAAACCACTACTCAGAGCCAGGTGAGTAGACTAAAGAGAAAAAGGTTAGGTGACACAGGAAAGATCTAAAATAAACAAGAGAGAAACATAATATACCACATTGCATTCTGTGGACTGTGCGGAAGGAACTGTAGACATTTGTTGCATATTGTTTGGAGGCGTCTCTGAAGTGTCTGGAGAAAGCCTAGGTGGATGTTGTTGGCTTTCAGGCGCCGCTTTATTATCAGGGATGGGAGCTATCTGAATGGAAAGAGATGCTTTGTGTATCTCAGGTACTGGGTTACAAGCAGGTGAGACAGGCCTCCGTGGAGATGCTGGTGCTTCAACAGGCACAGGCTGCTGCTGTACACAAGAAGGAATACTACTAGATGCATTTCGTGCCCTAGTTAATTTCAGGGCAGAAACTCTACGTTTTTGACCTGGTTGTTTGTGGCCTTGGCGGAAACTTGTTCTAATTCCAGCTATTGTTTTTGTGCTGTAAACAGAGGCCAGTGGCTTAGTGGTTTTGTATGTGTAGGACACACTGCTGTTAGATTTTTTAGAATAAACTGCCCTCCGTATAAACTCCTTGTTAGTACAGTGGTCAGCATCAGGAGATTTCTTAGTTTGTTTGGTTGTTACGGACCGGGAGTTAATTTCGCTCTTCTTGTGACTAGTTATTCCAGATCTACTCAAACTTTCTTTCCTAGGAGGAAGTGGGGGGGCCTTGTGTGCCAAAAGCATCCACACAACAAAATAAATATTACAGGAGAAAGAGAGAAAGCAAAACATTAGCAGGAAAGTAAACAGAGATAAAACGTGTCACTTCTTAAGCAGAGATACCGACACAAATCCAGCCAATGGTTTTGAATCAGGCCTCCACATTCTTCATCATTCCAGATTGTAAACATTTTATTTTGATGTTTGGAAAGCCAGGATGCATATATTAATGGCAAATTCATTGTGAGGTCAATACTGACCCATTAATATGAAGCACCCCCCTCTTGGGATCAATATTGCTAGTTATCACCTTTAAATTATAGAGATGAAAATTAACAAGATGGATCACTGGAATCAACAGACTGTTCTGATGGAAATTAATGTATAGCCCCTTAAATTTTCTGGTCTACAGTAATAGAAACAGTGTGCGTGCGTGTGTGTGTGTGTGCGCGCGTGCGCTCATGCATGCATGTGTGGGTGAGTGGGGGAGGGGGAAGTATCTTAAGTAATTTGTAGAATGGGTGAATGTTTCAAATTTATGTCAAACTCTATACTTGGGGCTACAAAAAATAACTGTGCTGTTGTTCCAACACCAGGCATATGTTTCAACCTGATGAACACTGCATAGCTGTGCTTTATTCCTTGAAAGGAATTCAGTGCATGAGTGAAGCAGCAGCTGTGCATCCAAACCAGTATTTGTATGCACAGCCAAAACAGAGGTCATACTACAAACCAATGCAATAATGTCAGGAGAGCACCCCAAAAGCAATAATCAAATGGAAACTGCCTCTCCTTACTTCATGAAATCACAGTATTAAACTTTAGAATTTCACATAATCTGTGTGAGTCTGCATATCTGCCATTTTACCTGAGCTGGCGATCTCTTTTCTTGTAGGTTTGGCCGGACACTTCGAAAGCCTTTTGCTGCAAGAGAGGAGCTGCTAGTGTCGCCATTCAGTGTTTCTCTACTCCCACTGTTAAATGATCTCCAAGCTTTTATATGAAAAGAAATCCAAGCAAATTTATTTCTGACAAAAGATTTGCTTTGATTATGTCAAGTAACTGAAATGAGCTCTACAATGACTGGAATCAACATAATATAGACGATGTGGCACAAACGTGAAAGAAGTCTAAGTGATATAATGCCCATACGTCAATAACAAAGGGTACATTCATAGTATTTGCAGCCAGTCTGCCAGATTACAGTAGAGGAAGATGGCAGACAAGTGCTGGCCCATTCCATCGGCTCAGTTGGAACCAATTGCCATTTGGATCTTCCTCTCCTATAACTATTTTCCTAAGTGGTTAGGCAGTCTGTTCATTAATGTGACTTTATGGGGGGGAAAGTACCGGTTTTTGCTTGTTTTGCTGTTCTCTCTCTATCCTCCCCTGCTTTAAATCATGTCCTGTGCTATTTTTCTAGAAAAAGAGGTCCTGGAACTCACCTCCCTTGTTCGTTTTTAATGGCAATGGCACCCACCTGTGAGGTGCTGGAACTGAGTTCCGGTGCATTATGGCTGGGGGGAAAACCCCTAGTAGGACTATAGGCCTACAGGCACAGGCTATGTTGTTTTTATAATAAATATGTATAAAATGCCTAGAAAATACTAGACATTACAACATCATGGGAAGCCAGAAGCAGTGCTGCTGAGCTCCTGACTAGGTCAGGATTTCATGATGGTGTTGCTTTCTATTGTTTTCCTTTATATCAGTCTCTTAATCCCAAAGACTTTTACCCAATTTACCCACTGAATTCAAGGGGACTTGAAATGAGGATATCTGTATGGGATTGCACCGTAAATATAGTGTAGCTGTATATGCCTGGCAGGTGAGGAGTCTAGGTTGCAATTGCCTCTGGATTATGAAGCTTAACTAGGGGGCCCTGGGCAAATCAGTACCCTTCAGCCAAATCTATGCCTTCAAGTAACTGTGTGGATAAAATGAGATAAATTCCACACATGGATTATAACTGTTGGGAGAGGAAAGGCTAGTTCTAGATTCTTCAGATAACACTAAAAAATAAATAAATGCTCAAATTGGAACAACATTCTCAGATGTTCCAATCCTTCAGCTTTTGCTTATGTTGTTCACTTATTTGCCACACTTGGTTTGGTTTTTACATGCATCTGCCCTCAGTCACTTCAAGAGAATGCATGGGTACTCCATTTGTACAAGCCTCCTAGATGTAGCTTCCAGCAAAAACGGCTGCCCCCATGACTTGTTTTGCCACTAAATGATGCTCAAGAGATCTATGGATTCCTTGTGTTGCAGAAGCAGCAGTCAAAGGCATGGAGCGGGGTGAGAAAAACTTGCAGCACAATGATATGTCATATGTTGAATATTCCTAGGGAAAAGTCACGGGGCTGGTATTTTTCGTGGCATTTCTGTGGCATTCATGACGCCCAGTCCTGTCCTTGAACAACGGGTATAAGTTGGAGCAAAGCTTTTATTTCTAAATTTAAATTTTGTCATAGGAAGGTGCTTCCTGCTGAATCAAACCATTGGTCCACCCAGCTCAGCAGTGGGCACACCAACTGGCAGCAGCAATCCAGGGTGTCAGACAGGAATCTTCCCCGGTCATATTTGCAGTGCTTTAGGTTTGAATCTAGGACCTTTTGCATGCAGAGCCTGTGTTCTACCTCCAAACAGTGATTTGGGTGTAAGGGTATAGTTTGCCTTTGACTCAGATGCTTGGCAAACATTGACTTAGAGAGGTGAAGAAACGCAAAGCGTATATACAGTACATGGCTTCCTTTAGGAAGATGGAAGAGATGCAGTAGGATTAGACTGATTGCTGCAGCTAGCAGATTTAATGTTGGCTAAAAGGACCAGTAAAGCCCTTATTAACTGAAAGCTGTTCCAAATTATATCTCATGCAGCAGTACAGTCTTTCTGGTGTAAGGTTACAGAATTACCCATTCTATGCCCACTGGCACCTTAAAAACCTCATGTTATACACCTGCAAGAACAGATTTCTTCTGTTTCACTACCACTTCGTAACTGAAGATAATAAGCGCCTTCTGCTCTAAATTACATAGAAATGTTGGTATGTAATGTAGGGTCTTTTTGGATGAGTGGTCTGCATTTAAAAAAGCCATTAAGAAAGCAAAAAAATTAGGTTATCATCCATTATATAAAGGCCAGCAAATGTAAAAGAAAGCCTTTCACACGTATCAAAAGTCTTTAGTTCAAGATTTAGAGTCTCAAAATTAGTATAGTTTGGCTAGAAAAACAGTGGGGAGGGGGTTTAAATGCATGCCTTATTTATTCCACTCACAGTGTTGTTATATTCAGCTTAAAATAACAGCAACCTATTTACCTGAATCTGGTGACTGAGAATCAAGTCCTAAAGAAAGAGAACATCAAAGTTAATATGTGGAAAGTACAGTTAGCATTCCTACTATATGCTTTGATACCACTGTGGTAGACAAGGGGTAATTCACTTACCAAAAATTATTGGCACACATACTTTAATGACTCTTACTATACCGGCATATGTAGCCAAGGATCTTTTTTTCTAATGACCACAATCTTAAGCATATTTAAGTTGGGCATAAGCACTGCTGAGCTCTGAAGTAAATTTTGCTAAGTAAATATGCACAGCATCAGACTGAATGGCTCATTATGCCATTTTTGCTCGGTCAAAGAGCCCTCTGACCTTCATTAAAGTTATGTGGCCCAAAACAAGAGTGAACAAGCATAACACAACAGCACTTTTGCTTCAATCTCACACTGGTTCAGCTTGGATGAGACATTAAACCATAGTTTAGCACTACACAAGTGAGCATCAGACACATATACTCCTTTTTGCTCTATGTTCAGAAGCACATAATGAGCACAGTGCCTCCTTAACCTAGCATAACCTATTATGCTATTATTAACAACCCAATATCATAAACTTATGTGCAGACCAGGGGAATTGGACCCATATGACCTTGCCAGGTCAATTTGTTTTAAGAGATGCCAGCAATAGAAAAACCATTCAAATCTCAAGTAACTAAAAGTTAGGGGGAAACTAAACTAAGGCAGGGCATTCTAACGTTACTATTGTCAGTAACATTGTCGGTGACCTTATTGATAGACAATGTATGAACCTCTACCATGGTGCCCTTCTTCATAGAAATTGATTGAAATCCCTGCTCCTTTGTTAGTCTTTGATTAATTACGTGAGGGTGCTTTAAGATGCATTAGAGAAAATTTTACAATTGCAGAGGATTTGCTCTATGGCAGGCATAGGCAACCTCAGCTCTCCAGATGTTTTGGGGCTACAACTCCCATGATCCCTAGCTAACAGGACCAGCGGTCAGGGATGATAGGAATTGTAGTCCCAAAACATCTGGAGGGCCAAGGTTGCCTATGCCTCCTCTATGGAATCAATCTCTTTAAAACAGCTATATGATAGTAGATGTAGGCTGGAAAGGGCACGTTCTTCATGAGGCAGTGTCCAATTTACCCTTTGCAAATTTCCTTATGTCAGCTTAGTAAGGAGCTACAAAGCATGCATTGATTAACTGAAATTCCACTTCTCTTCTGCTACCTATGCACAACTTGGGCGATTGGAACACAGGTAAATAAATCAGTGCTTATGGCTCCATTAATTCACACTTTCTGAAGGCTACACTTCAGGGCTACTGTGGTTCTGCTTTATTTTGTATTAGTTTTATTGCTGTTTTATTAGATAGAAATTAAATGATACTATTCTTCTTATTCAGTCCATGTCATTCTCTAGTTGCTTTCCAGAGCTATTGTAATTGAATATAAAATTATAAGAAGATTTTTCTCAACTTTACAATTAAGGTGACTATTAACAACACTAATGATTTATAGCTGGAAATTTTACTGAGATCTGTTTCTGTTGATGAATATTCGTCTAGGTATGTTACATTATATTGCATAATTAATCTGTTTACGGTGAAAGGCCAGGACAATGAAGCTAGAGTTGTCACTTTAACATTCTTCATTTTCTTGGGCTACTGCCAAATGCAAATCTTTAAAAAGCTGCTTTTAAATGTTTATAGCAAAATGGCCACAAACCTTTAAGTCCAACATGGTTTCTACTATTTTGGCATTGGAAACCTTTAAAAACTGTAAGCTGCACTGATTTAGCAAAACTTACCCAAGGGTAAAATTCAATGGCCAAACTCACATTAATTTCTGAAACCTGGTTTATGGTTTCTAACAGCCAAAGGGAAGGATTTCAACCCAGCATTCTGAAGAGTACTGAGAATATTGTAAATGCTACATTGCTTCCAATTTGGCGATGATGCATGAAAACGTCTTCCTATAAAAATTTGGCCTGGCATTCATATATCTTGTAATATATACTGACTGGCGTTACAGGACACTTGCGCTGTCATTTTATAGAGAATATTGTGGTACTTTCCTTCTTCCATCCCCAAGGGATTTCAATCAGTTTCTAGCTAAGCAACCACAGTGATAAAATAGAATAAAAAGGAATTAGTACTACTAACTTAGTCCCACTTTAAAAATTCTGTGCCATTGTTCGTCCACTGCCAAAGACATCAGTGCATAGAAGTGTGGATGGATACCCCATATCTCCCCTCTGCTCTTTAAAGAACACCTCTGCTTGATTATGGCTCCAGCTCACATGATCACTCTCCCTCAAATGGGGGTGGGGGAGGGAAGCCCATTGATTTCAATGGGTCTACTCTGAGTATGACTTGGTTGCACACTACTCAAAAGCTATTACCGTATTTTTCGCTCTATAACACGCACCCGACCATAACACGCACGTAGTTTTTAGAGGAGGAAAATCCGTAGGCATGCCACCCTTAGGCATTCGCTCCATAACACGCACAGACATTTCCCCTTAATTTCTAGGAGGAAAAAAGTGAGTGTTATGGTGCAAAAAATACGGTATTTCACATGAGCTCTGGTGTGGAAAATAAGTTCTGGGGCTGAGCCCAGATAAGCTCTCGTTCAAATTAAGGCATGTGCACTGCTGGTCTAGTTCTCAGTGGACACAGCCCAGAATGCCTGAGAAGTTCCCACAAGGACATAGCTTAAGATTACATCAGCAGGACAGAAACATTTCGTAATAACAGTTGTGAGCAGCAGCTGCAGCCACATTCATTATCAACCATGATATTCAGCTCCAACACTGTACAGAAACCATGCCACAATGGCACCCAAGTGGGACATTCCATGGTTAATATTTAATACCTGCTGTCAATAGGTTTGGAGAACTCTGAACTCTCTTCACGGCTGTTAATTTGACAGACATGGCAGCACGTTTGCGAGCACACCCACCACTATCTGAAAGCACAAAATGACACAGGCCCACAACATAGAGAGAGCAAGCACATGCAACACAGATCAAGTGGAGTTAAGTGAACTATGTAAATGTGGACATAGAACTCATGCGGTTAGAAATTGCTGTTGATCTTCTGGGTTTTGTACATACATACCGAAGGGCTGGGGAAGCTGTAGTTAATTATTACTGCCATTCCAAAGAATACCCAAGCCAAGATAGATTTATCATGTGCTTTCCAGTACTGGAAAGACCACTTGTTGTGTGTACCTAACTCACCACAAAAAGACTAAAACGGAAGATCAAAATTGACACATTACTTTTTCAATAAAGAACACACTGCATGGCCCTAAAAAAGATCTGAGTCATAAAGTAGGATTTGTTGTGTGATTTGGTATGTTCCTTCATGGAATACTTTGATACAGATTACTAAAATGGGTGTCTTCCCCCTATGTGTAACAGGAGATATCTAGGAAGAAACTAAATTGTGTTGTTACAAGACCTTCTCCTAAGTGCCTTCCAGATAAGCTAGATAGATAAAGGAGAACATTTATAGTTCATTTAAAGGTAGTACAGAATGGGGAGAAGACTTCAGTCGTCTAGAATGCCGCATTTTTAATGTCTGGCAGTTCTTTGTATCTTCCCTTTGACATCTGTGCCTATACCCTGGGTGGACAATGATGAATACAAAGGTCTGGAATTCATTTTGTTCCCTGAAATACTGGGGGCATCATGAGCTGCAAAGTTGCCTGCGTGTGCTTTTGGCCAAACTGCAGACAGTAGTGCTCTCTTCCTCCAAGGTATATGCACATTGCTGAAACAGGCAATCCTAGGTAAGTTTGCTCCTAAGGTTAGATGGGCCTTGCAAAGCAGAATATAGCTGAAGGGACAGCAGAAAACTCAACCATCCTTTGGGTGCATTGGATCCAATCAAAATCCCATCTCAGCAATTTCTAGCTGCTCAATCAGGTGTAATTTATGTGGCCCATTCTTTGCAAGGGAACAGCCAAGTCAGCATCATGATGTTGGGCCACGTTTAAAATTGCCAGCTCAGGGAATGTATGCTCTTTGTAGTCAGCTGAAGGAGAGCATCTATTGTGAGCCCAAATTTAGAATAAAGCTGCCACTAACAGGGAGTTCGTATTGGGTGTCTTAAACACATGGCTGCTATACATCCCACATACTACATGGCACAATCTCTCACTGCATAATTATACGAAGTACAAGAGTTGTGGTGATCAATCCTCATCCTATGCAAGGACAAGGAACTTGTCTACACAGGGCATGTCTGCTAAAGCTAAAGGGAAACTCAGCTTCATTCGATCACAAATTCTCTGCAGCTGCAAGCCAAAGTTTCTTCAGCACCAAGGGCAGGTAACTTTAAAGGGGAAAGAATCCATGCAAATTCATTAATTTGAGTATTCCTATCAAAAGTAGTTGGAATACGGAGCAGTGATGGTGGCAGAAGGAAGCCTCTAGAGTGCATGCTATTGTTAAGTTTAGAAAATGCTCTTCAAAACTGTGGGTGGTCTTCCTTTGCCTGCTGCTGTGTTACAGAAACATATTGGATAAATTGCAAGAAGTTTGCATCATCATGATTTAACAGTAACAAAGTTAAGCCTCACAGATTTCCGCAGTCTCTGAGGGCTGTGTGTGTGTTTGCTGTGGTTTGAATTTATGTCTTTCATTTATTATACAACAGTTGGCTTCTTTAATCATTTTTAAATTAGATACATTTATCACACATATTATCCTCGTACATTCCTGCCTAAAATATTTATTGGAGGACACTAAAGATATATTTTAGCAAATTAAGTTTGACCCATTCATTATCCATCTGTGAGAAAAAAAGTCAGTGAGTCTGCAGATTGCCCAGACATTTTGTGGTGAAGAGTTTACCACTATATACCGGTAAATTCTTTGAAATTTTGTTGGCTTAGAAGCCACCAGGATTTATGCACAGCTTGGACAACAACCCACTTTAAATGCTTTGATTTTAGCCAATTTTGGGTGCAACACTAACCCCACTAACCTGGGAGTAAGCCCCAGGTTTACTGGGGCCCATAGGGCACATTGGATTCAATGGGACTTACATCTAAATAGACATGGTTAGAATTGTGCTGTTAGTCACACTGGAGATAGTGGCACCACTAATAGAAGCTATTCCTCAGTGTTAAGGATATACGTAGATTCTGTCATTGAAATCAATATGATCTGGGCCAGTTCTTAGGTTACAGCTACAACATGGTTGCCACTCCCCTAGCAATGTAGGATTGCAGAAACTGCACCATTTTGTGTGTGTGTGTGTGTGTGTGAGAGAGAGAGAGAGAGAGAGAGAGAGAGAGAGAGAGAGAGAGAGAGAGAGATGTAGGACAGCCTTTCTCAACCTTGGTTCCCCAGGTGTTGTTCTTGGACTACAACTCCCATCATCCCTGACCACTGGTCCTGTTAGTTAGGGATAGTGGAAGTTGTACTCCAACAAACATGTGGAGACCCAAGGTTGAGTAAGGCTGATGCAGAAGGAAGCAAACACGCTGTTCAATATTTGAGGCCTTGCTTCCAGTTCACTGCTGACTTAAGTTCAGAGGAAGGGTAGAAGGAACACAATCTTTTTGGTTAAGGTGCCAATGCTCTGAAATACTCCATCAACACTGAAATACTCCCATCAATGGCTTCCAAAATCTGCTGAAAATTTGGCTCTATAAAAAGATCCCACCCTCCAGAAGCTTAACTGGTAACCTTTTATCTAGGCTGATTCTATCATAATTTTAGTTCATCATGCCCTTGATGTCTTGATTATTTCTATCACTCTATTGTTAGTTGATTTGAGTTCCCACCCAGTGGGGGGGGGGGGAGAACAGAGTACAATTTTTCTACATACATATGGTAATCCAAA
The DNA here is from genome assembly GCF_027172205.1 of Podarcis raffonei. Lineage (NCBI taxonomy): Eukaryota > Metazoa > Chordata > Lepidosauria > Squamata > Lacertidae > Podarcis > Podarcis raffonei. The sequence continues at coordinate 29,764,844 of NC_070610.1, read as the reverse complement.
CAGGATTCATGACCATCGCTAACTACCACATTTTCTGACCCATGATTAACGTTAAACATAGCGGTCTCAAAAGGCAAGTATGCAATGTATCCTAAACTGAATTTTAGGAATATGAATAGGTGTTTAAAAATGCACCAATAAATATATGAATTTTCAGCAAAGTACGACTGTGATCCTATACAAACTTGCCTGAGAGTAAGTCCCATTTAATTCAATGGAGCTTACTTCTGATGTCTGGGATTGCACTGTAAGTAAGTCACAGAACAATCATTTTAGAATTAAACAGCACACCATAAACACAAGTGTCTTGATTTTATGCCACTGTGTTGGACTATGTACATGTGCATTGTGCCCCAATATATTTTACTAAATACTAGAAAATATATTGAAATGGAACACACATGCATATGCATGTATAAATCCATATATTTATACATAGCAGCACATATAAGTAGATACACATAGATAAGTCATCTATATTTTTTTACAGTTATTATTTGAAGCAAATTAGGCTAGTTCTACTTGCATTTGAACAATATGCTTAATGAAAGAGTTTAAACTTAATATCCCCTACCCCACCATAGAAACTGCATACCTGTATTCATTTTGACTCTGGATGATTTGCCGTTGAAGTCTTCAGTTTTCCTATCAAATACAAAAACAATCTATTAATTTATCACAAGGGCATAAAATGTTTTTTAGGTGGTGGTGGACAGTTACTGGTAACTCTACATCTTGTCAATGATTGCTGTATTTGGCTTTCATTGTGTGCTGGTAGGCCCCCGATATGCTTCTATACAAATGTAATTGTGATGTTTCACCCTCTGTTGGGTTCTAATCACATGCGTATTAATTGATTACAAACTTTGTCCAGAACTGGAAAGGATACCCTATTTGGGCTGCAATCCCAAAAGGAGAATATTCCCTAAAACACAGCACAGCATTTCTGAGGAAACATTCCTAGAACGGCATTGCATGTTGTCCAAATTCACACTTCCAAAATTGTCCATAGCTTAAAGACATTTATTTATTAGAACAGTTTTTACTTAATTTTTAATATATGCAACCCTTCAGCCTGGTGGCATAACATAAAAGACCAAAACCACCATAACTTAACATATAAGTATCAAATAAAACCCAAATAATTTTGATAAAATAAACAACAGCAACAACAACCCCTGTAGTCACTCCAACAAAACAGTACAGCTTTCATGATCCAAATGCCTGGACAAATAGGAAAGTCTTCACTTACACTTAAAAATGTCAACTGTGGGGGAAGATGTGATGCCCTCCACCAGGAGCAAGTTCGATAAGTAGGGTGCCCCACTAGTGTAAGGCCCAACTAGTGTAAGGCCCACTCTCAAGTTACCACCCTCCTGGCTTCTGCTGTGGGTGGGACAAACAGCAGGGTCTTTCTTGCTCATTTCAGCCCTCAATCAGATGGATGTATTGAGGGGAGAAACAGCAGAGACCAAGGCTCTGTTTTGTACTTTTGTAAAAAGGACCATGAGGTCATATGTTGGTTTTTACAAGGTGTACATTATGTTTCAAGTGCTAATGTTGTGTTTTGAACGTGGTTAGGCTGAGGCAGTTCTTTCTATTGGCTGTGTAAGAATTACTGCTTCTGAAGACATTGATTCAACACAGTAAAAATCACTGAGTGCAAGGAATGCTGAATCAGGTCCCAACCGAGCCTGCCAGATACTTAACATGCACTGAAAGCAAATTATAAATACATTAATCCAAGAAGTTGGAAGGGTTTCAGCATCTGTGGTATTCCGTTTGGAGACTTGATGCGCCATGGCATTCAAAACACAAACGAATACACAAACAAACAGGAAACAAGACATGAAATAGCAACTAAAAAGGAGCTAGAGCGATGCTATCTAAAGGCTGATAAAATTGCTTTTAACTACGGATGATGTTGTGACTCTGTTTATTGCATATAGTGCTGAAGTAAGCAAAACTGTGTCAGGAACACAGGTAGGTGCTACCGGTGATGTTACATCCATCAAGGAGTCTCCCCCATCCCCCTGAATAGAATTTTGGGATTTGTAAGAAGCATGTTGCTTCTGGGTTACCTCGGCCTATTAGCATCCAGGCACTTTGGGACAAACTATTGAAGTGTTGGCTGCTGCCCATTGGGACTGGTAGTGTAGCACCCTGCTTGTGGTTAACGCTTAGCTGGAATGAAATATTCAACGTAGCAATAGAGAAATTAAAATAATAATTTATTTGTCAGACAAATAAATGAGAGGCACAGTGGTATACGGTTACCAAAGCTCTGCCCCCTCCAGTCCTGATGGCCAGCACTTATATTTCCTCAGCCCAGCCCCCTTGCTCCTCCTTTGGCTGCCTCTGTCCAATCAGCCTGGTTGAAATTCCTATTGGCTGTTTGCTAGAACCAATCATAAAAGATACACCCATTTCCTATTACCTTTTATGGGAGACAAAGAGCTATATTTCCTTCTATCCATAAATGGCAGACAAGTAGCCATATATCTTACATTTGCCTCGACAAGGCACCTTAATTACCAGATCACCTTTTGCCCCTGTTGCCCCTGCATTCCAAAACAAATGGCTAAAACAAATGGCTCGTGGTATTAAATTCTATCTAAACAGAGATCTTGGGTTCACATTCTCACACACCATCAATGAAATAAGAATCTAACATAAAAATCTAACATTTCTTACTTTCTAAATCCTTTGCCTAATTACATTAAACCAACAAATCTCATACATAACAGCTTTTTAGAAGAAAAGGCCTTTGCAAAGTAAAAAGGAACTCAGTAAAAAACAGCTTCAAAAGAAGCCTCTTCAGTTTACACCCCCCTTTCCCAGCCAGCTGCTTTTCCCATTAGCTCTTCCCAAAATTTATTGCCCTTTAACTCTCTCAGTATACCTAAAACCTTAGGAAAATATGGCTAGAGTCTGATGGGAGGCACATGGTATTATTTTCTGTTAAACAATAAATCTTACTATTTACCAACTCTTAATTAGTGTTTTTGCAGCTTGATTGTATTCTGTAATATGTAGGGTCAGTGTAACATTTGCTCCCAGCCTGTAATTCCCTTTTACAACTTTGAGAAACCTGTCTCCTGCTACTGCTATAAATCAGGGGGGGCCTTGTTCAGGAGAGCAGGAAGATAAACAACTACCAAAGTACTTAGCCAGCTGGTTTCTGCCTGGCATGAAACATACAAACATTTGCAAATATATCTTTAAGTTCATTTTAAAATACAGGCCTTGATCAGATGCCTCAGTAGAACGTAAGGCAGGAGGCCAACAGTAGATGGAGCCACAGCCAATGACAGGTGGAGCCAGGACCAGTGATGGCTGGAACCAACTAATTGTAGATTTGTTCCCATTTCTCCCTTTGCTGAGTTCTACAAGGGCAACACTGAGTCTAAGGAGGAGGAGGAGGCTGACAGTCAGTGCCACCCTCTGAACTTGTAGGTAAGAAGCCAGCAAAGGACTTGTGGTGGCTAAAGGTAGATTGAGGTGGTTGAGGGCAGTGCTTCAAATGGACTCACCTCCACTGAACTATTATACATGACCACTGGACCGTTTCTATCTGTGCAACTAGAACTTTTATAGGTGCTACCTAGGCTGGATCTAGACACATCCAAGAAGCGATTCAGTTAAACGCGTTGTAAACGTTATACAGGGGAATCCCATTGGCAAAAGACTGGACTCCACAGTGCCATCTGGTGTCACAGTGTTATAATGCATATAAAGTGTTTTATCTTTACAAATGTAGCTGAGTCCCTAGTCTTCATTTTGAACGTGTTGATTGATATTAGGCAGGGCCTCTTCATTGTACTGTTTTCAATGCCTATTACAAAAAAGAGGGAATTGGTTCAGGCCTATCTAGCCATGTAAATTTGACATGCAATTCTATGTTATTTATTTTGAATGCGTATTTTAAAACTGATTTCATTTCCATTTTCAAAAAACAAATAAGGTTAACTTATTTTTAATATATGATTTTCACAGTAATTTTAATGTATGTTTTATGCAAGCCACTTTGAGGCTTTGATGATTAAGCAGTTTATAAATTTGATTAAGTAAATAAAAATGAATAATAGGAAAGAAGCACCCTGTTCTAAAACCTATGACTCTGCAGAATGCCAGCTGACATGAACAGGGATTCTGGTAGTGAACTCCTTGGGTTGTCAGCCTGCAAAATGCACACTGGATGCAGCCCTTTGAATCTCTCCCTAATGCGGGCAAAAAGGAAGGCATGCATCATTCTGCCATGGTCCTGCTGCCCGCCTCCTTCCACACCAGCTGTTCTTTACTGAAGAAGTAAAAACAACAGCAGATGAGGTGAGGGTAGATGGCAAGTCTGGGAAGAGAATGGTTGGGAAGAGCAGAAGCAGACATGTCTCTTTCTCTGAGGTTCAGGAGATCTGGGCTGCAGCCCCATACCCATTTCGTTCTGGTCAACATGTATAAGTAAAGGTAAAGGGACCCCTGACCATTAGGTCCAGTCATGGCCGACTCTGGGGTTGCGGCGCTCATCTCGCTTTATTGGCTGAGGGAGCCGGCGTACAGCTTCCGGGTCATGTGGCCATCATGACTAAGCCGCTTCTGGCGAACCAGAGCAGCACACGGAAATGCCGTTTGCCTTCCCACCGGAGCGGTACCTATTTATCTACTTGCACTTTGATGTGCTTTCAAACTGCTAGGTTGGCAGGAGCAGGGACTGAGCAATGGGAGCTCACCCCGTCGCAGGGATTCAAACCGCCAACCTTCCGATCGGTAAATCCTAGGCCCTGTGGTTTAACCCACAGCGCCACCTGCATCCCTGGTCGACATGTATAGGACTGCACTTTTAAAGGACTGTGTCCAGTGGTCAGTTTTTTAGATGGTGGAAACTCCACAACTTTCACTGAACTCCCAATCACTTGGTCTTTCTAGAGTGACACTCATGCAAGAAATACTGAATATATTAAAAATAAAATAATTTGTCTAACAAACAAGGAATTCTGACAATTCAAAACATTTTTCAATGGCCATGAAAAATATTGTCCGCAAAAAAAACATAATCTCCTTCAACATATTTAGAGTAAAATATGCTGCCGTCTATATAAAAGCTTTAGCGCAGACCAAGGTGAATAATAAAGAAAAGAACAATTGCAGGAATTCGTGGAATGTCTAATAAAATTTCTTGTCATTCAATTTAGAGAGAAACGAGACTCAAGTTAGCCCATCAAATTCTCCCCAATTATTCAAAGATTAAAATGAGAGTCCAGTCTGTTTTGTTCTATTTCAATAAACAGTCTTTGATTGTAACGCTGGTTTCCTTAACAGCCACAAATTATTCCTGAAAGCATCAGATTCCTGGAGTGTTTCCTCGCTGCTGGGGAGACAGCATTTTAAAATGTTCTGTTAGCTGGGAACTGAACAAACAGTAGCACCATGAAAACAGGCTATAAAATGCAATGCTACACACCAAGCTTCAGCAAAGACACACTGAGTACAGAACTCTTTGTACAGAAGGATGTCAATGTGATTTTTACTCATAGCTTTGATTTGTTTACATCAACTGTATTTAGCTCAGTTGAAGTTATATACATTTTCACTATTTGGCATTATTAGAGTGCAAAAATGTATAGTGGACATGTTGTGTTCTGTTGTGAAGATGATGCTGTCTTGTCTTGCCTCAGTAATGGACTGGATGAGAGCCAACAAACTGAAGCTGAATCCAGATAAAACTGGATGGATGGGAGGTTGCCTGCTCTTGATGAGCTTACATTTTCTCTGAAGGAGCAGGTACACAGCTTGGGGGTAATTCTGGATCTATTGCTGTGGCTTGAGGCTCAGGTGGCCCTGGTGGCACAGAGTGCCTTCCATCAGCTTTGGCTGGTAGCCTAGCTGTGCACCTATCTGAACAGAGATAGCCTAACATCTGTTGTCTATGCTCTGGTAACCTCTAAGTTAGATTTCTGCAACTCAATATAGGTGTGACTGCTTCTGAATATGATTCAGAAACTTCAGCTGGTGCAGAATTCAGCGGCCAGGTGGCTCATCAGGGCATGATGGTTTGAGCATATAACTTATGGTTACCAGATTTTTTTCAATGAATCCGGGGGCACTTTTTTTTTTTTAAAGCTGAGTAGCAACAGGGAGTCAGTAGTGGGGATGGTGAGGCAAAAGACCGTGGACCCAAGCATCATGCATATTGTATAAAGGTGCAAAGCCCTTCTTTCGCACCCTGTGAAACATAAATGCACAGAGTTTTTTTAAAAAAAATGGGCAATGGCTGGCTGGCCACAACTCCCGAGCCTGTCCTTTTAAACTGTGTGTGTAGGCAGAGCCTTATTTTTATTCATTATTGTTATTCGTTCTTTATATAATGTTTAATGCTGTATTGTGTTTTAATATTCAGCTGGGAGCCGCCCAGAGTGGCTGGGGAAACCCAGCCAGATGGGTGAGTTATAAATAATTAAAAAATAAAAAGAAAGAAAGAAAGAAAAAGTTATTATGGTATGTATTTTTGTTTTTAATATTGTAAGGCCCCCTGTGTTCTTCAGACAAAGGGCAGTTTGGAAACAACAACAACAACAGGCAAATATAAACTAAGGGGGGAATCTATTAACTGTGGTAATTTATATACTGCCTCACAGTTTAGAAAAACAGTTCTAAGCAGTTTACAAGCATTTCAAACAGAACACACGAACTCTATATGGACACTGAAAGAGATGGGACATCACAAAATATCAGATGTGCCCTGCATCTGAGACATATATTTATTACTCTACATAAACATCCAGAATTTTGCGCACTGAATGAAGAAACAAGTCTGCCACCCTTACCACCATTGAGTGACACCAGGTGATCTGATGGAAAGAATTCAAGGTAAGACGGACTGTTGTACTTAAAGGATGTGTTTGTGTTCACTGAGTATGCCTCAAGCCACTGGACTGAATAGCAATGCTGGGCAGACTTTGTGCCATTACACTATCCCTTTTAAGTGAAAACAAAGCAACAGAGCATAAAGGCATTTGACAAGCTGTGTGCTGAAAGGTGGCAATTTGATCCTTGACCTTTAGTGCTGAAATGTGCTAAGTCCTGTCTCTTTATATGGATTCCCCACCACTCATGCCCAAGATATTTAAGCCATTTTCTGAAAACCAAACCATGTGTGTTGGACCAAAAATGTCAAGGAAGTGACACAAATTGACAGCACAATATGCACATTTCATGGGTGGTTTTTATAGCTGCAAAAATAGTTATTTACAGTGAAGCAAATAATAAAGAGTTCTTTTTAGATTCTAAGTATCTCCAACAAATTAGGGTTTATTTAGCCATTCAGATGGTGCATGCAATTTTTTTGGCTTCAAAATTAAACAGGAAGAAAACAACTTTTGAATAAACACCTACTTCACATTCACAGCCTGAAATATGCTTTATATTATCTGGCTTCTTCATGCTCCCATGCATTCTTTCATTACCCAAAATTAATTGGACAGTGGTAATCCTTGGACATTGCTTCTTCTTCTTTTTCTCTACATTATGTCAAAAGGGTCTGGCACATATAGATGTGCACTGTCAATTAAAAAGTGGCCAGGCACAAGCTCTCTAAAACATGGGGAACAGACAGAGTCCTTTCTGGTTTCGTGCGTTTATTTAGACATTTTTCTTCTTTCCCCCCCATCAAAATATCAAAGAATCAAGTAGCTGCTTCTCAGACATTAGACACTGCCTTCCCTAGACATTACAAATAGTTAGCTTAAAGTCCAGTCCACAGATGCTCCTGCAGCAAATATGAATTTAATAAAAGCCATAACAGCTTGTAATCTGTACCATCATGCCAGATTTGAAAGCCAACTCAGGAAGATGAATTGGTGCACTAACATGGCTTGGTCCTGCTACTCTGGCGATTGCCAGAAGGTTTGGAGCAGGAGCCTTGGAGACCAGGTGCTCGTTTTCTACTCACTGGAGCACAAAGGCAGCTGGTGTCTTCTGCAATGAAGAAATGAACCATGCAAAGCCAACGAGTTATTAAGAGAAAGCTCGTGAAAATCAAGGATTGACTCTTTGCTCTCAATACTGTCAACCAGCAAAGATGGGGAAAACATAACCAGGCATTTCCAATGGTTGGGAAGTGGGATTGACTCTGGTTGTCCACGTGATGATCTATTTTGTGGATGTGTCCAAGAGGAGCAATTCCCTCCCCTCCCCAGCACTTTTCCTTAGGAAAGTCTACATTTCACTCTGAATATTTAAGTGATGAAATTTTTAAGACCCAAATTAGAACGCTTGCCAGGTATGAATGGTCAAGTTCACTTTTAGAATGGGGTGGTGACCTCTTGGCCATTCAGATGTTGCTGGGCTCCTACTCCCACCAGCATACCCAGAACAGCTGGTGGTCAGGATGATGTTAGACAGCATCTTCTGGTTCCCCACTCTGGTTTAGAAAAGTTAGCCCCTTTACCCTGCTGTGCTTGAAACAAAAAGAAAGCAGATTGTATAATCAGCTGTTTAAAGAGTAACTCAAGCATGCCAGCCTCTTTCAGTCTCTGAATTAGACACAACCAATTCCACAAAATGTTGCTTTGCCCTAGTGAGGCTCTCAAACTAAGTTTGTTGTCTCAACTTTGAAGAATCTAGTGGTTTAGCAAAATGATTGTGGCAGTGGCACTCAGCTTATGTGAGGTCACCTTAAGTGCTGCCTGAAAAAACCCTCAAGAATTTAGAAGCAGTAACACAATACTGTCTATGTTGTGGACACAGTGCGTGTGTGTAACCCTCAAGATGGAGCTAAGCCTATTTACGCTATTAAAAACTAAAAGCTGCATGCATTATTATTAGAATCACACAAGATGTCAGGGCAGTCTGTCCTCCCAAGTATGAGTGCAGTGCCCTCACATACTTGCAGCACTGACTGTATTTTACATCAATCCAACTGCAATTTTGACAGCACTTGCAATTTTCAGCTACATGAAGACCCCCAAAACTCACAGACCTTACTTCTACTGTTAACTCAACTTGTACACACAATGCTGCCTCCTGTTTTATACCTAATATAGTCCTGCAAGTCTTGTCACTATTAAAAGCAAAATATCTGCTATTCTGCCCCCCTATAAATAGCCAAAGTAAACATGACCACGAAAATTAAACTTGGCAGGGCTGAAAAACTCACATGATTATGAACAGTTAAAATAACTGCTTGGCTTTAACAATTGCCAGCAGTTAAGCCTAAAAACCTTTGAGATTTACTTCATTTCAAGCCTGAACTGAACCAGTTATCTACTTGTTTCTTCTACCATTGTTCAGATTCAACATTTATCCATAGCTACCCTTTCAATTTTCTTCTAATTAATTAATGATCAGGAATGTTGTAAAGATTTTATTCCAGTTAACATCTTAATTAGTGACCAGGAATAAGTTGCATCAGCGTTTAGTTGCTGAAAAAGCAGAATGAATTAAAACAAAGGAAATCTGCTAATACTGTTAAGAACACTAATTCATAGAGATCTGTTGAGATAGAAAGCCTTCAATAAAATGTGATTTACCAGCTGAATTAGGTCTGGAGCTAGAAGCCATGTGTGAAAAATTAAAGAAGGCATCATTCTGAAAGAGGTCTTCAGGAGAATGGAAATTTCTCTGGAGAAGTTAGTAAAAAAAAAAGAGAGAAGCAGAATGGGAGTTGAAGGTTGAAGGCAATTAATTATGTTTCCCATTAATATGACTCTGGAGAAATTCTGCCTGCGCTATTACATTTATTAATGCCTTTTATCCCAGATGATAGAAGCTATTACCACAGTGTGTATGCTAACTACTGACTGACCTCTATTGCATTCATATGCAAGGCTGCTTCTATCTTTAATTTGTTTAGATTATTGTCTTGTCCTGCCTAGAAGACTCTGCATAGGGCAATATGCATTTGAAACAAAGCCCAACAATGATAGCATGTAAAGAACTGTAATATACATGCCCCAAACACCAGCAGTTAAAACTGTTGAAAAGGAGAGTGCAATCCTCTCCACAGCATCCAGTACCAGCTTCATCCTAGTCCCCAGAAACCAGCTTGAATAGGATGATATTGCAACTTTCTCTCTCTCTCTTTTTGAAGATATGAAAGTTCCTGCAGGGAATTAAGAGTTCCACAATGGCGGAAAAGCTGCCAATTTTCCAAGCACACTTTTCATTTGACTTTTGCATGCATGGCTTTGCAAATAAGGCTCGCATGAGCAGATGCTGAGAGCAGACTATTTTTCAGGTGGGCAAACCAAATGCATGTTTCGGGCAGGTAAGGTAGAGATAAGATAGATGAAGGTCCATAGTCTGATGTGGAGAGAGAAAATGTGAGCATCCCAGTTCAGTTTTCTGCATTTCCACATCAGTTTGTGGTTTGTTTGCTTTTAAAGTCCTCCTGAAAATTTGCCAGCATTTTAGTGCAAACCTTCTTTAATACTTTTGCAAAGCAATCTCTCCTAATATAATGCATTCTTGTATATTATTTTGAGTAATATATGCATGAACACACACACTTCACCATAGTATATGCTTTTTTGTACACTTTTCTTGGCTGGAGAAGTGTGAATCTTGAAGGATGGCTGTGTTTTGGTTGACCAGGCCTGATAAACATACCAGAATCCTGGCCTTTTGCCACTGCCTAGTCAACAGGGCAATGTGTTCTGTTCGCTGAACTTCAGGCTCTATATTTGCCACTTTCCAATTCAAGGCGGTCACTGAACTCAAGGGCCTCCAAGCCTATATTTGGATATGGCTACCCACAGCCTTGGCCTGGCCCTGACAGCCAGATACCTTTCCATACCCCTGCCTTCTTTGACATTAGCACAGCTCAGCCAGTTATCTGAGAGGCTTTAACAAAACCACTACAAAAGCCCTTAGTGTGTTCCAGGTATAAAGAAATGATACGTTTTTTAAAGGCATACTTCCATCTAGTGCTGATCAGTATCTCCTTTATATCTCGTTTAATCTGATACAAACTAAATGACATGGCTGCCTACTAAGGGAAGCAAAAATGAACAAGAAATATAAATTGCCTTTTTATATGATTATGTCGTTCTTTTCTATTGCATACATTTGTGCACAGTGGCATGCATTTTAAGAAATCCACTTTCATTTTTTCTCTGGACTTAATAGTTTGGTTAGGTAAGTAAAGCTAAATCTCTAAGACAATTTTATGACACCATTTAGTGGATGCCCCCCTCTAAATGTGCATTTTAACAGCAGATTATGAAACGGGTAAGGCAGCAATATATATATATATAATCATTATGGGTATGAAACAAGAGATTAATTCTAATTCTGAGCTTTAAATTGCTGTCCCTGCTCAACTTGCTTCAGTTGTATTTCTCTGTTCTGCTATCTAAAAACAAGGACATTTAGTCTGCATCTATTTCTAATATCTGATGATTATTAAAAGTCATATATATTTTGCTACTGGACCAATCGGGAAAACCTCTTCATTTCCCTTTTGTAGCATCCAATATAGACAGATTCTGGAGCTGGCTGTCAGAATTGATGGCAAACAATCACAGACTCTTATTTCCAACTTTCTACTTAGCAACATGACTATATGGAAGAACTAGAGCTACTGTCTGAAAGTTAAAAACCCACCAATCCTCATTATCGGCTTATATTACAGCACTTTCAAATGTGTGATGAACTTTACAACAGTTGTGATTTAGTCTAATGTGGCTAAATAAAAAATACAGACAATGAAGGGTTCAGCAAACAGTTGCATATCTAGAGTGGTGTGAGGAATGTCCCAAACTATGTGCAAGATGCGGGATAATCAGTCTCATATAACCAACATGCTTAAGTCTAATTAATGCACGAAGGGGTTAATACCATAGAGTAAGCTGTCCTGTCAGGCTTAGTATGTCCAGTTCCTCTCACCTTGGGAGGAACTAGGTACCTGAGTAACTCAGTGTGTGAAGAGGTCAGAGCTGATTGCTCCAGCGCAGACTGCATGACTCAAAATTATCCACATGGAATTTGTAAAATTGTCATAAACTGTAAGTAATAGTTTCATTAATGTCACGTGGGCATTATTTTGAAATATGAAAAACATTTATATGTGTAAAATATATTTAGTTAAAATAATTTTGGCTCAAATTTACCTGTTAATAAATTGTTCTTATGTCATTTTGTTAAATTGGGATGTTTATTGGAGCCTCAATTTAATTTGAATGAGCTAACTTGCCTTTATAAAACAATAGTTGGATATTGTTTGTAATTTTTCTTATTTAAGTCTAATTCTAAATATCTAGATATTATTTATCAGTCTATTCCCCTGTGGAAAAAAATCATTAAACATATGATCAAAGTGGCTGTCTGGTGCTGAATATAAACAGGAAAGAAAATACATTTTGGTGTTGTTGTTGTTTTTTACAGTTTATACTGCTGTCACTTCACTCATTTGAAAATCTTCATAACAAAGATGATAGCTCATTACTGTTACTGTTAATTAAATATATATGTTAACCTACTGCAAAATGCCTCTAGGCGACTAACAGTTAAAACAGAGCATACAACCCTACAAGCTATTAATTTTCAAAATACATGTAATCAACTTCACTGACAAAATTCCAACTTAAACAGAAAACTAAACAAACACAAAATCCCTATTTGGAATATTAAAGTCAACAGCTGAGAACGATGGTACTTCAAAACACCAAATACTCACTATTGCAGCTAAAACTATCAAAATACTAAAAAAAAGGGGGGGGAGTCTTGCAAGGGAGAAAGAAGGATTGCAAATTGCTAGAATGTGTACATCTCTTGGGGTGAGCATTCCAAAGGCAGGGGGCCGCTGCCAAGAAGGCCCACTCTTTCTTGTTCCCATTCTGCCCATTTTAGCAGGAGGGCATTCTGATAAAGCAGGAAAGGAATGAATATTAGGATAGCTTTGCTGTCTCAGTGATATGAAAACCAGCTGAGACCCATTTGAAAGTCTACTAGAATCTATAGCAAGGTTTCCACCAAATCCACTGGTTTGAATCAGGGAGGTCTCCTTTTTGAAAAACGATACGATTGCAGTCACACAAACACACACAGAGCAAGAGAGCGCAAAGGGCCTAAGAGTTGTTCAGGGCCCTGCTGTTTTTCAAGGGGGAAAAATCTATCTAGGAAAGAGCTGCTAAACATAGCAAAGCAATAAGGTAGCACTTGTATTTGCCATGAGGTAAAAGCTATTTTAAAAGAGATTTTAATATATTTCTTAAAAACCAAAACCAGAAAAAACCTACAAAGAATTTCATTTCAAGAGCTGAGCATTATTTATATATATTTTAATGGCAAGAGTGCCTAACCTATGGCCAACCAGAAGTTGTTGGACTACAACTCCCATCAGCCCTAGTCAGCAAGGGGTTATGGGAGTTGGAGTCCAGCAACATTTGGAGGCCCATAGGTTAGCCAAGCTTGCTTTATAGAAATGAGCAACAGAACACAGATGGATGAAGAGCATCCTTGTCAAAGGCCAGTTCCCTATGAATGGACCACTGCAGGTGTGAGAGAACCTTGAGGAACTGGCACCCTTTCTTCTGCTTTTGGATTCTGAAATGAGCAAGCAGCTACCTTGAAAGAGATGCTGACTATTTATGGCTCCTAATAGACTCAAGGCCACAGAGAATCAATGGAGGCTGTTAAATGCTTAGCACTTCTGAATCTCAGGCCAATTATTTAGGTGCCAATCTTGCGCAGCAGAGTTGGTTTTTTTTTAACGCTGGAGTGGCTTGCCAAGGTCACACAGGAGGGCCATGGCAAAACAGAAATAGAAACCCCGATGAAGGAGTCCCATATCATCGCCATAGCTGTAAGACCATCTTTCATCCAAAGTTGTCTACTTATTGCAGACAATAAGTGTTTAAATTAGTGTTGGGTAGATCTGGAACTCTGGCTTTGCTTCCAGCCCTGTTACAAAAAGATAGAGAGAGAAAGCCGCAATTCTGAAAGTTCAGTTTTCACCTGAAAGTCATGGCAAATTTTATTCTATGGGGCTATATTGCAGCGGTGCTCACATTTGAATACAGGTGCTTGGAACAACTGGAGTATCCTCTCTCTTCCGGAAATAATACAAATCACATTTTTTTCTGCTGGTATGCTGGGACTGGTAGGCATCTTTGCTGCTGCTGCCCAAATCTCTTTACTCATTTGAAAGGGGAGTTTCAGTTAGGAAAAAAACACTGTTATGGACCCTTGCTGCACAGGCTCTGGGGACTAAGCAGTTGGGGAAGTATCCCAGCCCCCAGCAGTCTTCCCAATTGGGTCCACCCAAAAATTCAAGCCAATGATACAATCCCACAAATGCCTAGCTGCATTATATGTGCTGTTCTATTCCATGGAATTTGAACATTGTTACAACCTGCTTACAAATACATGTGTTCTTCCTAAATTGCTGCTTCAAAAAACATTTCTGCGGCAACTTATTGTTGGATTATACCAAATCATAAATAATAAATTCCACATAAATATGAAATCATCTCTCTTGATAAAATGTTAAGCAGCATTTTCAGAATGAATACTAATAGCTTGTTTGTTAGGAAGCAAAATATTCAGCATATCCATGTACTTCATAGCCTCTTTTTGAAATTGCTGAGCATTGAAGGGGCTTAGTTTCTAAACCATAAAGACAAACCATTCCCCCTCCATTTGATAGCAACATACTTGGGCCATGGAGGATTCTGTCTTAGGTGCATGCACTGTAATTCTGCCCCACCCAGAACAGAAGCAAGTATGGAGACTGTCTTCTTATGATGGAATAACCACAGTGTAGTTTGTCTAAGGGGTAGATGTGAGCTCCATAATTAGAGAGACGGCTCATACAGCCTACACTGAACTAGAAAACAAAATGTCCATAAAACCGGGGGGGGGGTGGGGTGGCTGGGCTGCAAGGGATTGGGCAGCACTGCAGGTATTTGAAACTCTTTGGCAGGTGGGCAGGACACAATGATATCAGGTGAGCCATTTTCCTTTGAGCCCATGCTTTGCAGGCTCTGAAAATCAGCTTTGCAGGAACCAGTGATCAGCAAATTATATTTGCCCAGTGAGACAATGTTGTGCTTTCGAGTGCTGGGGAAATGGGTTATCTGCAAGACAAATCTAGCAATCAGGAAAAACACCTGGACCTTGTACATGTAACAATTGCACAACTGCCATACTAAAAATTCTATGGGAAGGCTCTAGGCAAGAGGTATGTGGAATTATTTATATGCAGTTAGAACAACCCTGAAGCTTTTCCATTTGATCCAGTTTCCTACCACAAAAGAATGAAAACATACATTTTCTATGCTTATATACTAAAAGAAGCAAAACTATCTCTTCTAAAAAGAAACCAGACCCTAGATTGTTGGCATTCCTGAATGAACACCTGGAAATTTAAATTTTGATTTACCCCTTTAAAAAATGTTTTAAAGCATTTACATGAACCACATGTGCAATTTTATGGTATTGTCCCCCTAAAAACCATTCTGGAGGATAGTGTGTTGGATGGTTAGCATGTATCATAACGGACATATACTTACACAGCTAAGCTGATAGGCATGACATCAAAGGTATTAAGTGAGCCAGCTTGCTTTTACTCATTTCTGTAGTAACTGAACAAAATTTGCAACCATGTCACTTTGACACTGGCAGCCTATTGTGGTGGCAAGACCAAGCTACCAATTTATAATTACCTCTGGCCTTCAAAAAACATTCCCTCTTTTATACAAAGATCAGCCTCAAGCAACTAATCAAGCAGGTGACATGTTCTCCCTATTCCTTTTGAAACAGAAGGCAATTCAGAACCATTTTCAATATAGTCATTAAAATAAAAACTGAAACCAACTGATTGGTAAATGTCCTAAGTCTTTCTTCTGACTGTTCAGTCATTATTGTCCAGCCCTACAAATCTCTGCCTTTCCCCCACTTGTTTTGTCCTTGCTACCCACTCATGATGAGTTTATTTCAGCTTCCTTAAATGTCTCTTCAGTACCTTTCTGGATCAGCATACAGTTCACAAAAACCAGCTCATTCTCCTTTGTAGTAAACCTCCAAGAGGTTTTCATGTTTTTCCCCCTACAATGAAGTATAGGGAATCAGTGGCCTTTGAAGTTGGTCTCTCTTTTCTCCTTTGTTGCAGCTCAAAGAAGGATACCTGAAGCCTCTGCTTCTGTTTTAGATTAATTGCAGTTCAGCATGTTGTCTGAACCCTAAACTGTTGTAAATTTTAACTACGGTTAACAAAAACAAGCCAGTTTCATAAACTATGGCTTGTGAAGTTTGGATGACACCGCTAGCCAGGAGTAATAGAAAACTGGAAGAAAAAGCCTGAAGGGGTGGGCAGCATGTGAGGTTAAGTTCAGCCCCATCACAATAAGCCATGGTCTACCATGACATTTGTACGCACCCAATAAACTGAAAATAGAACGCCTTCCTCACAAAGAAACTGCATTCACACACTGAAAACTCCAGTTTAGTTCTTCAGAGAATATAAAGGTTCACCACTTTTGGAATATATAAATTATAGTAAATCATAGAAAACAATTACATATACCAAAATAGATTGTTTTAAAGGTTCTCAGTTACTTAAAGGCAAGATGCAATGCCCAATCAATATTCCAATTAGCTTTGAGAAAACTAAATCGGATTAAATTCAAGTATGCTAGAATAGCCAACTTTTGAAGGGGCCTTTAAGCATTTCTCTGTTAAATATTGCATATAGTGAGATTAATATTATATGAACTACAGTGGGCTACATCAATTTGCAAATGAAGACATCTTGACACCTTTAGAACATGAATTCTAGCAACAAAAATGTACATCCTGCTTTCTTTACTCTTTTATGCCCTCTAAGCGATTACTTGCCCAAGAGTTTGTTAATTCTTCTCCAAGGCCATGCTGGTACTTCGGGGGAAGCTAGCAAATCAGTGCTCTACTTTTTCATTTTAAAAACCAGTGTTCTGTTACATGATTTTGAACACATGAAACGTAGGGCCTCATTGAATAAAGCTGTTTCTAAGTCCCACCTGTACAGTGGTACCTCGGGTTGCATATGCTTCAGGTTACAGACTCCGCTAACCCAGAAATAGTGCTTCAGGTTAAGAACTTTGCTTCAGGATGAGAGCAGAAATCGGGCTCTAGCGGTGCGGTGGCAGCAGGAGGCCCCATTAGCTAAAGTGGTGCTTCAGGTTAAGAACAGTTTCAGGTTAAGTGCGGACCTCCGGAACAAATTAAGTACTTAACCTGAGGTACCACTGTATTTGTCTCTAAAGGTATTTTCATGGGGTAGGGTTGGCTCAATATAAGAGTACTTAATCATTACATCCCAGAATAGGCATTTGGACATGTTTGCTCCACTGAATCTTGTCACACGCTTGCTGTGGGCTTGCCAAAAGTGGCTACAGAACAGCCTTCTGCTGGGCTTACAGACAATTTCCATGGTATCTGAAGGCTGTAAATACTTCTGCCCTGACCATTTTTTCTTCCCTCATATGTGCCGACCCTCCAAGTGTCTCTATTTTCCAAGGACGTCCCTGATTTAGAGAAGCCATCCTGGTTTCTGATTTGATCCTGGAATGTCCCACTTTTCCTTAAAGGTAAAGGTAAAGGTACCCCTGCCCGTACGGGACAGTCTTGACAGACTCTAGGGTTGTGCGCCCATCTCACTCAGGAGGCCGGGGGCCAGCGCTGTCCGGAGACACTTCCGGGTCACGTGGCCAGCGTGACAAGCTGCATCTGGCGAGCCAGCGCAGCACACGGAACGCCGTTTACCTTCCCGCTAGAAAGCGGTCCCTATTTATCTACTTGCACCCGGGGGTGCTTTCGAACTGCTAGGTTGGCAGGCGCTGGGACCGAGCAACGGGAGCGCACCCCGCCACGGGGATTCGAACCGCTGACCTTTCGATCGGCAAGCCCTAGGCGCTGAGGCTTTTACCCACAGCGCCACCCGCGTCCCTCCACTTTTCCTTAGGATGTCCCTATTTTCATTAGAGAAAGGTTGGAGGGTATGGAGTTATCCTATCCCTGAGCCATCAGAAGCCAATCCTGTGTAGGGATTTTTTTAAATGTTTAATGTTTTATTGTGTTTTTATATATGTTGGAAGCTGCCCAGAGTGGCTGGGGCAAGCCAGTCAGATGGGTGGGGTATAAATAGTAAAATTATTGTTATGCAATGGAACATCCCTATTTTCATCGGATAAATGTTGGAGAGTATGTATGTGTATCTTGCCACTCACATATACAGTGGTACCTCGGGTTACATACGCTTCAGGTTACAGACTCTGCTAACCCAGAAATAGTACCTCGGGTTAAGAACTTTGCTTCAGGATGAGAACACAAATCGTGCTCCGGCGGTGCAGCGGCAGCAGGAGGCCCCATTAGCTAAAGTGGTGCTTCAGATTAAGAACAGTTTCAGGTTAAGAACAGACCTCCAGAATGAATTAAGTTCTTAACCCGGGGTACCACTGTACACTCTCTGTACACTGCTATAGCTCAGCTATTTGGCCAACCAAGAAAGCCCACATTGTGCTACATGGCTATTCTTGAATCTCTCCTCTTTCCCTTTTCTTCTGTCACCACAGCACAGTGGGGTTTGTTTGTTTAGTGGTGCTGTTGTTAACCTCAGCATTGCACTGCCTGAGGCAATGGACCTCTAGACAACATTGAGAGTGAAGCCAATGAGTGACCCATTTCATTGAAAGGATTGCAGTGAATGTCACTGCCCATTCCCCCACCCGATCCCCACCCTGAAGGTGATGGGCAGGAAACCAAAAGTCTTCTGAGGTCAAAGAAAACTTGGTCTAGCCCTGCTACCAAAGTCTTATAGCACAGGAGGATGGAAAAACTCATTGGGCAGCCTCTCTCACCCCTGCCCACCACATGCAGTAGAGCTACAGAGATAAAATGAGAGGGATATCAAGCGGTGACAGCTTAAGAAACATAACAGTGATTGAATGGGTTGGATAATGGTTCCCATCAGCACCTCAGTGACAAGGAAGGAATACACATTTCAGCACGTCAAATCAGATGCAATGAATGAAAGAAAAACAACGGTGAAAGGTTATGGTAAGGTGTGACAAAGGAAAATTAAGTAGGACTAAGTTTCAAAAACCATGTAAGTTGTTTTTGACCATTATTTTCACAAATTATTTGGTGTGGAAGAAAACCATGAATGTTCATAAAAAGATTGACCACCTAATTTGGGCGGTGTAGAAACTAATGATGGATTAGTTTTTTTGTTTCTCTGCCATCCCTATTCTTGAGTGCTGCTTTTTGATGACATTATTGAACAAAAGCAGTGTAGAATTTGCGGGGAAAGGAACACAGAGCCTTTGTCTTCCTTACTTCAGCAGAGAGACATTCAACCAAACAGACAGAGGAAAAACTCTCTCAGAACAGCACAACCAGTAAACATCACAGCAGTCTGCCTGGCTGGTAAGCGCTGCCAGCACCATAGGTGCAACTTCCTGGGGCCCTGGGTGCCCGAGCACCCACAAAATTCCCCATGAAGGGGTCAGGCACCCACAAATTTCAGTGCCAGGGCAATGCACACTGCATAGCACCCACAGTCCTGGGCACCCATGGTTGTGGGGCCAAGTTGGCAGCCCCAGCCAGCACCAGCAGCACTACCACACCCTCTTGGTTAGCTGCCTTTAACATGGACAGAATTAACTCTTAAGTGACAAACTGAATGATCACTGCTGTTGCACTTCCAACAGGTGTGTGGCCCCAAAAGTATGGATGTAGATCTGCAGTGGGCTCATCTCTCCATCTATGCTCATCTAGCTGCACTCTTTCAAAAGCAGTACATATATTGGCATTGAATGATTAGCCAAAATAGAAATGCTCTTCCATTTCAAGGACCATGCTATTTGTGATCTTTAGCATAATTAGAGTGAGGGTTTCTTCTGTTTGAGGCAATATTGTCAAGAAAAGGTATTTTGCTAAATGATCTTCTCATGCTTCTTAATAGCTTAATCTGTGTCTTAAGTACATGGATTTGAAAAATAAATTGATTCTCTGCAGAGTGTGACAGCCCAATCTCCAAACAGAATCCTGTAAACCAGTGGAGCCTAACTGTGAATTAATGCACTGGAAAACTGCTGAGAGACAAAAAAGAATACTAAAAGCAGAGAACCGAGGCACCTAATAGATCCTGCAAGTGGCAACATTGCTTCAGAATTTATCACAAGGCAGAAAAATGTGACATCATAGCTAACACCTCATTAAAAGCAGCGGTCAATAAAAGTGGGGCAGATATTCATAAAGCATGGTGGACACTCATAATCTAAGGACACTTCCAGATGAAGGCCTTGGTGAGCGTTGAGCATGTCGATACCTGAAAGACCTACAGTGGTGATTGTGCCGATCCCCACGCTGATTACTGCACTTTGGAAAATCACAGAACACGAGCGTAGTATCACACCAACAAGTGTAGTAAGAACCTAAGAACGGCCTTCTGGACCAGGCCAGTGACCCATCTAGTGCAGTATCCTTTTCTCACAGTGGCCAACCAGATGCAAATGGGAAGCCTGCGAGCAAGACCTCAGCACAACAACACTCTCCCCACCTGAGGCTTCCAGCAACTGGTATTTAGAAGCATTATCACCTCCTACTGGGGAGGTAGAACACAGCCATCAGGGTTATCCTCTATGAATTTGTCTATTCATCTTTTTAAAGCTATCCAAGTTGGTAGCCATCACTGCCTCTTCTGGAAGCAAATTCCAGAGTTTAACTATGCGCTGTGTGAACAAGCATTTTCTTTGGTCAGCCTTGAATCTGCCAGCATTCAGCATCACTGGACGTCTACAAGTTCTAAGTTTATAAGAGAGGAAGAAAAACATTTCTCTAACCAGTTTCTCCACAAAATGCATAACTTTATACACTTCTCTCACGTTGCCTCTTATGCACATTTTCCAAACTCCCACATAATAATAGTAATATAATTTATATGCTACCCATCTCACTGGGCTGCCCCAGCCACTCTGGGTGGCTTCCAGCAAATTAAAACATCAAACACAGTAAAACAACCTATACAGGGCTTTCTTCAGATGTCTTCTAAAAGTCAGGTAGTTGTTTATTTTCTTGACAGAAGGGTGTTCCAGAGGGAGGGCACCACTACCAAGAAGACCCTGGTTCCCTGTAACCTCACTTCTTGTGATGGGGGAACTGCCAGAAGGCCCTCAGAGCTAGATCTCAGTGTCCAGGCTGAATGATGGGGGTGGAGACTCTCTTTCAGGTATACAGGGCAAAAACCATTTAGGAAGGCCCATTTGTATATACTCCCTGTTCCACTTTCTATGCTGGTGCTACTGTGGCAGAAGAAGCTCAAAGCACCATTAGCATTAGAGGAAAAAACACAGAGAGGGAGAATCTTCTGAGGGAAAATAAGGGGAAAGGACAAGAAGGAGCTGTCCAAGAGATGAAACCAGCAATCCAATCAGCAAGAAGAACTGAACCACAACCTCCAGAGATTTTGATAACTGCTTATTCAATGGCATGTTATTTAAAAGAACAGAGAGCAATCTGAACTGAAAATGCCCGCAAGAAGTTGGGGTCCCTATAGAAATACAGTGTTCAGCAGTATAGATGAAATATGTGGCTGAATCAGAACAGGGAAAGAATGCAGTCAGACACGCAAGAGGAAATGCTTGTCTATTCTTAATGCTCTCTACTTCCTCAATAAGGGGAAGTCTGTGGGCAGTGCTATGACATTCAGCCACCATAGGATAAAAGAACACATGCAATGGAGACTTACAGTGTCTTTTATTATATTTGTTATGTTTTATTCACAAATATATATAGGAGGACCATAGCTGAGGTATACCAAGGCACACAGCACAACCACAAGTCCTACACTAGATCCCCAAACTGTATCTAAAAGAGCCTTCAGCTTGGACCAATGTACAGCTCTCTCTTTTCTCTGTTTGATCATCTCCAAAACTGCATGCTTCCTTCATCAGCTGGGAAAAGGCTGTTTTCTTACATACACCCTTAAAAAGCACTGGTCTCAGACTCCATCCTGCAGATAAATAGTCCATTCAGGAAAGCATCCTCACTAATTCAGAAAACTGTTGTATTTAATCCCCGTCTCTTAGGCTGTGTACACACAGCGTTTTATTCTAGAAACAATGGAGACTGAGTGTTTGTTTTTTCTACACAGTCCACATATAATCTAGTTCTGCTTCATATTTTATTGCACCCCAAAAGCACTTCTTGGGAAAGTGGTTCATTCCCAAAACAAAAGCTTGTTGCAGATTGATTCTTTTTTTAACCCTGCATCTAATGACATGGTAACAAACAGAGTTGACACCTGGGCTACACCTGTATGGAAGAGGGGCTGGCTTGGGCAGGAGGCAGCTACACAGTCAAGCCTGGTGTGATAAGATGGGTTGGAAGGCAAGTTGCTGATGGGGCCAGCCAGCAGCTGGAAACACAGAGAGGGGCAAGCCAAAAAGAAGGAGCGCATGTATGGCTGGGAGCAGATAGAGCCCTGGCAATGGGCAGTCACAGTAATGGTCTGTCTGTGGGTCTCCACACCTGCCCAACCAAGTTGTGGGTAAGCATTTACCAAGATTGCAATCACCACTTCCTTCTTCATTCACCTGGGGAATATGTGGGGAATGTGGTGGGTTTTCGAATGTGCAGCAAGTAACCACAGCCACCACTGAGGGTGGCAGGATCTGGAATCAGCATGTTGAGGATCAGTGTGAATGATTCTGGACTGAGGGGGAAAAAACACCCTACATTTTTGTGCTACACATACAAAGATCACCAGTGTTGAAGCTATGATTCTTCAACATCAACTTCATTGGACTGGTCATGTTGTGCGGATGCCTGATGATCATCTTCCAAAGCAACTACTCTATTCCAAACTTAAAAATGGAAAGCGTAATGCTGGTGGTCAACAAAAGAGGTTTAAAGACTGTCTCAAGGCAAATCTTTAAAAATGTAGTATAAACACTGACAACTGGGAAACACTGGCCTGCGAGCGCTCCAGTTGGAGAACAGCCTTTACCAAAAGTGTCATGGGCTTTGAAGATGCTCGAACTCACACACGGGAGAAACATGCTAAGAGGAAGGCACACTTGGCAAATCCACACCATGGTCAACTCCTGCCCAGAAACCAATGTCCCCACTGTGGAAGGACATGTGGATCCAGAATTGACCTCCACAGCCACAGACTCATTGCTAAAACCGTGTTTATGGAAGACAATCTTACTCGGCTACAAGTGATTGCCAAAGAAGAAGAAAGACATTACTTTGTATGCAGTCATAGGCAAAACCATACTGAGCATCTGACAGTCAAACTAAATGTGAAATACATAGCATTTCTTCTTCTTCTAAACTAATTATGGGGAAATCAGAGACCAGTTAGCACTATGAAGTCACCAATGGGGACTTCCCCTGCTAAAGGTTCTCTCTCTCTCTCTCTCTCTCTCTCTCTCTGTGTGTGCGCGCGCATGCAGAATTATCCTGAAAAATACAACTTATGTGTTTATTACAGCAAACCATAAAATAGTCATTAACACTGGAGTATCAGTAATCAACCATGTCAATACGATATCTTTTTCAAGTTCATGCGCAGGTAGTTTTTAATTTCTTGAGGAATGCGTTTGGTGTTGAAGTTTTTTCTATTTTAATAATAGCATATGCTCATATTTGTGAGTACAATATAGAACTAATGTATATGTATTGGGGTTTTGTGTTTGTGTTGTGTTTATTGATCTCTGTCAGAAACCAGGTCACAAAATAACATCACATTACAAAACCAGGTCACAATATAATGTCACATTACAAAAGACGTATCTACCTACTTGCACTTCTTGCCCTGTAAAGTGTTACATCATGCACCGACAGAGCCATGGATCTAATACCCTTAAAATGTCAGTGACACCTGCACAACCTCAATCTATCCTGAAATTACAAAACCTATTGATGCATTCTGGATTTTCCCAGATGCGCGATATAGCCTTTGTTTAGATTACGTGAAAACAATCCTGTGAAAAAGGCACTGCTAGGGCAAAATATGTGAGAGTTGTTTACAAGAATTGGGAAATAAGGGTGCAATGCCCTGTGAGAGCAACTAAGCTGACAGAGCTTTGGGTTTTGCTCAATGGATACAACCCAGAATACAGTTAATATGCTTAAAACCCCACTGAAATCAGTAGAACTTAAGAATGCTTTCTTACCTCTGTACATGGCTAAATGCCATGAAAGACACAGCCTTCCTTTGATATTCTTCAAGGATCTGTAGGTCATCAGGACATTTTTTGCAAGTGATCAAATATCCCTTCCTGTGATATAAGCATTTCCCCCTCTAAACAGTAGAGAGCTTTTTTCCTTATAGCTCAGAAAGGTGGGTATAAAGGGAAGGGGGCCTGGTTCTCCGCAGGTAGTAATTCAAAAAACTTAAGTGACTATGTAAATAGAAATGACTACTATCTGATAATAAATCATATGCAGGCACCCACAGCATAACATGGTTATGGTTAATATGCTTGGGTAAATCACGAACTGTAATGGCCTGTCAGCATTAAAATGAAGGGGGTGAGGAGATTATACTATTACATTACAGGGTGGCAGACGGGAGGCGACAGAACAGCTGTGATTGTGTAGAAGTTATATCTTTGCACCCAGAGAAGGCTGAGGCAGGACATTTGTATTACAGTCTGAAGGCTGGTGGAATACGAGAACTTTGCTTGATTAATCAAGTTAAGCACTGAGATATGGAGGACTTGCTATTCATTGGCTCACAAGCAATTCTTTGATCTCGTCAGCCCAATAAATGTACCATTTTGATTTGTGCAGCAGGGGCAGTTAATGAAAGACTGGCATGCTTCTTCATTCCTTTTCTGGGGAGCAGATTTAATGATTTATGGGGTGATCAGAATGCTCTGTTTATGAAGTGTATGTCTGGCGCTCTCAAACATATCAACCAACAACAACTGTCAAAGACCAGTATTTCCTTAAGAATGTCAGAGTGATATATGTTACTTTCTGGCGCACTGGTGAAAATGGCAGCATTTTCCAAGAACTGCTTAATATTATGATGCTGTAGCTTAGAGGGTGGTGGAAGTCTGTTGTATAAATTTGGAATTATCATTTGGATAAGCCACTGAAGCTGCAATCCTATGCACACTTACTTTGGAGTAAACTTCATTGGAATCAGTGGGGCTTGCTTATGCATAGGATTTGGATTCAGCTGTATACCCACTGCTATGGCCTTTTCCCAGTTATGCCACAACAAATTATTCTGGTAAAAAGCAAGCCAGTGATACATAGTGAATTTTGAACTGCATATCTTTAATGTGCTCTAATTGTGAGAAACTAAAGACTTCAGTCCACACAGCTTTAAAATACAACCATACAGCAAAGACTGCATTCATAAAGATGCAATAATTCCTGCTTTTTGCGGGGAGGGGGACTGCACTCTCCATTTCAGGACAAGTGATGTTTTATTATATTCCAGGCAGTCAATGCAGCAATACATATAGCCACCTGAAAAAACAGACTGACCATTATATTTTGATAATTCCATCACCAGCCTTCAGCACTGCAAAAATCCTATGGTGGTGTTCCGACCAGAATCCTTGCCTGCCCTATTTTGCAGTACTGTATTCAAAAATAAACATGAATCTCCTTTAATCACATCTAAATGAAGATTGAGGAATATGAACTATAGTTCTAAATAATTGTGGATTTACATCTGCATATATCTGACTATGCTACTAAAGTAATCAACATCACAGATCTTCATATGAAACAGAGAAAGAAAATTATAAACCTGAACAGACCCTTTAAAAAAAGGCAGGTATGGGGAAAAGAGTAGTAAAACGAAGGAAGCACAAAACATAAACAAATCACGGCTGCAAAGCTATACAGTACTCACCCATAACAATCTAGGTGCACAGGTTATCATAGAAAAGCCACCGTGTCCATATAAATCATCACTGCCAAACTCTCGCAAAGACGGCACCACATCATTTTCCGTCTATGTTCCAGAATCAAAGTACTGAAAAAGTCCACGGAAGCGTTTGCTTTCACTTTGACGAATGTAGCAGTAGAGGCAACACAAACTGAACTATATTGATCCACAGCAGCAGTCAGTTGCCTCTTGGCTCAGTATGTTTAGTAACTATTTGGTTTCACACTGTTTTGTTTGGATGACTCACACACAAGATGCATCTCCCTTTAATATTTCAACTTGTGCTGCTTTCAGATGTCTGGCTGCTAGCCTCTTTGCAAGGGGCGATTTTACGTTTTGTGTCTCAAGTGTGACTACAGGAAACCACCCTGGGTGTAGCAAGAAGCTTTCCATTGTTTCCAGCTTCCACAGGATGCAGGATTTTTGAACAGGTTAAGTGCCACCATCCTTCATATCATTCCCAGAGATATATATGCAGAGATATGTGGCTATGAAATAAGGTGAAAATGGTTTGCTGCATGCTAAGAATGAATGTCGGAAAACGTTTTCCAAAAGTAACAATGGAATGTTGCAAAAATTATGGACTTGTCTTTGGGAGGTTGGAAATGTTGTTGCCCTGAGAGTTTTGGCTAACAACCCTTGCTGCACCTTTGAACTCTAATTGACTATTAAACTGTAATCCATAATTACTTTTGTGTGCTGGGTACTTGCAGGAAAGAAACTAAAAGTACCCACTCCACCCTTGTCACATTTTGAAAAAAATAAGGCTATCAGCTCTTTGACTGGCCCTGCTGCCTTGCACCCATTCCAAACCTGACAGTCCTGTGCTCCTACTATGAATACAGGTACAGAAATAAAACATACAGTTCATTAAAGCAATTAAAATCAGATAGATATAAACACACATTTCGTCCTCCTCTCTCTCTCTCTCCCTCTGTCCCTCAAGCCTACAGGAATTTTATCCTGATCTGCACTGAAGTCAGTTTTTGTTTTTTTCTGCAACCCCCTCAACTAATGTAGGAGGGAAGCATTTGTGAAGCAGTGAATTCAGAATCTTCAGGTGATCTCCCCAAGAGAATTCTTAGAAAGAGAATCAACTGTTTTCTGTACTCACTGTACAGGTTACAGTACAGAAGAACATGGTCAAGAGATTTTATTGCTCCAGTTCTACACACAAACAACCATTCATTAGCCAAAGTTCCATTGAATCATCCACTCAACGGTGCAGATTGAAAAAGCAAGAATAAATGCTCTATGCTTCATGTGCTCATACTACGGAACTCACTACCACTCATATAGCCTAAAAAGGGAATTAGGCAAATTTGGAGAGGGCAGGGCTATTGATACCTACTATTCATTGCTTACTAGTGCCAGAGGCAGTGTGAATCTGTATACCAGCTGCTGAGCATAGGAGCCAATTCCTAGGAGTCAAAAATATTTGAGGGAACCGTCCCCCAAAGTTCATGGGCATTGCCATTCAAATGGTGTGCGTGCAGAACTTATGTCCAGAACTTACTGCTTTTCTGCCTCACTGAAACTTAATCAAGAAATCCTTCCTTCTTTATCTTTCTTGCCTCCTACAGGTAACATCCATTACATTATTTTGTGGGGCAGCAACTAAATATTATTGCAATCACACAATCATATTCACCAAATTTCCTCGTAGCGCAAACATACAGCCATGAAATGTATCATGTGAATTGCTATGGTTCCCAATTTATTACTGAGACTACTCAGGCTTAAAGGCAGGGGATAGTTTTTTCAGTTTATTAGCATAATGTCTAAATAGTCTAAATTGTGTATGCTGGCTATTTTGCAGAAGAGCAAATGGCACGGGGCCACAGTATGTAGTCTAAACTCTCTTAGATTCTGCATTCCTCGGAACAAGGAACCATCTTATTTCTGTGTTTTTGCATAGCAGCTCTGACTGCATTTTCCTTGTTTAATGAATAAATAATAGCGCGTGTTATTAAACCAGAGGATAGCCAGCTTTTGCAAGAATATTTATTTTGGAAAGAGTGGTTAGGGTACAGGAAAGCTGCTAAACTCACTCTTGATTTTAAAGTACCGTAATTCCTTCAGAATTCATCATATCCATACATTTAAATAACTTCCTTTAAAAAATACCTTAGCAGATCATGTTAAGCTTCAGCTCAAGATGAACGTTCTGATTATTCTAGGGTGTAGTTTTGGCCATCTTCCAATTTCCTAACAGGAGTTTATTAAAGTAGCTTGGTAAGCCTTCATTTTGGTCATAACTGAAAAGTAGCCTCTGTTCTGTGGGAAAACATCTATTTGGGTCAAGCACCAATAGCTAGCAAAATCAGCTTACTCCTCAACAGACAAAGGATTTGGTTCCAGCTGACCTTGAACAATAAAGATTTTGTCACTCACCCTGCTGAAATAATGCATTCCTAGAGATCTGCAGCAAACATTTGCTTAGCAAGTTCAATCAATATATGAAATTCATCTGCAATCTCCATTGCCTGTTTGGCCTCTATGGCTAAAAGCCCCCAAGGGCTCCCCTTGCCTGCCTACACACTGACAAGCACACACTCCCCATCCTGTCTTTATGGGATTTTGATACTCTCTTCCTAGCCACTCTCTCTTGCTTCCTCAATCTCTTTCCTTATCCATTTCCTACTTTTCAGCCCAATGTCAATTCTGTCCTGCTTCCTTTGGCTACCTGAATTATTGGATCTGTTCTCACTTGGCCTTCCAGCATGCCACCTATTTTTCTACGCCAAACAATGTTGCCCGCAGCAAACAATCAGGCCTTCTACCTTTTCTCAGGCCTTCTACCCAGCACTGGAAACTCATTCCCCCTGTTTCACTAGCCCTTCATTTACTCTATGTTCTAACTATTTACACTGTGCAATGATCCCAATGCTTGGTGGAAGCCTTGAATGAGGCTAAGTTTCAGGACACTTCCTTGGTGGTGGTAAGGGGAGAATGGTTGGGGCTTCATTCAAGGTCCTTCAAACAGTTCAGTCATCATCACTAATCAAAATATGAGTCCTCCAGTGCTTTTGCCTCCCTGACATCACACAATCCAAAGATTACAAATCAACAGGAGAGTCCTTTAACATGTTATATTGTGGAGCCTACCATGCTTCAAGCCTGGGCATCCTACATAAGACTTCAGGTGGCTCTCACTCCCTGCCAATACAACTTCTCTTGTAGCTGTTCAAGGTGCTGTAAGCTGGTCTCTGCCTGCTTCCCTGTGAACTTTAAGCTTCAAGGTTTCCAGTAATCCTGTCTCAAGGGTGGAATTTTAATCCAGGAAGAAGGTAGGTCTCCACAGATCATATGAGACACTAAGCACATTATGTCAAATTGTGACCATCATTCAGCTTTAAGCACCCAGGACAACCAAACATATGCCAAAAAAGCAGGGGCTTTCTGGAGCCATAATATGGTTAACAGTGTGCGTAAATCTTTTGATGAAAAGAAAAATTAACATATAAATTTAAAGTTAATTTTCCAAATATCTGTTTTCTGCGAACCAAACACAAGTTAAATACTTATTTCCAGCCTTCAGCCACTATATTTTTTTTCTGTCAGGGATCTTAAGAGAGTTTTTCCCAGCTAATATTGTGACCCAACAAACTGCTGGTCTTGCCTGACACTGTAGCCCCATGCAGACCATGTGGCAAAACCTAACTAGCTGTTTACATAAAATGGATAGTCAGTCTGTGGATGGGGAGCTGAGTGTTAGGTTTGAGGACAACTTAATTGGCAAGTTAACTGAACGACATTTGTTAAACTGATACATTGGTACCTGAATGTTAAGAGCTTCCAAATGACCCTTTGTTGCTGATGCAGGTTTGATGATGATACAGATAGATGTTTATGAGTTGAATCAAGACTTCTAAAAAAACCCTAAGGTACCCTAAGGTGCACGAAAATAGGGAACAATCAGGGATACATTTGACATGAAACCTCATTTGACAGCTGTGGCAATAGAAATCCAAAATGGCACACAAACTTTGCAAATTTAGCTGTTTTGGAATGCTAATGGAACTATGTAGTCAGCCTTGCAAAACTCTTGCTCAAATCTGCTAGCTCAGAAAATCACCAATTTGCCAGTTTTATGTCATTAAGACGGATGGTGACAGAAGTCTACTACTGTACTGAACTACTAGAGAATGTAGATGGCACAAAGGAAACTGGTGACAGTCTTGCCAGAATCCTACCTTGATGACCCTCATGGTCCCTTCCAGCTCTACAATTCTATGATTCTCAAAACAGCACATTTGGTACAATGGCCGCCCCCCTAGAGCTTTTGCGATCAACACAATATCACCAAGGCAACTATCTGTAAACAAACAATAAATGTCCATCTGTAAACAAACAATAAATGTCCATAAAAAACCATTGCAAACACAATCCTGTGTCAATTGCAGTAGTCATTGTATCACCATCCTGTTCATTGTCTTGTTGTTCCCCTACAACTTCTAGCACCATTTATGACTGGTCCACTAAGCCAAATCCTTTATCGTAGTCTAGGGTTACCATACGTCTGGACATATTTGGAATATCGCATTCATCAGCAGTGTCTGGTGTGGTCTTGCTCTGAAAAAAGCTCATCAACTTTGGGCAAAATAAGTGGAACAACTTTTCTGTTTGGATTTTCACTGTTTGAAATATGGCAACCCTAATGTAGTCTACAATAGAGCTTGAGAAACCTCCTGTTTTTTTGGTGCTGGCCAGACACACTGAAACCAGGGGTATTCCAGGTCTGAAATAGGCTGCAATATAAGGGATGGAGGGCTGAGTTCAGTTTTGCAGGTCACAAGTTGTGAAGAACTGTGATAGAACTATCATTATTAGGGGTGCCGCAAGGATTCAATAAAGCAAATTTGAGGCAAAAGGGCTTTATAAGTCTTCAAGATGAGAACAACCACATCTCCCTATACCAAGGACCCAGTTGTTCAACCTGGGCTAGTGGAAGGTGGCAGCATGCAATCAGGGGCCACAACAGTGCTTGTGCTCATCCCACCAGGGAATCCACATTGGGAAACTAACACTACTGGCATCATTTCTACAAGGTAGAAGAGCTTCCTCTTTGATGTAAATAGTTCCCCCAATAGCGATTATGGAAGTGGCAATCTCAGTCCCATACCTGGCACAAAACCAAACTCTACTGAAGCTTCCATACCACTTGCCACTACTGCCTTCCCTTACTCCAAAAGAAAGGGACTGGAGCAGGAAACAGTGAAGGGGGAGCTAAATGAGCGAGTGCTCAAATGAAGCACTCACAAAATCTCTTTTTGGTGCAAGGCTCAAATTACATGCAGAATTCATGCTTTTATTCCACACTAGGCTATCTCACCAGAAAGGTTTTATAATTTTGTAAAATCTGCAGAATCTGTTTGCCCAGGGACTGTGGGTGCTTGCAGACAATCTGGCTATTTAGCATTCATTCTGATGTGTTTGCAGGGCAGTTACATGATGTTGTGTCAAAGCAAGTGTTACCCCATACTTTCCAGTCACTTTCCTTTTTAGCAAAAAGTCAGATCATTTGAGGAAGCAGGTTTGTTCCGCCAGATCTTCCAATAAACTATAATTGTGCTGCCTGAATTTGCCAGTATGCAAATCAATCCTGAAAACAGCAACAGTCCAGGAGCACCCTGGGTGAAGCGGGAAGGGAATTGAATAGATGTACCATGAGCAATGATAGCTCCCTATCACAGCACCTTCCAGTCTGTGAAAAATTTGTGCTGCAGATGATCTTTTTCTTTTTCTTTTTTACATCCCAAGGTAATTTTAATGTAAACAAGCAGATTTTGGCAGGAACTCCCAGTCTGCTGTGGGCAAAACGAACCAAGATCCCTAAACAGAAGCTTCTTTGAATCCAACCAGACCTCCTTAGGGCCTGTAATTATGGCTAAAAGGACTGCAAAAAAGAAGAAGAAGAAGCAGGTGATTGCCAGTGCACTGCTCTGAAGTCAGTGGTTTGAGGACCTCAGCCAAAGCTCATACCCATCTACTAGTAGAAGAGTTATGTATGTGGCCTTAAAGTCCTTAAAGGGCCATCATTCACCAGGAGTTGCTCCAGATTCAGTTTGAAGTGTGATCCTATCTGAGCAGCTGCTAAGCCTGGAATTCAGGCTGTTCACTTGATTGACTGCTGTTTAAATCACACAGTCACGTCTGCGGTGTCTTCACAAATTATCGGAGCATTGATGCTCTCAGGTGTTTATACTAGAATTACTGTATGAGAGCAGATAACCCAATGCAGATGTATATGCACAACCTACTGATGAAGATTATGAGGTAAAAGCATATCCAGCCAACGGAGGGGTAGATTTTATTACTGGATAATAGTGGTACTTCATAGCACTTTTTAAGAAACTTGCTTTTGACAAAGCATGTTAGATGTAAGCTTCCTTACTGATACCAACTGCTGCTGTGCCTTTAACACAGCTTGACAATAGCAAATAGTTCCTCATCCCATCACCCCTTGCTTCATGCAATGTTTTGCCTGACAAGGAGTTCTAGAGAATTTATAAGCTTATCATATTTTTTGTGACTTTTTGGTTGGTCCTAATAAAAGTTATTATCCAGTTTGGTTTGTTGCATTTGCCTAGATCTTTTTTTTTTAAGGGGGTTAAACGCTGTTGTAAGTTAGTTTGTTTTTGGCAATTGCAGCAAAGAAGTGTCCAGCTTAATCTTACCAGGCTGAATTAATGCAGTCACAATTTTGCAAAAATAATATAGTCCTTAGATGTGCAACGTTCCTAAAAGTAAATGTGCCAAACTTAACAAGGTGTTAATGAATCAGCATGAAAGTTAAACATAAATATATGAACTTGAGCTACAGTGGTACCTCGGGTTAAGTACTTAATTCGTTCCGGAGGTCCGTTCTTAACCTGAAACTGTTCTTTACCTGAAGCACCACTTTAGTTAATGGGGCCTCCTGCTGCCGCTGTAGCACGATTTCTGTTCTCATCCTGAAGCAAAGTTCTTAACCCGAGGTACTATTTCTGGGTTAGTAGAGTCTGTAACCTGAAACGTATGTAACCTGAAGCGTATGTAACCCGAGGTACCACTGTATAAGAAAAAGTTAGCATCCCTTAAATATGCTTAGTCTCAAATCTGCTATGCTTAAAGGAAAAAAGCAAAGTTGAAGGCATTTTTCCCAGCTGTTAGCTGGAGTCCAACAACATAGATGCAGTTGAGCCAAGAGAAAGAAGAATTCTGACCCTAATAGGATCACACTTTAGCCTTTGAAAAACCTCTACTGTACTGGAAGCCTGCTTCCCATTTTCATTAGAGAACAACAGCTCCTTTTACTAAAGTATCACTAACATTAAAAAAATCACAGCCAAAACCTTTTGAATGCTAAGCTCATGAAGAAAAAAAACCTGAACAGTGAACCGTCATGAAGTTGCCCCTTTCAGGTCATGTTGAAAAATCAAAAGAAAGATTGTACAATAGGTATTATTTTGATTCAGTCCTTTGGCTAGAGATAATTAACTTGACACTTTTCTGGTGTTATTCTGTTGTCATACTTTGAAAGCAGCTATTGGGTTGGGATTTGTTTTTGTCTTTTAGAGATTCTCCAAGGGTATGTGTGAGCATGCAGGCAAGGGAACACATTCTGATATTGATGTAACAAGCTAGAGCAATTGGATGCTCTTTTGGCACATATCATCACAACAATGGTATACAGAGCACTAATGAAAAAAAAAATCGATTGTATAACATTGATTTGATAGGCTTTTTTTGTTTCTTTTTTAAAGAAACACATTGGGCCATAGCCAAGGCCTCATGTGAATAATTATACCTTCCTTTATCCTGTGCTTTGTAAACATGCAGGAATAGATAAAAGCAGGAGCTCCAATTCTTTAACATTCTCCTAGATCTTCCAGTACTTGACAAAGGTAAATATACCTAGCTTTTATACTGAAGGCTGCTCTCCAAGTTACAATTAATTCTTAGCCAGAGGATTACTATTACAAGATATCAAAATGACTAAAATTGTAACCTGGGAAAGCTTCATATAAACACACTGAAGGTCACAGAGAAAGCAGGTCAGAACAACTGCAAGGAAGTAAAAGTTGAGTGGACAGAGAACAGCCCGGAGGGGTGTCCTTTATATTAAGATATTCTTTCTCCCATGCCTAAGGAAAAGCTTTCAACTTTAGTGCCTAATCGGAACCATATACAGAGAATCCGAAAGCGTACTTACACACACACACACACACACAGTGCAGGCTGGCCCATTATGGAGGATTGCCCCATCAACCACAACAATGTAAGAACAGCCTGCTGGTTAAGAACAAATGGCCCATCTAGTCCAGTTTTCTATTCTGGCAGTGGCCAACCACATGCCTGTGAGAAGCCCACAAGTAGGACCAGATCACACTCCCTTCCTGCGGTCTGCAGCAACTGGTAATCACCCCCAACCAGGGAGAAAGAGCATGGCCTCCATGGGTCCATCCATTTGCCCTTAGCCATCCCTTGCCTTGCCTGCCTTCTTACTTGCAACCAGTCCAGGGGGTGGCAGTGTTGCCTTTCAACTTCCTTCTCTTTAGTCTCTCGGTGTTGCTTTTGTAAAACTCAAGCTGATGTGCCTTTTGTTTTTGTTGAGGGGTATATCAGGGAGGGAGATACCAAACACCCCTTGGTCCATTGGTTTCATGATATAATGAGCAAAGGAATCAGACAAAGCAGTATTATTCATTGCGGGTTAATATGAAGGAAATGTCCCTTCATGGAGGGGAGAGCTGCCTGTTGAATCCTCAGTTAAGACAGGTCCATCTTCAACTTCAAAGATCCTGTATGTACTTGGAATGGTAAGGGGTGGGGGTGCTACCCCCTGAGGCTTTGACCTCTCTCTGTAATTTCTCAGAAATCTACCTCTCCTTCCCTTCTATTTGTGTTCTGTCTTCCTGCCTTTCTCCCAGGACCCCTTCTCCATCATCAATGTCTCCTAAGCTTTCTACCTGCTGCATCTCTCCTTGCTGGGGTTTATGTTCAGCTACATTTCCTGCCAACATGTGGGGCAACTGGAAAGGGAGACTGTGGCGTGTAGATCTCCAGCTTGTTGAGCTGATGTGGGAGACAGCCACACAGCACACACACTCTCTTCAGTTGGGTATAGCCTCTTGATGACATCTTGGTGTGTTCTCAGAAGGGTACAGTGCCTGGCACCGCTTATCACCCAAGCCTTCAGTTCCAGTGATGTTCCCACAAGTAAAGGTGATGATGATGCTGGCAGTGTTGGCAGGGCAAACCCCAGCAGTTTTCTGATATTTGTATCCTGCCCTGTCATGGAACCCAAGGAAATACACATGTGGTTCCCAGGTGGTCACTCATCCAGGTACTGACCAGACCCAGACCTCCTTAGCTTCAGCAGATGGTGACCTCCCGTGCCTTTAGGTCAGTGGCAGACTAGTATGTGTTGACATTTGACATGCTCAAATGTATACATGATATTGCTTGTCACACTATAGTTTTCATCCACTTTTGCTGCCCTGCCTTGATGCCCAAACACATGGACAACTTGAGAAGGTAAGTGGAGCCAAGTTGAATCTGGAAAGTGTTCAACATGCTTTTGTTTAGATAGCACTTTAGGCTCTGCCAATGAACACCCTAATCCAGCTTTGACCATGCATAGTTATGCATTAAGAGCGCCATTTGAAACAAAGGCACATCAGTGAGAATAATACAGTACTGACAGACATTGGATGTGCATTCTGATACATTTTCTCTTTCTCTCTCCTATTTCCCTGTGCAGTTTGACAACCGTTTGCACATCAGCCAGTGTTCCCCTCTCTGTGCATGTAGCAGAAAGCAAATCAGAGCGAATCAGATGTAAAAAAAAGGTGAGGGGTAATTGTTTGCACAAGCAGGGCAGCAATATCTATGACAGAAATTTAACTTAGTAATTTATTGTGGAATTATTAGCATGAACAGTCCTAGGAGTGAAATTTATACTGTGAGAAGCTGCCACTAGCAAAGTCTTTATAATATGGCAGTAAGCAAGTTATGAACAAGACCATTCTATGAGGTCTGATAGAATACTGTACTTGAAGGTTGTATAAAAGCAGGCAGTACTCAGCATTTAGCTGGTGGGGATGTAAGCAGTAGTAGCAGCTGGTATGACATCAGAACACTCAAGCAGCTAGTAGACACAGAGGGAAAATATATACCACTGAACCTATTAAATATCTATTATTAAGCATTCCAGTTAAGCTCTCCCCACGCCTGCAATATCTGTCAAAGTTCCATGCTTCCAGCCTATTCCCCTGTAATTTCATCTCTGAATACTGAACACCACAAGGCACTCATTTTCTTTGAAGCTATACTGCTTCAAGAGGCCTCTCATTACCAGGCATGTTTAAAACCTCTCTTCCTCTCTCAACCATTCCCATTCATCACACAGAGACCTGTAATCTATGGAATATTTCTGACTGTACTCTCCCTCATAGATATGCTTTATCCAAATCTTGTTTTCCATTATCTGATAATATCTCAAAACCAAGTCTTCTCTCCTTCATGCATGTGCACACACACATACTGAAATTGATTCATGGACTCATACAGACAGAAATGGACCTCAAAAATCATCAAGCTTAGTCCCCTGCTGATGCAGAAAACCTACTGCTACAGTATCCCTGATAGGTAACCATCCATCCGCTGCTTATAAACCCCTTGTGATGAAGAGTTAAACACTATCCAAAGAAGGCAGTCTGTTCCATTATGGCACAGGGTGTGCCACCAGAAAGTTCTACCCAACGTTTAGTCAAAATCACCCTCTTTGTAATTTGAACATTTTGGTTCAGATATCACCCTCAGCAGCATCAGAAAACAACTTTGTACCATCATCTATGTAATAGCACTTCACATATTTGAGAATTGCTAGCACATTGCCTCTTAACAATCTCTTCTCCAGGATAAATACACACTTGATTCTTCCAACTTTCCTTCATAAGATTAGGTATCCAGGCCCTTCATCACCATTCCTTTGGACATGTCCCAGTTTGTCAATATCCTTTTTAAACTCTGGCACCCAGAACTGAACCCAGTTCTGCAGGTGAGGTCTGACCAAAGCAGAACAGAGTGGAATCATTTATTCTTGTGAAATCAACATTTTATTTATTTACTTCCTCACTTTTTGGTCCCAGAGGCAGCTCACATATAAATTCACACAGAAAATACTGAACTGCTACCAGAGTCCAGATATCCTCTACTTAAAATTGTGCTTCTGGTTGCACTTCAAGCACTGGATGCACAATAGCCTACATCTGGGAGATTCGGTGATTCATTGAACTAAACTGTCCATTGCTATAATAATTGCTATGTGGTCCTTGGTTGTGGAGGCATTTTCTGAGATATTGCCAAGGCTAATTCAAAACTAGGTTTTAATCTAGGCTTTGAGAAGTATGAAAAGCAGAGATACTACCACTCTCTCTCATACATTACTATGGCATTTTGGGGACCTGAACTTAGAGTTGTTTGGTAGTGTTGTTAAATTTCCCTTCCTGACTGTGCATATTTCTCCTGTGCAAAGGCAGGGTTGGAGTTCTCATACCACCAACTTATACTTTGCTTCATGCCTCATAGCAAGGCTTACTCCCCACTTCCAAACAAGTTTCCCCCTAAATCATTATGGCAATGAGATATTTAAATCGTGGCACTGCATCGGGGCCAGCACAGAACACACAGTGATTAAATGTATGTGTTTTTCCATCCAAGAATCTGGAATGGGCCTGCGTGTTCAGGGAAGAAAGCTTGAGGTATGATCAGCCAAAGCCAAAACACTTTCAAGCACCATCGGTCTCAAAGGGACAGATTAAGCATATATTTATAACTCTCCAATTAAAGCTGTTAGGTCTGAAAAGTATTTTACTTTCTTTGAACTGCACTTTCCCCTTTTTAAAAACTCTCTCCAAAAGCAATTTTAGGAAAGGCTTTGAGAAAAGGCTTTACTATGCATTTCAAAACCCGAAAACAATCCAAAATAATTGCACAGCCTTTTCAACCTGTTATCCCTTTTCCTGGTTTTGCAATAATCACTACTGCTATCTCATTGTCACATGCCTATTTAGATGGTCCGGCCCCATTTATAAACTTTTCTAAACAGCTTCTTTACAAAAGTTTTTATGTACACTATTTATTTATTTATTTATTTATTTATTTATGAATGAATGAATGAATGAATGAAAAAAAAACCAATAAGGTTCTCAAACTGCTTTACCAGATCTATGAAAATTAATGTCTCAGGACTACCATCCAAAATGACTAAAACAATGTTGCTGTAAGATTAAACCCCTCTATTAACTAAATAATAATAATAATAAAATCCCTTCATTGATGAGATATCCAACCATATTTTTACAGAGAGAAAACTTAAGGTCCCATTCAGACAACTTGTTTCTTCAATACCCATCCAGATTTGCTTGCACAAAGCTTACGCAGAGGCTAGACTATATGCCGTCTTTAATGAGCATTCATTCTGATTTGTTCATGGGGAGGTTATATGACAATGAACATTTGTCCTAAATTCATCCTAATTCCCTTGTGTTGTGCTTACATGTCTTCCCACTTATTTCTCTGTCACTTCCTAACCACAAAATTCTGAGCGGTTTTTTTAAAAGTGTATTTTTTTGGGGGGGGGGGGGGCGCAAAGCAACAGAACACTTTATAAACCTAAAGTTCTGGTATGCACTCGAATTCCTCCCACAAAATACTGACAGCCTTGGAGGCAACCTTTGTTTCTTAAAGCACATTTATTGAGTCACTTATAACTCATATAGCAGGGATAAGACACCTGAAGATTTCCCAGTGCTATAGCTCTCATTATTCTATGAACTGCCTTGATATTTTATGATGAAGGGTGGTGTATAAATTTAATAAAGAAATTAAATCAACCCTGACTGTTGGCCATGCTGCCTGGAACTAAGGAAGGTGGAGTCCAACAACACTGGAAGGTTCTCCATCCCTGACCGATAACTTTTATACATTATAAGGAAAAGACAAGTTAAACAGTGCAAGAATTCTACATTTAAGTATGTTCTAAACATGTTTTAAGAGAGACCAGCCAAGGTTTTGTTTTTGAAGTTCCACTTTTGCCTGCTTCAGGCGCATGGGAAGCTGCCTTATACTGAGTCAGGCTGTTGGTTCATCCCGGTGTGTACTACCTACACGGACTGACAGCAACTCTCCAGGGTTTCAGGAAATGGTACATTCCTAGTCTTTACCTAGAGATGCAGGAGATTGAAACCTTTTGCATGCAAAGCAGATGCTCTATCACTGAGCTATGGCCCTCCCTCCCCCCATAACAAAAAAACCTGTAACATTTATATATATATAAGAATAGATGAGTCAAACTACTGAGCAAGAAAGGGCAAAAGCAGCCAGCTGGCAAGACAAGCTGTAATAAAACTGCTGAGGTTTATGTGCACATTCATTTCCCTATTTAATTACACACACACTACTCTTCTCATCACCACAGCAAGTTCTACACTGTGGTTGCATTTCATATTGAGAGAATACCCAGAAACAGGCATCCATTCTGTCTGCTGTACCTGCTGATCCTTACAGTAACCTGGGGAAGCAAATTCTGAGGGAACAAATGTAACTGTAAATGGGGGGTAATTTTAATCTGTTTCAGTATTTCAACTTTTGTATGTTTTGTTTCGTTATGAGATTTTTATTAAAGTTTTTCACAACAGAGTAAGATAACAACTGTGAAGAAAATGCAGAGTACGAAGACCTCTCCTAAAAGCAATTCTCAGACCCCAGCACCCTCAGAAGGTAGCAGCAGCCCGCCCCAGCTCTCAGCTGGGATTCCTTTCTCCTCCCAGCCTCTCACTCTGGGGAGACTGACCTTACCCTGTCTCTCATCCAGGGCCTACACAATCCCTGGATCTTAACACAGGCCCCAAACATAGGCTTCCAAAAGAAGAAGAAGAAGAAGTGACAAAAGAAACAAGGACAAAGGGGAGAGAGAGAGAGTGAGAGAGAGAGTGAGAGAGAGAGTGAAAGAGATTAAGAGAGAGAGAGAAGCAACAGAAAATGAAAGACAAAAGGAAAAGAAACAGAGAAAAATTTCCAATTTTCCATCTGCTGGCTACATTTAAAAAAAGGGGGGGAGCTAGGGGAGATTATTTAAGATATTCAGTCCATGATAACATCCATCTTTCCCACTTTCTGTTGAAGAGTTTTTCTTTTAGGTCAAAGTTTCTCAGAATCATTCATTTCTTTCCCCCCACAAAAAGTATGTTTTTTAAGCTTAATTGTGAATTTCCGCTTGGTTTTCTTGTTTCATCTTTTTATAAACCACTCTGAGTTGTTGTTTTTTACAACTGAGCATATAAATAAATAAATAAATAAATAAATAAATAAATAATCCTTCCTGTCACGTTTAAGAATAAATTTCATGACATTCCATACACCTACATTAATAATGGTATTAGGTCGGCAGACATACAACTTCACAAGATACTAGAAGTGTGTGTGTGTGTGTGTGTACGAATGCTGAGCCCTTTAAAGTAATTCTGAGCTTAACATTTATTATGGGGTGGTTTTTGTTTGGTGTCTTTCAGATTTTCCTTGATTCTCCAATACACCAAACTCTTAAATCACGTCAGCACAAAAAGGCTTTTTTCAACCTGTGCTTCAGCATGCTCTTTGTAGAGATGGGGAACCCTTTTTCAAGCCCAGGGTTGCACTCAGCCCAAGGGAAAATTGCTGGGCAGAACAGGGGAACCTCTCATCAGACTGATAGACAGACCTACACACCTGAATGGGATTGCCACCTTTTTGCAAGCACAAAAAGATAGCAACTTACTCAAGGTTGTTTGGAGTTCATAATGAGCTGGGGTTTGATCCCTGTTTGATAGGCTTAAGTATTTTTCCTGCAGGATTAAACAGGCTACCAGTTATGATAAATACACACTTTGACTTCCTAAAATATTAGAACTAATTTGGCAAAGAATTTGGACACTTAGTTAATGGGTTAGAAATGTATATCGTCAATTGACTCTAAGTGGAACCTGCAAGCCTATATTTATCCAATTGTTTTTAATTCATATGAGTCACACTCTCTGCTGGTAGCAGCACTGGAGGCAACACATAGCATCCAGTTAATAGATACATTTATCTGAATTATTTCAACAGAGTAGAATTACAATAGGTTTTTAGTTTCCATTGCCCCAGACCAACATATAGATGACAATAGGCTCCTCTGTGTGCAGTTGATGCAGATGTGTATCCAGATGTTTCATCTGTACCATATCTTCAGAACATATGTGAAGCATTTCAAAAAGAAGTTTAGGAAATTCAGCCTTTCATGTTGCACAAACACACGCACGCTATGCTTCTTATTTCAGAACCATATGAAGACATCTCACTCATGGCAAACTCCTACTATATTATTAGTAGATTAAAGACAAATATCTCAATGCCTAGTTTGACTACATTAGTGGTGACAATGAAAGCTACAGTATATGTTACCACTGATAAAACACAAGTGATATTCTGCCACACTACAGAAGTGCATTTCAGATGCAACTTGACTTTTTCTTCTTTCTTGAACACAAAATATGATACAGAGTTACAGTTCATCTGACAAGGCTTGACTCCGCACAATTTCACTAACTGTTCCACAAAGTGTAAAGGACACTTCAATCCCAGCAATTTGCAACTGGGCACATTTGTAGATATTTTTACTTCTTTATGTTTTGCCAGACTGTTACTGTTTTATTTTTCCTAAAGCCTCCCTAAGATGCCCATTCCAGATATTTTTCCCATGCCTAACATTATTCTGGTGTTCTCCCCCGCCCCATCCTAAACTAAAACAAATTATTCGGCTTACCAAAATGTCAGTCACCGAACATGAACTGAACATATCTTTATATAGTAAAAGCATCCAAAGCAATTGCTCAAGATGGTGTTATAGAAAGGGACTGGCTTATAGTGGTAGACTTATTTACAGCACAATCCTATGCACGTTAACTCACAATGAAGTCCCACCGTACAGTGGTACCTCGGGTTACAGATGCTTCAGGTTACAGACACTTCAGGTTACAGACTCCACTAACCCAGAAATAGTACCTCTGGTTAAGAACTTTGCTTCAGGATGAGAACAGAAATTGTGCAGCAGCGGCGCAGCAGCAGCGGGAGGCCCCATTAGCTAAAGTGGTACCTCAGGTTAAGAACAGTTTCAGGTAAAGAACGGACCTCCAGAACGAATTAAGTTTTTAACCTGAGGTACCACTGTATTCAGTGTCTTTTTAAAATTAGTTGTAGGTTCCTTTTTGTCCTTTTGTTTTTGACATAGATGTAGTTCTGTCAGGGTTCACCTGGGAGGAAAGGAGCGGTTTCATTCATTCTAAGGCAGGCTCCAATCAAGCTACCTCTACTAGGGTCTGTGAGAAGAAGCAAGAAGCATCCTGTTATTAGGAGAGAATAACACTTCTGAAGCTTGACTTGGCCATAAATCCAGAAGATTATTTCCCCAGAACAATCCTGAAGGAGCACACACCCTTGGACTGTGGCAGTGCATTCTGCTGTCTACTTGGACCAGGCCTTTGTGATATGACCGTCAGGGCACAAAACAAAGTCCTGCACACTGTCAGATGCAGAGAGCTTCCAGTGTTGCTGGAGGAGACACAGCCTCTCCATCCTGGGCAGTTCTTGCAGTCAGTAAATCTTCCTCCTCGCTTCCCCTTAGAAGAAGTAGGCTGGAATCAATGTTAGCCTGCCATGGTAATTGGAAGAGGGAAATGTCTGTCAATTCTTGACAAATACCAGCATGTAGTGTTTCATATATTAGTGGGGCTGAAAGGCTTCCATGATGATGCACAATCATTCTTCTACTTGGGGCCATGTAGTACTGAGGTTAGAGTGTGGGACAAGGGTTAAAATCAACACTCAGCCATGAAGCTCACTACCTTCTCAGGGTTGTTGCAAGGATAAAATAAGGATAGGGAGAACCACACATGCCATCTTGAGCTCCTGGGAGGAAAGGCAGGATATATATGTAAAAAAAGTGTGGTGGGGGGGGAGGGGAATCTAATCATCTTCCCTCACTGCACGGAACATAAAGAGAACAAACTTATGGTAATAAGAAACTCCCTGCATATGTAGATGAAGTGACTTGCTAGACCTCCTGA
This sequence comes from Podarcis raffonei, assembly GCF_027172205.1. NCBI lineage: Eukaryota > Metazoa > Chordata > Lepidosauria > Squamata > Lacertidae > Podarcis > Podarcis raffonei. The sequence goes on along the minus strand of NC_070610.1, from coordinate 29,721,821 downwards.
GAAAGAGCTGACATGTGCAGAACATAATTCGCTTCACAAACAAAATGTTAAACGTTTCCAAGTAGCTACCAAAACCCCCCACAAAAACACCCACCACTCTTAGCATCAGCAATATCAGTGATAATAAACTTTTTCAGATTTCTAGTAATTATGCACATCAAGCAATTTTAAAGCCCCATCTGTGAGCACATGGTGTGCAAATATTTTCTGCATGTTGGATGTAATCTAAAGTAGTTTTTTGTTTTTTTAGTAGAATCCATTTTCTAACGTAAGACTGATGAGCATGAAGGCCATGATGATGTGGGGGTGGGGGGGCAGAGGGAAGGGGGGGAGCAAAAGTTAGCCCTTGCAAAAAACCCCATTAAATAGATGAAATGGAAAACAAAACTTTTAATTTAGGGACAAAACCGAAGAGGAGTTGGAGATCCAGGATCTCCCAGTGTTTTCATTCTTACCTAAAAAGCTGGCGCTTTTTAGGGGTGCCGCCATGAGCGCCCCAATTTTCACCAGGCTAGGTAAAGGTAAGATTAGATCTAGTCGTGGCCGACTCTGGGGTTGCGGCGCTCATCTCGCTTTATTGGCCGAGGGAGCCGGTGTTCAGCTTCCGGGTCATGTGGCCAGCATGACTAAGCCGCTTCTGGTGAACCAGAGCAGCACACGGAAATGCCGTTTACCTTCCTGCCGGAGTGGTACCTATTTATCTACTTGCACTTTGATGTGCTTTTGAACTGCTAGGTTGGCAGGAGCAGGGACCGAGTAACCGGAGCTCACCCCATTGCGGGGATTCGAACCGCCGACCTTCTGATCAGCAAGTCCTAGGCTCTGTGGTTTAGTCTACAGCGCCACCTGCCTCCCTTCACCAGGCTACTGATGTGGAAAAAGAGGGAAACCTTTCTCCCTGGAAGGTTTTCCAAAAACCATTTTGAGGTTCCATTCTACAATCAAGCCCCACCACTGCCCAAAGTTGCTATGAGTTTTACAGTCAAAAGTACTTAATTTTGAGAAAGGGTTGTGTATGTGAGTGTGAATGTGCACGCATGTAAGGATTAATTCCCTCCTTCTAGTGAACCTAATGAAGCTCTTCATCATGCCATCTGGTTAGGGAGCGGGTGAAACTATTAGAAATGTGACATTGGCCCTAAGAGTCAACAGTGCTTACAACCGAGAAAACATTAATATGTCTCAAAATCTCTGGTGCGTTCCTGCCAAGGCCAGTTTTTCCTCTCCTGCTATAGAGACAGGCAAATGAGTCCATTTTGGTTTGTATCAGTTCCTCGTCTTTCCAGGCTTAAATTTAGTTCTCCACCTTCCTACATCAAACAGCGCATTTCTCCTTATACATCCTTGTATGTAATTGCACATAAAAATGTGTACATTAGGAGAAATTCACACTAAAGTACTGGTGGCTTTTCATTTTCAAAGTAAACAAATAATCAAACCACAAACCGATATGCAATTGTAGAGAACTGAACTTAAAATTGCGGGGAAAGGTGATGAACTGCGAAAAGCTGAAAAATGGAGAGATTTTTCAATTCCTATTCAAAAAATTATTGGTAATGGAGCACCTTCCCTGAGGGGAAAGGCAAAAATGTTTTTTTTTTTTGGGGGGGGGGTTGTTAAGAAAGAAGATGGCTAGAGGGATGATGTGACAGAAAATTATAAAGTTATGCCTGGTGTGAAGAAAGTGGCTAGAGAGTCAATTCTTCCCAGCTAGGCCTGTTCACTGTGAGAGGAAGAAGACACCTAGAACCTTTTTGAAAACAGCAAAACCTTCCCTGATCATGTACAGCTCAAAGTGCTACTGCCTTCTCTATTCTTAGGGCTAGCAAGAGACTATTACTGACATAGAGGAAAAACAACTAGCACTACATGGGGCTTTTCTTTTATTGCTCCAAAGCGAATATAGAGTACATGCATCCACAAGTGGTGAACTAGTTTTCATGACACATTTCAGCTCCTCTCACTACACACTGGTCTGTCCTGGCCAACAGTTTGGGAATAAATGGGTTACAGGGCCAAATTTGGTGCAGATGACCCAATCTGGGGTGTCAGGCTTGAGGGTTACTGGACAATCTACTGGTCCAGGTTTTTTGTTTTATTTTACTTTTTACAGCAGGACAATTTATAACACTGAATCATGACTGTGGTCATTATCGTGAACATATCCATCCATCCGCATACACCCATGAGAGAGAGAGAGGAATTATGCAGGCAAATAAAGAATCAAAATCTTGAAATTGACTACAAAGGCAACTGAAAAATAGAACAAATGGATGGCTAGATGTGCCTAGCCAGGAATACTATGTAGCACAGAGCCACCCCCAACTGGTTCACTTCCACTGGCAGTGGCTCTCTAAGGCAACAAGCAAAGGTCTTGGGTCACTGTGCTACCTAAGAACCATTTTTTAATCACTGATGCAAGGGACCATCTTCCTGCTACACAGCCAATAATCCAATAATAATGATATTGTTTAGGGAAGTTTTTAATGTTTGATGTTGTCGCTTTTTATTATTAATATTCTGTTGGGAGCTGCCCAGAGCCAGGGGCGGAGGAAGGGGGTGCGGTGGCTGTGGTCCACCCCACGTGTCGCCACTGGGGTGTGTGTGACAAAATGCTGGGTGGCACTCATTGCGGGGCCTGCAGCGTGCCTGAGCCACACGTCTCTGCTGGGAAAGACGTGGTGGCTGGGGCGCCCGCAGGCTTGACGCTGCCCAAACGGTCCGCCCGCTGCCTCCCCATCCAGCTGTAGGGTGGCTGTGTGTGAGGAGACAGGCAGACCCCTATAGATGGTTCGCTCTGCCCTCACCCCACACCCCTATGGGTGGCTTGCCCTGCCCCAGGTACCCTGCCCCAGGCGCCTGAGCAGCTTCCTCCGTTGCTGCCCAGAGTAGCTGGGGAAACCCAGCGAGATGGGTGGGGTATAAATAAATAAATTATTATTATTCTTATTACAAGGAAATCTATTTTCTAGATTTCAGGTATAACACCACATTCAGCTATAAGGTTCCCTATGTGCTGGCAGGATATCAGGTTGATTTATTTCACTGTGTGGAATTTATTACAATTGAGAAATGTAACTGATAATGTTGTTTACAGCCAGTAGAGGCTGAGCACCGTACAAAAATCTTGGTCTCCCTCCCCCCCCAACTAACTACATTTCTTGTGATATAATCTTTTAACGGAAGGGTAGCATAAAGTGCCGATTGATTCTAACATGCTGTTTTTATAGCTAGGCAAGTGTTAATATTTATTAGATCCATCACCTTTAGTTGCCCAAAGAGGAACATTACTCTTGTTAGATACGGGTATGAGGGAGAAAGAAGCCTGCAGAATACATATTAAGGAATACATGGCTGAGAATTTTCTACAGCTGTTAGTGGGCAGGCACTATAAAGTAACACTATGATGCCAATGATTCTTTGGAAAGCTGTATGCGATTATATATTGTGGCCTATTCATACACTTGGAAAACTTTGTGCATTCAAATCCTGGATCTGCCTGTCATGCTTCCAGATTCCTCAACAAACATAGCATTAAATGCATATAAACAGTCATATCCATGCCCAATACATATAATGTTTTATTCTCTCTCCCTCTCTATGGATCCCACATAAAGACCTTTAAAATCTATCATTTCTTTATCTGCATGCTGCCTTTCCACACAAGAATATGCTCAAAAAGCAATTTACACGCGTAGGAATAATTTCATAGTAATAGCAGTAATAAAACAGCAGCGTACACTAAAGGCAACATTTCCATATAAGTTTAGCAACTTTGTACCTCCTGGCAGCAACAAAAATAACAAGCGAGTTTGAACAGTTTCAATTTGGTCCTAGGTTTCACTGCATTAAATCCTTCTGTATCCTTATATATATTGCAACACAGTGGTACCTCGGAAGTTGAATGGAATCCATTCTGGAAGTCTGTTTGACTTCCAAAGTGTTCGGAAACCAAGGCACGGCTTCTGACTGGCTGCAGGAAGCTCTAGCCTCTCTGCCAGTCCCCTTGGCAAAAAATAAGAGTAAGAATTCCTCCATCACTTCTTTCCTTGACTACTGCAATCTTCTCTCTAGCCTTGGTCCACCCACTCTTTCTTACCACCTTCCAAGCAGCTCTTGCATGTCTGCCTTGGGTAACATTTTGGATCACTGAAACTTTCACAAGATGAAAACAGCTCCTAGATTAGCTTTCAACGGCAAATAAATAGGGATTCCTTAAGAAATGAGATATTTGCAAATTCTGATTGGACCAGAACTAACAACCCCACTTTGCATCGGGCTGGGGAGGGGGGGACTGTCAATTGGGCAGAGGTGTTTCTCTGCTGAGACCTGCTATACCCTATAACTGAGTGACAGTAGAATAATTTTCTGTCGGTACAGAGCTCTGCCCTATTCTACCCGCCGAACATGCGGGCAACTGAAAGTGCTTCTGCCCAGATATCTACAGAAGAAGAAGAAGAGGAGTTTGGATTTGATATCCCACTTTACCACTCCCCTTCAGGAGTCTCAAGGCGGCTAACATTCTCCTTTCCCTTCCTCCCCCAGAACAAACACTCTGTGAGGTGAGTGGGGCTGAGAGACTTCAAAAAAGTGTGACTAGCCCAAAGTCAGCCAGCAGCTGCATGTGGAGGAGCGGGGACGCGAACCCAGTTCACCAGATTACGAGTCCACTGCTCTTAACCACTATACCACACTGGCTCTCACAGAACAATTGGTGGAAAGCTCCAAGATGAGGACTTTGGGGGGTGGTGAAGTGCTAAGTCATTGGATCCTGGTCCAGGCTCACTGCTACCATGTGATGACATCAGCCCAGATTTGGGCTTGATTGCTGCACCAGTTCCAGGCTGCTACAGCAGTTTGCCTGCATCCCACCTTCCACCCTGATCTGTGTGGACTGCAGGACTGCAGATGCAGCAATGGGCCCACTGCTCCATTAGCCCTTCCGGACAGTGGCCATGGTTAGGATTTGGTATTTACTGGCTTTCATACTTCCCAATTTACTTTCACAATTCGTGGTTCCAAAAAGTATAAATAATTTTCTTTAGAATGTGCCTTTTAGGAGAGAATGCATTTTGAAATGCATAGCTGGAGGCAAAATGCTTTAGAATGATGAATTTAAGTATCTATTTAAATGTGATTTGGGGGGTGCATTTGCATTTATAGATCCAATCATTGAATATTATTATGGGTAACCAATTCTTTTGCCAAAAATAAATTTAGTATGAATATAAACGACAACAACATGAAACCAAGTATGGTCATTAATGCCATGCTCTTATTTTGCTTTCAAGGATCAATTAATAACATTCTTTTGCAAAGTAGTGCAGAAGCAGAGCGGGATGGGCTTAAGGATGAACACATGTAGAAATCATGTGAACAGAGTGATTCATTCATCTCTGGAAATAAGATAGAAACTGGTTGGTGGAGGCTACGCCTGTTCTCCAGTGACACAAATCACTGAGATTCAAGCATGCGCCTATCCATATTTTCCTATTCTGAATTCTGTTTTGGAACATCATCAGTTTGTTTTATAAGGACTGGATGCTCTCTTTACACACACATACCCATCTGAGAGGCACTAGCGAACACTGGCTTTGCTTGCATTAGCATTAATTAACTGCAATGCTAGCTATTAGCTTAATACAAGATAAGCATCTGCTTTATGTTTTTCATACTGCCCCCTTCATCTTGTTCCACCTCATCACATCGATGATAAGTGATTTATGTTACTCCTCATTGCCTCTTTAATGACAATTAGTGGTGCAATGTTGAGCAGCATTGAGCAAAAGACCCAGTGCATTAACATTCTCTCAATCCACATCCAACAGTATGTATTCAATTCTCATAGTATTTCCCCCTTTTCCAGTGTTCAGGCATGAGTGTTGTTACTTATGTAGTCAAAATGGCATCACTCATGCACAAGGTCTCATTTTTTTCAAACCTTATCCTCAGTTTGCCACACAAGCCTTCAGAAATGTTCATCAGCATCTAAGCGTGCATTTCTCCTAACATACTCTTTTTTTTGCAACCCCCCCACAATATACTCATTTTTGCAAGCAATTCCACCTAATATAGGAGTGGGGAACCTCCCCCCCAGATGTTGCTGAACTACAACTCCCATTTGCCTTGACTATTGGCCACACAGGCTGGGTTGTAGTGTCAGCAACATCTGAAGAGCTGAAAGTCCCCAACCCCTGCCTTAATATAATTCATTTTTGTGCATTACTTTCACCAATATGTACATTTTCACACACACTTCCCCCAACACACACATCTTCTGGCTGGAAAACTGCTTCACAAAGTTCAGAGAAGTGTGGATTTTGAAGGACAGCTGTGTTTTGGTTTGCACATTGTTTTGGGAAGTGCAAATTGAGTTAGCCTCGCCTTAAAATACCAAGCAAACCAAATTCTGCCTTCATCACCAATGCACAAGATGGAGATATCTTTGTGACTTCAGGTTAAGAAGAAGAAAACACTAAGGGAGGAGAAGAGAACCCTCAAAACTTTGCAAGGAGGACGGAACATACTTGGTGGCCCCATGAAATGCTGCTTAATTCTTTTAGTTTGGGTGGGGGGAGAGACCAGGCTAGAAGGACTAGACGAGTACTGTGGAGAATCATAGAACTGCAGAACTGGAAGGGACCACAAGGGCCATTTAATCAAACCTTCTGCAGTGCAGGAATCTTTTTGCCCAACATGGGGCTGAAAGCCATGACCCTGAGATTAAGAGTCTCATGTTCTACTGGCTGAGCTTTATAGCTGACTGATCGGAACAGAAGCACTCAGCGCTACAGCACACATTATGGGCAGGGGAGGAGGAAGGGGCGGTGGGGGCGGGTTGCCCCGGGTGTCACCTTTTGGGGGGGTGGCAAAATGCCGGGCGGCACTCACTGTGGGGCCTGCAGTGCGCTCCAGGCACACATCTCTCCTGGGAGTGATGCAGTGGCTTGGGTGTCTGCAGGCTGTGCGCTGCCCCAAATGGTCTACCCGCTGCCTCCCCCTCAGCTGTAGGGCGGCTGAGAGGGAGGAGGCAAGCAGACTCCTCGGAAGTCCTATGGAGTGTCCTGTCCCGGCTGGCCCCGCCCCTGAGGGTGGCTGGCCCCGCCCCAGGGCGCAGGGCATGCACGTCGCCCCAGGCGCCTGATCAGCTTGCTCTGTCGCTGGTTGTAGGGTCCCCTTGTTCTGTATCTGTGGCTCAATTTCTGCCATGTACTTATTTAAAGCGCCTTTACCCCACTCATCATCCAAAACAGCTCTGAGAGTGCTCATGGTTCTCCAAGCTGTATGAATTACCTCCAGACTCCCCCCCCCTGTTTTAGTTTAAAGGATAGAGAAAATTGCTGACCTACTTCCACCCCATATAATTTACATTCAAGCATCTCAAGTGGATGCCGCTGGCTCGGCTGCTAAATTTTATCATCATTAGGTTGCAAAGATAATTTCTTTTGTGGTTTGGGGATTTGATCATGTCATGGAAGTCGACTCCCTTTGAGCCCAATTTTAGATGCAATTTGGAGAAGATGTAGATCCCCGATTCTCAAACTTTGCGCGCTTCTCTCTCTCTCTCTCTCTCTCTCTCTCTCTCTCTCCCTTTCACCCTGAGAGGTTTGCTTGCTCAGTGACATTGATCTTAAAAACCCAGTAGCTGAGAGGCTTGCAGAGGCAGCCTGGGCCAATATTCTTTATTATATCTGGAAGAGTGTCAAAGAGATTTGGTTTCCTTTTTTATTTTTTTGTCCCTTTTAGTATTCTGCCTTGTCTGGACTGCTGATTATATATTTAACATTCAGTTCCAGCTGCCAGCTGCTTATATTGAATATACATAAGCGAGTCAGAACACCACACAACAAAGTCTAGAAGAATCAATATCAGAATCTAAGAACTGGTTCATACTTCCAAAAAAGAAGTAAAAGAAGAAACTTGATAAGTTTAATATTCTTCTCCCTCCCCTAGTACTTGTGACAAGTTGAACTCATGGCATTCCCCTGTAGAGAACATCAGTGGCTTCTAGTAGTCCTGAAGGAAACCCATGAATTCTACTTCTTGTGAGACAGCAGAAGCCATTCCTCCTTTCACAGTTTCTTTGAAGGTATGAACAGTGTCAGCTGAGTTCAGGGAAAACTAGAACACTGATTGCTAAACTTTGCTGTACTGCAGAACACCGTGTTTCTTTGCTTGTTCTCTGTTAATCACCATATTCTCATATTATGTGGCTGACAATGAATCAGAATCACAGAATTGTAGAGATGGAATACAGGGATATGCAGCTACCTCATCACAGTGTTTCAAGAAACATCCAATTGTTGGACAGGAGTAGCAACGCTTTACTTTTCCAGCTGCTCTTGTGTTCAGTAGAACTTAATCTGAGTGAACTGACGTGGAAGTCTTTCACAGTTCTCCCAGTGCCGATGCAGACATAGCAATGGAGCTCTTAACTAGGGATGGCCAACATGATGATGCCCTCCAGATTTTTGGACTAGAAATCTCACCGCACCTAACTATTTAACATGGTGGCTAGGGCTGCTGAGAAATCTAGTTCAAAATACCTGGAGGACCCTCACTAACAATCCCTGGCTTAGATATTTAGCTTTGGCTGGCATAACTGCTGAGACAACACTTAAACATGGGTTATGCTGATGAGAGAAGGAACACAAAATTCCATCCTCTCTCTCTTAACACCCCAGCCCCTATGTGGCAGACATATAATAAGAAAACACGATGGTCTGCCAAGACATACAGACCAGACTAATAGCCCACAAAGCAATAAATTATAGGTAAAAAGGTAAAAGTAAAGGACCCCTGGATGGTTATGTCCAGTCAAAGGTGACTATGGGGTGCGGCACTCATTTCGCTTTCAGGCCGAGGGAGCCAGCGTTTGTCTGCAGACAGCTTTCTGGGTCATGTGGCCAGCATGACTAAACCACTTCAGGCATAACAGGACACCGTGAGGGAAGCCAGAGAGCATGGAAATGACATTTACCTTCCCGCCGCAGCGGTACCTATTTATCTACTTGCACTGGCATGCTTTCGAACTGCTAGGTTGGTAGAAGCTGGGACAGAACAATGGGAAGCTCACTCTGCCATGGCTACTCGAACCGCTAACCTTCTGATCGGCAAGCCCAAGAAGCTCAGTGGTTTAGACCACAGCGCCACCCATCAATCAATTATGACCTTATAACAATCCAGTGTTTGAAGGACTAATATATAGAAACTATTACTGTTTGAGTCTCACTCAAATGAATTATTTGTAGTTTTGGTACATCATTAACTGCATCAACACTTTAAACAAAATAAACTGCTTTTTTTGTAGTGCACTTTACATATGGGAAGAGGGGCAGTGAAGGTACTGCAGTTTAACAACAACAACAAAAAACTATGCATTGTCCCAAAGAGGCATTAGTTTCAAGTACATTTGTTGGACCCAAGACCATGCTTTCACAACACTAATTTAAAGTTCCAGAGATTTTTGCAATTCCAGATGAGCCCAAATTAGTTTAGCACTTGGCTGTTTTGTGTATCAGCCCAGCTCTTGTCCCATGTCACATAAATTACATATAAGCAGGGAGATACAAATTTTTGCGTGTGTGAGTAATTATTTTAAATTCTTTATCACTTTTATGCAGCTTGATGAAAACGAACATTTTAAAGGAAAGATGTAAGTAGTAATTATTTAATTTTCCTGTTTTCTGACATTTGGGGTGGCTATATACTTATAAATGACAACAGAATTTACACTTTCTTCTGCATGTATTTATATTGTGAAAGCATTTTGATGTAGATACTCAAGAACGGTGGGAAAGTAATATATTGAGTATGAAAAAAATTCTAGTTAGCTAAAAGACATTCCACAAGGGGTGAAAAATCTCTGAAGAGGTTTATTCAACCATGCATACTTCAGTTGTTACTTCTACAGCACATTACCCCCAAACAATTTCTCAGCCTCCGTGAGTACATGAGGTTCAGCTACCAGAGCTTACTAAATATTTGATCCTAATTAGACCTAATGATCATGTTTGTTTCTCTCCATCTGTGATTTTGCAGAGGCAACCTTTGAGTTAATCCTGAGGACCTGATGTGGGCTGTAAGCATTGTTGAATGGGTCAGGAACAGTGACCAGACTGGAGTGAAATTCAACATGTAAGTAAGAAGAAAGTCTGACACGCTCACAATTACTTAAAAGAAGAAGAACAGAGAACCTCAAAAATGAAGAGATTAGTTAAGCAGGAAAGTTATATGGGCCAAGCTCCTTTAGGACATTTATAAGTTACTTAAAATCATTTTAAAAGAAGTTCAGATGAATCGTGTACCGCAGATCAGGAAACACACCAAGTTCAAGAAGATGCCAGAATGGTAAATGAGTGAAGTCAAGGAAGGAATGTTATTGCTGTTAATGTGTTTTGTAAGCCTCTTTGAGTGACTCATTTTTGAAGGGGAACTGTAATTTTTGTGTGTAAGTGGTATAAAATAATAATAGCAGCAAAAATTATTCCTTTAAAAAGTATATTGCTAAAAACAACAATACCCCACTGGCTTCTGAGAAACATCTCAGCTGGTTACTATGGGGCTGAAAAAGATATCACAGACTAGATGACTCTTGGTGTGCTCCAGCAAAGCTCATCTTATGTTCTGGTGGAAATCAATTAGTAAGAAGAAGTTAGTTACCAGCTAATCTTTTGATAATGCAAGTACCCACATAATACTTGAATATTTTTGACCACATGACAAATTTAAGTTCTTTTGGGTGACATGAGAATTTAATCAGAAATACAGCACAGGCAAAGAGGTTAAAATCCACTTCCACCAGCACTTCAGTCCTGATGTAAGTATCACACACTGTAGCAGCAACAATAATATGAAACATCCTGTTAACAAATCCTGCATTACATCCATTTTGGCTCTTAGTCCCACATATCTGCACAGAAGGAAAACCAACTGTTTTGCAATGTGCCAGAAAGAAACATTTAGGAAAAGAGGAGGAGAAGTAACACTTGCATGATTTGAAAAGCAAGAGTTAGCTGTGGCCTTGTGAAGATTGATTAATTTCCATCAGAAACAAAAAGATTACTAGATAAGACAAGGAAACCCATCAGGCAAAGAGAGCACGAGCAATTTGCTTCTAGCTTGGCTTAGTCAGCACTATAAAATATTGATGAATACTGCTGCTTGAAACAGCATCTTGTAGTGAGGAAAGTGCTATTACTTTGAACTTTATCCACTGGTGACTTTAGTAATATAAAGTAGGAAAGATGGTTTTATAGAAGTAATGCACTTTTTTCCCAAGGAGAGTATATTTACTTAATATCAAAGGAACGTGAAGGCATGCCCTTTCAACATCCAATTTTTCCCCATGATCTTTACTGTGCAACTTGAAATCTACAACAGTCAAATTTAAAAGTTACAGCATTTGATTTGAGGAATTTGTGGGCCTCCTACATTCTATAACTGAAATAAACTTAGTAATGCTATATAAAATTATCACTATTACACCTGATGACCTAAAATTCAGAGCTATAGCTCAGAAATTGAAAACACATGTCTTTGCACGGAAAAGGTCCCATGTTCCCTGAATCTCAAGGTAAAGGATGTTGGGAAACAGAGCTCAGAATCAGCAATGCCTAATACCCTAAAGCAGGTCCCCTCAACCCGGTGCCCTTCAAATGTTTAAAACTAAAACTCCCATCGATGCCCACCAGCATTGGCAATGGTCAGGGATGATGGGATTTATAAGCTGGATCTACACTAATCTGTAAAAACGCTGTAAAAATGCAATATAGCACTCAATGCAATTTGCCATTGCTGACAGATCGCTGCTCTACAGTGCCCTCTGGTGTCACATTTTTATAACACATTTTTAACATTATAACCAACCAGTGTAGATTTGTCCATAGTCCAAAAGATGTGGAGGGCACTAAACTGGGAAAGGTTGCTATGGAGAGCCTGACAGTTGAAGTAAACAGCTCTCAACTTGATGAACCCGTGATCAAACTTCATAAAGCCAGCTTCAAACTCACAAAATTAAAATCATGTGCTTCTCAGAGAATAGTAGTGCTCTTGTAGTGTCTCAATTAATTGTACAGATCAGCCTTCCTCAATTTGATGCCCTTCAACCTAGTGCACCAGCACAGTGCTGGGGGCCAGGGCTGATGGATTGGTATCCAAAACATCTGGAGGGCACCAGGTTGGGGTAGGCTGGTGCAGATAAACAGAGCACTGTTTTATTCCCCTATACTGTGTGCTTCAGATAGGCTGTACTCCAGGGCCAACCCAAGACATTTTGGCACCTGAGGCAAACCACAAAATGGTGCACCCATGTCAGGGTTGAGTGAAGATCTACTACAGGAACAAGGGGACAATGATGATCTACATCGGGAACAAGAGTGGGAGGAGAACAGCAGCTCCTTCTATTTGCCAAGAGGCTACTATAGAGGTGGCATGGGTGGGGGGGACTGCTGAGAATGCTCAGATCTGACTTCCAAGGAATGCACCCTAGTTGTTGCTCCTCTGCAGAGTGGCGGCAGCAGCATCAGCAGCAGCAGAAGACAATGCATTCCCTGGAGTGTAGATCTGCTGCTCCTGTGGATCTTGCCACCCGAGGCAGTCACCTTGCCTCATGGGTAGGCTGGCCCTGCTGCACTCCCTTTCATATAAGATCTCCATATAATTATTTCATATTTTGATGTTGGATGTCTCTGCATTGTTCTTTCTGTTGTGGGCCTCCCAGTTTCAAGTTGTGCCTATTTTGACAAGCCAGTGTTGCTTCTGCATTCACAGGCCCATGATCACCAGCTGCCATGGACCAAGGGGTGCCTATGGTTGAAGTTAAACAATATGGTTGTTCATGGCTACAAACAGAGATTTGCCAGGCCATAAATTGCACAACCTGCTATCATTTACAATGTTATGTCGATAGACAAGAGGTGGCTTAGCTGCCAACAGACTTTCGGAACATCTGTTTGCCCTTAGGTGAATGCAATGCAATGACTGGATGCACATGGGGTCACGTACCAATATAATACAAACCCAGCATAAGGCACTAAAAATACTGCTTGAATATTCTGCTTTCACTCCCTCTTGTCAGTTTCAGTCACCAAGCTGTGAGGCTTATCACTGGGAAGACCTCTCTACAGCACAGCATGCATTTTAGGTAAATGAGAAGAAACTTCCACACTTTGTCAGATCTGAAAGTACTGAGTTGTATAATTGTTAAGTACACATTCTTCTGCTTTAAGGCTAACAGAAACCTATGGCTGTCACAAGAAGAGGCTTACTTTCCTAACCGACTGAATGTTTATTAAATATCAGGAACAGGGCAGGCTTTTTATATATATAACTGCATTAAGTCACTTCCTTAGAAGTTTACACTGCATTGATGCAGCAGGTACAACCGTTTCAGATCTTTAGGTATTTGACAGCAAATCATGCACAGGACTTACCGGTACATAGTGCTTTTCAACATTCGCACATACACATCTCAGTAATTCTTACAATACATCTGTGAGATAGATTAATAAGTTTACCCCAATACTGTCTCTGTGTGTTTGTGTGTGGGTAGGGCAGCAATTAAGAATGAAAGTTCATGGATGAGCCATTAGGCAGGATTCAACTAAGTTGTTGTGCAAGTGGAACAAGGACCACTTGTGCAATGAGATTGCCCCCTCTCCTCTCCTTGTGCCCTCTATGTCTGCTCTGGAGGGTTGGGGGAAAACCCAGGTTTGGGGGGCATGGTGGGGAAAACTCCATTGTGCGAGTAGACCTCATTTCACCTGTGCATATCCCACTTAATGCTACATTTAATTATTTAAAAATAATAATTAATAGCAGCAGGAACTGAAGTTGGATCAGGGCTTGGCGAAAGCTTTAACTCTTAGTCTACACCCTTACCTACCCTCTAGACACCTACACCAGTCACACCCCCTGGCTGACATGCTGTCACAGTCAGTCTTAGGAGGGTCTATGTGTGTGCAGATATAAGCAGGTTCTGTCATTCTTAATGTCAGCTAAATCAATCGACTCATTGTGGAATCAGGTGGGAGGCAGTATAAGGAGGTTCAAAGCACAGGGTTCTGTTTTAACAGGTGTGCTTTTACCTATTTTATGATCCCCAGAAAGCGGGGTTTTCCCAATTTTGTATTAACCTCAGAGGGTTCAAAATTATTTATGGGGTTATTCAGCGAAATGGCAGCTGTTTCATGAATAAGGAAATATTTAAGGGAAAACAGGGCCATTCAGACAGCTGCATTAATGCACCAATAACCACAGTGATGTTTCATGGAGGATAACACGTCCAGTGTGGCCCAGTGGTCGACGATACTGACATAAGGCAATGTGTACAACTCACATTTGTAGGTAATTTAAGGCCCTTTTTTATAATATTGAAGCAGTGCAGGAATCGTATCTCCATAGCTCTTTCCCCCACCTTTTTAACATTTTAAAGCTCAGAATCACAAGGTGTGTGGGTGTGTTCCAGTTGTGTAAGACTCTTGTGTAAGCGAGGGCAGTGACTGGATGGGAAGGACTGTGTGACTGGCCACACACACTAGTGGTTCTGGCTTCCAAACCAACATGGAAATGGCATAGAAGGAAGTTTCTGGGAAGAGACTCTTACGGCATAAGACCTTAGCTGGTGTGAGAGATCTCTAGCTCTGTTTAAAGGAGAAACAAATATCATTTTGACCGTATTTAGCAACATGATTTGTTTGCCAGGCAGGTTTGTTCATTAAACAAATGAGCACTCCTGTTTCTACAATTCAGCACTTTTTTAAAAAAAGAAATTATATAAAATATTTCCAAATATATGTTATTATATTAATGCATTGCAATATAAACACTTTTGAATAATCTGCTATGTGTTCACCATCGTTTTGCAAGAACAATTGTATGCACCAAATTTAAAGTTAAGTCCATTGGCCAGTCTATAGGAAATTGAAATAGCTCTACCAGAACAAATGTATTTTTAATGCTCCGCTACTTTGTTTAGACAAATATGAATGATAATTTAATGATTTAATGAGAGGCTAACATTTGAAAACCTACAAACCTTGGAGAGAGAATTAGCACTGTGCTTTCAGGGAGTGATTTTTAGAAGTGCTGGCTATAACCTTCGCACAGTGAGGCATGAACAAGCTTAGCACTTGCTGTGAAACAGCATAACAGCATCCACAGAGAACTACTGTATGTTAACCTTTAAAATGAGTTTTACAGTGCAATCCTTTACATGCCTACTCAATAGTAAACCCCAGTGAATGCAACGGGCTTACTCCCAGAGTAAGGTAAAGATAAAGGACCCTGGATGGTTATGTCTAGTCAAAGGCGACTATGGGGTGTGGCACTCATCTCGCTTTTCAGGCCGAGGGAGTCGGTGTTCGTCCACAGACAGCTTTCCGGGTCATGTGGCCAGCATGACTAAATCGCTTCTGGTGCAACGGAACACCGGGATGGAAAACAGAGCGTAAGGAAACACTGTTTACTTTCCCGCCACTGCAGTACCTATTTATCTACTTGCACTGGTATGCTTTCAAACTGCTAGGTTGGCAGGAGCTGGGAGAGAACAACGGGAGCTCACTCCATCATGGGGATTCGAACCACCAACCTTCCGATCGGCAAGCCCAAGAGGCTCAGTGGTTTAGATCACAGCGCCAGCCACATTTCTCTACTTTTTTTTTTTTTACATGTACTTCCAGAGTAGTAAATATAGGCCTGAAGCCTTAAATATGTCTTCAGGTGTTCACATGAATGTTCAAAGGGTGGACAGGAGAACGCATGCAAAGCTGTTGACCACATCAATGTGTACTGCTTCCCTCTTAGTTCCTGCCTGAATGCAAGTAGAACCATCCATGTGATCAGGGACCCTGGTAAAGAGTAAGATCCCTGATCATGTAAGGTGTTCTACCCACTATAAAGCTCTTTGCAGACCTTCCCCACTCAATGTAGGGAAAGTCCAGGACTGAGGGTGTGGGACAAGAAGCAAGGGGATGTTGGGGGCAGGACCTATGCCCCATCCACAGATATAGCATTCATATGCTGAGGCAAAAGCCTGAACACGCCCTTAGTTAAACACACATGGCTTCCTGAAAACAACATTAAGAGAAAAAACAGAGCTCCAACAGAAGGCTTCATCTGAACTGGGAACTGTTTTCTTAAGAAGATTCCTCCCCCCTTTTACTTTTGCAACTCAATCTATTTTGCTCCTCATTTACTACAAATATACAGCCTAGCTCTCACGACTATGTAATTTTCACTGCTGTTTAAAAGACTTTGCATAGGAGGTGAATGAGTAGGAATAAACTGTGGGCGCACTCTGGTTTCAAAACGAACTGTAGCTCTGCTACTGATTCAGCGTAGTGTGAATCATACACTTGAGTATCTACTAAGGAGGGTATGCAAATCAAAATATTTCAGACCTGCTATGCTAGAATCAATGTAGACAAGAGGTGGTTCTGCTCTGTGCAGAGGGGAACTGGGATTATGCTCATGTCTTCTTCTGAACCTGGGTAGGTGGTGAGACTGAGCCTCAAAAAGTGGGGCCAAAAGTAGGATATGCCCAGCAACTGACTACCCAGAAACAAGAAGTCAGAAGCCCAGACAAATAGGGTGTGGTCTAGACATTATTTCCATCACTGAAAACCCAGAGAGTGATTCAGCTGAACACCATCCCTCTGCATTCTTTCTGTGTTATTTCTAGATATGCCGCAGAAAGTAAGTGACAGAGAATTAAGAAATGAGAAGGGTGTGTGTGTTGACAAATGTACAAGAAAGTGCCTAACTAATGAGCTGAAAAGCAATTCCTCAATAACCCTAGATGAAGAGAAAAACAATACTCTCTTACAATACGCCTGTCACAATACCAATTCATATTCATTCATTTCTCATTCTCATTCTCATTCTCTCTTCCATACCAGCTGTCAGGGAGTGGCAGGATGATGAGTGTGCACTAGGGGGAGGGAGGCTGGAGTGTGACTTGGGAGAGGGAGACAGTGATTTGTGAGGAACTGGACTAGCCAGGAGACAAGAGTCAGAGGGTAGGAAGTTTCAGAGCTTGAGCGTGGAACAAAGAATGGGTGAGAAGAAGAGGAGGAAGAAGAGGCAAGTCAGGCAAGTGAAAGACCAGGTGCTTCCTCACCTTCTCTTTAACCACTGTCTCCAAGAACCAGGAGGGGATTTAAAAGGGATGAGCAGAAGAAGCTTTCATGCAGGTGCAGTTTCCAGTTGTACACAGCCTGTCGGGGGAAGATACATAAACTGGTGGAGGGGGAGTGGTCCCCTCTTGTGGCAACTGCTCCACAGAGTGCAGACCTAGGAATTTCTAAACCTGCCCTGGCGACAGAGGGCATTACTCCCCCCCCCCAATTCTTGAAGGTGGACAAGCTGCCTAAAGGTTTTAAAGGTAGCATGAGGGCTCAAGCAGTCATTTCTTTGTCTTTGCCCCCATTCAACTAAGGAGGAGGATAGAATCTTTTTTTAAAAAAGGAACAGCTATCCAGGGCTCAATAAAACAACACACAATTTCACTAAATAAATTCATTAATAATGAGAAGCTTGTCAGACTAAAAGAAAAACCGGCTGAGGCTGTAGGATGCCTACGAAACTGAACTGCGAAACACACTCATACCTTGATCCTAAACAAGTATAATCAGAAGTCAGTCCTATGCAAGCTCTTACTCCAAATTATTAAAAACTTCAGGCTCTAAGTAGGTGAATATGTCAATTTTGGCTTCTCTCAGTTTCTCACTTTTCCATTCTTAAGTACTGTTTTCCAAATTTCCACATCTCACAAAAATTTAACAACAGTTTAGTGCAGATTTCTCCTAATAGACACATTTTGTATGCAATTTTGCATAATATACATTTTTTTGCCAAGAATTTTCCCCAATATAATGTATGAATGTATGCTATCTTCACCAATATATACATTTTAGCCAAGTTTATGCATTTTTGTACATGTCATTTGGCTAGAAAAGTGCCTTGCAAAATTTGGAGGTGTGCAGTTTTCTAGGCTGCTTCTGTTTTGGTTCATGTATTGTGATGGGATGGTGAGCTGCTTGTGCGTAAAATCCTAGTCCCTCAGAGTTTGGCTAAGTCCACAAACCTCTGTCTGTGACGGAGCTCCTTAAGCATGGCTCCATCAGTCGCTCGTTGTATCGGACAGTGGGCGTTTACGGAACTTCTTCCAGCATAAAAGCTCCTTAACGGAAACGCGTCTTCTGGACTCTCGGCGTGACAGTTTCCGGCGAGGAGTGGGTGTCCCTACAGGAGGTCCTGAAACCTCCCCACTATTTTCGCTTGAAGTGTCTCTGAGCCCTCCCTCCGACTCACTTTCCCTTGGAACTCCACTTCTCCCCCTGCTGGTCCCCTCCTCAGCTGAATGGTCTCTCTCACCCTCCGTGAGCCCTTTCACCTCCTGCGTCTCAGATGGCAGTTCCCTGACATCCACCTCCCCTCCAGGGCCCCCTTCACCCCCTTCCCTCCCCTCCTCTGCGGGAGGCGAGGGAGCAAAACCCCTGAAGGAACCTCCCTCATCTTCCGAAGTTTCGAACACTTCCCTCCACCTCTTGCTGTTTCCGGTTTCCAAGTACTCCTCCTCATCGGAGTCTGTTCCTCCTTCCAACTCCGATTCCCTGAATCCTTCCAGTTCCTCCTCATCGTCGGTGGTGCCAAAGTACTCCCTCCGGAACCTCGCTACTGGCTGAGGTTTCCTGGGGAACCTTTGGTGGAACGTTTCGATCAAGATCTCGTCACGGACCTCCTCTGCCGTCACCCAGGTGTTTTCCGACTCCGGTTCCCCTTCCCACGCGACCAAATACTCCACCTGATTACCCTTCCACCTGGAGTCGATGATTTCCGCCACATGGTTGCTGCTTTCCCTTTCTTCTATGGCTGGCCCCCGTGTGGATACCCCTTCACCTTCCCCCCTATATGGTGACAGTAATGACCTGTGGAATACTGGGTGCAGTTTCATGTGGTTCGGTAACCGGAGTCTGAAAGCCACTGGGTTGACCTGTTGGATGACCTCAAATGGTCCCAATCTTTTGGGTCTCAATTTCTTGCAACCCCCCTTGAACGGCAACCCTTGGGTTGATAGCCAGACCTGACTCCCCACCCTAATGGTTTCACCTTCCCTTCTGCTCTTGTCTGCCTGCCTCTTATATTCTTCTTTGGCCCTTTCTAAGTTGAGTTGGAGTTGACGATGGATCGCTTCCATTTCTTCTACAAAATGTTCAGCGGCCGGGACACTCCATCTCTCCCCTCCTCCCCCTGGAAACGCCCTGGGGTGGCACCCATAATTAGCCAAAAAGGGGCTCATCCCGGTGGACACATTCTCTGCATTATTGTAAGCAAATTCCGCTAGCGCCAACTTTTCGACCCAATCGTTCTCTCTGTCATTGACATAACACCTCAGGTATTGTTGGAGGATACCGTTTGCCCTCTCCGCCTGCCCATTGGTCTCAGGGTGCCTGGCAGTCGAAAAGTTGACCTCTACGTGCAACAAGCTCATAAGTTTCCTCCAGAATCTGGACGTGAACTGTTTCCCTCTGTCGGAGACCACCCTCAAGGGGGCGCCATGCAGCCTAAAAATATGTTCTACAAACAATTTCGCTGTCTCTTCCGCCGTGACTGCATGTGAGCAAGCTACAAAGTGACCCATCTTAGTTAACAGGTCTACTACGACTAGTATGGCGGTTTTCCCCTGGGATTTAGGCAGATCAGTCATAAAATCTATCGATACCGCCTCCCACGGTCGTTCTGGTGTGGGTAACGGTTCTAATAACCCCGCTGGTGCCCGCCTTTCTCCTTTGGCTCTCTGGCATTGGTCACACCTTCTCACATACTCCCGTACATCCTCCCTCACCTTGGGCCACCAAAACTCCCTGGTCACCAACCACATGGTCTTGTGTTGCCCAAAATGCCCCGCTGTGGGATTGTCGTGCAGCTGTTTGAGTACTCTCCCCCTCAATTCCCCTTCGGGTATATATAGTGCCCCTTTGTAATACAATGCCCCGTTTCTTTCTTCAAAACCTCCGGGGTCTTCTCCCTCTCTCCTTAAACCTCTGAGCTTATCCTGGGCGTATTCATCATTTACCGTTCCCTCTACCAGTTCTCTTTGCCCCACCCAGGCCGCCCCACACACCCAGTGGTCCTCTGGGATAATATGTCTCTCTTCAGGCGCTCCCTCCCCCTCCAAATATTCAGGTTTGCGAGAGAGAGCGTCCGCTCTGATGTTTTCTGGACCTGGCACATAGCAGATTTCAAAATTGAATTTGGAGAACTCCTGGGCCCATCTCACTTGTCGTTGGTTGAGCACTCGTGCCGTTCTCCAATACTCCAAATTCTTGTGGTCCGTACACACTTGCACCTTATGCTGTGCGCCAATTAGTAAGTGTCTCCATCTCCGGAACGCTTCGTGAATGGCGAGTAGTTCTCGGTCATATACGGTGTAGTTCCTCTCTGATTTGTTCAGCTTACGCGAAAAGAAGGCACACGGTCTCCATTCCGACTTATTGCTCCCTGGCTGAAGCAGCACCGCCCCCACCGCCCGGTCTGAGGCATCAGTTTCCACTCTCATGGGTTTTTGTAAATCCACATGCAGGAGCTGTTCTTCCGAAGCGAATGCCCTTTTCAATTCCTCAAATGCTTGCTCCGCCTCCGCCGTCCAAACGAATTTCTTCTTGCTGCTTAGACAGTCCGTGATGGGAGCCGTTAAGTGGGCAAAGTTCTTGATGAATTTACGGTAAAAGTTCCCAAACCCTAAGAACCTTTGCACATCCTTTTTCGTTTTCGGTGTCTTCCATTCCAGCACCGCCTGGACCTTGCCTGGATCCATGGCTAATCCCTTGTCTGATAAGCGGTACCCCAGGAATTCCACCTCCTTGGTGTGAAACTGACACTTCTCCAATTTCACCCACAGCTGGTTTGCTTGCAGCTGGCTCAGCACTTCCCTGACATCCTTTACATGCTGCTCCTCATTCTCTGAATATATCAGCACGTCATCGAGGAAGGCCACGCAATTCTTGTAGAGCAAAGGTCCCAGGACATGGTTCATGAGCGATTGAAAACAGGCGGAGCCTGATTGCAATCCGAATGGCATAACGAGATATTCAAAAGCCCCCAAAGGGGTGAACATGGTGGTTTTCCATTCATCCCCTTTCTTTATTCGTATCAGGTTGTATGCCCCTCTCAGGTCCAGTTTCGTGAATATCTTTCCCTTCCTCACCCTGGTCAAAATGTCATCAATCCTGGGCATGGGGAAAGTCACTGGTTCTGACACGGCATTTAGCCGCCGGTAGTCCACTACAAGCCTGGGTTTATCTGTGTTTTTTTTGTCCACAAAAAACACTGGGCTCCCTCCCACCGCTCTGGACTCTCTGATGAAGCCCCTCTTCAGGTTTTTATCAATAAACTCCCTTAACTCTTGCATTTCCCTGTCTGACATGGCGTACAGCTTGCCCACGGGGAGCTGGGCCCCAGGGACCAGGTTAATTTGGCAGTCAAAGTCTCTATGCGGTGGTAGTTTATCTGCTTCCCTTTCGCTGAAGACCTTGCTCAGGTCAGCGTATTGTTTGGGCACCTTCCCTTTGTCCGCCACTTCCGTCCCTGCTAGAAAGGCTTTTGCCCCTTCTGGCACCTTTCCCTCTCTGCAGTGTTCCAGGCAATGTGCTGACCCAAAGGAGACCACTCTCTGATGCCAGCCCACTAGCGGGTCATGCAACGCTAGCCAGCTCATTCCCAAAATGACGGGAGCCCCTCCCAGGGTGGCCACATTGAACGCTATCCTTTCGGTGTGCCTGGCCACCCTCATAACCATTGGGACGGTCTGTAGGCTAACTTCTCCTCCCAACAGCTCCCTCCCATCGATCGTGGTCACCTACAGGGGGTTGCTTAAAGGGAGTGTCTGTATCTGGTGTTCAGCTGCAAACTCCTTACTCATAAAATTACAGGAGCTGCCTGAGTCCAACAGCGCCTTTGTCTTTAGTGGGTATCCGTTTGCCAGCTCTAGCAACACCTCTATTACTAGGGCTGGTCTTGGAGGTTCTGGAATGGGCACTTTTACTGCTCCTTGGCCTGGCTGCAGTGCCCTGACGGTGGCAGCCAGGCGTTGGCTTTTACTGGCTCCTGGACTCCCTCCTCCTTCCCCCCAACAGCTCCCGCCATCCCTTGCCATTCCTTTCTTTGCGGGCAGACTCTGGCAAAGTGACCTGGCTGCTGGCAGAGATAACATTTCTTGGCGCTCTTTCCCTCCTTCTTCCTCCCTTCACTGGGATTTGAAACTGCGCGCGCGCGCGCTGTTCCAACTTCCATCGGCTCTCCTGGTGGGAAACTTGGCTCTGGAATCTCTGGAATGCGGAAATCCCTCCAACGCTCTCCTTTCCCCTCCCGCTTCTCCAAGGCTCTTGCCTCCTGGCGCGCTCCAATGGTCAGCGCTGATTTGGTCAGCTGGTCCATAGACTCCGCCCTGGGCGCCCGGGAAAGTTCGTCTTTCACCGCCGAAGAAAGCCCCTCTTCAAAGAGCATTTGAATGGGTTCCGCCGATAGGTCCCATCCCAATTTATGTATCAACATTGTAAACTCAGTCCAGTACTCACGAACCGATCGGCTCCCCTGTTTGCAAGCCATCAATTGTCTGCGCACCAGTCCCTGTTCAATCTCGCTGGAAAACATCAAATCCATGGCGCGAAAAAACTTCCTCGTGTCCTTCAGCATTTCACTATTCCCTGCCATCAGGGGTCTAACCCAGTCTCTCGCCCCCCCTTCGAGATGGCCAATCACAAACGCCACTCGCGATGCCTCGTCGGGAAAGTCGTTAAACTGCAGTTCGAGAGCATACTGCATCTCTGTCCTAAAGGCTTGGTAGTTCCTGGGGTCCCCCCCAAACTTCTGCACCAATCCTGGCATCTTTCTTGCTAGTGTAGCGCCTTTTGCCTTTTCTGCATCCTGCGCCCTCCTTTCTTCTAGCCTCGCCGTTTGCAGTGCTAGCTGGACTTCCAACACCCTGTACCTTTCTTCCAGGCTTGGACCCTCTCCAGCTCCTCCTGCTCCCCCGGCTCCGGCTGGGTTGCTCATGATGCCTCTCTGCACAAGCTGCTTTCAGGGACTGTCCGATTGCTGTGATGGGATGGTGAGCTGCTTGTGCGTAAAATCCTAGTCCCTCAGAGTTTGGCTAAGTCCACAAACCTCTGTCTGTGACGGAGCTCCTTAAGCATGGCTCCATCAGTCGCTCGTTGAATCGGACAGTGGGCGTTTACGGAACTTCTTCCAGCATAAAAGCTCCTTAACGGAAACGCGTCTTCTGGACTCTCGGCGTGACAGTTTCCGGCGAGGAGTGGGTGTCCCTACAGGAGGTCCTGAAACCTCCCCACTGTTCTCGCTTGAAGTGTCTCTGAGCCCTCCCTCCGACTCACTTTCCCTTGGAACTCCACTTCTCCCCCTGCTGGTCCCCTCCTCAGCTGAATGGTCTCTCTCACCCTCCGTGAGCCCTTTCACCTCCTGCGTCTCAGATGGCAGTTCCCTGACATGTATTGTCTTCGATAGTGCAAATTTGGCTAGCTTAATCTTTAAAGACAAACTGAATCAAACATCTCCCCCATCCCTACTTTGTGATTTATAAAAAGCACAGGTGTGAAGCCCCAAGAGATGTTTTCAGACAGACAGACAGACAGACAGACAAGCAAGCAAGCAAGCTGCAAAGTGAGTGACTATTTTAAATGAAGCACCAGCAAAGAGAAGGAGTTGTGTAAACCATTCGTCACTGCTTACCGGCTCCAAATCCCACAGCTCCAAAAACATACAATTGCTTTTCCCTTATGGCACTCCAAACATGTTACATTAGCTTTGTTTATTAATTCCCATCTTCTCCATTTCCAAGTTTAGTGCCATTCATTTAGTTTATTAATTTAATCCATTCTATATAAAAAACACCCAGAGCAGTTTACAATAAATAAAAACAGAAATAATATTTGTTTTCATCTCCAACCCAGCGGGGGAATGTGCTTTCTTTGTATGCATTTTTAAAAAAGTCACTCCAGTGAATTCACAACACACATTTGATCTGTGACATATAGCTTACCCCTTAAAACCAAGAGATTTCCCTTCTTTCTACACAATTTTGAACCCTACAATGTATTCCTCAGTGTAAGCAAATGTTACTCCCCTCTCTGACATTTATTTTCTCTTCCATTAACTATTAACTTATACAAAGGAATGAGCAGTAAATTTCCAACTATTGATTTGACCTCAATGCTTTATTTGTGTTAAATTTTTTCCCCTAAGTTTCAAGCTTCCTCAATGTTGCAGCCACTTACTTGGGAGTTCTTTCCCCCAAATTATGTGAAATAAGCTGGTTGTGCTTTCTTAAACTAAGGGAATTGCACTATGCATAAATTCAAAGACATTTTATCCTTCATTATTCATGCACATGCTCCATATTAATCCCCTTAACACTTATATTTCATAACTAAGGGCTTATCCACACTTACCTGTCCTCCATGCTTTCCAGGCATAGCTAGTGTTTAAGCTCCTTGCCTAAATACATTTTTTTTTTAGCTCCCTCCCCCGCAAACTCTACTCTTTAAAGCTGAATCAGAGCAAATGGCAATTCACGGACCCATGTCTGGAAAGAGTGGGGCAAAAGGTGTGGGCAATCCCTAAGCCTTGTGAGTCCTAGCTACTGTTAGGTTTCATTGGACCTTTATCTATCCTTCCCATGTCCCTCCAAACTATCTTATCAATCATGTAGTCCAGGGTTTCCTAAACCTGGGTCTCTAGCTGTAGCTGATGGGCTACAATTCCCATCATCCCTGACCACTGGTCCTGTTAGCTAGGGAAGATGGGAGTTGTAGTCAAATAGCAGCTGGAGACCAAAGTTTGGGAAATGCTGACAGAGTCCTATGAAACTGGATTCCATCCATGCACCCAAATCCAGAGACCAGGGCAGACTTCACTGTGCACACAAGGCTCTAGTAGCCACAAGCAACTCCATTCATGTCAATGAATGAAGCAAATCTGCAATTGGAACAAGATGTACCTAATATGAACCTGCATTTTGTATTGAAAATGCTGTTTGGGGTGAAGAGAGCTCCATACGTATGTTAGATGCTTTGGACAGATCAGAGGGGTGGGATTTTCAAGAAGCAATACATTTTTGAAAGCAATATTTCTACAATGCACTGTATTAATTTTACACTGGAAACTAAATTCAGAAACATTCCAAGATGAGGTGGCATTTTCATTGTCAATAGCCTAATAAAACACACATGTGTGCATTTTCTCATTTGAATATTTATAAAAACACAGGAGGCAGTTCATTTTACAATCCTCTGCATGGTTACTCAAAAGTACATTCTGTGTTCAGGTTAAGTACATAGCATTGCAGTCTTATTCAGCTAATGGCCCAGTGCGGACAATTATTACCAGCTTCATAAAGCCATAGTTTATTAAGCCAGGAATTGCCTCTTCCCACCCTTTACATCAGATGTCAGTGAAAAGATCCTAGCTTGTATTGAGTCAGAGTTCCTTGCTATGGTTGAATCAGGGAAATCTTTCTTATAGCTGGTTAACAAACCAGGAAAATAAGCCAGGAGTGCTCAACTCAACACTCATTCCTGGCTTAATAAACCGTGGTTTATGAAGCAGAGAATAATTGTCCAAAATGGGTCAAAGTCAATTATGCCAAGTACTCCTTTTACTCATAGCACTGAGCTTTTGAAGGCTTACAGTGTTCCCTGGGAGTGAAACAGGTAAGTTAAACAAAAAATGCAAATGGGGAAATTTCGTATTACTTTTTCACTAACATACTTGACACCACCATTGGAGAGTGAACAAAGAACACACTGTCAAAGACGAAACCTGCACAGAATGTTACCACTTGTTTTCTATGAATGCAGAGGTATATTTACTAAAAGAAAGACATTCCATTCCTCTCCAGAGATTTCTCCTTCATTCAGAAGAACTACAGTGCTGTGTTCATAGTGTTTGGATTCCAGGTTACATCAACATTTCAGTTACAGACCCCTATTTGCAGGAGCAATATTAGTTTGATATATTAAAAAAATGCAAGCTTAGACTTCAATTTGGCATTGCTTGGTTCTAATTGGAGGAGAATTTTAAGTGTATGTAATTTGGCTTTTGTGAACTAAGTGAGGGTACTTAAATATTAAACAAACAGAAAAGAATAATGTAGAAGACATTGTTCGGCACAAAATCTTTTAATTCAAATTTTATTTCCATTAAAACTAATACTCCACGCTCTGGTAACTTCCAGACTGGATTATTATTATGTACTCTACATGGGCTGCCCATGATGATGACCCAAAAATTTCAGTTTGCTCCAAAATGCAGCAGTCAGGTGCTCACATTAGTGTTTAAAGCCCCCCCCGACCCTCTTGGATATTAAGATCAGCAGCAGAGGCCCTCTTAGCAGTTCCACCACCTTTATAAGTTCGGGGGCTTGGATAGGGCATTCTTTGTGGCAGCACCTAAAGTTGTGGAATTCCCTCTCCACAGAGGTTCATCTGACAACTTCATTATGTTCTTCCTGCCACATGCTGAAGACTCACTTTTTTACTCTGGTCTTTGACACCTGAGTTATATGTTTGTAGGACCCACCCTATGCTCTTGACTGCAATTTGTTTTACACTGATTTTAATATCATATTTTTAAATTGCTGTAACCAGCAAAGGGAGTTTAGGGTGGAAAGCAGGTAGGAAATCAAATAAGTAATCAGTGGCGTAGCAAGGTTAGGTGGTACCCGGTGTGGAGAATTTCTTGTCAACCTCCCCATTGAAATCTAGTTGGACTCCCAAGAGACTGTGATCTACTCACAGTATAAAAAGACTGGCTGTGATCTACCCATTGTCATTGCCAGGAGCTGTTGAGCTTTTTTAAGGGAAGGATTGGCCAAAGTTGTTAAGCTTTTTGGGGGGTTGCAGGGTTTGGGCCCTGAGTTGAGAGAACTTCTGCTTCTCTCCTTCCCTCCACTCTCCACTTGTTTGCTTGCTTGCCTCCTTCCCGTCCTCTGCCTGCCTGCGGGGCTGTCAAAACAAAGCAACGCAAAGCAGCACAACTACCCCCTTCCCCCGACGGCTCCAGATAGGCAGGAGTCGTGGGCGAGTGGCACGCCGAATGTCACCCCCCTCGGTGGATGATACCCGGGGTGGCCTGCCTCCACCTTGCTCTGCCCCTGTAAGTAATAATCATATTTTTGCAGTAGGGTGTGCAAAGCACTTGCCAGCGTCTCCTCCCCCTGCCATAGGTCTGCCCAACTACAAAAGTAACAAAAACAAGAGGAGGTATCTACAAGACTACTACTATTTGTAGGATGGACACAAGGCATCTTTAAGCTTTTTCAGCTCTTTCTCAATGGTACCTTCTTCTGAAAAATAGTCATCTTCTTTTGAATGGTTTCACTAGAGATCACACCCCTTCTGGATTTGCACGTTATGCCCCTTATCATATAAAATGACCCAAGCCTTAAAATCAACATTAGATTCGCCCTCTGGCTTATCATTAGCAACAAGATGAGTCAAAGATTCCAGGGATGAGTGGTGATGGCATTGTTGATATGATGTTCCCTCTCTAAGGGGTGGAGGTTAATAAGCCCACCCTTCCTATTCTTAGATGAATTCGTAAAACATTTTAATTCCATAAAGGGCTTTATGATTGATTTCTGCTGTTTTTATTTCTCTGTTCTGGTTTTTAAATGCTGTTATGCTTTTATCTGCATACTGTGCTTTATTGTTATGCTCTTATTGTGAAGCTCCTTTAGAAAACTAGTTTGAAAAGCAGGATATAAATAACTAGCAACAATTTCCTTCATCCACATTTTCCTGGGAATTGGCAGTCTACCCACCAACCTTTCAGCTAAGGTGGGTGCCTTTTTTCAAAGCCAACAGAACATTTGCATAAGGAAGCTTTAACCCTTCATCATGGCAGCTCATTGCTGGACAGTGGTCAGACCAAGGAGTCTGACAGAAAAAAAGGGACAGGTCATGACCGAAGGATTTCAGGAAGGCAAGTGGAGCTACTTATATACTTTTGCTATTCAAGAAGCAAGTTGCAAGGCAAAGTTGAGAAGAGATTAATAAACTGAAGGCAGAAGAAGGCGGCGGCAACCCATAGCAAGTATATTTTCAGCAAAATGAAGAGATAAAGCTTTTGCTGTACCCACTTCAGGCTGTCATTGGAAGGCTGGCGACGGCTGTCACTGCAGATACTGAAATGAATTCTGAACATTTACTGTATCAGAATACCAAGGACTAAGGAAATACAGATCAACTCAAAAATATACAATTACAATCCCTTATTTCCCTCCCTTTTTACCAGGAGAAATGGAGTATGGCAGCAAATTATAGTATTCCGAGATTCAAGTACTTGAAAGCTAGCAAACAATTTAAAAAGAAAGTCACTGACTAGTTTGCTTCAGACCTTTTCAAAGGCAATTACCAGACCAAAGACATTAATAGGAAAAATAAATTCTTTTCTTGAAACAAAATTAGCATTTCATTAAATTTCCTGAATTACTATTTATTTAGCAATACACAGCATAAATCTCACATGCCTCTGCACACCGTTAGCTTGCTGAGATTTCAAAGAGACTCTCTCTCTCTCTCTCTCTCTCTCTCTCTCTCTCTCTCTAAGAAATACCAACTCTCTATGGCAGGTTCTTACAGTATGTTAATTAATGACCAAGGAATGCCAGCTATGAATGCAGAATGAAATTGTAAATCCCTAACACACACACACAAGCACACACACAAAGAGAAAATTACCGGTCAGACGAGTCTTCTTGTTTTTCAGATGTAGGAGATTTTAATATTTTTGTTCTTGTACATCAAGATCTTGTTAACTCAGTCCTTTCTTGATGTTTAGCTTCTGTAAAGGTCTAAGTTTAACTGAAGAACAAGAACCTGCAATAGAGAGGAAAAGAGAGGGCGATAAGAGCATGAAAGAATTTCAGCTGCTGGCTACAGCTACTGTTCTAGGAGCATTTGAGCTATTTTCAGCACCGGACGGGTTTGTCTGCAATAAGAGAAACCAGAAAAGTACACAGGCAGGAAACTCACAACAACTTTGTTCACTGTTCAGACTCCACATCCAAACTTGCAATGCTGAGCAAAATCAGTTTTCAGACAATTTAAAGCAGCATGCCGCACAAGAAATAAACCCTGATTGACTTCATTTTTCTTGGATCGGGTGACCAGCCTGGAAAATACTGTAAATATTGTGCCTCCTTTTAATAGCATCAACCCAAATTCTTTGAATGAGGAGCTTTCTCTTATATGCTTTATTTTGCTTCCAAGGCTTTTAGATCTCACTGGTTCACTTGGCTTCCTAAAAGGGAAACCAGAAGTTTATTTCCTGTTTGCAACAAAATGTTTGGAATCTGCAACCCTTCTATTTTCGAATGCTTAGTGACCTAAGAATGATTGTTGACTCTGTAGTGTTTATGTGACAAGGGAAATGAGGAGCCAATTGGTATTGCAATTGCCCACCTATTCACTACTGCAGAGAAGGAACAACTGCTGAAGGTTTCTTCGTGTTGGGATACTATGGTAAGCATACTCATCAGGCACATTACAACGAGAAAAACTTTAATATCTACGTCTATATATAACACTTTCAACTGTTCAAAATGGTTAGTGTACAATATCCTGAAAGAACCCTGTAAAATAAATCAGTATTACTTATTTTGTAAATGGGGTGACTGAAGCTGAGGTGGGGGGCAGCCTATGTAAGTTTATGGACATGATGAGATTCAAACCCTCAGTTTCCTGATTCCAGAGGATCAGTCCAGACACCATTTTCACACTGGGGAATAAAGAACGCTAACTTATTAATTAGTCTTTTCCCCCAAAATCTTCCATCATTATAAATGTGGGAAATTTAAAATGGAAACGGAAGAAGAAATTGCTGCCGTTTGCATGGCCAGGAATGGAAATGAGTCAGGCGAATACAATCAATATTTTTTTTACATTACCGTTGTGGTTGTTTTTTTAATGTCCACAAATGACATATAATTAATGAAAACAATGTTTTGCATCTAAATGTATGTAAGTTAGGTAAATACTTTGCAACTTACATTAAGTAGAAGATAGCGAGACAAATAACGTAGTACTAATCAAACTGCAAGGGACGTGGGTGGCGCTGTGGTCTAAACCACAGAGCCTAGGGCTTGCCGATCAGAAGGTCGGCAGTTCGAATCCCCGTGACGGGGTGAGCTCCCGTTGCTCAGTCCCTGCTCCTGCCAATCTAGCAGTTCAAAAGCACATCAAGTGCAAGTAGATAAATAGGTACTACTCCGGCGGGAAGGTAAAAGGTGCTTCCGCGCGCTGCTCTGGTTCGCCAGAAGCAGCTTAGTCATGCTGGCCACATGATCCGCATGATCCGGAAGCTGTCTGTGGACAAATGCCGGCTCCCTAGGGCAGTAAAGCGAAATGAGCGCCACAACCCCAGAGTCGTCTGTGACTGGATTTATCGATCAGGGGTCCCTTTACCTTTACTCAAACTGCTGTGGAACAGAAACAGCAATGATTGTGGGGCAAATACAGGTCGGAACAGAAATTGCTGCCTTCTTATATGCCATCATGCCAGAGAACTTTCCTGGATGTTCTCTACAAACATCTTTCCTAACTGGGAAACCCTTCATCGCCAAGAAAAAACCCTCATCTCTAACAGTTTATCTTGCAGTGCCCTTCACAGGACTTTTATTTCCACTAGGTGGAAAATTAGCTCGTTGATCCTCATATCAAGGGATGGGGAGAAATTTACTCGGTCTGCATTTTAATGCAAACCCATCAAATTTGCACTTTATGAACCAATGAATGAACCCTTCAAAATTCACACTTCTCCAACGTTTGTGATGCAGCTCTCCAACCAAAGAGTGCCTACAAAATGTGTATATTAGAGGAAAATGCATGCAAAAAATGCAGATATTGCTGAAAATAAACACTGATTGTATTAGGGGAAATTGCTTACAAAACTGTGTGTATTTGGAGAAGTGTGCGCAAGAATGCAAATGAAAATTAATTAACATGTGGGACATACAAAACTTAAGACTGGAAAAATAAAAAACTGGGTGGTGAGATTTTTTCTGGTTCAGCTCATTCCTCATCGAATGCACTCAGAATGGCAACAGAAGGATCAATATCACCAAGACCACAAATGAAAATCGAATGTTGCCTATTTTGGAGTGGTTCTGCAACATTATTGTTGTTTGCAAAGTAGTGCTCAAAAGCTTTGTTTCAAAAGCAAACACAAACAGCGCTTTATTAAACAACCCATGCAATAATATTGCAACTTCCTGTCCTCACTTGCTGCATATGACTGACAACTTCCTTCTCTTAAAAGTACAGGCAAACTTTATAGATCGGGTAATCAACGTAGTGCCCTACAGATGTTTTAGGCTACAGTTCCCATCAGCGCCAACCAGCATGGACAATAGTGAGGGATAATGGGACTTGCAGTCCGTAACTTCTGGGAGGGCACCATGTTGGCTACATCTGTTCTAGGAAATGCCTCAGGAGCCAGTAAGGTGTATTGGTAAGTGTGTCAGACCAAGATCTAGGAGATCAGGATTCAGATCCCTACTTGGTCATGAAGGTCACTGGGTGACTCTGGGCCAACTATTCACTCTCAGCTTAACATACCTCACTGGGTGGGTGTGAGGATAAAAATGGGGAAAATGAGAAAGCGATATGTGCCTCCTTGAACTCTAAAAAGGGAAAGGTGGGATATAACTGTAAAAATAAATACATAAGATAAAAATACAGGACATTATAGGAGAATCTCAGTTGAGCAATGGATCATTCAAATATATGTGCTTGTTACAGGAGTTGTAAAATCAAGATTTATAAAAGATATCCAGTAAAAGAGCTCAGGATTGAATGAGTCCTGGATTGAATACAGTGGTACATCTGGTTAAGAACTTAATTCATTCTGGAGGTCCATTCTTAACCTGAAACCGTTCTTAACCTGAGGTTCCACTTTAGCTAATGGGGCCTCCTGCTGCCGCCGCTCCGCCGGAGCACGATTTCTGTTCTCATTCTGAGGTAAAGTTCTTAACCCGACGTACTACTTCTGGGTTAGTGGAGTCTGTAACCTGAAGTGTTTGTAACCTGAGGTGTTTGTAGCCTGAGGTATGCAGACAGGCACCTGGTTCTTGCCTGGACAAGACAGCAATTCCCTGTTCTATCTCTCACCAAGGAACAAGTTCCAGTTCTAGCTGCTTTTCAAAGAACTACCCCTGTTCATTCCAGCCCTAAAAACTACACTGGGCTGCTTGCTCCACTTCTTCTTCAACACTGCTGTTTTGGGGGTTTTCCACACTAGGGAGATACGGCTACTCTTGTCCCAGCCAGCAAGATGCAAGAAAAAACAAATGTATGATGCTCTGCAGAGCTATATTTCTTTCCTTTCCCTGAAACAGTCTCCTCAAGCAGACAGCTTCCATCCACCTTCAGATCCCCTCATTTACCAGCGGCACAAAATTCAGTCTTGCAACTTGATTGTTTTGCTGTAAATCTATCTTACCTGTCACTTTGATAGCATTTACTAAGCTTGTTAAGTAGCACTGCTTTTGGGGTGAGTTAATCATTTGCAGCAACTGCCCACAATAATTCTTCGCTTTTGCTCGATTTCAAGAAATGTGTTTTATAGGTCGCAAATATTATTAAAATTTCTGCAGCCAGCCTGTCTGTCTCCAGGACATGACAGATTTCCATAACTCTGAAAACAGCCATGCCAAAAAAGAAGTCAAGAAACATCACCCTTAAATCTAGACAATTGCTTGCCAAATATTTTGCTACACCCTACGTTTTAAAACAGGGATGGGGAACCTTTGGCCCCCTAGATTTTGCTTAACAGCTCCCATAAACCCCAGCCAGCATGGCCACTAGTCAGGGCTAGCTGGATTTGTAGTCCAACAATGTTTAAGATCAAAGGTTCCCCACTCCTGTTTTAGGCAATGTTATTGATATTGCTTGCCATTTTTGATAATACTAACATTTTAGCAAAAATATGAAAGCTTTTGGGAAAGTATTAAGTCAGTCATACATGCATTTGCCCACCAGCTGTTAGCCATAATAGCAAAATAGAACCATATTCACAGACAACATAGCTTGCAATGTCAGATGCTGGGGAGAAACAGGGAGAAGCTATCACCTTCACATACTGCTTAAGAACACAGAGATACATCAGGCTGGCCTCTTATAGGCAATCATTTTGCCATTACCTTCTAGATAAGGTTTGTGCACCACATCATGTGATCGATTATGCAGGGCAGGGCTTACCTGGGTTCCCCAACATCTTATTCAGATTGGTGCCCCTGCTGCCTCTGAACCTAGAGCAGGGTTTCCCAAACTTGGGTCTCCAGCTGTTTTTGGACTACAGTTCCCATCATCCTTGACCACCGGCCCTGCTAGCTTGGGATGATGGGAGTTGTTGTCTAAAAACAGCTGGAGACCCAAGTTTGAGAAACCCTTGTTCTAGATCCTCCCACATATTTGCACTCCCTTTTCAGTTTTATACTAAAGTTAAACCTTTGGAAAGGCCACTTCCTGAGCTTGCCACACCACAGACCAACTGTTGGTCCTTTGCACTTGTTTCTCTTTCTGTGAAAGCACGTATGACTAAGAGTGGAATATGGGCCTCTCCTGTAAGAAGGTAAGAAAGGTATTTTCAACATGTCCCCTGCCCAAGATCTGGTGGAGATGTCCTTCCCTGTGTTACACCTATGGTGGAAGGGTGGCTGCGGTGATCAGAGAAGACTTCCTTGTGGAAGCTGTGCAACACATCACATCATGAGTTTCAGTGGTCCTCTCTTTTGCTGTTCAACAACTGGTGATTTTTTTTTTTCCAGCAAGCTTCTGCAATGCTTGGGAGATTACTTTAATCTGTCATGTCTGATCTCTATTGCATTTTAATTATGTTATGGTTTTACTATCAAATTGCAGCTTTTAATTGATCTAAGTCAACTTGAATGGTGTATACATCAGAGGGGTGATGGTAAATATTCTCTAATAAATAAAGCGTCGGCTGGACTGTTGTGGGCAACAGACCACTTACTGAAAGGGTGTTATAACCATTCCCATTAACAGTTAAAAGCAAATGGAAAATAAAATTGGAGACATTTGAATGCCAAAATCTAGTCCTTAAGTCCAGTAAAACTGACCTACTTCATGACTGCCTACTGAAGAAGACAGCTAAAACAAGCAACTCTTTTCTGCATACTGTCATAAGCAGAAACACATTTGAATATCCTAGGAGTGAATTGAAATGCTTAAGAGTCAGCAATCAAATTGTTTAGTTTTCTGAATAATCAGGCATTTGGGATCTTCACAGCTCTGCTTCAAAGCAAATAGTAAATAATATAGTTTTTGATCTGCAGCCACACAAGTAGAATTCTGCTTGCTGAAGAAGGCTTTCCTCCCCCCGCCCCAGTTCCCCATACCACCCAAAAAGCCACTCCAGAGGGACTAAGGGGGCTGCAGTGGAATGAGGAAATCAGTGGAAATCAGTGAGGTTGTCTTACACACATGGAAAGACCTTTCCACCCGTGGAAGTCATCTCTGGATCCCATCCATCATTGCAGTGTTTGCCAACATAGTGTCCTTCAAGTTTTGGACTACAACTCTCATCAGCCTCAGCTCTGGTGGCTGGGGCTGATGGAAGCTGTAACTCGAAACATCTGGATGGAATCAGGTTTGTGAAGGCTGTGTTATTGGGTGCGGTCTACAAATTATGAGGCCTGCTTAATCAATAGAACACAGGTTTTAATTTTGTGTTTAAGTCTGTGATAAAACAAAGAAATCCTGTTGAAGCTGCACACTTTTAGGACTGGATTGTAAGTGCTGTGAATTGTCAGTGGGGCTTAGACACACCTGCTTTTCTCTGCAACCACCATTTCTGTAGTGCTACTGAGAAAACAACATACCAGGAATGGGGGAAGCTGTGACCCTTCAGATGTTCTTGAACTGAAACTCCCATCAATCTCAACCAGCAAGGCCAATGGTTATTTATGATGTAAGTGCCTCATCATCTGGAGGGTCACAGGCTCCCCATCACTATCATATGATGTAATCATGAATAGAAATATAATTTTGTTAGGAACAAGTTCAAAGCCAGACTTTTGCCCTTGGTTATATGAATGACTTCTTGGCCGAATGACACTGGTAGGCTATGACTATAAAGTTTAACTACCTGAAGGTAGTGTTCCAGAGCAGTAAGAAAGAAACGCAGACCTTTTTAACGCAACCACAGAACTTCTGGATGTACTTGACTATTCCTAAATCACCTGTATGGATAGCATCCATCATATAGCTTAGTCACCTGGCGGCAATGGACTTAGCTATATCTGGATGGTGTCAAGGAGTTTCCTTGTTATCTATTGGGGGTGGGGGGCTAAACCCTACAAATTAATATATGATAAGATTTTGATTATTTGCAATATTGAAGGGAAGATTGCAGGCCAGTGGAAAAAAAGTACAGGCTAAGATTCCTTTCTAAGCCAGTGCCTCACGTGGGATAGAGGCATTAACATGACAAAAAGGTTTGATGGCCCATCTAGGAAGAATCTTGGGCCTGGGCAGATAGAGGTCGCCATGGTGGTGGGGTGTATATTTCAAGTGACAGGGGAAAAAGGAGACTTTAGAGCAAGGTGTGCTGAGAAGAGGGAGAAAAAAAGACTGGGATCCATCTTGAGCAGGTTGGCTGAAGGCTGGGAGAGACGCCTTTAACTCCAGAGCTGCACTGCTGTGAGGAACAAGCCCCTCTTGCTGTAAGATTCAGACTCCCTCCATGCAGACTGAAGGTGTAAATATATGAATAAATCATATTTCTTAAAGCTAAGACAGTCTCTGCTGTTTCTCCATTCTCCAAAGAAACACAGATTGCTTTGGGTGAGTGCCAGGAGCCCCCTGGAATCTTACTACCACTTGGCAGAGAGTTGGGCTGGGACCCAACTTCCATAACATCCTGATACATTCTTGTTTAAGAAAAATAATAAAGTTATTTTCTAGCTTTCAGACTGGTGTCCTCTGAGCCTTCCATGACAACCTTCATTTCTTAATATATTTTCCCCAAATATGCAAACACCTTCTCCCCCTTGCATGTATTTATTAAATTGCATGGAAGCATTGAATTTGACCAATAATAACTATTTTCCTCTGAGAAAAAAATATTAGTGGGTATCCACAGATGCCATGGGAACCATTTACCAAAGCAGTCATCTATAGCATGTTTTCACTCCTGTAATTTCCTTGAATACATGTCTGAGGGTGGGGTAACAATCAGGGGACCCCAATAGATCTTTTCTGTAGGGACAGCTTTGATAGCTGAGATCAGGTTAGCTGGCAGCTGGCCCAATGAACACTTTCATTTCTCTTCTCAGATGGAAAGGTGCTAAGCTGTGGGAAGCTTTGAAGTTGCAGATTAGGTTGCTGACAGGTGGACTGATCCCCACTTTCAAAGGCATCCTTCCTTAGACAGAAGGCTGCCCAACTGATTATACTGTCATCTCTCTCCTCCTCAGCTTGAGTAGAGGATGGGTGCAAGTTTGGTCCAGAGGTACCTCACCTATAGTTTAGCACTCTGGCTCCCTTTCTCCTGTCCTCTGTCTCTCATCCAGACAAGCACAACAGAGGTTTTCCCTATTAGGAGGGAATGCTGAATGCTCTATTAAGTACCTTCTGCATCCACTTATTTGGCTTCACACTCAAAGCTGTGGGTGATAAGAAAAGGAGCAGATGTTGGGAAATCACAAAAGCTTATTCTACTTAGCAATGGGAAGGACGATTTGTTTCAAAGGACATATTCAAGGAATCTGGACATTTGCTACCATAACTAAGGCACAATGAACAATAAGGTGGCCAACCTGTTTCTCAAATGCATTACTTCAGACTGCCAATGATAGCTCACAAGATCAAATTCTCCTCTCTATATAAAATCCTTGCACACAGAAAAGTAGATGCAAGGGAGGATTCTAGTGAAGCCATCTGTCTTGACATATCAGTTTTCTATGTGCAGGGAAAACACACCAATCAATAAATAAATTCCCTCATCTAAGTAGAACAGTTCAGAAAACAGGTCAGCTGCCTCATCTACTATTTGTGAGAACTAGGCCTCAGAGTAAAAGGGAGATCATTTTGCCATCTTGTAGAAAAGCATCCATTGTTCCCTCTGAAAAGGAATGTCAAAGTCCGGGTAGAGAATCAGGGCTGTGTAGAATACCTGGTAATATTGTGTTAAGTCAGTATTTGCACATTTGGATCTTAAATGTGAAATCAGGAAGTCTAAAAAAGTCATCTAACTGCAAGCAACTCTGTTCAGGCTATAAACGTGGCATGGGACACCTAAAAATGAGCTTTTATTATAAACCCTGAAGGCAGCGCCAGGCTAACAATGCCAGTATCATTCAGTCCCCTGGTGGATCCCAGGTCTGCCTTAGAGGCAATTCAGAAAGATGGATCAAAGTAAGAGATGACTGGTTATTCCTGCTAGTGACCCAAAAAGAACAAAGGAGAGAAGAAAAGATAGGTGCGAGGTGACAAGGATTATATACGAGCCATTCAGAACTACAAAATGTTCTGTGTGCTGCAGTGTGTGCTGCCAATGAAAAGAAATCACCTAGGCTGTCAAATTTCAGAAGGGTAGACATCCAAGTGTGTTCAGGGTCAATTTTAGAAATCAAGCTCTGCTGGGCTACAAACTCATACATCCACGCTGTCCTCATTTTTCTGGTACCCATCCCTTCTAAATCACTGCGGCTATTTTACATTTGAGGGTGTGCACATGTGCACTAGCCACAACCCGCTTAGGGCCAAACTGCACATTATATTATTCACACTGAGCAGAGGGGACCGTGCTTAAAATCATGCTCGCAGTCCAGGTAGCCCCCACCCAACAGTTTCCTGTAAATCAAACAGCCCCAAGCTGGCCTGAGACATTTTGAATGCTGAGGCCAAATATCCCACTGACAGCCCTGCAAGGGCTTCACCTCAACGACAAATGCTTCAAGCGTATCTGGAACGCCTCCCTATCACAGGAAGCAGCAGTACATTTTTATTGTCAAGTTCTACATGCTACCATTCGGTTAACAATGCCACTGACACATAGGGAGGCATTCTTCATGAGCAGAGTTACTTCTTTTGGGGAGAAATGGGACAAAACAAAAATGGCCTTCCAAAGCATAGACAAACAATGTGGTGATAGGACTTTTCTTCTTCTTGTAAATGAAATGAAATTCAAATGAATGCTTTCTTCGTGTCAACATAAAGTGTTGTAAGTTATCATCTAAACTGGAGAAACTCATCACTCAGAAGCAATGATAAAGGAAAGATGTGTTTATTTCCTGATAAAGGAAAGATGTGTTCTCTCTTCTTAATGTATATTCAGCTGTTAACTCACAGTGACCACACTACTGCAAAATTAAGAAAATTCCATACCCTCCAGTATTTCTCTGTTAAAATAGGGACGTACCATTCCATAATGATAATTTTACTATTTATACCCCACATATCCTACTGAGTTGCCCCAGCCGCTATGGGCAGCTTCCAACATATATAAAGACACAATAAAACATTAAGCATTAAAAAAACACTTCCCTATAAAGTATTGGCTTCCGATGGCTCAGGGGTTGGATAACTCCATACCCTCCAACATTTCTCCAATGAAAATAGGGACATCCTAGGGAAAATGGGATCAAATCAGAAATTGGGATGGCTTCACTAAATCAGGGATGTCCCTGGAAAATAGGAACACTAGGAGGATCTGGAATTCTACTGGGGGGAAGTCAACAAACTTTCTGTGTTCTCTAGCCTTTAAAAGCCCAAAGCTTTATATATATATTTAATTGGTATGTATCCACAGATATGCAATTTTATGCAGTTTTACTGTCAGCTAACCTGAGGCTGTAATGTCTCCAGTCCAAAGCCAAGCAGGACCATTGTTATCAGTGGGCTTATAATATGTATAAGGAACTATCATAATGCAGAACCTTAGTTCAAAACAATTTCTCTTCTGGCTAGGTGCTGAATATATCAGGTGGAATCTTCATGCATGTGGAAGCATGCAAGTCATCTGAAAACAGTCCATAAGGAACATATAAAGCTCAATGAAGTCAGTGGGACTACTGATGAGTATATCTATACGGTTGCATCTTTATGTTGAAAGTCCTATCAAACTTGGGGCATTCTTCACACATAACTTTCTAAGGAATCTTTGCTGTATAGGCTAGACAAGATCCTATTACTTAGGTCATTATTTTCACAGGATATATTTTAGAAGACCCTTGAATGTAGTTAAACTTACCTGCACCGCCTGGTGTATGTTGTGTGTGCTTTGCAAACTTCCATATGTATAAACTTCTATCTGCAATAGGTAGTTGACAGCAAGGGGTGAAATATTTCGGTCCTACCTCAGTGGCACTGGTTAATCATTAATACACCATTTTGATTAATTCCAAAACAATTGCAGCCAACACCAATCTAGCTGCAACTGATAAATTCTGGACAGGAACATGCACAGATCCCGTCAAATGTCTTCATTTGAGCATAGCTCCACATATATCACCACATATGCTTCTGGTTTCCTCAGTTAAGCCACAGTCAACAATTAATTTTGTAGTATGCTAAGATAATGTGTTATGCATCCATGGAGAAACTTTATCCTTAGATTATGCCCTGATTCTAACATTATGCTGCTATTCACAGCCTGAGCAGTATATACCAAGTCCGAGAGATGTGATCCTTGCAGGACAAGATTCAAATTTCACTTCCATCACAAACCCTATCAAATGGCCTTATGCGTGTCACTGTTCTATCAACTTTTCACATCCTCATCTGCAATATGGAGAGAATATGGCTGACAGGACTTTGAGAGACTGATGTCCTACTTCAGACGTCATATTTCTGAATGAGCCACATGTTTGTTGCCACTTACTGCCCCCTCTGCCCGGTCACTTTCTTCTCCTTACAAGCTCAGCTTACTGCAGTATTACCTATTTGGCCAATTCAGTTTGCCATGATACCCAAGGTGGAAAGCTGTAGTTTGAGTGCTCCTTACAAACTTGAATGGCAAATATTTCAATGTATTTAATTTACTCGTATTATTATTACATTTATGGCTCACCTTTCCTCCAAAGAGGGCTCAGGGTGATAGGTGTGATTCTCCCCCTCCTCATTCCATCCTCACAACATTCCATCCTCACAAGTCATTTACACTGAGATAAACTGACTGGTCCAAGGTCACTTAGTGAGCCCCGTGGCTGAGTGGGGATTTGAACCCTGGTCTCCCAGGTCCTAGTCCAGCACTCTAACACAGCATACTGAACCACTGAAATGGGCCCATGCATTTTTGAAGAAATGAAATGTGCTTTTTTAAAAAAGAGAGAAAGACTGTGTTGGGCAAGATCACTCCCACCCCAAACCAGATTGATGAAGAATGAAACTGAGCTGTTTCCCATTATTTCAGAAATACCATATTTTTTGCTCTATAAGACTCACTTTTTCCCTCCTAAAAAGTAAGGGGAAATGTATGTGCGTCTTATGGAGCGAATGCAGGCTGCACAGCTATCCCAGAAGCCAGAACAGCAAGCAGGATCGCTGCTTTCACTGCGCAACAATCCTTATTGTTGTTCTGGCTTCTGAAATTCAGAATATTTTTTTTCTTGTTTTCCTCCTCCAAAAACTAGGTGCGTCTTATAGAGCGAAAAATACGGTAACTTTTGTTTATTTTCTGCGCTACTCCAAGTTCAGAAGCGTGCCTTGCTATTGCAGTGCCAGTAGGTCCTGGGAAATTCCAAGGGCTACCCATACTCTAGAAAGAAAAGTGGGATCTGAACTTGGTCCTTTCTTTCTTTTCATGGCTGGGGCACACCTGTTCTGCCACCCAGTAAATGGAGAGGGAATGGAAGAGGAGGTTTCAGGGATTGGGGTGACTGGCTGGCTGGGAGAGCCAGAAGTTATTCTCTAGCTTGGATTTTAGTTTGAGCTAGAGAGGTATGTTGAGGTTGCATCAGAAGCTTCTCAGAGAGCCTGGGATACCTTTGCTTGCACCTGTAAAATGCTCCTTCAGTAGCAATGTTATTTAACAGTTAATAACACATACAGGGCAAATCAGCATATAAACCAAACAGAAACCTATTGTTTAATGAGACACCTGGACGTGCTGCCAAACAATTGCTCCTTAATTCTAACAAGGTCAATTCTCTTTACATGCATTGTATTTTTAAAATACTGTAAATAAATAAGAGAGACTAAGAATGTGATGCAATCAGCTCTCTGCCACACAGCAGAACGGATCAGAGAAACAGAACATCTCTTCCCAAGCAAACAGTTCACTATCTTAAAACTTAGGCAGCATGAAGATGGGCAGACTTTGTATTAAAAGTGAGTCCTGGGGGTTGCCCTATAGCCTAGAATTTATAGCATCACACTCAAGTGTAACTAAGAAACGGAATACAAGGCAGGACACCCCATTTTTTCTTATGAGATCTCGGTGGCCATTTTGGGTGAGAGTGAGGTGCAGGCCGTGTGACTCTCCCAGCAGCATGTCTTGGAAGACGTGCGCCCCAGTTTTGACTATGCAGAAAAGAGTGGGCTCTTTTTTAATTGTTCCCATTAAGATGGATGAGGCAAATCCAAACAGCTGCTGTTTGCAGATGTCGGGAGACAAAACTTGCTGCTCCCCTATGTATGGTCGGTTTAACTGCTGTATATTTTACATTCTCACATATAACCTAAAGGCTGCCATTCATAGTTATGGTGAATTGCTACACTGGGAGATACCAGTCCATCTTAATGGGAACAAATTAGCCTCAGAAACTCCAGGGAGAGCAATTGCAAAAGCAGGCACAGGGAACCTGTGACCCTACAGATATTTTTCAGCACCCACCACCCCTGACCATTGGGCCATGCAGACTGATGGGAGTTGTAGTCAAACAACATCTAGAGGGCCAGAGGTTTTCTGCCCCTGCTACAGTTCTGCTATGAGATCACTGCAATAGGCAAACCCGCTCTTTGCCCTTGGGTCATTATAAGAACGCATTCTTAACTTACAGGCCTCAGAACTAGACAGCCAGGAATTACTTTGCTTCATGGCTGACTCAAGAGCATCTTGAAGCATCTGGATGGCTGCTAAGAAAGCAGAATACTGGCTGAGTTAGACCTCCGTCTCATCCAGAAAGGCACTGCTTATAGTCTCTCATAAACATAATTTTGCTATCAACTAAATGGCTCTGCTGGATTTATTCTTTAGAAACCAATAAATGCCACTAGTAAAACTGCTCCTTTTTCTACAAATAGCCCAACAATTCTGCTAAGGAAAGTTCAGTGTTACTTGTGCATTTCTAATGGATGGATGTGGGCCAGCCAAGTTAAACCTTGTAAAAAAAGTGGGAAGTATCAGTTTGCAAGTATCAGAGATAATGAATCAGGGGAAAAGTCTCAATGCATCATCCAGAGAATTAAACACAAAATGGAAGCCTTTACAATTAAGACCAGGAGAGAAACAACATTCTTTTAACTAGAAATATCACACACTGCCAGTCTGTTAGAAATTGAACTGGCAACCTGGAAAATGAGCTTAAGCAAAATCAGATTGGAAGAGATCAGGCTGTAGGGATTCCTTCAAGTACCGAGGCAGGAGAACCTGTCACATCTATTCTAATTAGTGGATTAGGAAACAGCAGTGAATTAACTCTATATACCAATCTTCACTAAGGGATGACACAGTTGTCAAAGGAAGGCAATTGCTACAGAATGCATTTGCTCACTATAATGAGGGCTGTTGTGAAGATCCAAAGTAATGAATTATGCTTTGTTATTACACATGGACAATGTGAAGCCTTGCAGGTGGCACAACATAAAGATGCTCCAGTCTTGAGGAACTTATGAAGCAGCAGAAGGAATCATAACACACATCACAGTAAGAAGAGCAAGCGATAACAGTATCACAGTATCATTGATATATTCA
Source organism: Podarcis raffonei (assembly GCF_027172205.1). Classification (NCBI taxonomy): domain Eukaryota; kingdom Metazoa; phylum Chordata; class Lepidosauria; order Squamata; family Lacertidae; genus Podarcis; species Podarcis raffonei. The sequence goes on along the minus strand of NC_070610.1, from coordinate 29,678,867 downwards.
AAGTGACAGCTTACGGTGTCGAAACGGCGGAAAATGCTTCAGTGCCAAACCTGAGGCTGTTCCTGTCCCACCCTGCAGTTCTCGAAAAAACATTTCCCCCTGAATTTTTTGCTGCTCTTTAAAACTTTTCGGTGGGTGGGAAGTTACCACTTTCCTTACTAGGTCTCAATGAGCCCTAATGAGACCTCTCATCAGCAAGCATAGCCAGTGGAAAGCTGAAGAAAACACCCTTGCACTGTTTCCCACCCTCCACACTTCCTCAGGACCTACAGGACCATGCACAACATGGGAATGCAGGAGGAATTCAGTGAGGCATGATCTTAGCTCAAGTGGTAAACACATGAGACTCTTAATCTTAGGGTCATGGTTTCGAGCCCCACGTTGGGCAAAAAGATCCCTGCATTGTAAGGGGTTGGAGAACCCTCCCAACTCTACAATTCTATGATTCTACGAAGTGGACACATCTGACCGCTCCAGGTTAATGTTGGGGTTGGGGCAGGAGCGCACTCTGGAATCGGCATTTTATCGTTTTCCTATTCCTATCCCATACAGGCATCCCAACATTTGCACGCAACCACATATACGCATGGCGCTGGGAAATAAATAGAACCACACCAAGAAATGGCAGGAGAGAGCTAGAGTGTCCTCGTGGCTCACCAGGAGACCCTCTCCGGAGCCCAAAGGGTATGTCAGTGCAGGAGGAGGAAGCCCAAAGAGACAGGAGGCACAGCAGGGCTTTGTTTAGGCTGCTCAGCTTTCCCACCTATCAGCTGATGCATGAGGAGGATCTTCCAACCTCCAACAGACCCCAGAGCTTCAACTCTAGTTATTTTGGTCTGAACTGGAGAGAGAGTGGGAGAGAACACTGGAGATCAGGGGGGAAAATAAGCATTTAGAGGGTGCTCTCCAAATATGTGGCTTTTGCTTATGCACAGGGCCCTCCAGAATGTAAACCCAGTTTTAACAGTGAGGTTAAATACACACACCTGTATTTCCTGTATTTGTATATGATTTGGTCTGAGGGCTGCCTGCCAGTCTTTTCTTCTTGTTTTTTGGCTGCAGGAAGGTGATTGTATTGCTAACATTTCAGCACAGCTCTAGCCCAGATTTAGATCACCTGTGGCCCTCCTATTACCCTTGGGCTGTGGTGGTCAGAGTTTATGGGAGTACAACCCTACTCCTACCAAAACTCAACTCCAAATTATTTTGGGCTTTGGGAACTCAGAAAGGACAAGCCATTATATACATTTAATAAGTTGCACTTGGGATGAAGACAGATCCACCGTAAAAAAAAAAGTCAGTGCCTTCTTCAGTCAAGTGGTAAACCTGACTCTGCAACTGAACTAATGGAGCTTATCTGGACTGAGGGGGAGTAAAGACTTATCCCTTGCCTTAGCCAAATACAGACGGTACAGGATGTTCCTGAGCTAACTGACTGTCCAAGAGCCAAGAGCATATGTTGTTGTTGTTGCTGTTGTTTTAAAAAACAACCCCCCAAAACACTGAATATTTAAAATAGGAGCATAATTAATCAATGATAATTGTAATCTCTTACCTGGAATTAAATTATCTATTTCACCACAGCTTTGGATGCCAGCTTTGAGGACTGCCAACCAGACAGACACACGCATCACATATGAAAATCCCTGCCAGGTGAGTTTTGGTTGATGCCCTCATATTAGGAATATTCAGGCAAATTATAAAAACTTTTGCCCAGGTTTTAGGGACTTAGATGAAGCTGGTTGATGAATACTTTTTTGGTTTTGTGGTTATTTTATGTTTTTAATAGTATTGTTACGTAATTTTTTAAGATATTAGCTGCCATTTGGAGGAAGGATAGGGTATAACAATGATGTAATAAATCCTATACAATAAATATGATATAGAAAGACACACACATATGCAAACTGGAAGTATATAATACACACATATAAATATGCACAGTATGTATATATGTGTATGTGACACAGAAAAATTTACTCTAAACTGAGCAAGAATTTCAATGAAAGGTACCTTGACTTGAAGTCAAATCAAATACTGCAAGCGGGGGAGAGTTGAGGATTGTATTTTGAGTGTTTAATCCAGATCTAGAAAACAGCACATGCTATGGTGAAAGCAAATTATGCAGCCACATAATTAAGAAAGCTGAAAACTGTTGTGTGTTACACGACCCCCGCCCCCACTTGACAAGAATAAGGTTGTGTAATTTCACTCATGGTTTGAACCGAGATTCTCTCATCTGGCACTGAGTATAGTATATATGAGAGAGACTTATCCACATGCACCTGTACTCACATGTAGCCCTTTAACTTAACAAATAACATGGGACAGGGGTAAAGAATCAATACAATAATTCAAATGCTGAGGTCGCTTTTTGTTGGCAAATAAACATATTTAATATTTGGTGTGTTATCATGTGCTACTTCAGCTTTTTGCAGGTAAAAGAGAGAGGAGATGGATATTGTTTGCCACTGAAGTTCTCCTCAGAGTACCACTAATGGGAGTGCAGGTTGTGTTAGTTTCAAGCATTTGTGGGAAGTATATTGTGCTTTTTTGTGGCTGAGGGAAGATAAGTGGATGTTGAGACCACAAGAGGAGATTAGGGATTCTATGCTTGTACTGCTAATAAATCACACTCTGCCCACTGATTTGCAAGACCAAATTACATTTCGGAAACTCTGGGGAGCTAAAACTGGGTGGAAGGAGGTGATGATTGCCTGCACGGTCAGTGCTTAGAAAAGTCTAATGTGAATAATCTGGACAGGACATTGGAACTCTTTTCTGAGTAATTGGGACTGCAACCAGCAGTTTTTGCCCGTACCATTTGGTACACTGGAAGCCTGTAATCCTGTGGGGAGGTGTCCATTATTAAATTCCTTCCCATATCAGAACAGATATTCTTGGGACACTAGAGCAATGATGGCCAAATCAACAATGAACACCTACTGAACTGGACTTCCAACATTATCGCAATTCATTAGAAGGAGACATACTGCCATGGCTCCCTTTCTGCTAAAGGCAGCATCAGCTAGCACCCTACATTTCCACACATTTCTGAAAGAGTGCAGGTAAGCTATGCTAGACTCACTGCATGGCCAGAACTTACAAATAACCTGTTCTCTATATAGCTGGAATTCTGCTACATAGGCAATAGAAGATGATTTGTTCTTACTAAATAGAAGCATTTAAGCAGTGAAAATACAAGTGTCTAGTTCCACCCTTAGAAAGCATAACAAAATTACTTAGTTAGATACTTGGTGTGATTCAATAAAAGAGAGGAACCTTTTTTGATGACTAGTGAAGATGCTGAATGGCAAAATGTAAGTGTCAGCACTGCCCAAGGTCCCAGCTCACACAAGACCAACGCTGCTTCTTCCTCAAGTAAAAAAGTCTTTATTGAAGTTCAGTTTCATTTCCAGACGCGCAGCGCGCAACGCTACGTCTATGCCTTAGACCGTAGAAGTCCCATCTGAATCTCCTCCCCCCTGACACCAGCTTAAGATTCTAGCCTTACTCCACCTCTTCCTCTGTTCCTTCTTTCTCTGGGTCCTCCTGCTAGTCGGAATCTCAGCCCTCCTCGATTCCTCTGACGCTGAGTCCCCTGACTCTTCTCCCCCCCTCCTTCGGGCTTTAGGACCTGGCTCCCAATCCGGGTTTTCTGCTGTCCCGCGCTTCTCCACATTTGAACTTGGCGCGCGCGCGCAGCCTCCCACCTTCCTTCTGACCGTTACACTTGTGTCACTGCTCCCTCTTTCGGGGAGGCTAGCTGGACCTGGCCTTCCCTCCGTTTCCCCACTTCCCGATGGGGGCGTGGTCACCCCTGACTCATCTTCTCTCCCCGCTGGAGGAGAAGCTGGTCCTGACTCATGTGACTCTTCCCCCCCACTGTGCTCTGGTGGGGGAACTGGTCCTGATCCTCCGCTACTCCCTTGGGAGTCCCCTCTGGTCCCTTGTTTATGGAGCGTCCCCCCTGGGACCCCCCTCGCCCTTACCATAGGCGCCCCCTCCTGGGAATCTTCTGATTCGCTGGAGAAGCTCATGGAATCTCTCGGGTCACTGTCATATTCCCCTACGCTCCCCTCTGATTCCTCTCCTCCGCTCTCTATTTGCTCTCTCCCCTGCTCTTCTGCTCCTGAGCCTCTGACAGTAAGCATAACACCAGAAGTGGATGGCATGATAGGGCAGAGGTGCTTCTCTGATCTCCTGTAAGGCAAGTCAGCACAGTGTAAATGCAGCAGCAGGAAGGCTAAACTGGTGGCCTCTCTGCTGCCTTGCCCCCTCCTCAGTATCAAGTAACAACTCAGTTGCTAGGAAGGTAAGTGCCTCCACCCCACAACACCATTTTAAAAAAAGGTAAAGGACCCCTGACAGTAAAGTCCAGACATAAACGACTGGGGTTGTGGCGCTCATCTCGCTTTACTGGCCAAGGGAGCCGACGTTTGTCCGCAGACAGTTTTTCTGGGTCATGTGGCCAGCATGACTAAGCCGCTTCTGGCGAAATCAGAGCAGCGCATGGAAATGCCATTTACCTTCCCGCCGGAGCGGTACCTATTTATCTACTTGCACTTTGACGTGCTTTCAAACCGCTAGGTTGGCAGGAACAACAACATTAGACCAGCACAATTTGCTATATGAGTTCATGAAAACCAGCACTCCCTGACACAGTCAGCCCCTTCCCTTATGCAAAGCCTATTTTGCACAATAACAGGGAGCCTTTGCAGAAAGCCTCCATTCCTCCCTAGAATACTGAACACTGAAACAGCAGCTTCCCAGGTATCTGGAGCCCTGGAAAATGTAACTTGCCAGAACCTCTAAATATGGGCATTAGGAGCTCATGTGCACTGATAGGAAACTATCCTTGGTGCCTTTCAACGCTATTGTTTTGGTGCTTAAGGTAGCAGGTAGAAATGGAGGTTTCACCAAAAGGCCTTTTGCAAAACAACCCTATCAGTGCTGCCTGGGTGGCTTTGGAGAAGGAAACAGGGTGGCAGAGAACAGTTCAGCAGAACTGGCTTTGGTGTTTTGGCCGTGCTGTACTACAGATCACATTGTGTGGGTCATGGCAGGGTCTGTATTGTGTTAAAAAAAATGAAATGAATTATTTCCCATAAATAAGACCAAGTAGGCCAGCCCATTCCAAATTCAGCCTGGAGGAGGGAGGTTCACCCATTATTACAAGCACATAACAACAACAAAACAACAAAACAAAACAAAACAACAACAACAACAACAACAACAACAACAACAACGTGGCTAGGGAGAAGAATGGTAAATTGGCAGCATAGATCAGTGGGACAGAGTTGCAGAGCATCATCAGACAGGGAAAGAAAACAATCCCTTGGATTTAAAACATTTCACCTGAGTTTAGTGGAGATTATCACTTCCAACCATCTTTTTTTGTATTCCTTCTGGGAACGTGACCTGTGACTGCTTTTTTTCCTAAAAAAATAGGTGCTCTACTCACCATGAAATTGTAACAGTAAGTGCCACACTTTTTAACAACAAAAAAGAGGTCTGGGTACTGCATACCTTTGAGTACCCCCTGAAAAAAGCACTGTGACTTGTGTCCTTTCAATGCATCCACACCCATCACAACTGGTATGAAATTTAACAGTGAACTGGAACTCCCTTCCCATTTTTTCAGTCTCGTTTGTTATCTCCACACTCCTCCCCGCAAGGGGAAGGTTTTCATTTGCTTTTTTGAGAGCATGAGGAAGAGAGATTTCTGTTAATTTCAGTTTATCTAACTTTAAGGGGACAAGGCTGAGGTTTCGTCCCCTCACTCCCACTTTTTTCACTTTAAGAAAAAAGTCTGCATTTTGTCATGTCACTATCATGACCCAGTTGCATTGTGCAGGTGCACAAATAAGAAGAAACTGATATGTGGCTCTGCTGCAGTCGCCCTGTGGATAATTCATATGGAATGACCACATTGCAAATGCTTGCCCAAAACACATGAAATGGTAAACAGGTTAAAATCTGTTGTGTTTTTGTTTAGATGTGCTTTTTTAACCTGGGTTCAGACTTATAATTAACTGAGAACTTTACCTACCAAAGAGCAACACAGCCTGCAGATCTCTTCATTTAAGGAAGAGTTTATCCTATGTAGCAAAGTTCTGAAATAGCACAACTTGAAGATGGTCAAGGATGACTTTCATGACATGTTTATTTACCCCCTCAAAATTTTAACCCGCAATGACAAACGTGCCCCACCCACTAACAAACAATAAATGGAAACCTGCACTTTTGCTCAGAGATTCAAAACTAGTTTAAATGGCATTGAATCATTTCCAAATCCTCAAGTGACTATTTTAAATAGCTGAAATAAGTTCCAGCCACTGCACTCAATGGATGGGTCTCCATATTCACTATGGCCCACTCTCTCTCTTCCATTGCAAAGGGGCAGAGGATAAGGTAGGCATTTGTTCTTTCTTTGTTTGCCTTTTTGCAAGGTTTCAGAGGGTTTTCATGGGTATTTTCATCACTTTGGGGGCAAAATTCTGTGGCTGGGAAATTTCCCCAGAGGAATCAATGGAAATTTTTGGCTCATTATGTGAATGCTTGCCTAACAAATGATTTTTCTGGATAAGGCTTTGAGCTCAGCTAGTGAGACCTGCATGCATACCTGTTCCACAACAGTTGCACTGTTGGGGGCACAATTCAGAACTGGTGGTTACTTTTAAAGCCTTAAATGGCTTAGATTTGGAATAATTGACTGCAATCCCCCTCCTGCTCATAGCTGAGGCACCATTGGTTGGGGGCAAGAGGCCATATCTGTGGTGTCATCCAGATTACTGAATAGTAGCTAGAGCCCCTTCAGCCTTCCAATTGTTTACCACCCAGTTAAAACTTCCAGCAGGCATTTGTCTACAGGACAGAAGCTTTTTACAAATTTGGCAGACCCTCATTTTAGAATATTTTTTGCTGCTGAACCTGCATCCATCATATGTTGCTGCTTTATGTATTTTATTGTTTTATTCACTGCTTTTTTATCTAGAAAAATAGGTGCCAGTGCTCACCATGAAGTTGTTACAGTAAGTGTAACACTTTTCAACAACAACAACAACAACAACAACAAAGGTGCCGGTACTGCATATTCTTGGGTACCCCCTGGAAAAAACACACGCTGGTTTTATTGAAAGCCACATCAATTGATGCAAATGACACCAAAAGGCTGGGGCGTATTTGTAAAAAAGAAAAAAGATCATACTGTGAAGAAAACCAAAAGCAAGAAGTATGTAAGTTAAAAAAGTGAAATATTGTACCTATTTAACTACAGTGTCCTATTACCACTGAATTTGACCTGCACATCGATCTAAGAAATAATTCCTGATGAAGGCAACTGTTAAAGCCAACTAGCTGATTTTGTAAACGCACACACCAGTCTTTAGACGATGTATATCAATGCACTCACTTTTTAGGAAACTTTCTAAAATATATTTAATTGACTTCAAAGCAGCATCTGCTGCATTTAAATCAGGAGTTAATTTTAAGCTCTCTAGACATCCAAGTCTTACTGTCATAAGAATGCAATATTGTATTTTACAGCAGTTAACTTACTATGCTCCCCCCCTATGCTTCACCATACAACTAGACTGTATTTCATGCTGACATGTGCTGCTTGAACAGGTGCAGACTTCAACAGAAATTTCTCCTAGGGCTAGTAGTCCTGAGAATACTGTATGTGTCTTGAATCTTGGAATTGTGTGTAAGCAAAACCATAAATCAGCTACCAGACGTCTCTGTGAATCAGATGTTGTGTCGGTTCGAAACACGTGCAACTGTACAGCTATGCAAAACGGGAATTAAAACTCTCTCTTGTGCTTGTTTAAAGATGGGATAGAAATCTCCATTGCAGGTCAAGTTACATGATACCCTATCTGTAAACTGACTCCTAAAGAAAAGAGCTCTTCCAAAGAACTGTGTGCGCCAAAGTATGTCAAAGCTATGGTCTTAGAAGACTGACTTATTTATGGTCAAATTGTCATTCATTCATTTTGTAGGTCAACAGAGGCACACTTCTTTTGGGTGCTTTCCTCCCACTATGCCCCATGAATTCACACAGTTATCATTACACTCTTTTAAAACTGTTATACCATGGATTGACAATAAAATGAAATCATACAGCTGATGAGGGGGAATAATTTCTGCTATCAGTGGAGAAATGAAAGGTGCAGCCTATACAATATTTTTCACTCTTTTGAGGAGGATGGAGACTATTAGCTTTCCTAAAGACGTGTCAGGGCAGCAAGGAAGTAGGGCTCCCAAACAGAATACAGCAGCTCAGTCTCAAGACCAAGGAGTGAAGGCCAAGCCAGGTGGGCCGTTATTGGCTCATCAGGACACCTAACCCTGTTGGGCTTGAAAGCTGAAGCACACCGCCCAGCCATTTGCAGAAGTTGAACTGTGGAGCAAAAGATTTGGTTCACCATTCCTTTTGCATGCAAATAGCCCAAGTGGTGCAGGGACTGTGGCACACTGGGCCCCAAAGTCCCAGATGTAAGACCCCCACAAAGGCTTACAACAGGAGAAATATACACACTATCACAACTTTCGTCCCTACTTTTGCCAAGGCTTCAGCAATCCTTTCAAATGATGAAGGTGCAGAACCAGTCTGTAGACTACATGGTTTCATACTGGGAATTATTCCTCTCTCCTAAAGGGTTCACATTCCCATCCTATGTGTACACTGGGCCTCGCAGTATTTATTCTGTGATAACCTTAAAACCCAAATCTAACCACAGTGTTTCTATCCTTACCTATTCTTACACATATCCCACTTGAATGATTCTCTACATCAGACCATATTCCTGGAATATTAAAACCAGATAATGATCAACGTAGTCATATGCTGATGCTGCTGTCTCAATATATAGTATTTCTTTCAGACTCTGTAAACACACCCTTCCTCTGTTTAGCAAGAATTTAGAATTGTTTTGGATTTTCATTCCTCGAAATATTTAAAACCGATCCCGTTTTAAACTCCAAGGACTCAATCATCTATTCTGACCTTCAGTCATAGCTGTTATTTTCTCATAGCAAGCTACAGCTTCTATAAATTAACAGGCCATCGATTGCTTTTACTGCTTTTATATGCCTGCAGGGCTTTGTTCCATTTCCCCCACTCTAGTATGAGCACTGCTGATATTGATTCTGTTTATTCTCTACAACACACTCTTTTTTGCTGTCCTCCTTCACTCAAGCATGTTGGTCTTAATAACTCATTTATAGGGATACAAAATAAATTTTAAGCAGTTGTGATTTAAAGGAATCTTGATAGCAGATTAACAATCACAGGGTTTTTATTGAGATAATAGGGTGAATGCAGTATATCCCACATCTTTGACAACTTGGCCATTGAAGTGTCATATAAACACAATGCTTTTCTTTTAAACCTACAAGGTAAACGACAACTGTACACACACAAAAATAATTTGTGTTCATAATTTTGCATAAAGTCTTGGGAAAGATTTTTCAGCAAAGCAATACTGAAATAAAAAGAATATGCTACACCTTTTTCAAATAGAATTTGTTTTCCTATCAGATGAAACGTCTAACATTTGACTTGAAAACATCAAATCCACAGTTGCACCCAAATCAGTGCTTCTTTCTTGTTAAAAAGGAGTACATAAGAACACTGTTCAGAAACAAGTTGTTTTTCAAATGAAAGAAGAAAAAATTCAACAGTAAGAAGTTCAGCATGAACAGGAAAAAACATATTTGTTTTGGGTTTTCTTGATTTGTAGCTTTGTTGAATGTGACATATTACCTGTCAGGGCACAAGCAATTCAATAAGCAGTAGCAGTTCTATGAGAAGGCAAATTCTCCGACTGTCAATCATATCTCCATGGGAGGGAGTTCCATAATTAGGGGACTTCCAGGTGTTACCACCAAACAGGTAAGGCTTATTGGCATCACCACCAAGAGGCCTCCCACACTGTTCTCAAAGGCCATGTTGGGACATACTGGAAAACATACTCCATCAATTATTTTGTCTCCCCTCCAAGATATTGGGTTTTGTTTTGTTTATGTTTTTGTATTTCTGCAAGCTTTGGAATTCCCCCATTCCCCCCAGCCTGCTGATATTGCATGTGTGGAATGGAAATATTTGCAATTTGGGCTACATAAGAATCCACATTCAAAGAAGGAGTTTGCTATTAGTATATATAATTACAGTAATATTTTGCACTATTAGGAGACATTGGTTGATGACAAAAACCCTGAACCACCCTTGAGTGAATTATGGGAATACCTCCAACATAAATTTAAAATGTTCGTGTTTACAGAGATAATTTTTAAACATATATTTTCCAGTGCTGTTTACTTGATTTCTGCAACACACTTTTGTGATTACTATAAAAATACAGGCAGACTTAGTATGATCCACATGATCCAAAGATATGGCTTTGACATCTGTCTGTCAAAACAGGGTCAGAATTTGAGCATGGCAATGAGTGGGACATCTTGCATGCCCATATCACAGGGATGGGGAACCTAATCCAGCCAGGATGGCAAATGGACAGAGATGGCAGGAATTATGCCCCAACAATATCTGGTGGGTCACAGATTCCCCATCCTTGACATATTGTATGCATTCCCATAATCAGTTGTATGAGAGTCTGTGCAAATGGCAAATCCACTTAGATGAGCAGGAAAGTCAACAGAGACAGAAAAGAAACCACAACAGTGATAACATAAGCCAACTTCTTCATTTGCATTTGAGACCTGATGGAATGACAAGTCAAGCTGCGTCCCCCACTTCTGCTCTTTCTTCTCACCATGCAGCCAATATTTAGTGAATACAGAACATGCAGAGTAAATGCTTTCACACATTTAATGTCATGTGTGGTTTAGTTCTCAGTACAGAAGCCAAAAGTAAATTTGTAATCATAAATGGAGACAGTGTTCTCTTTCTGTGGCCTGGTAGCAAAACACTAAACATGTTAGCTTTAAATCTGTGTGGGAATGTTTAAATCTGAATGGGAATATGTTTATGTTTTTATTTCATTCCATTAACTTAGAGCACAGCTTGTCTTGTTCATAAACCCTAGCAAAGCAGGAGCACCATGTGGCAGAACGAAGTATTACAAAACACAACAACCATCCTCACACAAAAGAGCAATTGGAAAGACTGGCATATAAAGTGGTTCCTAGGCAGCCACTCATTCAGTCACCAACCAGATGATGACCTCATGTGCCTCCAGACCTTAGATGATACCCAACCAAGTCATACTCAAGAGTGAAATCAATGAACATCAGTCAAATCCCTTTCTTTCAATGGATCAACGTTAGTATGACTAACACTGGATCTTACACCATATCCTGAAATCCAAATACTTTATTTCCTGCACACTGTGTGACTTGAACTTGCTACAAAACAGCGCCATACTGCCAATGCTGGGATATTTCACGTGATCATTTGTCTTATTTTTGCTTTCAGAGCTCTGTATATTCAGCTGCTAGAGACACACACCCAGTTTTCACTGCAGGTGGTAAACCTGTGTTACTACTTCAAGATAGCAGGGGTGGAAGGGGGGCTCAACATGATTGAATGCTCCTCCAATGCACATAAATTTTCTCCACCTTGAGAACTGGCATGTCAGGGAGATGTAGAGTTCTAGCATAGCCTTCTCAGCCTTTGCATATGGGCTCTTTTTATTTTTTTTGCTGTTGTTAGGGAGGTGCATGTGAATATCCCACCTGCATTCTGATGGATTACAGTCAAGACAGATTTACAATCTCAGTGAAAAATAGGCCTTAGACAAATGCCTGTAAATTACTGTCCATTAAAATGAGCATATTGACAAACAAATATAGATTATAAGATTCATATACTTGTCAGTAAAGAACAGCTCCTGTAGGTTCTGCCTTTCTGTAACTTACAGGTGTACGAAAGCTGGACATGAATGGCATTCCATTAAATGTCAGTTTAATGCCCTCCCACAACAAGTGCTGGACAACAGGGAACATCAAGTGAATTAATTAATGCATATGACTATTTACCAAGAGGCAGTTTACCAAGCTGTGCATGCAGCTGCGTGATAAAACTGGTCACCTGTTTCATCTTGCTAACACTGCATTAAGTATCTTTTGTTTCAGTGGTTTACGGTTGTATTAAAATGTGTTTATTGTTATTTGAAATTATTCCAGAGAACTTGGTGATTGGGTGGCCTACAAATACAAGCAATGACCGATGGATGTGCAATCGCCACACATACGCCCGGGGCCAAACCAGGAAGTAACCCTAAAACATCACTAAAATAGCAGAATGGGGGTGGAATGGGGGCAGCGAGGGAAGGGGCAGAACGCTTTATGAGGGGGGGGGTCCAGAAAGTAACCCTTGTGGAAAAAACTGTGGATTGCCTGTAGTGTCATGGATAAAGTTGTCAGAGCTATGGTGAAGGCTGACACAAAGAGTAGCCAGAGCAGGGTGATGGACTCTTGCTCCTTGCCCCTAGCACAACTTAGATTTCTAGGTACAATCACAAAAATGGTGAATATGTGGACCTCCAGATACTATTAGGACTGAAACCCCTATCATTCCTGACTACCAACCAGGCAACATCTGGAGAACCACAGGTTCCCCCACTCCTGAAGTACACTCCTGAGTGCCCAGAAAAACTATTTCCCCCAGATGTGTGAAGGACCTTCCATACTGCCTTGAGCTCCTTCGAGGAAAGACAAAATATAAAAGTAACAATAAGGTGTACTGACCATCATTTTTTTGTCATCTCTAGAATAAGTCTTGATCAGCTTGCCAACATCTGGCCTCCCAAAAACAAGTCTGCCTTTCAATCCTACTGCCAAGAAAAGAACTAGATGTGATGAGGCAGTTACATATATTTATTTAAAGGTTGATGCACTGGCACAGAAAAGCAGGTAGCACCATCTGTTTTTCTACATGAAACAGAGCAAACAAGGGAATGGAATGAAATCACTGCCTCCCTGCTCTGCCTTGTTACGCTTGTGCCCCATAAGCCTGTGGCTATTTTACTCCAGTCCAGCTTGGATACTACAGCTGAGCTAGACTAAGGGCCTAACTACATTGCTTTTGGTCACCTGTGCCCCAAGTTATTTGATGAACAGAGGCTAGAGCTCTATTTTGGGAGGCTAGAGCCCTATTTGGGTGTTCCCGCCACAAGATTAACAATTGTGTGAAGGGATGAGTGGGGCTCTGCCTGCCTGCCGCACCCAGCAGCCCTTGAAATCCATGAGTTGGGCAAAAGAAATGTTTGTACAAGGTATGTCGCCTGTTTGTGCCTGGACTCCACTCCACAACACAGAACCCTAATTCCACACTATGAGGAGGGGAAGCCTAGGTACATATAGCAAGCTACTTTCTGCAGACATCTCCCTTTCCAATTCATAAGATGAAGCAACACAGATAGGGTGGGTGCAGCCTCTGGGCACAGTTCTGCTCTCCCCGCTATGCAATTAACTACTTGGTTCCTTTTGTGCCATGCTTTTGAAGGCACTCAAAAAAAAAAAAAAAAAAGAGAGCAAGAAGGATATTCTCCATTACTTCCAAGTGTCTGCAAATCCAGTGCGAAGTGAAGAAATAACATGACTCTTCTTGAAGCCCTCTGTACATGTTTGAGAATTTAGCAGAGGGGAGTCTCTCCCCCATCTCTCCTGGCATATCTTTCCCTCATTAAACCACATTTGTCTCTGGAGTTGTTAGGGTCCTCCAGGATTATGTGACTAGATTTTTCTGAATGTGCAGACAGCTCTTAAGGTTCCAGTGTATTGCTTATGACCGAGGTCAACGTGCTATTAAAAGCAGAAGAAATCCATGTTTAAATTGAAGGTATGTTTCAATGAGCACAGCTCCATTCAAATACCATTTCTGGAATCCTGTGGGAAAACTCTTTAACACAAGGTACTCCATACATTATGAAGTTGCAAGGAAAAGGGAATTTTGTGACAAAATTAAATGTCAACACATCCCAGCACGTGTACACTGTGTACACACACAGAGCAACTTGTGTGTACAAACTTCATTCATTATGATCTGCACACAATACTTACATTAGTCCCTGTTAAAAATGCCATCCTTTTTAAAAAAAAGCATTGTGTGAAGCAGCACTCAGTGTTTAACAGTGGACTTGACACAGAGCAGAATCAATAAATACCTGTTAAATTGAATCTGTGTGATACTATGAATGAATGGCACATCATAGCGAAAGGGATGGGGGGCAGTCAGGTCCTATATCTGAAAGATCTTGAAGTGTAACAAAAGACAAGAAATATAAAACAGGCCAATTCATGTAACTTAAGTGCTTGGAGATGAAACTAAAAAACAACACAAAACATAGAAGATGCTTTGCAAAGGACTTGGTAGACAAGCAACTCTAAATGTGAATGTGTAATTCTGTGCACACCTGAGTACAGGATTTCCCAATCGCATTTAATAAATGCTCATATAAATATATATACGGAAAAGACATCTGAAAATGTATTGGACTTTGGCACCTTTATTGCTTCACCAGCACATAATACTACCTTTGTTACTAATTTACCTATTGACTTCAGCGCAGCCGTCTGCAATGTTTAATCTAGCAGCGATTCTATTATGTTAAGTATATTCTAAAGATTATCCAGTAGTGCTTTGAGAAAGCATGGAATTTTATAAAAACATGAAAGGCACTCCAGGTTTTCAACAACGTTCTAAGCAGCCAAAAATGATGGCATTCTGGCAAAACAACAGCCACCTATTACTAGTAACCTGGAGTGAGTACAATTCTCTCCTTTACCATAATTTAAACATTATCTGCCTTACGCTATGTCAACAGATTGCGGTTTTATTGATCAGTTTTACGAGTTATTTCAAGAAACCAAAAGCCTATACGTTTAGCACCTAGACATATGCCAGAACCACTCTGCTTCAGTAAGGTCTATAGACATTCCATGTGTGTATCTTTCATTTCCTTTGTCCCCAATATTGCTCTTAACATGCAGCTTGCCACCGAGGTTGTGTTTCAAAGGAGTTTCGCTCTCCTCCCCAGTCTAGCTGCATTTGTGGTCCATGTGGAGAACTGGCTTCCTTTCTATCAAGCCAGCCCCCAACTCAGGCGCACAATGGGTGTGTTGTGCTCCGTGTGTGCCTGAGTGTGGGTCTGTGGGAGCTCTTTGAAAAGGAGGTGTGAACTGTTTCTCTCCTACCTTACTCGCCTCTTAACAGCACAGCCATCAGAAACTAATCAAACACAGCAACGGGGCGTGCAGCCCACAAGACGAGTGCAAACGCCTCTTTTCCCTTATGACCTACATACTACAACAATGCAATGCAATGCAATGCAATGCAAGAGCCGTGGTGGAGAGGGCAAGGGGTGGCCGGTGCTCTTCCAATCTAGTTATATAGCAACATTCAGGCCGGGCAGAATGTCAACACCGCAATATGGAGGGGTTTCAAGGGCTTCAGATGGTTATACTTTTAAAAACTCTCCCCAAGTCCTGGGGCATACTGATGATTTCCTAGAGTTGGGACAGTGGTGGTACAAAAGAAGACCCCCCCCCCCCGCATGCACATCATCATCTCTGAATGTGGAAACGAAGTGAGAGGGGGGAGTTAACACAGATCCCATCAGCAACTGCTCGCTTGCAGTAGTAGCCCAAGCCTGACAGTTCGATTATCTGTGTATTGAAAGAAAGGCTATCTCCACTTTACACATCAAAATAAATAATCGCCCGGGCAACTGAATGTAACATCAACATGGACGGTTTTTTTCTTTTTTTAAACAACTTAATGCAAGCGAAATATATACATACAGACATATACCACTAGGGTCTTCAGGGCTACGAACTGGAAGCAGGCGAACAAAAGCTTACCTTTCTCGCCGAGCAGCTCAGGCGCACGCGAGCAGCAGCAGCAGCAGCAACCTCCTTCCCCGACTAAATCCACAGCCAGATGCTCCCAAGACAGCAATCTGTTAATAGGAAGTGCATACAAACCTGAGAGGGCTTTTTTTTTTACACTTACACACACACACACCACAAGACTGAGCTCGTCTTGAGCTGCACACCTGCTTGCTTGCTTGCTTGCTTGCTCTCAGCCAGGGGTGTGTTTTGCATGAAGCGACGGCGGCAGCAGCAGCAGGCAGGCAGCGTGCAGGATCAATGTTGTGAGGAGAGGGCAACACCCTTCTTTTGGGTCACCAGCTCGCGCTCTGAGAGCCCAGCCGGCGAGCTGTGGAGATAACTGCAGAGAGCCTCGCTTCCCACCCAGCCCCCACCCCAACAAGACGCGCACACGCGCGCGCACGCACACACACAAAAAGCGGCCCCTGCCCGCGCGCGAGACTGAGATATGTACCCTTTATCACGCTGCATTCCACCTTTTCTCAGCTGGGGGTGGCGGGGGGGGGGGGAGGAGGAGAGCAGCGGCGATAGGCAGCTTGTCAAAATGGCAGCTGGGAGGCATTCCCGGCTCTATTAATTAGACACATAATGGGCTCGTTTCTTCAGTTTCCTCGCAATAAATTACGCGCCCCCCCCGCGCGCTTTGTGTACTCCACGCTAAAGCCCAGCATAATATGCTAACACTCTCTTTACTCCCCTTCCCTCCCCCCCCCGCCCGCAAAATGGCTGGTCCTTTCAGCACTGCTGCAGACAGCTCATTGGGTTCCACTAGCTTTCTGTAGCCATGGCAACAACCAACAGACTTATCCACCAAGCATGGTTGATCATGTGCGGATCTCATCCCCCCCCCCCAACACAGGAGGTTAATTGCTGTTTGTCTTATAAGTACCGGGAAAGGGGGTGGGTGTTCACGCAGATATTGCCAATCTCCCATTAATTAGACGCGACGGAGATTTTGGGTCGTTTGCTCCAAACCTAGGTGGAGTTGGGCAGTGTTAGAGCCCTATCCTATGGGCAGCATAAAATACTAAATGCCAGGGTTAACACGCTGTCTGAAACTAGCTTTCTCTCTTTCTCTTTTTGTCTTCTTCCTCGTCCCTTTCTCTTTCTCTTCTTCCTCCCTCCTCTCTTCCCTCTTTCTCTTTCATTATTGTATGAAGTGGCAAGTGTAGAAAATTGGCCAGAGGCTTGTAAAATGTTTATAAGACGATTGTCTGCTTATTCTGAAGCTCCCTCTTTATGTCTGTTGGAATCCCCTTGTTTATTGAAATGCCTATCTAACTATTATGAACAATAATACTTTTTTCAGAGCAACTTCGCTGTGACCACTCTTTGAATGGTCTTCCATAAATGTGGGATGGTGGGGCAAGGGGGAGGGAATCAATAGTATCCAGTATTCATCCTAAAAGTGTAAATCAAGAGATCTTAACATTTGTTGCCTTCAATGTGGAATGTAGACAGAATGTTACAAGCACTGTTATTTTGGAGTTCCACCATTGTTTTTCCAGCAAGGCCTTTAATGGCTGGTTTCCAATGCATTCAAAAAATGAAGCTTTTTATCTTGGGACAGAGATGCAGAGATGGAAATGGCTCCACCTTTAGAATTTCTGCGTTATCTCACATAAGTATTTATCACATATTTGGTGAGTTCTGCACAGCTGAGAGATCTGTGGGGATACTGAAGGATATTATGTGGGTTTGCATAAAACTTATTGACATGCCTAGTGGCTGTTGCGCATCTCTTCTCAAGCTTACATCCTGCCATATAGTGCCTTATTCTGCAGTTGTACATACTTTATATCCCAATTAGATACAGTTACTGGTGACTCATAGCAGTCTGAACTTCGTATGGTTGCACCAATGCTACATTAGGACACCACAACATTTTCTTTTTTAAAATGGTAGACACACAGTGCTTTCCTTCTCTTTTTTTCGTTTTGGTAAAATGGAGGTGCCAGTGCTCATATATTGATAAAAATACATTTTTATTAAGAAGTGGCTGCCATAGGCAGCAAAGAAAGAGGTGCTGAGTAGACATATTTTTATAGCTATGTCAAGCATTTGTAGATTTTGCTCAATACAAGCAGTCCAGACCAATGCATGGTTACTTGGAAGTTCCACTGGGATGCATTCTCAAATAAGCATGCACAGGACTGCAACCAAAGTAGCCCAAATGACAAGGGTTCCAAGAGGTGGCTTCCCATACCCCTGTGCTAAGGCAAGGGTTGTCAACTTGAATAAAATATTGGGGGACCAGGAAAGCCCCACCCTGCGTAATGGATCACATGGGATAGCACACACCATCAACCTGGGGGGGGGGTGCCCCCTCACATATTTTATGGGAGGGGGGTTTGAAGGGACCTCAGCCCCTAGGAGTTGGCTCCTACGACTAAGGCTGTGTACACACAATACCTATAAAGCACATTCTTTGCCTCAAATAATTGTGGGTGCTGCAGTTTACCCCTTGCAGAATTACAATAACCAGCAAACAAGCCAGGGCCAGCCCAACACATTTTGGCACCTGAGGCGGACATCAAAATGCTGCAACCCTCCCTTTCAGGGAAGAAGAGATGTGGGAAGATCTTTATCAGGAACAAGGTGTGGCAGGGGGGAGATCAACATTGGGATGTTTTGCCACCGTGGATCCCGTCACCTGAGGCAGTTGCCCCATCTGGCCTCATAGGTGGACTGGCCTCCCCTGTATCCCTGTGCTTCTCTGAAAAGCCCCTCTGGAGGGTTGAGGGCCTTCCTGAGCAATGAGGAGCTAGGCTTAGGAACTGCTGAGGGAACCCCCAAATCAGGCTTGAAGGAGTGAAGAAGTTCATGGAAGTTAACAAGCGGCACCCCACATTGTCCAGAAGGTCTCCCAACCCTCCAGAAAGATTTTCACATGGTATCTGTTGGGGAAGGGACCCTTTCCATCCATGAACTTCCTTAAGGTCAATGATATATGTACAGTTACTTGGGAGCAAGTCTCACTGAGCACAATAGGGCTTACTTCTGAGTAAATATGCATCAGATTCCTATGCATGTTGTTGTTATGAGCTTGTCTGTTCTGTTCTGGACTTGGGGCTTGGCTGGAACCTAATAGGGAAGCAAGATCTCTTGGGGTGTGAGCTTCCTCACCCTGTGCTCAGCTTGTATATGTGTAGTTCAAACCATATATCCTAAGAACACCATGTTCTCCAGTGACCCTCATTCCTAGGAAACTGAACCCTGGGAAAGTGCAGGAACCCCCAGAGTCTCTTGCTGCTCAGAGACTGGGGTTGCATGTAGCAATATCTTAGGATGCAAGTCTTGGTGTTTTGCTTTTCTTGGGCCTTACTCCAATTGCTTGATTTTCTAATGTGGGATAATTATTATTAGCAGCAAATAATCAAGTATTTTGGGAGGGGAGGGGCTAGCTGATTTTAAGAGCCCCAGGAGCTCCAGACAGAGAACACTGCCAGCTACTATGACTCAAATTCTCTTTCCTGAACCATGGCCCATGGGCACTGACCAGTATGGTCTCTTTTTTAGTACCAATTTGCTGATTTTGCTGCTGACTCAAAAGCTGCTGGCAGATGCGCACATAGCAATTTCTACAATTTATTACTGACATGTAATTACTTTGCATCACTTACAAATACCACTTCGCTGCAATTAGTTTAGGAACTCCTTGACTGTAAAGTGTACAGCAAATAGAGAGATGGTACTGCAAATCCCTATTCACCTCTCAGTGGTTTGTACTAACCTTAAGCAGAATTGTACAAAGTTATGGAGCCACCATACACTCAAAATCTTGTTAGGCTATCCCTGTCCAAAAAGGGACACAGTTGGGCCACTAGCTGAAGCTGATGGAAGGCACTCCATGCCACTGAGGCCACCTGAGCCTCAGTGAATAGCAATGGATAAAGAAGCTGTGTGCACACTCCTTCAGTGGGAGTGTAACTCCATCAAGAGCAGGCAACCTCCCATCCATCCAGTCTAGGGAACCACCCACTAACTTGAGCTTCAGTTTATTGGCTCCCATCCAGTCGCATTAGTGAGGCAAGACAAGGCAGTATCATCTTCTGCACCTGCTGAAGTTTCTGAACCATCTTCAGAGGCAGCCCCACATAAAACACATTGCAGCAATATAGATGTCTTCCTATTTAGGGAGGCTGTGATTCTGCATTATTGGAGGTGCTTGTTAGCCATTATTCTATCAAAATTCTGAGTAGTTTGTAAAAGATGCAGAGCAGGGCATTACTCTAACTTCTGCTTTATTTCCTCCACCATTTTTTTGGAATCACCTCTACATTTACCATGCACAGTAACTATAATTTTGCACACTTTGCCAATCTTATCAATTTGGGTTGTGAGCTACAGTACACAGAACTGTAGGTTCTGCTCGTGATGGCCTATTCAAAAACCCACAGTGTCATAAAAAGGAGACCATGCTGTAGAGAGACAGGGAAACCAAACCACACACAAAAAGGTTGCCTAGTAAACCTCATGCCTGAATATGTTCTGGGCCTGATTTGGTACACAGCATTTCACACATGTACACATACAAACCCCTTCTCAAAGTTAGCCAGGGCTAAGCAAGACAAAATAATTTCATTACCTTCTATTTGCACTATTTCCACTCTGTGGAAGCTAAAACCCATAATGGACATGTATTTTCTTGCAGGAGTGAATGTATTAAATGAAGTAAATCGGATGGCAACCACCATAGACTTCTCTTTCTGCATAACTAAAAAATGGTAGATAAGAAAGCTTGAGGAAATTTCTAAGGAACCACGTGATTTCTTCGGCCTCTTTTCTTCTCCACATTAGCCCTAAATAGCCACAGGAATTGGCAGTGACATTCCCACCCGGAGACCATATTATATTGGTTTGGCCTGGGTAACCCAAACATTATTGCTGCATGTTCACCCCACAAGTTGCAGAGTCTCAAGATCTGGCATGTGTTCACAATCCAGTTATAGTCAGCTATGTTTAAAATCACCATTTGCCATAGTTGCTAGTCTACATTTAAAGAGAGAGGCATGGATGTTAGCTTGTTCCATGAACTAATGCTGTCGGTCTCTCTGCTTGGAGCTTTACTCATAATGACAATCATGTCTATCACTCCTCACTTTGAGGACAAGAGTGGCAGACATTCCACACAGCTTGTCTCCAGTCCAGACAAATGCTTTTATCCTCACATCGTGCATGATTGCATGTTATTGCTTCCAGTTGCTATTTGCCCCATGCAATAAGCGTCCAAATTCCACTTCAGTAAAATTGACAGTACCTTTCAATACCCACAGAAGGGTTACAGGCGGGTGCCATTTTTCAAAATACATTCTTGTGCTATTGTTCTCCTACCCTGGGGAAATTGGGACATGTGAAATTAATAGAAAAATTAGAACAGCTTCTATGATTATATATATATATACACACATATATATATGGAAGCACTGCAAATCACATTGCTTTTTGATATGACTATCTGCCCTTGCATGCAACTGGCATCGCTACACAACAAATGCCAGAAGAGCAAATCCTAGTGAAGTAGCAATTACAGGAAATAAAATTACCCTTCTAGATATAGGATTGCTATAATTATTCTTGAGGGTAATTGAATATCCAAACTGGGAAGAAAGTTAAAGGCCGATCCAGTTGGTTCCTGGTGTGTGCTATGCGGCAAGCACAGCTAATCTGTTCATGGGAGAGCTGCCAAAGGGGAGGGGGACCTCCCACTGGCAGAAAAGGGTGGGGAGGATGCAGCAGGCAACTGGCTCAGCCCCTTAGTGTTTGACCATGCCTGAACAACATTCACTGAGTTACAGAATTTTTGCCATCCTAATCCAAACTAAAAACCAGGTCCATGCAAAAAAAGGTGGTTCAGATAATGCAGTCTGAGCTTAGTTTATGGTGGTTCCCCATAATGTACTTTCATTTATTTATCTGAATTCCAAATGGGCCATTCATGAATGCACATTTGTATTCTAGGTTTCTGTAGCAATTTCAAAGAGATTGTGTTTTCAACGTCTTTGTAACAGTAGTTTATGGTTGTCAAGCAAGTATCAATCAATGGCTTTAAAAATTAAGTTCCTCTCATGTTTCCATGCCATTTCCCTGATAAAAGGCTCTGCTGCTTAACCTGAAACTAGAGAAAGATGTATGTGGTAATGTGCAAACAGCCACAAACAACTTGAGATGGCATGTCTCAGTCTTGTGTGTCTGTTCACCTGCTGCAAAGACCAGACTGAATCTTCACAAACATTTTAAGAATGCAAGTAGGGGGAAGTACTGTAAGAGGAGGTCTTGAAGATAAGCAGAGCCAAGAATAATGTACTGTGGATGACTTCTCACTCATGCATTCATGAGGATGTTGACAATTGGGAGGACAGCCCTGATATCATTTAAATTCTAAGGGTTGTGGTCCTTAACCTCAGTCACACAAAAGCAGAGGCCAAAGTTGAGCCTGAATTACAATCTTATGCCTCCTTGGCATAAATCAGGCTTCCTCAGACTTGGCCCTCCAGATGTTTTTGGCCTACAACTCCCATGATCCCTTGCTAGCAGGACTAGTGGTCAGGGATGATGGGAACTGTAGTCTCAAAACATCTGGAGGGCCGAGTTTGAGGAAGCCTGGCATAAGGTCCTGCCTGATTCTAAAAGAATAAATCATAGTCATTTAAGACAACTTAATGATGCTTTACCTGACACATACAAAATGGCTGCTATTTTGGAGAACTGTACTGAAAAGGCAAGTGCACAGCAGCCTTGCTGCTAGCCTGGGTGGCAGGCAGTGCTGTTCAGGACAGACTCAGTATTTTTATGGAGCCTGGTGAAACTATATGGGCTCTTAGTGTCACATGACCACTGTTGAACTATTCTCCACAATTCTACTTCCTGGCCATTCTTTCTAATGCAATCTTACAAAAATTCCAGAAAATGTATTGTTAATGGAGCTTCTAGATTTTGAATTTGAATCTTGGATTTATGCTGTTATTCTCAATTTAAGAGGGCTAATGGCTGATCAATATTTAGTTTTGAACACGTAATCACATACACTAGTTGCAATTAGTAAGATACAAGGTGTAAAATGATGGCTATAGATTGGCATTGTGGAAAATTAGTCTCTTTTTATAATGCTCATCATGCATAATACCTCAAACTACTTAAGATAAACCCACATTTTAATTTTTTAGATTGCAAAAGCTAACATGTCAAAATGATTTTAGAGGAAAGGGATCCTTCACTGGTTGTGAATCTTGTTTACAAACAAGGAATTTACTAGGGGAGCTGATCTGTCTTGTCATCACTGCAGTGAAGTCAATAATCCTCCCCAAGTGTCTCATGTTTTATTATATTCCATGCATACCTCGCCAATGAGAGTTGAGTACTAGGTTAGTGTTCCAATTTAAGATTTCTAGGATAGCTTTTCAAAGAGACCCATGAACAAATACGAAGGGATAGACTTGTTATCATGGCAAGTGAACTCACCTTGGGCATTTTTAAATTTTTTAATCTGTGGATTTATATGCATGAATGGTTGGGACAAATTCAGTTGGGCTAGGGAAAACCATTCAACATAAAACAGAATGTTCAGAGAGGAGCTGGGAAAGAGCTGTTGGTGAATCCAGATTCTCCACTGGAGGAAAATCTTGTTTACACATAGTGTCAGGAACCTTGGTCCTCCTTGGAACATCAGGGTATGAGGCTAGGACCTAATCTAGTAGATACTCTGTACTGCGTCTGTTCTGACCTGCAGAGGCAAAAAGAGCCTAGAGATCAGCCACGTTCAAATCAGGGCCCTTGGCTCACAAACAACCAACTCCAAATGAGAGAAATTGCGGGAATAGACATAAATCCTGATGTGTATGCCAGCTACCTGCCTTCTGTGGCTACTGCAGCTAGGGCTGGGTAAAAGATGATGAAAGAGACAAGGGAAATTCTGATTGTTTGCTAAACACGACTGAAACAATATATTGCTTAAAGCCCAGGCTTAGGTCCTTGGCTACCAGCATGAAGGTCATGGACCACAATTTGGGAACCTCTGTTCTAGAAGGTATTTTTATGAGCTTTTTTTCTGACGCTGTGATCAAGTTCTTGTGTAATTTGATAGCAAAAGGTGAAACTTGTGAATTAAGAATTTGGTGTTAACTGTGTATGTACCGGTAGGATAAACTACAGTTACTAACTGGGTAAGAATCTCTGCCCCCTCCACATTTTACTAGAATTTTGAGTGTGACAGAAATGACAAGTCATTAGTTATATACAAGTCAGAGAAAGGAATCAAATGTCAGAAAGTGACAGTGAACTACACATCACTGGAACTCATTTAATGATAATATGCATCCTTATAGCTTGTTTATCCTATTCTAAATATGGCTCGTGGTTTTGTTTACATATTGAAACCCCTTGCGGTGATGTGTAATTTCAAAGGAAACTAGCCATCTCTCTGAGGTGGTAAGTTTTGACGCGAACCACTGCTTTGATATGGGAGTACCTAAAATAAACACATCTCTACATGAAAACTATGGTAATATGCACGAGAGGGAAATTTACTCCCCTTCATATAATGGCACCTTTCTCCAGTATGCCTCCTTTGCATGTGTGCGGTTTTACAGAGGAAGCCCTGTTCTCTGTGTGTCAACTGGTAATAGAGTTCCTGGTGCATTTAGTTATCTGAGGAGAAATAGTTTGGCCATATAAGGTGATTGTATTGCCAGCCTAACCAGTGGGTCATGAGCCTCTGTATAATATAACCATAAGCCATTGGTTTTCAGTGGGTGAGTCTAAAGCGGTCTAAATTAGGGCTCAGCCAGACTTCCTTTTGTGCTGTGTTTCTAGGCACAGATCTGCAGTTTAAAGCTCTATGCATGCTTTTTTTCTTTTTCCCCAGCACTTTGCCCATGAAAACCCACTATTTACTGCTGAATTGGAGCTAACAGCAATTTGCAGAAACCCCAAATTGCCATTTGTTTCAATTCAGTGTTAAAGAGCAAGCTTTTATGGGGAAAGTGCTGGGGTGGGGAGCATGTATATAGCTTTAAAATACAGACCTGTGCCTAGAAAGCTTGGGGCAAAAAGGTAAGTGTGGATGAGCCCTTAAACTGGATTGCAACAATGGCACTACAACATTTCCCTTAAAAAATGAAAAAGGGGGAAGGCATTGAAGGGGAGAAGGAAGAAGAGGGGCAAAGTACATCTATGCTACAAACAGGGGTGGGCAAATCTGTCATTTTTTGTTTCTCTCAGTTTTTCATATTTCACAGAGATCAGTTCTCCACACTTTTCCATTGGTCTGATTTTTTTAAATTAAAAAAGCCCTCATGAAAATTCAAGTGCATTTTAAGTTAACGTATTTCTGTATGCAATTTTGCCCTAATATACACAACTTTGCAAATGTATTTCTCCTCAATATAATGCGTTTTAATGTTATTTTCACCAACACAAGCATTTTTTATGCATATGTTCCCCTACTCTACACAGCTATTTTGGTTCACATTACTTGGGCAGCAGGGGTGGGGGTGGGGAGAACTGCATTTCAAAATCTGGAGAAGTGCAAATTTGGCACCATGTTTTGGAAAGGTAAGTTTGCATTAAAATCCAGTCCCTCACTACATCTGCCAGTTCTATCTATGCTAATTAAGCTGTCATTGTTTCCCCACAAAAGATAATAGTTCAGTACAAATGCTAATAAAGCTGTAAGAAATCTCTTAATCTGCTCCATGCAAGTGTATTAGTATGTACGGTGCACAAATCCCAAGGTTCCTTTGGCATAAGGAAAGTCTGTCAAGCCAGTATGTCAGTGATTTAATGATTTGTGCGAGGTAGAGAGATTTTAAAAAGGGGAAAGAGAGGCATAAAGATTTTTTCCCCTTAAAACACACACACAAAAACTGGATCCCATTGTCCAGATTAGGGTTAAAACAGGTAGATGAGCTGTCTTCACCTATTTAAGATTCTGTCCGTGTTTGCATTTCAAAAACAGTGATACCTCGGTTTACGAACTTCATTCGTTCCAGAAGTCCATTATTAAACCAAATATTTTTTAAACTGAGGCACGCTTTCCCTACTGAGGCCTCCCGCCACCAGTGCCCTTCTACCATTCGGCTTCCGTTCATTTTCCGGGGCAAAGTTCGCTAACCAGAACACCTATTTCCGGTTTTGCAGAATTTGTTCACTGAATAGTTTGTTAACAGGACTGTTCGTAGACCGAGGTACCACTGTATAGCATATTCAGTTCATTTGCTGCAGTGCCGCAGCTGTGCATTGCTACAGAATTTCATATGTTGTTTCAGCAATGAAAATCAGTGCCAGGCACAGAAATATTTGATAGCTTTGTTAATTCCTAGAGTCCGGCATATATAATATGCCCAAGAAGATATGGGTCGCTCAGGAAAGATGACCCACTCTTAAGTTTCCCCAATGCCCTCTGTGAAAGTGAGAGCTATTGTATGTAATACGTTATTTCTAGCTCACAGACATTATACTTTTTAAAAGGCCTGTGAAGAAGCATCATGGGTAAAGCTCTCCGGGAAGCTTTGCTGTGCAAGTTCCAGTTAAATGAATGGTAAGAGCTTATTATTTAAGAGGTACCCTGCATTTCCCTCCAGTGATTTCACAGTGGCTTAAATACGGCCTCCAAAGGGACCTTCATTCAAGCTGACAGGGTTAGGCCTGCATAGCTTGCTTCAGTAATAGACAGTCCTCTTGAGTGGTTCCTAAGCATTTCAGTGCCAGGGCTATCACAACATAGCTTCCCAGAGGATTGTGCCCATGTGTCAGCTGAAGTCTGTGCAACAATTTATTAAGCATGCTATTCTTTCACAAATATTTATATACCAGTTTGGCTGTGGTGTTTTGCTCAATAATGCCCGCACAGCTAAGAGCAATTTAATCAATACAATCATGCGTAAAATAATTTAAGCAATTAAATACCGCAAAGGAGAAAGCCCAGCATCTTAGCAAATCCATCCAAGTTTCCTAAAGGCCTGGGTAGGATGGATATTGGCAGGCTTTGGTTGCAGCAGAAAGGTTGTAACCTTGGGACCATGATGTAAAAAGACGGATCCACAAAAAATAAGGAGAGTGTTCTTCTCTTCTGAAGACACACACATACCTTTATATGTTTTATTCACCACCAGATTTCTTTAATGCCACACTGTTCAGCATTCAGGATAAATATTGGACGCCCAGAGGTAAACCTCACTGAAAACAAATTGCATACACATGCTCCCAGTATGTAGGCTCCATACAGGGGCGCCATCTCTGTGGGGCTGTGGAGGTTGGACCCCCCCCTTTGAAATTTTCAGTGAAGGAGCTGGGGCCCCTATAAGCCACATTCCTATGAGTATGTCCAGGGCTGTCATTAGCATATGTCCCACACCCCTTGCACCCCGGGGTAAAGATGGCCCTAAGTGTGTCCCTCCTATGAGTCACACCCAGGCTGGGCTGGCTTGTTTGGCACTTTGATTCAGTCTGATGTTTTACTAAATAAAGGAATTCTAGAGAGGATCTAGCAGTCAGGAGTTTAGTGGGTTATTTCCTCCTGGCAAAAAAAACCATGTAACACTATGTTCATAGTTGTATTCTTGCCCATCTTCCTATTTCACTCATGTAAATTCAGAGGGAGATGTGGAGAATCAACAGAGAACAAAGCTGAAGGAGCGTCTCCACCCCCATCGTTCAGCCCGGACACAGAGGTCCAGCTCCGAGGGCCTTCTGGTGGTTCCCTCACTGTGAGAAGTGAGGTTACAGGGAACCAGGCAGAGGGCCTTCTTGGTAGTGGTGTCCGCCCTGTGGAATGCCCTCCCACCAGATATCAAGCATATAAACAGCTATCTGACTTTTAGAAGACATCTGAAGGCAGCCCTGTTTATGGAAGCTTTTAATGTTTGATGTTTTATTCTGTTTTTAGTGTTCTGTTGGGAATCACCCATACTGGCTGGGGAAACCCAGCCAGATGGGTGGGCTACAAATAATAAATTTGTTTGTTTGTTTATTATTAAACATCATGCTTACTTTTTCCTATTTTCTTTGAACTCATGAGCCAGGAGAACCAGAGAAAAGAGTGCATTAACACATTATGGAGTGTATTTCACTGTCTCCACACTTTCATTGGTTTGTGAACCCTGATTTCCTAATGAAATAGCAGGTGTCTTTCTGGGTTACTTCTACCACCCTCTTTCAGCCATTTGTGAGTGAATTTGAGGGCACTTTAATTATTTACAACTTAAAAGATTGGCCCACCAGAGTTTTCCCTAGCAGTGAGAACAAGTTTTATTCAGACTTCCAAGGTAGCATTTTTGGAAAATATTAACCAACGCTTCATACCAAAGTTCAAAAGCACTGTGAAAATAGTATCAACTTGGATGGATCTCACTATTAATCATTAGCTTGCCCAAAATGAATGTAAGCGGAGGAGGAGGAATGGAGAGAGAAATATTTAAAAGGTATATAAAACATATTCATTACGTATCTTTCCCTTAAAGTAGAAAAATAACATGATTATGAGAGCTTTCAAGTCTAACACTGACATCAAACCTTATTTCATGGTTCAGACATTTTAAAACATGGAAACTTTGTTTGTGGGCATTAGAACATAATGGTCAGTTTTGAGAAGAGGCAGTGTTTAACTTCAGTCGTTCTTGGTAAGGTATAAATACTATTGGACATCATGCTTGAGTAATGTTAAAATGTCTGGTTGACAACACGGCTCTAACAGCCAACTTGATAAGGAGCAGATCAGCTTATCGGTAACATTCTTTTCACAAAGAGGTCGGTGTTCTTTTAGGTCCCTGAAGTGCAACAATTCACAATCATTCCAAAAATGTCTTAATCAAAATATTTATAGAACCACTGACCTTGCTCTTTTTTCTTTTTTGGTACCTTGTGCTTTTGTGGCACTTTGTGATTTTTGAAGCAGCACTGCAAAGCACACAGGTATAAGGTCCATCTGACCACAGCTACAGAATGGATGGAGTAGCATTGCTAGAGAGGCTCTTTATATGCCTGTCTGTCTGTTTCCCTGTCCCACAGTTCAATGATGGCATTTTGAAGACACCAGAGTTTGAGAAACAGAGACAAAGCTAACTTTAGAGAAACACCTGGACCTATTGCAAATTAAAGCCAGACAATTCTGGCTTCAATTAATACAAACTGAAATTAACAGCATGGGTTCTGTTCTGTTCTGCTATATAGAGTACAAACCAATGAGAACCTAATTTCAAATATACAGAAGAGAAAATCAGCCACCCTATTGCTTTGTGATCTTTCTTGGCTCTTCAGCGGCTAAATCTGCCCCATCTCTACGAAAACTAGCTGTTTGGGGGATGGAGGGGGTATTATGAAGAAGTGTTTTGTAATAAGTTATGTTCTTGTTCTGCTGTGGCCTCTTGGAGATTTTTGCCTGCCCTTAAACAAATCTGCAAAACCTTAACTACAAAACACGAGACATTGTATCTCCTAAACCACTCAACAAGATTACTTGAAAATTGTGCTTTGCCTTATAAGATGAGAGGTGCAATTGTCATCGTCATATATGAGTCTGGTTAAAATGAGAGACAGAGGCCTGAATTCACCAGTGACAGCTGAAAACTGGTGCATGTTGGATTCTTCCCACCCCATCTATTTCCAGACAATGCTTAATTGACAACTCTCATGGCTCAACCTGGGAGGAATTGAGGGCTCCCAACCCAGATGTTATCAAGTGAGTGGTTAAGTGTTGCAGTTAGGGCTTAATGAAATATGAGGAGGAGGAGGCCAGGTTCTCTACACAGAGGCACATATCGAAAACAACTTGACTATGCACACAAAGCTTAAAGTAAGTCCCATCGGTCTAAATGGGGCATATGTATGAGTGGACAAGCATAGAATACCACCCTCAGTGACACAGGGGGCCACGGTTCCTCTTCTATCATATAGTTCCACATACAAAGCAGACATTTGTGGATCTTCTCTGGAAGGATGCGTAAATCTGGAGTGCAAGTTGGGTTTTTTATTGTTGTTAGCCGCCCTGAGCCCGGCTTCGGCTGGGGAGGGCGGGACATAAATAAAAAATTATTTTTTATTTTTTATTATTTTTATTTTTCGCATTACAAGAAGCAATAGAGGGCAGAAGTGTCTTTTTGGTGTAATAAGCATTCTACCAAGCCTGGTCAGATGTGGGATCACATTATATGGAAACAACATCTACTCTACAGGAGGCATGTTCCCCTAGGATTTAACTAAATAGCAAGGCTGGTTACTGAGCACCTGAGAGTGCTCACTGGTGTTGTTTAAGGGAATTCCTTCCTCCCTCCCCCCCTTTAAAAAAGACCCCACTAAATGTAAAATCATTTCACTTTTTCTTTTTCTTTTTTATACATCTTGAGCACTGGCTGATGGGCTCAGCACTCAGAAGGGCCCCTTACCAGCTTGATCTGCTGTCCATTCACTCTCTACTGGGCCCAGCTCTCAGCTATGCTAGCTGGCTGCCTCCCTCCACTGCCCTGCCTTGTCTGGGCTTTGAGAAAGGACCATGGGGGTCCTTCGTATCCCCTGGCATTCTGAGAAAGGTGAAGAGGCATTGGCTGTGCCACGGCAGCTAGAAAGACTTTAAACTTGGAGGTCTATATATGTCTTTCTAGCTGCTGTGACAAACTGCAATAGCAGCACAGGCATTCTTCTGGCCTCCTTGTCTCTGAAGATGCCTTTTCTCAAAGCCCAGGTGCCAAGGGAGGTGGCAGAGAAGCCTCCAGTGTAGGTGTAACTACTACTACTATATATCTATACCCCACCTTTCCTCCACCTGACGAGACTCAAGGCGGTTATCACAGCAGCAAAGAATATTTTAAAACAAAAGCAGGGATGGCAGAAGGGGGGGGGGGAATTATGGCGAAGCCATTGGTCAGGACATGGCTATGTCCTCCCTGACGTTTAGCACCAGCCCTGAAGCTGGGTGGGCAGCTGGGAGGCTGCAGAATGCAGATTACTGGAGAGATGACTTATAGAATGAAAGAAAGGATACCCAACAAAATCCATTGGCCACTGCTAAAGAAAGGTCAGTGCATTCTTTTCATGAGTACTTCTCTCCCTTTCGATAATAAAATGATGGGGAATATTTGAAAGAAGAGGAAACAAGAGTGGAATATTTTTTCAGCAAGGCACTATGGGAAGCTGTCTCCAGGACAACTTGTCTTCTTCCCCTTGCCAGTGTGTTGCATTATGTGTGAGAACATACCTGGAGGCAGTTCCTCTTACATTCTTTATATAAAGCACATATAGTGAAGAAATCTATAATGAAAACGAATATCTTAAAAATCTGTTCTTACAGCATACAGGCAAATATGTGGTCTAAGAATACTACACCATCAAATGGACTATTTAAGCAACAGTTTCAGTCTGACAGCATTTCATCAATATTGCTGATTTCTTTTCACTACAGAACATTCGGGGTGATGTTATATCCTGGGTTTCGAAGAGCTGCTTAGTATCTCCATTTCACAAAGCTGTATTTCTTGGAAACAGCTTTGACAAAAAATAAAATAAAATGGTAAACAGCCTAATGGGAAGTAGATCACTATCTTTTTTTATTAATCTGTGCAAAGATCTGAAAGCAGCTTGATCCTCACCCCCATCCTGGAATCAATTTGCTATAAAACAGCAGTAGTGTATGTATGTCCTTTCCCCACCAGAAATCAAGTTTGCAAAAGGTCTTTTTTATTCATTCCCTTGTGAGTGTCAAGCAAGGTTTTTGGCTATTTCACTATGATGCAAATGCAAATGTTCTCCGAACCACTAACAGGGCAAGTAACTCGTGTGGAATAGCTTGATATTTATAAGGCTGTCTCTATTTTAGTTGGGATTCCATCACATCCATCAAATTCAGATTGCATGATGGAAGATGCTTTGGTATTCTTGCACCATAAATCTGCATCCTCCCCAAATTTCCTGAATAAGGAAAGCGCACTGGAAAAGTGTGGGATGAGAATGGCTTGATTCTCATATAACCTTCCTGCAAACAACACAGAATGATTCCTCAATAATTAGCTGGCATCATCAAACCTCCGCTTGAACTTTGTGTAAACAAATTAGAATGAATGTTCAAGAAACAGATAATTAGGAAGCAGCCTAAGAGCCTCAAATTTACAGTATGCTGTTTCTACACACTATAAGGCACATTCAAACACATTATTTCCCTCAAAGAATTCTAGGCACTGTAGTTTACCCCTCACAGAGTTACAATTCCAAGCAACCTTCAACAAACCATAGTGCCCATAATTATTTAAGAGGGTGGAGAATGTGCTATGAATGTGCTTTAAAAGTACAGGGTATACACAGCCTTGGTGACAACAGGCCTGGCTTACTGGTATTACTATGTTGCTCAGCCTTGCTTGGGCCACTGGATTTGCCACTCCATACAAGGAGGGAGGAAGAAGGCTAGGCAGGATGGTGGCCAGCCCCCTTCAAAGGTCCCATGAGATGCAAGACCCCATGAGATGCAATACCCACTGACATCTTATGAGAAGGCCACTCCTCCCCTCCAAGTATGGCAGCTGCTGTGCTAGCCTACAAGTTAGCCAATGGTTTTAACTAGCTTTCCAAGCTGTAAGTGGTGACTCCACAAACACACTTCAAACCATAGTTTCAAGGCAAGGTTCTAACCAAAGTTTCCAACTTTAAATGGCATGATAAAGTATGGTTAGTAAAAACCAGAAATGGTGGAAGAAATGTGGTACAGGTGAGGAGGGATGAAGTTGGGGAGTACATGGGTCTGTGAGATCACTATGATTTGGTATTAATCTGAATTGAATTAGATTACGGTTCCTTTTCCCGCTTAACCTTGAATCTCAAAGAATCCACTCAAAGATCATATTGATCAAAGACTTGAGAAAATCAAACCACCCAAATTGCAGGACTTGTAGAACAAGAAACAGGAGAATACAAAGAAGCGGGGGGAGGGGGGATGCACTGCAGACCTTTTTTGCTTTTCCATCTCAGGTCCCATATTAAGCACCGTTTAGCACATGAAAACTTTTGCAACTCAAGCAAACAACAGTGTGTGTTTCTGCTTTTGGGGCAGAAGATGAAATGGGGTATAGGTAAGTATGCAATGCAACGCTAGGTTCCCACCCTGCACCAACTCTTACCTATTTTGAAACTGCAACAAGTATTTCAACAGATCTTCACAAATGCAGGGCTGGCGGCATAAGCATAAACCCCGAAGCAAATTCTAGCAAAAATATTTAGCTAGTAATCTTCTTCCTCCAAAATACTCCCACATTCCTCCTGCTCTGTGCCATCTTGTAACTATTCTGTCAACAAGCCCAAATACATGTAAGCCAAGTGGCATAGGCATTGTGGTTTTTTCATGCACATGCCAGTTGAACCATGTTACACATTGGATGCATCCAAGGTAAAGACACATAATAGATGAACAGGATTGCAGTGGCCCCCAAGTGTTGTTGGTAACATGGCCTGATTCAATTTTGGAAGTGGTGAAGCAAGGCATGCCAAGTGCTCATAGGGGTATCAGCACTCCTAAATCAGCATTTCAAAATGTTAAGAGTTTTTTTAAAAATATATATATATTAAAAATAGTGAGGAAATTAAAGAACAAAGTTACAGGACAGAAGGGTCTGTCCTTTACAAAACTCATAATTAACCTGTAGAACTCTTTGCTACCAGCAGTGGACCGTGCGATAGAATTGCACCATGAACCTGATCTCCCTCCGGCCGAATATAGGGATAGAGAGGGGACAAGGGGAAGTCAGCATGGTGCAAAAGCCCTGGAAGAGCCAATCTGCTGCTCCTGCTGGCATGTTTGCACTGCACTGATCTTTCCTCTACCTCCTCCTCTGTCCATCACAGTGAGCAGCAGTGATACAGCCAGAGGGAGGTCAAATGAGCAGTGCAGCAGCACCATGCTGTCTGCTGCTGATGGCCACAGGATGTTGTTGCAATGACGGCCACCAACTTACAGGTAGCTTTAAATTAGATATAGCTTCCATTAATTTGTCTGCCAAGAGCTATTAAGCAAGAGAACTACAGCTCAGTAGTTAGAGCATCTGCAAATGGTCCTTTGGTCTACTTCAGTAGAGTTTTACCTGAGCTTTTGAGGAATCCAACCCATCTTCCATAATAGCAACCTCTGTAAACAGAGGCAGAAGTGAATGTTCTGGATGGACATGGCTGATCTGGTTAAAATCCCACTGAGTTCAATGAAACTTGTTTCCAAGTATGTGGGTTCCATGGCCTAAATTGGTATTCTGAAGTTTGCAGTAAGATGTTTTCCTCTCTTAACAATCAAAGTTACAGCCATTTGTATTTGGCCTTCAGCCTTCCTACTGTAATACATTTACCCACAAAAGCAACCGAGACGGAGCATTGCTTTTAATCTAAACTCAATTAC
The DNA here is from genome assembly GCF_027172205.1 of Podarcis raffonei. Taxonomy (NCBI): domain Eukaryota; kingdom Metazoa; phylum Chordata; class Lepidosauria; order Squamata; family Lacertidae; genus Podarcis; species Podarcis raffonei. The sequence continues at coordinate 29,644,651 of NC_070610.1, read as the reverse complement.
AGAAGAAAGTGGGGGTATTTGGGGGTGGGGAGGAGGGGGAGTTGTGAACCTTTGTAGTAAATGTGAAGGCATATATGAAGGAAACTGGAATAGTCACATCACCAAACGGTAATAAGAGATGAACAGCATGACTCACAATCCAGAGAGCTAATTTTCAAAATGTTTGATAATAACTGAATTTCCGTCTTTTCAAAGCTGTGTGGGGGAGGTAAGGATTCTATGTTCTGATCTGAAAGTTTAAATTGATAGATTATCACATCCAAAGAAAGGGGAGAGTTAGTTACATAACAAGCAGCTGTAGGTGCATCAGATACAACGTGTGGGCAGTCTCAGGCATTTCTAAGAAGTATGTTTCTGTAGGTGTCAGAAAGTAATTTATTTTCCATCCTTCATCAGCATCTAATGTAAGTGTAGCATCTTTGTTATTTGCCTGATATTTGAGGATTTTGGATTTTTAAAAACCACACGGATACATTACAGATTCTTTCAGAAAAAGAAAGGAAACTAAAATTGATTCATTTAGAAACCTCCGTATTGCTGTATTGGATAGATCCATTGGTCACATAAAGGCTGCATGCTGCTTTTAAGGTCTGGGAGTTGCAGCTGGTGCAGAATGCTGTGGCTAGGCTGGTAATGAGAACAGGCCACCAACATGAGATGTGACACGTGTGGGGGGGGAAGCCCTGCACTGGCTTCCCATTTACTACTGCACTAGGTTCAAGGTTATTAGACCAATGCACAAAGCCCTGAATAACTTAGGTCTAGAATACCTTAAGGACCACCTTACTCTGTATATCCCAAGTCAATTGCTGAGATTGTTTGGGGAAGCACTACTAGTGGTCCCCCATGGACTTAAAAGCATGACTCATGTCAACATGAAGTCATGCCTTCAGTGTTGTGGACGCAACTCTGTGGAACTTCCTCCTGTCAAATAGGCATCATCTTTGCAGAGCTTCAGATGCCTCATTAAAAGAGTTTCATTTCAGGAGGGCCTTGGATCATGAATGCTTCTCTGATGTGTTAATAGTTTCCCAATGTTCTTTCTAAAATTTCTGAAATTTTAAACGTCTGAAGTTTAATTTATATTTTAAATTTTGTTATTTTGGATATTTTTCTTGTTGCAAGCTGCTTTGAGAACTCAGTGGTGAAAAGTGGAATCTATATCTATCTATCATCTATATCTATCTATCTATCTATCTATCTATCTATCTATCTATCATCTATCTATCTATCATCTATCTATCTATCTATCATCTATCTATCATCTATCTATCTATCTATCTATCATCTATCTATCTACCATCTATCATAAATAAGAACACTGCATTCATTTGCAGAAATAGCCCAAGGCATTTGGGTACCTGAAGAAGAAAATTCCAACAGCAACCCCAGGGTGACAAAATATTAAACAAACAAACAAACAAACAATAATGCCTGCTAATGGCAACCTAATGGCAGTTTGACCAAACTGCGGGAGGCAGTGGAAGACAGAAGTGCCTGGCGTGCTCTGGTCCATGGGGTCACGAAGAGTCGGACACGACTAAATGACTAAACAACAACAATGGCAACCTAAGGCCTGCCACTAGGGACAAACTGGTTCATGCTGCCTAATGGTACACCTAGCTATGATACGGTGCCCCTCCCCCACACATTGGTTATATGAGCATCAGCATATGAGTATTTAGTTTTTCATTCCGCAGGAGAAATAACACTTTCTAAGATTTCCTATGGTCGGGGTTACGCTGCGCCAAGCATATCTTGCCAGTTAAGTGCTGGTTGTGTAGAGTACACCACAAAAGATACATGAGTATACATCTGAGGCTCTTTCTTGGTTACCTCTGTGACATACCGCAGGAATGTGGAAAATGTTCCAGCCTGAGGCAACCTTCTGGAGGTCACATGGTGGGCAGTGCCAGAGGCAAAGCAACAAATGTAAATTTTACCATTGTACACCAAGCTCCTTGATATACTGCCTAGCCTGCATCTAGACAAGCAAAATACATTGTCAGATTTCTAGGACACACACCAGGCAAAAATATTTTAGATGCAAACATGGCCCAATGAGGGATTTGACCTAGAGAGACTCTAAGGGCCCGATAGAGAGGCCTGGGGTGTGGTGCAGGAAACACATTTAGTCCCTGGCCTAATGTTCTCTACCCCTGCCATACTGCGTACTGTAACTGAAAAGGCTTCCTGTATACTTGTGTACCAGTGGTAGGAAAGGTCTATAAATGAAATAATGATTCAATGAAGAATCCCCTTCCTTGGAACTTTCCTTTCGCCTCTTGCTCTTTCCTTCTGTCTCCTTCCCCTATCCGGTTTATCAGATTGCATTCTTCAAATCTTTTTCACTCTAAATTGCCCTCCTATCACTTCAGGAGACAAAACATCCATTTCCTTTCGATATAATGTCTCAAAATTTATTTCACGTTAGTCCAATCTCATTCTCTTCATGGTGTCAGGGGTTCTGGGGGTAAGTCGAGCTCTTCAAAAGTCACCATCCAAGCGTCAAGAAACATTGCTTGCTCAGCTTGAGAAGATGGATGGAGAGTAATAAAAATATATTGAAAGCAATGCAGAATAATGCTGGAGAGTTTACAAAGCAGTTATGTACTGCATGGAAAAAAAGACTGAAAGTTTATAATAGGAACTCCAGGGCACTCTAAAACAATAAGTGGACTCTTAATCATCTCTACTCTCAGGATTGTCCTAAGGATAAGTCGGTACTCTTGGCCAGAGTAGGAACACAGACCGAGGTTTCTCTAAAGGAATCCATAGTAGTCTGGACATTATTGGGTTATATATTAGTATTATAGCTTGGAGCAAGATTCCACTCTTAGACCTTTCTAGTTTCTCCCAGTTTCTGTCCAATGTAAGTCCAGCAATAAAACATGGCATTGGGGTTGGAGTGATCCTATACAAACGTTCTTATGTTAATCTTGAAAGGCAGGGTACATGGAGGCAGCAGGGTACACAGGGTACATGGAGGCAGCACTTACCTAAGAACAGCCTACTGGATCAAGCCAATGGCCCATCTAGTCCAGCATCCTGTTCTCAGTGGCCAGCCAAATGCATGCAGGAAACCTGCAAGCAGTACTGGAAAGTTACATCTCTAACAACTCTGAGACATCAGTTTGAGTTAGACATATGCATATGCAAGGATGCAATTTTTCCCTGGGTACATATTAAGATCCTAACACTAGGTCCTGCAGACTACAGCCTCAGCCAATGGATATAGACAAAAACCAAGGACTTTTCTAGATGTTTCAATGTTTTAATCCATATTTTTTGCCTAGGTTTTATTTCAATATGTTTTCTTCTTGGATAGCAGATATAAGGCTGCTTCTTTCATTAAATGTTGTTTTGGCAACAGTGGGGTGCTCCTGTATCAGGTCAAAGCAAATGGGATGTTAGGAGATCTGTGGGAGGGGACTAATCCATTGAGGGCTGTGGTGCTGGTGGGGTGTGTGTGGTTTAACCCAATTAAAATCACCCCTGCAAGCTCCTAATTGCCCTCTGAGGAAAGCACAGGAGCATACTCTTGTGTCTTCAATAATTACAACTAGTGCTGTGTCAAAACCTGTTCTCCAATTTCTTGAAAGTTTTCTTCAGCTGCAAAAGAAGTTTCCACCTTTCTGCCTCTTTTGCAGGGCACGTTAGAACTCCTTTATGCTTTCAGTGGGTGCAAGGCTGGGCTAATGTTACAAGGTAGTCATGGAGGGTATGTGTGTTTTTCTTCCCGTTAAACATTTGCCCTGCACTCTGCAGCTTCCCCACTGCCTGTGGTTGCTGATCTCAGAAAGCCCCAGGGGAGGAGTTTCTTTATAACATCTTCCCCTGGATTTTAAATGAAGTGTGGGAAGTATTTTAACTTTTGTATTTTTTAGTATTTTAACTTTTGTATTTTTTAGTATTTTAAACTTTTGTATTTTTTAGTATTTTAAACTTTTGTAATTTTTAGTATTTTAAACTTTTGTATGTTTTAAAGTATAGTTGTGGGTTCCCCCCTTGATTTCCTTATCTTTTTGTAAACTCTCTCTCTCGCTCTGTGGGTGTGGGTGTTTCACAATCAAGTAGTATACACATTTTAATAAATAAAGAAACATAGATGATAGATAGATAGATAGATAGATAGATAGATGATAGACAGACAGATAGTCAGGGAGAGTGGATATTGAGAAGCTGAAACCAGCACACTGGCTATGCTTGTTTTTAAGAGAGGTTTTTCCTTTTTAAAATAAAGGAATCAGTGCAGAAAGGTGATTTTCTTTAATCACTTAAAATAATAATAATGAACAGCAGCCAGCCACAGAGTAGAGAGCACATCTGCCCTGTGCACTTAGAGGAGAGCATGACCAATGGCATCTTAGGGTTTTCAGGAAGGCTTCAGTGTACAGATCAGAAAAGAGGTGATTTGAAGAATGAAAGAAAGGGTAGTCACAAACATCATTTGGCCTCCTTGAAAGCATACCGAGCACAACAAGAGCTCTGTACCCCACTCATTTCTCTCCCCTCTGATAACCTTCATGTTCAGTTTCTTTCCTCATTAATTGATGGCAAAAAAGTAACTTTCAGGACATCACAGTTCATGAATAAGGTGAATGGTTCAGCCCAATGTATTCTGATATACTACAAGCAGATTAGTATAATAACCAGTTTTCAAAAGTTGCACAGTCTAGGGGTGGAATGGCAGTTAGAGGAGAAGCAAGCAGCACATTTTTAATGGCTTTTTTGTGGTGCAATGGATTCTGTATAAATATTAGCCTCCAGTAATTCACTGAGTGCCATTTGCTGTGCAAAGCACTCATTCTCAGCAGCTCATCTGATCCCTCCCAGTGCTAGGTATTAACAGGATTTTGTATTAGGAAAGGTGATATGGGAACATTCAAGTCCTGGGAAGCAGCTCTTTGAATACGAAAGCACAGACAGTTAAGACTAACTTTTGTTATTGAGTCACTTATCAGTATTCACTTTCAAAGCTTCAGTTGTGCACAGGAATTTGAGGAATGGTAATACACTTGTTCACCTGCACATCTTTCTCTCCAGGAGAGGCAGTCTATTAATTCTTCTTGATGAAGATCCATAACCAGCATTCACTTTACATAATTGCCCGTCAACTTTAGTGGCTCAGAGTCTGAGCTTGTCTAGATTTTATCCTTGCCATGGAGACAGCACACATCCTGGCCACATGGCTCAGAGCAACTCAAAGTATGAGTCAGCCTGCTCATAAAAGTGTGATTTGCCATGATTGGTGGATAGGGGGGAAAACACTCTCAATGTGATAGTCCCAACTCGTCACAGCAGCTTCTAAATGTTATAGCTCTCTCATTGCAATTCAGAATTAGGACGCAGATCCCAGGGCGAGTATATTCAGGGAACATCATCATTTGTCCTTGTATGAAGATGGCAGTGATTATTACGCTGTGTGTGAAAATGGTAGCTATCTGAACAACTCTACTGAAGAGCAACAACACAGGTATGAAGACATAGATCTACAACATATCACTTTTGTACACCAAAAATGACAAGGAGAAGGTAAGAAAAAGCAACACCTACAAATAATATTGCCACCACTTTCCTGACTGAAGGAGAAACTTGGCAAGTGTACAAATACTTTCCCCCACTACTGTCTAAATTGTCAACTAAATAAAAAATTCACTGGCATTTGCTAGCCAATTACAACAACAATTTGGCAAGGTCATCACACCATCATCATCCCTTTGATGACATTGTGTGAACCAGTACCATTTTTAATATCCATAGCACACAGTTTTCATATCTTGAGCAAATAAGATTAAATAACTGTAAATGGTTTGGCATTGCTAGAATTTGTTGAGCACCATCAGCTCATTGTCAAAGGAGTCATACATGTTTTTGCCCACACTGGAGAGGAGTGGGGAGGCCAATGAATGAAAATATACAACTAAACAGGAACCAGCATTGGAATCCTAGACATGTCTACTTATATGTAAGCCTCATTGAATTCAGTAAGATTTACTCCTAGATAAGCATGTATAGGACTGCAGCCTTAAAGTGGAAGAAATGCCTCATTTTCAGTCTTCCAAAATTGGCAAATACAGTTACCTTATCTAAGGAGAAAACCAGAATTTGAAGCAAAGTATTTTAGCAGGAGGTAGAATTTCAGTCTGAAAATTAAAATGACTGCCATTTTTAATTTGATTGCATCAACTTGGGAGGCCTAAGAGCCACAGATCCCTTCTGTTTCCACTGTTAATTGCATTTACCAGCTCTTATTGTGTCTTATTTAACAGAGAACTCTACCTAATTGGTGGAGCTCCATTAACCTCATATATAATTTCTCTCTCTCAGCACTGGATGAACAGTACCAATCAATGATCTAATTTTACTTTTACCTTTAAGTTCTCCAATTAACTTTCTCCCCTTAACAATGCTGAAACATGTGTTTTTTTCTACTCAAACAGTATAGTCATTATGAGTGCAATGAATAATCCTGGGGAATTGTGATTATTTAACTGGATATAGAAACATTTTGCTTCAGAATGCACTGCTTATTCCTGTATTCTCAAATTTCATAAGGAGTTCTTAAAATAAAAGTATTAGTTTTTAGACACCAGGCAAAAAAGTTTCTATTGACCCAAGTTTTTGGTTCTTAATCTGTGGGATATTAGATATATTTGTGGCCTCTTTTCTGCTCATCTTTTTAGTGGGTTGGGGGTTAGATCTCCCCTTTTATATATATTATAGATGTGCTTTTTATTTATTTTATCTATTGGTTTTATACTTGGTTTTAATCTTTGTTTCATTTTGCAAGTGACTCTGGGTCGCTTTTTTGTGAAAAATACTGACATTGTATTTGAAAGCAAGTTTTGGGGAAATCACTGGGTCTTTCATTTAACTACAGGAGTTTGGGATTGGGAAGAAGAGTGCAATGTGGGTGAACCTATTTAAGAAAGCCTATTTAGTATAGAGAGACTTCAAAGGAAAACTTCATCAACTATTGGCTTATGTAACATAGTTACATTGCCCCAAAGAGAGCTGTTCCAAAGGAGGTTACAGCAATAAACCTGAGCCTCTTAGATAACTGCACAGGCTGAGGTGTGGATCAGGTCATAGCCCACTGCGAACCATGAGGCCACGGTTAAACACTTTTAATGTCCTGTTGATTTTAATAGGTGATACCGAAGCACAAGCTTATGTCTCTTCTGTTGACATTAGTGGGATCTTAACGTCCCTCCCTTTGGTGAGATTGTGTGCCATGGGCTCTCTCTAAGTTTGCTTCTGAACTGATTTTAATAACAGCACAAGTGAACTAGCTTGGGGAGTGTTAAATAGAATCATATGAAGAAATTGGCTTTTATTGTTCTGTGGCATTGCATTTGATAGTGTGAGCTGAAGGCACAAGCCAATGTAATTGTTTGACAGCCTGTATGCCTACTGGAAGCAAAGTGAAAAGAGCCTAGTATTTTGTATACCTTAGTGGAGCAGGCTGTATGTTTGTATGTGCCCACTGAAATTTACCAACAGGAGCACCTTACTTACAAGAGCAGTCCTGCACCATGTTTAATCACAGGCAAGTTTCACTCTGTTCCATGAGGCTTACTCCCCATAAAGTGAATTTTGAATTGCAGCATTTGGATACCAGTCGGGGCTCAACTATCTCTGAAAGTCAGCTCTAGGTTGGAGAAATCTGATTCTTTGATACTCAGGTCCAAAATAGACATGATGTTATATGCATTTTTGCATCTAGAGGGCTACAAATTATTGGAATCGTGGTGGGGTCCAATGGGTGAGTTCCTCCTGCTGTAAACAGCAGCTTCAGAGGAGGGATTTTATTCAGGATCACAACAAGGGAGGAAAAGGCTAATTTTTCCCTCCATGCCTGTTGACACCAGCCTCACTGAATGTTCCCCTGTTCTAGTATTTATATGAGAAAGAGAGAGTGCTCTCTGTGTCTGCTTTCCGTATCATGCATAATTTTATACACCTCTGTCATATCCCCCTTTATTCATCTTTTTTTCCCAAGCAAAAAAAGTGCTAAACATTGGACTTTTTCAACCAATCATTTTGGCTGCCATTTTCTTCACCATTTCCTGCTCCACATCTTTTTTGACATGTTGCGACCAGAAATGGACCATTTCAATAGTAGACACACCATAGATTCATATAACAGTACTACAAACTTGACAGTTTTATTTTCTATCCATTTCCATTCATGATCCCTTGCATGAATTTCACATTTTTCACAGTTGCTGACACTGGGTCTTTTCTCCCTTCGATTGGGAGGCATCACTTGACCTCCTCTTGCCTTTTGGTGCAAGAAGAAAGCTTTGGTGGAAGAAAGCTTCCGTGGCTAATGTACAGTTTTCTTTCCTTACAGAGCTTGTTGAAAATTCTCTGGCCTGACATCCTCCAGACCAGTGGTTTGGAGCCCAAGTCTTGATACCAAGGGCTTGCATGCACAGCTAAGCTATGGGAGAAATTGCCATACTTGGAAGCTCACTGTAGTGACCCTACTGCAAGGCAATGCAGATCAGCTACCTGAAACTTACAATGTCAGTTCAGACAGATGACCTTATGCAATAACAAAACCTTGCAGAGTTTCCATTCTATTCCATTTATTTGGTTCTACAAGATAAGCTGGGTGACAACCTCTAGTGTGACAGTTAATTTTAACCTCCCTATCAATACACTGCTGCAAAAAGTATTCCATTGTTATCATGAAGCAAGGCGGCTTGATATCATTTGTACTAGTACAGCTATAAAAAGGGAAGGCATTGCTGGAAACTGACGCAAGCTTGAAAAACCCAGGAATGACGTTATCACTGTACAGGCAGGCAGATTAGAAGTAGAGGCTCTTCAAATATTAAGAATCCAGTTGAAGAAATCCAGCATGCTCTTGTTAGTCATGTCTTCTCCCTTACTGAAGAATTTTTCTGTCATGTGGAGGAGTATATAGAAGAAATGAAGTCACTTTGGCACAGGAAAGAGTCTCGCCCCCCCCCCCAGTAGACAACATGATTTGGGACAGACTGTTGCTGTTTCCATAAATCTGCATGAGGGTCACGACTCACTATGACTCTTCTTCTTCCATTCTGTCCCTTTTTACTGCCTGGCCAGACGGGTAACAGGCAAATTACTGATGTTTCCCTAGCTATATTCTTATAGGCCTTGCTCTTAATACTCTCTGTACATATGAGTTGCATTATACTTAATTTGGCCATATGTCCAATTTACTCCAGCAAGCAGTTATTCTCCATGGTAGCTCAGGGTACAGTACATGCTTTGCATGCAGACTCAGGTTGGGTCTCTGGCATCTCCAGGTGAAGCTTGAAAAGCCCCTTGTCTGAAATTCTGGAGAGTCAATGTCAAATATGTAGACCACAGGTATGGAATCTGTGTTCCTCCAGATATTGTTGGAGTCCATTTCCAATTCCCATCAGCACCAGCCACCATGTGCAATGGTCAAGGATTATGGGAACTGGAGCCCAAGAATATCTAGAGGGCGACATGCTCCTCAGTCATGTAGGGGTGGTGAGGTTGGCTTGTCTCACTCTGTAGACAGTACAGAGTGAGATGGGCTAATTGTTTGTTTCAGTATAAGGCAACTTTCTAAGATCTCAAGTCAAGGTCCTTCCCACCTGCACCACATGAGATCCTTTAAGTGAAGATACTAAGTCTTTAACCTGCAACCTTCTACAAATAATTATGTGCTTCATCACTATTTCCTTCTCCAATGGATGAGTACCTGTGTTTGTTTGCCTGGGCACACTATTTGGCCACAGCTCAGAATTGACACTTGAACTCTTCTTCACTGGAGGTATTTAAACAGAGACTAGATAAATATGTTGTCAGAGATCTTGCTACTGGGTTGGGTGAGGTGACCTCCAAAGTCCCTTCCACCTCCACCATTCTGTGATTTTCATATTCACTGAAACTATTTTTCTTTTGATAAATGCAGGGTGTGTCAAGTACAGGCAGCAGCAAAGGGAAGATTCCCACCATTCTTAATTTTCTAAATTGATTCAGACATGCCTGTTCGCCTACCCAAATGTTAATGCATGACAGAGGAAGGCTTCAAACACTGAAAAGGTCACCATGAAGCAGAAGGGGAGGGGCAGGAATGACAGGTTGCATTACTAATGAACCTACCTTGCAGGAGAATAGGTGCAGGACAAACTTTGCATCTTTAAACAGAGTTGGGGCTACGGAAGAAATCTGCTTAAGGATGGTTACTCTATCAGGGATGTCTGTAGATGTAGGAAGAACTTATGACTGAAGGCACAGTGATGCTAAGAAACTGTGTGTATATACGAATATGTATTCTCTCTCTCTCTCTCTCTCTCTCTCTCTCTCTCACACACACACACACACACACACACACACACAACCAGAGAGAGAGAAAAATGGTGCTAGGATATTATTTACATGCAGTCATCTGCTGGCATCTCCAGGTCTCCCCATACCAACATTGTTTTTAAAAAAACGCAATCTGAAGGTGTTTTACTCTATGGTAATTCCTGACAGAATTTCAGAGACTGTTCACAACTTAGGGGGCCAAACCAATTGCACTGGTGGATAGGTTCAGAAGCAGCCATCATAAGGAAAGAACAAGTTAAGAACCAAGCCATATTTCACAGCATGGGTTTGCTGACTCAGGCGGTGAAGAAAGCACATCCATCCTTAAAAATGTGCACTTCTCAAATTTTCCAATGCAGTTCTCCAGCCAAGTAATGTGTGCAAAATCCATATACTATGGTAAAGTGCATAAAAACACATGCATTGAGGAATACACCAAACAAAACTGAATTATTAGGGGAAACTGTTTTGCAGTAATGTATTGAGTAAAATGACATATGTATTAGTAGAAATTGCAAACTGATGTGGAAATGTGGAGAACTGAACATAAGTTTGGAAAAATTAGAAGCTGAGAAAACCCAGAATTGACCAATTCACCCATAACTAGTTTCAAATCATGCTCTCTACTAGGTATTTTTTAAAGGTACAAAAGCTAAGCATGACATGTGAACTTATTCATTAGCTGATTGGTCTTTTCTGAAAAAATGATGTTGATGTTGCCTTCACAGAGCAAGACTTTCCACATACCTTTTTTCCTGGATAGTCAGGTATGCAGGATTATGACCATCAGTTTCGAGGCCAGGGCAATCCAATTTATGACCCATCCAGGATCATTTTGGGTTTTTTTATATGAAAATGAGAAGTTGCACAAAATGCTGCAAAAACCTAGCTAATCTATCACTTTGAAAGGCGGGATATACATATTTTAAATAAAGGGACAGAAAATATTGCTTTTGTTAATTGGCAGCCTCCAAGAGCAAGTATTTAAAGCCTACCTTATAAAGCATGGTTAAATATATTGTCACTTCACAGGATTTTTATTGCTATTGCTAATATGCCTGAGCTCCCAGTTTCATTAAATACATCACCCTGCATTGACAAGATCTGCTCCTAATAGCATGAAGTGGCCCACTGCCAGCATTTAATTTATTGGCCATCGTTTATATGACCAAGCCTTACAATAATTAAAATGCAGGCATGACTGCTGCTGAATGATATTGCTTTCAGTAGCTCGTTGCCCATGATATGTCTTCGTATGTTAATGCATTTCAGAAATTCAAGTGACAAGTGAGGCTCTGCGAAAAATGGCAACGTAGGGTGTGTTTCTGGGAAGGAGGGCCTTTAAAACACTCCCTTCTCAAGCAGGCACCTTCCCAGATTGTGCAGGTGAGAGAATGAAGGACTAGGAAGATGCCTCTATATCTATTTCTGTGTATCTTTACAAGTATTTAAGTGGGGCCCCACAACAAAATGGTGTGTGTGTGTGCATCTGGGAAAGGGGTTGAACAGAGTGACCAGGTGAAAGAGTAAGGGAATGGGAGCAGATTTCAAAAATCTATAACACTAGATAGGTGCTCAGTTTACAACATGTGATGAAAACTACACAAAGGAGAGAGGTGGCACACTGCCAGGCCATGCCTCTGTCAGTGCATCGCTTTGCCTTCTTTACAACCCTCCATGCATTAGAGGATAAAGGTCCAAAGTTGCAAGTCTCCTGCACTCATGGAAGCTCTCCATACTATTTGGATTCCTGCATAATCAGGGTTCTAACTAGGGATGTGTGAATCTGTTCCTTTTGGATTTTTCCAGTTTCTCACTTTTCTGGACTGAAGTTGACTTCTCTATATTTCTCTGTATTTCTACATTTCCCAAACATTTTTCTATATTTCTACATTGTATATAAAAAAGGTCCTCAAGAAACTTCTACAGCATTTCAATATGAATTTCTCCTAATATATACATGCAAATATACAGTACATATTCTTGCAAACCAATTTCCCCAAATATAATGCATTTTTGTATATTATCTTCACTAATATATGCATTTAATATATGCACACTTTACCCAGGTGTATGCATTTTGTACATATTCTTTTGCAAAACTCAGAAGAAAATGCTGGACTAGATGGGCCTTTAGTACAATCCAAGTCCAGTCCAGTCCAGCAGGGCTGTTCTTGCATTATTCTAAAAGAAGCAGACCTTGTTGTGTTAGAACATTGACATGCCAGCTGACATCTATATCTTAACACCTTTGCATTGCTGTTAACAAATGAGGTTGGAGGTAAAGCCAACAGATGTGAATGAACTCATTATGTAACATGGTAGTCCCAACAAATTTGAATCACACCAGGTTCTTTCTCGGGGGAAATCTGACAAACCCAGTAAGCTGGAAACTGCTTCCTTCCCTTTATACTTGCTTGCAGCAGTCAATCTTCTCCCAAAAGAGTGCAATGTGAAAATTCAGCCATTTCCAGCTTACTAGTATTTTATATTTCCCTTGGGGAAGAACCTGGTGGGATTTGAGACATATTTCGACTACAAATTTACTGAACACATTGTTCGGTTTTACATCTGTTTTCTCCAAGGGAGTGATACATATCTCCTTGCTCCAGATAAGACCTGGAAGTGTAGGGGAGAAATATCTCTGTGTCCTTTGTATTTACATCCACAGAAAAAGAGGACATGGGTCACCCACCCAAAAAAAGAAAAGAGGATATAGATTTACATAAATTTGCATGTGCTAATTTGAATATTGTGATTCAAACTTACTATTATTTTAATAGAAATACTATTTATCTCTTCTTGTTGTGCTCTCTCTTTAAACTGGACTTGGACTCTGGCCACATCCCTCCAAATTTCCTTTCCTCTGTAAAACTGAATACATTTCATATGTTCATCCTACTTGCATGCCTGCTTTCCCTGCTTCTTTTGAAAGCTGTGGCCCCTCACATTTCAGCGGAGAGACTTCCTTCTGAGTAAACAAGCATAGCATTGCATTATCATTTTCCTAGAGTTCAGCAGGACTTACACCCTGATAGGACAGATTTTGCTAGTAAAGGAAAAGAGCACCCTGTTTGCTAGAATCTGAACTCGGATGTGCAGGCTGCGTCTGTAAGGCAATCAAGACTTGCTGTCAACAAGTATTAGCAATGGGAAGAGTTTACCAGCAAACTGTAGTCAACAGGTTTATGTACACATCATGCCATCTTCACAAGCATTTCCTGCCTCTATAGATAAAATTGAAGCCCTGCTTTGACCTGGAGGTTGATTCAGTTGAAACGTGACATTTGACCCTGGGAGAAGCCTTAGCTCAGTGGAACAGCAGTCTCTTTGCCAATTATTTTTTATTGATTTTCCCATTTTAACCCAATTAATACCAATTATTTCCAAATTAATAGAGTTTTGTTTATGTACTGCAGACAGTCTCAGTTTAACCCCTGGCATTTCTTTTGAAAAGGATCTCAGACAGACCTTTGGAAATCCCTGCAAACGAGAGCATATTGAGTAGGCAAACCAATAGTCTCAGTCTAAGTGGGATTCATACATTTCTAGGCCACATAAATAATATCTACAAGTGGCACACTCCAGTCAAAAGGTATGCAGAGGGTCACTTGGGAAAAAATCCCTTAGAGACATCATTGGAACAAGTTCAGCGGTTCAGCAATTGCATCATATTCATTACAGCAGGCAGAAACCAGGAATATCATACTCGTGTAAGCATTGCACTTGTCTGTAATTGCAGTGCAGAGAGGGAGGGAATCGTGGAAGTTGATCTGACATAGCCCTATTCCAAATCTAACTTGCATGACTCTCCAGTGGAAGAATGCAATCTGCTGGACTAATGTAGTCCAGCTATTCCATTTTTATTCCCTCCCTCCCTCCTCGTGCTTCTGCAGTATGTTTACAAGCAACCAACAGCTGCTAGGATGCCAGCAATTGCTCCCAAGGGATTACGATTAATAGTAAATCTGTATTGTAGCTGGCTCTCCAGGAGAACCTCCTCCCTTCTCGAGCTTGCTTAAGGGTGGCAGCTAAATCTCACTGGTGACTCAGCTACTCAAGAGATTTGGTCTCATTACTGTAAACTAGCCTATTAAGGTAAAAGTGTTGTCTTTTACCTAACAATATGCCAGAAAGGAAATAGTGTGTTGCAGAGGGAGAACAGGACATTTAACATTGTAACAATACTCCCTAGGAAAAAAATGGTTTGATTTGGTAGAAGGGGATGGGGAGATCAGGATACTGGTTTATGAATGGGACATACCACAATGTTATTGACATTCCAGAAATATAATTGCAATTTACAGTAAGAATCTTAAGTCTGATTGATATAACTCTGGAATTAATTGCATTGTAGGATGTCTGTAGTGGAAGAGAGTCTACAGTAGCCATCTCCAGACAGTCACCTGGAACATGAAAAGGTTTAAACTAGCTGTAGGCAGGAGCAGACTGAGGACAAAATTTGGGTCCCTCCCCTGTTTTCTGTTCTGCGCATGCTCTCAAGTGCATCCCCTCGGCTTGGCACCCTGTGTAGGAGAATCGCCCGCACTGCCCTAAATCTAGTACTGCTGTAGAAGCATGCCCCAAAGCCCCACCTCGCTGGCCTCAGGCATTCTGCCTCTCAGACCTTCAAGCATTTATGTGTGTTCTGCTGAAGGTATTTATATGTTGTTGTTTAGTCGTTTAGTTGTGTCCGACTCTTCGTGACCCCATGCAGCAGAGCACGCCAGGCACTCCTGTCTTCCATTGCCTTCTGCGGTTTAGTCAAACTCACGTTGGTAGCTTCAAGAACACTGTCCAACCATCTCATCTTCTGTCATCCCCTTCTCCTTGTGCCCTCAATCTTTCCCAACATCAGGGTCTTTTCCAGGTAGTCTTCTCTTCTCATGAAGTGGCCAAAGTATTGGACTCTCAGCTTCAGGATCTGTCCTTCCTGTGAGCACTCAGGGCTGATTTCCTTCAGAATGGATAGGTTTGATCTTCTTGCAGTCCATGGGACTCTCAAGAGTCTCCTCCAGCACCATAATTCAAAAGCATCAATTCTTTGGCAATCAGCCTTCTTTAGGTATTTATATATCACCATGCAATTGGGAACCTCAATAAGGCTTGATAACCATGATAAACATGGAAGCCTGAACACAGATACAAGACCATTTCAGATCTTTGTACAATGGTCTGAGAGGAGCCTGTGTGGACACTGGGTATGGGGCTTGTGCCTATGTACCTGCCCCTCTACCCCCCCAAAGGCCTTCATGAATTCAGATAAATGCATGAAGAGGGCTTATATAACTAACACAATTGCCTTCACTTGCAATACTGACATAAAGCCTGCACAGTTAAACTGGATTCATATTCATAATGCCTTCTAAACCACTCACAAGTCTATTCTGGCATTAAGTGGTACAGTATATATATTAATACCTAATAATGATGATGTTTTGCATTACTGTACTTTCTATACACTGCAGAGGTTTGGACTAGATGGCCCTTCCAACTCTATAATTTTATGTTTTTTTTAAAAAAAGTATAGCAACTACTTAAATTATATATATCTATCTCTGTAGCCTATCCATAAACAGATGCCTCAATTAAATTTCTCTGAGGAAGCATGTGTTAAATGAATGTAAATCATTTTTGTGCACTGTTATCAGATCAAGGTGCGATTTTCACTTAAGAGTATGTGTAAATCATTTAAAAGTATAATTTTGTTTCGAAAAGAGGGAGAGTTGCTAACAGTTCTAAGCAAAGACTCATGTCTGGCAGTTTAAAAATATGTGCAAAACCCCTTTGATTTGCTCCTCATAAAGACGCAGGCAAATTTCTCTAACTCTCTGACTGCTTCCTTTCTTTTAGCATGTTTTGAAACAACAGCTGTACAAATTTGCTATGGATTAAAGCATTTTGGCTTGCTAAATGGCTTGACGACTATTGTTACAGGATTGCATAAAGGAAAGAAAAACTAACTGATCCACATGCTATCTCATAAAGACAAGTAAGCTCAATATTTTATATTTGTAGAGTGCTCTGGGGGAAAGAATATCCTTTTGTAGCTTTTGCAGTTGTGCCAGACTTCCTATGATGAATGAGACCAAATGCATGAGCAAAACTGTATCAAGGGGCCTGGAATAAAGAAAGTGTTCCTCACTGGACTTTAGAAATAGGATGACTTTGGCCTCTCTCATCTGTAAAAATGTAAAATATATGAAGAAATTCTGCAGCATTTTCCTTCTCTTTACACGTTAGGATAATGAAAAACCTGTTTAATTGACCGTTAACCAGTGACTGTGCTTTAGCAATTATAATTACCCCAGCTAGTATCTATAGGGGTGTGAGTTTTCCCATGATAGGAGCCAGCAGAGACTATCACACAGTGGCAGAGCATATCCAGTTAAAATGGTAGCCAGCCCTGGGTTTCTGCTGGGACCCATATGTACTGGCTGAGTCCAGTACATGAGGTCTGATGCCTTTCTTGTCTCCCTGAAACCCCCAATCATTAAACCCAACCCCTGTCAACTGTGGAGATCAGGCTGTGGTGGCCTTTTTGGAGGGGTGTCAATTGGCTGTTTGGCTCCAACTGGCCCTGAGTGGCCACCATCTTGATTTTTAAAATGCAGTGCCCAATGTTTGCCACAATTTCCAGTGTCAGAGGATCTTTTCTGCTAGCAAGCAACATGGAAAGTGGTGCAGCGCAGCTCTGCTTAGCTCCGGCAGCGGCAGCGGCTTGCTTGTCCCGGGTGCCAGCAACTCACGTTACGCCACTGCCAGTAGTAGCTTTTACATCGTGTGAAAGATCAAACAAAATGTGGAAATTAACAGGTAGGGAAATGTTGGGAAGCTGGAATAAACTGCCATGTGAATGCAACCTGAAAGAAAATTCTTCGTCTCATATCACAGGCTCATGAATGATCTTTTCAAAAAGGGCCAGTGCCAGACAGTGGACCAGATTGAGGATTCATTGTGAGGACTGTTTATTTTTTATTAAATCCTAGAGAGCATGAATTTTGTATTGACTTCTGCAATGGTACTCTCCTATTATGTATGTACTGTTTTAGCTACTCTCCCACTTTATAATTATTTCTTTCATACTCTGTGTGTTTAAATATTTGTAGCGTATTTCCTCTCTTGCATAATGTTTGGATTTTGTAGTATTTTTCAAATACTTACCAAATTTGTTTTTGAATGCTTGCAACTCTACAAGTTTGGGGAATTGGTGTGTTATGATTCTTTGCCCATTAACATCAGTAAATAAAGCCACAGTCTGATCAGCAAGTATAAACTCAAAGAGCTAAATGCCTCAAACTTTTAATATGATGATGCACTTAATTAAGCATCCTTGGGAATAATTAAGTATGAATGAGTCCATATATAATTAAGGAGACAACTTTTATGATTGATGTACACAGAACTAATTTACCACCTCTGAATTGCTCCAGCACATAGGTATGATTATGCTCCTATGCCTAATTGCTTATACACTCGTTTTATTTATCAGCATTTCTCTGTGTTTAAATGATTGCTATGTTTTGTCTTCTCACAAAAGTAGGACTCTAATGGAAAAATTCACATACTTTTATCAGTCAGCATTTCTGTTACTAACTTTGAGAAAATGCTAAGGGCTGCTTATAATAACAATCTGTTTCTGTACATGCCAGCAGTCCCTGGGTACATTTTCATGTTGCAAAATGTAACTCATGAACTGGCTGATGACTAATATAGTGAGTAGTAATCAATGTCCACGATCAAAGTAGCAGTTTCACACCCAGTCACTTCAATCCTGGTATATTCGTGTGTGCATCACTTTGCACGCAAGTTGTTGACATCCATGTGTCTCAAGAGACAGTGTGTATAGAGGTCCTGGGCCACCTAGACGACAAGACCCCACTACTAGTCTCACAGATGTGGTCTAAAGCAGTGTTTCCCAACCTTGGGCCTCCAGCTGTTTTTGGACTACAACTCCCATCATCCCTAGCTAGCAAGACCAGTGGTCAGGGATGATGGGAATTGTAGTTCAAAAACAGCTGGAGGCCCAAGGTTGGGAAACACTGGTCTAAAGGAAAGCAGAACAGTATGTTTGACACCAGCTTGGCTGCAGGAAGGAGGCGTACAAGGCTCCATCCAACCCTCTTAGGGACTTCACTCCGGATATGTGTAGGATTTATTCCTTAGCCTTTCCATCTCCCAAAGGTGTCCCACAAGGCAGCAGAGGTTTAGGTTCAGGTTCAGAGTTTTCCTTCTCCTAGATGGGCTACCTTCCCATGTTGACAAGCCCCATCTGCCCCTCACTTTGCTAAACAGGACACACAGAAACTGCCTTCTTGACCATTGGACCCACTATTGATCTCCTCTGCTCAATGCACTAGAGCCTGTCTTCACATGCAGGGGAAGTCCCTAACTCACTGAAGGTTTGAGACCTATCAGCCAGGCTCACCTGGTTCAGTCATCCAGTCAAAGCCGTTCCTAGGGTGTGGTCACTGTCACATGCTGACAGCATCTAGGAGCCACAGGTGAGAGTTGAGTGCAGGTGGGGACCAAAGGTGGACAAACTACCCCAGGAGGAGCACAATGTGTACTCCACCAGAAGTACTACCCCTCCCCTAACACCCCATATGCACATAAGAACATTCCTGATAATAGCTAGGAATGCTCACATAAGAAAAATCTGCTGGATCAGGGCCTATCTAGTCCAGCATCCTGTTCTCACAGAAGCCAACCAGATGCCTGTGGGAAACTGACAAGCAGGATTCAAACACAAGAGAACTCTTCTCTCCTGTGGTTTCCAGCAACTGGTATTCAGATGCATTGCTGCTTTGAACTGTGTGTTGTACTCTATGAAGTAGCCCTAGTCCTAGTATTTTAGTGGTGTCAACAACATGTCTACATATAATGGCTATGCTCTATCTTTTCATTCGGAAGACCATGAAACTAACTGTTCAGTTTTGGGGTCCATCAAGTTGAGGAACCTCTGTTCCCACTACCGCCATTCCATGGTTGTAGAAGCGGCATAGTGGAAATGGAGGGAGGGTGTGATGGGCCCTAAATCAACTTGAAAGAGAGCTGCATTTGTACAATCCTGCTATCCCCTCCCTTTCACAACCAATTGCACAGGTGGAACTGGCTGGAAACATCACTTTAGATCATGTAGTGCAAGTTCATTGCAGGACAGTTTCAATGAGATGGCTGCTGTTTCTTTAGGAAATTATTCAACATTAATTCAACTCCATTGAGTGTCAGATTAACTTGGTATATTAAGTTTAATGGCTGAAAAAAAGCTCCCTTTTTAAAATCCTGCTGTTTTGACAGAGCTGGAGAATGAAACTAGGCCCGAGGTTTTAAAAGCCCCAGAAAAGAACAAGAAAGGAAATACATGCTTTACACTCTTTAAAAACCTCTTTTGACTAACTGCTCCCTCTAAAACCTATGTTCATGGCATCAAATATTTACCAAATGGAGGTTTAAACTACTACAAAGGGAGTCTTGTCTCAAATGTGGGTACTGTACAGGAAAAGTGAGTTGGGAAAAAAGAACAGCTAACATGCTTGATTTACAGCTTTCTGCAAACTCGGCTTCTAAGCACATCATAGCCTGGAATGGCATAAACAAAGTAGGCTGGTCTCAAATAATTCTGCAGGGTGAGCCTCATTGAAATTATGTGATGAAACACTTTGAGGAGTGGAAGTTTTAAAAATAGAAATCTTTAAAACAAGGCCTCTGTTTTGTGGTTTCTCAAACAATTGGTTTTAACCTGATGGTTTGTCGAAAGCTTTCCCCCCTTCAAAATTTATCCTAGCTCCTTCCCTGGAGGCTTTCCCAAACAGTAAACAAGCCAATCAACCACACTTTACTTTTTTGGAGCCACATTGCAGATGTATTTACTTTAGAATCTTAAACTCATTTAACAGTCATTCCCTCTGCTCTGACCAAGGAATTCTATTTCTTTGAATAAGACTAGAGATCTAGCCTCTGCACTCTCAACTCTGCACTCAGTCAGACTGGCCGTCTAAGCTCTGTGATTGAAGGAAACCTTCTAAGCCGCTATACCGGTCTGAGTTTGGTCAGCTGACTCACCTGGAAATGGTCAGCTGACTTCACAAGCTAATGAAGACACACCAGCATCTAAAGAAACTATCCTCCCAAGTCCGCTTCTCAGTCTTCTGGCTACCTCGTTGCTTCAGCAACAGCACCATCCACTGTCATGTGTTACCCACTATCGACCTCCAGCCAATCCATCTGGCCTATCTGACTACTTGTGTCAGGCTCAAAGGCCTTACACTATTAACCTACCTCCTGATGGAGATTCAGTTATAGACTTTCTTCCTTCAAACACACACACACACACACACACACACACACACACACACACACTGCAAAATGCATCTGTTCAAAGAAGGAACACTAGCTAAAGTTGCTATTTCCTGCTGCTGAGTCAGATACCAGTTTTTGCATATTATTTTCTGGTATACATTTTTCTTCTTCAAAATTGAGTCATCTTGAGCATATGGAGAAGGCAGGATATAATAATTAAAATAATAAAATAAACATCGCTGACAAGGATACACATGTTCCCATCTGTATGCCAAGGCTCATTTCCAACACTGTTATCACACTGCTCAAAAAATAATAATGGAGGATATGGTTATCAACAGTTACTAGTCATGGTGGCTATAATCTCCCATATCAAAACCAGTATGCCTTTGAATAGGAATTGCTAGACAGGGCGGGGTTGCTATTCCACTCATGCCCTTCTTGGGGGCTTCCTATAAGCATCTAGATGGCCACTATGAGAACATTATACTGGAGACTAGATCAGCATTTGGTATAGTTAAGAGCAGTCTTATGGCTTACTATCTAAATGCATCATGGCTATACCTGGACGGGGGGCAGAAAGCTTAAGTAACAGAAAGGTCCAATTCACCAACTTACACATAGAGACCGTGCCTCCCTAGCCTAATTGCTTTTCGGCCAAATACAATATTGCTCATAAACATGCCTTAGGCACAAAACATTTGAAATCAGTCCAACCCAGTATGTTGGTTTTGTTTAGCCCTGTGCCTAATGGGTAAGGTCCAGTGCGGCTTTTGTTCAGAAATCTATATAGCATCTCCATACAACAAGTGAGGAAAACAAAAGCTGTCACTATGCCTCAGATGGCGCTCATTTTCATTCTTTTGTTATAGCTTCTGCATTCCTAGTTTTCCATAGAACTCCTAGCTTTTTTGGGGGGGGTATTTGATCCCCAACAAATAATTTGTGCATTCCCCTGTAGTTTTTTTGATGGACATACCCAAGTAATTGGCAAGTAACCAGTTAGACTTCTGCACAAAAGCTGCCACCAGTTTTTGTTGAAAGTGAATCATCCTGAATGAACATTTGCAAGAGGCTTCTTTGTGTGTTATGAAAAGAGGACAACTATTCTGAACTCATTGGTTCTCTAGCCTGACTTTGCCAAGGTAATGCAAATGCAGCATCAGGAGAAATTGGTAGGCCTTATCTGACGGTGTATTTATGGTGTCACAGTAACTCTCTACATGAGAAAATTAGGAGGGACGTGGGTGGTGCCAATAAGCAAGATGAGCGCCACAGCCCCAGAGTCATCCATGACGGGACCTAACGCTCAGGGGTCCCTTTACCTTTACATGAGAAAATTAAAAAATTGTCCAGTAGCACCTTAGAGACCAACTAAGTTTATTCTGGGTATAAGCTTTCGTGTGCATGCACACTTCTTCAGATACACTGAAACAGAAGTCACCAGACCCTTATATGTAGTGGGAGGGTGGGGTGGGGTTTTTCTCAGAAGGGTAGTAGGAGATGGGTGATTGGCTCAATAGGTATGGTAAACTGGCGACTGTCAATGATTGCAAATAGTCCTACAGGAAAGAGCAAGGGATAGTATGCAGATGACCAAAAATAGCTTTAGCATATGCAATGAGACAAGAATCCAATATCTCTATTCAGACCAGGTCTCTCCATACTTTTCCGTTTAGTAATAAGTTGTAATTCAGCAACTCCTCTTTTAAGTCTATTTCTGATTTATTTATTTTTTGTAATAAGACAGCTGCTTTGAGATCCTGTATTGAATATCCTGGGAGATTGAAGTTTTCTCCTACTGTCTTCTCTGTCTTGTGATTCCTGATGTCAGATTTATGTCAATTTATCCTTTGGCATAGGGTTTGGCCTGTTTGTCAAATACAGAGAGCTGAAGGGCACTGCTGGCAGATCTACAGCAAACCTTTTTGGAACTAAAACTAAGATATTGGATTCTTGTCTCATTACATATGCTAAAGCTATTTTTGGTCATCTGCATACTATCCCTTGCTTTTTGCAGGAGGCATGGGAGAGCTGAGCCAGCAGAGAAATAAGAAATAATGATAAATAAGCCCTATTGAATTCAATGGGACCTACTCTTAGATAGGTAGGTTTTTGTCCCCTTTGTCATGTTTAGAGTAGGCCAGATGAAGTCATTGGGATTCAAGTTAGGACTAACTTAAATCCTATTGATTTCAGTGGGTCCACTCTTTCTGGATCCAGTTCAGAGCAGGGAATGCCATGTTTGCCTAGTTACATTTAATTTCTCCCAGTGACATAACCATGCCAGTTAAAACACAATAAAAACACAATTAAAGGCTACATTCTCTCTTTGCAAAAAAGACACTGTTCATGTCCCATTGCCAGAAAAGTCCCCAAATAAAGATTAACAGTGTGCCATGAAGGTCAACAAATCTAGAGCATTTTGCATCAAACAAGGAGTATGCTTTCAAGATGACAGTTCCCCAAAGGCAGTTTTCTATCACTAGATTCCTCTCCGTGACAAGGTCAGATGATGGTGAATCAATAAGCAACTGCCACGGATGAGCAGCTATCCTCTTGCTTTATATCCAGCATATGAAAGCAAATTGAAGCCTTCTCCATTGAACTCCAGTGCCATCACCAGCTCCATATGGAAAACAGTGCAGAACTGCAGACATATTCCAAGAACAAAGCAGCAGAGAAGAAACCTATATAGCCTGCATTTTGCCCTGGAGCTTCTGTTACTGAAGCAGAAACCAGGGGATGCACCCTGACCTTCTTGTTTACTGTAAGTCCATATGCCTTTAAGAACTCATCTCAGCACTAGGAAAAATGGGGCAGGCATTTCATTGGGAAGGGAGGATAGACATACGGCAATAACCGAGTGCTGTTGATTTTTACACAGTGGAAAACAAAGGACTTAAACAAGACCGGGGATGAATAAATCACTTTGGCAGGTGCTGAATTACAGTCCACCAGGGCCTTACCTGAGGAGCATAGTTTATGAAATCCTATATTAATCAAAGAGTTTTATGGTGGTGTTTACACCATGCTTTTTACTGTAAATGCATTTGGCACACTTTCAGAATAAAGTGCAAATGCACTGATGTGCCATGGTTAGGTTGTCTGCACCACCTTATTTTCATAAAACCCATCACTGAAAATAAGATTCAGGAGAGTGCTAAGTCTGTGCCTCTCACCATTTGTCTCTATTTCTTCTCATCCACATTCAAGAGGTAATAACTTTTCTATTCTTGCTTCGCTCATGTTTAGACAAATGTATAATCCCTTCCTATTGTGCTGTCCTTCAACCATCACCATTAGAACCTTCTCCCTTTTAGATGAATAATTGCAAATTCAGCTGTTAATTGGACTGTTTTTAAAAGAAAATAAACTGAATTTGTCTTTGTATTCCAAACATTCTTCATCTCCGATGTTGAAGCCTTTCTCCTGTTTGCAAAATGTTAGAAGCAGTTTTGTTGTTCATGTGCCACTAGGCACACTTATTTCTTGAATGGGATTAATTTCTAATCTCATTCTTATACTGTCCATGTGCACAATTGCACCATCTGTTGGAAGTATGACAGACTTCCAACAATTATGTATTCTGTCTAATGATCGGAACTGATTCATATCTCTTACTAAGCATGTGGATCTTATGCTTATACTTTTCATAAGAATATCTGAAGATCTCAGAAGACCTTTCAAAATACACACACACTTTTGTAATAGTGCTTGGTTTCTGAGTGGTTTAACTAAAACTTTAATAAATTAACTACTGTAATAGTAAATGCATGCAAATTCTACAGATTTCATTGAAAAGAAACTTGTACCATTTGAAACTCACAGTAAAAAATTGTTTTTTAAAGCATTGTCTTTTAAAGGCATAGTTTTAAAAAGCAGATCTGTAATCCATGCCTTCCACAAATGTGTTAAAGGGGAAAGATGGGACTTAGTGGAGCCTGACTTAAGGAGATGGGCTTTGGCACAGAGGATTTTGTGTAGCTCACAAGAATGAGAAGAGTTTATAGACTGCGGCTTCATTGACGAGTCTTTCATTTTCCACTGAGATCATTTTATCTACTCTTCCATGTATGACATGCCCCCTTGTATAACACGCCCCCTCTTTTGGGGGACTCCAATTTCATAAAATGGCCCAAAGTTGATGAGCTTTTTTTGTGTGTGGGGGGGAATGCAGTAAATCACTAACCCGATGGTTGCAATTGCTTGCCCCGCTTGCTAACAATTCCTCACATCTGCTACATGCGTCTGCCCGATCACCTACAGCGGAAATAAGTAGCAAGCACAATTGCCACAGCAGCAGCCAATCCTCAGCAGCCCTTGACACAGCAAACAATCACACACCCATTTCCCACAGCCGCCAATCACACTACAAATCACCAATGACAGTCTACAGTTCGCGGCTGCAACCAATCACCCGTCTACCATACCCACTACCAGTGTATAAGACTCCCCCAGTTTTTAAACCTTCTTTTTCAGTAAAAAACACACCCTAGTCTTATACATGGAAAAGTACGGTACTTGCTTTTACAATAGGTATAGAGAACCTGTACCTTTTCAAATGTTGCAGGACTATAACTCACATCATCCATGATGATTGAACAAGCTAGCTGGGGCTGATGGGAATGGGAGTTCTACAACATCTGGGCCAGCAATATATTCCCCATATATGATTTAGTGTGACAGCTTAGCAGGAAAGACACAGAGCCATCATACACTGAGAATCACCAGAAAGATGTGGACAAAGGCTTGTCAAGTTAATTCAGACTAACAATTTACATATCTCATTACAGTTCTTCTTGCCTTGCTTCTACCCTTGACTCTTAGTCTCCCAGCCAGCAGCAGTCCTTAGCCTGTCTACTCCTTTCCTGCCAAGAGAACCCAGGTTCCTTAAGAATTTATTTTCTCCCATCCAAACTGACCTTCACAAGATTTTGCCAACTTTCTGACATCTACATTTGTGGCCTTCCACAGAAGATTTAAAATCACATATTTTTCTTACATAAAAATATGTAAATGCAGGTCTACAGTGCTGATATCATGATATATTTACAACATGAATCAATTTATAACTCAAAATACATCCTTCTCTTGATGAAAAGAGACATTTGATCAGCATTAAAAAGCCCATATTTTATAGTGATGACAAGAAGCAAGCTATAAATTATCCATAATAGTGAGCAATCCTATGCAAATGTTACCCTCCAGGTTAGAGTGGTGTTAAAGATAAGGGCTAGTCTTGCAATCTTATTATTTTCATTGGACTGGAAAGGACCAGGGATGCAGTACAGCATTCAATAGTCTACCTACTGATGTTTTGGTATAATTAAAAGAGTTTCCAGATTACCTTTGTCCTAGGAGGCAAAAGCAGGTGTTCCAAGACTGAGCAATACTGTGTTGCATGATTTCCAAAGAGCCAGGTGCTATGGCTGTCAGCCAGAACAGAATGACAATTGGGTAATCTGTGTAAGAAAGAGCAGTTTCTGCTCCTCCTCCTTACTGGCTGAGAGAGTTAAGTAAGTCGGCCGATCCCCTAGAGTCTTTCCCTCCCTTTACACTTGTGCTGAACCTGGCAGAAGGCTCTTTGATTTGGCTTCCACAGAATACCAACATAATCAGATGGGAACTCAGATGCACATGGTGGCAACTACATGTAAATAACCACAAAGACAGAGTAATAACTGTGGGACAATGTGACTAACCCATTGATTTTATTAATGCCAAATAGTATTTGTCAGTACAGTGGTACCTTGGGTTACAGATGCTTTGGGTTACAAACTTCGCTAACCAGGAAGTGGTTGCTCCAGGTTAAGAACTTTGCCCCAGGATAAGAGCGAAAATTGTGAAAAATTTTTTAAAACACTTTGACTCAGAATTGCTACAAACAAGGTGCTAAATGGAGTGAAAGTAGATGCAATCCTTTTGAACAAAGGAGAAAGCTGTATGACATTTCACAACTTCCATAGGCATCTAGTTGGCCACTGTGAGAACAGAATGCTGGAATTGGTGGGGCTTTGGTTTGATCAAGCAGGGCTGCTACCTATGATCTTAGATAACTGCACCCACAGAATGCCAGTTAGCAATGAGCTAATTTTCTGAGCTCAAAGGCAAATAGATGACAGGCTGATTGGTTGGTTTTTTGCTTAAAAAACCTCCATCTTTCTGTCAGACAACTATCTAGTCTCAGGGAATAAAAGCTATATTATAGGAGATGGATGTTGGCTATACAGAAATGTTAGGGTTCAACACCAACACCTTGCAATACATACATACATACATCCGGACTGAAAGCAAAACTACAAAACATATGAGTCTCAAGCACATTGATGGTCCACATGGAAGAGTACAGCAGAACATGTTATGGTGGAACATGGGTTTCAGAATTCACCTGCCATTTATTTAAAATATCCCTATGCCATAAGGTTGGGTAACCAGTCATTCACCAGAAGTTGGTGGAACACTACTAGATAAGAAGGAATCATGTGACACAAGCAAGTGTTACCTAGTCTTATGAGGATGCTTACTCTGGTCTCTGCTCAGTCAAAGTTGCTCTTGAATTGCTGGTCTTTTAGTTTGCTTCCAGACCTGATCTGTTTCATGCATTCAAAGATTATTATCTATAGCTGAATACCTGCTTGTGTCCTATATATGCCACTAAATGAAATGCCATAACTCAGAAACATCATGGACAGTTAAACTCTCTAGGTGGTATTGTTTTAGTCAGAGTAGACCAGTTGAAATTAATGGTTCGAATTTAGTCATATAATGAATCATAGAATTATAGAGTTGGAAGGGACCATGAGGGTCATTTAGTCCAACCCCCTGCAATCTTTTGCCCAATGTGGGGCTCAAACCCACAACCCTGAGATTAAGAGTCTTATGCTCTATCAACTGAGCTATCCCAGTTCATTAATTTCAGTGGGCCTTTTCTGAGTAAATCTTAGTTGAATACCACCCTCTGTTTTCCAACTATGCTCTAATTATAATTTACTCAGACCTGAGGGTGGGTCCTGGTCCTAAATGAGGAAGGACTCAGAAGTTAAAAGATTAGTCAGCGCTATGTTTTGCATCAGTTAGAAACACAGAGATATTCTGAAAATGATATCACAAACTGCTCGACTCAATAGTAGGTAATTTATTTTCAAATACAAGGAGGGGTTCTGCCCACAACTATTATTTGAAGTGTTCATTTGCAAACAACAGAAGCTTAGCCTTTATGATGAATGCCATCATTTATGATGATAGTCATCTAGGGAAAATATGGGGGTTTTGATTGCCAAAACACAGAGAAGACTGAGAACAGCCCAGCTGAGCTAGAATTAGTCATGTTTTAATAAAGTCCAAAGCTACAGTATTGTTGTATTAACCGACATGTGCCAGTACATTTCCCTTAGAATGTGCTTTCACCCCAAAACCATGTTCAATTATAGCAGCATTTCATCTTAGTTTTGTCTACCACTGTTTAAGAACAAACATGTGTGTTTCCCATTCAAATACCCTTTCCCCCTCCCCTCTTGGAACTGTTGGCTTTCATGTATTCTTATCCTCTCTCACTATGCTGAATTTGCACAACTGTATCTACAGGGTAACTTTAATCCATTTTGATCCTGTAAAAGGTGAAAGATTTATACGATCTGAAGAGAAACCATTTTGATCCTGCAGGAGTCCTGAGACAGAACAACAAAACATCCAGATTTAGTTTCTGCCATCTATAACTTTATGAACAAATGAAATCAACAAGGTCCTTAAGGAAAGCAGGGCAGATGCATGTAGCAAAAATGGACTGGGGTAGCAAAATGCTCCCATTGTTAATGAAAAGGGGAATTAGACGTAGTGAGGGACATCACAAGACTTTAGGCTAATCAAACAAAAGCTTGTACCTCTTTAATGAGAAAGGATTTTGCAGAGGAAAACAGTTATTGGTTGTAAGTGAATCACAGCTATTGAAATCCAAAGCAGCAGTTGAGGCGGACTTCTTTTGTAGTGAATATATTAGCAACCGACTGAACTATCTTTCTTGCCACACCACAGGGGAGCCTGACAGCCCTCCACATGTTCAAAGAATATGTGAGGTAGGTTGCATGAGCTAACCACTTGCCACTACTAATACACCCAACAACCACTTGCCACTACTAATACACCCCCATTCTGCATGTATTGGACTATGTGCCTAGGGGAAACAACAGCCCTTTTCCATGGATTGTTAGTCATGGGCGGGGTATAAAGAATATATGATGATGATGATCTTATTGACATCCTTTGGTTGATCTTATTGACATCCAACACCCTATTAGAATGTAGTTCTTTTTTATTGGGTTATTGTTTTTAGTTTGATTTTATATGTTGTGGTCTTGTTTGTAAACCACCCTGAGACCTCCAGGTATAGGGCAGTGTATAAATTGAATAAATGATGATGATGACTGGGCCAGGATCCCACCCCTTGCATAAA
This sequence comes from Podarcis raffonei, assembly GCF_027172205.1. NCBI lineage: Eukaryota > Metazoa > Chordata > Lepidosauria > Squamata > Lacertidae > Podarcis > Podarcis raffonei. The sequence goes on along the minus strand of NC_070610.1, from coordinate 29,615,559 downwards.
GGAGTGGGTTCATCAGTGCTGAAGGAAATTGTTCTCCTTGGACTGCACTGTTTCATCTCCTGAATAGGACAGTCTGATTCTGAGCAATGCCAGGAGGGAACCTTCCACTGGTGCCAGTGGAAGTTTCACTTCTGAGGATGACAGCAGCAATGGGATGATTTTGGATGGTACCATGGCGAGAGGAGGAAAGGGCTAATCTTGCCACAAGTATCACAGTCCCAGTGGAAAATCACTCCACCTTAAATCAATTCTTAAAAAAAATACACAGCAGCAATTGTCTTTCACAGACAAACAGAAGGTATTTTTTAACTGTCATATTTTTCAATAATAACTGCTCCCTTTCACTCTCTGACCTGAGGCACGGCATTGGGAAGCATATTAAGGAGGGTCAGGGCTTTTTTTCCAGCTGGAACTCACCAGAACTCAGTTTACACTTCTCTCAATTTTGCAGGGCAATTCTCCAGCCAAGTAATGGGTATACAAATGCATATACTAGGGATCGCGTGCATGAAAATGCATATAGCAGTGAAAATATACACACATTGTATTTGGCAAAATTCTTTTGCAAAGATGTGTATATTTGGCAACACTGCATTTTAAAATGTACGCTAAAATGCTGATGGATTTTCATAGGGGTGGAGGAAAATCACACACTGGTGTGGAAATGGGGAGAACTCAACTTAGGGCTGGAAAAATGAGAAATGGAATGGAACCAAAATTGACAGATTTGGCTATCCCTCATTGAGTTACAGTTGGTTTCTCCCAGCCTTGGTGTATCTAGTGCCATCTCCCATCTGCTATGCTTCCTCTCCTCCATCTACCTTCTTTTCTTTGCCACCCCTGCCTCCCAGGCCTTGATATCAGTTGGTTTACCTACTGCTTCTGCAGTAGCAACATCTCTGGTTTCTCTGGCAACCCAGCAGGCAGGCTGAAACTCCACACAGTCAGCATCCTCCCCACCTGCCATGACTTATTTTAGCTTCTCAAGCAAATGTGCCCTCTTCACCCCCATCCAGTCCAGGTCTCAACTGCTTCGCAGATTGAGATAGCAGGATGCTTATTCTGGAAGGAAATGAAGCAAACCAGCTTAGCACACAAATGGTAAGTAAGTCATATTTGAAGGGGGTCCTAGATAAAGAGTCCTCTTTTTTTGAGGAGTCTTTCGCCCTTATTTGGAAGGTAGAAGAAAGGAGGTAGTGCTAAACATAATAGGCTGGAATGTCATCAGGGAATGAATATGAAGATGGCATTCAAGCAAAATAGTAAGTTGGTCCATTTCCACTCCCCCACAATTAATGTTTCCATAGCAAAGGCTAGAATGGGGTTGGGGTGATGGCCCATTTCCTGGGAGAAGTAAATGTAGTGATGTGGTGGATGTGTTGACTAACCAATTATCTAGCAGAATGACACCCCAACCTGGAAAATGTCTGCTCCATGCAAACTGCCTATGCAAACAAATCATGATGTTAAGCCAATGTTTATTCTTGTGAAACAAAACAAACCACAAACTCTGGTTCAGCTGCAATGCTGAGCCAGGGATCCTGATTTCTGACTCTCACTTCTGCTAGAGGAAGAATGAAGTGGGAGCAGTCTCCACATTCATAGTAAACTACTGGCAATGGTTTACTATGTGAAGCGGGCCAGGATGTCTTCAGCCCTTTTACTTATTTTCTATCTCTGTTAAAGTGGAATTTTTCTTCTCTGTCCCACAATGTTCTCTGCTACTTCCTGATCGTGTGGACGCCGCTCCTCCACTACAAGACTATGCCTTATCCATCGCCATTCCTCGTGGCTCGATCTTCAAAAACTTGCTTCTTTGTTCTTTTGAGCTTCAAAAAACTTGCTTCCTTTTTTGTTCTTCGGTCCACTGCAATCCTGAACTTGGGTGTAGCTGGCCTATATAGCTGGGTAGTGGATCGGAGTGAAGACTGTTGCACTCTGGTCCATCACCGAAGCACCACCCCTTCTGGCCACCTAATTGGCCAATTTAAATCTTGAGGATAGCGGGCCATCTCACCCTCCCTTGCAGAGGGGGGCAGAGAAAATTCCTCAACAGACAGACTTCAATGGTGAGGACTTTTATCCATGGAGCCGGGCGTCTGCTATGATGGGCCACAAATGCTGCCCACCTGGAGACTGGGTAACCAGTCATTTTCTATCCCAGTTAAATACAAATGATTCTGCATTCTAGACAGGATTTTGAAAAAAAAGAGTCCCTCCTATCACCCAGAATCTCTCTCAGTGGTCCCCCGCCCCCGTCAGCATATTTTAAAAATACAAAGCGGGTCAGATAAAAATCTGAAGTCAAGCCAGTTCCCACCATTTGTGAGGAGAATCAAATCCTGTTCATTGGTGGAGTTAATGGAAGCAAAGGAAGATCAATTTACTGCAGCACAGAGGTACTACTATCCCTGAACCCTGGGTAACTTCCCTAGGACAAAAACTTTTGCCATGCCTTACACACCTCTTTGGGATGTAATTGGAGTCAAATGGTGCACAATTGCTGTGAAAAGAGTGTACTATTCAGTCAACGAGCTTTGTAACTGATCCAACTTTGTTCAATGGGCTTTTTTTAAAAAAGAAAAGAAAAACCACACACACCTCCATTCAAAATATTGCCATTTCTACCTTTGTAAAGTATCCCTGGTATTCCATGGCAAGGAAGCAAACGTGAAGCAGCATGTGTTCTGAAATGATACACTCAGTAAAACAGTTACACAATAGTTAGGGTCAAAGAGGCTCTCACAGCCTGAGTGCTTTTGCGGATCACAGAGAGATCTTTGCATCAGCAATGCACCCTGTTCAGGGATCACTGTGTGTTATATACTGTTTTGCATTGATTCACTGAACTCCCAGACCTATCAGCTCATCTTCTTTCGATGACACACAGCTAATTTCAAGTACAGCTGCACTGAAAGTCCTCAGGAAACTCTTTCAGTATGAAAAGGAGGCTTTTGGGGGGGAGTTATACATTTTTTCCAAAGACTGACAAATGCTTATCTTGTGTATGCTTGTTGGCTGTTGCTTGCACCAGTCACTTCTTCCTATCACTGGGGATCTCCTTCCTCACAACACAATCACAGCCAATTGGGGATCATACTCTGAATGTAAAGATTTCAGGTGGCCATGTAGCCAATCAGGCTTGGCATCATGATGACATAATGGAAAATTTCATAGTGGAGGATAAAGAAAGCCAATACAGACTGAAAACATGGCTTTCTAGCTGGGCTGGGGGAGCACATCTGGTCTTGAATACATTTTGTGGAGGAAAGGGATCAGCTGCCCACACTATCATAAGGAACAGACAGTGCAGGTACTTCCCTACCCAAAACTTCTTTCTTGTCCCATTGTTCTCCAAATTCTTCTCATTTGTCCACCCAAGCTGTCAAAAGGGATCCCTTTTCATTGCCTCTGAACAGGGCTGCAAATCAAGGGGTCAAAGTTAGCTAAGCCAGAATTTTACACTTTCCCAGTTTGAAAAAGCGGTTCTCTTATAATTCTGCTCACTTTCACTGTGATTTCCTAGGCTAGGGTTTCTGAAGACCAGCGTCTTGAGTGCTCTACAACAGAAAATTAGAATCCCATTATTATTTCCAACATAATGCTAAGGTAAACCTTCTGTCAATGCAATGATTTCCTGCCCTGCAGGATAGAACATTCTCCCTACTTCCCCATCTGTGCTCCTTAAACTTGCTCAGGATTTCCTCCCCAACCCTATGGAACAGGTCTGGGGATAGTGTAGGGGCACTAATCCTTGCAAAAAATCCTTGCACTAGCACTAACCTTGTAAAAAGTTCACTGAATACAGTAGTAGTCCACTGATGTCTTTTACATTTATAAAATAATGGTGCTTATTCAGGATGTCCTCAGGGCACAACTAATAAATTTTAAAGGATCCAGAGTATGCCATTTTGCTTAAGAACTGGATTAAGTTTCTGGCTAGATCTGATCAAAATCTACATTGTTTAGCATTCTTCTCAGCAATCCCAGCAAGTAGCAAGCATTCAGTGGTCTATCCAAAATCACAATAGTCATGCAAAAATTCTAGGGCTGTGCACAACCCTCCAATCCTATATCAGAGTAGATCCTGTGCTTCAGAGTGGCTCTGATCTAACCTGAGCTGATCCAGCCCAGATCTGTGCTCTTAGCAGATTCAGGGGCCTTCCACAGTGTTTAATTAGGGTTCAAAACCTTAATTAAAGATGTAGTCCAGGGAGGGGGGAGAGGAGGCACACAGAGACTGTTGTGTACATCTCCTTCTTCCCCCTCCCAACCTCATGTTTAATTGGATTTTAAACCCTAATTAAAATGCAGTTAGGAAAAAGGGAGGAGACGTCTGCGCATCTCCCCCATCTTCTCTGTTATATCATCCCCCCTTCTGCCTTTGACACCCACAGATTGCTTTGGGTGGACCCTATCCAACCTGGGGTAATCCAGGGTTGCCACAATCCTATCTGACTAAATCCCAGGTCAACCCAAATCAGCTAGATTCAGTTCAGGATCTGACCAGGTTTGGTAAAAAGGTAAAGGTACCCCTGCCCGTACGGGCCAGTCTTGACAGACTCTAGGGTTGTGCGCTCATCTCACTCTAGAGGCCGGGAGCCAGTGCTGTCTGCAGACACTTCCGGGTCATGTGGCCAGCGTGACGAAGCTGCTCCGGCGAACTGGCACCAGAGCAGCACACGGAACGCCGTTTACCTTCCCGCTAGAAAGCGGTACCTATTTATCTACTTGCACTTAATTGTGCTTTCGAACTGCTAGGTGGGCAGGAGCTGGGACCGAACGACGGGAGCTCACCCCGCTGCGGGGATTCGAACCACCGACCATGTGATCAGCAAGTCCTAGGCGCTGAGGTTTTACCCACAGCGCCACCCGCGTCCCCCACCAGGTTTGGTACACAGCTCTAACTAGCAGTAGCTTGAAGCCAGTTTCTCTCTCTTTGTTTATTCAGTGTCTCTACCACCAGAAGTTGACCAGTGCTCACAAGTAAAAAGCTCAGGAATGTCTCATTTTTGGATTGATTTCATCCATGTAGAAGTATCCACATTTTACTGAAAATAAAAATTTTGCCTTCTCACCGATTTCTTTTTATTTAAATAGATGATGATGATAATAACAGATTAGGCAGTTTATATAATAGTATATCATTTATTTTATAGTGAGTCTCTGCTCATTATTTTTCACATTTCCTTGTCGGAGTACAACAGTAATTAAGGAAAAACAATGCAAATGAATACCATTCCCATCAAGTGAACAGCTCCCCCTTGACATTTTTTAAATGTCATGAAAATGTTGCTACAGTCAGTTACACTTGGATGTTTAATTCACAGAGAAAAACTATAACTAGGGATGCAATGGCCCTATCAGCTTTGAGTAAATAAAGTCAGAATTGAAATGGCAGACATGCAGGGAGTTCCTCCACTACAGGGGGGGGGGGTTTGGCAGAAGACTACATACTAAAGTCAATTGATACATCTTCTATTGGTCTTGCCACTGGCTGTCATGACCCCATACCTGTCGACCTTGCAGATTGTGGTGAAGGACCAAAGAGGAGGAGGTTCACACTACTTCCATGGGGGAATAACCACCAGTACCTTATTCAGTGCCTTCCCAGCTAAAGGACACAGCTTTTCACCATCCAGACTAGGAGGATGATTCTTCTGCAAATATCTCTGTCTCCCCAGCTTCACAGAAATCAAAGGCTACCAAATAAGGCAAGTGCCTTAAGCAGCCAGCCAGATGGAGCATACCATATTTTAGGCTTGGTCAGCCTCCATAAGGCTTCCATTGGCTCTAGCTCCCTGCAGAGAGAACATCTGCTATATCTGCCTTAGCATGACCCCTTGGAGCTGTCCTAGGTCCTGTCCATATCTATTTTCCTCTTGACTAGACTCCCATGTGAGACAAGTTCACTATTTTGGTGTGTGTGTGTGTGTGTGTGTGTGTGCACATGCACCACAGAAACATTCAAAAGTTTCATTTATTGCAGTGACGGGGATCTATAGCTCCCCAAATGTTGCTGACCTAAAATTCCCATCTTTTCATAACTCTGGGATCTGAAGAGGGGGTATCTGAGGATGAGGGCTGGGGATTCAGAGTGGGAAAGAGAATTGCCCTCAGGGCCAGCACCAGATGTACGTAATCAACCAGAAGCACATGTGCAAGAGAATTCCATTATGCCAATACTGCTCTGGTCTGAAGTTGTCACATTGCCCTCCTCTAACTCAGAAGCCGTAGTGGACCCATAGTTGACCCCACTCTGTTGGAGTCAATGACTGCCAAACAAGCTGGAGTCCTTTAAGTAAAGATGAACCTCTTGCCAAAGACAGAGCCAGCAACTGAGACACAAACCCATCTTTTATGAAAAAAAGTAAAAATAATAAAAATAATTGCAATTATTTCTACCACTACTTAGTTACTCACTTTTATGTCAATTCACTTAGCATAGATACAGACAGCATTATATTTTGAAGGCAATTAATACAACATACCTATATTTTTGCACTTCTTCCAGCTCACATGGGCTTGATGTGATTACTGGCCACAATACTTTCATAAAATGATCTAATATCTGCCTCCTTCATTAAGTCTGAATTTGCAGCATCAACTTTCATCATTAATAAGCTCAGAACATGTTAAACCAAGTCACCTTTGGCAGGTGTTTTAATAGCATAAAAATGGAAAACTATCACTAAACAGGCAGCTGGTAACAAACTCTGAATTAATTTCTAACCAATGTATTCTATAAAAGTGTATTCATCTATGAACCAACAACATAGTGAAGGGGATAAAAAATTAATTTGTATTTCATAATTTTCCTAATACCATCTTGCTGGCCTGACCTTAACAAGAAACCCACAGAGGATCGTTGGGCAAGGCAGCCCACTAGCTTCAGCACCATGGAAAGCTCCGGGTGAACAACTTGCTCCAAAAAGAAAGTCTAAGGGTGAAATGAAGCCTTTTATAGATCTGCGGCCTGATTAGCCATTTCATCCTTGAGCAGCGGAAGACCTTAAAGGGGCAAGTCTTGGATGTTAGCACTCCTCCTCCTGTCTTGACAGTTCCCTGCAGTCTTATTGCCTAGGCTGATGGGCTGAAATGGGGATTTGCATCCCTGGTGCAAAGGGGTCTCTTCCTTGAGGAGTGTAGGCTCTTCGGACCACAGAGGTCCTAGTTCAAGTACAGTGGTACCTCGCAAGACGAATGCCTCGCAAGACGGAAAACTCGCAAGAAGAAAGAGTTTTCCGTTTTTCGAGGTGCTTCGCCAGACGAATTTCCCTATGGGCTTGCTTCGCAAGAAGAAAGCCCATAGGGAAATCTCCGGGGACCTCTTTTAAAATGCTGGTGGTCGGGAGCAAAGACTTTCGCCCACTGCCGGCCTTCAGAAGAGGTCCTGGACCTCTTCTGAAGGCCGGTGGGGGGCAAAAGTCTTTGCTCCCCCCCGCCTGCCTTCCCGGGACAGCGGAGACTTCTCCGCTGTCCCGGGCGATCTTAAAATGCTGGCGGGCGGCAGCGAAGCCTTCGCTGCCGTCCCCCAGCATTTTAAAAGTCTCCGCTGTCCCAGGGGCTTTTAATATGCTGGCGGTCGGCAGCAAAGCCCTCCTGTCCCCGGAGCTTGTGGGGCGGGAGGTGGGGAGAAGGGCTTTTCTTCCCACCGCCAGCCTTCAGAACAGCCTTCTGAAGGCTGGTGGTGGGAAGAAAAGCCCTTGTCCCCCCCCCAGCCTTCAGAAGAGGTCGGGGGACAGACTGTCCCCGGACCTGGTCTGAAGGCGGTTTCCATAGGAACGCATTGATTGATTTTCAATGCATTCCTATGGGAAACCGTGCTTTGCAAGACAAAAAACTCGCAAGAAGAAAAAACTCGCGGAACGAATTAATTTCGTCTTGCGAGGTACCACTGTACCCAGTTTTTTAAAAATGCTCTCTCCCTGTCATTTCCCACATCAATTTCAATGCTCCTCTAATTCCACTTAAGGATCTCCATTTTACCTTCTGACTATGTAACTTTTTTCCTTACTCTCTGCTTCCCAACTATAATTTATTTTCCTCTGTCTCCTTCAGTTTAATCTGCAATTCCCATTCCCTTCACCATTTCTTCTCCAGTCTTCTAGCATTCCACTTCTCATTTCTACATAGCCTCCCCTTCTCTGTCCACTTTCCTCTCTGCCTGCCAACCCATTATCAAAGTCAACTTCCTCTTAAACCTTTTATTGACCCACTCACTTTAGATTTACTTTCTCTGCGATTTGTTAGTACTTAATCCTTGCACATCCAATTTGTGTAATACTTCCATCTGGCCATATTGTCTCTTCCCATCTTTGTTGTCCCTGCCTTAGACTGTAACCCTTCTGGAAAGAACCTTGTTATTTGGGTAACCTATAAATTGTGCACTAAAACGTACTAAATGCAAGATGGGAATTTTTAAAAAAGAAATTACCTTAGAGTGTGGGATAAAACAAATTAATAGTGGTGCAGAAATTAATGCTGAAGTTGCTACAATAACTTACTCTTTTTTGCTATGATAAGTGACTGAATACAGAGCTATATGTTACCTTACACAGAAAGGACACAGACCAAAAGATGCTGATATTTGAGGAAAAGACACCTGTGCAAAAATTAATTTCTCCTCTCTGTGACTACCTTCTCCCATATCTTCTGATCCTCCTTGAGCCTTAGGATATACATTTTATAATTGATTAAAATTCCAAAATCACAACCCACCCTTGTCCTTTTATCTATGCCTTCACCCCACCCCACAGGCCTTCCAACATAAATCCCCCACCCCATTCAATTCAATTCCTACATTTTTGTCATTATTTATCCATATGCCTAAATCCAAAATCCCATGCTTTTCTGACTCCACGGCTACTGAATCCCCTTTCAACCAACCTAATGATCTAACCCCCAGTAATACGTACCCCAAAAACGTCAAATAGTTTATGTGCTGCCCTTCAATAGGAACCAAGCAGCCAATGATAACCCAAACCCTGGAAGTGGAGAATTCTGTTATGAGAGACCTTATTTCCTTTTACCTATGGAAACAAGAGGCACAGCAGCAAGCTTGATGCCAGTGTACTGATGGTAGGAGTCTGGTGGCATTGCTTGCAGGAATCTAATAAATGTAAAACTGGTGTTTATCCTCTAGTTCTTGAATGCCTCATTTAAAAATAACATTATTGATCTGACATTTTGCTGTTTAAATGGGCCCTTAAGACTTCTATTCTTGTGTCATCCAGAATTGATTTTTAAAATCTATAATTTAAAAAATCAGAGTTTTAAGCATTCCTGTATCATTAATGTGCCACGAACTGCTCATTTTTGCTGTAAGAAATCTATGCATTGATTTTAAAAAATGTCACTTGGAGTTGCACTTCCCACCACAAGAGAAATTTTTTTGGATGACTTACATACCGATATCAAGTACATTCACATGGAAGTGGCTCTAAATGTTCCCATTGTGGACATTTCCCTTTGTGGACAGCTCACAAGGCTCAGGCTCAGCCTGAGTTTGGGCTTCAATTTCCCATAGTCATTCAGACAAGCTTTGCCTGAGCTCTGTCCAGCATACAATATTCGCTGTAGTGGTGGAGATTGGCTTGGCCACAGGAGAATGTGTTCAGATGACCTCTGCCCTCAAAGGGAAGACTCCCTTTAGCATAACTTCTGCCTGTGAAGTGTGTGGTCTGCTATGCACTTAACCTAAACCCATGACAAGACCCTGTGATTGTGTACCAAAGCTTTTCTCCCACTTTTTGTCTTGGCTCCTTGCGTCATTTCATGGATCTACATTGTAAATAATTAGTACACCACCTCAATGCAAGTAAGATAATTTGTTAAACTGCTGTGAGGTTCATTGTACACTTGCTCAACAACTACTGGCTTATGCGGAAACAAGAGGATAATTTCTCTCTCTTCTGCAGGTGTTGGGGAAGGTCACCATAATATCTTGCTTAGAAATGCATAAGGCCTATTATGCAATAAGCCATCTGTATGCCAATGAAGAACTGATGACAATAGCTGCAGAAAACCTTCAGATGTATAGTCCTCATAATATGTTGTGTAAGCCTGTAATAGCTGTGTACCTACATGTCTGAGCCATCAGATTGTGAGTCAGCTTGCACAAGTAGATATATATCCCTAGCCTTTATATTGGAAGGTGCTTTAAGAAGTTATAGCCTAGCTACAAACTACATCCTTGACCTTTTTAAGGGACAGCTGCATGGTGCTTCTACTCTTCAGCAATATCAGCTGCCTTTTGTAATTCTCAATTGCATATCTTCCTCCCTTTTGTTTTATTGGCTTCTGTAATCTGAAGACTTTAAGATTTTACTATATATCATGGAAAGACTAAGGTAGTAATGGATTGTCTGAGTGGGAGGCACACAAGGCCCTACAGCACTATGGTTCTGTGAAATGAGCTACACTACAGATATATCTTAAGCAGCAAACAGGTACCGTGAAACACTTCCTCAGAACATCTATAGGCTAGTTTATAAATGCACATACGCCACTTGATTACTCAATACAGTAACTCATCAAGGAATGTGTGTGAACTGATTCTGCTTGAAATTATCATGGTTCAGCTAATGTAGGATGATATGGAAATTCCATCTCTGGTGTTTGATCTGTGATGGGGAATTCCATCCTTATGAATAAACAACTAATAAATATGCATGTGTCGAAGCAGCTCCATGAAAGCTTCTGCTAATTACTAGGAATATTAAAGGACCAGCTCACACATGGCTTGCAGGAGCTGCAAAAGCTGTTATCAGGTGGGATAGCACAACATGGACCCCTTTCCTTCCTGATTTCCAGAAAAGCAGCATAAGAGTCCATACCCGACACTGCAGGGCCATACAGATGCTAGAGCAGAGAACCAGGGCAGCAGTCTTGAAGTGATAGCGCTAGCACCAGATGGTGGTGAGGTCCCCCTTCATGCTGTGGAAGGAACTTTACACTGGCTTAAAGTGCACAATTTCATAGTGTTTGGGTCATCAGTTTTTGTAAGAAAAGCTACTAGAGTTTGGCTGGCATAAGCAGCTACCCTCAAGCTCAGTGGCATGTCTTGTGTTAGAAACATGAGTTTCCTCCTCCAATAGGCAACTGATCTAGAGCCTTTCAAGAAAATGTGGTTTTCCTGTAGGGATTGAGCAGTCATGACTGTATGATGTGGACAATATTGCCCTAAGCAGACATTTTGACTGGGTACATTGATTTTACTTGAAGTGGGGGATCTGGAGTCAGACCCCACCACAAACTGCCATGCAGATTGTGGCTGTGTGTGTGTGTGTGTGTGTGTGTGTGTGTAATATAGGCTATCTTCCACATACCAGAGCAGCAACACTGGCAATAGGACTGTGTCCTTTGCTGCACCTGAGGACAGCAGACTAGCTTGCAAAGGGGCAAGCCAAGCCATTACAGTACATACAGCTCTGTCCTCCAAATCCACACAGTTGTTCCCTCTCATAGATTCCCATCACCTGTGCCAGCCACCTCACTTGGCCTGATGGTAGGGCTGGGCTTACACCTGCCATTTCAGGCTCCTCTCCCTGCCTTTTCATTCACCAGTGCTGGAATGTGCATCTCTCACAGTGCAATTCCTCCCTGCCCTTCTACGTATATCACTCGATGTGCCTGCTAGCATACAGAATGGAGAAAACAAAAGGGCATAGCTGACCCCCACCCTGCATGGCAATGTCTTGGTGGTTGGAATAAGTCCAGGCAGAACTTAGAAACAGAGCTGGCAAAAAGGAAGGGGGGGTGATGAAGTTATAGCAATGGGAGGAAAAAAATAAAATAAATTCAAGGACACGATGACAACTGCTGTGAGGAGCCTCTGACTGTTACAGAGGTATTAGAACGTTGCCATGGTTACAACTTTCCCCCCCACAAAGGGATAAGCAGACTTTTAATAGAGGGATTTATTGATGGTTGTGCTGTAGCAAGAGTGTCCAGCAGAAACTGGCAGAATGGGGGAAACTGTGATAAGCAATTAGAGTGTCCTAAGCAGGCAATGAATAAACTTCAGCAGTCCCCTGGGGAAACACAAGAGTGATTATTTGAAAATGTAGCATAGTTTCAAGGAAATCAGAGGCAGCTGGTACCCAGTGGGTCACTGCCATTTATCTCCAGAAATAATGCAGGGTTACCTCAACTACTAAATACAGTGGTACCGTGGGTTAAGAACTTAATTCGTTCTGGAGGTCCGTTCTTAACTTGAAACTGTTTTTAGCCTGAGGTACCACTTTAGCTAATGGGGCCTCCCACTGCCAATGCCGCACAATTTCTGTTCTCATCCTGAAGCAAAGTTTTTAACCTGAGGTACTACTTCCGGGTTAACGGAGTCTGTAACCTGAAGCGTCTATAACCCGAAGTACCACTGTACTGTGCTGTGCAACAGTTCCATATCTTCTTTTTCTCTGTGTCTGCAAACACAGGCCATTTCATCACAAATCCCCTCCAAATTCCTTACTTTGCGGCTGAATATTATTTTGCTCTGAAAGTAATAGTCTGTAGTCTATCTTGAGAATCACACACTACTCTTTTTCCAGCTTACCATATAAAGACTAGTTTACATAAGCTTTCCTCAGATGCTTGCTCACCCCCATGTCCATTTTTGGAAGGCAACTCTTTGCAGTGGGGAGCCTTGTATATATGGGGGGGGGATCCCTATGATTTGGAACCTGAGAAAACCAGAGCTCCAAACACACAGAAGTCACCACAGTTCCGTGTTTTTATGCCTGAAAGGGGCTATAGACCCAGCAGAATCAAACGATTAGCTGGCCTGTACCACTCCAGGTAGGGGGCCTGCATATTTGAATGGTTTTGCATGAAAAACCACCCTGAACATACCAAAATGGCATGTCAGGGAGGTCTAGGCTGATACTTTCTCCCTGGCTTGTAAATTTCTACGCGAAGGAAGTTTTTCACTCAGAGCAACACAGCATATAGAGCTGGATTGAACTAAGCTGTTGCGTGCACAGAAAGAGGTCTGCTCTGCTCATACAATAGGACCAGAGGTGGATTTAGGGAAGCATGACCCACACTGGGTGCCAAGTCGAGAGGGTGCTGCAACAATGGCTTAGAATGGGAGGCGAGGCAGGTGGCACTGAATTTTGGCTTCTCAAGGGGCACTGCTGAAATCTGAAAGTTCAAAGTCCATCATTGACAGGACTGAAACCCTCCCCCCCCCATTTTGTGTAAGCAAACCCAGACATGTAGAATGTGGACATGTGTTTTAAAATGATTTTTATTTGCTTACTGGTTTGTTTGTTTTTAATCCTTTCAAATTGTGTAGTTGTTTTTTACTCTTTTTACTGATATTTTTATTGTGTTATTTTTATAAACTGCTTTGAGCTTACACTCCAGCAGTATATAAATATTGTGAAATAAATAAAAGTGCGGTTGTTGTTATGGTGGATATGTCTGAGGAAAATGGTGGTTAGGAACCCTATTAGTGATAACTGCTCCCTGCCCTAAAGTATTGAATAGCTGCAGGGCTGAATGGGGGGAGGGTAGTAGTAACCTGCCAAATATCTGCTTGTCATTTGTCTTTTGGACTGAGGAGCACCAACCAAAAATGTGGCAATACTAGCTGTCATTCGTTGATGGGGAAAACACTACAGTACATGTCAAATGCTTACAAGCTAAGCCTCCACTAAAGGGATGATAGAAGCAGAAAAAAGTGCCACTGAACACAGTGGGGTATATAGCCACCACTTTTGTTAGTCTATGTATATATGTGCGTAGATAAATAGATATCTGTTCCCAAGCTAGGTGAGAATTGTTACCATGGTTTCAGTTTTACGCTACTGAAAACAGGGATGGGGAGAGATAGGGATTTATGTAAGCAAGTGAACCACAAATCCAGCACTGTTGATTTAGAGCGGACATTTACCGACTTGAACAGGGAATGCTTTCTTTAATAGGAAATGAAACTGGGGGGGGGGGAGGAGAGAGAATGAATCAAAAGCAAGCTGAAATTCTTCTTCACCTCTGAGCTAGACCACTTGTTCCACAGAAATGTCAAAGCTGGGATTCTGTGCCCACATTCTTTCATTTATGTGTTATATAAACAAACAGACAACCAGTTTACTTTGGTGGGGGGGGGGTGCGTGCCGCAAAATGCACCCCAGTTTTCAACTATCAACAATACAAATCCATGAAATCTAGCAATCAAATCATTAACACATATAAAATATTCGTTTCCATATAAGGTGCACACACTGACAAACTGTCACACACACTATGGGCTGCTACTATGGGCTTGTACAATTTGCTTGCCAACCCTACCTAACCCTTTGCCAACTTGCCCACAACTGACCCACCCCACTCCTTTGACACCGTATCCACCCCTTTGCCTATTCCATGTGGCAGTAGTGGACTTTGGGCTCCCAAATTTCAGTGGTGCCCTGTGCAATGCTAAAATCCTTCTATAACAGGTGTAGCTAATGTGGTACTCTCCAAATGTTACTGGACTCAACTCCCACCATCCCTGACCATTAGCCGGGCTTACTGGTGTTGACGGGAGCTGGGGTCCCACAACATCAGGAAGGCACCACATTGGTTACCTATATTCTACAGCAACAATCTCATAGAATAAATAGACTACAGACTGTAAAATATAGCTTATTCTAGAAGTAAGACCAGAAGACCAGAGATTCAGGGCCAAGTATATACCTACTTTGAGACATCTGCCCCCTTCATACATTATGCATATGAAGTGTTCCTCATGAGTTGATCAAGGACTGGGGCCACACCCCTGTGTTAGGACGTACCACTGGCTCTGCCTCCTGGACATCAGCACAGATGTCTGCTTGGAGGAAACTTACATGTGAGCAGGAAGATCTGTCATATCAGGACTCTAGGAGTAGATCCATAGGTTGGTGCTTACATCATTCAAGGTCTGTGATCCACAGAACCTTTCCAACAATGGCTCGATCTACTTCTCTCTCACACTATGTATATATATCTCCATGCAACTATGAATATCCATTCCCCTGGATAATACAGATGCTAATCTTATATATAATTGTCAATCTAACGATATATAACTAATATAATTGAGTGTGTTGCAGGGTCCATGTCACTGCATTATGTTTATGTCACAAATACCTTAATTTTCCATCTTTCCTTTCTTTCTTGCAACCCCCTTCAGTAGTTTGTTTCTTGTGTATGATAAACACTTATGTATCAATTTTATGCCAATGCACCCACAGTTTATAGCAGCAGCTTAGAATTCAATAGTGCTATACAACAAGGGAAAGGAACAAGGATGGGAGAAAAAAATAAGCATACCTTGCTTCCATGGCTGCTACATGAGACAGTTCTGGGTTGGAAGGAGAGAAATGTGATCTGGTCCCAGTTGATCTAATGGAGGAGGCCTCACTATACGACCACTTCCACTTTTGCAGTCAGGTGGAATTGTTGCTGATGGTGATTGGTTCCAACAGAGCCAATGGAGGAGGCCGTTTCGCCAACTAGTCTCACCTGTCCCTCTTTTGTATCCAGGTGAAATGGCCACTGAGGGAGATAGTTATCACTTTCTCTCCTTTTACCAATGGCTTTGTATAGTTGTAATATAACATACCAGTTACTTGCAGGGCTTTTTTTTTGTTTTTTTTTTTTATAATATTTTTTATTACGTTTCTTTCCAAATTTTATACATTACAAACAAGGAGTTTACAAGAAACCATTTTTTTTTTTTTTTTAACAAAAATCCCAAATTGGACTTCCCCACCCCTTCCGATTCTGCGTTCTTTATATTAACAATGTCAGCAATTTGTTACCTTATGTCATACCTTATTGTAACTTTTGCATGTTATGTATCTATATTCAATGTATTATGTCAGAATTTTTATACCTTTAAAATAAACATAACATGTTCAATTTCATATTATCTCCTTTTCTCTTTTATCACTTAGTTTACTATTTACTTAATCATAATTGCTAAAGCGTATCATTTTCAAATCATGCACCGTCTTAAAATTCATACAGTTTGTAATACTTTTGCAAGTAGTCTTTAAACTTTTTCCAGTCCACCTCAATTGTTTCTACATCCAAATCTCGGATTCTGCCGGTCAGTTCAGCTATCTCCATGTAGTCCATCAACTGCGTCTGCCATTCCTCCAGCGTGGGTAAATCTTGTGTCTTCCAGTTCTTTGCGATGAGTATTCTTGCTGCTGTACTAGCATACATAAACAAAGTTCTGTCCTTCTTTAACACTTTCTGGTCTACCATGCCCAACAGGAAGGCCTCTGGTTTCTTGGGAAAGGTATACCTAAATACCTTTTTCAACTCATTGTAAATCATTTCCCAGAAAGCCTTAACCTTTGGGCATGTCCACCAGAGGTGAAAGAAAGTCCCCTCTGCTTCCTTACACTTCCAACATTTATTGTCAGACAGGTGATGTATCTTAGCTAACTTGACTGGGGTCATGTACCACCGGTATATCATTTTCATAATGTTTTCCTTCAAGGCCGTACTGGCCGTGAATTTCATTCCGGTGTTCCATAACCTTTCCCAGTCTTCAAACATAATGTTGTGTCCAACATCCTGTGCCCATTTAATCATAGCAGATTTAACTGTCTCATCCTGTAAATTCCACATAAGCAGCAAGTTATACATTCTAGATAACAGCTTTGTCTTTGGTTCTAACAATTCTGTCTCTAGTTTCGACTTTTCCACCTGGAAACCAACTTTTTTGTCCATTTTGAAAACCTCTTGAATTTGAGCATAATGTAGCCAGTCTCGCACCTTATTTTTTAGTTTGTCCTGGCTCTGCAACTTCCACTTGTCTCCAATTTTTTCAGTCAATTCCCAATATTTCGGCCAATAGGCCTCCATATTGGGTCTTTTTCGGGCCTTGGCCTCCACTGGTGATAGCCACCTCGGAGTTTTACTCTCTAGTAAGTCTTTATATTTCATCCAGACTGCAAAAATTGCTTTTCTGACAATGTGGCTTTTAAACAATTTATGTGCTTTAACCTTGTCGTACCATAGGTATGCGTGCCATCCAAAAGCATTATTAAAACCTTCCAGATCTAGGACATCGGTGTTTTCCAACAAAAACCAATCTTTCAGCCAGCAGAAGGCTGCAGCTTCATAATACAACCTCAAGTCCGGCAGGGCAAACCCCCCTCTTTCTTTCGAATCTGTTAATATTTTAAACTTTATTCGGGGCTTTTTGCCCTGCCAGATAAATCTAGATATATCCTTCTGCCATTTTCCAAAGCAATCCACTCTGTCCACGATCTGTAAGGTTTGAAACAAAAATAACATTTTCGGCAACACATTCATTTTTATAGCTGCAATTCTTCCCAACAAGGAAAGTTTCAATCTTGACCAAATTTCTAAATCCTTTTTAACTTCCAACCAACATTTCTCATAATTATCCTTAAATAAATTCAAATTCTTGGAGGACAAATAGATCCCAAGGTATTTCACTTTTTTAACCACATTCAGTTCTGTTTCTCTCTGAAACCCCTCTGTTTCTGTAATTGTTAAATTTTTGGTCAGAACCTTAGTTTTTTGTTTATTCAACCTAAATCCCGCCACCCGACCAAATTCAGATATAAGTTCGAGAACTCTTTTTGTACTGGATTCTGGCTCCTGCAGTGTCAAAACTAGGTCATCTGCAAAAGCTTTCAGTTTATATTGTTTCACTCCGACCTCTATCCCTTGTACCAACCGGTCCTCTCTGATCATATTCAATAGCACCTCCAGGACTGAAATAAATAACAGAGGGGATAGAGGGCACCCTTGTCGTGTCCCTTTTTCAATTTTAAATTCCTCCGTCACCACATTGTTCACTATTAATTTAGCTTTTTGTTCTGAATAGATTGCATGTAATCCATTCTCAAACCCCCGTCCCACTCCCATCCCCTCCAAATTCTTCTTCATAAACATCCAAGATATATTGTCAAATGCTTTCTCCGCATCAATAAAGATTAACACCGCCCTTGTGTTCCTGTTAGTCTGCAAAAGTTCTAAAATGTCAATGATGTTTCTAGTGTTCTCATATAAATGTCTACCAGGGAGAAAGCCAGCTTGGTCTTTATGAATTACTTCATTTAAGACTTTTTTAAGTCTATTTGCCAAAATGTCTGCAAATATTTTGTAATCCACATTTAGGAGTGAGATGGGACGGTAGTTTTTAAGCTGAGTCTTTTCAGATTCTGACTTAGGTATCAATGTGATGAAGGCTTCTTTCCACGTTTCTGGTGCCCTCTTCCCATCCATAATCTGGTTACATACCTCCAACAAAGGTTGTATCAAATAGTCCTTCAGAACCTTGTAATATTTGGAGGTAAGTCCATCCGGGCCTGGAGATTTGCCTAGTTGCATATTCTGAATGGCACCTTCAATTTCCTGTGTGGTTATTATAGAGTTCAAGATTGATCTTTTATCTTGAGTTATTTTTGATAGTCCATTTGTCTTTAAAAATTGATCTATCTCTGGTTCTTTCTGGGGCCCCTGTGCATACAGTTCTTTGAAGTATCTGTGGAAGCACCTCCTAATTTCTTCTGGTTTCTGTACGGTCCTTCCATCAATCTCTAGATTTGTTATCGTATTTAACTTTTGTCTTTTTTTCAGCTGCCAAGCTAGCAGCTTTCCACATTTATTTGCTGATTCAAAAGATCTTTGCTTCATCTGTTTTATTTTCCATTCAATCTCCTGATTGATCAATTTTGAGTATTCTGCTTGGTGGAATTTAATTTCTCTCAGCACCTCCTTGGACTTTGGTTTGGTTCTCAGTTTTTTTTCTCCTTGGTGTATTTTCTCCAATATTTTGTCCTTCTTTCCGTTCCAGAGTTTTTTCTTGATTGAATTCTGTTGTATCAGAAACCCTCTCATAACAGCTTTACTTGCGTCCCAGATCGTTCTTTTTTCAACTGTAGTATTCAGATTTATCTCAAAATAGTCCTTTAATGTTTTTTGGGCCTTTTTCACAATCTCTTGATCTCTTAGTAGTGTGTCATTCATTCTCCATCTGAAGGAACCGGGTTGAGTTAATCTAAGTTCTATTTTCAAGGCGTTGTGGTCGGAGCATGTTTTTGGGCAGATTTCCACCTTTTTAGTCTTGGGTGACAGGGCTTTTTTTTTGTTCAGCCAGAACTCACTGGAACTCAGTTCTGGCATCTCTCAGATGGGCACCATTGCCATTATAAGAGAATAATGGTGTTTTTGGTGAGTTCTGGCACCTCTTTTTCTAGAAAAATAGCACTGGTTAATTTTATGGTGGGACAAAGCTGCCCTCCTGACACTAGCCTCACTCCTGCTTATCTGGACAGGGCTTGGGCAGGGTGATGGGGTAAGGCTGAGCAGTTTCTCCAGTGGGATTGGCACCCCCAGTACAGTGCTCCTCTTTCTGCAACAGCATGGCTCTGGCTTCCTTCACAGCCTATCTGGGTAAACAGCAGCACCTATGTCAGAAGGCGTCTTCATCCCATGTATACCATGATTGTGTCATACAGTTTGGTAAAACAAAGAATGCAATTTTACATTGCTCTATATATGTGAAGGCAAAACACGCTGTTTAAGAATCACATGCCTGAAGGAAGTAAACCCCATGGTGCTTAAAGCAGCCTTGTTAAGCTTGTTTAGGACTGCAGCCTTAGGAAGTTTATAAACTGTACTGTAAAATGGTGGGCTTTCAATTAATCCATGCAAATGCATATAAGGTAATTTACACCCTGGTCCTATGCATATTTATTTTCATCCCCCTGGCATTGGAACTGTTTTTCAGTAGCAGAGCCCATGCTTTGCACATGGAAACGTTCACATTCAATTCACCAGATCTCTACTCAACATGATCTCAGGTACTGGATTTGGAGAGATCCCTATCTGAATCCTTGAAAACCTGCTGCCAGCTATTGTTACAAATATATATCTGCACATAGGAAAAAAAGTATCTTTGTAAACTGTACCTTTTAGCTATGGCCTGAAAACTCCTTCTGTATAAGAAGCAAGAAATAGTAGCTCAAGTGATGTGTGGATCCTCCTAGACAAATTTGGCAGTGTTAAACATACCACATACCCTGAAGTCCTATGTAACTCGACTCAGAAGTACATCCCATTTGACTGAGTAGGACTTACACACAGGAAAGTGAATCCAGGACTGCAGCTTTAAGCTGCTGTAGTGATAGTTGGTTTCAGGAGGACTAACATGTTACCTCCTGCATTGCTTATTTCAGGGCTTGTTGCATTCATTTTTAATATAAAGGTAAAGGGACCCCTGACCATTAGGTCCAGTCGTGTCCGACTCTGGGGTTACGGCGCTCATCTCGCTTTATTGGCCAAGGGAGCCGGCGTACCGCTTCCGCGTCATGTGGCCAGCATGACTAAGCTGCTTCTGGTGAACCAGAGCAGCGCACGGAAACGCTGTTTACCTTCCCGCTGGAGCGGTACCTATTTATCTACTTGCACGCTGATGTGCTTTTGAACTGCTAGGTTGGCAGGAGCAGGGACCGAGCAAAGGGGCTCACCCCGTTGTGGGGATTCGAACCACCGACCTTCTGATCGGCAAGTCCTAGGCTCTGTGGTTTAACCCACAGCGCCACCCGCGTCCCCCATTTTTAATATATATACATGCTAATGCTTAACCCACAATCCACAGCTGATAGGAATAAAACTCTGGCTATGCAGTATGCAAGGCTGGTTTCCCATATAAATTAAGAAAGGTGCCCAGAATGGAGAAACTACTCAGGTTTTTCCTCCCAGGTACGTGTCCTTGTTTCAGATGGTGTGTTAAAAGGGCCTGAACCCAGAGTGCAGACTGCTGTCATGCAAATGTGCCCTTCAACACAGTAGCTGTAATTATTTATTGAGAACCCAATGACATTTTAATTTATGAGACAACATACTATTGAGAACTCATTACATTAATAGCCGAATTGCATCTGGATTTATTAGGCTCAAAACTCTAGAGCAGCCAACAATAGCCCCTGAGGGCACTGGATAAAATTCTAACTTGCTGCACTGTTAATTGCACTTGATGGACAACAGGAGGAAAACAGGGAGCAAAAGAATAAGCACTTTCTACGGTTCACATCCACAGAGCCTTTCTTTTTTTAAAATAAAAACAGGGAAAGAGTTTTAATTTTATCAACCTAATCACTATGCCATCTTTTACTATCCCTCAGGAAAACTGAAGGACATTGTTTCATGTTTTACACCAGCTGGTCACATGATTGGATAAAACATTAATGTCCTGGAGGAGCAGAGCCGTACTGATAAACAGAACTGTTTAGTAGCACTATGGCTGTGCTGGATAGGACTGGTGGGAGTTGTAGTCCAAAACATCTGGAAGGTGTGTGGGGTGGGGTGGGGAAGGCTGGGTTAGTACCATGCCACAACTTTAAGCTTCATTGTTGGAAGAGAGTACCCAGCACAGCCGTTGTTCCCTTCTTCTCATAAAAGAATTTAGACACATGGCTGGAAGATTAGCTTTTAGTTCTCTCCTTTTTGTTGCTCATCTAACTGTAACAAATACCCATTTCGGTGCAGCAAATAAAACCAAGTTATAACACAAGCAACAGGAACAATAAACCAAGCTGACATATGCAATCTATTCTGTATCTGATATGACTGAAAAGAAGTCTCTCTGCTAATCAATAGAAACAGAATATTGTGTGTGTGTCTGTGTTTCTCTTGTTGGGCAATCCTACCCTGGCTGTAGCCACAGGGGGGAAAACAAACCTGTTACAACTTAGCAGTTAGCACAGGAGAAAAAGCATGCTTGGGGAGGGAGTGTGTGATCTCCCCTTTCAGCTTCATGCAGTCATAAAATCAGTTCTTGAACGAGAACAAGGTTTTGGTTTAACAAATAAAAAGGTGCCAGTACCTTGAAATGACAGCATTCCAGCTGCTGAGAAACGTTGCAGTCAGACAGCTCACTCGATGCTAGCTGGCATGAAACAAGTTAATGTGCCACCTGCTTGTATACAGTGGTGGTACTGCCCCTTCTCGTCTATCTGATCCACCTGGTAGCCTCTGCCAGTAGTCGAGGCACTTGCAGCAACATGTATGTTCTATTCATGCACAGTCAGTCCCATGCTGTACTATTTGTCCAGAGGCATCAGATCTTTAGAGCTTCCTCAAATGTGATTGGCTGCCCCCCGAGCTCATTGTACTTCTCTGGCCTTAACCTTCAGTGTGTTCAACATGCTTCCCGAGGGATATCTGTCTGTCTGTGTCAGAGAGAATTAGCAGCTAAGGGAACGTTGGCAGGTTAGGAAGAGATGGTTAAAAATACCGTTTCCTCCCATCCCCCCCACTCTCCGAAACAGACTTCAGCGGACAAGACTAATATTTAATTTTCCAAGACTGTGGGGAAACGGAACGGCGACAAACCAACAGTATTGATAACTTCACAATAGAAAGCTTTGTATTTGCATTCTGGAAAATAACTCGACTGAACAGGATTAGCCACAGTACTGAAGTGATCCGTTTTAAGGAGAGTTAGTATAATCACCCTTAAATGAAAAACAGAGAACAGACTATATTAAGAAGGCTATTTTAAAAACACTAGAGGAAACTGTTAAATAAGGGGAGCTAATCCATTTCAGCAGGTGTTGTACAGAGCACTGCTTAAGCAAAAATAGCCTTGCCTATTATTGGTTTGAGGCATTGTTGTTGTAGTTTTTAAATGAACAAGCCATCATGAAAGAAAACACATTTTTTTGTTTATTTACTAAAAAAATGGGAAGCATGATAAAAATAGAAACAATCAGGAAAAATAACATGAAAAAAATGCTATCTGCCAACTAGTTAAGAAAACTTTACTGGATCAATCCACTTCCTTCTAACAGATATATTAATTGTAGTTTAAATAAAATATGCATGTTTTGTTTATCTGAGAAATAAATATTATTAAACCTCAGGATATGACTTTTGAATCTATTTATTTATTTGACAAGATTTATATACTGTTTAATCAGCAAAATCCTGTAAGTGGTTTAAATAAAATTTGAAATGTGGGAGGGTATATCAATTAACAAACCCAAGCTGCCACACATTGTTAGAAAGGCCATCTTTTATATTTACCTTCTTGTTTCCTGTTGCAAGAATAAAAATGACTTAAAAGATCCAATAGGTCTTTTTGCTGCTTTCTGGGGGGGGGGGGCGTTGAGAGGATCCCTTGAAAGACTTGATACACTGCATGTTGGTGGCAGAACATCTCACTATCACCCAACACTGGGAAGATGCAGTCGGAGTTACCATCCAACATTTGAATGAAAAGCCCTGGAACCTAGCTGTTACAGGACAACTAAAAACCATCTAACGACCTTAAGAAATCACAAAGCCACAGACTCCTTTCAAACACTTGGCAAGACTTTGTTTATTTCAATAATGATGATGTAGATGCACAAGGGCCAGACTGGACTGCCCCCTTTTTTGAATCTATAAGCTTTCTGTCTGCCCATTTGTAACCTAACAAATGAAAGCATACTGTTGGTCCCTGGCAATACAGAGCAATAAGACCTTTATTCTTTGCTGTTCATTACCTAAAATATGCAATTGTACCCTACAACACACCCACTTGCCTATCTACTTCTTTGTTTCGATAAGCTGAAGGTTGCACTGAATTTTATCTTATTTACATGCCGTTGAGTTTATTGTTCATGATATTGAATTACATAATAAAACTATTGAAACAAAAAAGAAAAAAACCCAAGCAACTTGAATTAATATAAATAAGTGTGCCTTTTTCCTCTTACTGCTCAAAATACAACCCAATCCCCCCTTTTTTGTTTTCAATGTCTCTTACAAGCCTAAGATCTTTCTGAGCTTAGCCCTTCTGCTGACATTGTCTATACAAGCTCTGGCTATATATTTGTCCTTGCTGGTTTGCTCCTCTTTCCATTTTCTTTAAGCATCCCTTTTAATTCTGAGCTCAGCAGAAAAGTCTTTATTCATCCAACTGAGTTTTTTTTAGATGGGGTGCTTGAGAGTCACCACTTACCACCACACACCTCCTCCTTGGAGCAACTGCATGGTTCCTTCTGAGTTCTCCTTGGTGCTCTGTGCAGTCTACAGTAACTGTTATTGATCCAGTGGTGCAAAAACATTATCTATTGGAAGGCCCTGCAATCAGCCACAGAGAATCTGGTTATTTTGCTCCTGTGTGGGGTGCTTTCCCCTGTGCTTGTGTTTCCTTCCTTTTCCTTCAAGATTGTCCTTCTAAAAACACTTCCTGTGCTATATCTAGAAATTCTGCATCTCTGCTGATAGATAGGTGTGTGTTAAGCCCTTGTATATTCTCTTCCAGCTGGGATGCCAGCTTGTACTTGCTGCAGGTTTACTTCTATATGTCCCCAGGCAGAAAAACAAACATAACACTGATCTTGCAGGTCACTGGTCTCTCAGTAGACCTGTTGGTTGCTTGCTTGTACAGTAGCTGTTTCTGTTACCTTCCTAGATCCCTGGCAATACTTCCCCAATAAAATTGCATGTAAAACTCTCTGTTTCCTACCCATCTTCACTTGCTCTGTATCTAATCAAATCCCAACATTTTAAATGTGCACATGCTGCAGCTGATTGGATCAACCAGAGGCCCACATCAAGTCCCTAGTTTGTCCAGAAAATTTAATAAACATTACCTCAAATTTTACAAATCAAGACGACTTAAGAGGTAAGAAAATGGCTTTAAAGTTTAAAAACAGTGGGGGAATGATAATACTGGCAGCTGCATGTCTCTTTAATTTTTCCTTCTTATTCATGCTAGATGAGCCTCAAGAAAAAAAGGAAAGATTTCAACATATGTTAGCAAACACGCGTTCCCCTTCCTAGATGGCTTCATCAACCTAACATGTGTTTACTTCCAAATTATCTTAGCTGGCATAATTTTAATTATTAAACATCTGTTTCTTAATTCCCAACAGGAGTGCCTTTTTATTAAAATGTTACAAAAAAGCTTGCCCATTCCTTTAGTAAGAAGCTTTTAGAACAGCCAGAGCTTACCTAGGAACTACATTCACTGGAAAGCAAATTCAGGCATTGGCTAAAAGTAATGTTATCTGGCAGGCCTTGAGACTTACCAGCAAATGTCAGCAATGTATGTCACATGGCTTGATTGGTAAATAATATATTCCAATATCCAATGAGATAAGTCAAAATGTATTGAAAAGTAATTAGGCAAAGCAAAAGTATAAGATAACGTTAGAATGTCCCAAAAAGTCAGCATTTCATTTATTTTGTCACTAGCTTTCTGAAATGTTAATACCGTATTTTTCGCCCTATAGGACACACTTTTTCCCCTCCAAAAATTAAGGGGAAAGGTGTGTGCATCTTATGGGGCGAATGCAGGCTTTCGCTGAAGCCTGGAGAGCGAGAGGCATCGGTGCGCACCGACCCCTCTCACTCTCCAGGCTTCAGGAAGCTATCTGCAAGCCTTGCAAGCCCAGGGGAGTTCCCGCAGGCTCGCAAGGCTTGCGGGCAGCACCCTGCAGCCCGGAGCACGGGCTGCCCTCCAGAGGACGCCCTGTGCTTCGGGAAGGTGTCCGCAAGCCTCCCACACCCGGCCGGAGGTCCCGCCAGGCGCGCGAGGCTTGGGGCGGCAGCTTGCATCCCAAAGCACGGGGTGCCCTCCGGAGGACGCCCCGTGCTTTGGGAAGGTGTCCGCAAGCCTCCCACGCCTGCGGGAGGTCCCGCCGGGCACGCGAGGCTTGGGGCGGCAGCCTGCAGCCCAAAGTATGGGGCGCCCTCCGGAGGACGCCCCGTGCTTCGGGCAGATGTCCACAAGCCTTGCACGCCCAGCGGGAGGTCCCACCGGGCTCGCAAGGCTTGCAGGCAGCAGCCTGTTCTGGGGGCTGGGGTCAGGGGAAGCTCGGGCTTCCCCCGCGCCAGCCCCGCACCTGGGGTGGGAAATATATATTTTTTCTTTATTTCCCCCCCAAAAAAACTAGGTGCGTCCTATGGGGCGGTGCGTCCTATGGGGCGAAAAATACGGTCCATACTAGTATATGTGAACACACAAAAGTGCTTGACATAAGTTTAAAATACACTAAAATTTCACTAAGGGTGCAATTTTATGCACAGCAACTTGGGAGCAAGCCCCACTAAAAAGAGTGGTATTTGAGTAAATACACATTGAATCGATTGTTATGTTACTGCAACCTCAAATGCCTTTGATGCAGCGAGAGAACTGCACTGAATATGCCCTATTTCCAATTTGATTAAGATTGCTATCTTCTGGTTGTTGGTCAGGGGCAAGACTTTCTATTAGTGTATCTGAGCTACAGAAAAAATATTAACTGTTTCTTGTCATGCCAGTGTCTGGTTCTATAAACTCCTCTCATTGGTTGCTAGTATATTTTTGCAGTGTTCTGTGTTTTGGTTCTTATTTGACTTGTGCTCTAAGTTCTGATATCTCATCTGGAAAATACTATGGTGTTAAACCTTTGATAGTAATAGCTAATAGCTTATGTTGCACAATAAACACATTGAAGCTATCCTGGCCAACCTGAGTGTGTTGGCTTGCTTTACTAGTACGTAAAGCTTCTGAATACCAGTTGAAGAAAAACATCTAGAACAGGCCTGCGCTGTGATTTCTCCCAAGCCAAATGTAGCTTGCTGTATATGATGGCCTACCAGTACCTCCGTAAATCTCCTATTTTTGTTGTCTGTTTGGAACTATGAAAACAGAGAACTTAACCACTCACCACAGCACAATACATGACTGTTGGGCTGTAGCTGACTTAATAGATCACAAATTATGCAGGTCTGTCCAAGACAGATCACACCAGACTAACCTATTTTTTATGTCATCATCTGAGAGACGAATTCTTTTCTGGACAAGTGCAAATGAGCTGATCTGTTTGGAACAGATTTGTGCAACTTCAGACTCATCAAGCAAAACACAGGTCAACTCCCTGGTGGCTGACAGTCCCCCATTTTTGCAGTCCTAGCTAGGCAGGCTGTAAAAAGGCAATATTTATTGAACACCTAGTGGGCCACAATATATGGTTGATAGGCTATGGTTGGTTAGATGGGTCACAATTTACTTGTGCCTTAATTGGTTCTTACCAGGATATTTGTTGCAGCATCACACAAGGTAATGTTTTGTGGTACTGCATAAAAAAGTCATTACTGACATTAGTATAATGTATAGTATAGTATTGTTTAGTAATTTATACATATAGTATAGTATTATAACGTTTATAGGGAAGTTGCATGCTATATAGTATAGAGGAAAGAGTTGAATGAATCAGATGCTATTGTAGGAGAATGGTTGAATTGCATTGCGTCCAAAGAAATGTAGAGAGCCAGGATGCAGAGGGACAGTGAGAGAAGATCAGTGGAGACTATGAAGTTGGAGGCAGTGCAATTTGAAGTCTGGGTGATAGAAAATGACTGGAGGTAAGGAAAGGAAATGACATGGATCTTAGCAGCTGCACATCTAGCCCTTTCCAATCTGCTCACATACTTAGAACTGGCCACCTTGTTTCCTAAATGAAGAGGAACTGAGTTGTGATGTTTGCTGTCAGATTGAAACACCAGCCAACACTAATATGTATTTGCAGATCTGCTGGCTTAGCCCTGGCAGACAGACAGTAGCAGCAAAACAGATTGCCTGCCTGATAAAGTCCATATGCTTGAAATACACCATACATTTGGCTTTTGCTCCTTTAGGAAAGCCTTGGGGAAATGTTAGGCCAGTAATCTAAAGTGTCACAGGCCAAGTCAGCTCTTTCTGGGTGCACAAATTCTACTCTACCTGACTTCTGCTGCCTCCAGAGTTAAAGGTGGATTATTTCATCATCTTGTGAAATGTTACAGAGAAGCAAGATATGGGAGTTTCCTTAGAAACTAGGTTTAAATTCAGTAGTTTTCTTGGTACTGTGGAGGAGTAAGTTCAGACTACTGTATTTAGAAATCTTCTAGGTTTGTCAGTAGAACTTCAATCCTTTTATACAGTTAGCTGATAAAACTTTAAAACGCACACCCACAAGAGGCCTACACCCAGAGATGCTGCTGGTAAAATGATGATTGTTAGAAATCTAGCCCCTTCCAACTATAGCCAGAACTAGCAGTCTTTGGCTCCCATATGTGGTTGGGGACTGCAGCCACTTTGCAGTGCTTCACAGAGCATAGAATTTGTGCATTTTTTCCAAGATGCAATGATGTAGAGTGCTGATGCTTTTATGAAAGAATTCAACACGTCCACAGATACCTCTCAACAGTTACTATGAGCCATGAGAGCTATGCTTCTTGTCAGGGAAGAGTTAGAAGTTTCTAGTTTCTCAGAGGGAGAAAGATTCCCCAAGGGGGGGAGGAGAGCAGTGAATCTAATAGAAGAGAGCAACAGGAACAACAGGGAGGGACAGGATGTTTCCAGGAAAGGCAAGGGTTCAGTTCTAGCTCAGATTCGGAGGAGGGGAGATACAAGCCAGCTCTAGCCAGGAGGTAAGAAAAAAGAGCGGGAAAGCGAAAGGAAGGGCGCCTTCGCCATTTTGAGAGTGGCTGGTCACGGTGAAGCAGAGCTCAGAAGGTATCTGAAGTAAGTGACTCTGAGGAATAATAGTTAAGAGCCGTTTATAAGATTGTTTTGTTAATACACAATAAAACGTTATAAAAGAACAAGAAGCATTTGTGTGGTGATCTGAAGAGGACAACGACCAGTCCTGACAGCTTCTTATGAACATCTCTATCCCACCCTTCAAGATTTGAGATAAAAGATAAATTTCAATTGTTGCGTCCGCAAGCTAAAAGCAGTAGTTCTAAAACAGGAAGCATAGACCACAAACCAAATAGGTGCCATTTAAGAGAGAGTCTCTGGGGGGGGGGGGAGAGAAAAGGATCTTCACCTCATGCCAAAGATAGGCATCAGGCAAGCCTCTTTGGAGAGAGCATTCCAAAGTTGGGGAACTACAGCTGAAAAGACCCTCTCTCCAATAGCCACCTGACAATGGCAAAGGGACTAGGAGGAGGAAAACTTAATGTATGGTCACTCACACGGCTATCATGGTTACAAGCTGTGAAAGAGATTTAAAGGTCAAAACTAGCTCTTTGAACTGACCCTGGAAATAAACCAGGAGACAGTGCAGCTGTCAAAGTACTGGTATGATATGGTCAGAGTTAATGACAGTCCCAATTAGTAATCTGCTTTAAACTAAATGGAGTGCCTGAGACATCTTCCAAGGCAGCCCCATGTAAAGCACATTACATGAGTCTAGTGAAGTCTCCATGTTCAGAGTAAACCTCTAAGTTCCAGGTGGTGGGAGCAAGCAGTAGGTAAAGGCTTCTGTTGACTTGTCTTCCTTGTGGGCATGACACCAGACTGGCCAATCTTAGAAAAGGGAGTCTAGATTAGGTGAACCTAGCAGGACTCCTCATAAATTCTTACGGATTAAGCTCTTAATAAGAAATTACTTTATATAACTATTCTGCAGCTGAGGGTCAAAGTCATTCCTTTTCTACATGAATCTATTTATGTGAATTGGTAACAGACTTGTGTAATTAATACCCTCATTTGGATTCTTGAATATCACGTGTCACAGAGCAAATTAATGCATTACATTCTATACAGGGATGGGGGAGACGAAGACTGCATTTATTGGTGAAATCTACCTAACCCACCCTGTGGTGGGTGGAAATAGGGGTTAGGAATGGGGGGGGAAGGATTTAATTCAGTTCACATTTAAAGACAGTCCTGCCACATTCACATTTTCTATAACAATATGGCAACCGAATATGTCAACCAATATGCTTAGCCATTCTTTGGAATTTGCACTTCTCTAAATTTGCAAGGCACTTCTGCAGCCAAGGAATGCGTGCAAAAATGCATGTGCTAAGACAGAGTGCTCATAAAACGCATTTGAAAACAGCATACAAAAGACATATGTGGGAAAACTGCTTTGTGAAAATGTGTAAATTTGCAAAATTGCATATGAAGGCAGGAATACTAGAAGAAATTTGCACTAAACTGCTGCTGAGTTTTTGTGAACGGAGGTGGAGAACTGAACTTGAGGATGGGGAAATGAGAAATGGGGAGAACCAAAACTGAAAGAAACCCAAAGAAGACAGATTCACCTATCCTTAATTCTGGATCAGCATTCTTCTTCTCTCCTGCTCATCTCCTGTCTCTCTAGTACCTGCACACACACACTCAAGTCCTGCTTCTTCTCCCATGGCTGTTTTTCTCCTACTCTGCACCATGTCCCAGCAGCTGAACATAAGAGCTCTGCTGGATCAGACCAAGGGTCCACACAATTTTTAAACAATAGCCCTTTCTCCAGCTACTACAGTGGTACCTCAGGTTACAGATGCTTCAGGTTACAGACTCTTCAGGTTACAGACTCCGCTAACCCAGAAATAGTACCTCGGGTTAAGAACTTTGCTTCAGGATGAGAACAGAAATCGCACAGCGGCGGCATGGCGACAGCGGGAGGCCCCATTAGCTAAAGTGGTACCTCAGGTTAAGAACCGTTTCAGGTTAAGAACAGACTTCCAGAACAAATTAAGTTCTTAACCCAAGGTACCACTGTAGTATTATTCAGAGGTGTAGCTTTTCTGCTTCAAAAGTTATTTTCCTGATTTAAATAACCTCATTGCATGAATATTGCAAATTTCAAACCATGATTGAGCAAGGTATCCTCTCTCCTTATTCGTCCCCTCTTTTCACCACCACCGCACCCAGGTGCGCCTCCTTTTTTGTGATGAAGGGCAGTATAAATATGCAATAATAAGGAAGATGCAAGCTGGAGTTCCCTCCCACTATCTTCTTAATCCCAGAGCAGATAGACAAGCAGGGTCAGCAATGAGACCTGGATATTGGAGGAGCAAGACAGGAGAAGCTGCGGTTACATATTCTTCTGCAGCTGCTGAGCTGTTAATGAGACAGGCAGGATTTCTAGGTTGTGACCTGGCAGCCTTAGCTGTGGCAGATGCACTTAAACAAGGACATATGCAAATGAGCAATAGCTGGTGATTTTATTCTTCGTCCTGCATAGAATCTGAGCTGCCTTGCACTTGGAAAGCCAGATCAGAATTAAGTAGGCTCCAGGCCCTTTAGTGACTCACACGCTCATCCCTCCAAGGGCTTCTCTTTCCTCATCATCTGGTGCCTGTATACTCATTTTCACATATTTGTTTGTGCATAAATTGTGTAACCTTGGTTTAAGCTGGTAACTGATCCACATTTGTCTGCCTCAATAGGT
Source organism: Podarcis raffonei (assembly GCF_027172205.1). NCBI lineage: Eukaryota > Metazoa > Chordata > Lepidosauria > Squamata > Lacertidae > Podarcis > Podarcis raffonei. The sequence goes on along the minus strand of NC_070610.1, from coordinate 29,584,399 downwards.
TTTCCCTATACTTTTGTGCTTGCACACAATCCATTTAAAATGAAATTGTCTTAATATGGCTTTGGTACACCTCAGCATTTCTCTAAGGTGACTGTTTTAAGATCTCCCACAGCAGTTCAATGTCTCTCTGCTGAAGTTTCCAGACTCCCAGTTTCCACAAAAAAAGCAGAGGTGCACAGGTGTATTATGCCTGTGGAAGTGCAGAAATACCCATTGGTTTATATCCTATTCCATGAGTGTGCTGCCACCTAGCAACAATTGAACGGATTCAGTCTTACAAACATGTGTCTAGAAAATCAGAATACCATCCATGCCAAAGAAAGTAAGAACCCCACTGGGTTCAATAGGAGTTACTCTGAGGTATGGATAAATTTGGGGAGAAGTTAGATTCAGATTGCATTCAAAGGTGAACCTACCTCATTCACATTTTCTGAAGCAGTACACAAACGAAAACATTCACTTCTCTGGTTTTTGCAGTGCCGTTCTCCAGGACTGAACCTGAATAGATAAATATATGGAAATTCTTTTACTACTCTACACATTTTAAAATCACAGTGATAATTTATTTCCATTTTTTTCTACCATGTTTTCAGAGTTAAAATAGGGTATCCCCCCCCCAAAGTTAAATTGTATTGCTTTAATAGGGTTTTTGTGGGGCGGGTTGCATTTGCTATTGGAGAACATCAGTTACTCAAAAAGCATCAGGCATCTAGCTAGAGTCTTATAAGTCAAGTCCAGTCTTTTTATTATGGTCATTTACCAGTGTGTTCTGGGTGGACATTTATCTGTTAGAAAGGAAACATTTCTGGCCCAGGAGTGTTTTTATTAATAATTATAACCCCATATATATATATAACCCCATATAAATGAGATATAATATATATATATCATTTTTTATTATTTCATATAATGCCATCAACATAAAAAGAAACAGTTGTCAACAAGCAATGTTGTTGAGGTAACATAAGTCCTGGGTCTTATAAGAAAACTCCACCTTAAAACTAAGTTGAAAACTAGTCCTGAATTAGCAGGCCTATGTCCCTTTCTTCTTTCTTCTTACTCTCCTCTTAGTTGAAGGTTGGCTAAACCAAATAATTGCTGTTCTCTTTACAGATAAGAAAGTGAGGTTAACACCAGTTGAAGTGCCTGGTTTGTCACAAGGAGGTGGCAGCCTTCACTTTCAGCAATTCCCTTGATTGATTACAATGATATGATCTGTTCAAAATTTTCATTAAGAGAGAGCTTAATCTTGCCCTGTGCAATGCTTTCCATTCCACACTTTATAGCGATACCTTTTGTACTGTGGTGATCTAGTCCATTATATCTGAATTGCCTTAATCTGTGGAAATCCAGGTTTAAAAAGCTGGCAGGGTGAGAAGGGATGGAATGTGAAAAGCCCAGAAGCCTTGTAAAGTACAGTGGTACCTTGGGTTACAAACACTTTGGGTTACAGACTCCGTTAACCTGGAAGTAGTATCTTGGGTTAAGAACTTTACCTCAGGATGAGAACAAAAATCGCACGCTGGCGGCAGCGGGAGGCCCCATTAGCTAAAGTGGTACCTCAGGTTAAGAACAGACCTCCAGAACGAATTAAATTCGTAACAAGAGGTACCACTATACTCTTTTAAGTGACTGAGAATAATCATGGACTAACTTTTGTGAAAAAAGAAGCTTCTCTCTTGGGAATTATACCCAAGCAGTATAGAAATTTATTTATGTATGCAACTACAGCTGCAATAATGTTATTTGCCCAAAAATGGAAAGAAGAAGTAGTCCCGACAAGAGATGAACTGATACATAAATTTATGGATTATGCAGAAATGGCAAAAGTTACCAGAAGAATAAAAAAAATAAAAAATGTTTTATTTTTTAAAAATAGAAATGGTTTATTGCATATTTACAAACAAATTTTAAACAGATAAAGACATTGGCAGGATTACTGTAATAACCTGCAGTTTCAAAAGAATATATAATCAAAATAGATGAATAAACAAATAAATTAAGTTAATTTACACAGGAAACGATAAAATTTAAGGAACCATAGAAAGGGGAGGAAGCAATTCGAGGTTTGAAATGTTAGAACTATTGTTAAACTATTGAAATGTATATAAATGAAAACTATAAATAAAATTATAAAAAAGAGAATGATCATCGGCATCAATTATTATTTTTTAGACCATTAGATCATTGTTATGCATATACTTATGAGGTAGTATTGAGTGATCCGTGACTACCTTGTGGGAGCAAATTTTGTAGTTCGCTATACACTGTGTGGGGAAATCCTTTATTGTCTGCCCTAAATCTTCCAACATCATGAGTCACTGGATATCACTGAGTTTTACTTTGTGTGTGGAGAGAGATAAACTTTTCTGTCTGCTTTCAGCACATAATTTTATATACCATTATAATGTCCCTTCTTGCTCACCTTTTCTGTAAACAAAAAATCTCCAGATGTTGCCATTTTCCTCACAAGAGAATTGTTTTGATAATTTAGGTTTCCCTTTTCTCAACATTTCCCAGCTTTACAGTATCTTTTTTGTGGTCGGATGATGAGGGCCACATTCACACCGTACATATAAAGCACATTGATGCCTCTTTAAACTGTCATGGCTTCCCCCAAAGAATTATGGGAATAATATTTTGTTAAGGCTCCTGAAAGTAGTTTGGAGGCCCCTTTCCCCCTCTCAGAACCACAATTTCCAGAGTTCCCTGTGAAGAGAACTACTCTGAGAACAACAGCTCTGTGAGGGGAAAAGGGGCCCTGAACAAACCACATTTACCAAAATTCTCTGGGGGATGTTTGAAGTAGTATTATGATGCTTTAAATGTGTACTGTGAATGTGGTCTACAGCTGTGCACAATATTCCAAGTGTGGTCACACCTTAGATATTATTGATGTTATATATTATTGTTGATGTTGTTACCTCACATCCTGACATGGGTACTTTATTCACCAAACTACTGTATCCTTACTGGATGAAGTAGCTGTGTTTGCATAACTTTTTCTATGTCAAAAAAAATCCTGTGTTAATTTTTTCTGCCTGTATTTCTCTTCTGTTTTTCTCCATCTCCTCTTTGTACATCCTCCCGCCCCCATTCCCTATTGATTTTCCACAGTGATATACTTTCCTCTTTTTTCCTTCTCAGTGTCCAACGCTGGTCTTTCATTCACACTCTGTCTTTTCTGTCATTGTGTCTCTGGTGGTTGTAAATTATTAGTTACATTTTTTTCAGTTTCAGTTGCCATACATAGTCCCAAAGGCCTAATCTTTCTCTGACATTTCCTATCATCATTTTTCTTTGTATGCATGTTTGGGCATATACAGTCCAGAAATATGTACAGCTAAACCATTCACTTCAGTGGACTTATTCACAATTACTCTTGTGTTTGCCCTCGAACTTGCGGGCTGTGTTCAGTTTTCACTTGCTATACCCGTTTTTTCCCATTGTGCCACACTGGAACTCACTGCTGTCTCTTTCCCTCTGCTTCATTTTGCACCCAGCACGTACACACACAGTATACCCACTTTACTAATGCAAGGAGTGATATATTCAGCTTCAGAAGGTCCGCAACCTAATTTTAGTGCCAATTCTCAGTTCTGGAACAGGTGAAATAATAATGAGAAAGCACCTTTGATGTGTATATGAGGATACTGCATTTCCTCATTGGCATTGCTGAGTAACCCTCTTCCATACATCTGGGGCTGTAGGAAGAGCTTTCAAGATCTCACTTCTAAAAATTAACTATTACCGCTAAACATTTTGAATATATTTATTTGAATATACATGCTTTAAAAACATTGTGGAATGCTCTCCAGCAATTGCATGTGTTAAATTCTCCACAAATTTGCCCACTTCTGAGCAAACACTCTTGGCTGATCACAAGCCAGCAAATGGCTGCTATTGTTTTCTTTTGCATGCTTCTGGTAACTGGTCCTCAGTATTAAAAAGGCAAATCGTGTACTTTTTCCTTGTTGTCTTTGCCCACTTGGGCAATGAGTCACGAAGTTGTTACTCACTTGAATCTGCTCTGCATTTTATAATTTTGAAGGGAAACTGTTTCTTGTGTTTATCCTTTGATAGGCATTCTGATGACTGTAAAGCAAAACATTTCGCATGGTAGTACAAAGATGCTTTTATGTATCTGTAAACATTTGCACTGTGTTTCATGTATATACACATATTGACTCAAACTGCTTTGGGATGCTGCTGTGCATTCTTGCGGCGGGGGAATGTGTAGTTCTGCACTAGATCCATCAAACACCTGCTTTTTCTTCTTGTCTCCCATCTCCACAGTGCACACTCCTGTTCTGTTTATCCCATAGGTCTTTGGAGGTTCAGTTCTCATCCTAACCACTATGCACATCTAAAATAACTTAAGCATAGTTATGGGTGGCCAGACTTTAGATTTGTATAATAATAATAATAATAATAATAATAATAATAATAATAATAAAATAAATAAATAAATAAATAAATAAATAAATAAATAAATATAATAATAATAATAATAATAATAATAATAATAATAATAATAATAATAAAAAATAATAATTTATTTGTACACCACCCACCTGGTTGGATTGCCCCAGCCACTCTGGGTGGCTTCCAGATTATACAAAACATTAAACACCTCAAGATCTCCAACCAGAGCCAGGTACAAAAGACACACAGTGCTAAAGTTCTGCGTATAGGAAGTTCCTTCTGTCAGGGACCAGAACCCTCTTCAGGTGATAAAGCAGAAGACTTCAAAACAGAAGGACATGAAGGGCTCACTTCAGAAGTAGAGCTAGCCAAAGACATTTCAGCACCTGAGGTGAGCTACAAAATGGCACCTTCACCAGGAAAGAAGGGGTGAGTGAAGATCAACATCAAGAACAATGGGGGAATCAAGCTGTATCCATCAGCCAAACAGGGAAGCTGCTTTTGGTGATTCCTCCTTCACCCTGCAGCACTCCATGGACTCAGCTACATTGGTAAAGTAACAGCGTTTTGAACGTGCTATAAACATGCAACACCAGATGGCACCAGAGAGCAGGGATTTTTAAAACATGATTTTCCATAGAGATTTTTTTCTTTTGTTGTAACAATCTAATTCCTGACTTATTTATAGTATTCCCCCGCCCCCCCCCCATGTTTAGATCCACCACTTGTCTCCCAAATCTATGCTGGATGGTTCCCCAACCCCCTGGAGCAAATTTAATGGGAGTGTGTGAGGCTGCAGTGAAGAGGGGGGAAATCACTGAAAATAGCTGAGCATTACCATTAGACACAATCCAAGGGAAACAACAGAGTAAGGGAGGAAAATGGAGGATTATGCAATGATTTCAGCTGCATATAATGCAGTTTCGTAGTGGATTGGGAATAGGGGACTGTGGCAAAAAAGGGGGGGGAACTTCATAGAAAGAATGATGACTCTTTTTTAACTCTAACCTTCCCTTGGTGAGTGATGTTGATGTGCTTGACTGCTTACTGCACAGCTGTTCATTTCAAAAGATTCCATGTGTTAACTGGATTGGTATGGATTTTATGTTATATTATTTTTGTTAGATCGCAAAACTGTCTTGAAGACTTGGCTTAGGGCAGAACGAGAGGGTGATGTGTTAAATTAAAATAAACATATTTTCAGGGATGTGGAAGTTTGGTTTGGTCCCCATATACCTTAGTGACTCTCCCCGTATCCTACTCTGAACTCTGTGTACTATAGCCAAGAGCAGCTTCTGAATATTATCCTGAGTGTGGCAGACGGACTGGGCACTCAAAAGGCATTCTGGGTGCCTGCTTACCCCTGAAATTATGTAAGATATTTTTATTTGGCTGCATAGTCAGAGACTGGGGACAGATGTGTTTATTTTAGTCTGTTTCTCATATATGCTGTTTTTAGAACTTGTTTCAGAATTTGACTTCAATGCCTTGGTGGTTTCAGCTGATTTATGGAATGAATTTGCTAAACCCTTTTACCTAATAATAGATTCTTTGTTGTTTCATGCAGCCCTCCATTAATTGCCTATGTAATGTTCTAGTGTGGGGATACTGGTTAGACAGGCTATGTTGGGGTGGTGCAAATATGACTGGATCTCCTGGGTGGGATGAAATGCTTCTCCCCAGCTCCCAGCCAACCTTGCAAGTCTGCAGGCTAAAAGCCCAAGGCAGCCTGTCTCCTTTATGTTCCAAACCACAAGAGCTTGAGTGAGACAGGTGCAGAGAAGGTGGGCCTTATATGGCCAAGTGCATAGAGGGAGCCTGTCACTGGCATGAAGATGGGACTCAAAGTGTAAGACTCCGTGGAACCACAGAGCAAAGTGTACAGCTGAGTGAAAGGAGATACCCCAGCTTCATCCTTAGAGAGCTGTCCCTGTCAGAGCCTCTAGCTCATTAACGATGTGTTAATCACCGTTCAGCAGCAGAGATTCAAAAAATGAATCATCGCTGCTTATCTTTTAAAGCTGGGATATTAACGTACAGCAACTTTCTGATCATTCCTTGGGGTGAATTTTGACAACTCTATTTCTGCTGTTTTAGTGCAGATGTTGCAAATGCTTGAGTGTGGCAGGGCTGGGAATGGAGCAAGAAGGCAAGGGAGGTAATAAGAAAGTGTGAGTGGCAGGCTAAACCAAAGCATTCCATGTTTGTACTGTCTAACAAACTAACAGATGGATTGCGGAGTATGCTTTTGTGGACCAGAGACTACTTTGACAGATGGGCCCCACGACCAGGAAAGCTTATGCTACAATATATTTCTTAAGGCTGCAATCCTATGCATACTTCCCTGGGAATGAATCCCATCAAAGTCAACAGGGCTGATACCTGGGTATACAGGACTGCATTGTTAGTTTTTCAACTGCCATGAGACTCTTTTTTAGCTGCATGGCTAACCTGCTAGAACACTACTGGCAAATAGACATATTTTAATCAATCTGATCCAGTTTCCACCCAGTGCTTTCCTTTACATTGTCAAGAGTAAAAAAAGAAGATACTGGGAAGTGGGGAGGATGGGAAATTTCTGTCAATTATCATTTGTGGGTAGCATTCTGTGTCTGCAGTAATTTCCACTGACAAAGTACAGAAAGAGCATGGGGGCCGAAGTTCATGGTATGGATGGTGCACAGTAGCCATTCATTTTAGTGAAGCTTACACAGGAGAAGTCCCTGGTGGATTGTGCCCTTTGTGTTTTTACAGGTTTATCATGTGTTGCATAATACAAGTGCTCTAGTGATCCTGGCTAAAAAGAAAGAGTGTCCTGAAATAGACCTGTATCACTTTCAGACTGACCTTTTCATGCCACAGTTAAGAGCTCTCTCGCTAAGCTACCTCTCTGATCAAATCTCACTGGGCAACAGTTTTGCTGGTCTAATCTTTCTATGGTTGTTTAATATACAGTTTGTTACACACACACACACACACACACAGAGAGAGAGAGAGAGAGAGAGAGAGAGAGAGAGAGAGAGAGAGAGAGAGAGTGTAACAGACTGGCAGTCTTAGATACCTTGACTTGGGACTAGGCCATCTTGTTTTTACTAGGACGCTTTAGAATTGTAGTTGTACTAAAAAGTTTATAAACTCTATTTGCTGTTGCAGCAGACATTTCTGGGAGAATTGCTATGCCCCAAAAGTTAATCAACCACAATCCTTTCCAGTTATTTATGTGCTGACAATATAGTGGTAACTGTTTTGATTGTACACCCCATTAGGCCCCACCCCCTAAACTTATGCATGTGCACTGGACTTTATAAAAAGACCTCCTCACTATTGTTACTATGTATAACTATAGCTCGCCAGAGCAGCTTCGTCACGCTGGCCACGTGACCCGGAAGTGTCTTCGGACAGCGCTGGCCCCCGGCCTCTTAAGCGAGATGGGCGCGCAACCCCAGAGTCGGACACGACTGGCCCGTACGGGCAGGGGTACCTTTACCTTTATAACTATACAGGTGGGGGGACTATTTGTGTGTTTGAGAACCCTGCTTTTCCAGAGTTCTTGAAAGCACGGAGGGGAACTCTCCACGTGTACAGTTGGACATGCAGGGATCATACATGTGCATGAATCAGGGATGGACCATATCTCCAATACGGAGTACTGTATGATAATATACTGGATAACATACAGGGGGGGGGCGTCATCCTTTTTGGGCCAGTGGTATATTTCAAATTTTGAGAGTGTGTTGTGAGTGCACAAACTTCCTTATGCTTACCATGGGAAATTGGCTAAGTCCTGCTGGGCCTAACTATGTAGATCACACAATTGATTTTACACATATACACACACGTTCTGGGCCAGCAGTCAGACTCCTCTGCTAGAGTTAATAAGTCAGGAGGGACAGGTGTCAAGAGGGCATGTGGATAGATCTGTTGCCACCAGCACCTTGTTAATGTCAGCTGAATGTATAAGCTGGAACTGATCCCATAACACAGGAGTGTCAAACTCAAATTCATCGGGGGCCGCATCAGCAGTTTGGTCACCCTCAAAGGGCCGGTTGTATCTATAGGACTCAATATGCGCTCAATATAAAAACAAGTGGAGGTTTCCTGAATGCATGTAAAGTGGAGGTTTCCTGTGTAGAACGGCCGGCGCTGCTAGAGGGCAGACGTTCTCTAGCTTGTAGGCTGCCGCGCATGCGCTGAAGAGGCGGCTTTCTTGTGTCAAAAAAAAGAAAGAAGCGAGAATAAAAGGTGAAGGCTGGCGGCCGGTGGCAGCTACACGGGCCACATGACGAGGTCTGGCGGGCCGAATTCGGCCCGCGGACCTTGTGTTTGACACCCGTGCCATAACACATCATTGATTCTGGCACTAGCTACTTCAGTCCGAGCTGCAGCCACTGCAGAATCAAGATCAGTCCGAAGCTGAGTGCCTTTATCTTCAAAGCCAGTTGATCTCAAATGCTCAAGAGGGCCCTCCCCCACAGTGGAGCAGGACCACTTCAAGACATTTTAGTGCCTGAGGCAAACCACAAAATGGCGCCCCACCCTCCCTGCCAGGGAAGGGGTGAGTGAAGATCTACATCAGGAACTAGGGGGGAGTAAATATATTTATTGGGTTTTGCTGCCTCTGTAGATCCTGCTGTCTGACGTGGTCACCTTACTTTGCCTCAGGGTTAGGCCTTCTGGCGGTTCCCTCACTGCGAGAAGTGAGGTTACACGGAATGAGGCAGAGTGCCTTCTCACTGGTGGCACTCACCCTGTGGAACACCCTCCCATCAGATGTCAAGGAAATAAACAACTATCTGACTTTTAGAAGACATCTGAAGGCAGCTCTGTTTAGGGAAGTTTTTAATGTTTTATTTTGTTTTTAATCTGTTGGGAGCCACCTAGAGTAGCTGGGGAAACCCAACCAAATAGGTGGGGTATAAATAATAAATTATTATTATTATAAGGGACTCAGCTATATAGCTGCAAATAAAACATTTTAAGTGTTGTAAAGTGTAATATACAAATATGACACTAGATGGCGAAAGTGAGCTATGGAAAATTCAATGTATTTTTTTTCAAAACACTTTTTTTAAAAAAGCATCATCACAGTGTTTTTTATATGTGTGTAGATTCCACCAAGATGTCAGGGCATCGTGATTACATCTAAACAGGATATTTGATAGCCTTGTTTGCCACTTGACAATATTTGACAGGTTTAATTTTGTTTACTTTTTAAAAAAAAGTATCATAGTAATACTTGTTTTGGGGGTTTGTTACTTTTACATTTCCTTTCTAATGGGCCATCCGGCAATTGTTTTTGAAGGCTAAATGGCTACTTGAAGTCTGCACTTTTTGAATACGGATGTCTTGGCTGATCTATGTAAGTCATATTCATGGCACTAATTTTAAGAAAACTGAGCTTAGAATAACTAGAATAATTGTGCATAATACTAAATCAATATTTATGCATCGCAAAGAAAAAGAAAGCTTTTACCAAGCAGTACTGCATTATTCAGGAATTTCTTAAGATACCTTTCCCCCATTAATTTCTCTCTCATCCCCCCTCCCTGTGTTTCATACACAGATGCCAGCATAATATAAATCAAGATGTCATTCCTTCAAAAGACCAAGAAGCAACATTTTGTTATTCCAAAATTAATCTCTTTCCCTGGGAACTCTCCTGAACATGGCAGTGTTTTTATTTCCATTTTCTTTTCGTGTAGCTGCCTGTCAGAATGTTAGTGTACATTTCCATTTGCAGTCTTAAGTTTTGGCATGCTTCTCTTTGCCTGTTGCCCATTTCCAAACCTTATTTGTACTGCCTATTTTCTCTCATGCTCTTTTCTCATAAAGATGCATTTGTGATGTTCCCCAACAATGAAAAATAGTTGCACATGATGCAAGGCCTTGTGGTGGGACAGCATGTGTCTGTTGACCTTAGCCTAGCACCTTCTGTGCACAAGCAGCTTTTGTATTATGGGAATGTTGTGTGCAATCACATGTTAAGTGAATTGCAGTCCTCTCGCTTGCACTTTGCCAGCGATGATGGGGAACCTGCAGCTTTAGAAATGTTGCTTTCTAACTCCCATCATCTCTTACTATTGGATGTGGATGCTGGGCCTGATGGGAACTGGAGCCCAACAATGTCTGGCAGCGCACAGGTTCTCATGCGTATTCTGTGAGACTGCTCAAACTTAATCACTGGTTTATAAAGGTAAAGGTAAAGGGACCCCTGACCATTAGGTCCAGCCGTGACCGACTCTGGGGTTGCAGCTGTCATCTCGCTTTATTGGCCGAGGGAGCCAGTGTTCAGCTTCCGGGCCATGTGGCCAGCATGACTAAGCCGCTTCTGGCGAACCAGAGCAGCGCACAGAAACGCCGTTTACCTTCCCGCCGGAGCGGTACCTATTTATCTACTTGCACTTTGACATGCTTTCGAACTGCTAGGTTGGCAGGAGCTGGGACAGAGCAACGGGAGCTCACCCCGTTTTAGGGATTCGAACCGCCAACCTTCAGATCGGCAAGCCCCAGGCTCTGTGGTTTAACCCACAGCGTCACCCGCGTCCCAATCACTGGTTTATAGTAGCAAGTAATTTACCAAAGCAAAGGGTAAAGGCAGGTTCGCATCTGCATCTGCATTACAAGGATTCTATTAACCAGGTTATTCAACACTGGATGACTCATAGCTGAATAGAAGAACAGTCTCCATGGAAAAGCACAGTATCTGTTTTTTATTTGTCATTGGTCAGTCTCTCAGCCATGTCACTGCTTGCAGTTATCAAATGATTAACTTGCATATGGGAACCAGTTGTGTGTAGTGCGGGAAGCTGCAGTGGCTCTCCCACAATGTACAGAGGGATATGACTTTTCCAAACTGTAATTGCTGAAGACTGAGCCTCTTTAGCCCTGCCTCCATTTCCTTTGTCCTTTTCTGTTTTCCCTCTGCGGAATTTTATAGCGTGAGCTCCTTGGGGCAAAGACTTGCCCTCTTGTACACTGTAAAAGCAGGTTTTGGCAACACACAGGAGAGAAAAAACTTGATAAACACAGAGGAGGCTTTTTGGTTCTTCCCCCATCACCAGCTCATTAGCACTTCTTCTTCCATTGTGCTTTACAGGGGCGGGGGGGGGGAGCCTTTTCCAACCCAAGGGTTGCATTTCTTCATGGAGAACCTTCCGGGGCCCAATTCCAGGGGTAAAGTAAAGGTAAAGGGACCCCTGACCATTAGGTCCAATCGTGACCGACTCTGGGGTTGCGGCACTCATCTCGCTTTATTGGCCAAGGGAGCCAGCGTACAGCTTCCAGGTCATGTGGCCAGCATGACTAAGCCACTTCTGGCGAATCAGAGCAGTGCACGGAAACGCTGTTTACCTTCCCACCGGAGCGGTACCTATTTGTCTACTTGCACTTTGACGTGCTTTTGAACTGCTAGGTGGGCAGGAGCTAGGACTGAGCAACAGGAGCTCACCCCGTTGAGGGGATTCGAACCGCCGACCTTCTGATCGGCAAGTCCTAGGCTCTGTGGTTTAACCCACAGCGCCACCCGCGTCCCTAATTCCAGGGGTAGACAGGGTCAAAGTCAAGAGTGGTCAGCACAATGGATGTCCCTACATCCCAGCTACCCAAAAGCCTGAGACATTTTCACTCACCCCCGCCCCCATCATTTCATTTTCTATCAAAGAAAGCAAAAGACATTGTCATTCCAGTTGGAGATAGTGCCTGAGGAGGGCACAGAGCAGGGCTGCTGAGAGGTGTGGCCTGGGAAGTGGGCACAACAAAGGAGAGACCAAAGAGTGGAATAGAGAGTCCCAGAAGGCTGCATTTGCCCCTGGGCTTGAGGTTCCCCACCCCTGCTTCATAAGAGGGCAAGTCTCTGTCCCAAGGAGCTTACATTTTAAATTCCACAGAGGGAAAGCAGAAAAGGAGGAAGGTAACGGAGGCAGGGCGAAGAAAATGTTGTCTCTAAGTTACTGGAGCATAGTTGCTATGCCATGTAAAGGGCTATGCAAAACACCTCAAAGCCAGACACTTTGGGAACAGCGTCCAAATTCCATCCTTTTGACATGAATCTTAGCTCAATGGCTTAATTATGCAACCGTAGTTTTGTGTTCCAGCCTGTTACAAAAGGAAGGAATTTTGATTGCATGGCTCAAGGGCAGGTCACAAGCCTTCCACTGTGAGTCTGAGCCTTCAGTTACTGCAAAGCAAGCGTACGAGGCCATACCATACAGAGCTAATTTTGATGAAAAAAGATGACCAGGTGAGATTTGTTTTCCAGTTTTAGGTATGTTATTCACAAGTGCTGGGTTTCATTTAACCAATAGATGTTATAACTTTTAAACTCTGTCCTTCAGACTTTTACTTACAGTTTACTGCCAGCTCATTGATTCTAAGCACCTTTATTTGGAAATTCTGTGGAATTTGACTTGACTTACTGTGCCACATCTGCTGAAAGAAAGAAAGTCATTTAGTTTTCGATTTACTAGCCTGCTGCTACCTCCTGAAGTATTTCCCTATGTTAACACGTACCCTCAAGTATGCTGGAGTAACCTGGTTGTTGCTGTGGCTCCCAGGAGTGCAGCCAGACCAACTTGTAAAATTTGTTTACTTTGAAAGCAGCTGCATGGGGTCTGAAGACTGCCTCAGTGGGAGAGCTGTGAAGCTGGTTGATATTGGCAGAGTTGCCCTTTGAGGTACTTGGGCCCCAAGCCATTTACAGCTTTGTAGGCTAGTATTAACACCTCAAATTGTACTTGGTAGCTCACCGGCAGCCAGTGCAAAACTTCCAAGACTGATGATGGCATGGTCCCATCTCACCAATCCAGCAGCTGCATTCTGTGCTAGCTGCAACCTCTTGAGTTCTGTCAGTTCTCCAGCCAACAGGAATGTTGTGTTTTAAGTCTCTTGTTTCCCCCCTAATTTAACTGTATTCAAACTGCTTTTCTTTTGTCTAAATAATATTCCTGTTCATGCACTAATATTTATATAATGTCTAAAGCAGGAGTAGGAATCCTTAGGAACAGAGGCCAGATATGACCCTCTGTCAATGACCAGGGGTTGGATCCTTCATGGCTGGATCATAGCACTGTGGATCATAGCACTGGATCATAGCACTGGATCATAGCACTGGATCATAGCACTTCATGGCACTGTGATCCACTGACTGTGGACTACACTGTACAAGACCCTCGGAGACCTAAGCTTCCCCTGCTCCATCGCAAGAGGTTACTAGAGAAGGCTGGGTCCTTTTAAGCCAAACAGCATCTTGCAGTACAGGTGGTGCTAATAATCAGGCTGTAACTGACTCTATCACTATGTAAGTGTTCGGTTTCAGCTTGTTCTTTGCTGGAGCAAATTTAGAGCTCTGTGTTTTGCAGCAGCAACACTGCCTTGCCCTGCCCTACATCCTGGCTGAATTTCGCCTTAGACTGCAGAGGACAACATCTTCTAGGCTTCTCTTTCTGGCCCTTGGAAGTCTTCCCAGGCCACACTCCTTGATCACCGCCATCACTGGCCACACTCTGTAACTCAAATATATCTGCCTGGCTGATAAGTGTCCTTGAGCTCTGACAATGCCTCATGTGGGTCTGGGTGGAGAATAGAGGGCTGTGTGTAGAAACTGGCCTACTGTATACAAAGGTAAAATTTACATATGTTGCTCCGCCCATTTTTGCCTCTGGCCCCACCCACTACTTGTGTGTGATCATCATAAGGTTGTCCAGAAGGGAGTGTGACCCTCAGGCTGAAAAAAGCTTCCTCAAACCTGATCTAAAGCATTTCCATCAGCGTCAACATGTTTTGGTATCAATGTGCTACATTTAACCTTCTGTCAGGAGTGAGTCGGCACTAAATCACACTGTTCAAAGTTAGATTTAACTCTTTATTAGCAAGAACACGATCTGCACAGACTTGGTGGAGTGTCGGGCCTAATGAGCACAGCAGCTCATTCCTAGTAGGTCTTGCCCCATGGATCAGTTGCCGAGACTGAAACTGTAAGTTCCCTCGTCTTCAGGGTTGTTTCCAAGCAATCAGAGACTGTGCCTGTGTGAACCCAACCTCTCCTCTGCTCTGTTCATGCCTCTTCTGGTTCCAGGAGACAAGGGGTGGGGAGGGGAACTTGTCACAACAGGAGGGAGAGACACTTGTGACTCTGCACCAGCCTGACTCATCTCTTTCTCTCTTGGCCCCCCTCTTCCCACTCTCCTGCTTCAGCTTCTGCCTCTAATTCTGAACTTCTCTCTGACACAGGCTCTCCCAGTTCACTAAGTCCTGTTACTTCTTGACCTTCCAACACCACCTCCTCCTCGCAGTCTTCTCCCTATGACCACTCATCGTTTTCGCACCACCACCAACCCAGGCTCTGAGCCTTCTTCCCTTGGGGGCTCCCAAGTTGGTTCCTCCCACCATTCATCTGCATCCAACCAGTCCCTGACACCTAGAAGTTTTTGATAAGCACATAGGACTTTGCTCACTGATACATATCTCATTATGACATCACATAGCATGATATCATGCCAGCATTTCAACAGTATAATGGTGTAGTTTATAATGATTAAAGTGTCATTTTCCAGATCAGTCGAGTATAATATTCTAAGACTGAACATGTTTCTAAGAGCACTTCAAAGTGTTTTCAAATCTACAGACAGTTTTCACAGTATCCGGTGTTCAGCTGTAGGCTGGGTCAGATTGACTTGAGATGCCATGGATATATATTTTTTTCTGGAAGTATTCCAGAACACTCTTAAAAATATCTAATCTCTAGCTGGGTTATGGTGACATGCTGCCCAGGATCTGAGAGGTTAGCTGGGGGCATCTAGTCCAACCTCTGCCCAAAGGCAGGCTCACCCAATACAATAGCTGCCCAGCAACCTAAGCAACTGCAGTTCAGATTAAGGTTGTCACAAGCAGGAAACTGAACAACTATTAAATAGCTTAAGGTGATTTAAGCAGGAGATCCAAGCCACATCTTGCAGAGAAAGGCAAGAAGACACCAACTCCACATCTCCCAATGTTACTAGACAATTTGCAGGGGGAGGAGTTAGAGAAAGAATCCTTTCCTGGTCCTATATAGAATTATCATGGAAACCTATTTATAAAAAGTCACAGTATTGTCATTCTCAGTCATTTCAGAAAATCTTGATGCTCAGACATTCATGATTGTCCCATCAGCTACTATACTGGTGGTCTTTACTTGTGACATTGAAATTCTCATTTTCATGTGACCCGAATGATAAAGTACAGCACTGTGTAACTTACTGGAATGATGCAAATGAAGAAGACTTCACTTCCTTTATTATTATTTTTCCCTGGTGCATAATTCATCCATCTGTTGAGGTACACACATTTATGCGTGTCAGAAAATGAAGTGGAAAAAGCAGGGCTGGTTCAAAGAAGCGTATTCTGTGCATTTTCTCCAACCTCAAAAGTGTTGACAACTTAGAAGAAGAAAACTGGGGATGTCAGGAAAACTGGGGGTGTCAGGAAAACTGTTTAGCCATGCAACTGAAAATTGCACACCCAGCGCTAGCTCAGCAAATCCACTCCAGTGTTGGTCTTGCTGACCTTGACCATACCATGGGGGTTATTGATTCACACAGAGACATTTCACTTCAGTATTTCTCTAGCAAGCAAGAGATGGCAAGGCTAATGTGCAAAAGGAGAATTCCTTTTCTGTCAGAGGTGCCATTTCAGATTTCCAGGAGGTGCAAAGTGACCCATTCTCAGATAAACTCCAAGAGTGCAAGCCTATGTGCGTTTAAACTGAATTTAATTGGGTTTACTTCTAAGTAGCAGGCCTGGCCCATAATGCACTCATTTGGGAATTAGTCCCATTGGCTTTTAAGTGGGATTTACTTCGGAACAGGATTTGACTGCAGATTGCATAATAATAAACAAATAACAATGCAGTGTGTTTTATAAGCATCTGCTATGGCTACTCTTTATACTTCCTAATACAGTTGTACCTTGGTTTTCGAACAGCTTAGTTCTCGGTTTGGCTCCCAAACGCTGCAAACCCGGAAGTGACTGTTCCGGTTTGCAATCTATTTTTGGAAGCTGAATGTCTTATGGGGCTTCCGTGGCTTCTGATTGGCTGCAGGAGCTTCCTACAGCCAATCAGTAGCCGTGCTTTGGTTTCCGAACTTTTTGGTAGTCGAATGGACTTCCAGAATGGATTCTGTTTGACTTCCAAGGTACGACTGCAACTCTTGCATTATTGTAAGCACAGGACAAATATTTGCTGTTTTTACAGGGGATAAATGCTTTTGTGTTCAACACCTAGAGCACATAACTCAATTTAACAGATTGTTGTTATAAGCCTTATAACAACTATCATTAACTAGAAACATAAGTGATATGGGATGGAGGGGGCGTTGTCTGTCCCCTGCTTTCTGTGACTAATATTTGGGTTTGCTCATATGTTGTGGGGCGGGACAGCATTACCAGGGGTTACCATGGACACATGTAGAAAAATGTGGTACCAATCAGTTTATAACCATGCTGGAGTGGATTAGCATGCATCTGTAGCAAGAAAAAACCTGCCGTTTTAAGTGCATGGTGCCATGCCCATTTACAAAGACACATTTGTTGTGGTTTTGTAGTAAACCAAAGTTCTTCACGGAATAGGAGCTGGGAAGATTCAGGTAGAAATTGTGTTTCTAACTCTAGTATGACAATGGCTGCAATCCTTCAGCCCCTAACTTGGAAGTAAGCCACATAGAGCCCATTGAAGCTTACCTCTGATGGACATGCATGTGATTGCACTGCAAGGCTGCAATCCTATAAAAATGTTATTGGGGGAAGGTGTACTGAGCATAGTGGAATTTAGCTTTGAATAAGCACCCACAGGCTTCTTATAACATTTTATTTTAGAGTGAGGGCTGAGATTAGTTTCCTCCTGTTTTAATATTCCGGGCATTGACCTTGGCCTGTTCTCTTGGCAATCAGTTTGTTACAGTTTAATTTAGACAGGGGAAAATAGGGTTGTATTAGCAGTAATGGGGAAGGGTAGGGAGGAATGACAACCATAAGAGTGTCAGCAAAAACGGGATGCATTGTGTTGTAAATGGAGGCTTTCGAGGCTTGAAGCTCTCAAATGAATTTGCTCTGACAGCTATTCCATTTGACAGCATGCACAGTGCAACCACACATACACAGAGGCAACATTTCACTTCACTGATGTATTCATAGATAAGAATGATCTACTTATGAGTGCAGTTCTTATGGCATCTTAGATGAAATACTGTCTAGTGTTTTAAATGAATTTATAGACAAGGATTGGGTCCCAATAGATGTCAAGACGGATAACTTATTCAGAAGTGTGGCTCTATCTGTTGTTCTTAATAATACACAAAATGATTCACCATTAGAAATTGTACTGTTTTGTGGCTTTGTGCTGGTTTCAGCAACGTTTAACTTACGTAACAGAAGTATTGTTGGTTTAGTTGGTTTTAATATACTGTTATATTTTGTATGCATCTTTTTGCAAAACACTTTGGGAAGGTTTCTGATTTTTTTACTGCTAAATAAAACAAATTTATATAAATAGATAAATAGAAAGCATTGAGACTTTATCAGAATTAGACAAAATGCTCTCCCTCCATGCTCCTATTGGAAACATTTTGAGAGCTTGTGGGGTGTTATAATGGATTGAAGTGATTTTTTTTTTTAATGTAGCGGACAGATGAAGAATTGGAAGTTCTTCTTGAAGAAACCAGAGGCCTTTCTCTTGGGCATGGCCGGCCAAGTGGTGCCAAAGAAGGACAGAACTTTTTTTATGTATGCTACAACAGCAGCAAGAATACTCATCGCAAAGTATTGGAAGACGCAAGATCTACCCACTCTGGAAGAATGGCAGATGAAACTGATCGACTGTATGGGATTGGCAGAAATGACTAGCAGAATCCGTGACCAGGGAGAAGAGTCGGCAGAAGAAGATTGGAAAAAATTTAAGGACTATTTACAGAAATATTGTAAAATTAAGGAATGTTGAATGATGTTGGATTGAAATTGAGTGGTTTCTAGCTGTAATGATATAAGGGAATATGGAAGAAAAAAAGGATAGAAAATAAGGTGATATTATAAGCTGTAATGCTTTAAGCTAAGGATTTGCTGAACAAATAATTTGAAAGGGAATACAAGAAGGGGAGGTACGAGGAGGTCAGAGAAATATGTTATTGAAAAGTTTGTATTATGAACTATATGTCTTTTTTAATCTTTTTGTTTTTTGTTCGTATAAAAAATTGAAAATCTTAATAAATATCTTTTTTTAAAAAAATATAAAAAAGATGAAGAATTGGAAGTTCTTTACTTTATGACTCTTATTTTTCTATCTTTCTCTTTAACCTCTTTTCTGTTCTTTATATTTCTTTCTCTCCCCCCTTCTTTATTCCCCACCTTCTGTGTTTTTATTGTATCTATCGAAAAGTCTTGGTTTGGTTAAAAAATGGGAAAATATATCAAGTTTTGTATATACTTTTTCTAGAACCCTTAATAAAATTTATTTTTTAAAAGGAAACATTTTAAGAGCTTAGATAGCTGCCACTCATTTGTATAGTACACTTGAAGTAGTTAGTGGCTGTATAACAGCTGTTGCTTTTTGTGATGCTCTTCATGTGGTTTGAATGTAGTAGTTCATGTTATACAGTTATGTAGATGTTCCTTGGATTTTTAAAATTGTTGCATTTCCACCCCAACTTTCCTCCAGGGAGCTCAAGGTGGCATACACTGTTTTCCCATCTCTCCATTTTGCCGTTACAACAACCATGTAACATAGGTTAGGCTAAGAGGCAGTGACTGGCCCAAGGTCTCCAAGATCCTAGGGGAACACTCATCTAAACCATTGCAGCACACTGGCTCTCAAGGATACCTTGAGTAGGATCAAATTAAAGGAGTTAAGACTTTATTCTAAGGCCACTAACTTATTTTTACTCCTGAGTGCTGGCACCTTCTAGCTTTGGACCTGGCCACCTTTGCCTCCCAGTCTCTTTGCCCAGCCACCATTTTGTTTTCAAATTAACAACATACAATACAGTGGGCTTTTTAGAGCTAAAGTGCTGCAGTATAGGTGTGTGTGTGTGTGTGTGTGTGTGTGTGTGTGTGTAAAAGACACAGAAAGATTGAACATTTGGTCCCTTGTTGAGAGACTACTGTTTTTAAGCTCCTGGCTGTCTGAAATATCCTATCTCATTTCTGAAAAGGGCACCGTGCAAAGGCTTATGCAAACTGACCACATCAGATTATGGGGCAGAAGGGGTATTTTATCAGTTTCTCCCAGCCATTGGGACCACATTTGCTGGGGATGATGGTGGTTGTAGTCTAAAAGAAAGAAAGAAAGAAAGAAAGAAAGAAAGAAAGAAAGAAAGAAAGAAAGAAAGAAAGTTGCACCTGGTAGGGGAAGGTTGAGGTAAAGAAATCGCTCTCAACAAACTTCATCTGTGGATTATATTTGTGTTGCTACAGTTCTTAAGTATTAGCCCTTCTTCTGGTGAAATTAATGCCAAACTTCCATTCAGTATGACTCTGAACATGGAATTTATTTGGCCTGAAGAATTACTGCTTGTAAAATCGTACCTTAGAAGTCGAACGAAATCTGTTCTGGAAGTCCATTCAACTTCCAAAACATTTGGAAACCAAAGCACGGCTTCTGATCGGCTGCAGAAAGCTCCTGCAGCAAATTGGAAGCCGCAGAAGCCGTGCTGGACGTTTGGCTTCCGAAAATTGTTTGAAAACCGGAACGCTCACTTCTGGGTTTCAATTGTTCTGGAGCAAAGGTGTTCAAGATCCAAGGTACGACTGTATTCACAAAATCCTCAGGTTTGTTTGGGGTGTGTGTGTGTGCACGCTAGCATGCTTAAATTCTGTGCAAAGTTAAGGTTGCCATCTAGTGGTTCTAGATTAGAACAGTGGGCTGCAAATTCCTTTGTACCAAGAGCTCAAGGGACAACAAGGAGATGAGATGAGATGAAATGAAATGAAATGAAATACAGCGCAGCAAAGGTGCTTACCTCTGCAGACCCAGAGTTAGTGAGTTCCAGGCAGAATGCAGATTGAGTTTGTTTTCCCTGTCAATACAGGCTTCTTTATTCCTGAGCTTCAACATTTGTTTGGAGCATAGATCATGCTCTCAAGGCTGCTTCTGTGCATGGGGCTTTTTATATCTGCTCCAGAGGATCTGCACAATTTAGCCCCAAATAAACATGTTTCTATGCATTTTATCCTAAAATGGGCATTTTATATGCATTTTAATCTAAAGCACACATTCTTGCACACATTTTTTGCTATTTTGAGACAAACACTGTATTGCAATACATGGGAGAATTGTGAAATGTGTATGGGAAGTGCAAATCAGGTCACTTTGCTTAAAAATACGGGCAGAAATAAATCCTTGAGCACAGTAATGCACAAGTAGAGTTGTGGCACTTGTACTGTCAATGAGCCTTTAGGCCAATATAGATGTTTACATTCTCCTTTCAAGACTGATTGAAGCAGGAGACTTTTTAAGCATGTTGTGAAAGTGCCATTAATTCTCCTGTTACCATTTCTCTTTCTCCCTCTGTGAGGCAAAGGCTGGGCTGCATGGTCAGTGAGAAGTTAGGTGCACATCTGAAGGCCCTGTGCTTATACTGCATTCCTAGAAATCTATTTGTGGTATGTTTTCTCACTGACTGCACAGAAGCTCATTAGAGTAGATACAATGGTTGTCAGTTTGATTCTATGCAATACCATCAACAACAGTACATCTTTGTTTTTTCCTAAGTTTTTCTTGGGGGTGTGTGTTGTTGGTAGCTATGCTGATAGTCTGGCCTCCATTTTGCATTTACCACAATGCCCCTGACCTACTATTGTTAGCATCCATCTATCCCAAGATATAATGAAAAAGTGTATCTTCAGGGGTGAAGTCAAACTGTTGTAGAGTTACAGCGTCTGCTGTGGCTGTAGAGACTGATACGGGAGAGACATGTTTTGTTACAGCCGAGGCAGAGGAAGGTGTCCAGTTGTGTGTTTCTTCTTTCTGCATATTCCTCCTCTGGTCACTGCTGTGGATACACAACTCAACTGTCTGTCTGCAGGGATTTCCCATACGGAGAGGTTAATGTTGCCCTACTATCATTCCAGGGTATGGGGTGGGGGGTGGGGAGGAACAGGTAGGAGGGAGGAAATAGTTCCTTCCACAAAAAAGGTTGCAGATATTTAGAGAACATCATTGTGCAGAACTGCCTTTTTTGAGGGGCAGGGACAAAACAAAACTGCTCAGGAAAAGCTCTCCTGAGAAATTTCAGTTAAGCTCTTAAGCAGACATAAACAAGTTTGTACTTGCACAGTAATTGATTGCCGTTATTTCCACCCATGTAAACATTATGCAGACACATAGCACTGCTTGCAAACCACTAGATGGAGGTATTGCACAGGATTTCAGACATCATCCACAAGCAACTACATATGTATATTTACCTACATCCTATCTACCCCATTTTCTGGTACTCATTTCTGCAAATCTCTTCTCTCTCTCTCTCTCTCTCTCTCTCTCTCTCTCTCCATTTTCAGCAGATTTGGGAGACACCTTTTCATATTTGTTTTCTTTTGTACACTTTTCTTACCACAATCAAGAGAATGACACTGACACCACATTAGAATCAGACATATTGGCAAACAGGGCTTTTTTTCCTCTAGAAGAAAAGGTATCAGAACTCACAGCCAACAGACTTTTGTACGAGTTGCACAGGGGATTTCTCATTTATGCAGGAGTTACTGTAAAGCCCATTGCTTTTATTGTAAAACTTAAGGCGATAGAAATAGTGGCTAATCCATTTATGCAATAGCACATCTTTCCTCCTCTGCCAAGATGGTTGTGAGAAAAGGTGGGCACTTGCTTGCATAGAAAACCTATCTCCCCCCCCCCCAAGTAGGGGAATGTAGGGGAATGGGAATGAGGAGAAAGAATTCTGGAGCTATCCTGTACAACTTTCTTTGCACGTACTTTTGGAGCGTTGCACTTGTGTTTGGAGCATTCATCGCAGTACTCAACTAAGTTCTTCTCAGAGAAAACCTTTTGAAATTAATGAACCTAAATAAATCATGTCTATTTACTTCAATGGGTCTGCTATGGGTAGGATTGCATACCACACACTTATGCCAGAATACATGTGTGGGGTGAGGAAAAACTGGTAAGGTGGAAGAGAAGAGGTAATTCTGGAGGTTTCTGTTGAAATGAGTGGGGTGTGTGTGTGTTGCTCAATGTTTCCGTTGTTCTCCTGTACTCTTTGCACAATATCCCATTTTCTGCGAAAGAGATGTTTTTTAGCAATATCATCACATTGGCACCACCATAGTAGTGAAGTAAGACTTGCATCCTAAGTGTGTGTGTTCCTAAGTTTTCCATTTACTTTGGAGGAGATGTTGTTAACCAATGTTATCACCAGCATCATTATAGCAGTACTAGGGTTAGGACTTGCAGCCTGTGTGTGTTGCTGGATGCTTTTGTTATCTCATTCATTATTATTCTGATCACAACACACTATGGGCGGCCTATTGAAATTAATAGTTCTAACTCAGTCATGGTTATTAAAAGCGGGTCTACTCTGAGCAAAATTCATTTGAATACCAAAGTGTGTGCAGACTTTTTGGGGGGAGGGGGCATCTCATAGCTTACCATCATAGCACATAGTGTCACGGTCCGGTTCACGGGCGATCAAAGTCCCAGCTGGGGACGTCAGGACCGGGGAAAAGATGGCGGGATAGGAGCAGGAACAGGAGTCCAGAAGCCAGGAGTCAGGAAGCCAAGGGTCAGGAAGCAAGGAGTCACAAAGTCAGGGGTCCGAGGATCAAGAAGCAAGGAGTCAAGGAGCCAAATGCAGCAAGGCAGGGAACGTGTTGCTGTGGCAAAGAGCTGAAGGGAAATGCTGACCTTATATCCCTTCCTGGCTCTTGCCACCAGGTGCTGTGAGTTACCAATCGGCCTCACCTGTGCGGCCGTGCCTTGCCTCTTCAGAACAAACTTAGGAAGGCCCCAGTCCTGCAAAGTCCTACTGGTCACAGGGCCTGGCTCCTGCACGCACTCCTGACACATAGTTTAGTAAGTTACTAAGTATTTGTAACAATGCAGTTCTTTAATTTTCACAGTACCTTTGCAAGATAGGGAGAAAACTAGTACACCTTGGCCATGCTCAGTGGCCCCATTGGCAATGCCCTCATGACCTCAACCAGGTCTAGCGGGCACTGCTGATCTCTTCTAATAATATCATTGCAACCTCAAGAAACATGGCCATGGAGGACCCTTCAGCAGTTGAAGACAACTTCTCAACATGAAAGGAAAAACTAGAGGGTTGTATAATTTGAGAGCCTTCCTCAAAGATATCTCATAGAATCATAGAGTTGGAAGGGAGCCTGAGGATTATCTCTTCCAATCCCTTGCAATGCAGGGATATGCAGCCTTGAAATCTCAATTAGATGACAAGTGCCATATATGCAGAATAATTGCCCCTGCTTTCCCCCGCCATGAGGTCACTTGCTTGGATAGCCACATTTTCCCCAAGCATGAGATGAATACACTCAGAAAAATGACAGTTAAATGTTGGAATCAATTATGTAGCACTTCATGTGGATCCCAGTGCATGAATACAAACAGTTGGTGCTCATGTAGCCTCAAATGGGAAGTGATCCTGATACTGTTGTTTAACACTTTAAAAAAAAGTCCACCGCAAACTGGTAAACCAGACAAAAGTGGGAAGCACTTTATGAGTCTGTAGGACAACATTCAGACAGTATCATGCATACAAAAAGATACTTCCTTACACATGAAATGCCACTTCTTTCATTTCCTGCCTCGAGTGGCAAGGCAAGGAAACAAAAGAACTTATTCCACTTTTTTATTATTAGTAGTAATAGCTTAAAATAACTACAGCCTTTACCTTCTATTTTATATTAAACATTCATATTTTGGAATGAATTATTATTAGTAGTAATAGGTCTCAGGGTGGTTCACAAGATAAAATCACAAGATAAAATCACAAAAAAGTACATAATACATACATTATATACTCACCCCTGTTACAATTTTGGTCCCAATCAAAATAGCCGTAGTATGTTGTCTCTTAAGGAATAATCATGGCCTAATCATCTCTATCCATTACAGGTATGTGTGGTAGATTAATCAGTTACAGCTTTAGTATCAGAGTAAAATCTCTCTCCCCCCTCCAATTAGCCAGCGAAATTGAGTCAGGCTGGCCAAGAGAACAGAGAGCTGTGATTTCCTGTATTTTCTCATTTTTTGTAACAAACAAACAAACAACCGCCACCTTGGGTGAAGTGATTCAGTTTAGGGCTGCAGAACAGTGTGGGGTGAAGGCCACAGTTATGTGGCACACATTCTAATGGGGAATTCATGGTACAAATACAATTGCATACCGTGTGGAAGCTGGTGTGGAATCAAGGTATCCTGTCAACAACTTGCTTTTCTTATTCCTATCAAGCCATTGTGTGGATTAATATGGATTCTGAGTCCATCCGACAAACCTCACTTTGCTGCAACGGCCCTGCAAAGTCGTAGAAGAGGAGGAGTTTGGATTTGATATCACTACCTGAAGGAGTCTCAAAGCGGCTAACAATCTCCTCTTCCTTCCTCCCCCACAACAAACACTCTGTGAGGTGAATGGGGCTGAGAGACTTCAGAGAAGTGTGACTAGCCCAAGGTCACCCAGCAGCTGCATGTGGAAGAGCGGGGAATCGAACCCGGTTCACCAGATTACGAGTCTACAGCTCTTAAGCACTACACCACACTGGCTCTAGTCTCATTTAAACATGATCCTGGGAAATAACGAAGAAGGGAACCGTGTGGTGTTGCACATGCCGATTCCTTATTTAAACTGGACACTCCTACATATGGAATGTTAAGCCTGACATTGTATATTCTCAACTGCACTATGGATTCCTTGGTGGGCTTCTGCAGCACACACAGGTGAGGCCACCAGGTTAAATTATAGCCTGTTCATGTGGTACTTGCCAACTTCTAGGGGCCACTCCAATATAATATTTGAGGGAACCGGGGTCCCCTAAAATTGATAGGTATACTACAAAGGTTGTAATGCCTATGTTATAGAACCATAGACTTGTAGAGTTGGAAAGGACTCCAAGGATCATCTAGTCCAACCCCCTGCAATGCAAGGATCTCAGCTAAAGCATCCATGACAGATGGCCATCCAACCTTTGCTTTAAAAACTCCAAAGAAGGGAGACCGTCCCACTGTCAAACAGCTCTTACTGTCTTGATGGGATGGTTGCTTTTCTGCCTTTCCCTTGGTTTTCCTTGATGTTTTGCCTGCTGGGGTAAGGGGTAAGTGCAGATATATTTATATTGCTTGGTATTATTTTCTGGTTTTAATTTTTTAATATATTTTTACTCTGGAGTTCCACAGCGAGGACATCATGATTAGCATCAGCAGCCCTGTGAAGAAGGTTTTTTTAAAAACCAGTCCTACTTCCTTATTTAATCTTCCCATTTAATCCAGGTTACTTTGGGGTGGGGATTGGATGGCATTTTGATGAGAATGCATGCATGAGCAGCAAAATTAAAAATAAATAAATGCATGCATGAGCAGCAACAAGTCCATTGCCAATTATAGGGCAGTAGAGACCATTCTTCTGTGGCATTCTTCATAACCAGAGTGGTGCTCTACCCTAAGCAAGGAATGCATATGGTGGAGGGAGAGTTTCCCCCCTGTTATATAAAAGGTAAAGGGACCCCTGACCACTACGTCCAGTCGTGACTGACTCTGGGGTTGCGGCGCTCATCTTGCTTTATTGGCCGAGGGAGCCGGCGTACAGCTTCCGGGTCATGTGGCCAGCATGACTAAGCCGCTTCTGGTGAACCAGAGCAGCGCATGGAAACACTGTTTACCTTTCCGCTGAAGTGGTACCTATTTATCTACTTGCATTTTGATGTGCTTTCGAACTGCTAGGTTGACAGGAGCAGAGACCGAGCGACGGGAGCTCACCCCGTTGTGGGGATTCGAACCGCTGACCTTCTGATGGGCAAGTCCTAGGCTCTGTGGTTTAACCCACAGCGCCACCCGTGTCCATTCCCTGTTATATGTTGTTTTGTTGTTGTTTAGTCGTTTAGTCGTGTCCGACTCTTCGTGATCCCATGGACCAGAGCACGCCAGGCACCTCTGTCCTCCACTACCTCCCACAGTTTGGTCTGACTCATGTTTGTGGCTTCGAGAACACTATCCAACCATCTCATCCTCTGTCGCCCCCTTCTCCTTGTGTCCCTGTTATATAGATCAGGTCAATTCAATGGGCTGAATAAAGCATGATTAAAGATTTGTTTTCGTTGGCTGCATGCAGCATAAAGAAAACTGCTCTCAAACTCCCTAAGTGCTAAAGTAAGGGTATTTTCAATCCTGTTTACCCTGGCCTTTGACAACAGAGAAATGTATCTTATTCCTGTGGTTGTAATTTGTTTCAAACTGTTTTAATAATGAATTTTAAATTGCCAGAGCCCAGCGTGGAATCTTGTGGTGAAGGGCAGGTAAGAAATCTAAATAACAATAATAATCCTCAGCATGCTTTAAAAACATGCTCCATTTGTGTGTGGAAATGTGCTTTACCAAGAAAAGCAAATCTTCAAGGGTGAAATTTTTGTTGTGGGTCACTTAACATGTGCTATCTGAAAGATCTAAGTGCAGAGGAGAACAAGGAAGTGAGCCAAACAGATGGGCTGTGCTTGAAGTTTGCAGAGCAGGAGGTGGGAAAACGAAAGTAGGCTTGCTCCTTTCTTCCTGCTTTTCTTGCCACTGCAGTGTCCTGCCTTCTTTCCTTTGTTCCAGATGAGTCAGATTGTGCAGGCTTCTTTGAGTTCCTGGTATATTTAAGAGAAAGTTTTGGAGTTAGTTAGCAAAGAACTGCAGTGCCAGGAATGTGTTGATCAGCTTCTGAAGTTGCTTGAACAGAGTGGAGAACAATCAGGCTGCAAAGAAATATAAGTAAGTATAATTATCATGGTAGTTATTTTTTGTGGGCCAGCTTTCAGAACAGAATTCCTTCATTCCTTCCAGCCTCCTGCAGGCCCTTCATTCATGCCTGAACTCAGTTTCAGTCTTGCAATTTTTAAAAAAGCATTGCATTCTAGTTGGAGCGCAAAAATAAACAAAACAAACGGCATTCAAAGAGGGATGTTTAGAACGTTGTAGCAATTTTGGCAGACCTCAAAGCAAACTAAGCTGGAATAAAAATAGAAGAGGAAGCAATACACTTTTTCTCTGCAGTAACTCCACAGAAAAGAAACAAGTATGTGTTTTGAGAGTTAAGGAAGGTATGTTCTGTATAGTCTGGTGTTGCTCAAACTTTCTCCAGTTTGGGCAGCGGTGTGGATATACAATTTGAGCCCACCCTTGCCAGAAAGCGAGGTCTTTTGATTAAAAACAAGAAAAAGAGCTGTCTTTTGATTAAAATCAGGAAGAAGAGCCAGGTCCCAAGAAGTAGATCATTAAAGAAGAAAAGTGTTTCCCCAAAGGTTAACATGAAAATCCCTAGCCATATTGTAATCTGCAATCTTTATATTAACCTGTTTCAAGGGTCTTGTTCCCATGACCTGTGATAGTGTAGTGCATAAGTCCCCTTAAAATCAGTGTTTGCTTCTGGGATGTTTACTGCTGAATAAAAACATGCAAAGGCTTCAGCTGAGGAGGTTCCAGATTTCAGGGTTCATAGCTGCAGCTCTGGTATAACCTGGAGAAGTTCAGTCCATATTTAAGCAATTGTTCAGGCTCTCTCCACTTGTTAGATCCTTCAGTATTTTGCAGGTGACAAGTAGTATACAGCAAAGACTCCATGGCCATCCTTCCTTTTGTTTTCAGTGTAACAAACTGCTGAAAGCACATTGCTGCCTGCTGGTGGAGTGTTGCCAGCTTACTAACCAATCCTTTGCTACTGTGCTTCAGTTGTGGCTTCCTGCAGATCACAATCGTGGTTAAACGGTCCCAAGTGCTGGAGGTTTGAAAAACTGGCAGCCCCGCTTGTTAAGAGGAATTGTTCAGGGGGAATTGCACACTATTTTGAGGAAGACATTGGAAATTTAGGTTTGCACAACTAAAGTGCTATGTTTGGCCCAGTGCCACAAACCCACTTTTTTATTTAATGGACTTGTTGTTGTTGTTGTTGTTGTTGTTGTTGTTCGGGAAGTGATGGGGGAATTGCACTGAAAAGTGTGGGTTGAGTGAATGATTAGCATGGAGACATGTTAACACCCCTCAAGCAAATCTGTATGAATGTGCATTGTTATATAACTGCTCTAAAAAGCATATCAAGGTGAGGGTTTAGTACAGCCTGGTCATAGTCTCGCCAATCAGGATGAATGCTGAATAAGCAAGGTGCTCTGGAGCAGCCTTTAGTTTGCAAAAGCCACTGGCTTCTGAAGCAGGGTTGCTAGTCCCAACAGTTTCCTTTTTATGGTCAGCTTACTAATATAGTGGAAGGGTAGTCCTGGGTTGTGGTTGTTTTTTAAAGGCAAATTAGGGACTGTGATTTACCAAAGACAAGCACCAGAAAGCAGGAAGTGTGTCTTGCAGACAGATAAGGTACCAATGAAAAGTATTGGTAGGTCCCATCCTACCCTTCCAGTTTACATAGGATTTGTTTCATTAGCCCCCTACTTCATTTCTCAGATTTTTATACTAGGGTTTCCAAAATTGTGATCCACTTCACTCAGGTGGTTTGCATTATATCTGTGGATTTGTGGCTGAAGACAGGACATAGCACACCCGCCATGTTAAACATCCATGTTGATTTTTAATTGTATTTTATTGCATATTTTATGTTTATATTAATTATTATTATTATTATTATTATTATTATTATTATTATTAATTACCCTGCCATGACAGCTACTCTACCCTTTTGTGGTCCTATATTCTCCAGTTCCTAACCCCTCTCCCCCAGAGTGGTCCATGATGTGAATGACAAAAGATTAGTGCAAAACCAGGACCTGTTGCTTCCTCCATTGTGTACAGAAGTGGCCCTGGGGACATGGTCCTGGCTTTCCAGGATGAAATGATGAGTGAACATGCTTGGTAGCTTGCAAGCCTGTTTTCCAGTAAGGTGCTGACGGTCTTTTAGAATGACATAAATTCTGATTCAGATAAGCAGAACTCCATGATCATACCCAGTGCAAAGGAAGCCATTTTTGCTCCAAGTTATTAAAATACATTCTTTCCCCTCAAATAATTCTGGGCACTGTGGTTTACCTCTCACAGAGCTGGAATTCCCAGCAACCCTTAACAAACTACCATGCCCAGAATGCTTTGAGCAGGGAAATTGCTTTGAATGTGCTTCAAAGGTATAAACGGTACGCAGAAAACAGCATGATAAGTCTCTTTTTTAAGCATTTGGGATATAGGAATATTGCATCAAGGTTAACACTAGGATCTTTTTTAATAAACAGAACTTTGAAACTTGTGGCCATGAAACAAGGAGAGGAACTTGAAAGCAGATGTCAAACTGTTACAGGCACTTTTGTATAGAATTCCCCCCCCTCCTTCTTTCAGTATCAGGCACACATATTCAACACACTCACCCCCTGTAAGCCACACTGGCTATGCCAGTGCCAGTGCTTAAGCCTGCTAGTCAAAATACCCAGCAAGGCACCAGTGGGATCTGATGTGTGTGTGAGAAAATCAAAGTCAGCAATTGTTTTCCTTAAATGTCCTAAGATACTTCCTTTCCTTTGGTTCAGCACTGCAGTTGAACCAAGGCTTTGTACACACAACTGTATTCCTACGAAAGGGGCCTGTCAAAAACATTGGCTGCTTTCTACCTAGCCAATCTTATTTAATTTGTGCTACCTGAGGGGCAAGAAGAGATACCAAAGAAGTAGTGGGGAGGCCCTTCCTTTGCTTCATCACAATTTCTCTCTGTTTTCCATACATGCTTTCCTAAAAGCTAAACCTAAGTCACCACTTACGTTTCTGCTCTTTGGTGCACATCCAGCCCGTGTTTCCTACTGACCTCCTCTAGAAGGGCAAACTGCTCAAGGGAGAGAACACATTTCCTTGGTATGGCCTGACCTTACTCAGCTTTCCTACCTGTCATCTCACCTGGAGGAAATGCTTGGGAAGAGACAGATTTGAGCATACCATGGAGATGGATGAGGGAGAGGAAACATTCCTTCCCTCTCATTTATATGTCCAGTATTCAACTTTCTCCGTATGTGATCATTTAAGATACAAAGGATGGTAGTGTTAGGGTTGTCAGCTGTAGGTTAGATGATGTATCTCAGAAATATAAATTATTGAGCCTTACTTGCATTTCTTCAGCCTGTATTTTATTTTATCTTTTGAAAAGCAAACATTAATGTTAAATGTGCGTCTTCTTTTTCAGGAAAATGAGGAAGCCTTTTATTTATTGGATATGCTTGTCTTTCACCCTCTTGACCATCTGGGTTCACTGTGAATCAGCTGGGAGTATTTGCAAAATTACAGATAATACAGCAGACTGTAGTCATTTAAAGTTGACTCAGATTCCCTCTGATCTCCCAACCAACATAACAGTTTTGGATCTTTCCCATAACCAGCTAAAAACACTTCCACCTGCAAACCTTACAAAGTATGGACAGCTTGTTTACTTAGATGTAGGATTCAACACCATCTCTAAACTCCACCAAGAACTGTGTTTGAATTTGCCTTTGTTAAAGGTTTTGAAGCTGGGACATAATCAGCTGCATAAATTTCCTGACGATGTTTTTATTCACTGTGGCAATCTGAAAGAACTTAATTTGGGATTCAATATACTGGAAATAAAAAATGAGCCTTTCATCAATCTGAAGGTAAGAAGCAACTTTCACCTGTGATTTTGCACATGAACTTGGATGATGGCCGAGTCAAATTCAGATCAGCAGGGAAGAGGGGTGGGTAAGACATGGCAGTAAGTAGTTGCCTTACACAAAATCCAGATCATGGATCAAACTGTCTGGCTAATAGTTAGTTATTTTTTACTGGCAGCACTTATCCAATTTATCAAGTAGAGGTATTTTCCAGATGGGCCTGAGATCCTTTATTCAAAGATTCCAGGATTCAACCTAGAGATGAGTACACAATGAAATAAATGCTCTTATATATGCCTCCTCCTTGTCATTAGAGTCTATAAGGGACACGGGTGGTGCTGTGGTCTAAACCACTGAGTCTCTTGAGCTTGCTGATGAGAAGGTTGGCGGTTCAAATCCATGTGATGGGGTGAGCTCCCGTTGCTCTGTCCCAGCTTCTGCCAACCTAGCAGTTTGAAAGCATACCATTTATTGTCCGTGTTCAAGGACGAGCCACTGGACGTTAAAACATCCAGATTGAAAGGTTTGGTGAGCTATGGTTTAAATTAAATCATAGAATCATATAGTTGGAAGGGACCCTGAGGATTATCTAGTCCAGCCCCTC
The DNA here is from genome assembly GCF_027172205.1 of Podarcis raffonei. NCBI lineage: Eukaryota > Metazoa > Chordata > Lepidosauria > Squamata > Lacertidae > Podarcis > Podarcis raffonei. The sequence continues at coordinate 29,552,580 of NC_070610.1, read as the reverse complement.
GCAATGCAGGAATATGCAGCTATCCCTTACAGGATCGAACCTGCAACTTTGGCATATTATCAGCACCACACTCTAACCAACTAAGTTATCCAGCTGAAATCCTAGAATTAAATTCACTCAAAATACATACAAACTTCTAGGGCCTGTCTACCTAGCACATTTGAATTAGTTTCACCTTTCATGACTTCTCCTGAGGAATCTTGAACTTGTCATTTGTGAATACAAATGTAAATTCTTTGCACACAGAGAGAAAAAGAGAAAATTAAGCACAATCCCCATGTATCCTGTGCAGAAAGAAAGTTTGAAAGCTATAGTGTTGAAATATATTTAGTGGATAAAGATATCATCCATCCTTTCCCATGATAGAATTATTATATTTTATTTCATGACACCTAAGGATTACAAGCTTAAAAGGGTGATAGCGTTAACTGATAAAACTTGCTGCAATCTGAAACAGCGTTTCAAACATGCTGTAGTCATCGTTTGACATGTTCTAACCAGACAGTGTAAAACTGAGTTTAAAAGCTATGCAGTCAGTTGTGAGATGAGGGAAAAGACATAACTTTCTCCTCCTTTGTCTTCCTCAGAAATTGAGTTTGCTTGATGTCTCTCACAATCATTTAAGTACCCCCAGACTAGGCTCCCAGCAACAGCTGGAGAGTCTTCAGGAACTTCTGATGTCTCAGAATAAAATTACTGAATTGAGGAAAGAAGACCTAGACTTTCTTAGAAACTCTTCGTTAAAAAAACTGGACTTGTCATCAAACCCCCCAATGCAGGTAAATGTCATACAACTGGGCTTGTTTTATTGATGTTAGTTGTACAGATGTTAGTTGTATTCAGTTAGGATAACCTTAGCAGGCTATAATACTGGTTTGTGTTATTTAAAAATGAATTTGATAAATGAATAGTTGTTTAAATACCTTATAGGTAAAAATACTAATATATTTGCTGTTTTCTTTATATGATTGGCAGCTTAAAGAATTTTGATTAGCATGTCCTGTTGCATAAGAGGGACACAGCTTACATAGAGTTGAAACTAAATACAGTGGTACCTCGGGTTAAGTACTTAATTCGTTCTGGAGGTCTGTTCTTAACCTGAAACTGTTCTTAACCTGAAGCACCACTTTAGCTAATAGGGCCTTCTGTTGCCGCTGGAACACGATTTCTGTTCTCATCCTGAAGCAAAGTTCTTAACCCGAGGTAATATTTCTGGGTTAGCGGAGTCTGTAACCTGAAGCATATGTAACCTGAAGCGTATGTAACCCGAGGTACCACTGTATGAACAAGTTGAAGATAAGCAATGAATTAGAATTACTATGAATTTTTGGACAATGTCTGGAAAGAGCCCTGCCTCCCAGTTTTCTCTTTCATTTTCCTTGTGGCAATGGCGGCTGGACTGTTTTCATCCAGCCCACAGTGATCCAGCTGTTGCTACTGCAAGAACAAGAGAGAAGACTGGAAGGCAGTAAGCTCAGAGGCCCAACCACAGGCCACAATGGCTAGAGCATCTTTCCAGAAGAACATCTGTGGTTGTGGTCTTGTGAATTTGCCTACCAACCTGCTTCTCTCTCTTCATCTGAGGGCTGGGTTCCTGCAAGCTGGATGTGATATGGGAAGAAAGAAAGAAAGGGACCCCCAGGGTGGCATGGTGCCTGTAGACTGTGCACCCTTACAGAAAGGCCCAATGGGAACAATGCTACATTATGACAAATACTGTTTTCCCCCAACAAAATTGTGCCATTAATCAGTCACAATTTCACACACATCCCGAAACAGAATTAGCTGAATATTTCAGTCCAGGGCTAATTTCATGCAGCCACTGTTTTTGTAACCCCATTGTTTTGTATCTTTCTAGTTTCATCCGGGATGTTTCCGTGCTATTGGTAATCTCTATGGTCTTCTCCTTGACAATGTTCCATTGGGACCTGATCGCACAAAGAATCTTAGTTCTGAATTATCGGGAACAAGAATTCAGAATCTTTCACTGAGCCATGTGCAGCTTTCACAGATTTCCAACTCAACTTTCATTGGAATGAAAGAAACAAACCTCACAATTTTAGACCTATCTAAAAATGATTTGTCTCACATTGAAAATGGTTCTTTTGTCTATTTTGAAAATTTAGAGAGTTTGAATCTAATGAATAATAATATTAGATATATATACTCTCATTCCCTCTATGGGTTGCACAATGTAAATTATCTGAATTTGGAAAACTCTAATATAAAAAAAATTGATGATTCTGCTTTCCAGTGGTTAAAACATTTAGAGTGCCTTATTATGGATGGCAATAAACTTCTGGAAATTACCCCTAATACATTTAAAGGTTTAGAAAATTTGAAAAACTTGAGTTTAAGCGAGTGCAATCTGACTGTAATAACAGAGAAAACCTTTTCATCTCTTGCTAATTCTTCATTGCAGTTTCTCAACCTAACAAAATGTGGAATCACTTATATGAAGGCTGGGGCCTTTTCTTGGTTGGGACAATTAACATCTCTGGATTTAGGTTTAAATAATATTAAGCAGGACCTCACTGGCCATGAATTTCAAGGTCTCAGTAATATTGAGACTCTCTATCTTTCTTACAATAGTCATCTGAATTTGACAAGTGAATCATTCACTTTCACTCCAAGCCTTAAAAAGCTGAGACTCAGAAAGGTTGGTTGCAGTAATCTTGCCATCTCTCCCTCACCATTCCGTAAGTTAAGCAATTTGACTATTCTAGACCTTGGTAACAACAACATAGCTAATATGAGAGAGGAGATATTTGATGGACTCCACCAGCTTGAAATTCTGGATTTGCAGCATAATAATCTGGATCGACTGTGGAAGCATGCCAACCCAGATGGCCCTGTTCTGTTCTTAAAAGGTCTTCGAAACCTGCATTTACTTGATTTAGAATCCAATGGCTTTGATGAGATTCCAGGAAAGGCTTTCAGTGGCTTATCTCAATTAAGAAGCTTGAATTTCGGAAAAAATAACTTTAATTTGTTTCCAGAGTTTGTCTTCGATGAACTGGCATCTCTGAGCTCACTCTTCCTAGAGAAGAACCTTATCACGGCTGTTGACGAAAAAGTGTTTGGGCGAATTTTCACAAATCTGAAGGAAATAAATATGGAGGGCAATCCTTTCGACTGCACTTGTGACAGTATAGCTTGGTTTGTTAATTGGCTCAATGGAAGCATAACATATATCCAAGGATTAAATAATTATATCTGCAACACCCCTTCTAAATATCATGCTAACAGGATTACACAGTTTGATACCTCACCATGTGATAGTGCACCCTTTAAATTGGTCTACATTGTGAGCACTTCTTTGGTACTGCTCCTCATCTTTGTAGTCATACTCGTCCACTTCGAAGGGTGGAGAATCAAATTTCTCTGGAGTGTGACCGTAAACAGAGTCTTTGGCCACAGGGAATTAGACAGGCCACTGCTACAGTTTGATTATGATGCCTATATCATTCATGCCAAAAAAGACAGGAATTGGGTGTCCAAAAACTTTATTCCTCTTGAAGAAAACAGCCAACCAGAAATTAGGTTTTGCTTGGAAGAACGAGATTTTGAAGCTGGGATATCTGAATTCGAAGCAATCATCGACAGTATAAAAAGGAGCAGGAAAATTATATTTGTTGTAACTGAACATCTCTTAAAAGATCCATGGTGCAAAAGGTAAGCTAAAATTATTTTAATAACTGACATTCCATTTGTTTGTTGTTGTTTTTAGAGCATGTCTTCACTACCATCTTAAACTAGCTTCCAACCTTTAAGTTGGTGTGATTCTCAGTCAAAGAATCTTTGGGGCTGTCTCTTTGGGGGAAACGAGGAATGCAGTGTCAGTTTCCTGCCACAGTTTCTGGGGCTTTTAGCTTCTGTCCCAGTCCCCAGGTGGAAAAGATGTTCTGTAAGGGCCCTAAGAGGCTGGGAAAGGAGAAGATAGTGGTAGAGGTCTTATAAGGTGGTGCAAATCTTACAAGGTCTTTGAGATTTTGGGAAATTTTATTAGGACACTCACAAACCCTTCTGGGCTGTACTTTTGCATGCACACTTGTACAGGAAAAAGTGAATTATAAAATTGGAAATAAATGGTTAAATTGTTGCAAACTCAAAACTGGAAGCACAACGATTCAAATAATGATTTGAATTGATGTATTTTCTTAGTGTCTCAAATGCCTTAAATCCATTCTTCCTTTTGTGAGCAGGAATAGGTGATAATATATTGCACTGTACCAAGTCTCTTTGCAGGCAATCCATATGTTGCACTCAGATTGTCAGGACTCAAGAATCAGGAACCATCCCTGAGGATAATAACTATTTGCTCTTGCAACTAGGGTTTGAGAGGTCACAAGCTGGCAGGGGGTGGGGGTGGGAACACTCTAATATATTTAGGGAAGGTTGCAAATAGAGGTGGCAGTGTTCATGCATTTAGAGGCAGGGCAATGCTTCTGGCATTCAGTCCAAATTATTTGGTCTTGTCACATAGCCAAAACGTATTGGCTACAGGGCATCATAACATTTGCATGATTGTTGCAAGATCCTTCCTTGACTGGCTGTGGCATGAAGAAGCTGTGGCTTAAAACAAATGTGGCTTCAAAGCAGTTGCAGGTTGTTCCCAGGCTGTCCTTGACTTCTCTTTCATAATTGCTTGCATGCAGTTCATGGCAGAATCTCAACACTTCTGGAAACAGTTTTCATGGAAAAAAATGATCACTGTCTCTCAGCCTAACCTCTACCTGATTGGGTTGCAATGGGGTAGAACCATGGGCACCATAAGTAGAGTGCAATTATAATCACAACCTCAGCTAAAGACAAGACCACCTGAATACCCTATTCTGTGAACATTGATTGTTTTTGTTAGTATTTTACCATTGACTCAGAGTCACTACATCGTAAGAAAAAATTACCAATTGCATACATTTGTAAGTGAAATATTGTTATTTCCCAAATTAGCTCTCATCCCCTTTGTCTTCTGTCCAGGTTCAAAGTGTATCATGCCATACAGCAAGCCATTGAACAAAGTCGGGATTCCATCATTCTAGTTTTTCGGCATGACATTCCTGATTACAAATTGAAAAACGCACTCTGCTTACGAAGAGCAATGTTCAAATCTCGCTGCATCTTGGAGTGGCCAGTACAGAAAGACCGTCATGGTGCATTTTACCAGCAGTTAAAATTGGCACTTAAAACTAGTAGCAGGGTACTATGACATTTTAAAAAGGATTGCAGTAAATTATTTTGTATGCTTGAATTAGCAGTCAAAATGCTACCCAAAATATATACTATGAATGCAGGAAAAATATAAATTGTTACCTAATGAATGTAGAACTTTCCAAAGTGTTCTAGAGGATTATAGATAGTAGCCTCAACATCCCTTCTCACCACCCCATAGGAGACAGACACTTGAAGGGGGAAATCATTTACCCAGCCAGATGAGAGCTCTGTTCAACGCCCTCTGCTGTGTCTTCCCACAGGAGAAAAGTTGTTCTACAGCAGGCAGTCTTGATACCTCTTGCTGGAAGATATAGGGCTTGGAGGCAGAAAATGTAGATAAGGCTTGATGCCTAGGGTAGATAATGGTATGACAGTTAAATAATATATGGTGAATTGGCTGTGTCCCTTGTGATAGTTAATAGGCATATAGAGTTAACAGGTTTATAATAATGTAACAATCTGTATTGTTGAAAAAAAGGTTTGTTTTTGTTTAAAAAAATGTTATGTAGTTTTTCTTTCTGAGTTTTCAGCGCTGACTCACCTCATTTCTTCTCCTTATCCCTTCCCCTCCCTATTTTACTCAGAACAGAGCTGAAATTAATGGATCCAACCTCATGTTCATTGGTTTCAGTGGGTCTACTCTGTGTGAAACTTAGTTGTTTATTGTTTATTTTCTCTGGGAAACACGCATGACTACCCCTGCCTACTCTACATTTTGATTCATGCTTCATCTAGCAAATCACCTGGAATAGACAAAAGGTGTGAGTGATCAGTGAGGAGAGATTTATGACTGTACAGGTTATCAAAGTGTCTCTCTGTGTGTAGGACTAAGGGGATTCCGTCAGAATCTCTTTGGCTTTGGCACATACAAAATAGCGCAACCAAAAAGAAAGAGATAAGTTCAATTACTTTATCACTATGGTCCCTTAATAAATCCAGTGTAAACAAATTTGGGGAAAACAGGCATTACCACACATGGTCTCTTATTTTGTTACTAAAGAAACTCATTTTTGTATATTCATTTCAATATATTTTGTATGTTTTTGTAGATTTCTTCTGGTATTAGAAGCCACAAATTTGGGAGCATCTATTAGGACAGCGTAAAGTCTATATATTTTCACAATATTTTTCTCCTTTCTGTTCAGATTCAGCATTAAATACATACTAATCAAGAAGACCTGTTTATGACCTGATTAAGAAAATACATATTTCAAACCATACAGTAACTACATGCATATATATTAAAAATATAGAATGTTTTATACTTACTTGAATAAACTCCCCCAGCTTTGGTACATAGTTACAGGTTGTAAATATTCTATTTGAATAAACTTGATTTTTAAAAATATGCAGTTTTGGTAATTAAATTTAGCGGAAAGGGCAAATTTTAAAGAAACAATAATAGTTTTTGTATATGTAAAAATTGTGTCTGAAGGGACGCTTTCAGAAGATCTAAAGTTGAAAATAAAGGATCCTGTTTACAGATGAACTGGTATGTGACGATTCCTTAATTACAGTAATTGGATTATCGCCATTGTGGTGCGCTCATCTCATCTTTCTGATCCTCTTTTCACTTGAAGTGACAAGTTCTCTTGTCTAGTTTAAGCCATGAAAGCTGAGGAGGCTTCAAGGTGGTAATGCCAGGTTTCTTTCCAGGTAAATTATACTTTCTCCTATTTAAAGAAGAGCTCATAAAGATCTAAATTCCTCTGGTAGAATAAAACAAACAGCATGTACTCAAGAGAATCATGTCACCAGTTTTAGGCACCCAAGTGAAGTACTTGAAAAGAGGCCTCTCTGATGCCACATAACAAAGCTGTCTTTGGAAACTTCAAGGAGCTTTATGAGCAATTTGTGTTAAAGCATAGAGATCCACTGAGCAGGGAGAATCTGCTGGGCACCCCAAAGCCTTGACCATGTCAAAAGTAACTGTTTCCAATATTTCCTATGGTTGGGGTGCATTTTTTAAAAATTCCAGCTGGCCAGTAAGGTTGAACTTGCACATTGAGTATAAATTGCAATAAAATAGTTCTATTAGTTAGAAAACAAAAGTAAATGTATCCATGAATTCTGAACACACTGAACTAATGCAGTGAAAAATGTTTTCATAAACATTTGGCTAGGTTAGCTTTATTTGGCTAGTTTAGCCTGATAAATAGAGTATTGTATTTATACGGTTCCTGGGTTTTTGAACTTTAAAGAAATGTGTCAAAAACCTGGACGCTGTCAAGTAGAAGGCCTAACTGGCTTATTTTTGTTTCGGGCAGTTAGTTTTAAATAGTGATACTATGGTAAATTTCCTACAACTACACTCCCAAACATTCCTTATGGATGTGTGAATTATTGTGCAAACTGCTTGGAGAGTAAAAGTAAATGCTGCCAGCCAGTTAGGGATTTCAGAATGCCACAATGAATGAAATACACCTTCCATCAAAATCAGCAGTAGGAAGAAAGATAGCATCTGAATGCGCAGCCAGCTGCAGCACAGACAATATCTGCATTTGGTTGCACAGAGGCACACAGCTAATGGCCATGGCTACTAAAGGCAACAATATCTTGAGACTGTGGGAAGGAAAGACAGAAACGGAGGGCTATATCAACCACAAATTTGCAGCGTATTTGTGATCAACTGTGTGGAGTTTTCACATGCCACATTGCAAACATACTGTACGCATGTATGATGGCCAATGCTGCAGTCCTGGGTGTGCATACTTTGAAGTATGTCCACTGAATACTGTGGGACTTATTTCTTAGGAAACATACTTAGAAGTGCACTGTAATTCACACTATCAGTTCACTGTTTGCACATTCAGTGGCATACCTAGGCTCCCTTCCGCCATTCTCTGGCAAGGAGCTGTATGCCCCCTGCCGCGGTCCCTTGCACTGCTCTGTTGAGGCAGCCACAGCAATGGAGGAGTGGCCCAGAGAGCAGGTGGGCAGACTCCGAGCCACGGCAGAGATGTGGTTTTTGCATCCCTCTGGTACTACGCCCTTGGCAGGGGCCAACCCAACCAACCCCTAGGTACACTCCTGTGCAGCTTTAATATTGAAAGCCAGAAATGGGATGCTCTCTCACATTTACAGAGATCAGTACCACTAGATGCCAGAATGGGAGGTGTTTATGTGTCTCTAGTTGTCTATCCCCATCTCCTAGCGGCGATTTACAAACAAACAAATCTTGCATGTTAATTGGTAATAGCACAAATGTCACATCTAACTTTGCCCTGGGCCCACTGAATCTTTATTGCACAATAAACTGATTATACAGATCAGTCAAATCTTGTTTCCCTAATATGTTTCTCTAAGGCGGTTTTTTTCTAAGACCAGATTCCTGCTATTAAAAAAAAAAAGCTTTTCTAGAAATTTGAGTTTGCTTTGCTCTCTACACAGCACAAGAAATAGTTTTCTTGAAAAATAAAGCTTGTTAGATAACGGTAATCACATTTTTTGTGTCGCAGTTTAGTTGTCAAGACGTGCTATAAATGCATTATGCAGTTCTTAACAATACTCTGCTGATCAGTCTTGCATATTTTACTCTTTTTAAAAACCAAAATCCAATTATGTGTTTTAAGTTTATAAACCAAAAATACATGATCCGGTTCTATTCAGAATTAAGGTGTAACTAATCTGCTGAGTATTCCTGTAAATTATAATTTAAGAATGTAAGCACCACCTGAATCAGACCAAGGTCTAACTTCTTCAGCATCCTTTTCAATAATCCAGGCAACCAGTTGGTATTATGTGGTCTAACAGATATTGCCCACTGGTCCACTCTTAAACCACTGTCTTACCTTTAAATACAGTGGGCCGTACATTTGAGTAAAAATGCACAGAACTGTGCTATTAAACACATTTCCTAGGGAAATGAATTCTGCTGAACTCAGATTTACTTCTGAGCGAAATGTTTAGCAGTTTTCTATTTCTATGGCACTTAAATACAGCCGGATGTGTTTTAATCAAGGTCGTTTGTTTCACATCATACACAATTATTCACTGATATACTAAATAATATGCAACTTACATAAAATTTGTTTTTTCTTCATAGATATTGAGTATGAATATTATTTTTTAACGTGTAAACAGCTCCCGTGACTTCTTCACACATCATGGGGCAACAAAGTTTGTTACAGATCCATGTACCCAGGGAAGGGAGCTGAAGCCAAAAAAAATGGGCTCACTGAAAACACACACCCAATCCCAAAACGACAGACATTCAAACCGACTCTTGCCAAATTCATCCAATAAAATATATTTGAAGGTTGGAACCTCATGGCACACTTAGAATGGGAACATCTCACAGATTTAAGCAGTACAGTGGCACCTCAGGTTAAGTACTTAATTCGTTCCGGAGGTCCGTACTTAACCTGAAACTGTTCTTAACCTGAAGCACCACTTTAGCTAATGGGGCCTCCCGCTGCTGTCGCGCCGCTGCTGCACGATTTCTGTTCTCATCCTGAAGCAAAGTTCTTAACCCAAGGTACTATTTCTGGGTTAGCGGAGTCTGTAACCTGAAGCGTATGTAACCTGAAGTGTATGTAACCCGAGGTACCACTGTACTTAATTCGTTCCGGAGGTCCGTACTTAACCTGAAACTGTTCTTAACCTGAAGCACCACTTTAGCTAATGGGGCCTCCCGCTGCTGTCGCGCCGCTGCTGCACGATTTCTGTTCTCATCCTTAAGCAAAGTTCTTAACCCAAGGTACTATTTCTGGGTTAGCGGAGTCTGTAACCTGAAGCGTATGTAACCTGAAGCGTATGTAACCCGAGGTACCACTGTACTTAATTCGTTCCAGAGGTCTGTTCTTAACCTGAAACTGTTCTTAACCCGAAGCACCACTTTAGCTAATGGGGCCTCCTGCTGCTGCCGCACCACCAGAGCACGATTTCTGTTCTCATCCTGAAGCAAAGTTCTTAACCTGAAGCACTATTTCTGGGTTAGCGGAGTCTGTAACCTGAAGCGTATGTAACCTGAAGTGTATGTAACTCGAGGTACCACTGTAAACAGGCAGACTCCACTGTATGGCCTCAGGATGAGGCCTCACATTCTTACAATATTTCTCCAAGTACATTCCTTACAAGTCTGCTAATGAATGAGAAGGCTTGGCTGGGATCCTTCGCTGAGGCATGTTGTAGCCTTATGAGGCTTTGCCCTCGGGTGGGAAAAATATTGCGCCTGGGAAAGGGAAGTGGGAGTCAACAGACACTCAAGGAATAGTTTCGGAGAAAAGGCTTTTATTTCTACCATCCATGAACTGGTAGAAGGAGCAAGTGTGATAAGTCACAAAAAGCATGCACGAGTTCACAATCATGTGCACAAGCATATATACCCCTTTCCAGTTCCCTCCTCCTTTCTCCTCCCTCAGGAGTCCTGCCCATGAGTTCCTCTGAGCATGAACAGAAAGCTGTCTTGGGACTATTGTGGACTCTTGGCACCCTTCCCAGGAAAGGGGGGGGGGTGAGAAGCCTTGTGTTCAGCTTGTTCAGATGTGTTGCAACTAGAATGAGATAAGATTCATTTCTCAGGCCTGCTATGAACAGAGCCTATTCATTAGCCTTTAAAAGTAACATTTTGCCTATGCACAGCATCTTGTGAGAATAGCAGAGACAAGCAGAGAAAAGCTGTTTTGGATTTTTAGAAGACAAAAGGAGTTTTGGACAGTTTTGAGGCTGGGGGTGATTATTGAAGCCTGGGGTGATTTCAGACAGGATTTGGGTATTCTGTCCCTTCAATATGGCTTTCTAGAGGCAGGGAGTTATTTGTTGTAAAGGGGAAGAACATATTCAGACATCCCAGCCCTTCACCTGCAGTCTGAAGGGAGAAACAGCTGACCCTCGTCACTTGCTTCTTGTGAGAATTAGGCCTTTTACTGAGCTCCAAGGAGCTTTACATACTTCTAAGGAAATGTCTACACAGCACCGGGCTGAAACTATGTGGCATATACTTTAAAATATATGGGAAGTAGTACCTCCAGAGAAAGCTTCCCGTTACAATGAACGGGCTTCCCGCCCAAGCCTGCAGGTTTCTGTTTTGGCAGAGCTGTGGCGCCGACGTGCGCACGCCCCTTCCCTGCTCGCCTCCTTCCCGCCGCCTCGAGCTCGGTGAGGTCGCGCGCGGCTGCAGAAGCAGCTGCTGCTGCTAAGTGCCCAATTGCCGGCGCCTCGCTCGCTTTTTTGTTTAGCTTAGCAACGGGCGCTCCCGCCCTCCGTCGGCGGCACCAGCGAGCGAGGCAGGCCCCAGGCAGCCGCAAGACCAGGAGACTCTCCCGCCTTCTGACGGCGGAGTCTCGCGCCTCGTCGCTCGAGCGTGCGGCTGAGTGAAAGAAGGCGCTCCTTCGCTCCCCGAGTCCCTGAGGGAAGCGGCGGCGGCGCTCTTGCCGCTCTTGCTGAGGAGACGCTGAGCAGCTCCTCGGGCCGGGCGGAGGCGGCACCATGAAGGTGGCGGTGCTCGACTTGGGCACCGTCTTTGCCAAACTCTTCAAGCCCTCTTCCTCTTCGTCTCCGCCTTACTCGCCAACCGCCGCCGCCTCCCCTTCCAGCAGCGCGCCTCAGCCCAAGGCGCTGCTGCCCCTTCCTCCGCCTCCGCTGGGGTCTCTGCCCGCTCGCCCCGCCGCCTTGCAACCCGCAGGGGGCTCGTCTAGCATAGCGGCAGCCAGTCGAAGCGCTCCCGGCGGGGCGGCAGCGGCGGCGAAGTCCCCCGGAGGCAACAGCTCTCCGCGCTCGGCGGCGGCGGCGCCGTCCCTGCCGAGGGAGCCCGGGGCTTGGGCAGCGCCCGCGGGCAAGCAGCTGCTCTTCGTCACTCTGCCCGACATCGGCGAGGAGGGCGCGCCCGACGCCGACCCCCCAGAAGAGGCAGCGGAGCCCAGGCAAGTGGGAGTCGTGGGGACCCCGCGAGGTGGGGCGCCCTGGGAAATGCAGACCCTTTTACCCTCGGTAACATAATCTCCGGGTGGATGTAGCTACTTGGCCAACTGGTTGCCTTCCCAAGGGATACATTTTCTCCTTAAGGGGCGAGGAGACACTAACTCCGCTTCCCTGCGTTTCTGATCAGGTACAGAAGGTGGTAACTTCTTCATCGTTTGGGAAGAAAATGCAGTACTGTATATGCCACATCGTGAATTAATAATGATAATGATAAATTGGTTAATGATATTAATATTAATATCACAGGTTACAAGGGGGCTGGCGGGCGCACTTTGCAAAATGCTTTTCTGTGTATATGAGGCTGTATAGACCTTTTTATTTTGAGAGAGACAGCTTTGTATTTTTGGGGTGGCGAGGGATTTGCTTGCTTTGTTAATTGGAGAAAGGTTTAAAGTTATTTCTAATATTGCAAATGCAAGATCTCATTTTTTCTGGTGGTCCAGTTCATCTTGAATAAACCTCATATTCTAGTTCCCAACTTGAAGGCTATTTTCCTACACAGTTCCCATGGATACCATTCTATGTTAACTTACTTGGGAGTAAGGCCTATTTAACTCAGTGGGGCTTACTTCCAAATAAACATGCAATTGATAGAGCTGTAAAAAAATGTGTTCTGTATGTTCCTGGTTTGGAGTTTTGAATTACTTTTATATATGATCAGTGCATTTAAGCTTCTTCCATTTACACATATAGACCCTACCTGCCAGTCATAGCTCTAAAGGTGCTCAACAACATACTTTAAAGCAATATGGTATAAAACAATTTTCAGTCTCTCCTGCCCTGTGTCCTGTATGAAAGCTTTTAATGTGGGAGAGAAATTCTGTGTTCTGTGACCAACATATGAGCGCTAACTGCACATGTAAAAACATTTCAAAAGTTATTGGCTAGGCTATAAATTCAGAATAAAAAGAGTTCTCATCCACTTTCTTTCTACTGTTATTAGCATTCACACATGTATATAGATAAAGGCAGTGAAGCTCAAAAGTACTTTTAATTTCATATCTGATAATGCCCACAGTTACTAATGTCAATTTTCAACAGATTAAAAAAGCCAGTCAATGGACCTTTTCGTAAATTAAAGAATGACCTGCTTCCATTTTGTATTGTTGCATGAATAGCTTCAAAAGTGATACACTAGAGACTTTAAAACATTGCTTGTGAAATTGCTCTAGAGGTTGTGCCTGCGTACCCTCGCGTTTGTGTTTCAGGACCAATCTCCATAGAGCTATCACTCTCCCGAGGCACTGTGACTTCTGATTGGCATGTCATGGAGCAAATGGGAGAAACTTGTTGCCTTCATGTTCGATTACAGAGCTTCATAGGAGCCTATGACAGGCCAGTGTCAGAAACAGAAGGTGTGTCTAGGTGGGCCCTTTGCTCTGATCTAACAAGATGGTTATTGCGGTATTATGTTCCTCATATGAATTTGGAGGCACCCATTGTCACCAAAGGTGCATGATGACTGTGGCTGATAGGGCTGGGCAATATATCGATATATAGTCCAAAAAAGATTTGAAGTCCATATCATGATATTGGTTTCAGTTTTTTTGACCTGGAGATATATCACAAATTATGATATGTTTGTGTGTGTGCTATGCAAAAATCACAATGTGGGAGAAATCGTGAAGCCAGCCAGTGCTCCTCTCGATTCCTGCAGCCCCTGTTAACTCTGCCGGCTCAGCTCTCCCCTGCCTCCTGCAACGGGCAATGAATCACAAGAGCAGGCACCAGTAAAAATCACAATGCAGGGGAAACTGTGAAGCCAGCCAATGCTGCTACATAGCTCTATCCTTATTTCAGACCTCGTGATATATCAGTATATCACTATGTTTAGCTGTTGATATACATCACGATGCTGAAAACCAGATATCACCCAGCCCTAGTGGCTGGTGCAAAGGAGGCTTAAATGTATGGACACAGGAGACTGATATTGGGTTCAATTAGGCCGCAACTTTATTGATTATGGGAAATAGTAGGTTTGGCTAAGGCATTGGGCATGTATCCAGCATCAGGCAGCTTAGGAGCCCCATGAGGAGTCACCCCCAACATGGATTAGGTGTCACAAACCTGCATAGGCCACCATTGGGAGAGGGGTATTGGCCCATTGGTCTCCCTGCGGAATCCCAGACAGCCGCCCCTCCAGGACCCCTCTAACAGGCTATTTATCCTTTAAAGTTGTGACAGTTGCTATGAGGTAGGTGAAAACCTGCAAGCCAGCCAATTTGCTTGCAGGAGAGAATTTCTCCCTGGCTGCAAATAAGGCATCTGAGTAAACCATAGCAAGGTCCATATGCAACTCACCCACTCCTCCACTGGGTGGGTGGATGAATAAGAAAATCCTTCAACAGTCAACCAAGAGGGCAGCCTGCACTTGGCCGCTCCCTTAAATAGGCCAGGGGCTGGCTGAGCACAGCTCTCATGCCCTTGCTCCCAATTGGCATTGTGGGTGCTGCCTGCCCATACCTGAAAGGTCCATTGTGGCCAGAGAGGGGGTGTCAGGTGGCCATCCCATCCCCTGGCCATGCAGGAGTACGATGGGCTCTCCAGATGAGCCTCAGCCATGCCGTATGGCAAATGCCTTCCACTCGGAGCCCTGGAAATATATCTCTGCAGATTTAAATAATCTATAAATATATCTAGCAAGTGCTAACAGCTACAACACTAAATAACATTAAAAGTTGGGTCTCCTGATGACAACTATACTTGTTTTACCAGACGTTTGCTAAGGTGTATTTAACATCTCCAGACATGCTTCTCTTGATGCTGAGTTTCTTTGCATATGTTTAATAGCAAACCAAATATTTTATTCATATTAGGAAGGTATGTGGTGAACCTGCATTGTCTGCCTTTTAGAAAAGAAAAAGATACATAAGAGGGAATAAGATATGCCTCTTAGAAGAGGAAAGGCTATACCTTCACATTAGCATTTTTTTAATTAGACATTTCCACTTAAGCTTTTAGAAGAAACACCCTAATAAAATATTGATCATTGCAGCCTCCTTACCCTGAGTTCCAATTCAAGTTTACCTAGACTCCAGAATATGCTATTTATTTCAATTGTTATTCAGCCATGTGTGGAATGCATTGCCTCATGAGAACATAAGAGACGCATGGCCGGATCAGGCCAAATGTCCATCTGGTCAGCACCCAGGCCTTACCACAGCCAAGAGTCGCCGATGAGAAGTCCGCATGCAGGGCTTGGGTTTTCTGGTTAAGAAAACAACTGGAAAGGCCTTTTGCAATTTACTGAAGCTGAAAAAATAATGTAGCTTGTCAACAGGCACTTCAGTTCAAATTTAAGATATATTGTAATTAACCATAAATTCACATGAAAGTTTTGAGAGTATATTGCCAGTTAGTTTCATTTGAATTCGATTTTTTTTCAATTACTTGTGGAAATGTGTTTGCCATATGCCCAGATTGATTCTTGGTGTGTCATTGGCCAAATGCAAAATTCTAATTGCTGATGATAATGTATGCAGGTGATCTTGGCGCATGAACCCATTTGCTTGCCCACTCACTGTAGGTAAGTTCAAGATGCAGAAGTAGTTAACCTAGTTTGAAAATTCGTGCGAAAGCTATCATGTGAATCAATTCTAAATAGCTATTGGAGGCATTGGGCCAGTTCACGCTTGCACATTCATCATCTGAAATATCAAAGCATCAAGTGATGACTTGTATGTATAAATGACCCTACACAGGTCAAATGCCATAGGTAGAATTTCCATCTTGTGTCACCTCAGATTTAGTGTTTCAGAGTGGAGCCAGTTCAGACAGTCAGCCATCATCAGGGGATCTGCATGCACTTGTGAACTAGGCCATTAGATGCAGGTGCCTGGTGCAGGGGAAAATATAACTTCATGTTCGCCAGATTTATAGGTTGATCACAGACTGCTGCTATCCAATATGTACAAGTTTCCAATATGGATGACCTTATTGGTGAACAAATTCACAGTTTCATCATATGCATGGAAGGCCTTGTGAAAGAGCATGGGAAACACTGCTGACAAAAGCTATTTTGCAGTAGTTACGGAGTACTGTATTTAAAATTAAGTGTTTATAGGAAAGTGGAATATAAAGTAAAAATTTAAAACAAAGACCACTAGACATGCAGCAAGTTTGGTTTTGATAAGTGAAAGTCAGTTGCAAGCAAATGTTGTGAGCATCATGGGAATAGCTGATGTGATTACAATGTGCTTGTGTACATGCATTTTTTCCGGTAATGTTACTCCTGAGGTTTCGTTCCTCTATTCAAGAGACATGTTTTGCACAGCTTTTCTGCTTTCAATTGTAAATGCTCCCTGGTAATGAACAAAACAGCTCTGCCTTGTTGATTTGGTTGCTAACAGGGATTCACAGATTTTGGCATGGTTTATTCATTGCCAGCCCTTGTTTGTGGTTGCCATCGACCCATTCTTCTGAGTCCTCCTGAAGGGTGTGTGATTTCTCTCCTTATGCTCAGCTTTTGCAGATGTCGGCGAGGTAAGATTCTGTCTTCCAAAAAGACCCAGTGATAACAGAAAAACACCCTTCCCCAAGTTCTCTGTGAATTACAGATAAGAGGGAGGAGGGGTAATTCCGTTCTTCCCCTAGCTGTTGAAGATATGGCAAACATCTCTCCTACATCCCCAGGCCACAAAGAACTCAGAATCTTTGTGCTGGCCAGGGCCAAGGGTAGTTGCCAGAGAGAGAAAAGGGCAACTCACTGATGTGTTTCTGGAGTCTAGTCGCTAAGAGTCATTCATAGCTTAGTAATGAGCACTGGGTTGTATTCAACTAAGTTATACTCAGAGTATATTGAAACTTGTGTTATGCATGTCCATTAACATCAATACATCTAGATGGGCGGGGTATAAATTTATTATTATTATTATTATTATTATTATTATTATTATTATTATTATTATTATTTCTACTCTGAGGGGGGCTAGCACTGAATGAAACCTTTTGTTCAGAAACAAAAACAACACAATATTCCAAAATATTGCTTCCAAAATATAGGCGAAAGCCACATCCTCTTGACAGCAGCAAGGCGATTTAAAATGTATTCTTCTTTTATTAATGATTATAGAGGAGGAGGAAGTGGTGGTGAGATGTACTTGTGCTATTTTGCAAGGGCAGCTTGGAATTCATTGGAAACTGAATAATAAATCCACTTGAGAAAACTCAGCAAGGCCTTTCATTATATCTGCATTATTACAAGAGTGAGCAGAGTGAGTAGCAGATGCATCAGACTCTGTTGAAGTCTCATGTCTAGCAACCACTTTAATTGTACTTCAAGGTTCTTATGAGGATGAGCACAATATTGGCTGCTTTTATATTAGGCAATTAGCCTGGAATAGACAAAATTTGTTCATTCAGGTTTCACAGAGTATCCAGATGATATTGATGCCAACTCATTGTATCCCAGCAATTTTTGTGGTGGTCTCCCATTTTTCCCCCTGACCTGATTTCTGGCATTAATAAAATAAAATAAAACATAACAGCAGTGTCAGCATTCCAGTATGGGTTAACAGTATGGTAGATACTCTTTAAAGCTGCTGGTAATAACTTCCTCCTTGCCTTTTCTCTTTAAGTAGCTCCAGAATCCCTACATCTCTACATTAGATGTAAGGTGACATAGTTGGACCATAAATAAACAGTTTTAGAAAGATCATCAGCAAACGACATCCCTACTAACACATTTCCAATAAACTTCTTCCAAGGGAAAGCACATATTTCATAAAACAAGACCATGATAAATATTTTCAGTAGCCAAGCCAAGCGTATAAAACTTGTTATTCTGACCAAAATTTACAAGTGCTTAAGAGGGCATTGCTTTGAACCACATAGCTAAAAAGGCGTGTTTGGGGAGAAGACAATATCACATCAAGGAAATAGAACTCTCAAATGCAATTTTAAAAAAATGAAGAAAAAGTGAGGGTGGTACATTTTTAACCAGTTACATCAGTTAGATTTTATTCAAATGGCACTAGGATCCTGCTTCTAATTCCAGCCCACCTTACTTCACATAATGGCGCGACCGATGTTTACCAGGTCTTATATAATATAACCAGTAATATGATGGAGAGATTATTGCTATCTGCAACTTGTGCCTTGTTATAAGATTGTATTCTTACCATTCTTAGAGGCACATGGACCATTTCCAAGATTTTTATTCAACCTTCCATCCCTTCTGTTTCAGGGACACTTGATCTTGTTATAGTAAATGCTTCCTATCTGATCCCAAAGAAATAAAACACCTCTACCAAGGCACTAATTAGTCTCCTTTTTGTGACAGTTAATTAAGCTGATTGCATTTTTCTTGAGTTATAAATTATTTATATACAAAATAAATTGCAGTCATTTCCCCCCATTGACACTATTCTTTCTTAATACATATGCTGCTGTCAGAACTGAAGTATAGCTAATCATAATTAACTTTTGTTATGAGTTTGAGGTGCAGGAAAGTAGGCTAACCCTTGGAACCTGCAAGTGTTAAAATATAAGCCAGGCTAGCTTCCTGTTGAGGTGATCACCTGAGTGATGGGCCATTAGGGAGGAACAAAGGAAGTGGATCTGGGTGAGGCAGCCCCACCATCAACTCAGATAGTTGGAAGGATAAGGCCTGTTATATGAGCCAAAAGCTGGAAGAATGGCAAGCTGGAAAGACAGAGAAAGAGTATGTTTGATTTTTGATGGAATCCAAAGTGGTGGCTATGGGAGAAATATGATTATCTTGGGGTAATGCTTTGAACCCATCCACATTGCAGTAGCATAATTTAGCATCTCAGCTGAGGGGGGAATGAGGAACAGGTGTGAGCAACACACAAGCATCTGCTTTGCTGCTAATTAATGTCCTGATGTTGGGAAAGATTGAGGGCACAAGGAGAAGGGGACAACAGAGGACGAGATGGTTGGACAGTGTCCTCGAAGCTACTAACATGAGTTTGACAAAACTGCGGGAGGCAATGAAGACAGGAGTGCCTGGTGTGCTCTGGTCCATGGGGTCACGAAGAGTCGGACATGACTAAACAACAACAACAACAACAAATGCCGAGGAACTCTGAAGGCAGCAACAGAAGATCTGGAGTAAATGGGAAGAAGGCTTCCCACCACAAACTAGAATGGTGTGCTGGTCCTTCTACTCCATTAAGTCAGTGACGAGGGGTTGGATTGCACACGAGTTCTGATGGATGTGCTAATTAATAAAAGTTTGAGATAGAGGTATTTTTCGCCCTATAAGACACACTTTTTCCCTCCCAAAAAGTAAGGGGAACTGTGTGTGCGTCTTATAGAGTGAATTCAGGCTGCGCAGCTAAGCCAGAAGCCAGAACAGTGAAAGGGATCGCTGTGCGGCGCTTCCTCTTGCTGTTCTAGCTTCTGGCTTAGCTGCACGAAGCCTCTTCAGGGCATAGGGAGTCTTCATCCCGCTGCCCTGAGGAGTGCGTGGCTCTTGCTGGCTTTTGTGGGAGCCCCTCAGTCTCTTCCCCACCTCACGGAAAAGCCCCCAAGAGCCTTGCTCCCTTTAAAGAGCTGTGTGGAGCATGTGTGCGGCTCTTGGGGGCTTTTCTCTGAGGAGGGAGAAGGGCAGCCCGTCAGTGACACACGCTCCACGCAGCTCATGAAAGGGAGCGCTGAGCAGAGCCTGGGATGCATACAGGCTCTACTCAGCGCTCCCTTTAAAGAATATTTTTTTTCTTGCATTCCCCCTCTAAAAACTAGGTTCGTTTTATGGAGTGAAAAATACAGTACTTGATTCTACAGCTGGGTTTTATTTTAATTTGGGAAATAGCTACATGAACTTAAAAATATATTTTAATGACTGATTTATTTGCATGGTAATGGGTTAGTTGAACCTAGTCCTAGAGCTGATTGAAGCAACATGTTGGAAGTAAAAATTAAAACATGAATGCCATACAAATACTTGAATGACTTGTTTCGACCTGAAGGAATCTATCTACATAATTAATGAATATTTGTATTGTTTATGAATTCTGGATTTGATTTAGTGGCTTATGATTAATTTTTTTAAAATGTATGATATTTATCTGATGAACTTGAATTTAATTGTAGTAGCATAACTGGATTAAAATCGATAGAATGAATTAAGAATTTGTATATAGTATATGCTTGGTTGGTTTTGTTTAAGTACAAAGGCATCTGAAATTGTATAATATAAAGGTGTAATTGCATGACAGCATGCTGGCGGGGGGGGGGAGTGAGGAGAGATATTACCCTAGGAAGAGAGACAAATAAGAAACGTAACAGGAACCCCCTCTATAGGTTTCTTATTCGACAGATTGCCCATAATAAATGAAAGGTTAACAAATAAGAGAAAAGGTATGCTCATTTCAATTAGACAGGACAAGGGAAGAAAACTAGAATTGTAAACAATCTAATTAATGGCGACATCTAGTGGTGATGTCATGGCTGCCGAAAACAAAACGTATTTTCAAGGCATGATGGCATGGTTTGGATGTGCATATGTCAGGCATTTATAGTTTAGTATAAGTATAGTTTAATTGTAGTTTCCCTTTTGTAGCTCAACCTGGAAACTTTTCTTGGAGCAAGCCAAGATCTTAAACCAGTCTGAAGTTTGCTCACGGCTTGTTCCAAACTTGATAACATTCCATTTCTTGGTTCAGATGTACTGGGAAACAATGGTTAATGGAATACCTCCTGGAGTATTATTGCAGGGCTGGGGAAAAGGAATGGCACAAGGATGGAACACATGGGCACAAGTAGGCTGAACAAACTCTGCAGTAGAGTTAAACTGTCCTCTGCAGAAGAAATAGAAAATATACCAGCATCACTCCTCATGAAGTGGGCTTAAGCACCACCAGGCAAGCCAAGTAATAGATTTTTTTTTTAAAAAAAACATTGTTTCTAGCTTTGGGGCATCAAGTAACATTCTCAATTTCATTCTAATAAAAGAGCTAAGATTGGACCTAATTCTTCAGGGGTGATAGTACTACTTGGATGTGCTGCTAACATTTATTCTATCGTGAAACTAATGGAATGATGTAAACAATGCATGATGTTGAAGTGCTGTGATTATAAAAAGGTAGAAGACCCCTGACAGTTAAGTCCAGTCGCGAATGACTTTGGGGTTGTGACACTCACCTCACTTTACTGGCTGAGGGAGCTGACGTTTGTCCGCAGACAGTTTTTCCGGGTCATGTGGCCAGCATGACTAAGCCGCTTCTGGCGAAACCAGAGCAGCGCACGTATTATAGCTCCTTTCAAAAATGAATAAATTTAAATGCAGTGGTGGCTGGTAGTGGTGGTAAGACTGCCAGTTTCTTTGGTGTAGCAGCAGAGGGGTGGAGTATTTAATCTTTTCTCCACTATGCCATTTTACCAATCAAAAATTGTCCTCTTCATGTAACCTGCACCACAGGGGCAAAATAGATGTAGATGTGTTTTTCCTTTCATGTGGCAAATAGAAGTCAGAGGAGAAGTTTTGAGTATATTCACATGCCCTGCACATCACCAACTACATGGGCCCCTGCAGAGGTAGCATTCTTTTACACATCTAGAACTCTCTTTTTGATAATACTATCATTTGCCCTTAGAGTAGCCTAGAATAAGGTTCCCCAGTTGCCCACTGTGATCTCCCACTTTTGTCAAAATAGTATATAATTCCGTCAATTGCAAGCAAACTCTGCATATGGTGCCTCCAGACTGTCAGTATTTTGTGGGAGGGATTCAAGAGCATAACAGAACTTGAGGATTGTGCATTTAAAGTGCATCAAATAGCTGTTGCCCTAGTGCAGGGGTTCCTAAATTGTGGTCTAAATTTCATTCAGGTTGTCCACAACATTTCTGTGGATTTGTGATAATACAGTGGTACCTCGGGTTACATATGCTTCAGGTTACATACGCTTCAGGTTACAGACTCTGCTAACCCAGAAATAGTACCTCGGGTTAAGAACTTTGCTTCAGGATGAGAAAAGAAATCGGGAGGCCCCATTAGCTAAAGTGGTGCTTCAGGTTAAGAACAGTTTCAGGTTAAGAACGGACCTCTGGAACGAATTAAGTACATAACCAGAGGTACCACTGTACGTTGAAAATAGGGTATGTATTAAGCACATTAACATTTTTAGACTATGGTTAGGGAATACTGTACATGAATGCACTAATTACATGTTTTGATCGCAGGCAAATGCCCATTTTAGGCCCCAGTGATGTGCATCTAAGCTGTAACATTAACATCTAAACTGTAACGTCTACCTGCCCTACCTCTCTCCTACCTGCAAGGAATGGAAATATGAATGAACTGCACAATTTTGAAAAGAACCAAATCTCCCCACTTCTGTATTTTCTGATGTGTATGACTGTTTGGATGGAAATCTGGCATTTCAGACACAGGACTTTATAAACCCTTCCCCTCAGTTCCAATGAAAGGGCTGCAGGAAGATGCATCATGAATCTCCAACCCCCCTTCCCCTTCTCTCTCTCTCCCATGCGTGCCATGGTCCAGATGCTGTCACAATATTTTGGATGATCAGAAAGGAATGAACACTAGGAGAAATTGCATAGTGCTAAATAACGGTATAATGCTAAATAACGTTTTGCTGCCTTTGTTTACTCAAGCTGCTTGCTGACAGACTCAGGATATGATTCCAGCTAGACAGTAGTAGATGATATCCATGTCAGCATCAGACAAATGCATTGTGAATCAACACTGTGACAGAAGTACATTATTGTGCAAGTCAGACACACCTTTTCAGATTGCAGACACTGTAGCAAAAACGTAACTGGTAGATTTTGCTTATCTGTACATTATTACACTCCCCCTTCCCCTTCAATGCAGCTGTTTTGGAATGCTGTTCTCCACAAGATGTGTTTGTATCTGGGAAGCGCAGCCCTTTGAAAAGCACTAGGAACAGAGCATGAGGCAGAAGCAAAGCTGGAACAGCCTCTGGGAGCAGCTTAGTACTGCAAGACCTCCCTTCTTTCTCCTCCCCTCTTACACACACGCGCACACACACCTCTCCTAGAGGGAGATGGAGGACAATGTGCTGAAATGAAACGACACTGTGTGTTTGTGAAAGGGAGCGAGCAGAGCTTGTTGAGGAGGGAGGGACAGAGAGCCTTCTCCGGCTGTGCTTTTTCATGCGCTTTGTTAGCGGGGTACGTTGCCCCTGCCATTTGTCTGCAGCTTTCAACCCTCAGCAACGTGAGCAACAACCGGAGCCAGAGCTGGTTATTATAGGGTAAGTCAGAAGGGATGAGGCTTAAGATGGGTATAAATGTATATGCATATTCTCAGCTCATGGGTCTCTGGCCGTTTGCTCATCCACCTACTCATATTCAGAGCAGTAAACTCGGCCTTAACGTGCACTAGCCTTATGCAGAATTAGGGAAGGGAAGGGGGGGAAAGCATTGTGTGGCCCCTCCTATGTTTCTGTTGTAGTGCCTTGTAAATGCTGCATTTCCACATAGGGGCGTAAACACCCTAATACAGTGCAGAAGAAAATGAACACACTGGAAATACTAAAATGTAAATATGATATTTTAATGGTGCAATGGGAAAATAGTCTTCCCTCAATTGCATTTGTACAGTATTCTTAATGCTCTATTTTTATTATTATTTCAAATTGAATTTAAGATGGGGCTATGCTACATTTGGGGAAATGTTTACAGGGTGAGCCATCCCAATCAAGTACTGATTTAAAACCCTGTACGACCTACGCGTAACAAGTGCAATGTGCTTCCCTATCCGCAGGAGTAATTTTGAATGAAAGAGCTTAACATGCTTTCTGGTGCTGTATTTCCATACCTTTTTCTGTACTTTAAAATTGTTGGGCTCCCTATATAGTACTACTATCACAAAGTATATTATTACAGGGATAAGATTTCAGGTTCATTATCCCACCTCCAAGCAGTATATGCCTTTTATAAGGAAATGGCAGGCCCCAGATTTTCCTTTCAAATGTTCATTGGAAGAATTTGTCGATCATTAACTATAATATGAGTGAATGAATAGTCAAACTTGTACTTCACGGAAGAAAACAGCCTAGATTTTCATCTAAATAGTGACGTTGTGAAAACTCATTATGTATTACATTGGACGTTATTGTATTTTAAGAAAAGAGACTTCCTTTTAAACCGTCACAAGATTTTATTTTTCAGAAGTGCGCATGCTAAAAAATAGTGATTCACTGGAAGGGGCATATCCACATGGCTTAAGAAGCTGGTGATTGGCTCCCCTGTTGCATGGATTTCTTTTTTCTTTTAAAAAAACCAACCCATGGATTTGTTTCTTATAATATGTTAAGTGGCTTCGTAGCATAGGCGGGGAGGGGAGGAGAACTTATAATTTTCAACTATTTATTTGTTGAAATTTGTGTACTGTTCTTCATCCGTAGATCTCAGGGAAGTTCGCAACATAAAAATACAAGACAAAAACCAAAATACATAATAAAAACAAGAACAAAAAGCAACCAAATAATACCCCCTCTCCTCTACCCTCTCCCACAACACTATTTCCTTTCCCAAGCCCATTTCATTTGGTAAAATCAGGGCTTTTTCAGCCAGAACTCACTGGCCATAACTATTCCCAGGGCTTTTTTTCAGGGGGAGATACCAGGAACTCAGTTCCATCACCTCTCAGGTGGATGCCATTGGCATTCTAAGAGAACCAGGAAGGTGTTCATGGTGAGTTCCGGCACCTATTTTTCTAGAAAAATAGCACTGATGGCCCCTAGTAATAAATATAAATACAAAAAGAGGTTTTCAGAAAAGTGGCTCTGGCTACAGGAGTTGGCTGGTGTCTTTTCCCCAGTCAGGGGTGATGTAAAGAAATTAAACCTTTGTCAATGCAGAACAACTCCTGCAGTTCAAAAGAGGCATAAACAGAATCTAGCAATCACAGGACAGCTTCCCTGAAGTCTGCCTCTTTCCTCTCTTTTTGCCAGAGTTCTACTAAGGGCAGTAACATATTAACAGTAAACACAAAGTTTAAGGTGTTCTGCAAATTTCCTTGACAGACTGAATACCTTTCATCCTGGTAGGCCTGTTTAGGGAGTATAGATGGGGGTTATGGTGCTGTCTCTCAGCCTCTTGCTTACTTCTCAAAGTGGCCCTCCAGAAAAAAAACCTCTTGCTGACTAGGGACATTCCTGCCTAATACAAGTCCTATGTTATAAGTGATTCAGGGCAGGCTATAATACATGGCTTTTCACATGGTCAGCTTCCAAAGAGGCAGTATTAGCAGAACACTCTGTAGCCATGAATACATGGTATGCTAAATGCTTATATGTAGGGTCCAATTCAAATGTGAACCCCAGTCTCCTATTACTGCCATAGGTAAGTAAGTACACAGTGAGACACACGCCTGTGTGGATTCAAGGTGGAACTTGTAGACACCTACGACTATAAATTTTAATATATTTTGAGATCTGACTCCTGCACAGTGAAGTTGACATTAGGAAGAATGTGTGTTGGCAGAAGGGGACAAGAGCTGAAATCTTAACTACATACGAGAAAATTGAATTAATTTGGCTTCTCTCCCCCCCTTCTTTTCTTCCAGAAAAGGACTATCTAAAGGAGACGCAGACCGCTGTTTCCAAGGAAAGAGTGAGGATGGCCTTCCAGCACCTTTTACCAAAAGCGTGCAAGAAGCCATTGATAAATATACATTGTATGTGTTTATGTCTGACATTATTTGAATAACAACATAAGTATGTGTTAAAAGAATAAGATAAAATTGTGTGTTTGTGTGTGTGTGTGTGTGTGTGTGTGTGTGTGTGTGTATATATATATATATGAATGAAATTGATTTTGGAGATCACAGCATTGTAGCATTTCTGGGGCAGCACCTGTCCTATATACATTATAGCATGGCAATTTGAAACTGGGGGGTTTCAAAAGTATTTTGTAGTGTGGCATTCAGCTTTCAGTGGAGGGGGGGGAAAAGGTTGTAAGTTCTTTAGGGATAGCGCAATTTCCTTTTATGAGCCCAAGTAGATGTTTGAATCCTAGTTAGCTTTTGGTATTGTGACTTGCATTTTCTGCTGAAATCATTCTTCTTTAAGATTTTGTGGTGGGGAAAGAACGCTCAAGGTTACTTTAAGGAAGAAGAATGGGCCAGAACAATGGTCTAAAAGGAGAGTAGTGCAAATCTTCTACACATGAAAGTGTTCATTTTGTTAGCAAGGTTTGTTAGCAACCCCCCCCCCCCCCAGGAAACTAAGTGCAGTCAAACCTTGGTTCCCAAATGCCTCCATTTTGGAACGTTTTGGCTCCCAAATGCTGAAAACCCAGAAGTAACTGCTCCAGTTTTTAATGATTTTCGGAAGCTGAACCGGAGAGTTTTTTTCTTTTTTCTCCATTGACTTTGCTAACCAACCTTTGATCTTCAGTTGTTGAACGTTTCGGAAGTTGAACAGAATCATAAAGAGTCTTGTGATTGTTGGAATGCAGTTCTTATCATCCCTAATCATTACCCATTCTGGCTAAGGCATATGGAAATTGGAAGCTGGTCTGCAGGGCCACAGTTTTTCCATTCATGCCCTAATGCTAAACAGAGCTTCATTTTATACGGGGAATTGTATATTTAAATTTTGCCAGTATATTTGAATGAGATAGTGACCTTTTGCCCACATGTGTCAATCAATGGCATTTTATATTTGCTAGCTACTATTGCTATTACTATTGCGGGTGGCGCTGTGGGTAAAAGCCTCAGCACCTAGGGCTTGCCGAACTAAAGGTCGGCGGTTCAAATCCCCGCGGTGGGGTGCGCTCCCGTTGCTCGGGCCCAGCGCCTGCCAACCTAGCAGTTCGAAAGCACCCCCGGGTGCAAGTAGATAAATAGGGACCGCTTACTGGCGGGAAGGTAAACGGCGTTTCCGTGTGCTGCGCTGGCTCGCCAGATGCAGCTTTGTCACGCTGGCCACGTGACCCGGAAGTGTCTCCGGACAGCGCTGGCCCCCGGCCTCTTAAGTGAGATGGGCGCACAACCCTAGAGTCTGTCAAGACTGGCCCGTACAGGCAGGGGTACCTTTACCTTTACCTATTGCTGCTCTTTAGGGCTTTCTGGGGTGGGGTGGGGAGTTAATCTTTGTGGTGCCACAAAGTCCTTAATGAAACACAATTGCTTTCTTTCTTAATGAGCCATGATGCCGTGACTTACTTTTGAAATTTCTTTTCATCCACAGTGTCTCTGTTTCATCACTTTCATCAAGCAGACGGACAACACCAACAGACTTGAATAATTCTTGGTCTGGGATTCAGAGTTGCACCACTGGCCCATCTACTGAAAGAAGCTCTGTTTACTCCTGGAGAGATGATGTATGTTAGCATTTATTAACAGGTTTTGTGTATCCTCTCCTGAAAAAAAATCTTTATTTGCCTATATTATGTCCTGTCCTCCACTGCACTTAGCTGGAAATCAAGGTCAATTTTTATACTCAGCTACGTTAGAAACTAGTTTTCCGCTTGATGACTTCCTTGACTATACTGAGACTTAACGTTGTTTTGCATGGAATAATCCAGGCTTGCTAAACTATTGTTTACCTTCCTTACTGAACACTGTTTCTGCCTTGCATGCTGCTTTCAGTGCTGTCATCTTGATTAGCTAGGTGCAAATATGGTTGATTTAGATCAGGGGTAGCTAATCTCTGACCCTCCAGATGTTGTTGGACAACCAAAGCCAGCACGGTCAGTGGTATTAGAAGATGAGAGCTCTAGTCTTGAATACCATGGATCAGTGGCCTGTGATCTAAACCAATATTTTTTAATGCTCAGTCCCAGTACTACTTGTCTAGAAAAAGAGGTGCCGGAAATCACCGTGAACGCCTCCCTTGTTCTCTTATAGTGGCAATGGTGCCCACCTGAGAGGTGCCGGAACTGAGTTCCAGCATAAAAAAGCCCTGCTCAGTGCTCTTCTATACTCTAAATTAAAATATTTTACTTTAGTATTCATCATTTATATCAACTTTAACCTCACCCTCTTCTGCTGTTTATTTTTTTGCTATGAATCTGTTTTGTTTCTCACATTCTCCTTTACCTTCACTTTGAAACGTTCTTGTAAACCTTGCTCAGGTCATTTCGAGGAACTTGCTACTATGCAAATTTAAGACCACAGCTTCAAATTCCAAATCTGAGCACCTCTGTCCTGAAGCAGATGTTGCTGCCCCAAACCTACCTGAACAGTTGATGTTTCCTTTCCCCATGCTGCTACCTGCCCCCCACACCACGCGTCTCCTCATATGGTCAAAAGCATTTTTGTAGAAGCTGTTTTGCCCATGCAAACTAGTCCTTTTCAACACTGACAGGAAGAATTTAACAGCCCGGGGCAGTGCCAGGTGATTCTTCCTCCCTTTGCAAATAAAGAATGCAGTGCTAGCTGCAGTAATGATGCAGGTTACTGTCCACAAGATCATGCTATTTGGAGCCCAATTTCTTTGATAGTGAAGGAGTAACATACTTGCGGGCTCATAGGCCTGTGAAGCCATTTGTGTTATTAACCTGCCAGCCCTCATCTTCCTTCCCATCACAGCAGTGAACTAGGAGAAGTGGTTTATACCACATCATAGGGCCAGGCAGAGAGTAGAGGTTCAAACCTCTCTGGCAAGCCCAGCTCCGTGATGTGTGGGGCATTCAACTAAATTTTAATCAGTGCAGACCTGCTGAAATGAATGAACGGGACTAAATTAGGTCCATTCATTTCATTCTGTGAGTAAAACCTAGTTGAATACCAACCGGAGTCATTTCTTCTTCAGCACAGCAGTGTGCTGGGGATAAAGAAGAATAGTTCACCCATCATCTTCTTGTCACAGTGCTGGGATTGGGGGAGGTGAGTGTGCCTGAGTGCGTGACGTGCATGTGATGTCCATATGAGTATGGTGTGTGTGAGAGGGTGTGCTGTGCACTTGCATTTGTAGTGAGTGAGTGAGTGAGTGTGTGTATGTATGTGTAGTATGTTGCTGTATACGGGGCAGTGTGTGTGAGAGACTGATGCAGGTAACATGTTTGGTGAAACGTAGCTCTCGGAAAGTTCGCCAACCCCAGACCAAAGGAGGATAGCCTCACCTGTTTTGGTGGAGTTCCAGTCTCTGAATAAAAGCACTATTTAAAAGATGTGTGACTTTTCCTATATAACTATAGTGACAAATATGTAATTTTATTCAGCTTCAAACATGTATAGAAAAATTATTTGAAAATATTAACCTAAAATTCCCCAGGAATTTGATAAAGCTAATACACAAAGAGTTCATCAGCTGTTTTGGGATGTGGATGAAATGTTGTTTGAAGGCAAAGTGAGTTCCCAAACGGAGAGCCTAAAGGCAGAATGCAAGGATTGGACTAACAGATCACTTCACCTAAGGCAAGTCTATGCATGTGGATTAAATAATTTCTTTCTAGAAGCATTTTCACCCAAATATGCACTTTATTTGCTTCTTATGTGTTGGCTTGAGTAGTGAGCATCTTGTGAGTTGATTAACTGCCCACCCTTTGAATGGAAGAACCTATATAGCTGCCCAGTAGAATGGCCAGATATTAGCTTAATTGCTTCCAGATGGTGTTTCCATGATTACTTCTCATCAATAAGTAATCCTTGATATTTAAATCTGAATACTTGATCAAGGGTGTGACCATCTAGAGTCCACCTGGACTTGGTAGTCCTCTTGCCAAATACAGTGACCTTGGTTTTTATCATAGTTACCGTATTTTTCGCTCTATAAGACGCACCAGACCACAAGACGCACCTAGTTTTTGGAGGAGGAAAACAAGAAAAAAATTATTCTGAATCTCAGAAGCCAGAACAGCAAGAGGGATCGCTGTGCAGTGAAAGCAGCAGTCCCTCTTGCTGTTCTGGCTTCTGGAATAGCTGCGCAGCCTGTACGCACTCCATAAGACGCACACACATCTCCCCTTACTTTTTAGGAGGGAAAAAGTGAGTCTTATAGAGCAAAAAATACGGTAATTTTTAGATGTTCTTTTTTACACAGCTGTCCAAATTTAACCAGCATCCTCCTAAGTCCGATTTTATTCTGAGATAACAAAACTCCATCATTGGCATAGAGCAGAATTGACACTTTACTATTCCCAAAGGTGGGGGGAATTAGATTGGCATTAACTTACACTATTTAAAGTTCTGGCTTCCTATACTACAGAGTGCTTTTCGGGGAAAAAATATTGGTTCAGTTGTGTTGTGTGTATCTGCATTTTCTTTTCACTTCATTAGCCAACCCTATATTTGTTATTTTATTCAGGATTTTGGGAAAACAGCTTATTTTCCCAAAAGATGAGGGCTTTCAGCATTACCAGGGCAGAACTGCCAGCTCTGTTTACTCCAGGTCCTTACCTACCCTGAGTGAAATCACCAGCAGTATGAAAGAGTAAGTTTTTATTTTAATGCAGACATATTCCTATTTCTGTTTGGTTGACATTATTTTCTATTAAAATGCTCTAGTACACATTTTACATATTCTCAGAATATGAATGCAACTGCCTTAGCAAAATGAACAGCCATTATTTCTTAAGCTTTGATCTTTAATGCAAATCTCATACTGTGTATTATGCCATTTTCTTGGTTAAATAATACATTGGACAACTATTGGCAACATGAGACATTTGTCCTGGATATAGGTCTGCAAAGCAGTGCTCAGGCGCCTGTTGTAGGTGATTAGCAAAAGAATCCCATGGCTTCTCACAGTTACAACATCCTCCTGTTTTTCTTCAACCTGGAAAAATTCTCATTTCTTGACTGGGTTAAAGCCACTGGAAGACATCTCTGAAAAATCTGAGATAGTTGCTGTCTTTCTAGCCCATCTTTTTTTGCTTTGTGCCACTTTTAATAAATGCTTTAATTGCTTAATTTTACTTTCCTATAAAAAGATTACTGTACATTTTATTTTTGCACCTTTTCCCCTTCTGTGTTAAAATTGCTGTCTTTAGGTTATGCATCTCAGGCTCTAAACTGATTCCTGCAGCTTTTCCAGTGCAGAAGGCATTCAGCTCTGAATTACCAGAAATTTCTTTAGCGAAATCACCTGTATATTCATTCTTGGAAGAAGAAATCTATGATGCAGAAGGAAAAATCGAAGAGTATCTTGCATTCGACAACAAGGAACTGTAAATGTTTGATTTTTAATGGATTATAATGCACTTTGAAAAGAACCAGATTTACCTCTAGGAACTGTTTCATTTATTATAGAATGGCAAATACTATCATGTCAGACTGTGTTTAAACAAGTGTACTTAACCTGCCTGCTGTTTATTTTGGTTACAAAAGAGAAATCCCTAGGTCTCCAATCTGCTGTGGACTTCCAATCCAGATTGCACCAATTTGCAGCTGTAAATGGTCCCTACCAGGCTGCTGTTGAATACAAAGTTGCTGTTTGCAATGAACAACATTCAGATGCAAAAAAAAAAAAAAAAAAAAAAAGGTCAGGAAAGAGCAATTATCAGGAGAAAACCCATGTGGAGCCCCCAGTCTGGATCAGAAGCACATTCCAAATCTGCTTTTTCTCCAAATAAAAACAGTCACATTAATAATAATAATAATTCTATTATTTATTCCCTTCCCATGTGGTGGGGTTTCCACAGCCACTCTGAGCGGCTTCCAACAGAACACTAAAAACAGAATAAAACTTCAATAATTAAAAACCTCCCTAAACATTAAGCACACATGTGCCTTCTGTCGCAGTGGGTTTGACTAGATGACCTATGGGAGTCCCTTCCAACTCTACAATTCTATGATTGTATGAGTAGTTTATGATCAAATGATAGGGGGGTTGGGGCTAATCTGTATGACCCAGTGGCTAGAAACACATTTGACATGTGCATAGATTCATGCTTTTTTACATACATGTCGTAGACATGTCATAGGTTTTTTTATATAACGTAGTAAGCATCCCTAAACCCTGTAGAATTTGAATATTACATAATTAATGCTCATTGTTTGGCAGAGTTGAAGTAGCACTGTGCCGCCTTTTTTTATATAACAGGATTGTGTAAATAGAAGTAGACTGTTTTTTATTAATAGTTAGTAGTGCTTGGTAATAAAGATTCAATTTGCTTCAATCATTAGTGATGATGAAAAGTTGGAGCAAAAGATATATCAACTTGCCCAAAAGAGGGTTAAACATGGCATTCCTCCTATTTCCCCCAATGCCTGTATCAAAGATGCTGTGCTTGCAGAAGTTTTCGATCACGTCTGGAAGAATGTAATTCAAGTCCTGGAAGAATTAATAAGGAAACACTGGGAATCGTCTATCACAGGTAACTGGAATGTTTATGGAAAAGCCATTTGCGAAAACATTCTTAAAAATGGATGCTTTATATGATCTCTGTGGCTCCAGGACTTCCAACGCATTCTAAATATGATTTAGAAATGTATTGTTACGAATTGTGGTGGTGGGAGGGACTGGGGGAGTTGACTGTATGCCGAGACCCTCATAACCCCTGGGTGCAGAAAGTGGTAAAATGTAAACCAGGCTAGCTTCTTGTTGAAGTGATAGCCTGGGTGATGGGCCATTAAGTGAAGAAAGGAAGTGTTTGAATCCGAAGCTGTGGATATGGGGGAAGCGAGGCTTCTTGGGGATGTTAATGCTGTGAACCCTCCATTGTAGACTCAGGTTGTATATACAGTGGTACCTTGGTTTAAAAACATCTTAGTTTATGAACAACTTGGATTGCAAACCCGGAAGTAGGTGTTTTGGTTTGTGAACTTGGCCTTGAAAGCAGAACATGTTCCGCTTCCTGTTGAGTGTGTTCCATTTGTAAATTGAGTCCCCCACTGCTATGGGAAAGCACACCTTGGTTTCAGAACGCTTTGGTTTAAGAACAGACTTCCGGAACGGATTAAGTTCATAAACCAAGGTACCACTGTATTTGTAAATAAACCACATAGCAGTCTCCTCTGTGTCTCATTCTCAAAAGAAACAAGAATCCAGGGTAAGCACCTGGAAGTCCTGGAATCTCACACTGCTCAGGTGCTTACCCTGGATTCTTGTTTCTTTTGAGAATGAAACACAGAGGCTGGGGTGATGTGCAGCAGTAGAGATGGTCTATGCTAACATATCCATATGTATGGTATCATATTTCTGTATTGGTCTTCATGGCCCAGTTCACATACAATACTGGGGGCCATGAAGTGTGTTAACTATGGTTTGTGCACATGTGTAATATGGGCCTATGGTTAGCACTGACTCCTGAGATGAGAGTGAAATGGTAAGAGGAACATGTATTCCCAAGGCTTGCTTTGATTTCCAAACTATGGTTTGGAGGCAGTCAGCATTATCTGTGCATAAAGTTGTTACATATTCACCAGTTTACTATGCTAAAGCAAACGTTTACATTTATGTCTGATTGAAATTTGGGTGTTTTTTTGTTTTTTTAATGATGAACTAGAGAAAGACAAACAGATGGAGAAATTGAAAGCTACTGGAAACAAGTTACCACATCTATCCATTTCCCGTGTTGCAATGGATACATCAAGTGTACCCCCATCAAGAGGGTCAGAAGCTCGAGGCACATCTGTTGGTTTGCATTTTGTCCCACCACAGGTAAACTATCTTCCTACTAGCTGTCATTAGTCAGCATATGAAATCCTATTTTCTTTTTTATCAGCAGCACACAACTTCTCCAGTCCCCAGGCCCTGTGTGAGGTTTTCCTCTCCATTCCTTCTATCCCGGTGGCCAGTGATCATGCCCAGCCAAGCCACACTTCAACACACACCTCTGCTGTCCTTAAGATGTTGTATGCAGTGCTGCTTTTTTTTTAAAAGGAAAAAGGTGCCACCACTCACCATGAAGTTGTTACAGTAAATAAGTAACTAAGTACCACACTTTAAACATTTGGGGCAGGGGGGAGGGAAGGTGCTGGTACTGTGTACCCAGAAGAAAAGCACTGGTTGTATGACATATACAGTGGTACCTCGGGTTACATACGTTTCAGGTTACATACGCTTCAGGTTACAGACTCCGCTAACCCAGAAATAGTGCTTCAGGTTAAGAACTTTGCTCCAGGATGAGAACAGAAATTGTGCTCTGGCGGCACGGTGGCAGCAGGAGGCCCCATTAGCTAAAGTGGTGCTTCAGGTTAAGAACAGTTTCAGGTTAAGAACGGACCTCCAGAAAGAATTAAGTACTTAACCTGAGGTACCACTGTACTGATTTTCAGCATTCCACAACTGGCCTTTTGTTTTTAGCCTTTAGGCTTCCTGATAGGCAGCAGCTGCTTTTTAGATGTGTATGTACATGTGTTAATTTTGTGTGTATATGTAAACACAACCAAGACAAACCTCTGGTTCTGCTTAGCACTCTTCCTTGACACAATGCATTGCAGTCCTTGAGCCACAGAGCTAAAAAAAGAAAAAGTGAATTCCTATTATATGTATTTAGTACAGTGGTACCTCGCAAGACGAATGCCTCGTAAGACGAAAAACGCGCAAGACGAAAGAGTTTTCCGTTTTTTGAGTCGTTCCGCAAGGCGAATTTCCCTATGGGCTTGCTTCGCAAGATGAAACGTCTTGCGCGTTCTTGCGAGTTTGTTTCCTTTTTCTTAAAGCCGCTAAGCCGTTAATAGCCGCTAAGCCGCTAATAGCCGCTAAGCCGCTAATAGCCGTGCTTCGCAAGACGAAAAAACCGCAAGACGAAGAGACTCGCGGAATGGATTAATTTCGTCTTGCGAGGCACCACTGTAATGCTGAAGGCTCCAGTTTTCACATTCTCCACGTAGCCTGTACATAGCCTGTGGCCAACTCTCAAGAGCATGTATGAAAGAGGCCTATTGTATCTGTTGCTCGTGGCTAGTTCCCATATTTCCATTTAGGGCCACTGATGCTGGCACAGAAAGTACTCATGTAATCAAGATGCAAGCATGTAAACGTGATGCAAGAATTTTTTGCAGCAGTTGCTATACAGGTTGATATTTAATTAAACACCCACTCCTGTGCACATCTCTCTTTCTACTAATCATTATTCTTATTATTGATTGCAACATGTGCAAGATAACTCATGCATTACTTGTGGCCTGTACAGTGGTACCTCTGGGTACGAACTTAATTCGTTCTGGAGGTCCATTCTCAACTTGAAACCGTTCTTATCCTGAGGCGCGCTTTCACCAATGGGGCCTCCTGCTGTGTGTTCACCTCTGGAGTGTGACTTCAGCTCACATCTCGGGGCAAAGGTTGCAACCAGGAGCATCTACTTCCGCGTTAACGGCACTCGTAACCTGAAGCGTGCATAAGGAGGACGGTTCGTAACCAGAGGTATTACTGTAGATATGTCTCAACAAAATTACACTAATAAGACCTGTCCTGGAGGGTAATTCTGTGTTATTGTGTAAAAAGAGAGAGGGATAAGTATAGAATTGACATCCATTTCTTCATGTTTTCATACATGCTTTTTGCATCGGATGAAATGTTCTTCAGCATCTGCATTAGGTAACTTTGCACATCTTCACCCACAATGTTGCACATGTTTTAGGCCTTCAGACATATTGATAAATTACCTCAGAAACATTAAGTGATTTGCTTCTGTTGCTTTCTTTAGATCCACCGGTTTCCCAGCAATTTACACAGCGATTTAAATGGTGTCATGACAATCCAAGCCAAGCCACTGCAACAGAGGCACTCTGGGCTAACAGAAAAGATACAGTATGTGTTGCAAAGACTTATGAGATCACATTTCACTCTCACAGTGCATGCTATATTTATTTTTCAATCTATACTTCAACATACGGTTCTATTAAGCCTTTCTGAAGTCAACATTCAATTTTATGTTATGTGTTTTAATTTTGGGCCTTGGTGAAATTATTTTATTTCAAATATAAAGTATAATTAAAGTGCATATTCTCTTCCACGGGGGAAAGGGCTTTTGGGGCAGGCTGCAGAAGGGTTGAATCTTATATAAGTGGCAACTACATTTGCTGAAATTGCTCTTTTTCAGGAATGAACAGGAAGACAAGCCGCAAGTGGGTTCCAGTGTTAACTCAGCACGAAATCGGCTAGGGCGAATTCCTGACAGTAGTGTTCTCTCATGTTCCCGAGTATTGCTTGGATCCTCTAGAAAAACAGCAGGCCACCGTAGGCTACCATCAATAGCTACAGATCCTCTGCGCTCAAAGACCCCCAATGTTTACAGCGATGAAGTCCTTAGGGGGACAAAACTGTGAGGCTCCATTTGTATTCTTCACTGCCGTGACCTTAGTGACATATTAAGCTCAAGCATAATAATAATAATAATAATAATAATAATAATAATAATTTATTATTTATACCCCGCCCTCCCCAGCCAAGGCCGGGCTCAGAGCGGCTTACAAGCAATAATAAAAACAAGATGAATGATTACAACTTAAAAACAAAAATAAAATACAACATTAAAATAATGGAACATTAAAATATTAAAATGTAGCCTCATCGCAGGAGGAGAAGGAAAAGAAAAAAGAAAGAGAGGGAGGGAGGGAATCAAATTGGCTCCAAGCCAAAGGCCAGGCGGAACAACTCTGTCTTACAGGCCCTGCGGAAAGAAATCAGATCCTGCAGGGCCCTGGTCTCATGAGGCAGAGCGTTCCACCAGGCCGGAGCCAGAGTTGAAAAGGCCCTGGCTCTGGTTGAGGCCAATCTAACTTCCTTAGGGCCCGGGACCACTAGGGTGTTGCTGTTTATGGACCTTGAGGCTCTCCGTGGGGCATACCAGGAGAGGCGGTCCCGTAGGTACGAGGGTCCTAGGCCGTGAAGGGCTTTAAAGGTCAAAAGCAGCACCTTAAATCTGACCCTGTACTCCACCGGGAGCCAGTGCAGCTGGAAAAGCACTGGGTGAATATGCTCCCATGGCAGAGACCCCATGAGGAGCCTCGCTGCAGCATTCTGTACCCGCTGGAGTTTCTGGGACAGCTTCAAGGGCAGCCCCGCGTAGAGCGAATCACAGTAGTCAAGCCTGGAGATGACCGTTGCATGGATCACTGTGGCCAGGTCGGGGCGGGAAAGGTAAGGGACCAACTGCTTGATGCGGCGAAGGTGGAAAAATGTCGCCTTGGCTGTTGCTGTAACTTGCGCCTCCATGGAAAGGGAGTTTTCTATCTCAGCATAGGAGTTAGTCAGGGTGTGTGTCACCACCCTGTGGTTGCATCTCAGAAACAGGCACTGAGACCAACCTTCTTTTATTTCTGTTCCCTCCTACACATTTTGAGGGTACCTTTGAAATTCTGTGAACAGTGTCTGGTGAAACCACAGAAACTAGATTCAGATAGGTAGCTGTGTTGGCCTGATGCAGTCGAAATAAATAAAAAAAATGCCCAGTAGCACATTAGAGACCAACTTTTGAAGAAGTGTGCATGCACACGAAAGCTTATACCCAGAAGAAACTTAGTTGGTCTCTAAGGTGCTACTGGACAATTTTTTTTTTATTTCCACAGAAACTAGATTCAGGTCTGAGGGGCAGCATTCAGGTTGCAGAATTCAGCCATTCTTGGCACTGAATTTGACTTGATGTAGGTTTTAATTTATTTTTAAGCTTGCAGCCCAGTTGTGTGTGCACTAAAAAGTAATGGCCAGATCTTTGAAATGGTTCCATTTGACAATTAAGGGGGAAATAGCATGTACAGTCAATGGGGAACGTGAGCAGTGGTATGACTTTGGCATCAACACATTTTTGGAGAACATCATATTTTAAAGGGATGTCTCTCACAAAGAACATAATACTATATCTCTCTAATTAACAGGAATTCTGTTGTTGTTGGAATTGTAGAGTTGGAAAGGACCCAATGGTTATCTAGTCCAATCCCCTGCAACGCAGGAATCTCAGCTAAAGCATCCATGACAGATGGCCATCCAACCTCTGCTTAAAAACCTCCAAGGAAGGAGAGTCCACAACCTCCTGGGGGAGACTGTTCCACTGTCAAACAGCTCTTACTTTCAGAAAGTTTTTTTATATATTGAGTCAGAATCTCCTTTCTTGTAACTTGAAGCCATTGGTTCAAGTCCTACCCTCCAGATCAGGAGAAAACAAGCATGCTCCCTCTTCCATGTGACAGCCCTTAAGATATTTGAAGATGGCTATCATATCTCTTCTCAGTCTCCTCTTTTCCAAGCTAAACATACCCAGCTCCTTCAAGCTCTCTTCGTAAGGCTTGGTTTCCAGACCCTTGATAACCCTTGATAATTAAGAATAGTTCCTGCAGTGACAGAAGGAAGTGAAATACATATAATCTCATGCATCCTTATTGTTGGCCCACAGATGTACTGCCTTAGATCGCTTGTCCTCTCCACTTCTGCCTACAGCCCGGAACAAGCTGCCACCGATTACATCAGATGCCGTTGAGCAATATCTTTCCGTTCCTGGATCGCAGCTAGGCTTTGTAAGAGAGAGAGTGTGTGTCATTCTTTGTTTTATACCATTAGCAATTCAGTTGAGAATTTAATAGTATTGTCATTGGAGCACTTTAAAATCAAGCAAGTACAATTGTTAGTTGCTGGGCTTGCAAATGATAAAATTAGGTTCCATTCTCCTTCCATCTATGAAGCTTGCTGAGTGGCCTTGTAAAAATCATGCTCTCTCTCATTCTAACTTACAACTTCTACATGAAATCAGCATGACGTAATAACTTTTAATAGTTTCAGCAAAATGTATTTTTCTGTAACTTTTCAAGGATCTTTATTCAATTTGTTGCTCCACTGACACTTATTCATATTGCTTCATTTGTTGCACATTGTTACTGCATGATAGTTTGTTTTGTGTTTTAATTGCTTCACTTTTGCACCATATGCTTGTTCTTTGTTGGCAACTTAGTTAACAGTGTTGTTTAAACAGCTACCCATTTTCCTGCTGGGAAATATCTAGCTAGCATTCCCTGAATTGGAACTACATTGCCAAATATTACAATGTAGTTTAAGCACTATGGATATGAATTGTCAAAGTAAGTCATAGCAGCCTTAGCATAAGTCAAGCAAACAGCTGTTCCAACCTTGTGAATGGTAAACTAAGGCCAGAAAAAAGATGGAATTGTTTACTTTTCAACCTCACCACCGAATGAAAAAATAACAAAAACTGTGGGAAGGAGAAGACCCTTACTACCTTCTCTGGGGCCAGTCACCCCACTTCTGCTTCCAGAGATAGATGCAGACAGGAGCTGCAGATCCTTCCTAGCCTTTTTAATTCTGCTTGTATCTGTCTCTTCTAATCCATTTGAAACCCAATTGAAAAAGCCTAAGTAAATAGTTTTAGAAGCTCTTTTCTCAGTGTTTTGTGACTAATGGAAAATTAG
Source organism: Podarcis raffonei (assembly GCF_027172205.1). Classification (NCBI taxonomy): domain Eukaryota; kingdom Metazoa; phylum Chordata; class Lepidosauria; order Squamata; family Lacertidae; genus Podarcis; species Podarcis raffonei. The sequence goes on along the minus strand of NC_070610.1, from coordinate 29,513,240 downwards.
CTTTTGGGAAGACAAAAAATAATCAATTGAAAAGCAAAACCATACTTCTGCTAATAATAATTTACACTTTTCCCAGTGATGGACTTGCTTCTTTTTCTCAACCCTACCCCAAACATTTTCCAGCATAAAGGAAGGTATCTTCATAGCAGAATTTCCAGCGCGGTACCTGATGGTGCAGAACGGCGGCCACTTAGAGAGCGAACTGTCATAATAGATCAGTTTTCAAGACCCAATACTACTCACACATTTCGGGTAGGTATTTGAAAGCTTTTGAGACTCTTAATAAGAAACTGGAATTGAAACGGGTGGGTGGGAATACCACTCTTTTATTCCCTGTTAAACTGTATTAGATTATTCCTATGTGCTTAGTTGTATGCAGTCTTGCAATTCTGGGAGGAATTATTTCCTGCCTTCCAGATACCATTCCTTTAATACAAATAAAAGTCTTCATATTCTCATGCTTTGTAGCCCAAACCATGCTAACCATGCATAACAGAGCTTTTAGCTGACTTGCGGTTACTCTACACTTTGGGACAACCCTGTTTTACAGGTGCTTAATTTTTTTTTTAGAAAAAAAGAAAGGACACCCCCCAAAAAAAACCACACATCCCAGCCTCATAAGAAATGACACAAGATGTTGAGAAGCTGTGGTGTGCATGTGTGTGGAATGAACACCCTGTTTTGTGGTGTTGGGGGTGGGAGAATGATCCAAAGCCAGAATATCCCACTTGCAAAGATTTGAATGTTTGCTCACTGTTTAACCACATTATTGCCTTTAGTGCTGAACAGGAAAGTGGAATTAGTATTGGACATTTTTCAATGCTCCTTGTGGAATAGTTACATCTTCATAGCTCTTTTTCATGTCATGGGCTATATGCATGCTATATCTTTAACAGACATTGGAAGCACATTTATCCTCAAATAATTTTGGGCTCTCTGCTTTGCGAAGTGTTGTTGGGAATTGTTTCTCGGTAGGGGTATACAACAGGGTTCAGAATTATTTAAGGGAAAGAATGTACTCCAAATGAGCTTTAATAAAACGTGTATGCAGACATAGTCACTGTTTGCCCTTGACTTGTGGCGGGGGGGGGGGGCGGCCGAATGCTATAAAGGGTAAAAATCTGTTTTTCTCTTTCAGTCAGATACACCTCATAAAACATCATTGACTCCTATGGATTTTGCTAATCACATGTGGACAGGTCATGGGGTATTGATAGGTAAGACCTCTGTTTTATTAAAGAAAAGAAGATTGTAGCACAAGATGCCAATCCCCTCAGAACTGTGATTCTCAGTTTCACCATATTAGCATTTGTGGGAGAATGGGGTAAATTGAGCAATAAGCATTGTATTCTACATCACAAGTTGAGCCCAAAAAACAAATGCTGTAAACCATTTTATACTAGTTTGCCTCTGTATGAAAGAGGTGCAGCAGCAGGCAAAATTTAGTGGAGCAGCAAGGATGGAGAACCTGTGGATGTTGTTGGACTACAACTCCCACAATCCTCATCCATTGGCTATGCTGGCTGGGGGTGAATGAGGTTCCAAGGAATAGGAATTAGTATAAATCCAGTAAAGAAGGGACAGGGAACATGTGGTCCCTCCAGATGTTGTTAGACCCTAATAGCATTTGGAAGGACCCTGTCCCTTCTTTACTAGATTTATACTAATTTCTATTCCTTGGTACAATCCAGGATTTTTGATAAATTGGCCATAGACTTTCAATAAATTGGTCAGTTTTTGCAAAGCAGCTATTCACTTAGTGTTCACTACTGCAGCCTGAGTAAACCCCATTATTCAGTTGGAGCCCCAAGTGAAGATGTTTAGGGTGGCTCTTTTCAAGAGTTTGTAGCTATACTTAATTCATCTAAGACTAAGTCACTGGTTCAGCTGTAGTATTAGCAGAGAGCCAGCAGAGGGCTACCTTTCCACTGGAAAGCACCAATGATAAGCAGTCCTTTTCTCCTGCCACAGAAATTGGTTGTTGCTATTTTAAGATCTCATAAACTCATCATGTGTACATGTAGCATGACTGTTCATACCAGGTTACAATACCTCCTAGCCCAAGCATATTCTCCAGAATTGTTCTGTTTGTGAAATACACAAGAAATGGAAACTCTTCTTCAGTGTAAAAAGTAAATTAACTGAAAAACAATCCTTCTTTAACTTTGGTAATGTAGTGAAAGGTGACAATCCTTGCAGAAAAACACACACTTTTTTTTGCTGTGTTGAAGTTTGCCATCAGTTCATGTTGTCTAGCTATCTATTAAACGTGAAATAATGTATTTTCTTGCACTTGCACAGACTACTTTTAATAACAAAATATCCCCAGAGGTATTCAACTTCCTGCTGCCCATGATTATCCTTGTAGGGTAGTGAATTTTAATAAAACCTCTCAAGCAAGGTCTAGGGACAGAGGGAACTCAGTGCACAGGCAGAAATTCTGAGAACTAGAAAGGACACTGGGTAAGATGCTAAGAGACAGAAAGTGGGTAGACATAGGCAGCAGGCTCACTAGAACCTGAGTTAAGGTTCAGCAGAAGCCTGTGAGAAAGGGCAATGGGGGGTTCCTAGTGACTGGTGAGAGAGCAGTCTGGTGGGGTGGGGGACTTGAGATTGCAAGTGGTAGTAGCTGCATGTTGGCAAGAAGCAGAAACAGTGCTCTGCCTAGGCAGACAGACTGAGAGTCGAGCTGCAGGAGATGCTAAATTAGAAAAAGGGTTTTAGTGTTAAAAAATAATAATGAGCATGGTTTTAATGGGGACCACAGCACTCAGGAAGACGTGGTTTAATCCTTCCATTTGCAGTTCAACACCTCCCCTTCCCAGCATTTGTGCTAATGGGGACTTTTCCTCCAAAGTTACCATATTTTTCGCTATATAGGACGCACTTTTTTCCCTCCAAAAATGAAGGGGAAATGTGTGTGCGTCCTATGGAGTGAATGCAGTCTTTCGCTGAAGCCTGGAGAGCAAGAGGGGTCGGTGCGCACCGAAGCCTCTTGCTCTCCAGGCTTCAGGCAGCTATCCGCAAGCCTTCGGAGCGCTCCGAAGGCTTGCGGATAGCAGCCTGAAGCCTAAAGCCCGGGGAGCGCAGCGCCAACTACTGCTGCGCTCCCCGGGCTTCAGGCAGCTATCCGCAAGCCTTCTGAGAGCAGCGAGAGTTCCCGCCGGGCTCAGAAGGCTTGCAGAAAGCTGCCTGTTCTGGAGGCTTCCCCCGTGCCAGCCCCGCGGCTAAGAACAAAGCCGCGCGCAGCTTCTCCCGGCTGGAGAGGTTGCGTGTGGCTAAAGAGGAAGCTAAGACAGCTGTCTTGGCTTCTTTGCTCTTTGGGGCTGGGGGAAAAAATAATTCCCCCCCTTTATTTCCCCCCCTAAAAACTAGGTGCGCCGTATGGTCCGGTGCGCCCTATGGAGCAAAAAATACGGTAATAGCAGCATTGGGGGGGTGGGGCGTTGGTTCATATCAGCATTGTGGTTGGGGCTGAAGAATTAAACGTGAACAGTCGTCCTCTGTGTATGTTGTCCTTGTGAAAATCAGGATTGCCCATGCCTGCAATTTAAAAAAAAACACCTCTGGTGTGCTTTCTCATGATGCATTGTGTAGTTTGGCCCCTAAGGTTAGAAAGCTAAGGGGGAAGTGGGGAGAGTTGGCCTGGCTGAAAGATCCTGCACCAATTTGACAGTAGACTGAAATGCAATGATGTGAATGAGGCAGAAACTTGAAGGACTGGGGATTGCAGAAGATGTGGAATCAAGAAAACAAGTGGCTTAGGAAGAAGGCAGTGCCAACGCTGGGGAAATCCATCTGGCAGGGATCAGGAAGGGTGTGGATCAAGTAGTTATCATTAAGAAATTCATCAAGGTGATTGAAGTCAACCTAATTGATGAACTCACCTAGGGTATTACTTGTCAGGCTGGCTAGCCTCTTCTTTCTCCCATTTGCAACACTGGACTTGTCCCCAATGAACGTTAATAGGGAGATTGCTCTTGCTATTACCATGCATAGGGAAAGAAAGGATGCACCCCCAGAAACAGCTGGTGGGGAATGAAAACTCACGCACCTCAAACAAGGACTTGTTACCCCAATGGTCCCTAATAGCAAGTTTGGCTTCTCTGCTCACAAGCCTTATATGAGGTTGCAGGCCCTTCCTACCCCTCCTATGCTCTTGCCCCTAATTTGCACAGGACTGGGTGTCAGTCCAAAACCAAAAACACATCCCTGCTCTGTCTGAAATAGTTGATCTGTACTTAACATATTATTGGCTTCAACTTGTGTATTTTTCGATCAGCTTCCTGTGACACTACTGTTCCCATTTTACTGATAGGAAAAAAAGGCTAGGAGAGGTCACTCGCCAAAAGAATTTGAGCATGAACCCTTTTGTTTCAAATGCACTGTATCCACTTGACCCTCAATATTACCTACTAATGTTTTTGCTTGCAGGTTCACAGTTCCATGCCAAATCATTCCAGAGAAATCCACCTGTATCTAGAAGAAGATTTCAAGTTGCTTCATAACATATAGCAGAAGGCAAAAACAACAACCAACCAACCAACCAACCAACCAACCTGATCTGTGCTTTATGGGACTCTGCAATACTCCCAACTATATTATCAGAAGGGATGGTGTTCCAGTATTGTAGTTTTGTGCCTTAGTGTTCTGTGTCTCTGCATACAGCCAGCTTGGAAATTGTTTCACCAAAGAATCATTAGCAAGCGCATCAAGACAGTGGCATATATCTGGAAAACAGAATATGAATTGGTGCCAATTTTTTTCTAAAGGCAGAAGTCAAGTTTAAAAGAAAGTGCCTTCCTGGTTCTGTTCTGTTTTTTTTTGTTTTGTTTGTGGACCAGGTACAAGTAGAGCTGAGCCAAATTGTCATTAGCTTTCCTTTTCTTTTTCTGTAGCGAACAAGGGAAGCTTTCATAAAGCAGCTAAACAAATTGCACAAAATTTAAATAGTTTCCCTGTTTTTCATCAAAGTTCTGGGCTCAGGGAGAACTGTGTAAAAGCCCTCAGAGGCTGGTCTTTAATTATCTGAGCTAGCCCACAGAACTATGAAGCCTTGGGAGGAAGGGTACTCTTTTCACAGAGAAGCATGCTAAGGAATTTGAGCTAGACTTTGCCTCGGTTCTTTTGGCGGAGCTTCCATGATCTTGGTCAGACAAGTTTGGTGTGTGTGTGGGGGTGTTGCACAGGCATTAAAACAACTTAGAGCCATTAAAACAAACCTTAGCAGGGCTTTCACACATTTCCTTCTAATGAAATTTTGAGGAAGCAAACACTGCAAAAGCCAGGAATTGTTTCCGCAGGAATGAAAGTGACACCAAAATAGTTGGAGTTGGTTTTAGCTCAGCTGTAGTAATGCAGTCTATAAACCCTTGAAGAGTATGATAATCAGATTTAATTCCTGGACTCTTTTTGTTATGGTTCCATAAGAAAAATCTATCCCTTCTCTCTGGTTTAGCTTGGGCAATCTCTAAAATTAATTTTGGAAGTGAAGTAGGCATAAGTTGCTGCAGGTTGGATTCATATATTTTCTTCATGCACAAACTTAGCTAATGCACATTGATTAAACACCATGAAAAAACAAATATTGATGCAATCCCATCAAGATCCTTTTTGTGCAATTGCATTAAGAACCTTTGGCCATATATTACTGTTGCATAGACACAATATATTATTCTGAAATCAATGGAGATTTGAGTACTTGTTTATTCTATGTGCTCTACACATAATCTAGATATTTTGCATATTTTTGCCCCCCACCCAAAAGCACTTTTTGAGAAACTTAGTTTCATTCTGAAAATAGAAGTCATTGTATATTTCTTGTGCATTACTCCACAGTGTGTCCATTTGAAGCCAGAGGTACCCACACCTGCCCATTGACATGGTAGGGCATATATACCAAGAGAGCAGTAACTTCTTCCTTCTCCATTCACCTGGGGCATGTAAAGGGATGAAAATGTATGGATAACCTAACCAAGAGGAGGGTTTTCAAATGTGGATCAAGTAGCCACTCCTACCCTGGTGGACAGTAGGATCTGGAATTAATCTAGATCAGGCACCCCCAACCTGCAGCCCTCCAGATGTTTTGGCCTACAACTCCCATGATCCCTAGCTAACAGGACCAGTGGTCAGGCATGATGGGAATTGTAGTCCAAAACCATCTGGAGGGCCGAAGGTTGGGGATGCCTGATCTAGACAGAAAGCAGCATGTTGGGAGCAAACATGAATGCTTCTAGATTGAGAAAAACAAATGGGTTAGTGTGCATGCACACTGCATAAAGGTACCTTGATTTCATTTTGCATCATTTTAATAAGTTCCCCTATACCCTAATTCACATAGTTAATATGTAAAATAATCAAAAATATGAAAATCGGTAAAGTACATATATTGAGGTGTAAACTAACTGTGGAAATCAAAACAGAAGAATTGCAAAGTTATTTCTGTGTTAATGTATGTATCTTTATATCTTTAATCATACGTTATTTGTTGTTGATTACCATTGTTGCATCTTCCTACCTTCTCTTTGTTATTAATTTGGCATGTCACCCTGTGAAGGATAATTAGAGGGCTGACCATCACGTATTACCAGTAATTAATACATCAAGCACTGTAAAATAGCTCAGATGGATTTTTTCTCAGAAAGAATTAGCAGCAAAATTATATCATAGACCCTCATGGACTTAGCCCACTTGCTGGGCTGCAACTGATATTCTGTTTATTGAGTTTTTCCTTCCTGAACTTCTTTGATGTCACCTGCTAATGTAAAATGAATTGATTTATTTAGTACTTCAAGCAACCCTAATAAAAATTTGCTTCATGAGCCAATGAATCTGTGGAAATGTGTACGGAACCATTTTTGAGGACTTGCTATTTTCATTACAGTAGTGATAACTCTTGCCATTTAGCCAAAAGACTAGGCCCACAAGTTTGTTTGTAGCGTACACATTGTTTGTTAAAAATGACTGGCCAACTCACCCACACAAGTCTTACTTATATGAATTGCATGTGACTAGATCAGAATGCTTCATTGCTGAGCCCAGGATTAAAATCCAGGTTGTATTCAAACTGTATTAGTAGTCAAGAAAGCTTTTCATAACAGCTTGAGTCACATGATTGAAGGAAAGATTCTTGAGCAGTGGTTTTGTCCCTTCCTGTTAATGTTTAAATAAGCATATCAGTCTTGTTCTCCAGCACATTTATTTAAAAAATGTTCTTGAAAACAAGAGCCACTTTTGTTCAAATACTTTTATCCAGCTCCTCCGATAAGAAGTGATTTAATTTTTAAATTGGCAGGACATAATAGTAGCTCTGTGAGTTGCTTCCATTTCTTTTGGTCTGAGAGGACTGTACTGGGCAATAATTCATTAGCTCTGAAGAGTCTGTAATTCAGTGCTCTATTGAGTGTATTGCCAAGTGTGCTTTATGAACCATCCTTGGCTGGCTATGGGAATAGCCAGAAACTGGGAGGAACTTTAGGGCTCGATTTCCTTACTGGAAATTTTGAAGGGGGCTGAACAAACTGTCATTCTATTTCACCTGTGGCGCATGCTTTCTGCAAACGCTGTATTTGAAGAACAAATAACAGCTCCATTAAACTATGTCGGAGATGGAAAGGCAAGGAAATGGATGAGAAATGTATTTGCAGGATGGGGGGGCGGTATTCAAAATATATTTGTGGCTGTATAACTGGAGAAGGCAAAGTTTGCCTATCTGCAGGCTGTTTTCTCAACTGAGAAAGAAACTGGAAATGCTGAAAAGGCAGCTTTATCTCTAAATTTAGGGAGCAGTCTGGTTGCAGCAGCAATAGCCTGTGACTTGCATGTTAATCATACTCTGCCTTTTTGGGGAGGCTTTAAAAAAATGAGGGAAATATCAAATGCACAAAACAGTGAGATGACAAAGGCAGTGTATTAGAGGGACGTCTGCTGCTACTGTGCACAAGAGCCACTCCAACTCTACTCCTTTTTTTAATTTTCTGTCTCCTAAAATGCAAGGCAAGCTGTCTTGATAATCACTGGAATAAAGTTACATCAGGGGCAGCCTTCCAGATGTTATTTGGACTAAACATTGGCCATGCTGGCTAGGGATGATGTACGTTGTAGTCCTACAGGATCTAGAGGCCAACCATGTGGGATACCCATCCTGGTTATACTTACAAGATCTACAGCTGCTTTTCTCCCTACCATTGTGTGAACACTTAAAAGGGCTCACAGTCTCCCATCTGTATGCAGAGAAATGTATGCAAGGCATTCACTGCCCTTGATAGTTCTGTTTGGTTGCTTATATCTTGCCTGGGTTTTCAGAAGAAGCCCTAGTCAGCAGAAGTATGGAAGAAAAGCACCTCATTCACCTTGAAGTTGAGCTGGAAAAATTAAGGAGTCATCTTATTGTTGATAGGATGTCTTGGCTGTCATGAATCATCAGTCTGTCTTCTCTCTCCCCACCCCCATTGATAAAGACTGTCACAATTGAAGATGAAAAGTTATGCCAACTGCACTAATGCCATGCTCTACAACAATAAACGACAGAAAATTTCAGATTTGTCCCCATTGTTACAGGACTAATTATCTGTTAATATCCAATGTCATATGTGCTGGTGTCCGTTATGAGTTTGTGAAATTTAATTTCATAGTTTAACGTTGTCATTTTTGGAGTTTTTTTTGTTTGTCCTGAACCCACTACTAATTAATTTCACCAGCTGATCCCAAGTACCAGTGTTTTTGGGGAAGAAGGAGTGGGACAGAATAATTTATCCCACTTTGTTCAGTCAATGGAGCATATTGTCAGGATCTCCGCTCGGCCAAGCTGATAAAGCTCATTTTCCTCCGGCCGAGTCCTTCGGAATCGCCTCCAATGATAATTAACAACCTGAGCCTTTGATGAGGCCTCAGGCACATTCCCGTTCAGCAGAGTTTCTAGCACAGGGAAGTGATGAGATTTATGGCTACATCGCTATGCTTTATTTCTTACTACACAGACAAAAAACAATAATACATCCTCTCTCTGTGACAGCAGAGAGCAACTGAACAGCAAAGGAACAGGAAACCAGTAACGTCACATCTGTGAGACTTCCAACAGCCTGGACTGTCTCTGGAATGTAAACAGAGCCTTGTGACTCTAAGCAGCTGCACAGTGGCAAAACAGAAACTAACACATATCAGGGTTTTTTTGGCGCAGCAACAACTCTTCATGTGCTGAGCACATCATACATTTTATGTCTGTATACCTTTCATATAGGAGAGACCAGAGTTTGGACTGCACAAGTGTTCTGTGTGCTTTATGTGGAAATTGGACAAGCTAAACTGCCAGAGCTTACCAACCTTTTTGGGGGGGGACAAGTGGGCACATTTCAAATGCTCTGAGAGCTGGGGGAGACAGTCAGAAAATGGCTGCCGTGGGTTGCATGGCATAACACAAAAGGTGAGATAGTACAGTCATTACTAGTTCTCTGACTGACCCAACCAAAAACCTCAGGTTTACCATGGCAAGTCAGCTATAACCTGCTGCTCCTGATCTTGGAGATGCAGCTGTTGAAAGCACAAGAACTCTGCTTTCCCCAATGTCAATTCTCAACTGAAGCCTAGGCTGCTAGCCTGTACCCATTTAGCTGAGAATAAGCCCCATTAAACACAAAGAGACTTCTGAAGTAGACATGTATACCACAGTTCTGTAAGATAACTATATGGTAAATTCTTAATGAGTGCCTGGACATCGGCTGCTGCATGACAGGAGACGTACCTAAGCATTTGCACATTACACATTTCGCATTTGTCATTCTGGCACTTGCTGTGTAATAGTACGGTATTTGCAGAGGTTATTGCAGAAAATAACTTCTAGGTCATCTCAGATGAACCCACCACAAGAACAATTCATTCTGGTTGCCAGAAAGGAAGGAAGGGCAAACTACAGAAATAATAAGGAAATAATTATTTACTAAAATAATTTTAGAAAATAAAGAGAGCAGCAGCAGAAAAAGTGCACTAAAGGGGAGCAGAAAGCAACCGATGGAACATGATATGCTGGTGATCTTCAAGCACAGATAAAGAGGTACCAATTGCAACTAGTAGGAATGAGTGTGCTGCTGCTAAAATAGACCATGGCATACTTTAAAAAAAAATGTAAAGCCAAATGATTTGCAATATGAATAAGAGACTGGGTTTTAAATGAAATGTTTAAAGTATGCTTACACTGCCTTTGAAAAAGAAGATCCTGGGAGTAATAACTTTTTAATTAGAAAAGGATCTAGGCTGCTACTTAGCTAATACAAATATTGAGTGTTTATCTTGGATTATGGCAAATTAAGGCCAAACCAGGTATGTTAGACATTTATTATGATGTTGTGCATGCCTCTTCAATTAGTTTTTCTGTTTAGTTTCGAGTTGCGTAATTGAAGCATTTCTAAATAGTTATTTGGAGAGTTGTCCTTAATCTCCTTCTATTTTACTTCTAGAGTATTAGAAATTGTTGGGACACAACAAAGAAAGAAAGGTTTGCCTAGTTTGTCTAGCTTCTGTACTATCTCCCCCTTCTAAGGAAATAAAAAAAATGTCCATTTTTCTATACATTTGATTTTAAACAATACTTATTTTCTCATAAGCTTATACATTGTAGCTACATCCCACCCCAAAAAGATATTCAGACAAGGGTGGAGGGGTTCCTCTCATAGGTTGAGATGCACATTCTAGCTGCAGTTAATACAGATGTAGAAGGGACTATTTTATTATCCACATTTCCTTCCAATTACTTTAAAAGAAGATTTAACTGATTATTTTAGGAATTTCACAACCAGTAATTTGTTTACTATTATCTAAAACATGACTGCATAAACATTTTGCGGCATTTCAAAAAGATTTGGTATCTTCAAATGTTTAACAGGGTAAGTAGACTGACCATTCGTGGTGTCCTGCCTCCCACTCTTGGACCAAAGACCCGAGTTCTCGGCTTGGGAAATTCCCCAAGTTTATTTTATAATTCAGAATGTGATTATTTCATCAGTTCAGGGTACAGGTTACAAAGTTCAACAGGTACATTGGCAGAGACTAGAATACATAGACAGGCATAACGTGTCCCAGAACTTGATGTGCCTCCCCTGCTCTACTTTTACAGGTGCTAAGTGGGTACATAGAATTGTAGAGTTGGAAGAAACACAGAGGATTAGGGCTTTTTTTTTTAAGGATAGAACATGCCAGAACTGAGTTCCAGCACCTCTCAGGTTGGTGCCATTGCCTTTATAAGAGAACAAGGGAGGCATTAATTGTGACTTCTAGCACCTCTTTTTCTACTGCCGAGAATCATTTAATCCAGCCTCTGCAATGACAGCTCCAGCCCTGCCCTAGATGGTGTCACAGCACGCATGCCACATGGCAGCAGAAACTGGGGGTGATACAATCTTTATAGCTATGCTATGTTAATTTTAACACACACACACAGGCAGAGAGAAACTTGACCTTGATTGAGGCCTAAACAAATACAGTGGTACCTCAGGTTACATACGCTTCAGGTTGCACACTCCGCTAACCCAGAAATAGTGTTTCAGGTTAAGAACTTTGCTTCAGGATGAGAACAGAAATCGTGCTCTGGCGGCGCGGCGGCAGCGGGAGGCCCCATTAGCTAAAGTGGTGCTTCAGGTTAAGAACAGTTTCAGGTTAAGAACAGACCTCCGGAACAAATTAAGTACTTAACCCGAGGTACCACTGTAGTTCGAACTTACTGATACATTCTTGTTCAGCAAGTTCACACCACAGGTTTTTTCCTGGGAGTTATCTTTTTGTAGAATGTGGCTTTCATGTAGGAAACAGAGTGTACTGAAAAACAGGAACATTCAACCACTGGTTTCTGAATGCTACCATTTTTGACATGTTTTCTGTGCATTTATTATTTTTGCATAGAGACTGATGTTTGCTTGGCAGATGTTGTTTTCGAGGATGAGCAGGTGAAATAATTCCTGAAAGTGTGGCTTCATTTGTGTGCTTGCATGATGGAGCTAGCATCTGATTCCTGGTGCAGGAATTAATCACCAGGTTTATATCGCTATTGAAATCTCAACAATCTGGATGCACAGCTGTTTTAAATTAGTGAACTGCATGTGAGGACAAATTTATCACCTGAGTCCCATGCCAGGGTGTATACTTGTCTAGGATTAACGATATATAACCTTGTGACCTCCAAATATTTTGGATTACAACTCCCATCATTTCTGACCCAATGTTGGGCGCGTTGGGTGGGGTTAATGGGAGTTGTGGTTCAAAACAGCAAGGTTGGGGCAGGCTGTGCTAGGCTGTGTGTGGGTATCAGTCTGTAGTCAGCTGCACCTATCAGTTTGGCTTTGTTGATCTCTTTCATTACTTCACTGGCTGGTTTGAAGAACACATACAACAAATAGTTTCGGTGTGAGGCTCCTGTCCAAAGAATAAGGGCAAATGCAACTGCATCATAGGACTTAGCCATTCTGTTGTGAGTTATGGGTGGTCGCTGGAGCTGTGGAGTTGTGCACACTGTTTTCCAGTATAAGATGGTGATTAAGAGGTCGTTGTGTGGTTGCACAGTAGTACCCAGAAAGTGAACCAGACACTTAGACTGATCTAGGTGCAAGCAGTCAAGTCCTAGTGGAATTTCTCAAGATCCTCTTTCATATATGCAGTGTACAAAAACACACCTTAGCGGGTCAAGGAAAGGACTGGAATGCTGGATCTAAAACATTTTAGCTGGAAGAAAGCATTTAACTAATGAAAAGTTGATGAAACCTCAACAGGTTGCATTCAGCAGAAGTCAGCAGAAGAAGGGCCATCCAGGAAGCTTATAGGTTTCTCTCTCTGTCTACTCTTTCTCATGCAGATAAAGCAAACTGACCTACACCCTGACATCTCCAGCTGTTGGGCTGCATAATGTCAATATTTACTATGTAACGCATTGGCTTTTACAGGTCACGGATAGTGATTTGGCAAACTTTGCTTGCTTGCTCTGGTTTCTTCCCTGGGTGTTTCCAGTGCATCCACTTCTAACACAGGGATTGCCAAAGTTTGGGTGTTCAGGGAAGAACCGGCCCGCCAATGGGGTGGGGTGAAGCATCAGTCTCAAGTAGTGGAAGCACAAGAGGCGGTGCCTCCCCCCTTGCTTCCGCTGCCTTGCAGAGTATTCTACCCTCTCAATAAGGGTGGACAGAGAAGATGAGTAGGGACACCTTAAGGAATCCCCTGGCTCTTGCCAATATCAGTGAGATCTGGGGCATTCTTGCACACAGTGTTTCTATTCATCTTCCCATGGGCAGACAAGACAAGAAGAAATGCATGCAATTTGGCAAGAGCCAGGGCATTCCAGTGATGGTGGCAGTGCGGTGGCATGGCAACAGTGGAAGTTGGTAAGGAGCAGGAAGTCATACCGTAATTCCTGTTTCTCCACCTAAGGAGAAACTGCTTTGGATAAAGGTGTGGCAGTAGCCAATCAACAAGACATTGTGCAAAGTATAATTAATACTAATCCTTTCACTGTAATGCAGGTTGGTCAGTATTTTTATTTCAATCTTAATTGTTGAGAAATTGAGGTAAAGATCACAAACAATCCATTAAATGGATTCCAGAGCATGATGTGTGTAACCAAGAGTTGCTGACACTGAGCAGGACTCTAATCCAACCCCCAGACTGTCTCCCCACTTTTGACCCAGCTAGCTCCACCCATTGGCTGGTCAGCTCCTCAGCTACCATAGGAATGGTAGGCTTCGGAGGGCACTGCTGGTTCTCCCTTCCTCTCTGAGATGCCTGGGAGTGCTGGGATGGGTTACTCATCTGAGTCACTACCCAGTCTGCCTCCGCTCCCCACCTTGGAGTCATCTTCCTCTTCTGACCATGCATGCCACTCCTGCGCTGTCCTAGTTGGTGCCACAGCACCCATGACACAGCAGCTGAAAATGGGGATAATACCATCTTATGACTACCCAATGTAACTTTTAATACATGAAGAGGGAGAGAGAAGGATTGAATGGGTTCAGAAGGATGGATGTATCCAAGAGTTCCTGGAACTGGGCACACTCTGCTGGCTTTTTGGATCTAGGGTGAAGGTTACAATCTGTCCCAACTGTTTACATATGTAGATATTTCTAAGCTGCACTGCAGTGTTTTGAGCCCCATGAAACCTTTGGACAGATGAGATTTCTTAACTATGATCATAAGAACATTGCCATGTTTTCTTTCACAAAGGTCAAGTTCTGTCCAGTTATGTTTGTTGAATACCAAGGCACTGTGAAATGTCTTAAGAGACAGCAGACTAGCAGACAGCACTCATATGTTAAAGAATTATTTTAATCACTCTTGAGGTCTCAAGAATTTCCAGTACAGTATAAAGAAATGTACACTCTTCATTTCCCCCCCCCCCAATCCTGCCACTGCAAATCCTCCTAAATATTGCCAAGCTTTATTATCTTGTAGGGGTGTGTAACCCCTCCAGTTCAGGGACCTGATACAGCCCCCCTTAAGCAAATTTTCTGGACTCCCACTGCTTTTTGTAGCAGCAGCAAAAGGACAATACTTTGGTGGTGATGCACAGTCCAGCACCCTGATGGGAATACATATCACCTCCTCCCTGGTCATCAGATCAATCATGTGATGAGCAGAGGAATGATTCCCCCCCTCCCCTGGTGCTGTCCACAGAAGAGAAAGCTGCTTACTTCTGTTTCTGTCCCCACTCTCTCTGTGGGTGGCATGCAGCCCTTGAAGGCTGAGGCCAAGTGTGAACGTGGCCATTGGCAAAAGCAAGGTTAGCGACCCCTTCACTTAGGAAGTCAGAGAATGCCAGAAATAATTAATGAGAGGCTGCCTATTTTCCTTTTTGTGGTGGTGGTGGTTTTTTGTTGTTGTTTAGTCGTGTCCAACCCTTCATGACCCCATGGACCAGAGCACGCCAGGCACTCCTGTCTTCCACTGCTTCCCGCAGTTTGGTCAAACTCATGCTGGTAGCTTCAAGAACACTGTCCAACCATCTCGCCCTCTGCGCCTTGTGCCATCCATCTTTCCCAACATCAGGGTCTTTTCCAGGGAGTCTTCTCTTCTCATGAGGTGGCCAAGGTATTGGAGCCTCAGCTTCACGATCTGTCCTTCCAGTGAGCACTCAGGGCTGATTTCCTTAAGAATGGAGAGGTTTGATCTTCTTGCAGTCCATGGGACTCTCAAGAGTCTCCTCCAGCACCATAATTCAAAAGCATCAATTCTTCCGCGATCAGCCAGTGGTGGTTTAGGCTAGCAGTTTAAATGGTTCCTTTGCACGGTTGTTTGCATTGCTGATTCAAAGCCAAAGCTTGCACTCCAGCTGGCTGAAAGAAGAAAGCATGTCTGAGTTTAACCGAGGGGACTCCCAGGAAGCTCATGCTCCCTCTACAGTGTATTGTGCTCCTTACGGCTGCCTTGAGGACCTTGATGATGAAAGCATCCACATTTCCTACCACGCCACAAGCGACCAGGTCTTTAAGAAGAGCCTGCTGGTCCAGGCCAATGATGACTCACCCTGTCCAGCATCCTGAATGAATTTGCCTAATTTGCTGTCCAGGTTGGTGGTCAGCCATGGTTGCTGCGGGAGCCAATTCCGCAATTCTGTCTCCTTCGAAGACAGAGGTCCTTTGGCTGGGTCAGGACGATATGGGATGGGGGGGGGGCAACTCCCATCTCTTGTGGGGGTGCAATTAGTGCCAGCACAATCCGTTAAGAGTTTGGGTGTAATCTTCGACACCTCCCTCTCCATGGAGGCACAGATTGCAGCTATAACAAAGGCAGCATTTTTTCATCTCCACCAAGCTAAGCAGTTGGCTCCTTACCTCTCTCGCCCTGACCTAGCCACTGTGATCCACGCGACGGTCACCTCCAGACTGGATTATTGTAACTCGCTCAACATGGGGCTGCCCTTGAGACTGACCCAGAAACTCCAGCGGGTGCAGAATGCCGCGGCGAGACTCCTTACGGGGTCCTCGCTGCGAGATCACATTCACCCGGTGCTATACCAGCTGCACTGGCTCCCGGTAGAGTACAGGATCAGGTTTAAGGTGCTGGTTTTAACCTTTAAAGCCCTATACGGCTTAGGACCCTCGTACCTACGTGACCGCCTCTCCTGGTATGTCCCACAGAGGAACTTGCGGTCTTCAAACAAAAACATCTTGGAGGTCCCAGGCCACAGAGAGGTTAGGCTGGCCTCAACCAGAGCCAGGGCTTTTTTGGCTGCGGCCCCGATCTGGTGGAATGCTCTGTCACAAGAGACTAGGGCCCTGCAGGACTTGACATCTTTCTGCAGGGCCTGCAAGACAGAGCTGTTCCACCAGGCCTTTGGTCAGGGCACAGCTTGACTCCCTCCTTTGGCAATCTTCACAGAACTCTAGCCCAATGGTTGCCATCAATTTGATTGGAATTAATTTTATAATGAAATGATTTTAGAATGTTGTATTATTTTATTTTTGTTAGCCACCCTGAGCCCGGCTTTGGCTGGGGAGGGCGGGATATAAATAATTTATTATTATTATTATTATTATTATTATTATTATTATTATTATTATTATTAGTGAGGAAATGTTTTCCTTCTCTGGTCCTAAATCCTCCCAACATGCAGCTTCGTTGGATGTCCACGAGTTCTAGTGTTATATAAAAGAGGAAGTAAAACTTCTCTCTCTCTCCATTTCCTCATCCTGGCGTGACTTCAGGCCTCCCCCCCAGGTCGCCTCTTGCTCGCGTTTTCGCTTGGCTACCGAGCCCCAAGGCGGCAACCCTTCTCCACCGCCGTGACTCTCTTCCTCCCCGCCCCCGCCTGCCCTCTTTGACTAGAGGCGGAGGCCATCCCGCCCCGCGTCTCCCTCCCGTGACCTCCTTCTTCCCTCTCGCAGTCCTGCCCCTCGCCGGCTCCGCCTCTCGCCCCGGGGCTTCTTTTCTCAGCAAAACGTCCCGCTTCCCGGAGCAGAGCGACGCCGTCCGCGCTCGGCGACGATGGACTTTTGGGCGATGGCTCCGGAAGGCGAGCGGCTCTTTTCCTGGGCGCTTGCCCTGCTCGCCGCGCTCGCCACGCTGCTGTCTGTCTGGGTCGCCCGCTTGGTGTTCGATCATTACTGGAAATACAAGGAGCTGAAGCCCATCCCGGGGATCAGTCCCTGGTACCCGCTGCTGGGCAATGCGCTGCTCTTTGAACGCGGTGGGGAAGGTAAAGGCCGACGGGGGGGGGGGGGCGGGAAGCGGCTGCAAAGCTTGGCAAGAGTTTTCCGAGGGGGAAAACGAAAGTAGCCTGGTTTCTCAAGGTTTGGAAAGAAGTGTCTGTCGATCGTGACTTGTATACTAAAAGCGGCGAACAATACACAAGGGAGCGGCGCTTCCTAGGATAGGCACAGAAAAGATACAGGCACTGTATCTTTCCTTGTAGCTCTTAATTTCAGTAAGGTGAGATGTTCTTGTTGGAGGTGTGGCTGAGATGCAGCCATCCATCTTTTTACTGCAAATGTGTGAGTTTATGCTTTCCCGGAAAAGGCTGGTTTTTACTTTAATGTTCTTTAAACTTCTCTCATGTATTCCTCGCTGCACTTGTGAACAGGGGTGCCAACTTGAATAAAATATTGGGAGGGCCCAGGTAAGCCCAGCCTTACATAATCGATCAAAAGATAAGGCGTGCACGCATGATTCAAATGGCAATGCCCACCAACTTGGGGGGGTGCCCCCTCTAATAATTTATTGGGGGTATCCTAATAAGTCTCCGGGCTTCTCTTCCAAAACTAGGCAGGGAGGATGAGGATAAGGGGAAAAGTAGAGGGAGTTTCCTCTGCCTGTCATTGGCTCTGACTCCCACTACATTTGGGTTCCCCGCCTTCTGCCCCACCAGCCCCAGTGAGAACTAACCTAGTGCACTGGCTGTCTGTTAACTGTGTATTGGAACGCATCTTTCTTAGAGGCCTCTCAGGCATTGTTCTTGAACAGAGAATTGCAACAGGAGAAGAAAGTGCATGGAGTTTGGCCTCACCATCCTGGATTAGAACATCACCAGCACTCCACGCCACATGCTTGAAGTGGTAGGTGATTTTGTTTGCCTGGGTTCCACCATAAGAAGCAACCTCTCCACTGACCATGAGCTGGACAAGCATATTGGCAAGGCAGCTATGTCAACGGCACACCTCTCCCAAAGGTTACTGGAGAATGTGATACTAATGTCTACGACCAATATGAAGGTCTACCAGGCTTGCCTGTTGAGCACACTGCTTTATGGAAGGGAGTCGTCGGCAGCTTACAGCTGCCAGGAGTGATGCCTCAATGCCTTCCACATGCGCTGCATCAGGAATATTTTGGGAGTCACATGGCAGGACAGCATCTCAAACAAAGATGTGCTCTCCCAAGCCGACGTTCCAGCATGTTTGCACTCCTGTCTCTGTCTACTTGGTCATGTCCACAGAATGGAAGATGGCAGGACTCCCAAGAATGTGCTCTACAGGCACCCAGCCCATTGGCAGACCAAATCTGTGTTACAAAGATATCTACAAACGTGACGTGAAGACTGGCAGCATCAACCCCATTGTGTGGGGATCTCTTGTAGATGATTGCAATGTCTGGAGACAGGCAGTCAGGTCATGCATCCACAGCAGTGACCAGAGGAGGAATGACTGCTGGGAGGAGTGCAGAGAGGAGAAATACCATGGTGCACCTGTAGCAGCAAAACCAGATGCCTTCATCTATCTTGCCTGCAATAAAACATGTCCCTCCTGTATTGGTCTCTACAACCACAGCAGGTGCTGTAATTCTCCAACTGTTTGACTTTACGCCCGAAGGCACACTCTTCCATTGTCTCCCAAGACAGACAGATGCCAGGAGAGAGAGAAAGTATCATCAACATCCCCCTGTGTACTGGCCCCAATGAAAATGGGGCTGCTGCATTCAACTTCCCCTCTTATGTTTTGGTCTCATTTACTGTACCTCAGCATTCTTGCACCTTGGTTTTCCTGAATTGAGTGGATGTGTCTTAAAGGACGTTCTCAGTACAGTGAGTTGAACGCATTTAAAATGTTCCCTATGGTAAGGAACCTGCATTCCTGAAGTCTTATTATTATTATTATTATTTGAGAAGGTCAGGGATGTTGTGGACAAGGCTGGTGCATAGAAAGGGGCATTGGGAAAGGGAGCTGATATGTATATAGCTTCAAACCCCCTATTCATGTTGAGATCCCTTCTTCAAACATAGAACCTGCAAAGGGCTTAGGAGCAAGTTCAACTGAATGCTGTTTTACTTAAAAGTAAGCATTGCAGTTTCTAAAATAGTTACATGAAATCTCCCAGGTGAATCAAAGTGTTTCCAAACAAAGTGTGTTAAGAGCATGTTACATAAAGTAGCTACATTAAGAGCAGGAAATCAAATACTTTAAGTATCTATCTTGGGAATTGAGTAAATTGGTATGGTTAGAATTTTTTAGAAGTATTATTATCCAACTCTCAAAAAAGGTGTTCTTTTATACATTCTTTGCCTCCTGAGCAATTCTGCAGTGCTGAATATTCTGCCTACCGTAGTAGACATATTTTTTTTGACAACTACCAAACTTAGAAATGTGAGCTGCTGCTGTTCTTCTATGTATACAAAATGTGGCATTCTTTTGTCACATTTGCCACAATGTATGAATTCTTTTTCCAGCCTAGGAAAATGTCATTTAATTGTTTGGTTGCTGAATCTGAAGAGAACTCACTGGGCCCAGTCTTGATGGTCCACCAGTCAAAATCCCCCTCTCCACTTACCCAACCAGAGTGCCAGCTGTTGCATTTGGGCCTGAAACTTTGTTTTGCAACACCCACATTCTGTGAAATAAATTATCTGCTGCTTGCATAAACAGAAAACATTGATCATGTAAAACACCACACAATGAAGGGGTTTCAGCCTCTGTTTCAACTGAATCACCTTTAGCAAAATCGTTTACAAGCATGGCTATTACTCCATTATAGGATGGGGACTGTATTTGCAGAGGTGCAGATGTATCTTCTTCTATCATGGCTGGATCAGCTGGCCAGTTATATAGACTTTCATTAGAAGAATATATGACAGGACCTCTTTGCTGGGCTACAAGATCTCCTGCCTCATCTATTGCACTCACGTCATTTTAAAGGACTAAGGGTGTCTGTTCTATTCAGGACAGTTCTATTACTTCTTGAGCCACCTGATTTGCTGTTGCTTCTGGGTCCCTTTCTCCAATTACATGGTCACAAGGATCAAATGTGGATTATTTTATGTGCTGTGCCAGAGTGGGGCCCACTACCCACTAACAATGGGGAGCCTCTATATGGAATCACCCATGAAGAGGGGTTATTTATATGGTTAAGATGAGTTGTAAGCAAATGTAAATGTGCTCTTATACTTTCTGATGTTTACCAGAACTGATTGAGCCTGCTACATCAATTTAAACTTGATGTGAAAGTGGGAGGTTGGAATGAGTCCCTTGTCTCTTGCAATCTGAATTTAGGAAGAGGGGCCTCCTGCTATGTTTGCTTAGAGTAGGTGCTATTCTCATGAGAACAAGTAGCATAGAGGTGGGATATTGAATTTCCTATTTTCATACCTGATGCATTTCCTTCCTCCCAACCCAGCTTTCTTTAAACAGTTGATCGATTACACTGCGTTGTTATGGAATACCCCACTACTACAGCTCTGGGTAGGACCACTGCCCTTTATTATCTTATATCATCCAGAAACCGTAGAGGTGAGTCTCTCATTCTTAGTCTTTACTACAGCTTTGAAGAACTCTTACCCACCAAAGGCCACATTCCCTTGGGAATAATCTGCCAAGGGGTGCATGCATGCCTGTGGGGGGTGGGGCTGAAGCGGATGGTGAATAGGGCCAAAGTGGGAGCAGAGACACCCCATTCTCTCATGTACCATCCATTCACACGCATTGCACAAGCATGTACCTTGGCCATCCGTCCTCTATTCTCGCATATGCTTCTCACTCCATCCTTCTACTCTCTTGTTAATTTGCATATTCTCTCTCTCTCTCTCTCTCTCTCTCTCTCTCTCTCTCTTTGCCCCTCTTCTCCCCATGGGGCAATTGGACTTAGGAAAACAAGTTTCCCTTAGTCCCCGATTCCCTCCCCCCCCCGAAGGTTTGTTTTCCTTGGGTGTATGTGTGTAATTTCACCCCCCCAAAGGGTAGGGGAAGGATGCATGGGGAGCGTTAACTCTTTCCTCCACAGCTACTGCACCTCTCTGAAAATTGCCTTCCACACTGCAATCAGGCTTAGAAAAAATTGTTTGGTGTGGATGGGAGGTAGCCCTCCCAGGCCTAATTCCATCATTGGGACAGGATGTGGATCACAATATGTGATCCTGCTGCATGGTGCTTTTATTCTAGAAAAAAATAGGTGCCGGTACTCACCATGAAGTTGTTACAGTAAGTGTCACACTTATTAACAGCAACGACAAAGAGGTGACAGTGCTGCTTACCCTTGAGTAAAGGTAAAGGGACCCCCAACCATTAGGTCCAGTCGTGGCCGACTCTGGGGTCGCGGCGCTCATCTTGCTTTATTGGCAGAGGGAGCCGGCGTACAGCTTCCGGGTCATGTGGCCAGCATGACTAAGCCGCTTCTAGCGAACCAGAGTAGTGCACGGAAACGGCGTTTACCTTCCCATCTGGTACCTATTTATCTACTTGCACTTTGATGTGCTTTTGAACTGCTAGGTTGGCAGGAGCAGGGACCAAGCAACGGGAGCTCACCCTGTCGTGGGGATTCAAACCGCCGACCTTCTGATCGGCAAGTCCTAGGCTCTGTGGTTTAACCCACAGCGCCACCCATGTCCCTCTTACCCTTGAATACCTCCTGTAAAAAAAGAGGAATGCTGCTGCACCTTTGAAATAAACCACCCCCTTCATAAAGCAGTCTGAATGAGAACTCAGTTAGCTGCCTTTCATTGGAGAAGATAACCTAAAAACTCTGTTCGTCTTCCAAGGCGGGTTTGCTCAGCATGTCCCCATGAAGATAAACGTAACCCAACAGCCATAGCTTTGCCATTCTACCAGGTGCTTTATATACCTCTCCCTCTTTTACTCAGAAATAAGTTCCATTGTTTCTAATGGAGCTTGCTCAGTAGTGGGTATCTGTTTAGGTTCATCCGCTGTCCTATGCACACTTACCTGGGAGAAAGCTTGAATGGACCCTTTGGAACTTACTTCTGAAAAGACTCAGATGCAATTGCATATTAAAGGCACCAGTCCTCTGCATTCTTACCTGGGAGTAAGTCCTGTGGAAGCTGCTAGGACTTAATTCTTAATAAATATAATCAGTGTTGCTGGATCCAGTCTTGGATCCTGCTAAATTGGAAGTACTTCTGCAACCCAAGAACAGGAGTGAGATAAATTGCTTATGTAAAGCTTGAGCTGTACAAAACCTTGAACTTCATTTTGTACTGTCAGCGTGAGGATTGTTTTTAATGCAGATATTCTGTTAATGATCCACTAGTCTGAAAACATCAGCAGAGTGCTGTTATCTTTGTTCAGTTGTTGTTGTTTTAAGTAAATCCTATTATAGTGATATGCATTTTCCATTATATCTGTTTGGATGTATTTTTTTACATGTGGAGGTGGAGGGTTTTTTCCTTGGCAGGATTTTGACAATGGCAGCTGCTAAAGGGATTAAAAAGAATTCCACCTGCCAGATTCAAGGAATGACTGGGTGTAAGGTTTCTACCACTTATGCTGGACAAAAGGATTGTCTGTGGGCAGATACTGTTGAACTATTAGAGTGGGATTAAACTAGGCAGGGCAGGCTGGTTTTGATTTCCTGAGAGGAAGATTAGAATTCTAGAAGCTGCTAAGAGTGTTTTATGGGTGGTGTAAGACAACAGCCCATTCTAGAAGGATTTTATCTGTCCAGCGACAGGTTTAAAGTGTGAAGTTAAGAAGGATCTTAAATACTTCATTACCAATCTGATGTCAGGACCTACCACACCGTCACCATCAAGCTCTGGAATCTAAAGAGAAAGCAAAGGAGCTGCTAAGACTGCTAAATCAACAGCTGTCACTTTGAACTCAACTAGAATATATTTTAGATAGCGAAGGCAGCATTGAACTGATAGCATTGGAGGGCAAAGTCAAGAATTTACGTTTTTTAATCTCTTCTGTTGGCAGGTTGTATTGAGTAGCTCTAAGCATATTACAAAATCCGATCCTTACAAGTTTCTGCATCCTTGGCTGGGCACAGGGCTTCTAACGAGGTAAGGAAAATACACCCCTGGAACATGGGTGCGCAGTGTACCCCTTTGTTGCACCCCTTCGAACACAGTGTAGCTGGTGTGTCCAATACTGGTTGAGCTGTTAGTCCTCCTCAACACATTCTAGTTCCAACTCCACGTGTCCACCTCCTCATGCCCTATTGAATATGTGAAAAGGGCTCCTCCTCGTTCACAAAGGGATTCACTGCAGATGGGAGGCCCCTTTCAGATGCTGTGCTGAATATGGACTTTGGAGACGGGGCTTCGGCTGCAGTCCTGCTCCATTTTCCTCTTGTTTAGTAACTGTGCTAACTCATTTTAACAAAATGTTGTTTTTTTTAGGGTGGGGAGGATGGCCAGCTGGGGGCAAGGAGGAATAGAGTGAACTGAAGCACTGCGTGCTGCAATGTTTTGTTCCAGTTCCTGCTTGAAGGCATTAATGCATTTTGAGACTTGTGTGCATTTTGAGACTTGTTTGTGTAGAGAAAAATAATATTTAAGTTTCTGTTTTGCAGCACTGGGGGCAAATGGCGGTCCCGAAGGAAAATGTTAACGCCCACCTTCCATTTCACCATTTTAGAAGATTTCCTTGAAGTGATGAATGAACAAGCCAATATCCTTGTTCAGAAACTTGAAACACATGTGGACAAAGAGCCGTTTGATTGCTTTTTCTACATCACATTGTGTGCCCTTGATGTAATCTGTGGTAAGTGCTGTGGTTGCTGTCAAAGTGTTGCAATAAATGAGGTTTACATTCCTGCTCATTTTCTGGAAGAATTGAGCAGAAGTGTTGCTTTCCAGTGTTAATAGCTTGTTATTCATTTAAATGCAGATTCAGTGATCCACGGTAGAGAACACCAGTGGTTTTGAACCTGTGTGCCATGGCACCCCGGGGTGCCTTGAATGATGGTCAGGGGTACTGCAGGCAACACTGGCCTCCGTCCATCTTTTCTTCCCCTCTGATGCCCTCTCACGTCTCTGCCTCCCAAAGGCTTGTGTGGCTGTTGGTTACAGCAGCCCTGGCTACAAGTTCCCCAGGCAAATGGTGCCTCTGGGGCTGCCCAGGGATACTTCCCAGGCCCCTGTGGGGCAGTGTGACAAGGCACCTCTCTTTGGAATGGGGTGGGGGGCAGCTCAGAGACCAGGGGCGGCAGCTGCAGGAGGGGAGAGAGAAGGCTGAGGGAACATTCCACAAGGGAGGGTGTTTGAAAAAGCGTGAGAAGCTGCCAGCTCTGCAAGCAAGGGGTCACATAACTGGGCTCCTGAACCCCACAGGGATGCCACAGAAAGAATGTAGTTGGTCAAGGGAGCTGTGGACTCAAAAAGGTTGGAAACCTCTGATCTACACTGATAGAGAAGGGAAATAATTCATTGTCAAATTGTAATCAAATTGAATCACTGTTGATTTGTAGTCAGTGTGAATGCAGGTCAGGACTGGGACACAAGAACACATACTATGGAACCAAAAGGGAATCCCAGGAGACAATGACCACAGGTGTAGTATTAGTACAGTATTACTACAATTTGACCATATGGCTCAGTGCTTTGCATGCAGGGCACCTTGGGTTCATATCCTGGCATCCCCAGATGAGTCTAGGAAATACTTCTCTCTGAAACCTGGGAAGTCAGTGTAGACAGCATTGAGCTCGATGGGCCAGTGTGTGACTCAAAGTAAGGTCTCCCTTTTATGTCCTGTTCTTGGTTTGTAGGAGCATGATTCTTTGATTGAGTTCTTTCTCTCCTGTTCCTAGAAACGGCTATGGGCAAGAACATAGGAGCACAACACAATAAGGATTCCGAGTATGTCCGAGCTGTCTACAGGTAGGTGTCAATGTGATCTCCTTTCTAGAAGCAGGGATGGTGAACCAGTGGCCTGTCAGAAATCAGAGATGCTGGTAGCTGGAGTCGAACAGCATCAGGAGGGCCACAGGTTCCCCATCTCTGCAGCAGAGCCTTAATCCATAAAAACTTTTACTGGGGGCTACACAGAGAAAAAGTCTTTTTCCTCTACCATGCAGATAGCCTTCTGCACGATAAATTTCCAAAGGCCTGCTTTGTGTGATCTTCCTCCCTGCCCCTCATTGGAGCTGAATAGCACAATTCAGGGCCTCTATGTGGGTTGAATGCTCACATAGAAGCTGCATTCACACTGCATCTTTGCAGTGGAGGAGCAGGGCACTGCTGTGGCTGTATGTCCCAAACTGGGCTCTGTTTTACATGTGAATCACTTTTCTCTGCATCTCTACATGTCACTCTGATTTGCTCAGCCTACTAGCAAAAAATTGGGCTCTTTCATGCACTTTATGGTACTTTCCTAGAAATATATCCAGCATTGTTGCTTGTTACCCTAGGATGAGCGATCTGATTCACCACAGACAGAAGTCTCCCTGGCTCTGGCCTAACCTTCTATACCTCATGTTCCAAGAAGGGAGAGAACATTACAGGAGCCTAAAGATACTTCACACCTTTACCGATAATGTAAGCTGCTATATTTTCCTTACTATTGCCTGTAGTATGTTTGATTCCCTTCATTCATTCATCCATCTATCGCAGTTTAACAGTGCACTGACCCAGCGCATCACTTATTTCAGGGGACAACCGTCGCATTATTTGGCATTGCAGGGAGTGCACACATTGGATTATGCAACCTGAAAAATAAACAGCTTTTTTGTTTGGCTATCTAAGGTTATTGCAGAAAAAGCTCGTGAATTAAAAAACCAGGAGCGACATAAAAGCAATGCTGTCAGCAACGGTGATCAAAGCAAGCGCAAAGTCAGGAGAGCTTTTCTCGATATGCTTCTGAATGCCACCGATGACGATGGGAAGAAGTTGAGCTACCTGGACATCCGAGAGGAAGTGGATACATTCATGTTTGAGGTATAGAATGCCCAGTGCTGGTTTAGGTTGCAGAACTCTTCCCATTTACCCAAGAGTAAACCCCATAGAGCTCAATGAACCTTGTATGAGGATTGCACTGTAAGTGACTTCCAGAACTCGGGAAATCTCCGGTTTGAATCTCTTTCCTAGCTGGATGTAGACAACTCAGTCTCATTTAGGCCAGTAACTACAGTATAGGGATAATAATTCTGACCACAGGTGGTCATTTCAAGCAGAAATGAGGACCTTCAAGCTCCTGGGCCAAATCTTGTCCATGTAGACCCCTCTGTCAGGGGTTCATGACACTCTCCAAACAATGCCCCTCACCAGTCCTGCTTTGTACCCTCTTGCAGTATTTTTGTGGATGCCAGGGTAGTTGGGGCTTACAAGAGCAATTTTTTCTAGCTCTCACTCCCAGTTGTGGAACTCTATCCACTAGGAGTATTTCATAGAATCATAGAGTTGGAATAGACCACAAGGGCCATCGAGTCCAACCCCCTGCCAAGCAGGAAACACCATCAGAGCACTCCTGACATATGGTTGTCAAGCCTCTGCTTAAAGACCTCCAAAGAAGGAGACTCCACCACACTCCTTGGCAGCAAATTCCACTGTCGAACAGCTCTTACTGTCAGGAAGTTCTTCCTAATGTTTAGGTGGAATCTTCTTTCTTGTAGTTTGGATCCATTGCTCCGTGTCCGCTTCTCTGGAGCAGCAGAAAACAACCTTTCTCTCTCCTCTATATGACATCCTTTTATATATTTGAACATGGCTATCATATCACCCCTTAACCTCCTCTTCTCCAGGCTAAACATGCCCAGCTCCCTTAGCCATTCCTCATAAGGCATCGTTTCCAGGCCTTTGACCATTTTGGTTGCCCTCCTCTGGACACGTTCCAGTTTGTCAGTGTCCTTCTTGAACTGTGGTGCCCAGAACTGGACACAGTACTTGTTCATGCCTCTTCGACTATTTTGTACGGAGGACTTTCTGTTGATTTTGGTATGGCTGGTTGACTTCTTCATCTCCCCCTACACCCACCCTTCACTGTAAAGTCCCAGGGCAGTATATATCTAAAAAGGGATAATACAGCACATTACAGCAAATAAACCAACCCCATCCCATGCAACACAATAGATACATATAAACAAACCAGTTTATATGTATACCAGTTGGAATGTAGGGGAGTCCTGATGATAATAGCTCATCAGCTGAATGTCCAAGGCAAGAGGTGCATCTTCAGTGGCTACCTCACATGGAACCATCTGATGTACCTCTGCAGAGAGAGTTTTGGGGCCATGACAGAGGAGGTTCTCCTATGCTGCTTCTGGGCTTTGTTTTGTTTTCTGGCTTGTAATTCTTTTATGTGTTCTGATTGTTTTTTGAGTGTTAGCTATGTTGAGGACTAATTTTTTAAGTGGAAGGACAGGATATAAATAAAATTAGGTGACACCCTAGAAGCAAAGTTGCAGTGTATGTGTTGTTGTTGTTGTTGTTGTTGTTGTTGTATTAGCCAATCTGACTGGGTTGCCCCAGCCATTCTAGGCGGCTCCCAACAAAATATTAAAAACACAATAAAACATATCTAGATAGGCATGTCAACCATTCTGAGAAGACCTTTTCAGATATGGGAATGACTTAGGAGTGTCAGTCTGCCTTTGGCACTTGCATAGTGACCAGAGCTGGAAGAATCCCTGGCATCTGCTGTTGCCTATACACATAATTTTTTGAAATATTCATTCTTGTGTATGTGGCTGGTGCCTTAGAAGTTTAGATTTGTGCAAAACCAAAGGTTGTGGGTGCTAGAGGATTTGAAATATTTTGTTCAGGTACTGGAAAGGGCCAGCAGCTGAGATTTCTTTTTGTGTGTGTGATAAAACATTAGACATTTAATTCTTTCTTCCAAGGGTCATGATACTACCGCTGCTGCCATGAATTGGTGCATTTACTTGCTTGGGTGTGATCCAGAAGTCCAAAGAAAAGTTCACCGTGAACTGGATGAAATTTTTGGTGAGTTTTCCTTTCCTCTGGGTGTGAACCTGGGCAAATGTGGTATACAGGTGTTTATCTAAGTAAATGCTCATAAATGTCGCATAATTCCTCTAACACAGAGATGGGGAACCTCTGGGCCACAAGTACAGATCCCAGTTTGGCCCATGAAGCTGTTTTCACCAAACCACACCCACCTGCCCCACACCTGATGTCCTTTGTGACTTTGAGACTGGAGCAGAGGTGGATGTGGTTACAAGAGGACAATTGGCATCTTAAAGGGTGAATGACCACTGGGATTAACTGTCCTAAGGCGTTCCCAAGCATGCAAGGGGTTTCTCCATCGGTGGCCGTCAGCTGAACAACAATGTCTGCTGAGGAAAAAAGTCTGGTTGCAAAGGTGGTTTGGATCCAAAGCACATTTGCAAGTAGACCTCAAAGGGGATTCTTTTAACTGCCATTGCAGTTGATTGCAGGTTACAGCACGCCCTTGTGAATTCTGAAAGGTGGGCAGCACCACCCAAATTGACCAGTGGTGAGGTGGTGAGAAGATTAAGGGTCTGGCCCCCTGGTTGGATCCAGTTCCCCATCCCTGTTCTAAATCAGGTCGGGAAACTATGGTCCTGCAGACTTTCCTAGAACTCCACTTCCCTTTACCCTCAGCCAGAAGGTCCAGTGCTTAGGCCCATGTCCACTCCAGCTCCAAACATTACACTTTTTAGGTATTGGCTGCACTGTCTTGGCCTGCACATCAAAGGCTCCCAGATAACATTCTGCAGGTTCAATCTTTGACGCATTGCATCCTGTCACTTCACTAGACAATGATGCTGCACTGCTTTAACTCTCTTAAAAGGGAACACCTAGGAAAGAATTGCAGCTTAAAACAAAAATATGGTTTTTATTTTGCTGGCTAAGGAGAGTTATGAACGCTTGGAAGTGCTGTCCCCTAGTGGCCACAGAGGCTAGCAATGCCTTCTTGCTGACAAAAAAGCTATTCTGGAGTCAGGAGCCAGACCTCATGCTTTTTTGTGCTGTGGTCTTTGCAGCTCTAGTGTGGTCAGACCTCATGCCAGCAAAAAGGAAGCCCTGATGAGCTGGTTCTAAGCATAAGCACAGAAATGATTTATGGCGGTTAGTGGGTTAGACCCCACAATGCCTCCTGCTTCACCATAAATTAAAATAGGTGTCAGAATAACACATGTTTATTCTCAGGGGACTCCGATCGTTATGTTACCATGGACGATTTGAAGCAACTACGGTATCTGGATTATGTTATTAAAGAAGCTCTTCGCCTCTTTCCTTCCGTTCCATTTTTTGCCCGTACACTGAGTGAGGAATGTTATATAAGTAAGTAATTCAGGTTGGTTAATGCTTTGATGCACTGTGGCTATAAGCTTAGTACTATTGGGGTGGTTCTGGAAGAAGAGATTAACAAAAATCTCTTCTTCTTTGGCAGGAGGGTTTAAGGCACCAAAAGGGGTTGATGTCATAATTGTGCCCTATGCACTGCATAGAGACCCTGAAGTCTTCCCAGACCCTGAGGAATTCAGACCTGAGCGATTTTTCCCTGAGAACACAGCTGGGAGGCACCCATATGCATATGTACCTTTCTCTGCTGGGCCCAGGAATTGTATTGGTATGTATGAGAATAAAGAAAATCTCTATCTCTTCAGAACTCCAGAGCACAGTATGCTTCCATTACTGATCTTTCAAAGGGAGATTTTTGTCATAGTACAGTGGTACCTCAGGTTACAGACGCTTCAGGTTACAGATGCTTCAGGTTACAGACTCCGCTAACCCGGAAGTGGTACCTTGGGTTAAGAAGAGTTTCAGGTTAAGAACGGACCTCCAGAATGAATTAAGTTCTTAACCTGAGATACCACTGTACTTAGAGCAAGGCCTACAAATGTATTGTTGTTGTCAGGACTGGCCCTAGCTTTAGGCAACCTGAGGTAATTGCCTCAGGCAGACAGTGCTAGAGGATGGCAAATCGGTGCCCTTTGACCAGCTGTGGTCCTGCTATTGCCCAGTGAGGCCTTCCACCTTCTCCATTGCTCTAGAAAGGAAAAGGGGGCATGAATTTGACCAAACTGCGGGAGGCAGTGGAAGACAGGAGTGCCTGGCATGCTCTGGTCCATGGGGTCACGAAGAGTTGGACATGACTAAATGACTAAACAACAACAACAACGAGTCAGTAGCAGAAGCTGTCTAAAGGGGATGATTATCCAACAGCAAAGCTGAAAGATTATGCAATCTACTAAAGCCCCAGCAACACTGCACATCTAAAGCAATATTACACCATCTTAAACGGTGATGGCTTCTCCCAAAGAATCCTGGGAGCTGTACTTTGTTAAGGGGTCTAAGAGTTGTTACGAAACTTCTATTTCCATCAGAGAGCTATAGTTCCAAGTTCCCTAGGCAGAACGACAGATTGTCAAACCACTCTTGAGAACAGTAAGTGACTGAAGTGAATGCACCTGAGTTTAAGTTATATGAATGGAGATTATGTCTATCCATAAGGAAGACCAGTAAGAGCTGTTTGGCAGTGGAACAGACTCCCCACAAGAGGGAGTGGAACCTTCTTCCTTGGAGTTTTGTTTTTTAGCAGAGATTGGATGGCCTTCTGTCATGGATGCTTTAGTTGACATCCCTGCATTGCTGGGGGTTGGACTCGATGACCGTCAGGGTCCCTTCCAACTCTACAATTCTATGATTTTATGATGCTGAACCTCTTCAAGCATTTCACACACTCCTTCCAGTGGCTTTATATACATCGCCCCTCCCGCCCATACTACCTTCTTGGTAATTTTGAGTAAACATCTGAATAATAATAGAATAGTGTTTAATAATTCTTAAATGAATTTGACAGCCTGACCTCAGCGTCATGTGGCAACAACAACAACAACAACAACAATAATAATAATTTTATTTATACCTGGCCCACCCTGGGCGGCTTCCAACAGAATATTAAAAATGTGCTAAAACATCATAATAAATACATATTATTGCTCTAGTTAACTCTATCTTGTCTTCACTTTCCAATGTATAGCACAGTTGTACCTGGATCTAAAAGTTATTTCTACACTATTAATCCACCCCTTCCAGTTCTTCACTCATTCCCGCCAGTGGCTGTAAATCCGTCACCATCTGTATAAGTATAGAAAAGTGTTCAATTATTTTTTATGAACCTGAGAATCTGACCTCAGTGTCACATGGCTCATACTGAATAATAAAAAATATGTACAGTATTACAGTGGTACCTCGGGTTAAGAACTTAATTCGTTCTGGAGGTCCGTTCTTAACCTGAAACTCTTCTGAGACACCACTTTAGCTAATGGGGCCTCCTGCTGCCACTGTGCTGCCGCTGCGCAATTTCTCTTCTCATCTTGAAGCAAAGTTCTTAACCTGAGGTACTATTTATGGGTTAGCGGAGTCTGTAACCTGAAGTGGCTGTAACCTGAGGTACCAATGTACTGCTCTGGTTAATTGTATCTTGTCATTGCTTTCCAACCCCTCTGCAGGTCAGCGCTTTGCACAGATGGAAGAAAAGGCTATTTTAGCCACCATTCTACGGCGCTTTTGTGTTAAAAGTACGCAGCAACGTGATCAACTCGGCCCTGTAGGAGAACTGATTCTTCGTCCAAATAAAGGCATCTGGATTCAGTTGAAAAGGAGATCGTCTTCTAGCTCTTAAAATAAGAAACACTGCATTTGGACTACCTTAAGAAGAAACACTTGATTTTCACAGTAGGACATTTCAGACTGCCCAGCCCTACTAGGACTTCTTTTTGTTAACCAAAATTGTGCTGTTGCCTTTAAAAAGTCAGCAGCTGCAATCCAGAAGCTGATGCTTCTTCAGTTGATGGGATATTCCAAATGACTTGGTAATTCTTAGGCTTCGACCTAGGTTGCACTAGCTGATTTTTCTTATCCTAAAGAAAATGAGCAATTTGTTTTATTCTTTAAAACTCCTTTATTCATTATTTATGCACATAAGTAGGGAAATATAGATACTGAAGTATTTTAAGGATGTATGACTATAATAATAAAAAGTATGAATGAAATCACACCTGAGCACCAGAGCAATCTTTTCTTATTGGCTATCATAGACCAAGATGGGATTAGGACCACCTAGTACTCAAAGGCTTCACAGAAACATTTAACTAAAGAAGCTCAAGATTTGACATTAGTGAAAAACTATCAACTTATTTATTTATTGAACAGTGATTATAAGTTATTAATTTTGTCCAAAATATTAAGAACAATTTTACAGGTTCTCAATCATCATAATCAATGTGGATTTCTGCCTAAAAGATAATGCCAGAAATGTGTTTGATATTTTGGAATATCTGAATTTTCATAATGAGAGGCAAGCTGTTTTGGTATTTTTGGATGCAGAGAAAGCCTTTCAAATGGGTATTTTTGTTTTGTTTAGACTATTGCAAGATATGAACTTTGGAGATAACTTTATTAAATGGGTAAAATCGATTTATACTTCCAGATAGTCTAGATAAATGTTAATAGGGACCTGATAAAAACCCTTTGAGACACAGAAGGGGACAAGGCAAGGGTGTCCATTTCCCTTGCTACTTTTCATCCTGGTCTTGGAAGTCTTGCTTAGAGACATTAGACAAGATGAGAGAATTATGGGAGTAAAGATAAGAAAAGAAACTTATGATGATGACTTCATGTAATAATACTAATAATATATTTATACCCTGGCCATCTGGCTGGGTTTCCCCAGCCACTCTGGGTGGCTCCCAACAAAATTAAAAGCAAAATAAAACAATAAAAACTTCCCTACACAAGGCTGCCTTCAGATGTCTTCAGATGTCATGTTAGTTTTGGAAAATCTGCGACAGGGAATGAAAATTCTTATGGTTGAGCTAAATGAATTTGGTATGTTAGCAGGCTTTTAGGTTACTCACCAGAAAATGAAAATATTGACAAGGAACATGTCAACAGAAGATCAGAAGGTTTTGATGAAGAAGAAAGGGTTTCAAATTGGGGGTGGAGTAAAATATTTGGGTATTACTATGACAAATATGAATTGTATGTTGTTTCAAAATAATTATGTTAAGACATGGACTGAAATAAAAAAAGACAGGTCAAGATGGGAGCTGATAAAATTGTCATTGAGTAGAATCTCAGTGATAAAGATGAATGTTTTGCCTAGAATGAGGTTTTTATTTCAAAATTTTTGACTAATGATTTATCATTTAAACAATGGCAAAAAAATTTTATTTGTTTTTATGGCAGAGGAAGAAACCATGGGTTAAAATTAAAGTACAGTGGTACCTTGGAAGTCAAATGGAATCTGTTCTGGAAGCACAGCTTCCGATTGGCTGCAGAAAGTTTGGGAGCCAAAACATTTGAGTTGCAAAGCGTTGGTCAACCAAGGTAGGACTGTATTGCAAGATGCAAAGGAAAGGGGAGGATTAGGCATACCTGGCTTGAATTTGTGTTTTGCCGCTTGTTGCTTAGTGTGGATAAAGTATTGGGTGACACTGAAAAATAAAACACACTTGGAACTGGGAGGACATGATTTAACGTTTGATTGGCATGGGTATTTGTGGTATGATAAACTTAATGTGGATCTCAAAAATCACTTCATTAAATGTGCCGTATTAAGAATCTGGAATAGATATGAATCTAGGTTATGTACAAAGACACCTTCATGGATTTCACTACAATAAGCTTCTTTAATAATAATAATAATAATAATAATAAATAAATAAATAAATAAATAAATAAATAAATAAATATTTTTTTATATCCCGCCCTCCCCAGCCAAAGCCGGGCTCAGAGCGACTAACAACAGTAAAAGTAACACAGTTTACATAAAATCACAATCTATTAATTGCAATACATTCTAAAATCAATTCAGAATCAAATTAATGGCAACTATTGGGCTAGAATTCTGTGAAGATTACCAAAGGAGGGGGTCAGACTGTACCTTGGCCAAAGGCCTGGTGGAACAGCTCTGTCTTGCAGGCCCTGCGGAAAGATATCAAGTTCCGCAGGGCCGTAGTCTCTTGTGACAGAGCGTTCCACCAGATCGGGGCCACAGCCAAAAAAGCCCTGGCTCTGGTTGAGGCCAGCCTAACCTCCCTGTGGCCTGGGACCTCCAAGATGTTTTTGTATGAAGACCACAAAGTCCTCCGTGGGACATACCAGGAGAGGCGTTCCCATTGGTACAAGGGTCCTAGGCTGTATAGGGCTTTAAAAGTTAAAACCAGCACCTTAAACCTGATCCTGTACTCCACCGGGAGCCAGTGCAGCTGGTATAGCTCCAGGTGAATGTGATCCTGCGGCGAGGAACCCGTATGGAGTTTCGCCGCAGCATTCTGCACCCGCTGGAGTTTCTGGGTCAGTCTCAAGGGCAGCCCTACGTAGAGTGAGTTACAATAATCAAGTCTGGAGGTGACCGTCATGTGGATCACAGTGGCTAGGTCAGGGCAAGAGAGGTAAGGAGCCAACTGCTTAGCTTGGTGGAGATGAAAAAATACCGCCTTTATTATAGCTGCAATCTGCACCTCCATGGAAAGGGAGGTGTCGAAGATTACACCCAAACTCTTAATGGATGGTGCTGGCACTAATTGCACCCCCGCAAGAGATGGGAGTTGCCCCCCAATCCCATATCGTTCCGACCCAGCCAAAGGACCTCTGTCTTCAAAGGATTTAACTTCAACCAGCTCCCACGTAACCATCCAGCCACAGCTTCCAAAAATCTGATCAGTGTGTCAGGACAGCCATTCATCAACAGATAGAGTTGGGTGTCATCAGCATACTGATGACAGCCCAAACCAAAACTCCAGACAAGCTGGGCAAGGGGGCGCATAAAGATGTTGAAAAGCATCGGGAAGAGTATTGCACCCTGCGGCACTCCACACAGCAAGGACTGGCTCGACGACAGGTCCCCCCCCCAAGTGCCACCCTCTGTCCCCGACCAGAGAGAAACGAGCGCAGCCATTGAAGGACTGTGCCCTGGATCCCCATGTCAGCGAGGCAGTGGTCCAGGAGTTTGTGATCGACCATGTCAAAGGCTGCCGACAGCTCTAAAAGAATCAGCAGCCCCGACCCACCTTGATCCAGCTGCCTGCGGAGATCATCTGTTAGGGCGACCAGAGCTGTCTCGGTCCCATGACCAGAGCGGAAGCCAGAATGGAATGGATCCAGAGCCGATATAGAAAAGAGGCGATAGGGAAAGAGTTGACCATGGGTAGGCAAACTATTTTTTTATATATATATATAAATTTTTATTAATTTTTCAACACATATTAAAACACAATACAAAACAATACATAAACAAACAAACATATAAACACGTATAATTTCTTAACCTCTTTTTCTTAGACCTTATTTCAACGACTTCCCCATACCTCCCTTTTCTGCATCCCTGTTTAAAACTTTTCCAGCAACCCCTAATTTCAATTACTTATAATTCACTTTCTTTAATCCTTTTTCTCTTATCCCATTGTTTGTCACTGCAATTCTATTTTGCATTACCCATGACATTTTAACACTCATTAATTTTACAACAGTTCTTAAGATAAACTTTAAATTTCTTCCAATCTTCTT
Organism: Podarcis raffonei; assembly: GCF_027172205.1. Lineage (NCBI taxonomy): Eukaryota > Metazoa > Chordata > Lepidosauria > Squamata > Lacertidae > Podarcis > Podarcis raffonei. The sequence continues at coordinate 29,477,614 of NC_070610.1, read as the reverse complement.
CCACCGTCTCTTTCCCTTGGTCGCGGATTCTGCCAGTCATCTCAGCCAGTCCCATATAGTCTATCACCTTTGTCTGCCATTCTTCCAGCGTGGGTAGTTCTTGTGTCTTCCAATACTTTGCTAAAAGAACTCTTGCTGCTGTTGTCGCATACATAAAAAACGTCCTATCTTTCCTTGACACCAATTGGCCTACCATGCCCAGGAGAAAGGCCTCTGGTTTCTTCGCGAAAGTGCATTTAAGCACCTTTTTCATTTCATTATAAATCATTTCCCAGAAGACCTTGATCCTTGGGCACGTCCACCAAAGGTGGTAGAAAGTACCTTCAGTTTCATTACATTTCCAGCATTTATTATTGGGCGTATGATAAATTTTTGCAAGCTTGACTGGGGTCATGTACCACCTATACATCATTTTCATAATGTTCTCTCTTAAGGCATTACATGCCGTAAATTTTATACCGGTGGTCCACAACTGTTCCCAGTCAGCAAACATAATGTCATGACCAATGTCTTGTGCCCATTTAATCATAGCTGATTTAACCGTCTCATCCTGTGTATTCCATTTCAACAGCAAGTTGTACATTCTTGACAAATTCTTAGTATTGGGTTCTAACAATTCTGTTTCTAATTTTGATCTCTCCACCTGGAAGCCAATTTTCCTGTCCTGTTTGAACACTTCATTTATCTGGTAATAGTGTAGCCAGTCTCTTACTTTTGACTTCAGTTTCTCATAGCTCTGCAATTTCACTTTTCCCTCCTCATATTCTATAATTTCCCAATATTTTGGCCATTTTGATTCCATGTTAAGTTTTTTCACCTCCTTAGCTTCCATTGGTGACAACCACCTAGGTGTTTTATTTTCCAACAAATCTTTGTACCGAATCCAAACCTTATATAGTGCTTTCCTGACAATATGGTTTTTGAAGCCCTGGTGAATTTTAACCTTGTCATACCATATATATGCATGCCATCCAAACCTGTTATTAAACCCTTCCAAATCCAAAATGTCTGTGTTTTCCAGAAGCAGCCAATTTTTCAGCCAGCAAAAAGCCGCTGATTCATAATACAATTTTAAGTCCGGCAGGGCAAACCCCCTCTTTCTTTTGCATCAGTTAATATCTTAAATTTTATTCTCTTAATATCTTAAATTTTTATTCTTAAATTTGGCAAAAAGCCAAAAAAAGCATGGGTAGGCAAACTAAGCCCCAGGGGCTGGATCCGGCCCAATCGCATTCTAAATCCGGCCAGCAGATGGTCCAGGAATCAGCATGTTTTTACATGAGTAGAATGTGTGCTTTTATTAAAAATGCATCTCTAGGTTGTTTGTGGGGCACAGGAATCAGTTCTTATTTCCCCCCCAAAAAATATAGTCTGGTCCCCCATAAGGTCTGAGGGACAGTGGACCAGCCCCCTGCTGAAAAAGTTTGCTGACCCTTGGGGTTGACTTATCAAGAGCTATTGGAGTGAAGTCAATAAGACTGTAAAATTAAAACAGGGGAATGGTTAACAATGGAAGGTTATAGATTCCAGTGGTTATCTCATTTACAACTAGCAGAGAGATCAAAGTTGGATGAAAGGGCTAAGTTTTACATTGTGCTATGGTATATAGATGATATAGATATATAGATATAGATATAGATATAGATATAGATATAGATATAGATATAGATGATATAGATATAGATATAGATGATATAGATATAGATATAGATATAGATATAGATATAGATATAGATAGATAGATGTATTGACGCTTTCTAACTCAGGTGAATTTATTTAGAATGTACAAAGGTGTTGCAATTATTTGTGGGAAGAATATGAAGGGACATTTTATCATGCCTGGTGGAATTGTAAAAAAAAGCCACCCTAAGAAATATTGGATGCAAATACATACATTGATACAGAAGATTTTAAAAGTTAACATTCAACTGAAACCGGAACTTTTCCTGCTAAGAAGAATGGATATACAATTAGAAAAGGACTATGGAACGTTATTTCAACACATGACCACAGCGGTGAGACTTTTATATGCACAAAGATGCAGTGGCGTAGCGTGGGTTGTCAGCACCCGGGGCAAGGCAAGTAATTTGCGCCCCCTAACCCATGGATTTTAGTAGGGGCAGAGAACTGCGAGTGCGAGCGCCCCCCCAGATGTTGCACCCGGTGCGGCCGGCCCCCCTGCAACCCCACGCTACGCCACTGCAAAGATGGAAAGATTCATCATACACAGCTCCACATCTCACTGCTGTATGAGTGCCTTCCAGAGCTGGGCAATGAACAAGAGTTCCTTGGTCGGAGATGATCCACTGCCACTCTTGCCCTGCCCTAGTTAGTGCAGTAGCACCCATGACACATGGCAGCCGAAACTGGAGATAATACCATCTTCATACCTAACCTAAGTAATTTTTAATATCTGTAGAGAGATGGGAGATTAAATGGATTCTGGTGCATGATGGGTGTATCCAATAGTTCCTGGCACTGGGCATACTCTGCTAGCTTTTTGGAGCTAGGGTAAAGGTTACTATCTATCCCAAATGTTTACATAAGTAGATATTTCTAAGTCACACAAAAGTCTTTTAAGCCCTATGAAACCTTTGGACAGATGAGATTTCTTAACTATGAGCATGTTTTCTTTCACTGGACCTGATTCTGTGTGCAGCCGCTGCCTCGGATGTAGAAATTGAATAGCCTTCCCCATCTCTTGATCTTTATGTGAGCAAAAGCTTCATCTGCAATGTTTACTTTTTTCCCTAGCATGAAGATAAAGTCTACCTCCAGACTGCAGCTGCTTTGTGGGAGGCATTCAACTGCATACCACAAATTCAGGTTTGTGCAGTTACGGTAAATGAATTAAGGAGCTCTGTCACAATGGAGAGTGTTTGTGGGGGTGCAAGGAGAAGCAATTAAAGTGGATGTGGTTGCATTGCTCCACAGATCTGCTTAAGCATCGAGGTAGGGTTCAGAGCTTTTGCAAGATGAAGAGGTGTCCTAGCTGTTAGCCATGTGAAATACAAGAAAGGGCTGTACCTCAATTCCAATCTGCTTTGCATGTGCAACATCCCAGCTTCAATGCCTGTCATCTCCAGATAGTATAAAGATTCCTGCCTGAAACTCTGGTGAGTTGCTGCCAGTAGTGTAGACACTGAGGTGGATGAACCAGTGGTCTGACTCTGAATATTCTACATGTTCTTATGAAAATGAGAAGAACAAGGGCTCACTCCATTGGCTCTGCTGCGACAGGCCAGCTTCTTCAGGTCTCCTCTCCCCCCAACTATCACCTGGGAAGCAGCCATTTCACCAGGCTGCCTCAGTGGGAGAGAGAGGAAGCAGGGTTCATTGCATCCGCTGTACATCCTGCCCATGGCCATAGCCAGGATTTATTGGGGGGGGCAGGCTTTATGTTAGGGAAGCAGAAGAGAGTTATCTGTGATGCAATTGGTCAGCTGGTTGTGTTTTTATTTATTTACTTTATTTGGGGGGCAACTGCCCTCCTGTCCCCCTGCCTACGCCTATGCTTATGCCTCTGGTCACAGTGGGCAGCCAGATGGCTGTGGGAAACCTGCAAGCAGGACCCAAAAGCATATGCTGCTCCAGACGATATTCAAAAGCATGCCACCTCCAGCCATGACGGCCGAACATAGCCTCCATCATGGCTAGTAGCCACTGATAGCCTTGAATTTGTCTAAGGTAAAGGTAAAGGGACCCCTGACCATTAGGACCAGTCATGACCAACTCTTGGGGTTGCAGCGCTCATCTCGCTTTATTGGCCGAGGGAGCTGGCGTACAGCTTCCGGGTCATGTGGCCAGCATGACTAAGCCGCTTCTGGCGAACTAGAGCAGAGTACAGAAATGCCGTTTACCTTCCCGCTGGAGTGGTACCTATTTATCTACTTGCACTTTGATGTGCTTTCGAACTGCTAGGTTGGCAGGAGCAGGGACCGAGCAACGGAAGCTCACCCCGTCGTGGGGATTCGAACCGCTGACCTTCTGATTGGCAAGCCCTAGGCTCTGTGGTTTAACCCACAGTCCTCCTTTAAAGCCATCCAGGTTGGTGGTCAGCCATGGCTCCTGTTGGAGCCAATTCCACAGTTTAATTTGCGCGCTGTGTGAAATCCTTTCTTTTGCCAGTCCAAAATTCACGAATTCTCGTGTTATATGAGAGGGGAAGAAAAACTTTTCTCTATATCAGGCCTCGCACGAGTCTATACCTCATGTGGCCTTTTCGCTAAGCTAACAAGGCCCCAAGGCAGCCACCTTTCTTCAGAGCGTACTCCGCCCTGTGTGAGTGGAAAATGAACCCATCCCGCCGGTTTCTGCTTTGCCGTGACCTCCTTCTTCCCTCTCGCACTCCTGCCCCTCCCGGGCTCCGCCTCCTCTCGCCTTGAGGTTTCTGCTCTGAGCAAAGCGCTCCCCGGATCAGAGCGACGCCGTCCGCGCTCGGCGACGATGGTCCTTTGGGCGATGGCTCCGGAGGGCGCGCGGCTCTTCTCGTGGGCGCTCGCCCTGTTCGCCCTGCTCGCCACGTTGCTGGCCGTCTTGCTCGCCCGCTTGCTGCTCGACCAGTACTGGAAATACATGGAGCTGAAGTCCATCCCGGGATTCAGTCCCTGGTACCCGCTGCTGGGCAACGCGCTTTTCTTTGAACGCGATGGGGAAGGTAAAAGGCAGAGAAGAGAGAGAGAGAGAGAGAGAGAGAGAGAGAGAGAGAGAGAGAGAGAGAGAGAGAGAGAGAGAGAGAGAATCACCTGCCCAACGCGACGCTTCTGGGACAGGCACAAATAAGAGGCGTTGTGAAGCAGCCGCCCTCCGCCTCCCAGACGGATCTCCTCGCTTGCGGTGGTTGTTTTGGGACCTTGCTTTTCGTTTTATCGCCTCATTTCAGCACTGTACAATACAAACATTATTTATTTGTTTAGCGAGAGACGTTGCAGAAGATGAGTACAACACATTTATATATATATATATATATATATATATATATATATATATATATATATATATATTTTCACAGTTAAAATGATGATCAGAAACAGACATTTTGTCAGATAAGAGTTTGCTCCCCTGAATAATTTAACTTACCACCCCGGCAAACTAAAACTACCTCTCTAAAGACAAAACTGGCCACTTTTTCAGAGGTGTAGCGGGACCTGTGCCTCCAATAAAAGGTTAATCTAATAATCAATCTCTCACTACCCATCAGTAATGTGGAGCCCCTTTGTATGGAAACACCCATTAAAGGGGCTCATTTATATGGTCAGACTGAGTTCTAAGCAAATCTAAATATACTCTTAGATGGGAATGATTGAGCATGCTACATAAATTAAAACTTTACTTGAAAGTGGGAGGCTGAAACCAGCTCCTTGCCTGAATTTTGGAAGAGGGGTCTATTGTGGTGTGGCTTTTGATCTTAGTTTAGACTATGCGATAAATTTATTAGAACAAGTAGCCTAGGGGTGGGATCACTGAATTTATTCTGTTCAAACCAGATGCATGTCTTCTCAGCCTTCTTTCGGCAGATGATGAATTACTTTGAAGAATTCCGGAATGTCCCACTGCTACAGCTTTGGGTAGGACCACTGCCCTATGTCATCTTGTATCATCCAGACACTATAGAGGTGAGTCTCTCATGCTTAGTTTTCTCTGCAGGGCTGGAGAACTCGCCACCACCAAAGGCCCTGTTCTCTTGGGTTTGGAATGCCTAGTGGGTGGTGCTGTAGCAGGTGGTGAACAGCGGTAAAGTGTAAGTCAAAAATGTAGGAGGAGCAGAGCCAACCCAAAATATGGGTTGTAGTTTTGAATCAATGTGTGGCGATCAAGAGGGGGGGGGTCACAGTGGGAGTCATTCCCCTTCCTGCTATTTTGTGTGTGTGGTGCACAGTGCTTTAGTCGATACGATTTCCCATGGTCAGAGTGCAGGGCTTCAGGGCCCTGTAGAGGTCCTTACCATTTTGATGTCAGGATCCGGCATACCTTGGGGCATAATCAAACTCGGGGAAACTAAACAGAAAGCAAATGAGCTGCTACCTACATTGCAAAAAGCTTAGGGGGATTTGTGGTCAAGTCTGCTAAAACACTAGCCATCACTTTGAACTCAAATATATTTTAAATTTTCTCTCTCTTTGGCAGGTTGTTTTGAGTAGCTCTAAGCATATTACTAAATCCCGCCCTTACGAGTTTCTGCATCCTTGGCTAGGCAAAGGACTACTAACGAGGTAAAGGAAAAAGCACCCCTGGAATGTGGCTGGGCAGTGTACCCTTTTGGAACACAGCATAGGTGGCATGTCCAGTACTGGATGAACAATGAAGTCTCGCCATACATGTATAATGAATGAGTGATGGAGGAAGTGGAGCTGAAGTCATAGGTAAAGGTAAAGGGACCCCTGACTATTAGGTCCAGTCATGACCGACTCTGGGGTTGTGGCGCTCATCTCGCTTTATTGGCCGAGGGAGCCGGTGTACAGCTTCCGGGTCATGTGGCCAGCATGACTAAGCCGCTTCTGGCGAACCAGAGCAGCACACAGAAACGCCCTTTACCTTTCCGCCAGAGCGGTACCTATTTATCTACTTGCACTTTGACGTGCTTTCGAACTGCTAGGTTGGCAGGAGCCCCAGGGACCGAGCAATGGGAGCTCACCTCGTCGCGGGGATTTGAACTGCCGACCTTCTGATTGGCAAATCCTAGGCTCTGTGGTTTAACCCACAGCACCACCTGCGTCCCAAGTCAGGCACACCTGAAATCTATCCCACTGCCCACTCTCTACCTGCATGTGTGCTACTGAAAAGAGCCATTCCTTGTGTACAGAGGCGTCTATTGTAGATGGGCGGCCCCTTTCAGATACTCAGCTGTGTGTGTGGACTTTGGGTGCAGTCCTGCTCTATTTCTCCTGTTCAGTACCTCTGTAACCTAATAAAATGGCCAGCTGGGGGCAAGCGGGGGTGGGATGGAGTGTCTGGAAAGCTGTTCCAGGTCCTGCTTGAAAGCATTGCATGTATTTTGCTTTGAGATTTGTTTGTGTAGAGAAAGATAATGTTTAAGTTTTTCTTCCGCAGCACTGGGGGCAAATGGCGGTCCCGAAGGAAAATGTTAACGCCCACCTTCCATTTCACCATTTTAGAAGATTTCCTCGAGGTGATGAATGAACAAGCCAATATCCTTGTTCAGAAACTTGAAAAGCATGTGGACAAGGAGCCGTTTAATTGCTTTTTCTACATCACATTGTGTGCCCTTGATGTAATCTGTGGTAAGTGCTGTGGTTGCTGTCAAAGTGTTGCAATAAATGAGGTTTAAACATCCCTCTCAGTTTCTGGAAGAATTTACTTTTTTGTGAGGCCTGAACAGAAGAGTTGTTTGTCATCTATATTGAGCACATTCCATTTTTTTATTTTTTAAAAAATCATAAATTCATAGAACTGGAGAGTTGGCAGATACCCCAACTGTCATCTAGTCCAATCCCCTGCAATGAAGGAATCACAGCTAAAGAATCATTGACAGATGGCCACCCAACCTCCAGTGAAGAAGAGTCCACAACCTTTCATGGATTGCAGGAACAGGATTCTTTAACTGATTTTTATTTCCTTTGTTCCTAGAAACAGCTATGGGCAAGAGCATAGGAGCACAACACAATAAGGATTTGGAGTATGTTAGAGCTGTCTACAGGTAGGTGCCAATGTGATTATTCTAGCAGCAGGGACGGGGAACCTGTCGTCTGCCAAAGGTCCGAGATGCTGGTGGCCAGAGTCAAACAGCATCAGGAGAGCCACAGGTTCCCCATCTCTGCAGCAGAGCCTTGATCCACAAATACTTTTACAAGGGGCTAGATGGAGAAAAAGACTCTTTCCCTTCCACAATGCAGATAGCCTTTAGCTTGAACTTGACTGTCTGCATGATAAATTTGCAAAGGCCTGCTTTGCATGATCTTCATCCCCACCCACCTTTTTGGAAGCAGATTGCACAATCGGACCTCTATATGGGCTTATGTAGATGCCCTGCTCAGTGGAGGAGCTGAGCACGCTCTATGTCATGAACTGGAACTCTGATTATCTGTTTCACGTGTCATCCATATTTCTCTGCCTTTCTACATGGCACTCAACTTTGCTCAGCCTAGTAGCAAGAAATCTGGGCTCTTTGCTGTACTTCTCATCACTTTCCTGGAGATATACCCAGCCTTGTTGCTTGTTACCCTAGGATGAGTGTTCTGATTCAAGAAAGACAGAAGTCTCCTTGGCTCTGGCCTGACTTTCTGTATCATATGTCCAGAGATGGAAGAGAACATTACAGGAACCTGAAGATACTCCACAGCTTTACTGATAATGTAAGCTGCTGAGTTTTCTCTTTTTGCATTATATTTCATAGACACAGATACTAAAGTGTGTTCTGCTAAGATTCACAATGGTGCCCCCTGCCCCAGACTCCAGAGCCCTGTTCAAGGCTTGTTAGCCTTGGCATGTGTGGGCAAAAGTTTGCAAAGGGACACGTTGGGCCAGCCCCCAACATCACTGACAGTACCCCCTCCATTCCCAATCTTTGTGCATTTAGAGCAAAGATCTAATGAAGGCTTGCAGGTGTATTTTCCTAAACTCACTTTCAAGACTCCTGGAATTTGGAATCCCACATTCAGGCTACCTAATGGATCTCATGGCTGAGTCAGGATTCAAACTCAAGCCTGAGTCCAACACTAACTACAATGCCTCACTGCCACCATTTTGTTATTGCTGGTACATCAAGTGTGTCTTTATAGCCAGGGACATATCCAGGGACATAACTAAGTCCAACAGAGATAGCTGATTGTTTTATTTGGCACTGCAGGGACTGCACACATTGGATTATACAACCTGAGAAATGAATGGCTTTTTTTGTTTTTATTATCTAAGGTCATTGCAGAAAAAGCTCAAGAACTAAAAAACCAGGAGAAGCATAGAAGCGATGCTGTCAGCAATGGTGATCAAAGCAAGTGCAAAGTCAGGAGGGCTTTTCTTGATATGCTTCTGAATGCCACGGATGACGATGGGAAGAAGTTGAGCTACCTGGACATTCGAGAGGAAGTGGATACATTCATGTTTGAGGTAGACAAGTGTGCTGGAGGAGAGTGGTGGTTAAGGATGCAATCCCAATGAACTGAATGAGCCTTATTTCCAAGTAGACATGTTAGTAGGATTGCATTGTAAGAGAAATGAAGGTCCTTGTACTATAAAGCTACTTGGAACTTCGTTCGATTGTGCAGCGTATCGACTACAGCTGTGGTGTTGAAAAAGAAGTTAGTGCCGCTTTCCTCTTCATCACACCGAGCAGGAAGTTAGCTGTCATCTCGGTAATCCAACAATCAGAATCCTGCAAAAAAAGGGACACTATCCAGGGCTGGATTGGGAGATGAAGCTTGTTCATGAGAGGAGTTAAAAACCGAGATCTTTCATCTGTCCAGTTGGGACAGAAGAGCATTACATGTTCCATAGTCTCCAGAGCCGAGTCATTACAGTTGCATGTTCTGTTTGCGATGGGGACTCTGGAATAACGACCCGACAGAACTGCTGTAGGAAAACAGTTGAGACGGGCACAGGTAAAGGCCCTTCGCTTAGCCTCCGAAGAAATTGTGAAGCAGTATAGAGGGATTCCTTCAGGGGGAGGAATAGCTAGGGCTAGGCCTGAACACGGCCCTTTTGCATCGGCAGCTGTGTTAGAGAAGTCAAGTTGCTGTAACTTCTTTTTAATTGAAGGTAGGGCCGCCGGACTGATACACTCTAATTTAAGAACAGTTTTGCAATTCAGATTAAAAAGAGAGCGGAGTTTGAGGTTGATTGTAGTTTTCCAAGGGGAATTATGAATATCTCTTAGGATCAGATTGGAAAAACCACCTCTAATTCGAGCATCCGATGCTAGTAGGTGGGAGCTATAGGAAATGGCTCGACACCATGCTCGTTTTACAATTGAGGGCTGGGCGAACTCAAGTCGTAGGGCTGTACCTGAGACGCATCTCGGAACACCGGAAAGAGAAATGAAGGTCTACAATGGGTGCCCCCAAAGGCAAGACGACCTGCCTGCTGCCTAGAGGGAGGCACTTCCAAAAAGACTCTTGCTTTTCATCAGCTAAGTAAGGGGAAGCAGTGGTAGGTTACAAAATAAATTAAAGTGGTATCCTGGAAGCAAAGCTAGGGAAAATCTGTCTCATAGTTAGATAGGTGTGCTAACCATTCTACTAAGACCTTTTCAGATATGGGAGTGACTCAGGAGTGTCAGTTTGCATTTGGCACAGGGGAAGTGACCTGGGCACCTAGTCTTGCCAATGCACTTAACATTTTGAAGTATTCATTCTTGTGTAGGAGGCTGGTGCCTTTGAATTTTGGAATTCTGCTATGAAAAACAGTTGCAGGTGCCAGAGGATTGGAACTACTTTTTTTTCAGGCCCTTGAATGGGTCGTCAATATAATGGCCCAGAATTTGTTGTTGTTGTTGAGAAAACCTGGTTGTTGTTGTTGTTTAGTCGTGTCTGACACTTCATGACCCCATGGACCAGAGCACGCCAGGCACTCCTGTCTTCCACTGCCTCCCGCAGTTTGGTCAAACTCATGCTGGTAGTTTCGAGAACACTGTCCAACCATCTCATCCTCTGTCGTCCCCTTCTCCTTATGCCCTCCATCTTTCCAAACATCAGGGTCTTTTCCAGGGAGTCTTCTCTTCTCATGAGGTGGCCAAAGTATTGGAGCCTTAGCTTCATGATCTGTCCTTCCAGTGAGCACTCAGGGCTGATTTCCTTAAGAATGGATAGGTTTGATCTTCTTGCAGTCCATGGGACTCTCAAGAGTCTCCTCCAGCACCATAATTCAAAAGCATCAATTCTTCGGTGATCAGCCTTCTTGGTGGTCCAGCTCTCACTTCCATACATCACTACTGGGAAAACCATAGCTTTAACTATACAGACCTTTGTTGGCAAGATGATGTCTCTGCTTTTTAAGATGCTGTCTAGGTTTGTCATTGCTTTTCTCCCAAGAAGCAGGCGTCTTTTAATTTTGTGGCTGCTGTCACCATCTGCAGTGATCATGGAGCCCAAGAAAGTAAAATCTCTCACTGCCTCCATTTCTTCCCCTTCTATTTGCCAGGAGGTGATGGGACCAGTGGCCATGATCTTCGTTTTTTTGATGTTGAGCTTCAGACCATATTTTGTGCTCTCCTCTTTCACCCTCATTAAAAGGTTCTTTAATTCCTCCTCACTTTCTGCCATCACGGTTGTGTCAACTGCATATTTGAGGTTGTTGATATTTCTTCCAGCAATCTTAATTCCAGCTTGGGATTCATCCAGCCCAGCCTTTCGCATGATGAATTCTGCATATAAGTTAAATAAGCAGGGAGACAATATCCAGCCTTGTCATCCTCCTTTCCCAATTTTGAACCAATCAGTTGTTCCATAGCCACTTCTAACTGTAGCTTCCTGTCTCACATAGAAAACATTATGTCTCTTTAATTCTTTCTTCCAAGGGTCATGATACCACTGCTGCTGCAATGAACTGGTGTATTTACTTGCTTGCTCGTTATCCAGAAGCCCAAAGAAAAGTTCACCGTGAACTGGATGATGTTTTTGGTGAGTTTCCCTTTCCCGTGGGTATAAACTTGGACAAGTGTGGGATGCAGGTTTATTTCTAGGTAAGTGCTCATAAATATCACATAGCTTTTCTAACACCGAGTTGGGGAACCTCAGGCCCACAAATACAGATCCCAGTTTGGATCTTTGCAGCTCCAATGTGGTCAGACCGTGTGCTAGCAGAAAGGAAGACATGCTGACTTACACCCTAAGCCTAAAGCACAGAAATGAATTAGTGGACCCAAACTGTTCCCAGCTCCATCAACATATAAAATACCATATTTTTTGCTCTATAAGACTCACTTTTTCCCTCCTAAAAAGTAAGGGGAAATGTGTTTGCGTCCTATGGAGCGAATGCAGGCTGTGCAGCTATCCCAGAAGCCGGAACAGCAAGAGGGATTGCTGCTTTCACTGAGCAGCGATCCCTCTTGCTTTTCTGGCTTCTGAGATTCAGAATAGTTTTTTTCTTGCTTTCCTCCTCCAAAAACTAGGTGCGTCTTGTGGTCTGGTGCGTCTTATAGTTAGACCATCAAGTTAAGGATGCATATTTTGCTAGTTATAAATAAGTTGTGTTTCTCTAACCGCCTCTTGTTATCTTATCAGGGGACTCGGATCGTAACATCACAATGGACGATTTGAAGCAACTACGGTATCTGGATTGTGCTATTAAAGAAGCTCTTCGCCTTTTCCCTTCTGTTCCATTTTTTGCTCGTACACTGCTTGAGGAATGTTATATTAGTAAGTAGTCCAAGTGGCTTGATGGCTTGATGTGCTGTGGCTGTAAGCTCAGCGTTGGGTGGCTCTACAAGAAGAAACTTTCATGACTATCTGTTCTTTGGCAGGAGGATTTCGGATACCAAAAGGGGTTGAGGCCATCATTATGGCCTATGTACTGCATAGAGACCCTGATGTCTTCCCGGAGCCTGAGGAATTCAGACCTGAGCGATTTTTCCCTGAGAACGCAGCTGGGAGGCACCCATATGCATATGTGCCTTTCTCTGCTGGGCCTAGGAACTGTGTTGGTACGTACAAGAATAAATAAAGAATAAAAAACAGAGCAAAAAAGGATAAAAAAGAGTAAAAACATCAACTCTCAACACCCTTAACGAACCACAGTTCGCAGGATTCTTTGGGGAAGCCATGACTGTTAGCAATATTATAGTGTTTTAAATGTATAGTGCAGATGTACCTAGAACTAAAGATTATTTGTACACCATTTATCCATCCCTCCAGTTTTTCACTCAATCCTACCAGTGGCTGTAAGTCCACCACCATCTGTATAACTATAAAAGTGTTTAAGAATTTAAAAATGAACCTGAGAACCTGACCTCTGTGTCACATGGCTCATACTGAATAATAATAAATATGTATTATCGCTCTGGTTAATTGTACCTTGTCATTGCTTTCCAACCCCTCTGCAGGTCAGCGCTTTGCACAGATGGAAGAAAAGGCCATTTTAGCCACCATTCTACGGCGCTTTCGTGTTGAAAGTACGCAGCAACGCGATCAACTCGGCACTGTAGGAGAACTGATTCTTCGCCCAAATAAAGGCATCTGGATTCAGTTGAAAAACAGATCGTCTTCTGGCTCTTAAAACAAGAAACTTCAGGGAAATTCCTTACCACACCACATTAGGACTTTTTTTTATTGGGTAAAAACTGTTGGTTTTCAGTGCAGGACATTTCAGACTGCCCAATGCTACTAGGACTTCTTTCTTAACCAAACCTGTGTTTTTGCTTTTTAAAAGCCAGCAGCTGCAATCCAAAATCTGATGCTTGTTCAATTGATGGGATATTGCAAATAGGTATGGGATTTGTAGGCTTCAATCTAGGTTGCCACTATATGACTTTCCTTAATCCTAAAAAAAAAAGCAGTGTGTTTTAATTTTTAAAACTCCTGTATTTTGAAATGTATGCACATAAGAAATATTGATAATATATATAATATATTTTAATGATGTATGAATATAATAAAAGACCTTGGAAGTAGACATTAGACATGAGCATCACAGCAATCTCAGGGCCACCTGTCCTGGCTCCAAGGCGAATTAGCACCACCTAGTGCATGAAGACAGGAACTATAGTTGCTTCACAGGAACATTTAACAAGCCACCCGCGTCACAGAGCTCTCATTGCGCTTTTCTGTGTGAAGGGCTGCATTTGCCATTTTACTTCTGACTTTTATAGGCATCATATTCCTATGTGTCTTCACAGGCCGCTGATAATGATTTGACGGACTTGATCACTATGTTTGCTTGATCTGGTTTGGCAAACCATGAAATAATTGTGAATAATACCACACTGCAATTTGGGGGAGAAATTTGGAATGGATCTAAAGAGAGTGCTTCCTGTTTTGGGGCAGAATACAATCCCAGCAAATTCAGGTGGTACATCAAACATCAAAATGTTTATTCGGCTTTACGCCCATCATGAAACACAACACAACAAAACAAATCAAATAAAACAGCGGACTCGTACAAACCACAAGTAGTATAACACAGTTCACAACTCACAAGGACAGATATTAGCCGTTCATAAAAAAAGTTTAAGATTAAGATTAAAAATTTTAGGCACTACACTAAAATCAATATCTGATGTCATTATATAAAATTCTTATAACTATCAATAATCAGCTAACATTCCATTCCGTCTCTTGTACGAGAGGACGGCTGTTAGGAATTTAGCAACCTGTAGGGTAATATAAGGATCCACATCTTGAAGAACCCAGGCAAGCTGTAGGTCTACTGGTTTGTCAGCCATAGGCTGGATTATGGCGTTTAGTATACTAGCACGGGCTGAACTGTACAAAGGGCAGATAAACATGACATGATGTAGAGATTCAGATGTTTTCATTTCACAAGCACACATAGAAGGGACTTGGCCCTTAGTGAATCTATGTCTCAGCATGTTTGTTGGAAAGACATTGAACCTAGCTCTAATGAAGGCATATCGGTGAGACGCGGCCATAAACGAAGTTAAGTAGGACGGAGCGCGGTAGATAGGGGTTATGCCGAAATTTAACGGCGAGCAGGCTCCACCACCAGCTATGAAATTTTGGTATAGCTCCACATCATCCAGCCTTTGATTTATACACCTTTTTGCCACATTTAGATCCAGTTTGAGCAATTCAGTGGGCGAGATCTCATAGGACAGCAATTTGGCATGGATTTTTCCTGACCACAAATTTGTGAAGTCATCTCGGCACATGCATTGAATGAGATAGTGGTTCGGGAGTTTATGCCATAGGGATATCCAATAAATCAAAACTCTCCTCCATATAACTAGCTCCACTGAGGGGATCTTCATTTCTAAGCGAAAAGCCGCATTACTTACGCATGTTGGTAATTTTAGAAGTCGGCGTAAGAATTGGCTTTGAAGTGACTCTAAAGGTGAGAGGTTTGCAAAGGCAGCCCATAAAGGTGCAGCATAGGCCATTGTGGCCATCACTTTGATGCTATACACTTTCAAGGCTGCAGGGATGAATAAGGCCCCCTCAGAGTAGAAAAAACGGAGGAGGGAGTGTGATAGGGCTTTTGTCTTGTTTTGAAGATATTCAACGTGCGCTTTCCACCCTAAATTATATTGAAAATAAATTCCTAAATTAAAATTAGGAACATATTTAAATTTATGTACTTGTTCGATTTTCGTGCCCTCCAGTTTCCATGAATAAAGTTTTCGACTCCTTGAAAATATCAGTACTTTGGACTTGGTGTGGTTGATAGACAGATGATTAGAATGGCAATATGTCGCGAAAATCTTTAGTGCCCTCCTTAAACCCACTCTGGAGTAAGAGAGTAGTACCGCATCATCTGCGTAGAGAAGTAAAGGACAACGGTAATCTGCTATACGAGGGGTGTGGATAAATTTTTGTGAGACGGCTAATGATGCTCATATCATATCACTGATAAATAAGTTAAAAAGAAGAGGCGCTAAAATGCAACCCTGGCGTACACCCTTATTTACTGGCACTGGTGGTACAATTATCGCTGTTTTGGAGCTATTGCAAAAGAAAACCCCCAAAGATCAGACTTTTTGCAATAAGAAAATGACAGGAAAATGCACTAGGAAGTCTGGGTTAACACTTGCTTGCTTGTTGCTGTTTAGCCATTTAGTCGTGTCCGACTCTTTGTGACCCCATGGACCAGAGCATGCCAGGCACTCCTGTCTTCCACTGCCACTTGCTTGATACAATTGTTGTATCTCCCCACAACAAATCAGGATGCATTCTCATTATGTCTCTGAATCTCTTTGTGGACAAATTCAATATGAATTCTCACTATCTCATCTAATCTCTCTGCAAACAAATCAGGATGAATCCTCACTAAAGAGGTCCTCTGGAAGCGACCTCAGTGTCATCCAACACTATGTCGACTGGGATTTGAGAAGCCATCTTTTGTCTGCTCTGTGCTTGATTGCTTTGGATAAAGGAGTGGCAGTATGCAATCAAGAGAAAGTTCTGCAGATTATATTTTTTAATCCTCTCACTTTAATGGAGGTAGGTCAATATTTTTGGTTTAATTTTAAATGTTGAGAAAGTGAGGTAGAGATTGCAAATCATCCATTAAATGGATTCTAAAACATGGTGTGTGTATCCAAGAGTTCCCAGCACTGAGCACACTCCGCTTGCTTCTTGGAGCTAGGGTGAATATTACAACTTGTCCCAACTGTTTATGTCAGTAGACATTCCTAAATTATGCATTCCTATGAAACCTTTGGACAGATGAGTTTTCCTAACTATGATCACAATAGCATGGCTGTGTTTTCTTTCACTGGGCCTGATTCTGTGCGTAGCAGTAGCCCGGAACATGGAAATTTAATAGATGAAGCTTTCCCTATCTCTTGATCCTTATGTGAGCAAAAGCATCACCTGCAGTGATTTCTTTTTCTGGCATGAAGATAAAGGCTACCTCCAGACTGTTGCTATTTTATGGAAAGGATTCAAGTGTGTACCAGAAATTCAGGTTTGTGCAGTTATGTGAATTAAGGAGCTCTTGTCGCAGTGGATTAAAATATCTGTGTTCATGTGGGCATGGGCATGCAAGGAGAAGCAATACAAGTGGATGTGGTTGCGCTGTATCGCAAATCTTCTGCCTGAGCACCAATGCAGGGGAATGAAGGGATTTAAGGGCTTCTGTCACCTGGCTATCAGCCATGTGAATAATGAAGAGCTGTACCTTAGTGGGAGAGCATCCGTGCTGCATGCACGACATCCCAGGTTCAATGTCCATCATCCCCAGATAAGCCTGGGAAATATTCCTGCCTGAAACTCTGGTGTGTTGCTGCCAGTCAGTGTAGACAATATTGACCTAGATGGAACAGTATCCTGACTTGGCGCAAGGCAGTTTTTTTGACATGTTGTGATGAAAACATGAAGATAAAGCAAGAATTCTTTCTGAAACTCAAATCCATTTATAGAATTGTAGCGTTGAAAGGGACTCCAAGGGTCATCAAGTGCAACTCCCTGCAATGGAGGAATCTCAGCTAAAGCATTCATCAAGAGAAATCTGTAGGGAAGTGGATGAGAAGAAGAGTTAGGATTTGATATCCTGCTTTATCACTACCCTAAGGAGTCTCAAAGCGGCTGACATTCTCCTTTCCCTTCCTCCCCGACAACAAACACTCTGTGAGGTGAGTGGGGCTGAGAGACTTCAAAGAAGTGTGACTAGCCCAAGGTCACCCAGCAGCTGCATGTGGAGGAGCGGAGACACGAACCCGGTTCCCCAGATTACGAGTACACTGCTCTTAACCACTACACCACACTGGCTCACACTGGAGAAGATGTATACTTTTCACTGTTTTATTCATACATTTCAGAACCTTTGGACATGATGCACATTAAGTGAGGCTGCCTGTGGATTTCTTTGCTCCTTGGCTGCCCCAGGCCACAGTGCAGAGTTAAAAGCTACTATGGAAACCATGCAGGCCAAGACTTCTCCAGTTCTATACAGTGGTACTTAATTCTTTCTGGAGGTCAGTTTTTAACCTGAAACTGTTCTTAACCTGAAGCACCACTTTAGCTAATGGGGCCTCCTGCTGCTGCCGCGCCTCCGGAGCACAATTTCTGTTCTCACCCTGAAGCAAAGTTCTTAACCTGAAGCACTATTTCTGGGTTAGCGGAGTCTGTAACCTGAAGCGTATGTAACCTGAAGTGTATGTAACCTGAGGTACCACTGTATTTTGTTAAATGTCGAGGCACTGCGAAATGTAGTATAGTAGTAAGCTAAAGACCAACAGGTGACAGTCATATGCCAAGGCATTACCTTATTGTATCTTATATTCTTCATTCACAAGCGGCCACAATACCGGGTAATTCCCAGAATAAAGAAATGCCAATTTATTTAATCCACCCACCAATTCCTCCAAAATCCTTTCCGGCTTTATTATCTTATATTAGAGTGTCTGCCTCCCTAGTTCAGGGACCTGATGCAGCCCCCACCCCCAATTTTTCTGCTTTTAGTGGCAGCAGTAAAGGACAATACAGTGGACGCTCGGGTTGCAAACATGATCCATGTGGGATGCACGTTCGCAACCTGCAGTGTTCGCAACCCGCTTCTGCATGTCTGCACATGCATGGGTTGTGATTCGGAGCTTCTGCGCATGCACAAAGTGCGATTTAGCACTTCTGAGCATGCGCAACTGCCAAAACCCAGAAGTAACCTGTTCTGGTACTGCTGGGTTTCGGTGGTCCGTAACCTGAAAAAACACAACCCGAAGCGTCTGTAACCCGAGGTATGACTGTTCAGTACATTTAAAGCACACATGGTGCGGTGGGGGGGGGGGGAAAGCAAGCGAACAGGAGCCCAGCACCCTGGATTAAAGCAGCTGGAGCCCCTGGAATAGGGGACCTTGGGAGGCCCAAACTTAATAGCATCTGATCATGAGAAGCAAAACATTGTTCTCTCCCTTTTCTACTCAATGAAAGTAGAACATTGCTGACATTTTAGCATTGATACAAAAATTGTTTATAAATTTATAACCTCGAATAATTTTTCTTTTCAAAAAAGTTGGCAAGAGCCCCCCCCCCGGCGATTATGCAGCTCAGCCCGTATGTAAATCTGGCACTGTCTCTGGTGGTTGTTATTGTTGTTGTTAAAATTTGTATACCGCCATACATCCATACATCTCAGGGTGGTTCGCAACCTGATCATCTGCTGAGCAGAGCCGCCTAGGTTGGTGGTCAGCCTTGGCTCCCGGTGGAGCAACCGCCATCGTTTATAAACTATGTGCTGTATGAAGTACTTTCTTTTGCTTCTCCAAAATCCTGCATCATTCAGCTTCCCTTGATGTGCTCTAGTGCTGCATAAGAAGAAGAAAAATGTTTTCTCTAGGTCCACTTTCC
Organism: Podarcis raffonei; assembly: GCF_027172205.1. Classification (NCBI taxonomy): domain Eukaryota; kingdom Metazoa; phylum Chordata; class Lepidosauria; order Squamata; family Lacertidae; genus Podarcis; species Podarcis raffonei. The sequence goes on along the minus strand of NC_070610.1, from coordinate 29,458,706 downwards.
GCCAGGTCTGGCCCTGGTCTGATTTCATACCCTTTTCTCCTGTTGCTCGCCTTTTCTCTTAAACTAACAAGCCCCCAGGGCAGACACCATTTTTCCCAGAGAGGGGTTACTCCATCCCCTTGACAATTTGGCTCCACCTCCCCCAAGTCTTCACTGTTTAAGAGAGATGGAGGCGATGCCTTCGCTCTCCCAGTCCTTCCCCTCCCCGGACTCCGCCTCGCCTTACCTTAGAGCCTCTTCTCCAAGCAACTCGCTTCCCTGGAGCTGAGGGAGGCCATCCGTGCTCGGCTGCTCTCGCCAAGGATGGCTCCGGAGGGCGAACGACTCTTTTCCTGGGCGGCTGCGGCGCTCGCCCTGCTCCTGGCCGTCTGGGTCGCCCGCTTCCTGCTGGACCAGTGTTGGAAATATGTGCAGCTGAAGCCCATCCCGGGGCTCAGTCCCTGGTACCCGCTGCTGGGCAACGCGCTGCTCTTTGAACGCGATGGGGAAGGTAAAAGGCAGGCAAGCAGAAAAAGCGCGCACTGAGTTTTCCCAGGCAGCTGGGGCGAAAGAAATCGAATAGGCTACTAGTTTTTGGCAATCTTCACCTGCCCACTGTGACACATTCTGGAAAGGTACAAATAGGAGGCATTGCGAAATAGCCTCCCTGCGCCTACTCCAAACGTATCTTCTCCCTGGAGGTGGCTGAAATTCGGCCTTTCCATGTATCTCTTAATTTCAGTAAGGTGAGATGCCCCGTCTCCGGTCGGAAACGCACCTTAACCATTTCCATGTATGCAATATCGGGATGATTTTGATGTAGCGATCCCCGCCCCCTTTTTAAAATTGCAGATGTGTGAGTAATTTTTCTTATATTCCACATTGCACTTTTGAAAGAGCTTTTTCCTCATCCCGCCGGTGCCAGAAAGTCCGGATCAGTTGTGAATATTGATTCAAGGGTGTGATCTTGTGTGTGCAGCATAATTTGGGAAGAATTGGAAATTCATAAATAGGGTCGTAGGTAGTTTCTGTATATACCCTGCTTATCTAGAAGCAACATCATCATCATCATCATCCAGATGCTAGATGTCCAGAGTTGCATAACAGAAAGTAGCAAGTTTTCCCCACTGGGAAATGCACATTTCATTTCTTCCTCTTCACAGAATTGTAGATTTGGAAGCGACCCAAGGGCCACTTAGTCCAACATCCCTGTAATGTAAGAATCACAGGTATGATTTATAGATTTACTGTAGCTGCAATTTACAGTGGCACCTCAGGTTAAGTATTTAATTCGTTCGGGAGGTGTACTTAACCCGAAACTGTTCTTAACCTGAAGCACCACTTTAGCTAATGGGGCCTCCCGCTGCCACCACGCTGCCGGGGCACAATTTCTGTTCTTATCCTGAAGCAAAGTTCTTAACTCGAGGTACTATTTCTGGGTTAGCGGAGTCTGTAACCTGAAGCGTATGTAACCTGAAGCCTTTGTAACCTGAGGTACCACTGTACTGCTAAAATCCAGCGCACCCATCCTTATAATTATCATCATCATTATTATCAATTTATTATCCCATAGGGTAGCAGTGTTATGCTACAGCAGACAAAAATGAAAAAAGTCCTGTGATACATGATTAAAGACTTCGCAGGTTTTTTTAAAGGGATACTGTAATATTTGTAGATAAGATTTCAAAACATTAAAGGAAGGGAATCAATTTATTTATGGGATTTGTTTCAGGTGCCAAAATGCCTGGGGATTTGCTCCAAAGTAGACATAGCTAAGCTTGCAACCGTGAACTTGCACAAGCTCTTCTGCCGTAGGAATTTAATGAATAATAAAACAAACGCCTTCAACACGGCAAATCGGTGGGGCTTACTTCGGAGTAGAGCCATTTAGGTTTCCATTGTGAGCCCATTCAGGCAGTAGCACTCTCTCAAGCTCCGCCTCGGACTCCTTCCCCGCCCTTTCGCTCTCCTCCTCCCTCGAGCCAACACGTCAGCTTTCCTCCAGCACCGCGCCTTCACCATCCCTCGCCCGGCTCAGAAAATGACTCCTCCACGTTAAGCTCTGCCAGGGTTGAGCTGCTCGTCAGAAAGCGTCTCCCCAGGAACCTCTCGGGGTTCCTCCTCCTTGCCTCCCCACCGCGTTTGCAGCCTCTGTTTCGCTGCGCCGCTTTGTTCTCGAGAAAGGAAGACGCCAACTGAAATATACTCGGAGTCGAGAGTGGATTTCATGCTCCTTATTCAGCTCAAAGTGGTGCGGAGGAATGGAAGTTACCCCAGAATGTCTGCTTTATATACATTATTAACACAATGGGCCCCACGTGATTGGCTAATTCCGGGATTCACCTGTAGGCCAATCTGGTTGCGGATTCACTTCCACCTGGAGCTGGATTGGGTGGCTCCTGTGGACCAATCAGACTGCTGCATTCTGGACCCTATTCTAGGACCAATCAGACTGCTGCATTCTGAATCCTATTGTTTTAGGACCAATCAGACTGCTGCCTTTTGGATCCTATTCAACTCAGTACATAACACCAACCAAGCCCGCTCCCCTCTCTGTGAAGGGCTTTGCTTGGCTCACAGCTGCAAGCGTGCCACCTTTTCCTTTCTCAGGGAAGAGGGGCGCAGCAGCGACATGGAGGCGGCAAATGCTGGATTTCAGCGCTGCGCTGCAGGTGCTCCATTATGGAAACCATTCCCCTTGCAGCTCCGCCCTCTTGCGCCTTGGGAGCAGGGCAAAGTTGTAACAACGCCATTTTCAAAATCGAGGTGCCACCCCCAAAGCAGCTTGCCTCATGGAGAGGCCGGCCAAGGGCACCAGGTTGGAGCTGCTCCACCTGCCTCCAATGGGGAATCATCGCCTCACCTTGCTCAGCCAGGGCAAGGCTGGCCCGCAATGGAACGGGAAGCAGCGCTGGATTGAGGGCGCGCAAAATAATATTATAATTATTATTATAATAATTATAATAATTATTATTAATTAATAATAGTATATTTATATGGGTACGCAACTTAGGTGGGGGGGCGTCAAATGTTGTCCTTGCTCAGGGCGCCATAGTACCCAAGTCCGTCCCTGCTGGAAGGCTGTCTTTGGTGAGGAGAGCCCTTCAGGCTGAAGGGCCAAGCAGACAGGTGCAGTGTCCAGAGTTCGTTCATTAAAATGTGCCTTAATACCAACGTAGTAATAATACCATACACAGAAATAATATCACGAATCAGCAGTACCATCAGTCCGCACAACCTCAGAGTCACCAAAACAACCACAGCAAAGGTATTTCTTTCTAATCTTTGCTGCTAGTGCAAGAAGAGTCGCAAAGCTGTTACTATCACTCCAAAGAAATGGCGTTTTTTCCTCCAAACCTCAGTGTTCCTACTTCCACGTGTTATATTCAGAAATCTCTCTTGAATCGGTATATAAAGGGCAGTTTAACAATTACACCTGATAGTGGCCACAGATACAGAATTTGCCTTCATAACAGAAGAAGAAGAAGAAGAAGAAGAAGAAGAAGAAGAAGAAGAAGAAGAAGAGTAGTAGTTTGGATTTGATATCCAGCCTTTCACTCCCTTTAAGGAGTCTCAAAGCGGCTAACAATCTCCTTTCCCTTCCTCCCCCACAACAAACACTCTGTGAGGTGAGTGGGGCTGAGAGACTTCAAAGAAGTGTGACTGGCCCAAGGTCACCCAGCAGCTGCATGTGGAGAAGCGGAGATGCGAACCCGGTTCCCCAGAATATGAGACTACCGCTCTTAACCACTACACCACACTGGCTATAGACCTTGTTATAGCACAAGGGTTGGCAAGGTTTACCTCGCCTGGGCCAGTTCACTCCAGTGGAGATCCCTCCATGGGCTGGATCGTGTGTGTGTGTGTGAGCGCGCGCGCCTGCTATTTCCGGTATCTGCGTCTGTGCAGATATGATTTCTGGCGTCTGCGTCTGCGCATGCGCAGAGGCGATTTCCAGCACCACAGAAGCGAGTCTCCACACCACGCTGCACTGGTTTAGTGCAGCATGCGGGGACTCGCCAAGTGGGCAGCTCAGTTCGGGGGTGGCTTGTGGGCCGGTTAAACGACCCCTGTGGGCCGCTTGTGGCCCATGGGCCTTAGGTTGCCTACCCCTGTTATAGCACCTGTCCAGGATTGCAGTTGGCATCACTTGAATAAAAGCTTTTATTAGGGAAACAGGCTTGAGTTTAGTTAAATAACTGGCTCTAAAATGCTTGTTTTAGAAAAGAGAAAATTTAGAGTTCTTAATTAGCTGCAATTCCTTTCTAGAATCTTACCTAGCTAAGCCAGATCAGGATTTATTCAGGAATTCGTGAAACACAAACTTTCATGATAGGAATGTATTTGCTTAGGTGCAGATGTTTCTTCTATCATGGCTACATTGACTGACCAGTTAGATAGACTTTCATTAGAAGTACCGTATTTTTCGTCCCATAGGACGCTCCGTCCCATAGGACACACCTAGTGTTTTGGGGGGGAAATAAAGGGAAATTTCCCCCCCTTTATTTTCCCCTCAAAACCAGGTCGGGGAAACCGAACCAGGTCGAGGAACAGCGGGATGGCGGCGCTGCGCCTCCCTGCTGTCCCCCGAGCTTGTGGGGCTGGCCGATGTCTGCCCGCCGCGCGGGGCGCTCTGCTTCAGGACGCCTTGCACGCCGGGCGGCAGGCAGGCTGCTATCCGCAGCGTGGGGAGCCCTGCGGGGAACTCCTGCAGGGCTCCCCACGCTGCGGATGTCTGCCCGGCACGAGGGATGCTCTGCTTCAGGGCGCTGCTCGCGCCGGGCGGCAGGCTGCTATCCGCAGCCTAGACAGCCCTGTGGGAACTCCTGCAGGGTTGCCTAGGCTGCGGATGCGTTCCCGAAGCACCGGGCACTCTGCTTTCAGTGCGCCCGGTGCTCCGGGAATCAGGCTGCCTAGGCTGCGGATGCGTTCCCGAGGCGCTGGGCTCTCTGCTTTCAGCGCGCCCTGCGCTCCGGGAAGCAGGCTGCGGATGTCTTCCTGAAGCCTGGAGAGCGAGAGGGGTTGGTGCGCACCGACCCCTCTCGCTCTCCAAGCTTCAGCGAAAGCCTGCATTCGCCCCACAGGATGCACCCAGATTTCCCCTTCATTTTTGGAGGGGAAAAAGTGCATCCTATAGGGCGAAAAATACGGTATATATAGCAGGACTTCTTTGTGCCTCACCTACTGTACTTAAATCACTTAGGACCGAGGCTGTCTGTTCAGGACATATCTATTGCTTCTTGATCCATCTGCTTTACAGTTACTTCTGGCTCTCTTTCTCCAATTATATGGTCACAATAATCAAATATGGATTATTTTGTATGCAATGTCAGAGTGGGGCACACTACCTATCAATCACGCAGTGCCCCTTTGTATGGAATCACCCATAAAAGAGCCCGATTTTATATGGTCAAATTGATTTCTAAGCAAATCTGAATATGCCCTTAGATGGGAATGGCTGAGCATGCGATATATATATATATTTTAAAAAAGATATATATTGAGTTTTTCCACCTTTATACATTAAAAAATCAAAAAAAGAAAAAACAAAAAAGTTAAAAACACATAAAGTTTACAATCCTTATTTTCAATAATATATTTCCCTGACTTCCCCACACCTCCCCTTCTTATATTCCAATTCAAATTGTTAATTCAACAAGTTCTTGTCCCCAATTTTTGACCTTTTTATATTTAATTCATTTAAAAAAACCCAATTTTAACTTATAAACATCAGTATTTAAACATCAGTGCTCATTCTTAAAACTTTTTTCTAAAGTCGACCCAAATTCCCTTCCATGAATTCCCCAATTTTCATACTAATTGCAAAACAAAATAAAAATAACAGATTATAATTCTGCACCCTTTGGATTCCCAAACCCCACCCCCCTTTCCCGGTTTCAATTCCCAACAAATGTCCATCAGTCTTAGTCTACTATCAGCCTGGAGACCTCACGTCCGAGGCTCTTAATTCTCTCTCAATTCCTCTCTGCCGGTTTTTTTTGGTAGTCCTTAATATTAAACACCAGATCTCGGAGAAGCTCTGTCCCGATAGGGTCCATATTTCTTCCAGCCAGACCTCCATACTTAAAAGTGGAGCCCGAATCTTGTTTCGTACTCCTTTTAAGTCCAAATGTCCCAAAAGCTCCAACTTTCACCTTAATCAAATTTGTAATCCATAGGTCTTCAGATCTCCACATAAGGAGATCTCTCCATTCTTCAATCTTCAATTCAAAACAGATTTTCATCATCCAGTACTTATTTTCCTTTGTAGCCATCATGTCAGGCCTCTGGCTCTCCTTTGTCATCTGCAACATTACATCTCCTCCTTCCTTTTCCTCAGAAACAACATATATCTCTTTCTCCACACTCTCAAATCTTTCAAGTTTCTCTTCTTGTCCAGCTGCATGGACTTCATGAGTCAAGTCCTTATCAAATTCAATGAATTTGTTTACTGTTAAGTCCAGAGTTGCAACATTTGTAGCCAAAACATCAATTTGGCCTTGTGACTTTCCCAAGAGAAGAAACACTCTGTCCAATTTAGCTTGAATTTTTCCTCCTTCAGCCATTCTTGTAATGTCCCAAAATCCCCTCTAGAGGGATTTTGGTTACTTTATCTTCCTTCCAGTTCAAATCCAAAAATCAAGTTAGTTTGTATCAGTTCTTCCTTGTTTTCAACAAAATATAACCAAATTGTAGCAAATATATCCAGCAGAGACAGCAGAAACAAAGTTCTCTTTTTCCTTCTTGACAGCTAATTTGACAGCTGTCAAACACTTCTATATCTCCTCAACAGGCTCTCTTGCGGATCACTCCTGGGTCCGGGGGGGTGGCACTTCAGCTCTCAAAATTAGCTCTTATCCTCCAGTGAAATTACTTATACTGCCAAATCGTGAAATTAATGTCTTTTACCCAATAAAGAAGAAGAAATTCTCTCGACCTTAGTTAGCTAGTCCTTGCTTTAGATTATTTATAAGACGGGGAGACGGATTTCCTGTTTGCGCCTTCCCCGATCGTGCCTAATTCAAAAAAAAAAATTTCTTTACAAATCCAATTTCCGTATTACTCACGGGTTGTTGCTTTTAGAGTCCAATTGTTCACAAGAGGAAGTCAGCGCTCTCCGACCATGGCATGCGGCTTCACTCCGCAGGAGAAGCAGTCGACTCTCAGCACCGCACTGCTCACCCCGTCCCCCGTTCCGAAGCCTTTAAAAAGGCTCCTTCGCGGGTCGGGGGGGTGCAAATGGTGCCCACCGAGTCACCAAGTTCACAGGCTTCAGTGCCTGTGATTTCTGAGGGTCCCCGTGTCACCGCAGCGGCAAGACCCGATTCCTGCGGAGCCGATTCCCTCCGGAGCTCGGAGGGAATCTGCCATTAGCCAATGGCGCTAACCCGGAAGTCCATGCTATATAAACTAGAACTTTATGTGAAAGTGGGAGGTTGGAATCAGCTCCTTGTCTCTCGCAATCTGAATTTGGGAAGAGGGTTCTCTTACTGTGTGACTGTTGATCTTAGCTTAGAGTATGTGATATGAGAACAAGTAGCGTAGAGGTGGTGTCATTGAATTCCTCAATTTTAAACTGGATGCATGTTTTCCCAGCTTTCTTTCAGCAAACGATAAATTTCATGGAACCCTTCCGGAATGTCCCACTGATGCAACTTTGGATAGGACCACATCCCGTTGTGCTCTTATATCGTCCAGAAACTGTAGAGGTGAGGTTGTCATTCTTAGACTTTACTGCATGGCTGGGGAACTCCCCAGCAGCACTACCAAAACCCACCACCCCCTGAGTATAATCTGCCAAACAGTGCATGCCTGGAGGGGATGGTGAATAGGACCAAAGTGTCAGCCAAAAATGGGGGTGGGAGAGTAGAGCTGCCCATTCTCTTTCACACACTGGTGCACTCTTATGAATATTTACTCAAAAATAAGTCTCTTTTTGTCTAATGGGGCTTGCTCACTTCTTGGGAGCAAGCTCCATTAGATTCACTGGAACTTATTTCTGTATAGACTCAGAGGGGATTGCAGTCTAAAGACTCCTGGGAATAAGTCCTGTGGAAGCCGCTAAGGCTTAATTTCTAAGAAATATAAAGAAAGGTGCCAGATCAGATTTGGGATCCTTCTGAAAAATACTACTGTAATCCAAGAACATGAGAGAGAGAGAGAAATAGTTTTTCCAGTGCATGCACTCAAGAAAACCTTGCACTTCATTTTGTAGGATGAGCATGAGGATTATGCTTAATGCAGATATTCTGTCTGAAGATCTTAGCTGAGTGCTATTCATCAACAGTGTGGAGGTGGTGTTTTTCAAAAGCAAATGCCATAATATCTGCTCTGATTTATTTATTTATTTTAAAACTGGGCGAAGTCCCTCCCCCCTTCCTTTGGCAGGATTTTGACAAGTGCAGCTGTTTTATTAATGCAAATTACTGGATCCTGTTAAAAGGGACTGAAATCACTTGCAACTGCCAGTCGCATGGAATAGGTCTAGGGTTGCTGCCACTTATGCTGGACAAAGAGCTTTAAAGCAGATGGTCCTCCAGATGTTTTTGGATCCTCCTCCCTCCATTCCTGACTATAGGCCATGTTGAATGGGGCTGATGGGAGTTGGGGTCAACAAAGTCCAGAAGGCTACAGGTTCTCTCCACTCCCGATTTAAATGATGCAGTGCAGCAAAAGGAAGAGCAGCCACATTTGCTCTCCCAGTCCCATCATCTGTCCCCCCCACCTCATTTTCTCTGAAGCACAGCTGACACCCTCCCAGCCACAGCAAACAAAGGAGGTAGATTGAAGCAGATGGGCTGAATGGGTGGGAGCAAGAAATATGGCTGCTGTGTTCCTTGTAATTCTAGGCTTTAGCCCTATGATCCACATTCTGGAATACATGAAGAAATAATAAAGAGGGGGTACGTGTGTTGAGAGCCGTTCCTTGAAGATGGGTTCACAGCAGCCCTCATGGGTGGGTGGGCAGATCTCCAGCACTTGCAAGAGTGAGACAGAAGAGAAAATTCCAGCAGGACACCTGTTGAAGTTCCTTCTTTAACACAGCTATTAAAGGTGCTGGAGTTCTGCCATATTTTGCATTTAACCAACCTGCTTACAGACTAGGATCTCCTGGCAGAAGGAAGGGCCCTCAGGCAGGCTGGAATCAGGCCCCTTTTGCTTAATAGCAGAGTCATTAATCTGCTAAAACTGGTCTTACAAATAAAGGTGGACATGGTGATAGGGAAACAGAGTTGACACAGGGAAAGAAGCATCTGACAATCGTGTTGGAGGCAGATTGCATTGCTGTCTGCAGCTCCCTATGGAGGCAGGCCTTCCACTTGGAAAATGACACGATGCCCCTAGCTGCCTGTCACGCAGCAGGAGCCAAGAACAGATGCCAAATGTGGTTTTCAGTGCAACATGCACCTTTCTGAGAATCTCAACTGCCTTTGCAATTATCAAAGAACATTTGAAAGTACATGAGTAATTCCCGGTATACACTAGATGGCGAATGAGCTGAGCCAAGTTCAGGTGACCTGGGATGTCCTTTTGACCTCCACACATTGATTGAGCTTCCAGAACAGATGTGTGCATGAGCTGTACAGTCACAGGTCCTCACATCCTTACTCTGTAGTCTAAAAAGAAAAAGAATGAAAACACAAGTTGTAGAAGGGAGCCCTATGACGGACAGGCTCTGGGTCTGCCTCCTGGTGACCCAGCAACCAGTGGGAGCTAGTGAGTCCATCAGCCAATCAGGAGAAAGAGTGTGGGATTCAAGTTAGATTCATAGAAAGGCAAAGTCAAGAAGTTACATTTTTGCTTGCTTCTGTTGCCAGGTAGTGTTGAGGAGCTCTAAGCATCTTACAAAACCCTTTATCTACACGTTTTTGCATCCTTGGCTGGGCACAGGACTCCTAACGAGGTAAATGGACCCAGAACATAAGTGGGAATTATACCCTTTTGTCCTACCCTTTGGAATACAATGTAGCTGGTGTGTTCAGAGCCGGTTGGGTTATCAGTCCTGCCACACATGTATAATGAATGTGTGAAGGAGGAAGTGGGACTGGGGTTACAGGCCACACCCATGACAGCCCACTGGCCACACAACACCTGCACATGTCCTATTGAGCGTGTAGACTTGCTCAATTCTCAAGAAAAGTACTGAAGAGCTGATTGGTGCTGACTTCAAGACCTGCTTTTAGCAGAGGTCAGCTGCTCTCTACGGAGTTCTCCACTGGTTGGTTATAGTGGGCTTTGAAGGCAGCGCCAAGCAGCTGATTGATACTGACTTTAAGGCTCCTGATGGTTTATTTGCAGCCACATCTCTATCTGTCCCACACAGACGGCATCATGTATCCTTGCATAGCTCAGTTGGTTAGAGCACAGTGCTGATAACATCGAGGTCTCAGGTTTGATCCCTATATGGGACAGCCGCATATTCCTGCATTGCAGGGAGCTGGACTAGATGATCCTCAGGGTCCCTTCCAGCCCTACAATTCTATAATTTGATGTGAGGGCAAAAATGAAATGGCCTAATGGGCAAAACTGAAACATCAACCCTGTATTAACATAAAACTAGTTGGGGGAATCTGCAGTGAGCTGGAAGTTTTCAGCTGGTAGCTGGAGCAGGAAAGAGATAATAGTTTAAGAAGAAAAAGCCTTAGGAGGTGACCATTCATTGCCAATCCAGAATTGGCATTGAGATCCATGAGATTTGAAAAGTGGTTTATTGCTTGAACATCACCATACTAATGACCTCAGTCTGCTAGGTGCTGGTCTTTATGTGGTCAACCATCCTTTTCTGTAGCCTAGGCAAGGGGGCACCAGCAGGTTCAGGGAAACCCCAAGGTTTCCAGTGCCAAATCTTTATTGCAGGGATGGGGAGACAACGTGGAAAGAAACCAGTAAAAAACACATTGGAGACTGAACATGATCAGTGACTATGGGCTGTTGACTGTTGACTGTTAGAGAGAAAAATGGTCAGTTGGGAGTGAGGAAGAAGGGAGTGTCTGTAAACCTGAACAGGAGCACTGCACACTGCCATGTTTTGTTCCAGGTCCTGCTTGAAGGCATTGATGTTTCAGTCTTTGTTTTGCAGCACTGGAGGCAAATGGCGGTCCCGAAGGAAAATGTTAACACCCACCTTCCATTTTACCATCTTAGAAGATTTCCTCGAAGTGATGAATGAACAAGCCAATGTCCTTGTTCAGAAACTTGAAAAACATGTGGACAAGGAGCTGTTCGATTGCACTTTATACATTACTCTGTGTGCCCTTGATGTAATTTGTGGTAAGTGCAGTTGCTGCTGTCAAAGTGTTGCAGTAAATGAGGTTTAAACATCCCTGCTCATTTGTTGGACGAATGGACATTTTTGTGAGATCTGACCAGAAGAGTTGTTCTTCTTGTAACAATTTATCTAAATTAGACACATGCCATTTTAAAAATAACGTGAATAGCTTGTTGTTCATTTAAATTCTGTCAACACTGAGCTTGATGGGCCCTCTGCTCTGATTATGTCCCATTCTTGGTTTCTAGGAGAATGATTCTTCATTTGATTTCTCTCTCTCTTCTGTTCCTAGAAACAGCTATGGGCAAGAACATAGGAGCACAACACAATAAGGATTCCGAATATGTCCAAGCTGTCTACAGGTAGTTTTTAGTGGGATGGTGCATTCCAGCAGCAAGGATTGGGAACCTGTGGCCTGTCAATGGTCAGGGATGTTGGGGTCTCAACAGCATCTGAAGGGCCACAGGTTTCCATCTCTGAAGCAGAGCCTTGATCTGCAGTGTTTTATTGGGGGGGGGGGGTTACATGGAAAAAAAGGCCCCTTTCCCTTCCACCATGCAGATATAATATTAATATTAATATGGTGGTACCTCGGGTTACAGACGCTTCGGGTGACAGACGCTTTGGGTTACAAACTCCGCTAACCAGGAAGTGGTTGCTCTAGGTTAAGAACTTTGCCCCAGGATAAGAATGGAAATGATGGGCCAGCGGCACAGCAGCAGCAGGAGGCCCCATTAGCGAAAGCACGCCTCAGGTTAAGAACCATTTCAGGTTAAGAACGGGTCTCTGGAATGAATTAGGTTCTTAACCTGAGGTACCACTGTAATAATAATAATAATAATAACAATAATAACAATAATAACAATAAAATTTATACCCTGCCCATTTGGCTGTGTTTCCCCAGCCACTCTGGGCGGCTCCCAACAGAATATTAATATTATTATTAATAATATGAACGATAAAAGATCAAACGTTAAAAACTTCCCTAAATAGGGCTTCCTTCAGATGTCTTCTGAAAGTCAGATAGTTGTTTATTTCCTTGACACCTTATGGGAGAGTGTTGCACAGGGTGGGCACCACTACTGAGAAGGCTCTCTGCCTGGTTCCCTGTTACCTCACTTCTCGCAGTGAGGGAACCACCAGAAAGCCCTCGGAGCTGGACCTCAGTGTCCGGGCTGAATGATGGGGGTGGAGATGCTCCTTCAGTCTTTAACCTGAACTTGACTGTCTGCATGAAAAACTTGCAAAGGCCTGCTTTATGCAATCTTCCTCCCTACCCTTCCTTTTGGAGGAGGATTGCACGAACCGGGCTGAATGATTATGTAGAAGCCCTGTTCACACTGGAGGTGACCTGTGCAGTGGAGGAGCTGAAAATGGCCCAAGCTGTATGTCCTGAGCTGGGGCTCTGTGTATCTGTTTCACATGTGTACCATATTTCTCATGACACTAATTTGCTCAGATTAGTAGCAATACATCTGGGCTCTTTCCTGTACTTCTTGTCATTTTCTTAGGGATTTACCCAGCTTTGTTGCTTGTTTCCCTAGGATGAGTGTTCTGATTCAACAAAGACAGAAGTCTCCCTGGCTCTGGCCTGACCTTCTGTATCCCATGTTCCAAGAAGGAAGAGAACATTACAGGAGTCTGAAGATACTTCACAGCTTTACTGATAATGTAAGCTATTTCATAGGCACAGATACCAAAAGGTATTTTGCTAATATTCACAATTGTGACCCTCCCAGACTTTGGAGCCCTGCTCAGAGCATGTCAAGCTGGGCATGTGAGGGCAAAAGTTTGCCCTCTCCACTCCCAGCCTTTGTGTGTTTAGGAAAAACATCTAATGACGTCTTGAGAGTGTTTTTTCTGTGAACTCGCTTACAAGGCTTTTTATCTTCACCACATGCCTGCAAGGCAGGCTGTGCTACGAGAGAATGACTCAACCTTCAGGCTACCTATTGGGGTTCATGGCTGAGTTGAGATTCAAACTCAAGCTTCAGTTCAACACTATCCACTGTGCCTCACCATCAACAGTTTGTTATTGCCAAGACATCAAATGCATCTTCATAACTGGGTATACGGACCTTGCTAGGTTCAGGGGACAACAGAGATAGCTAGTCATGTTGTTTGGTACTTCAGTGAATGCACACACTGGATCCTGCAATCTGAGAAATGAATGGCTTTTTTTCTTTTTATTATCTAAGGTCATTGCAGAAAAAGCTCAAGAACTAAAAAACCAGGAGCAGCATAGAAGCGATGCTGTCAGCAACGGTGAACAAAGCAGGCACAAAGTCAGGAAAGCTTTTCTCGATATGCTTCTGAATGCCACTGATGATGATGGGAAGAAGTTGAGCTACCTGGACATTCAAGAGGAAGTGGATACTTTCATGTTTGAGGTATAGAATGCCCAGTACAAGAGTGCTAAGAAACCAAGAACTCTGGCCAATATAAGTTTCAGGAATGGGAGTGGTCCCTACTCGAGTACAAGAGTGCTGGCATAGCATGGTGGTTAAGGATGCTATCCTGTACCCATATATCTGGGAGTAAACCCCATTGAACTCAATGGTGTTTACTTCCACATAGAGAGGTGTAAGTGTTAAGAGGCTGTTCTACAAGTCAAGAAATCTCTGGCTATAGGCAAATGCCTACACATGGGAACTGCCATAGCATACTTCAGCTTAGTGCTGAAAAGAAGTACCTAGGCTTGGTTTGAGCTTGTTAAGAGAAAATAATTGAAAATAATTGTTTCAGATATGTGTTTGCTAATTTAACACATATAAAACTTTGCTGTAGAAAATATGTATCTGAAGCTGCCCTTAGCTAGATGGTAAGCTTGCATTTGCCATACCCGATTAGTCTGTTATTCTCTTCCAGTGGAGCCTAAATAAATTCTCAATGATGCATCTTATTTCATTAACAATACATGGGCATGAAATAAACCATTGCCTGATATTAATTTGCTTTAATAAAGAAAACAAAGAACTACTTGCACACAAACAGCTGCCAGACAAATTGCTTAATGGTAGTCCAGTGAGTATAATTAAAACCTGACTTGATTCACCGATAACTTTGTTGTGTGTGTTTGCCCTCTGGTGGTTATAGCGGTACTGAGGCATGGTTGTTTATTTATTAATCATTTAATTCCATTTATGAATTCCTTCCTTTTTAAATATCTCAGAAGTGCTTTAACAATACAAAGACTTTAAGAATACAATGTATAAAACAGTTCCAAATCCAGATATAAATGGGGATAAAAAAAATCCCCACTTAAAATGCTTGTTGAGAAAGGAAGGTCTTCGGTGGGCACCAAAGAGGCAAGAGGGATCTATCTGCCTTCTGTCTAGTGGAGGCAGTTCCAAAGGACCTCTTGTTTTCCGTTGACTGAGACATGGGAAGTGGGGATCAGTTACAATGCAATGGGCAAAAACAAAGGAAAGCATGTTTTTATACAAGAGATTGTTTTTCTATGAAATATGCAATTGTTTTATACATGACACATTTGGGATTGTGTGAAAGCAGGAAAGGTGGGATAAAAATAAAATAATATCACATGTCACATGTCATATGTCATATATCATATAAAATAAAATAAAATGAAGGTACCTAAAAGCCAAGCTTCAGTGTATATGTCTGTTTCGTATTTAGATAGGTGTGTTAACCATCCTCCCAAGATCTTTTCAGATATGAGAGTGACTCAGGAATGACAGTTTGTCTTTAGCACATGGAAAGTGACCAGGCCTGGAAGAAACCCTAGGACATGGTTTTCCTTAATTTCCCCCCAAACACTTACAAGACTTACTCTTGTGTATGTGGCTGGTGCCTTCAAATTTTGGATTTGTGCTAAGAAAAACTGCTGTGAGTTTCAGAGGGTGTGAAATACTTTGTTTAGGCCTTGGATTGGGACATCATTGTAATGGCTGAGGATCCTATTTTTCTGATAAACATTAGGCCTCTTTCATTTTTTCCTTCAAGGGTCATGATACTTCCGCTTCTGCCATGAAGTGGTGTATTTACTTGCTTGCAAGTCATCCAGAAGCCCAAAGAAAAGTTCACCATGAACTTGATGAGGTTTTTGGTAAGTTTCTTTTTCTTTTCTGTGGGTATAAACCTGGGTAAGTATGGTATGCAGGAATACTTCTGGGTACTCATGAATATTTATTGATTCTTCTAATGCAGAGACGGAGAACCTCTTGTAAAACATTGAGGCTTAACGGCATAAAATATTTTGTGGCGATTTCTGTTTGCAGAGAATTGTAGCAAATCGCCTGTTGCTTAAGAGCAATGTGTTGATTTGTATTTACAATGTATTTTGTAACAGGTTTAAAGACAGCTTGCAGTAAAACTTTGAAACACTTTATTGGTGTGGAAAGCTCATTTATTCATACTCTGTACGAGGCCAGATCAGAGAATTCTGCTCATATAAGTCCAGTACCTTTGGCCCAGCATGAGTCCCAGTTTGGCCCATGAAGCTGTTTTCACCAAATCATACCCACTTGCCCCTCCTTGTCTAACAGGAAACATTTAAATAATAAACTCTGTAGGTGGAGTCTACTCTGGCTTGGCATATTTCTCCAAGGCTCCCAGATAACATTCTGCAGATACAATCAATGATGCGTAGCATCCTTTACCTTCGCCAGACAATGATGCTCCGCTGGTTTAGCTCTCTTAAGAGGGACCACCTATAAAAGGATTGCAGCTAGTCTCATACCTAAAAGAAAAGAGACTGAAGTTAGTGATTTAGTTAGTTATTTTGCTGGCAGAGTGGGGCTATGAGTGCTTGGAAGCTCTGTCCTTTAGTAGGCTCAGTAGCTGGCAACTCCTTCTGTTGACAAAACGCTGTTCTGGGGTCTAATGCTTTTTATGCTTTATCTCAACCTCTGGCTTAGGAAGCCTCTGACTTGCGTCCTATGCCTAAGCATAGAAATGAATTGTGGCAGTGACTGAACTAGTCCCTCAAATGTCCCCTGTTCCACCATCCTTTAAAAATAGGTGTCCGAACTTCAAAGTTAGGATGCATGTTTTGCTGGTAATCAATAGCACATGTTTCTCTAACCGCCTCTTGTTATCATATCAGGGGACTCGGATCGTACCATCACAATGGATGATTTGAAGCAACTACGGTATCTGGATTGTGCTGTTAAAGAAGCTCTTCGCCTTTTCCCTTCTGTTCCATTTTTTGGCCGTACATTGAGTGAGGAATGTTATATTAGTAAGTATTTCAAGCGGGTTTAATTATTTATTTACGTTATTTATTAAATTTGTATACCGCCCTATACCCTGTAGATGTCAGGGAAGATTCACAGCATAAAACTACAAAATAAAAAATACATAATAAAAACGAAAACAACCCAATAATCCGCCCCTCCTTCCACAACACATTTTAAAGGGGCATCTGATGTCAATCAGCCAAAGGGCTGGTTAAAGAGGAACATTTTCGCATGGCGCCTAAAGCTTTATAATGAAGGCGCCAGCTGAATCTCCTTGCGGAGAGCATTCCACAAATACAGAGCCATTGCAGCTTGATGCCTTGATGTTCTGTGGCTATAAGCTTAGTGCTAGCATGGCTGGTTTTACAAGGAGAATTTTTCATGACTATCCATTGTTCTTTGGCAGGAGGATTCAGGATACCCAAAGGAACGGATGTCATAATTGGGTCTTTCATGCTGCACAGAGACCATGTTGTCTTCCCAGAGCCTGAGGAATTCAGACCTGAGCGATTTTTCACTGAGAACGCAGCTGGGCGGCACCCGTATGCATATGTGCCTTTCTCTGCTGGGCCTAGGAACTGTATCGGTATGTGCAAGAGTCAAAAGTCAGAACTCCAGACCACAGTATGCTTCTATCACTGATCTTTCAAAACAATTCTCAGCATCCTTAACAAATCATAGTCCCCAGAATTCTTTAGGAACACCATGACTGTTAGTTTTATAATGGACAGTGCAAACACACCTAAGTCTAAAGGTCATTTCTGCACCAATACTATGAGCCCCTTCCTTTCACTTTCCCCACTTTTTCCTTCCTTCCATTGGCTTGCCCCTCCCCACACACTGTTTTTTTGGGTTGATTTGATTGTACATCTGTATAGAAAAATGCTTAAGTGTTTAAGAATTTAAAATTGAGTTTTGGGGACCTGACCACAGTGTGATGTGTTGAATAACAATAAATATGCACTACTGCTATGGTTAATTGCATCTTGTAATTGCTTTTTAACTCCTCTGCAGGTCAGCGCTTTGCAAAGATGGAAGAAATGGCGATTCTAGCTACCATCCTGCGGCACTTCTCTATTGAAAGTACACAGCGACGTGATCAACTCTGCCCTGTAGGAGAACTGATTCTTCGTCCAAATAAGGGCATCTGGATTCAGTTGAAAAGGAGATCAACTTCCTGCTCTTAAAATAAGAAACCTCAGGGAAATTCCTTACCACACTGCATTAGGACTACTTCAGTAAAAACTAACAATTTTCATAGCAGGACTTCTTAGAGTGCCTGATGCGACTATGACTTATTTTTTAAACTGTCCAGGGTGGCTGGGGCAACCCAGTCAGATGCACAGGGTACAAATAATAAAATTATTATTATTATTATTAACCAAGGTGGTGGTGTTTCTTTTTAAAAGCAAACAGCTGCAATCCAAGTTTCCCTTTCCCTTCTCAAGATGGAGACTTCAAGACTTCAGGAGTGAGAGAGGGCTGCTTTGTGCTTCTGGGATTTCCAGAATTGGAATCCTTTTCTTAGCACGTAGTGGAAGTCTGCATTTAGAGAGATTTTTAAAAAATTAATTTGGGAACCCCTCTGTCCTGATGGAGAGAAATTTGGAATGGATCTAAATCATCAGGGTGCTGCCAGACTGTCTGCATTTTGAATTGGAATTCAATCTCATACCAGCAAATTCAGGTTGAACAATTAAAGCTGATTTGGAGCTCTTGTAAAACAGGCCTGCGTCCTCAAAAGACCAGGTGTTTTTTTTACAACAAGGAAGGTGAAAGCACACTGGAAAGCCTGGAATAACACTTGCTTGACCCAATGTTGTGTTATGTCCCTCAAAACAAATCAGGATGAATTCTCAATGTCTCGCCAGAATACTCTCTGCAAACAAATCAGGATGAATGCTTATTAAAGAAGTGACCTCAGTATCATCCAACACTATGTGGTGTTGAGAAGCCACCTTTTGTCTGCTCTATGATTCATTGCTTTGGATAAAGGAGTGGCAGTATCCAATCAAGAAGAAGTTTGCAGACTATAATCAACCCTCTCACTTAAATGCAGGTATGCCAATATTTTTAGTTTACTTTTTAAAGTTAAGAGATTAAGGTAGAAATCACGAATCATCCATTAAATTGATTCCAGAGCATGATGTTTGTATCCAAGCATTCCTGACACTGGGCAGGACTCTAATCCAACCCCCAAACTATCTCCCCACTTTTGACCCAGCTAGCTCCACTGATTGGCTGGTCAGCTCCTCAACTACCATAGAAATATTTTGCTCTGGAGGTGATGTGGCAATGGGCACTGCTGGTTCTCCCTTCCCTTCTGGGATGCTTGGGATTGCCGGGATGGGCTCCTCATCTGAGTCACTGCCCAGTCTGCCTCTGCTTCCCACCTTGGAGTTGTTGTCCTCTTCTGACCACGCATGCCACTCCTGCGCTGTCCTAGTTGGTGCCACACCACCAATGACACATAGCAGCTGAAAATGGGGATAATACCATCTTATGGCTACCCTATGTAACTTTTAATACATGGAGAGAGGGGGAGAGATAAGGATTAAATAGGTTCCGAAGCATGGATGTATCCAAGATTTCCTGGCACTGGGTAAATACTCTGCTGGCTTTTTGGATCTAGGGTGAAGATTACAATCTGTCCTAACTGCTTGCGTAAGTAGAGATTTTTTAAGTTACACAGCTGTCTTTTAAGCTTCATGAAACTTTTGGACAGATGAGGTAAGAAAACTATGGCAATAATAGCATTGCTATGTTTTCTTTTTTCTTTTATGCCTGATTCTCTGCATAGTAACAGCCTGACAGGTGGAAATTTAACAGACGGCGCCTTCCCCATCTCTTGACCTTTATATGAGCAAAAGCTCCATCTGAAACATTTTCTTTTTCTAGGATGAAGATAAAGGCTGCTCCCAGACAGTTACTATATATGATGAGAGGGGTTCAAGCGCACACCAGAAATTTAGGGTTTTTTTTGCATTAAATTGTGAATAAAAGTGCTCTGACACACTGGACTTGTGTATATGGGTGTGTAAGTGCAAGGAGAAGGTATAGAAGCGGATGTGGTCATACTGCTCCACAGATCTTCTGCCTCAGCATCTATGTGAGGTAGTAAAGGGATTAGGACTTCTGCAAAATGAGGGCAATACCCGGCTATCAGCTATGTGGAACCTGAGTAAGGGCTGTAGCTCAATGGGAGAGTCCCAGGTTCAATCCTGGCATCTCCAGATAGCTCTGGAAAAGGTTCCTGCCCAAAACCTTGGATAATTGCAGCCAGTCTGTTTAGATGATACGGAGCCAGATGGACCAGACGTCTGTGCTATTTGGCTGCCCTAGGACACTGCAGAGTTTTAAGCTACTATCATGGGCATAGCGGGAGGTGGGCAGTTGCCCCCCCATCAAGGAAAACAATAGAAATACTTAAGTGACTATTCACATCGGTTCTGCCCTCCAACAAAAGTCCTGCCCCTCCAAAAATAATAATCTTGGCTACGCCCATGGCAGCTACCCCCCCAATCAAGTAAGTAAATAAAAATACTTAACTAACTGACTAATCACCTTGCAGATAACTCGGTTCTGCTCCCCCCCCAACATAAATCCTGGCAATGCCCATGGCTATTATGGTACTCATGCATGCCAAGACTTGTCCAGTTTTAATTTATTCAACCGTTTAGGCATTATCAAATGTAAAGAGAAAACAAAGACCAACAGATGACACTCATATGTGAAGGAATCACCTTCATCAGTGTTGAGTTCTTGGTTCGCAAGAGGCCACAAGAACTTCCAATACAGTGGTACCTCGGGTTAAGAACAGTTTCAGGTTAAGAACGGACCTCACCTCCAGAACGTGGTACAGTGGTACCTCGGGTTAAGAACTTAATTCGTTCGGGAGGTCTGTTCTTAACCTGAAACTGTTCTTAATCTGAAGCATCACTTTAGCTAATGGGGCCTCCTGCTGCTGCTGCGCCGCTGGAGCACAATTTCTGTTCTCATCCTGAAGCAAAGTTCTTAAACCGAGGTACTATTTCTGGGTTAGCGGAGTATGTAACCTGAAGTGTATGTAACCTGAAGCATATGTAACCCGAGGTACCACTGTACTGAGAAATGCCCGCTCCTTTTATCCTCGCCTATCACCTCCATGCCACTATCCTGTTTCGACGGAGGCAGCGCGCATCCCGCCCTTCTCTGCCCTGCCCGCGTCTCCCTCCCGTGACCTCCTTCTCCCCTCTCGCAGTCCTGCCCCTCGCCGGCTCCGCCTCTTGCCCCGGGGCTTCTTTTCTCAGCAAAACGTCCCGCTTCCCGGAGCAGAGCGGCGCCGTCCGCGCTGGGCGACGATGGGCTTTTGGGCGATGGCTCCGGAGGGCGCGCGGCTCTTTTCCTGGGCGCTTGCCCTGCTCGCCGCGCTCGCCACGCTGCTGGCTGTCTGGGTCGCCCGCTTGGTGCTCGACCAGTACTGGAAATACAGGGAGCTGAAGCACATCCCGGGGATCCGTCCCTGGTACCCGCTGCTGGGCAACGCGCTGCTCCTTGACCGCGATCGGAAAGGTAAAGGCGCCCTCTTCCTCCCTCTCCTCCGGGCAGCTGATGTCCGCAAGCAGCGCAGAAAGGCAGCTCTGTGAACCAGCAAACCCGCGCCGCGCTACACTTCATCTCCCACTTCTGCCTTTTCTTTTGCTCTTTAAGGATTTCCGACCGACACGTACTTCAGTCATTTCCTTTTGTGCAATGTCTGTTTACCGCAGTTGTGTGAGTGTATTACGTGAATGAAAAAAGGCAAGCAAGCAGGTTGATTTTTATTTTTAAAAAGCACAACTGTCAATTAATTTATTATCGAATAAAATGCTGTATCTTCAGTTGTTCCAGATGAAACAACACAGAAAAGCGGGGGGGGGGGAGGTCACCCCCAAGGAAAAAAAATCTCAAAAAATAAGGAGGAAATAAAAGAGAAGGATGCAACTCTCATGTGATTGAAGAATGAGGCAGCATCAGGAGGTGTTGGTGGGCGGCATAAAATGAGTTTGCAAGTTTTTCTGAATGCTCTGTATAGGATCCTTGGTGGTTCCCCAAAGAGCGAAAATGTTAGATTTAAAGAAATCCTGAAGCCTAAAGCAAACATGCTAATAAGAAAGTACTCAGAACTCCGTTTATATGTAGGCAAGTCATACTGGAGCCAATTGTCTTGTATAGGATGAAGCCCATATTTTGTAGCATGCTTAATCAGCTCTGGTGATACTGGAAGTAATTATCCTCCACATCCCAACCAAATCTAATAGGCTGCCTGAAACCTGTTTAAGGCATGTTGGAAACATCTCAAAAGGTTGCCCCTTCTCCATTACAGTACTGAAAACAAGCCCTGTGTAGATAATGAACTGTGAGTGGGGTGGGGGTACTGCATTTTCATGCCACTATGTCAGTGGTTGCCGACCTTTTTGGACCCATGGGCACATTTGCCGACTGGAGAGATTATTATGGGCATCACCTCCGTGCCAAACCCTATTTTATCGGCTACAGCAGAATCCTTTCAAATTTCATGGGGGGGGAGAGAGGAGGGGACCTTGTGGTACCAGGAAGGGCTTTGTGGGTACATGGCCACCCACAGGCACCACATTGACAACCTCTGCCCTCCCTGTTCATTTGTATTCACAGCTGCACGTTTGGGCCGAGCTACAGGCAAGCTGCAAGATAGTGTGGCATGACCCATAGGAGTTGAACTGCAAAACTTTTAGATATCTCTTGAACAATCAGTTTATGGCATTTGCATGCCCTTCGTGAAACTGTATATCCCCAGGGCAGTCACAATATGAAACTATGACAAAACACAATGGCATAATTAAAACTCCGCAAAAAGGACAGTAAACATAATTGCAGCAAGAAACTACAGCAGTTTCTTGTCCTACTTAGATTTTCTACACATGAGTTAAGAAGAGCATTTGAACAGGACCTTCAGGTATTTCCAACACAAGGTGTCATTGTCAGGAGCCTTTTTATCAACAATGCTAAGTCAAGGGTTAAGTCAAGGGAAACAGGTTTGTGCTGCTCTGCCTGCTCCCAAGACTGCAACATCTTGCCTTGTATCAAGAGCAAGGTTGGCTTTGCAATGTAACTGGAAGCCCTTGGGGCCTCCATGAGCTCTCCCCTCAAATGTTCTCCCAATATGTTACGAGGTTGGAGGACAGAGCCAAGCAACCCAGTGCAATGTTAGAATGGGGCCCACTACCCATTAATCATGTGGAATCATCCCTTTGTATGGAACCACTCATAAATGGGGATCATTTATACGGTCAAAATGAATTCTAAGCAAATGTAAACTATAGTCTTAGACTTTCACATAATTGTTCTCTGTGAACATCAGGGGGTGGGAGACTGGGATCTGCCCCTCATCTCTTGCAATCTTAATTTGGGTAGAGGGGTCTCTTGCTGTGTAACTATTAATCTTAGCTTAGAGTGGGTGCTGTTCTCATGAGAACAAGTAGCATGGATGTGGGATCATTCACTTTCTCATTTTCAAACTGCATCCATGTTTTTTCCAGGTGCCTTTTCTCAGGTGATACGTTCTACTGAAATGTTGCGGAATATCCCACTGTTACTCCTTTGGGTAGGGCCATTGCCCTTTTTAATATTATATCATCCAGATACTGTAGAGGTGAGTCTCCCATTGTTACTCTTCATAGCAGGGCAGGAGAAGTCTCTCCCACCCCCCTCCACCCAGGGTTGCATTTGCGGGGATTAAACTGTCAATGGGTATGTCAGCAGTGGGTGGGGCCCGTGGTGGAGGAAGCCGCTCAGGCGCTGGTGGACGAAGGTGGGGGTGGGGGGAGTGGGCCACACCGGGTGCCATTAGGGGAAGGGGTGCCATCGCAGCCACTCCCCAGCTCGCGCACCGCGCCCTCCTGGGATACACACCGCATGCCGTGCAACCCCGGGATGCATGCTGTACCCCCGCGGGCAGTGTGCCACACCCCTGCGCTGTGTGCCATGCCCCCATGGGTGGTGCGCCATGCCCCCAGGACATGCACCACGCGCCAGCCACGCCCCCACCTGTTCTCCGCTTTGGGGGCTGCAGCATGTAGCTCCGCCACTGTGCTCAGGCTCCTAGGGTGGCGCGCCCAGGGGCAGGGTGAGCCACCCATAGGGGCGGGGCGCACCATGGGGGATCTGGAGTCTGCCTGCCTTATCCCACTCAGCTGCCCTACAGCTGGGGGGGGCGAGGGGGAGGCAGCGGGCGGACTGTTTGGGTAGTGCGGAGCCTGCACCCGCCAAGCCGCCATGTCTCTCCCAGGAGAGACGTGTGGCTCGGGTGCACTGCAGGCCCCACGTTGAGTGCCGCCTGGCATTTTGTCACCCCCCTCAGTGGTGACACCCGGGGCAGACTACACCCACCGCACCCCCTTCCTCTGCTGGAATGGGTAGTGAATAGGGCCAGAGTGTCTGCTAAAACTGTAGAAACACCCATCCACACATTTCCTCACACACATCATCCATCACCTTGGCTACCTTACCTTAGTGGACTGCAAGTTGTGTAGCGGTTTTCTAGGTTGACCCTTGGCATTATTATGTCATGAAAGACTTTTGTGAGAAAAATCCTAAATCTGTCATATGCATGCCTTGGATTATTGCACGGAGAGAGAGAAAATAGGGAAAGAATGTTGACATTCATCTGGTGACCTGGTATAATCTGAGCAGACATCAAAATGGGGATAGATGGAGCTGTACACATTGCTCAGTGTATCCAAGTAAAGTTCATTTTCAGCCTGGTACTATGGGTGCAATCCTGTGAAAATTTCCTCAGAAATAGGTTCCATTGAGACTCATGGGGCTTTATTGCTAGTATGTGTTTTGCAAATCTATGCACACTTATCTGGGAGAAAGCTCCATTAGTCTCTAACGAACTTCACTTGCATGCAGATTAGAGAATATAGTTTCTGATTTCAGGATTTGTCATACCTTGGGGCATAATCAACACCGGCATATAAAGATAAAGCAAACCTGCCTTGCAAACCACTTTAGTCAAGCCCACTAAATCACTAAGTCACTTTGAACTCAAATAGAATCTATTTCAGATAGTTGACTTACTTTGAAGGTCTAATTGAATAGATAGCATAGAAGGGCAAAGTCGATAATTTATGCCCTTGATCTCTTCTGTTGGCAGGTTGTATTGAGTAGCTCTAAGCATATTACAAAATCCGATCCCTACAAGTTTTTGCATCCTTGGCTGGGCACAGGACTTCTAACAAGGTAAGTCAAAAACAATCCAGAACATGGGTGAGGCAGTGTACCCTTTTGTCATGCCTTGTGTAAGTGGAGTGTGGTACTGGTTGAGCTATTAGTCCTGTTCTGAAGGCCTGCCCCACACATTTAATGAATGTATGAAGATGGAAGCTAGACTGAGGTCATAGGCCATACCCCCAACATCCCACTGATTGTGTGAAAAGGGTCTCTCCTTGTACACAGAGGTATTTATTGCAGATGGGAGGCCCCTTTCAGATGCTCTACTGATTGTGTGGACTTTGGAGATGGGGCTTCAGGTGTAGTCCTGCTCCATTTCCCTCCTTTTCAGTACCTGTGCTAACTAATTTTTAATCAAGAAAAGAAGTATTGAAGAGCCAATTGGTGCTGACTTCAAGACCTGCTTTTGGCAGAGGTCACCTGCCCTGCGGAGTTCCTCACTGAGAACACAGTAATGTAGCTTATTATAGTGGGCTTGAAGACAGGACCAAGCAGCTGATTAATACTGACTTTTAGGCTCCTGATGGTTCATTTACAGCCATGTCTCTAGCTGTCCAACATAGATGGCATCATGTGAGGGGAAAGTG
The DNA here is from genome assembly GCF_027172205.1 of Podarcis raffonei. NCBI lineage: Eukaryota > Metazoa > Chordata > Lepidosauria > Squamata > Lacertidae > Podarcis > Podarcis raffonei. The sequence goes on along the minus strand of NC_070610.1, from coordinate 29,433,438 downwards.
AGCCTGGTTTTTGAGAAATGGCCTTATGGGCAAAATTGGAACCTCACCCCTGTGTTAAGGAGCATAAAACTGGTTGAGGGAATCTGCACATGCTTCCTGAAGGGGTAGATGGTTTGAGGTCATTCTATCTGTCTAAAATACCAATTGCTGAGAAATAGGCAATGTTGCAAGTTGGAAATGGATGTTTTGATGGGAAGGAATTTCTGAAACAGTAAGGTTCAGGACTGTATTAAGTATGGAAATGTAAGTCTTCCATGGCACTGAGGTAGTGAACTGGAAGTTCTGCCTGGTATCTGGAACAGGAAAGAGATAAGAGTGTGGGAGGAAAAAGCCTTAAGAGGGGACCCTTCATAACTGATAAATCCAGAATTGGCATTTTAGAGCCATGACTTGGGGGTTTGAAAAAGTGTTTAAGTGCATGTACATCATCATATATCATACTAGTGATCTCATTTCACTGAGCACTGGTCCTTATTGGTCAAAATGACACCTTTATGTAGCCCAAACGAGGGTGGTATCAGCAGGTTCAGGGGAACCCCAGGGTTTGCAATAGCAAATCTTTTTGTGGTAGATGAAACAGAGAAAAAACCAAGGGAAAACAGTTCATTGAGGACTGAGCATGCTCAGTGACTGTGGAATGTTGGCTGAATGTTAGAGAAATAAATGACCAGTTGGAGGCAAGGCAGAATGAAGTGACTGGAAACCTGAACAAGAGCACTGCAATATTGTATGGCTGGTTCTGCTTGAAGACATTACATGCATTTTGTTTTGAAATTTGTTTGTGTAGAGAAAAATAATATTTAAGTCTTTGTTTTGCAGCACTGGAAGCAAATGGCGGTCCCGAAGGAAAATGTTAACGCCCACTTTCCATTTCACCATCTTAGATGATTTTCTTGAAGTGATGAATGAACAAGCCAATATCCTTGTTCAGAAACTTGAAAAGCATGTGGACAAGGAGCCATTTGATTGTTTTTTATACATCACATTGTGTGCCCTTGATGTAATCTGTGGTAAATGCGGTTGCTGCTGTCAAAGTGTTGCAGTGAATGAGGTTTAAAGATCCTTGCTCATTTGTTGGGCGAATGGACATTTTTGTGAGATCTGACCAGAAGAGTTGTTCACCTTGCAATAATATTACTTACATTTCGCTTCCTAAATTGGGCACATTTACATAATACGAATAGCTTGTTATCCATTTAAATGCTGATTGAATAATCCAGTGGCGAACGGGGATTTAAAATATACACTGATAGATCTGGAAAATAAAATAACAGATTGTGATCAGTTTGAATAATTGTTGATTTGCCATCAGTCTGAATACAGGCCATGATTGAGACACAAACACACAATATTATGGGAGGAAATGAGAAGTTCTGGATACAGTTACTGTAGTAGTGGTGCTGTGTTAGTACAAGACACACTTGACTATGAACTGATCAGTGGTAGAGTGCAGCAGATCTTGGGTTCAAATCCTGGCTGGGAAACACCCTGGCTCTGAAACTTGGAAAACCATTGGAAGTCAGCATGACTTGATATATGGTTGCTCCCCGTGTTCATTTTATGTCTCACTCTTTGCCTTGTAGGAGCATGATTCTTTAATTGATTTCTTTCTCTCCTGTTCCTAGAAACAGCTATGGGCAAGAACATAGGAGCACAACACAATAAGGATTCCGAGTATGTCCAAGCTGTCTACAGGTAGGTGTCAATGTGATGATCTATTCCAGCAGCAGGGAATAGAGATGGTAGTTGGACTCTAGCCACATTTCGAGGGCTGCAGGTCCCCCCCCCCCGCTTCAATGGAGCCTTGGTCCGCAAATACTAGGAGAAAAAGTCTCTTTCCCTTCCATGATGCAGACAACTTTCAGCTTTAACTTGACTGTCTGCATGATAAGCCTTCAAAGGAAATGATTTTGGAATGTTGTATTATTTTTTTACTGTTGTTAGCCGCTCTGAGCTCGGCTCTTTCTGGAGGTGGGTTGCAGAAACTGGGCCTCTCTGTGGGTTGAATGCTGATGTAGAAGCCACATTAACTCTGTAGGCGATAGGGGCATGGCATATCTGTTTCACATGTAAACTATTTTTCTCTGCCTCTTTACATGACAGCCTAGTTGCAAGAAATCTGGGCTCTCTTTGCTGTACTTTATAGCACTTTTCTAGAAAGCGTTGTTGCTTGTTACCCTAGGATGACTGATCTGATTTATAAAAGACAGAGGTCTCCTTGGTTCTGGTCTGACCTTTTGTACCTCATGTTCCGACAAGGAAGAGAACATCACAGGATCCTGAAGATACTTCATAACTTTACTGATAATGTAAGCTGTTGCATTTTCTCTTTATGCATGATGTTTCATAGACACCAATATCCAAGTGATTTCTGCTAATATTCACAATTGTGGCTCTCCCAACTCAAAAGTCCTGTTCAGGGCATGTTCACAGGGTGTATGTGAGGCCTCCCATTTTATCTTCACCACAGGTAGGCTCTGCTAAGAAACCGATTTCTCCCTAGTGGTTTTTTTTCCAATTCAGAATGCTGGTAAGATTTCAGCTTAAAATCGCTGTCTCTGTGAGGAGTTGTCACTTAGAATTCCTTTGATACAAGGGATAAAATGACCTTCATTAGATTTACTCAGTCAGGCATCCATTTTCACGCAGTGCATTTACATCCAGACAGCTTTTACAGAGATATTTGAAATGCCTTGTATCCTGATTTTATGTATATTTACCCAGAAGTAAGTTTTTGCCCAGCCCATGGCAGTGTCCATAGGGCGCTTTAGACAAGTTGGGTGCAATTGGATATATTCCTCTTTTTCCTTGTCAGCACAATGCACTTCGCTAGGTCCAGGGTGCAACAGAGATAGCTTATCACTTTATATGACACTGCAGGGAGTACACACATTGGATTATGCAACCTGAGAAATGAATGACTTTTGTTTTGTTTTGACTGTCTAAGGTTATTGCAGAAAAAGCTCATGAACTAAAAATCCAAGAGCAGCATAAAAGTGAGGTTGTTGGCAATGGTGAGCAAAGCAAGCGCAAAGTCAGGAGAGCTTTCCTTGATATGCTTCTGAATGCCACTGATGATGATGGGAATAAGATGAGCTACCTGGACATTCGAGAGGAAGTGGATACATTCATGTTTGAGGTACAGACTGCCCTGTATAAGAGTGCTGGTTGTCCTCCCCTATTTAAAGGATCACAACAAGCTAATGTATGTGAAGGTCTTTAAACAAAGACAAGACGTTAAGGGTCTTTTTATCAGATGACTTGGTAGTTTGGTGGTCATCCATCTGTCTCGGGAGACATTGGAGGTGTGTCCCTTTGGGGGTGAAGTCAAACTGTTGGAAGGTTGCAGCGCCTGTGGTGGCTGTAGAGACCGATACGGGCAAGACATGTTTTGTTGCAGCTGGGGCACATGAAGGCATCTGGTTGTGCTGCTGCAGATGCACCATGGTGCTTCTTCTCTCTATGCTTCTCCCAGCAGTCATTCCTCCTCTGGTCACTGCTGTGGTTGCACAACCTGTCTGTCTCCAGGCACTGCAGTCATCTGCAAGAGCAGATATTGCCAGCCTTCATGCCATGTTTGCAGATGTCTTTGTTGTGCAGAGTTGGTCTGCCAACGCAGAGGCAGATTTAGAGGAGCATAGCTGGTTTGGTTGCAACTCTCACACAGTTGCCAGACAGACTGTTAATGGTTGTTCAGTGAATATAATTAAACTGTGATTTTATCCACTGGTAAAAAATTAGCAATATTGTTGTGTATTTGCCCTCTGGTGGTTATAAAGGCACTGAAGTATGCTTGCTTATTTACTAATTATTCAGTTCCATTTATGAAGTCCTTCCTTTAAAATATCTTGGAACTGTTTAACAATGCCAACAATTTAAAACAACATCACATATCAAACAGTTACAAATCCATATGTAGACTGGGATCAATGATCCCCACTTAAAATGCTTGTTGAGAAAGGAAGGTTTTCACTGGGCACCCAAAAGACAAGAGGGATCTGCATGTTGTCTTGCGGGAGGCAGCTCCAAAGGGACTTGTTGTTCTTTTAAGACCTGGGAAGTTGGGGTGAGTTACAATGGAGTAATCAGCAACAAAGGAAGCATGCTTTTATACAACAAATTGTTTTTGTATGAAATTTTCTATTGCTAATTTTTATGACATTTTCTGGAATTGTGTGAAAGCAGGAAAGGCAGGATATAAATAGAATGAAGTAGCACCTTAGAAGCAAAGCTTCAGTTTATATGTCTGTCTTATTGCTAGATAGGAGTATTAGCTGTTCAAACAAGATCTTTTCAGATTATGGGAGTGACTCAGGAGTATCATTCTGTCTTTGGCACGTGGGAAGTGACCAGGCCTGGCAGATTCCCTGGCACCTGGTATTCCCAATATACTTTAAATTTTGAAAGACTTACTATTGTGTATGGGACTGGTGTCTTTCAATTTTGGATTTGTTTTTTGTTTTTTAAGATATTTATTAAGATTTTTTCAGAAACAAAACGGAAAGATCATAACAAAAAACAACATACAAAAAGAAAAAAATACAACAATAAATAACTAAAACCCATAGCAACACACACAAAAGAAGAAAAAAATAATAATTAAAAAACAAATCAATTTTTCACATTTTTCAGAATTCTCATTAGCTTGTTTCTTTGACCTCCTCACACCTCCCTTTTTTGTATTCCCAATCACATCATTAATTCAGCAAATCATTACCCACCTTTTTTTTTGAATTTAACTCAATGTTTAAACAAATTTACATCTTTATACTTTAACCGATTATCAAACCATTTTTACATATTCTTACTGATCTTATTACTAAGTCCACTTAGGTCCAATCCGACATCACTTTAACATTCATTAATTTTACAGTATTTCTGCAAGTAGTCTTTGAATTTCTTCCAATCTTCTTCCACCAACTCTTCTCCCTGGTCTCGGATTCTGCCAGTCATTTCCGCCAACTCCATATAGTCCATCACTTTCACCTGCCATTCTTCCAGAGTGGGTAAATCTTGTGTCTTCCAATACTTTGCCATGAGTATTCTTGCTGCTGTTGTAGCATACATAAAAAAAGTTCTATCCTTCTTTGGCACCTGTTGGCCGACTATGCCCAGAAGAAAGGCCTCTGGTTTCTTCAAGAAGGTATATTTAAATACCTTTTTCATTTCATTATATATCATTTCCCAGAAAGCCTTTATCCTTGGGCACGTCCACCAAAGGTGAAAGAATGTACCTTCATTTTCTTTACATTTCCAACATTTATTATCGGGCAAATGGTATATTTTTGCTAGCTTGACTGGTGTCATGTACCACCTATATATCATTTTCATAATATTCTCTCTTAGGGCATTACATGCCGTAAATTTCATACCAGTGGCCCACAACCGTTCCCAGTCAGCAAACATAATGTTATGTCCAACATCCTGTGCCCATTTAATCATAGCAGATTTAACCGTTTCATCTTGGGTGTTCCATTTCAACAGCAAGTTATACATTCTTGAAAGTATCTTTGTTTTTGGCTCTAACAGTTATGTTTCCAATTTCAATTTCTCCACCTGGAAGCCGGTTTTTTTATCCAAATTATAAGCTTCCCTTATTTGATAGTAATGAAGCCAGTCTCGCACTTTATCTTTTAATTTCTCAAAACTCTGCAATTTCAATTTATCTCCTTCCTGTTCCAAAATTTCCCAATATTTTGGCCATTTGGCCTCCATATTGAGCTTTTTCTGAGCCTTTGCTTCCATTGGTGACAACCACCTTGGGGTTTTGTTCTCAAGTAAGTCTTTGTATCTTATCCAGACATTAAACAATGCTTTTCTGACAATATGATTTTTGAATGCTTTATGAGCTTTAACCTTGTCATACCACAAATATGCATGCCACCCAAAAACATTATTAAAACCTTCCAAATCCAAAATGTCAGTGTTCTCAAGAAGCAGCCATTCTTTCAACCAGCAAAATGCTGCTGATTCATAATAAAGTTTAAGGTCTGGCAGGGCAAATCCACCTCTTTCCTTTGCATCAGTTAATATTTTAAATTTTATTCTGGGCTTCTTGCCCTGCCAGACAAATCTGGAAATATCTTTCTGCCACTTCTTGAAACAATCCATTTTGTCCAAAATCTGTAATGATTGAAACAAAAACAACATTCTTGGCAATACATTCATCTTTATAGCAGCAATTTGGCCTAACAAGGAAAGCTTCAAATTTGACCATATTTCTAGATCTTTTTTCACTTCTGACCAACATTTCTCATAGTTATCTTTAAATAAGTTTAAGTTTTTAGCAGTCATATTAACCCCTAAATATTTTACTTTCTTTACCAATGTTAACTCTGTCTCCTTCTGAAACCTTTCTTTCTCTATCGGTGTTAAATTTTTCTCAAGGACTTTGGTTTTTTACTTGTTCAACTTAAATCCTGCCACATGACCAAATTCTTGGATCAGTTCTAAAGCTCTTTTAGCACTAGATTCTGGCTCCTGCACCGTCAATACCAAATCGTCTGCAAATGCCTTCAATTTATATTGTTTGGCTCCGACCTGTATACCTTTTATCGAACGGTCCCTTCTAATCATGTTTAGCAAAACCTCCAGGACTGAAATAAAAAGCAGTGGGGAAATTGGGCACCCTTGTCGTGTCCCTTTCTCTATCTTAAATTCCTCTGTCACCACATTGTTAACTATTAACTTAGCTTTTTGTTCAGAATAAATTGCACCTATACCATTTTCAAACCCTTGACCGACCCCCATCCCCTGAAGGTTTTTCTTCATAAAACTCCAAGAAATGTTGTCAAAGGCCTTCTCCGCGTTAACAAAGATTAATACTGCTTTAGTGTTAATGTTCACTTGCAACTTCTCCAAAATATTAATAATATTCCTTGTGTTATTGGACAAGTGTCTACCTGGGAGAAAGCCAGCTTGGTCTTTATGTATCTCTTCCACTAATACTTTTTTTAACCTTTTAGCCAATATATCAGCAAAAATTTTGTAATCCACGTTCAACAGGGATATGGGTCGGTAATTCTTAAGTTGTGTCTTTTCAGACTCACTTTTCGGTATAAGTATAATATAAGCTTCCTTCCACGACTCAGGCGCTTTCCCCCCCTCCATAATTTCATTGCAAACCTCCTTCAATGGTTGAATTACCCAGTCCTTCAAAGTTCTGTAGTATTTTGCAGTTATTCCATCTGGCCCTGGAGATTTGCCCAACTGCATATTCTGTATGGCACCTTCCACCTCTTGTTCTGTAATCTTATAGTTCAACATTAACTTGTTTTCTTGAGAGATTTTCTGCAGTCCATTTATTTTCAAAAATTGATCTATATCAGACTCTTTCTGTGGCCCTTGTGTATATAACTGTTTAAAGTATCTCTGGAAGCATTTCCTAATTTCCACTGGATTCTGGATACTTTCCCCTTCAAATTAGTAATAGTATTGAGCTTTTGTCTTTTCTTCATTTGCCAAGCTAACAATTTTCCACATTTATTAGCCGACTCAAATGTCCTTTGTCTCATCTGTTTGATTTTCCATTCTATTTCCTGGTTCATCATTTTCATATATTGCACTTGATATAACTTTATTTCTCTCAGAATCTCTTGTGATTTGGGTTTTGCTCTCAATTTCTTTTCGCCCTCTTTTATTTTATCTAAAATTTTGTCTTTTTTCTCATTTTGGGATCTCTTCTTAATTGCATTCTGTTGAATTAGGAACCCCCTCATGACTGCTTTACTTGCGTCCCATACTACTCTTTTTTCAGTAGTAGTGTTCATATTTATCTCAAAATAGTCTCTCAAGGTTTTTTGGGCCTTTTTTATAACCTCTTGGTCTCTAAACAAGGTGTCATTCATCCTCCATCTAAAGGAACCGGTTGATGTTAATTTCATCTCCATTCTCACAGCGTTGTGGTCGGAGCAAGTTTTAGGGCAAATTTCCACTTTTCTGGTCTTAGGTGCCAGTCCTCTAGTTATCCAAATTTGGTCAATTCTTGTCCATGTCATTTTGGCCTCAGAGAAAAAGGTTCCCTCTCTACCCAAGGGGTTCTTCACTCTCCAGATATCAGTCAAGTCCATATTGTCAGTCATTTCAAAAAAAGTTTTTGGTAGTCTGCCATCATTTGTGACTACCTGTCTGTGTGACTTATCCATATTTGTGGATACCACCCCATTCATATCTCCCATCATGATAATGTTATAGTCCATATAGTCCAGCAATGTCTCATGCAGCTTCTTAAAAAATTCAGATTTCCCCTCATTTGGTGCATAAACTCCTACTATCAAGTATTTTTCTCCTTGTGTTTGAATTTCAATTGCCAAAATTCTTCCTTGTTCATCTTTAAAAATAAATTTCGGTGATAGGCTCTCTTTTGCATAGATTACAACTCCTCTCTTTTTGACTTTGTCCGATGAGATAAATTCTTGGCCCAATCTTTTATTTATCAAAACTTTCCTGTGTAGCCTTATCACATGTGTTTCCTGTAAACAGATCAAGTCCAATTGTTCCTTTTTCAGTATATGAAATACCCTCTTCCTTTTTTCCGGGGAGTTCAGACCATGAATGTTCCAACTTAATAGTTGCAGAGACATGATGTATTTATTTTATTTTCCTCCAACTGCTCCCAACAGTTGTTCTTCGTCTGACGGTGGTATCACTTTCTCTAACTTGCCCAATCCCGAAGGTGGTAGTAGTGCTCCTGGCTCTTTTCCTGTCCCTTTTTGCAAATCCTCTTCGTGGTCTCTCAAGAATTTCTCCTTATCTTCCACTGTTCTTATTTTGACCTTTTCCCCTTTGAAGGTAAAGGATAGGCCTTGGGGGAATTCCCACCTGAATATAATTCCATTTCCTCTCAACAGGGTCACCAAGTCTCCGTAATTAGCTCTCAGTTCCAAGAGATATTTTGGGATGTCTTTAAAAATCTCAACACTTGCGTCTTCTATTTCAAGAGTCTTTTGAAAGTGCAAATTCAGTATTTTATCCCTCTCCTCTTTCGATTGGAGGGAGATCAAGCAGTCTCTCACCCTGTTCTTCCTCCTTCCTCTTCCAAGTCTGAAAGCACTTACTATCTTAAAGTCTGGCTTTTCTTTGTCTAGCTCCCAAAATTCCTGCGTAAGGAAATCGCTCAAACTTCCTTTCTCAAGTTCAGGTACTGCCCTGATCCTCAGATTGGTCTGTTTATCTCTTAATTCAATCATAGACAGCAACGATTTGTGATCGTCCAGCCTTCTATGTATTGGTGGTATTTCTTCCTTTACTGCCTCTGCTATTTCCTTCGCCTCTTGAGCTGTCTTACGATTTAATGCAGCTTCCTGCAGCAGTTTCTCAATAGAATTTGTGTTTTTCTCAATAGAATCTGTATTTGAGTTTACCTTCTGCCCCAAATTGTTGATACTTAAGGTGTTTTGGTCAAGTTGCTTACTTACTTTTTCCAAAGATCCAATTTTTTTTTCTAGTGCTGAGGCAATTGAGCCTTCTTCCGAAGTCATTCCTTTAGATCCTTGTTGACCTAAATCTTCCTCTGATGGGCCAGAAGGGCCAGATGCCGACGCTCTTCGCTGTTGCTGCAGTTTGGCTTTAGTCGATCTTGCTGTTCTTTCTGGCGGCTGACTTGCCATAACCCTTTATCTGAGGTTCAAGGTCAGTCTCACGGTCCAAACTTGTTTAGCAATGGAAATTTCCCCAGCCAGTTAAGAGTGGAAAGTCCCCAGTAGCCAATTGTAACAGTCTCATAGATCCTCTAGGGGGACACAGTAACAATTAAAGTTTGTAACTAAAAGTTCAATTTTCAAACTTCTGTAAATTCCCCCTTAGCTGAGTAGCCACAGTATCAATAAGGAAAACCTTCAAATTCTAAGTAACTTTCTTGCAAAGTTAACTTTCTGTCAATCTGTAACAAAGTCCATAAAAAGTACACTCAACACTGTAACAGTCCCATTAACCTGGCATTCCGATTCCAGGCATTAAGTGGTGGTCTTGTTCTTTTAACACTCTTTAAAGCAACGAAAAAGTCTCATACAATCTTCCCTCCCTCTTCTGTACCTCCAGGAGGGAGTTTCTTGTGCAGATGTCAGATTTAAAGTCTTTTAAAACACTTTTAGAACACAGACTTAGCGGACACAGTCTTTGCCTTTGATCTATCTACAAAAGCAGAAGGCGGACTTCCTGTTTTGCGCCTTGCCGCTTCAGTCCAAATTCCTCTTGTTATTTTCTTTTATAGCCCAATCTTTGTATTTAACCTACTCACGGGTTGTTGTTCCGTAGCCAAATTTTCACAGGAAAAAGGTCGGCGCTCTCCGGTAACAGCTACGCGGCTTCGCTCAACAGAAGTAGCGGTTGACTCACAGCACCGTGCCAAACACCCCGCTGTGATTCCGGAGCCCGTTACCAGGCTCCTTTGCCGTTCGGGGGGGGGCGCTGAAGGTGCCCGCCGAGTCCCAGGACCACAGGCTTCTCCTGCCTGTGGGTTTCGGAAGGGTCCCCACTTCGCCACAGCGGCAAGACCCGATTTCTGTTAAGCTGGTCCCTCACAGTCAGAGGGATTCCGCCATTACCGATGGCGCCGCCTCCGGAAGTCCTTTCAATTTTGGATTTGAACTAGCTTGTTTGGGCCCTAGATTGGACCATCATTATAATGGTTAAGAATTCTATTTTTTGTGAGAACATGTTAGACCTCTTAAATTCTTTCTTCCAAGGGTCATGATACTACCACTGCTGCCATGAACTGGTGTATTTACTTGCTTGCACGTCATCCGGAAGCCCAAAGGAAGGTTCACCATGAATTAGATGAAATTTTTGGTGAGTCTTTCCTGTGGGTATAAGCCTGGGCAAGTTTAGAATGCAGGGCTACTTCTAGGTAAGTGCTCATGAGTATCACCTGACTCCTCTAATGCAGAGATGGGGACTCTCTGGCCTGTGGGCCTAATTTGGCCCAGCACAGACCCCAGTTAGGCCCATGAGGCTGTTTTTCCTCAAACCACACCCACCCGCTGCACGTTTGATATCATATGTGACTGGAGTAGGTGAGGCTGTGGTTACAGAGGGAGCTTAAAGTGAGAATGACTGCTGGGATTGGTTGCCCTAAGAAGTTCCTAGAGAGCAATGCTGTCTACAGGGGGAAAATGTCTGCTTGCATATGTAGTTTTTGAAACCATGCAGCGTCTGCAAACAGGCATCAAAGGAGATTTCTGTAATTGCCAATTGGCTGGTTGGGAGTTACAGCAAGATCCTGTGAACTTTGAATGGTGGGCAGCCCTACCGACTTTCAAAATTGATCTGTATGGAGAAGATTAAGGGTCTGGTCCCCTGGTCAGTTCCTGTTCCCCACCACTGCTCTAAATCAGGTTGGGAACCTATGGTCCTGAAGACATTCCTGGAACCCCAACTTGCTTTAGCCTCAGCCAGAATGGCCAGTGCTTAGGAAAGATGGGATATATACTCCACTAACTTCTTCTGGAGGGCCACAGTCTCCCCATTCCAGCTCTCAGAGGACAGCTTTAAACAAGAAACCTCTCTGGTGGGGCCTACACTGACTTGGCTTACTCATCATTCTGCAGATAGAATCCATGATGCATATGATCCTGTCTATTCACCCAGTAATGGCCATCCATTGGTGTAGCTCTCTTAACCAGATCTCCTTGGGCAGCTCAGTTAGCCCAGCCTTGGTTAGCTCAGTTGTTTAGCATGACACTGGTAATGCCAAGATTGCAGGTTTGATCCCTGTATGGGACAGCTGCATATTCCTGTAATGCAGGGGTTTGAACTAGATGATCCTCAGGGTCCCTTTGAATTCTATGATTCCTATATAAGATGTGCTGTGGTCTTCACAGCTTCAGTGTCTGTTAGCAAAAAGGAAGTCTTGATGAGTCAGTGTATTGTTTTATCATAACCCATGGCTTAGGAAAGTGTGCTGACTTAAAGCTATCCAGGCTAACTTCCTGAGAATAAGCACAGAAATGAATTATGGAAGTAACTGATCTAGACCTAAAATTGCCCCCTGGTCCATCACCATGTAAAATAGCTGTAAGAACTTCAGTGTTAGGATGCATGTTTTGCTGGTTATAAATAACACATGTTTGTCTCGCTGCCACTGGTTTTATAAGGGAACTCTGATCGTCATGTCACAATGGACGACATGAAGCAACTACGGTATCTGGATTGTGTTATTAAAGAAGCTCTTCGCCTTTTCCCTTCTGTTCCAGTTTTTGCTCGCAAACTGAGTGAAGAATGTTATATTAGTAAGTAGTCCAAGTGGGTTTCTGGCTTGATGAGCTATGGCTATAAGCTCAGGGCTAATTTCATGAATATCTGTTCTTTTTTCGCAGGAGGATTCAGGGTACCAAAGGGGGTAGATGCCCTAATTCTGCCTTTTGCGCTGCACAGAGACCCTGATGTCTTCCCAGAGCCTGAGGAATTCAGACCTGAGCGGTTTTTCCCTGAGAATGTGGCTGGACGGCACCCATATGCATACGTGCCTTTCTCCGCTGGGCCTAGGAACTGTATTGGTACATATGAGAGTCAAAAATCTGTATCTGGAAAGGAAAAAAAGGGGCAATCAGTCAGTGGCAGGGAGTGTTTAAAGGGGAAGATTCTTTAGACATTGGCATTAGGCATTTAAAGCAGTGTCATATCCATTTAAACAGTCTGGCTTCCTCCAAAGCATCCTAGGAGCTGTAGTTTAAGGGTGCTACGAGTTGTTTAGAGAATTCTGGGAATTGTAGCTCTGTGAGGGGAATCAACATCTCCCAATAACTCTCAGCATCCTTAACAAACTACAGTTCCCAGGATTCTTTGGGGGTGTGTGTGCCATGACTTGTTAACAGTATCATAGTGCTTTAAATGTATAGTGTGAATGTACCTCAGTCTAAAGTTATTTCTACATCAATATTATCAGTCCTTCCCTTCCAGTTTTTCACTTACTCCTTCCAATGGCTGCAATTCCACTGCCTCACCCTCTCTGTGTTTGTTTGGTGGTTTTGTATAATTACAGAAAAGTGTTTAAGGATTTAAAAATGAATCTGAGAACCTGACCTCAATGTCACATGACTCATGTTGAATAATAATAAATATGTATTATTGCTCTAGTTAATTGTATATTGTCATTGCTTTCCAATTCCTCTGCAGGTCAGCGCTTTGCACAGATGGAAGAAAAGACTATTTTAGCCACCATCCTACGGCGCTTCTCTGTTGAAAGTGCACAGCGACGTGATCAACTTGACCTTGTAGGAGAACTGATTCTTCGTCCTGGTAAAGGCATCTGGATTCAGTTGAAAAAGAGAAAATAAGTTAAAATAAGAACCCTCAGGGAAATTCCTTACCATCTTGCATTAGAACTGTTTCAGACTGCCTAACCCTTCCTGGACTTCATTTTTTTAACCAAGATTGTGTTGTTGCTTATTACAGGCCAACAGCTGCATTTTAGAAGCAGATGATTATTCAAATGATGGGT